>NC_135234.1:589691551-590980301 GCF_051348905.1 Ranitomeya variabilis | reverse complement strand
GCTGCGGCTGTGGTCCTGGTGTATCTGTAAGTTAAAAAGACACTTGCAATCTGCTCTACACATTGAAGTAGCAGATTTGGGGTCTTCAAAACTTACTTCTAGCACTTTAGCTGTGTCCTGGTGGGCAGCGGCTGTGTCCTGGTGGGCAGCGGTCTTGGTTTATCTGTTAATATGTATAATGGATCTATAGTTAGACCACCCCCTGAAATAGGTAATGCTCAATGATAAACACCCTACTAAAATGATGTCAGAAATGTTCATACAGGTGAACACCAAAACCCCCCCAAAAAGTGGCACGTTATACCATTCATTTCCATGTCCCATAAAATGATTTTTTTTAATTTTAACACCAAGAAAAAATATATTTGACACATTTTATGTGAAAAAAATAACCTCCCCCCCCCCCCCCAAAAAAAAAAAAAAAAAAATTTTACAGGTTAACCTTTATTAAAAAAATTAGCCCTCAACCAACCCTGTATTGCATGTGTAACCATTGGTACATACACCAGTTTTAAATTTACCTTTATGAAATAATACTACGGACATTTTTTTAATAAACATTTTATTATAATTTTTTTTTCACTTTTTTTTTTTTTTTTAAATCACAATTAGGAGCTGACATGCTTTTTATTTTAAATACAAGTACTTCAACTGCAAATGGTTATAACTGTAATTTAAAAAAAATCAACACTTTTATTAAATAGAAAAACCCCACACTCACATTCAAACCACAAGCTGCAGACCGCTAGACTTTTTTAAAAAACACATCAGATTTAAAAAAATAAATAAATAAAACCACATGCTGCACAGACCACTATACAGTCAATACATCAGAAAAAGGCAAATAACCAATTACAGCATGGACAAATGCACATGCAATCAACAAGACGCACACAAAAAACATGCCTGGTATGTGTCCACATTCAGGATCGCATCAGAATTTGGTCAGGATTTTCCATCAGTATTTGTAAGCCAAAACCAGGAGTGTAACAATTAGGTAAAGTATAACACAAAAAAAGGCATACTTTTGCTTTTATCACCCACTCCTAGTTTTGGCGTACAAATACTGATGGAAAATCCTGACCACACCCTGATGCAATCCTGCACATGGACACATACCCTCCCACATGAACAGGCATAAAATTGGCAAAGGCATAATATGGTGCAGGCACATGATACAAAAGCACACAGCCGTACAAAAATACACACATGCACGCACATAGCTTTAGGCAAATACACATATGTACAACAAAGGCAGAAAGGTGAACCCAATCAGAAGACGCATACACACACACACATACAAAAGGCTGACAATCCTTTGGCTGAAGCTGCAGGTCTTCACAGTGGCTGGCATCATGGTGGATCTGGACTCTAGCATGGCACTGGCTGGTGCAGGATGATGGCAGGCCTCAGGTTCTCTTCAGGTTTTAAGCTCTTTCAGTAGTCAGTACCTCATACACACACACAAATGCACAGGCACACAGATGCACACAAAAATTGCAATACTCACACTGGCTCTATGGTGGCTGGAGTCCCGTGGCTGGCTCCTTCCTGTGGCTGGCTCCTGTGTCAGGCTGTGGTCTTGTGGCTGAGGTTATGGCTGGAGTCCTGTGGCTGGCTCCTTCCTGTGGCTGGCTCCTTCCAGTGGCTGGCTCCTGTGTCAGGCTGGGGTCTTGTGGCTGGGGTCTTGCTGGCAGTCTCTTCTCCTCTCTGGGTCTTGCAGGCATATGTGGGGTTGAAGGCCCAGGCCAGGTTTATATAGATTTGGGGGTGTCTGACCAATTGGCAACAAAATACTTCTTCTGAGCATGCTCAGTGTAAAAAAAACGTATTGCAGCGCTGCATTGCGTCGTACGACGTGTCCCGACGCATCCGTCGCTCATAGGCTTCCATTGCAGCCAACGACGTATGCCGCAGGATGCGTCGCGACACGTTTTTTAGGCGGAGACAAAAAACGTTACAATCTACGTTTTTTTGAGACGACGTGTCGCCAAATTTCGACGCATCCGTCGTAAAACGTACACGACGTATGCCAATCCGTCGCCATACGTCGCCAATACAAGTCTATGGGAAAAAAACGCATCCAGCAAAAACTTTTGCTGGATGCGTTTTTTCTGAAAAAAGACGTTTTGAAACGTAATGCAGTTAACGCTAGTGTGAAAGTAGCCTTACCCTTGGGAAAATAAAAAATTGGGGGTGAAAAGATCATTTTTGTGAAAAAATATGATTTTTTATTTTTACGGCTCTGCATTATAAACTTCTGTAAAGCACTTGTTGGGTCAAAGTGCTCACCACACATCTAGATAAGTTCCTTAGGGGGTCTACTTTCCAAAATGGTGTCACTTGTTAGGGGTTTCAATGTTTAGGCACATCAAGGGCTCTCTAAATGCAACATGGCGTCCCATCTCAATTCCAGTCAATTTTGCATTGAAAAGTCAAATGGCGCTCCTTCCCTTCCGAGCTCTGCCCTGCGCCCAAACAATGGTTTACACCCACATATGGGGTATCAGCGTACTCAGGACAAATTGCACAACAATTTTTGGGGTCCAATTTCTTCTCTCACCCTTGGGAAAATAAAAAATTGGGGGTGAAAAGATAATTTTTGTGAAAAAATATGATTTTTTATTTTTACGGCTCTGCATTATAAACTTCTGTAAAGCACTTGTTGGGTCAAAGTGCTCACCACACATCTAGATAAGTTCCTTAGGGGGTCTACTTTCCAAAATGGTGTCACTTGTGGGGGGTTTCAATGTTTAGGCACATCAGGGGCTCTCCAAATGCAACATGGCGTCCCATCTCAATTCCAGTCAATTTTGCATTGAAAAGTCAAATGGCGCTCCTTTGCTTCCAAGCTCTGCCATGCGCCCAAACTGTGGTTTACCCCCACATATGGGGTATCAGCGTACTCAGGACAAATTGTACAACAACTTTTGGGGTCTATTTTTTCCTGTTACCCTTGGTAAAATAAAACAAATTGGAGCTGAAATAAATTTTGTGTGAAAAAAAGTTAAATGTTCATTTTTATTTAAACATTCCAAAAATTCCTGTGAAACACCTGAAGGGTTAATAAACTTCTTGAAAGTGGTTTTGAGTACCTTGAGGGGTGCAGTTTTTAGAATGGTGTCACACTTGGGTATTTTCTATCATATAGACCCGTCAAAATGACTTCAAATGAGATGTGGTCCCTAAAAAAAAATGGTGTTGTAAAAATGAGAAATTGCTGGTCAACTTTTAACCCTTATAACTCCGTCACAAAAAAAAATTTTGGTTCCAAAATTGTGCTGATGTAAAGTAGACATGTGGGAAATGTTATTTATTAAGTATTTTGTGTGACATATGTCTGTGATTTAAGGGCATAAAAATTCAAAGTTGGAAAATTGCGAAATTTTCAAAATTTTCGCCAAATATTCGTTTTTTTCACAAATAAACGCAAGTTATATCAAAGAAATTTTACCACTAACATGAAGTACAATATGTCACGAGAAAACAATGTCAGAATCGCCAAGATCCGTTGAAGCGTTCCAGAGTTATAACCTCATAAAGGGACAGTGGTCAGAATTGTAAAAATTGGCCTGGTCATTAACGTGCAAACCACCCTCGGGGCTTAAGGGGTTAAAAAGTAAAGCCAAAAGCAACTGTGGGACTGCACTTTTTTTGCAATTTCACAGCATTTGATTTTTTTTACCGTTTTCCAGGACACGATTTGTTAAATCCAATGGTGTCATTCAAAAGTACAACTCGTCCCGCAAAAAAAAAAAAGCTCTCAAATGGCCATATTGACAGAAAAATAAAAAAGTTATGGCTCTGGGAAGAAGGGTAGCAAAAAATGAAAACGCTAAATCAAAAATACCTCTGGTCATGAAGAGATTAACCAAATACAACCTCCTTCAGTGACCACTTAGAAGGGACAATGGTGGCGCCCCACACAAGTTCAAACCATCCTTGTCACTCCATCACAATAAGGTCACAGTTGTGTACATGTATGTCTTGAAAACTTGAATTTTCCCACTGTAACAAAAGCAGAACATTGTGGAGGTATTGGAATATCTTGTTCCTTCAGTAGCCTTCCGCTTTTCCATCCATGGGTGTCCTACGCCCATTACCACAGTCCATAAATACCTATTTAACATAGTAATATATCAATCTACCTATAAATGATATTGATATGTACTGTAAATGCCGCACTCTTCCCCAGAGCCAACTATAGGTACAGACCCTACTCTCTGAAACTTATGCTGCATAGTACCTAGTATTATTGTATGAAAATGACTAGCCATTTTTGCCTTTGTTTCTCCAGGCTCGGTTGAGATGGCCCCAGTTTTTCAGTTTATCACACATAACCTGAGACAGAACTGTCTGTTAAAATTAACAGCTTCCATATTTAATCACATTGGTTTGATTGACTGCTCTAAAGTACAGGATTTGAATAAATAACTAAAAGAAGATCTGCGCTGCCAATGACTTTGCGGAAAACATGGATAATTCTCTTTTCCTTTTTTTTAGAAGCAGATAGTCTTTTCATTGCCATGTCTGTGTCTCGCACATACATGCTGATTATAAGCTTGATTTAATGAATAGCTTTAATTTAAAAAAAAGCACATTTTCTTAAACACATCCTAACTATTGCTAAATTCCTCAGGTAATTTTTCTGCCACAGCCCAGAATTCTGGATAGTGATATATAAATTAGTATTGCCTTTTTGCATCCATCTAATTAACATGGCACTCTTTTATAACAGCTTTTGAAGCACAGCCTTGGTGAGAGTATAGTGCTTGATAATTCACCCCTGAAAGCCTGTTTGATCCTTTTGTGACTTATGATTCAAACACAGGTTAATGGCTGCTTCAATGTGAATAGAGATCAGTGACTGACCGCTAATTGGCTCATGAACCGGTCTAATAAAGGGTGTGCACAGGTTGTTTAATTCGGAGTTTGCCAGACTGAAACAACTTTAATGAATGTCTGTGGGATAACTTTCAGGTTTCCCAAATTCATCATTTCGCTTTGATAAATTAGCCTAATTCTAGCAGCATACAGGAACTAACCAGTCACAGCAAGGTTCACTAATTAATTAGAAGGATTTGGCCAAGGTCTCTTACTCAATATGCAGACATTAATGCGACTGCACTAAATTTATCTTAGGGAAGGTCACTATACATGTGTTTAATTAAATTAGACCATTTCACTTAAGGCATTAGAAAAGAAGACAAAAAGAGGATCCAGCTTCGGGGATAAAATCAAAAGTCTTTATTTTGACATATTTAAAATGGAAAGCTGCTTGCAAATAACTGGCATTTACCACAGAAGGAAAGCCATGAACCACTGAACGGTTTTTGAACACGTGTAGTGTTCTTAGTCCTTAGACTGAGGAGATCTCAATCTGAGCATGCGCCGCCCCCAATGACCAGTTTCGCAGCAATGAATGTGCGGGGGCCTTTGGGCTTTAACAAGATGCCGGCGGAGCCCCCCGCACCACATCGTTGCCGAGTTCTCAATCTGAGCATGCGCCTCCCGGCGGCCTATTTCCCGGAGGCCACCGCATCACAGCAATGGATGTGTGGGGGCTTCTGGGCTTTCACAAAATGCCAGCGGAGCACCTCCGCACCACAGAGTGCCAAAGAGACCTGCTGCACCAGCCTGGGATGGAATTTCCTGGAGGCCACCGCATTACAGCAATGGATGTACGGGGGCCTTTGGGCTTTCACAAAATGCCGGTGGAGCCCCCGCACCACGAGCACCGCCGAACCTGCAGCACCAGTCTGGGATGATGGGAGTCATATCGCCGGACCACTGAACACTCCCTGTGACCACGCTGCACCAGCATTGCCGACACCCCCGGTAAGCTGAATTCAGACTGTAAAATGGCCCTTTATCTGACACATTAATTTTTTTCCCTATTTTCCATCTGAAAATTTGGGGTGCCTCTTATGGTCTGGTGCGTCTTGTAGTCCAAAAAATATGGTAAGTGACAAAGCGAATAAGAGCTCTACTACATTTCTAATTGGAGGTATTTGCTAATATTAGTATTATTATTAGTATTATTACACCTACTAAATATTGGGATAGTATCTTGAAAATGGGAAAACCTTTTTAAGTACTGAAGTGCTTCAAGTGTTGGTTCCAACCCTTGGCAGTGTGGACTTTACTTTAATCGAGTTGCCCACTACTTATTGACCTGCAATCATGTATTTTAACTGGTCTGTAGGCATCTTTTTATAATATACCTTCACTAATTGTGCTGCTTGTATGCTACAAACCCAGTGAGATCACGTGGTCCGCTTGTTTGTATTGTTTCTCCTCCCTCTTTGTCCCCTCTGATCCTCCCCTCTTCCTGGCTCTGGTTTGGAACAGAACACAACAGGTAACTCACTCATCTCAAGATAAAGTGATGCAATTTACAGTCAGTATACCAAGGCCCACACCCGTGATGGTTAAGCTGCCTGTTTTGGCCAAATCCGTTACCTGGAAGCGGGGCGGATCAGAGATGACGAAAGAGGGAGGACTGTAATAAAAACGGGGTCAAATGACCTGACTGAGATTAGCGCTTATAAACCGTGCACTTGGTGAATGTCTATAGAAAAGAAGAATACAGAACAGTTAAGATATGAGAGTGAGTCAAAAACTTTTAGCACTCCTGGTTACCGTATATTAACACCTTTGTCTGCCGTACTGTAGCATCAGTGGTTTCTGCTGAGGAGCAGGTTTGAAAGTAACACATCAGTTCATTTGTAACTGTGATTCTAGAAACAAAAACTTACCCCATTTGTGATTTGCATAAGAGAAGGGCAGCATGCAGTGATTCATTTTTGGTGGTCTGAGGTGTGTCTGGTGAGAATATTTATCGAAAGCTCTGTGCACAGTATGGGGAAAGTGTTTTGCCGAGAAGAAGTGTGCATGAATGGATAGAAAAGTTTTACGAATGTTGCACAAAAGTCAGAAAGCAAAAAGGAGCAAGATTGTCTCCAAAAACGAAGTTTTCAGATGTTATAGCATCTTTCCTGCAGTCCTAGTCTTGCTACACCTGTTTGGTCTCCTGAATGAAGCTCTACCAGGATGAAAATTCATGTCTGATGAAAAGGTGAAGACTGCGGTGCATATTTTTTTAATGAGAAAGTATGAAAGCTTGTTGACAGATGGACAAAATGTATTATAAAACAATGAGATTATGTTGGAAAATGATGCATTCTTCTTTTGTGAAAGTTGATTAAAATAAATTCTGCAGCCAGATTGCAGATTATTTTTGACTTGCCACTGTACATGATTGCTGGCCCAAAAGTAAAGAATAGCCCCTTGAAATGTTAGGGAGTGCTGTATCCGTTTTTTCTGATGCTACATATTTTGCTACATGCAAAATAAAAAAAAAATAATGGCCACAAAACTAGGAATGTGATAAGATAAGAAAACTAAAAGATTAGTTACATGAACCTACCTGCAGCATTAAACATCTGCTGATTGGTAACTTACCGATCATTGGTATCGTATTTACATAGGCAGATTGTGCCTACCAATGAAGCATTGAATGATCTGTACTACATCACTGTGTTCACATAGCCTGCCATTGTTATATGAGCTGCTGAGAACAATTATCTTTGGTGCAGCACAAAATATTGTTTCACCCCACAAACGAGTGTATTGTTTGTTCGTGATTAGCAGCTGTTTAATTTGCAAAATTATTGTGAATTGAACATTCCCTAGGAACACTCATTCAAGATTATCTTGCAATCGAAATGGACCTTAACTGTAACTCATCTAGTAAATTCTCTTCCTGCCCAACTGCACCAATTTAATGATCCTGCCAGCTGTTGTAAAGGATCGTAGAGTACACAAGCATGTAACTGCTATAGCCAATCACAGTCCTTCAGTAAACATGCACATAAGTGCTATAGCCAATCACAGTCCTGCAGTACACATGCAAATAACTGCTATAGCCAATCACAGTCCTGTAGTACACATGCTCATAACTGCTATAGCCAATCACAGTCCTGCAATACACATACACATACAGAGAACGAAATAAGTATTTGATCCCTTGTTGATTTTGTAAATTTTGCCCACTGACAAAGACAAGAACAGTCTTTAATTTTAAGGGTAGGTTAATTTTAACATTGAGAGATAGAATATCAAAAATAAAATCCAGAAAATCACATTGTATAAATTATACCTGATGTCGGAAAAGGGTTAATGCAGATATCGAGTGGAGCATCTAACTGGTCTGTAGGAGCCAGAACTCTTAATGGTTAGTAGGGGATTAAATACTTATTTCTCATTGCTAAATGCAAATACATTTATATAATTTATACAATGTGATTTTCTGGATTTTATTTTTGGTATTTTATCTCTCAATGTTAAAAATAACCTACTCCTAAAATTATAGACTGTTCATGTCTTTGTTAGTGGTCAAACTTACAAAATCAGCAAGGGATCAAATACTTATTTCCTTCATTGTAACTGCTGTAGCCAATCACAGTCCTGCAGTAGACATGCACAAACTTCTATAGCTAATCACAGTCTTGCAGTACACATGCACATATCTGCTGTATCCAATCACAGTTTTGCAGTATACATGCACATAACTGCTGTAGCCAATCATAGTCTTGCAGTACACATGCACTTATCCAGGGCCGCCATCAGGGCATTACAGCCGTTACTACTGTATGGGGCCCAGTGATGAGGAGCAAAAAGGGGGCCCGAACACGCTGGCAGCTCGGGCCCCCCCTATTTCCTTCTCCTCATCGGGCCCTTGGACGTTTTGTTCAAGGCTTCCAAGCCCTATGTATAACAGCACTGTGGTGTTTTAAAGATACACCTACAGTGCTGTTAATGCATCTGGCGAAAGGAAAATGGCACTGTACCTTTAAAAGCTGCGGCCGGCCCAGGTGCATCATGGTCCTGCCTGACGTCACACGCTGCTCCACTTCCTCATCCCGGAGCAGAGAGAGCAGCGTGCTGTGTATCACGCGGGGGCGGACTGCAGATGACGGACGAGCAGGGTGAGTCTATCCGCTGATCCCATCTGCTGAGTTGCATTTAATCCTCTCCTGTGTGTTTCTGACTGCTGAGCTGTATCTAATCCTCTGCTATGTGATACTGTCTGCTGAGCCGTGTATCTAATCCTCTCCTGTGTGATACTGACTGCTGAGCTGTGTATCTAATCCTCTCCTGTGTGATACTGTCTGCTGAGCTGTATCTAATCCTCTCCTGTGTGATACTGTCTGCTAGGCCGTGTATCTAATCCTATCCTGTGCGATACCGTCTGCTGAGCTGTGTATCTAATCCTATCCTGTGTGATACTGTATGCTGAGCCGTGTATCTAATCCTATCCTGTGTGATACTGTCTGCTGAGATGTATCTAATCCTCTCCTGTGTGATACTGTCTGCTAGACTGTGCATCTAATCATCTCCTGTGTGATACCATCTGCTGAGCTGTGTATCTAATCCTATCCTGTGTGATACTGTCTGCTGAGCTGTATCTAATCCTCTCCTATGTGATACTGTCTGCTAGGCTGTGTACCTAATCCTATCCTGTGCGATACCGTCTGCTGAGCTGTGTATCTAATCCTATCCTGTGTGATACTGTCTGCTGAGCTGTGTATCTAATCCTCTCCTGTGTGATACTGTCTGCTGAGCCGTGTATCTAATCCTATCCTGTGCGATACCGTCTGCTGAGCCGTGTATCTAATCCTATCCTGCGTGATACTGTCTGCTGAGCTGTATCTAATCCTCGCCTGTGTGATACTCTCTGCTAGGCTGTGTATCTAATCCTATCCTGTGTGATACCGTCTGCTAAGCTGTTTATCTAATCCTATCCTGTGTGATACTGTCTGCTGAGCCGTGTATCTAATCCTATCCTGTGTGATACTGTCAGCTGAGCCGTGTATCTAATCCTATCCTGTGTGATACTGTCTGCTGAGCCGTGTATCTAATCCTATCCTGTGTGATACTGTCTGCTGAGCTGTATCTAATCCTCTCTTGTGTGATACTGTCTGCTGAGCTGTGTATCTAATGCTATCCTGTGTGATAATGTCTGCTGAGCCGTGTATCTACGTAATACTATCCTGTGTGATCCCATCTGCTGAGCTGTGTATCTAATCCTCTCCTGTGTGATACTGTCAGCTGAGCTGTGTATCTAATCCTATCCTGTGTGATGCCGTCTGCTGAGATGTATCTGATCCTATCCTGTGTGATACTGTCTGCTGAGCTGTGCATCTAATCCTCTCCCGTGCAATCCCATGTGCTTAGCTGTATCTCATTCTCCCTTGTGTGACCCTATAAGGTGGGCACTGTGGAATAACCCATTCTCGCTGCTTCAGGGTGGGTGGTCTTGGAGTTCTTCACTTCTGCCGTTCTGTTCTTCTGACTGGGGGTGGATGACGGACGAGCAGGTGGAGGTGGAGGGCTGATCAGGTGGAGGGCGGGCGAGCAGGGTGAGTCTCGCTAGTGAAAAGAGACTTCAGGTGGCTCACAGTGGCTGTGTCTATACTGGTATCATGTGGCTGCTGAGGGAAGGCGAGTGGTGACTGGGAGCCTGCATCAAACAGGGTCCAGGGGGAGACTAGTGGGGACTGGGGCCGCATCCAACAGGGTTCAGGGGGAGGTTAGTGGGGACTGGGGCCGCATCCAACATTGTCCAGGGGGAGGCTAGTGGGGACTGGGGCCACATCCAACAGGGTTCAGGGGGAGGCTAGTGGGGACTGGGGCCGCATCCAACAGGGTTCAGGGGGAGGTTAGTGGGGACTGGGGCCGCATCCATCATTGTCCAGGGGGAGGCTAGTGGGGACTGGGGCCACATCCAACAGGGTTCAGGGGGAGACTAGTGGGGACTGGGGCCGCATCCAACAGGGTCCAGGGGGAGGCTAGTGGGGACTGGGGCCGCATCCAACGGGGTCCAGGGGGAGACTAGTGGGGACTGGGGCCGCATCCAACAGGGTCCAGGGGGATGCTAGTGGGGACTGGGGGTCGCATCCAACAGGGTCCAGGGGGAGGCTAGTGGAATGTATAAGATACTGGATGATCCTGAGCTGCTACAAAACCAAATGCCCAACTATAACATCAGGCAGCAGCTCGGGATCATCCAGTAACTTATAAGTTTTGGTTGGGGTTTGGAAGAGGGGTGGGGAATTACTGAAGCAAGTTGGTATATATGATCGGAAACATCTTTATTATTATGACAGTGTAATTTTTGAAAGGGGGCTGTCGGTCTGTGCACCCACAGCAGTTCACGGACTGGGCGCCGATCTCCTGACCAGCATCCTCATACATGCTGTGAGGCTGCAAATTTCAGATCTGGAGACCTGCAGCCGGTCCATGCACCACGGTCCAAGTGCAGACCGATATTCACCAGAAGTGGAGCTTTTCCAAGAGAGGGCGGAGGAACTGTGGAAGGTTCGAGGGGTGGAGGTGGAACTGGGGGTGGAGCCTGGGTGGAGTTTCAAGGGGGCCCCAAAATTTTGACAGTATGGGGCCCTGAAAGTCCTAGTGGCAGCCCTGCACATACATTGCCTACAAGTAGTATTCAACCCCCTGCAGATTTAGCAGGTTTACACATTTGGAATTAACTTGGCATTGTGACATTTGGACTGTAGATCAGCCTGGAAATGTGAAATGCACTGCAGCAAAAAAGAATGTTATTTCTTTGTATATTTTTTTTTTAAATTGTGAAAAGTCTTTTCAGAGGGTCATTTATTATTCAACCCCTCAACCCACCAGAATTCTGTTTGGTTCCCCTAAAGTATTAAGAAGTAGTTCAGGCACAAAAAACAATGAGCTTCACATGTTTGGATTAATTATCTCTTTTTCCAGCCTTTTCTGACTATTTAAGACCCTCCCCAAACTTGTGAACAGCACTCAAACATGGTCAACATGGGAAAGACAAAAGAGCATTCCAAGGCCATCAGAGACAAGATCGTGGAGGGTCACAAGGCTGGCAAGGGGTACAAAACCATTTCCAAGGAGTTGGGCCTACCTGTCTCCACTGTTGGGAGCATCATCCGGAAGTGGAAGACTTATGGAACTACTGTTAGCCTCCACGGCCTGGACAGCCTTTGAAAGTTTCCTCCCGTGCCGAGGCCAGGCTTGTCCGAAGAGTCAAGGCTAACCCAAGGACAACAAGGAAGGAGCTCCGGGAAGATCTCATGGCAGTGGGGATATTGGTTTCAGTCAATACCATAAGTAACGTACTCCACCTCAATGGTCTCCGTTCCAGACGAGCCCGTAAGGTACCTTTACTTTCAAAGCGTCATGTCAAGGCTCGTCTACAGTTTGCTCATGATCACTTGGAGGACTCTGAGACAGACTGGTTCAAGGTTCTCTGGTCTGATGAGACCAAGATCGAGATCTTTGGTGCCAACCACACACGTGACGTTTGGAGACTGGATGGCACTGCATACGACCCCAAGAATACCATCCCTACAGTCAAGCATGGTGGTGGCTGTTGTGAATTCCGCTCTTGGGCTCCCTCCGGTGGTTGTAAGTAGCACTTTTGTGAATTCTGCTCTTGGGCTCCCTCCTGTGGTTTTGAGTGGTATAGCTGCTTCTTGGATTTAGTATCAGCAGCTGCTTCCACTGATCTTCTTTCTGCTCGGCTATTTTAGTCTGGCTTTATCCCTCAATCAATGCCAGTTGCCAATTGTTCTTGCCTGGAGGCACGGCTCTTGGATTTCCCTGACACTCTGACCCGTTCAGCTAAGTTAAGTCCTTGCTTGTCCTTTTGCAGTCCACTTGTTGTGGACTTATTGTTCAGCACATTTATGTTTTGTTCATTTGTCCAGCTTATCAGTATGTATCTATTTAGCTAAGCTGGAAGCTCCGGACTGCAAATTTTGCCTTCCACACCTTTAGTCAGGTGTGGAGATTTTTGCATATCTCTGCGGTGGACTTTCTAGTTTTTATTACTGACCGCACAGTGTTTCTTTCCTTACTGTCTATCTAGCTAGAATTGGCCTCCTTTGCTGAATCTTGTTTCATACTACGTATGTCATTTCCTTCTCCTCTCACAGCCAATATTTGTGGGGGGCTGTCCTATCCTTTGGGGATTTTCTCTGAGGCAAGATAGCTTTCCTGTTTCTACCTTTAGGAGTAGCTAGTTCTCCGGCTGTGACGAGATGTCCAGGGAGTGACAGGAACATTCCACGGCTACTGCTAGTGTTGTGTTAAGATCAGGGACTGCGGTCTGTATAGTTACCACCTGCCCAGAGCTAGTCTCATGTCGCTCTTAAATTACCAGTCCATAACAGGTGGCAGCATCATGCTGTGGGGCTGTTTCTCAGCCAAGGGGCCTGGCCATCTGGTCCGCATCCATGGGAAGATGGATAGCACGGCCTACCTGGAGATTTTGGCCAAGAACCTACGCTCCTCCATCAAGGATCTTAAGATGGGTCGTCATTTCATCTTCCAACAAGACAACGACCCAAAGCACACAGCCAAGAAAACCAAGGCCTGGTTCAAGAGGCAAAAAAACAAGGTGTTGCAGTGGCCTAGTCAGTCTCCTGACCTTAACCCAATTGAAAACTTGTGGAAGGAGCTCAAGATTAAAGTCCACATGAGACACCCAAAGAACCTAGATAACTTGGAGAAGATCTGCATGGAGGAGTGGGCCAAGATAACTCCAGAGACCTGTGCCGGCCTGATCAGGTCTTATAAAAGACTTTTATTAGCTGTAATTGCAAACAAAGGTTATTCCACAAAATATTAAACCTAGGGGTTGAATAATAATTGACCCACACTTTTATGTTTAAAATTTATAAAAATTTAACTGAGCAACAAAACTTTTTGGTTTGTAAGATTTATGCATCTGTTAATAAATCCTGCTCTTGTTTGAAGTTTGAAGGCTCTAACTTATTTGCATCTTATTAAACCTGCTAAATCTGCAGGGGGTTGAATACTACTTGTAGGCACTGTATCTGCTGTAGCCAATCATAGTTTTGCAGTATGCATGCACATAACTGCTGTAGCCAATCATGGTCCTGAAGTACACATGCACGTAACTGCTATAGCCAATCACAGTCCTGCAGTATACATGCACATAGCTGCTATAGCTAATCATGGTCTGCAGTACACATGCACATAACTGCTGTAGCCAATCACAATATTGCAGTACACAAGCACATAACTGCTAAAGCCACAGTCCTGCAGCACACACGCACATATCTGCTGTAGCCAATCATGGTCCTACAGTACACGTCTAACACTCCAAGTAACCAGTTGTTACAGTGATGTTGCCTTCCTTTCAGGGAGGGTGATGTTATGCTTGGAGGCAAGGAGGATTTCCTTTACCAGGTAAGCACCTACATGCAACACATTCTGAATCCAGGCCAGAAGGGGGAGCTCTGAACCCAGATTTATACCCTTGGTATAAACAGATCCTCAGCGAGATATTTGTATTGTCCGCTTATATACTTATACATGGTTATTAGATCGCCCCTCAGTCGTCTTTTTTCTAGACTAAATAATCCTAATTTCGCTAATCTATCTGGGTATTGTAGTTCTCCCATCCCCTTTATTAATTTTGTTGCCCTCCTTTGTACTCTCCCTAGTTCCATTATATCCTTCTTGAGCACCAGTGCCCAAAACTGGACACAGTACTCCATGTGCGGTCTAACTAGGGATTTGTACAGAGGCAGTATAATGCTCTCATCATGTGTATCCAGACCTCTTTTAATGCACCCCATGATCCTGTTTGCCTTGGCAGCTGCTGCCTGGCACTGGCTGCTCCAGGTAAGTTTATCATTAACTAGGATCCCCAAGTCCTTCTCCCTGTCAGATTTACCCAGTGGTTTCCCGTTCAGTGTGTAATGGTGATATTGATTCCTTCTTCCCATGTGTATAACCTTACATTTATCATTGTTAAACCTCATCTGCCACCTTTCAGCCCAAGTTTCCAACTTATCCAGATCCATCTGTAGCAGAATACTATCTTCTCTTGTATTAACTGCTTTACATAGTTTTGTATCATCTGCAAATATCAATATTTTACTGTGTAAACCTTCTACCAGATCATTAATGAATATGTTGAAGAGAACAGGTCCCAATACCGACCCCTGCGGTACCCCACTGGTGACAGCGACCCAGTTAGAGACTATACCATTTATAACCACCCTCTGCTTTCTATCACTAAGCCAGTTACTAACCCATTTACACACATTTTCCCCCAGACCAAGCATTCTCATTTTGTGTACCAACCTCTTGTGCGGCACGGTATCAAATGCTTTGGAAAAATCGAGATATACTACGTCCAATGACTCACCGTGGTCCAGCCTATAGCTTACCTCTTCATAAAAACTGATTAGATTGGTTTGACAGGAGTGATTTCTCATAAACCCATGCTGATATGGAGTTAAACAGTTATTCTCATTGAGATAATCCAGAATAACATCCTTCAGAAACCCTTCAAATATTTTACCAACAGTAGAGGTTAGACTTACTGGCCTATAATTTCCAGGTTCACTTTTAGAGCCCTTTTTGAATATTGGCACCACATTTGCTATGCGCCAGTCCTGCGGAACAGACCCCGTCGCTATAGAGTCCCTAAAAATAAGAAATAATGGTTTATCTATTACATTACTTAGTTCTCTTAGTACTTGTGGGTGTATGCCATCCGGACCCGGAGATTTATCTATTTTAATCTTATTTAGCCGGTTTCGCACCTCTTCTTGGGTTAGATTGGTGACCCTTAATATAGGGTTTTCGTTGTTTCTTGGGATTTCACCTAGCATTTCATTTTCCACCGTGAATACCGTGGAGAAGAAGGTGTTTAATATGTTAGCTTTTTCCTCGTCATCTACAACCATTCTTTCCTCACTATTTTTTAAGGGGCCTACATTTTCAGTTTTTATTCTTTTACTATTGATATAGTTGAAGAACAGTTTGGGATTAGTTTTACTCTCCTTAGCAATGTGCTTCTCTGTTTCCTTTTTGGCAGCTTTAGTTAGTTTTTTAGATAAAGTATTTTTCTCCCTATAGTTTTTTAGAGCTTCAATGGTGCCATCCTGCTTTAGTAGTGCAAATGCTTTCTTTTTACTGTTAATTGCCTGTCTTACTTCTTTGTTTAGCCACATTGGGTTTTTCCTATTTCTAGTCCTTTTATTCCCACAAGGTATAAACCGCTTACAGTGCCTATTTAGGATGTTCTTAAACATTTTCCATTTATTATCTGTATTCTTATTTCTGAGGATATTGTCCCAGTCTACCAGATTAAGGGCATCTCTAAGCTGGTCAAACTTTGCCTTCCTAAAGTTCAGTGTTTTTGTGACTCCCTGACAAGTCCCCCTAGTGAAAGACAGGTGAAACTGTACAATATTGTGGTCGCTATTTCCTAGATGCCCGACCACCTGCAGATTTGTTATTCTGTCAGGTCTATTAGATAGTATTAGGTCTAAAAGTGCTGCTCCTCTGGTTGGATTCTGCACCAATTGTGAAAGATAATTTTTCTTGGTTATTAGCAGAAACCTGTTGCCTTTATGGGTTTCACAGGTTTCTGTTTCCCAGTTAATATCCGGGTAGTTAAAGTCCCCCATAACCAGGACCTCATTATGGGTTGCAGCTTCATCTATCTGCTTTAGAAGTAGACTTTCCATGATTTCTGTTATATTTGGGGGTTTGTAACAGACCCCAATGAGAATTTTGTTACCATTTTTCCCTCCATGAATTTCGACCCATATGGACTCGACATCCTCATTCCCTTCCCTAATATCCTCCCTTAAAGTGGACTTTAGACAAGACTTTACATAGAGACAAACCCCTCCTCCTCTCCGATTTTTACGATCCTTTCTAAACAGACTGTAACCCTGTAAGTTAACTGCCCAGTCATAGCTTTCATCTAACCATGTCTCGGTTATTCCCACTATGTCAAAGTTACCTGTAGATATTTCTGCTTCTAGTTCTTCCATCTTGTTTGTCAGGCTTCTGGCGTTTGCAAGCATGCAGTTTAGAGGATTTTGTTTTGTTCCAATCTCCTCGCTGTGGATTGTTTTAGAAATGTTCTTACCTCCCTTCTGAGTATGTTTTCCTGGGTCTTCTTTATTCGAGTCTAATGTTTTTCTTCCCGTCCCCTCTACTTCTAGTTTAACGCCCTCCTGATGAGTGTAGCGAGTCTTCTGGCGAATGTGTGTTTCCCAGGTTTGTTGAGGTGTAGTCCGTCTCTGGCGAGGAGTCCATCATACAAGTAATTCACACCGTGGTCCAGGAATCCGAATCCTTGTTGTCTGCACCACCGTCTTAGCCAGTTGTTCGCATCAAGGATCCTGTTCCATCTCCTGGTGCCATGCCCGTCTACTGGAAGGATAGAAGAAAAAACTACCTGTGCATCCAGTTCCTTTACTTTCTTCCCCAACTCTTCAAAGTCCTTGCAGATTGTCGGTAGGTCCTTCCTTGCCGTGTCATTGGTGCCAACATGTATCAGCAGAAATGGGTGGACGTCCTTGGAGCTGAAGAGCTTTGGTATCCTATCGGTCACATCCTTGATCATCGCACCTGGAAGGCAGCATACTTCTCTTGCGGTTATGTCCGGTCTGCAGATGGCTGATTCTGTGCCTCTCAGTAGTGAGTCTCCCACCACCACCACTCTTCGTTGCTTCTTGGCTGTACTTTTTGCTGTCACTTGTTGCTGTGTGCCCTTTTCTTTTTTGCTTGCTGGTATTGCTTCACCCTTAGGTGTGCCATCTTCATCCTCTACAAAGATTTGATATCGGTTCTTCAGTTGTGTGGTTGGTGATTTCTCCATGGTCTTCTTGCTTCTTTTGGTCACATGCTTCCACTCATCTGCTTTTGGAGGTTCTCTGACACTTTTTTCACCTTCTGTGACCAGTAGAGATGCTTCTGTTCTGTCTAGGAAATCTTCATTCTCTTTGATGAGTTTCAAAGTTGCTATTCTTTCTTCCAGACCTCGCACCTTTTCTTCTAAAAGGGCCACTAGTCTACACTTCTGACAGGTGAAATTGGATTCTTCTTCTGGTCGATCTGTGAACATGTAGCACATGCTGCAGCTCACCATGTAGGTTGTCACATCTGCCATGTTGCTCCTAGATCCTGCTGACTTGCTGTGTGTTTTCCTTCTTGTGTAATCTACTCAGCCAAGCTTTCTTGCAATAATGTCCTACAGGTAAAAATTAGCGCGCCGTAAGCTTGAATCCCTGGTTTGGTGATGCTTTCCAAGCAGCTGGTCCCGGCTGTACCCAACGATCTTCTTGCTGAGGGAGACTCTTTGCTTTTCCCAGAAGGCACCTGGAATATGCAAATTATCCTCCTCAAGCTTGAATCCCTGGTTTGGTGATGCTTTCCAAGCAGCTGGTCCCGGCTGTACCCAACGATCTTCTTGCTGAGGGAGACTCTTTGCTTTTCCCAGAAGGCACCTGGAATATGCAAATTATCCTCCTCAAGCTTGAATCCCTGGTTTGGTGATGCTTTCCAAGCAGCTGGTCCCGGCTGTACCCAACGATCTTCTTGCTGAGGGAGACTCTTTGCTTTTCCCAGAAGGCACCTGGAATATGCAAATTATCCTCCTCAAGCTTGAATCCCTGGTTTGGTGATGCTTTCCAAGCAGCTGGTCCCGGCTGTACCCAACGATCTTCTTGCTGAGGGAGACTCTTTGCTTTTCCCAGAAGGCACCTGGAATATGCAAATTATCCTCCTCAAGCTTGAATCCCTGGTTTGGTGATGCTTTCCAAGCAGCTGGTCCCGGCTGTACCCAACGATCTTCTTGCTGAGGGAGACTCTTTGCTTTTCCCAGAAGGCACCTGGAATATGCAAATTATCCTCCTCAAGCTTGAATCCCTGGTTTGGTGATGCTTTCCAAGCAGCTGTTCCCAGCTGTACCCAACGATCTTCTTGCTGAGGGAGACTCTTTGCTTTTCCCAGAAGGCACCTGGAATATGCAAATTATCCTCCTCAAGCTTGAATCCCTGGTTTGGTGATGCTTTCCAAGCAGCTGGTCCCGTCTGTACCCAACGATCTTCTTGCTGAGGGAGACTCTTTGCTTTTCCCAGAAGGCACCTGGAATATGCAAATTATCCTCCTCAAGCTTGAATCCCTGGTTTGGTGATGCTTTCCAAGCAGCTGGTCCCGTCTGTACCCAACGATCTTCTTGCTGAGGGAGACTCTTTGCTTTTCCCAGAAGGCACCTGGAATATGCAAATTATCCTCCTCAAGCTTGAATCCCTGGTTTGGTGATGCTTTCCAAGCAGCTGGTCCCGGCTGTACCCAACGATCTTCTTGCTGAGGGAGACTCTTTGCTTTTCCCAGAAGGCACCTGGAATATGCAAATTATCCTCCTCAAGCTTGAATCCCTGGTTTGGTGATGCTTTCCAAGCAGCTGGTCCCGGCTGTACCCAACGATCTTCTTGCTGAGGGAGACTCTTTGCTTTTCCCAGAAGGCACCTGGAATATGCAAATTATCCTCCTCAAGCTTGAATCCCTGGTTTGGTGATGCTTTCCAAGCAGCTGGTCCCGGCTGTACCCAACGATCTTCTTGCTGAGGGAGACTCTTTGCTTTTCCCAGAAGGCACCTGGAATATGCAAATTATCCTCCTCAAGCTTGAATCCCTGGTTTGGTGATGCTTTCCAAGCAGCTGGTCCCGGCTGTACCCAACGATCCTCTTGCTGAGGGAGACTCTTTGCTTTTCCCAGAAGGCACCTGGAATATGCAAATTATCCTCCTCAAGCTTGAATCCCTGGTTTGGTGATGCTTTCCAAGCAGCTGGTCCCGGCTGTACCCAACGATCTTCTTGCTGAGGGAGACTCTTTGCTTTTCCCAGAAGGCACCTGGAATATGCAAATTATCCTCCTCAAGCTTGAATCCCTGGTTTGGTGATGCTTTCCAAGCAGCTGGTCCCGGCTGTACCCAACGATCTTCTTGCTGAGGGAGACTCTTTGCTTTTCCCAGAAGGCACCTGGAATATGCAAATTATCCTCCTCAAGCTTGAATCCCTGGTTTGGTGATGCTTTCCAAGCAGCTGGTCCCGCCTGTACCCAACGATCTTCTTGCTGAGAGAGACTCTTTGCTTTTCCCAGAAGGCACCTGGAATATGCAAATTATCCTCCTCAAGCTTGAATCCCTGGTTTGGTGATGCTTTCCAAGCAGCTGGTTCCGGCTGTACCCAACGATCTTCTTGCTGAGGGAGACTCTTTGCTTTTCCCAGAAGGCACCTGGAATATGCAAATTATCCTCCTCAAGCTTGAATCCCTGGTTTGGTGATGCTTTCCAAGCAGCTGGTCCCGGCTGTACCCAACGATCTTCTTGCTGAGGGAGACTCTTTGCTTTTCCCAGAAGGCACCTGGAATATGCAAATTATCCTCCTCAAGCTTGAATCCCTGGTTTGGTGATGCTTTCCAAGCAGCTGGTCCCACCTGTACCCAACGATCTTCTTGCTGAGGGAGACTCTTTGCTTTTCCCAGAAGGCACCTGGAATATGCAAATTATCTTCCTCAAGCTTGAATCCCTGGTTTGGTGATGCTTTCCAAGCAGCTGGTCCCGGCTGTACCCAACGATCTTCTTGCTGAGGGAGACTCTTTGCTTTTCCCAGAAGGCACCTGGAATATGCAAATTATCCTCCTCAAGCTTGAATCCCTGGTTTGGTGATGCTTTCCAAGCAGCTGGTCCCGGCTGTACCCAACGATCTTCTTGCTGAGGGAGACTCTTTGCTTTTCCCAGAAGGCACCTGGAATATGCAAATTATCCTCCTCAAGTCAAATGTCTACAGCTGCTTGGTGCAATGTAACAAACATTATAAGAATTTAAGCCTAGTTGAGAAAAGTGCACTTTACTCAGACAACGTTCATATTTTGTACAATGCAATAATCATATTAATGTATTTTTATCTGCACATTATTTCACTCACTTATAGTCCCATTTACTGGGAAATTCTTAAATAACATTTTTATTTTAAGTGCCAAAATAGGATTTTTTATAGTGATGAAAGTAATGATGGAGCCACAGAGGTGCTTTTCAGTGCCGTATATTTTTAAACCAAGGAAATGTAGTTTATTGATCCTTTCAGATGCTCATGTAGGAGTCTAAATGACACTCACTATGAATCCCTCTTGCATGGAAGCACCTACAAAGGACACTGAATCCAATTCCCTCTATATCATAACCCTCGTGGTCTACCCCTTTGGTAGCTGTGAAGTGAGTATGATTTGCCTATGTGTCTGCCACACTTAAAGGGACATTGTGGCTGGCACTATTAGTGAGAAATTATCATTAGCACAATTATATGGACACTGGATTATGTTTTCGTGTTGGTACTGACATAGCTATAGGAATTATATATGATGAAGAAAGATCGGCACTCACTTGTAAATTTGCAGAATTTGTTGACTTTTATTCCATATTCTTCAGAGTACAAATATATCTAACACGTTTCGGCTTGAACAGAAAGACTTTTTCAAACAGAGCCTTGTGTTCATTACATTTATTTGTATTCTGAAGAATATGGAAAAAAAAGTCTGCGAAGTCTGCAAATTTACAAGTGAGTGCCGATCTTTCTTCATCATATATAATTCCTATAGCTATGTCAGTACCAACATGAAAACATAATCCAGTGTTCTTCATTATCTGAAATCGGATGCAAACCCTAAGCACGAGCCCCATGTATTTTGAGAGCTGATTGGAATTGATATATATAACAATTATATAGGCTTAGTGACATTACTATTATATTTAAATATGAACTGTCTTTTTGAACAACTTATACTTATTTAATAGATAATGTCCTGAAAATAATTTTTTTAATTTACTTTGATTCAAAATTTTGATGTTTTATGCCTTAAAAACACGCTAAAGTGCTGACCACCAGGGGCCGCACTTCTGACTTTGCTGTTTGCTGCCCATTGTTAGGCAAAGTCTTTTTCTAGTAACAGAGACTAAGGCTAGGTTCACATTGCGTTAACAGCAGCCCTTCAACACATGCATTAACAGGCTGCTGTTAACGGAAGTGCCGATATGTCGTCACGCTAGCAGTGACAGACCCGGAAATGCTGCAGCCCGCATCCCAGGGTCCGTCACTCAATGACGGCACATCACTAGTGCACGCCCATTGTGGGTGTGCGCTAGCGATGCATCCGACATTGGACTAAATGGCGGGTTAAGGGATGTAATGATTATAAGGGATAACTCAGGAGACTCTTTGCATGGAATAAGACAACTACAGGACACAGTTTTATAAGTGGTAAAGTCTATATTATCACATGGTGATTCAAACAGGTGCAGAGAGAAACTCAAGTCCACAACACTTGGTGTAAATATTAAACGCAGCTTAGCAGTCTATAAAAAACATCAGAGGAAAATGTAATCACACAGAAAGTCTATGAAGCACAATTATTCTTGAGGATACTTGACACGAATAAGTCCTTGGTAGTCTAAACACAGATAGATATGCTTATAAGGCAGTTCAAATAATATCTTAGCACAACCAGGGAGGCCTGGGTAAAAGTCTCAGGTTTAAGCAGAGCAGCAACAGCTTACATGTCTAACAAATGCAGATGGAAACAAACACAAGCAGCCAGATGGAGGATTACTGGAACCAATGTATGCAGCAGAAACTCAGAGCTGAGTAGCAGGATCTCCATACAGGTTCACAGGAGCAGGTGCAGGTGCAAAGTCAGGGAGTCATCAGGAGCTGGATGCAAGGCAGAATACTCTAGCACAGACTAAAGGCTGGGGTGGAGTTATATAGCAGGAAGACACAGTGCACATGAGACCAAAGACGCCATCTTGGAAAAGGGCAGTAATGCACAAAAAGGTAATAAAAAATGTTCAGAGTCCTGACATTACTCCCTCCTTAGAAGCGGCTGCAGGACGATCCTGGACCTGGTTTCTCAGGGAATCTTTGATGAAAACAAGAGATCTTCTGTTGGGCATTGATGTTTTCCACAGGTTCCCAAGAGTCTTCCTCAGGGGGATATCCCTGCCATCTTATAAGATATTGGAGCCGATTCCTGCGAATCCTGGAATAAATAATTTCCTCCACCACAAATTGTTCTTGCCCATCAATCACCACAGGCTGTGGAGGTGGCACAACACGTCCCTGGAAGGTATTAGGAGATACAGGCTTTAGTAAAGATACATGAAAAACCGGTGCATGGAACAAAATGAGTGGCTTTAGTCAGGCGATCAACTACTACCATGATCATATTCATGCCCCCCGATGTAGGCAGCTCCACAATAAAGTCCATTGATATAGACCCCCAAGGTCGGGACGGAACAGGTAATGGTTGCAGGAGACCCGTAGGTGCCACACGAGGAGTCTTGTAACGAGCACATACCTCGCAAGGGAGAACATAGTCCTTAGTATCCTTCAGGCAAGTTGGCCACCAGAAAAATCGGCTTAAGAACTCTTGTGTCTTCTGTACCCCCCTGTGACCAGCCAACTTGGAGTCATGTACCAACTTGAGGATCTGCAGATGGATGACCTCAGGGACGTAGATACGTCGATCTCTGAACCACATGCCATCCTTAACCCCTTCACCCCCGGAGCTTTTTCCGTTTTTCCGTTTTCGTTTTTCGCTCCCCTCCTTCCCAGAGCCATAACTTTTTTATTTTTCCGTCAATTTGGCCATGTGAGGGCTTATTTTTTGCGGGACGAGTTGTACTTTTGAACGACATCATTGGTTTTAGCATGTCGTGTACTAGAAAACGGGAAAAAAATTCCAAGTGCAGTGAAATTGCAAAAAAAGTGCAATCCCACACTTGTTTTTTGCTTGCCTATTTTGCTAGGTTCACTAAATGCTAAAACTGACCTGCCATTATGATTCTCCAGGTCACTACGAGTTCATAGACACCTAACATGACTAGGTTATTTTTCACCTAAGTGGTGAAAAAAAATTCCAAACTTTGCAAAAAACAAAACAAAACAAAATTGCGCCATTTTCCGATACTCGTAGCGTCTCCATTTTTCGTGATCTGGGGTCAGGTGAGGGCTTATTTTTTGCGTGCCAAGCTGGCGTTTTTAATGATAGCATTTTGGTGTAGATACGTTCTTTTGATCGCCCGTTATTGCATTTTAATGCAATGTCGTGGCGACCAAAAAAACGTAAATCTGGCGTTTCGAATTTTTTTCTCATTACGCCATTTAGCGATCAGGTTAATGCTTTTTTTTATTGATAGATCGGGCGATTCTGAATGCGGCGATACCAAATATGTGTAGGTTTTTTTTTTTTTTATTGATTTATTTTGATTGGGGCGAAAGGGGGGTGATTTAAACTTTTATGTTTTTTTTATTTTTTTCACATTTTTAAAAACTTTTTTTTTTTACTTTTGCCATGCTTCTATAGCCTCCATGGGAGGCTAGAAGCAGGCACAGCCCGATCGGCTCTGCTACATAACAGCGATCATCAGATCAGATCAGTAGCTAAAATGCAGGTGTGCTGTGAGCGCCGACCACAGGGGGGCGCTCACAGCCACCGGCAATCAGTAACCATAGAGGTCTCAAGGACCTCTATGGTTACAATGGAGGAGCATCGCCGACCCCCGATCATGTGACAGGGGTCGGCGATGCGCTCATATCCGGCCGCACGGCCGGATGCGGTAGTTAAATGCCGCTGTCTGCGTTTGACAGCGGCATTTAACTAGTTAATAGCGGCGGGTGATCGCGATTTCACCCGCCGCTATTGCGCGCACATGTCAGCTGTAAAAAACAGCTGACATGTCGCGACTTTGATGTGCGCTCACCGCCGGAGCGCACATCAAAGCGGGGGTCCCGACATGTGACGTACTATACCGTCACATGTCGGGAAGGGGTTAAAGACAAGATTAATATCAAAAGGTGGGTTGGCCAGAAATACATCACCGTCATAAGCCTCCCTGCACTCCTTCCACAAGTCCTGATCGTGGATAACTCTGATGAAATTGGCATCAGATAGAATGGTCTTGGACGGGGCTTCAGGTATGGAATCCGCAGCATGGATTCGGGATAAAGCATCAGCCTTCCCATTACGAGAACCTGGACAGTACGTGATAACAAAATTAAATTGATTTAAAAATAAATTCCAACAAGCCTGACGAGGAGAAAGACATCTAGCGGATCTGAGGAACTCTAAATTGCGATGGTCAGTAAGCACTACGATCTGTTGTGCAGCTCCTTGCAGATGATGCCTCCATTCCTTGAAAGCCGTAATAATAGCCAGCAATTCCTTGTCTCCCACATCGTAATTCTTCTCTCCTGAGGTTAGTCTATGGGAAAAGAAAGCACAAGGATGTAGCAGACCCTTCTCTCCAGTTCTTTGGGAGAGAATAGCCCCCAAGGCATTATCAGAAGCGTCCACCTCCACAATGAAAAAAAGTGTTGGATCTGGGTGTATCAACAGCATGCTGAGGTGAAACAGATCTTAAGCCGATCAAAAGCTTCTTGAGCCTGTGATGACCACTTAAAGGGCTTTTCCTTCTTTGTCAAGGAAGTAACAGGACGGACAATATCAGAAAAATTTCGAATGAAGCGTCTGTAGAAATTTGCAAAACCAATAATACGTTGGACCTCCTTAATGTTCTTGGGTACCGGCCAGTCAAGGATAGCCTGAATCTTACCAGATTCCATGTTCAGCCCCTGGGGAGAGATGATATAACCTAAGAACTGTATCTCAGAACGATGGAACTCGCATTTCTCCGGCTTGATATACAGATGGTTCTCTTTCAGACGTCTTAAAACAGCTTTGACATGTTCTTCATGTTCCTGTAGAGAGTCAGAAAATATTAGAATATCGTCCAAATAGATCACCACAAACTGGTCCAACAAATCTCTAAAAATGTCATTAGCAAGGTGTTAAAACGTTGCAGGGGCATTACAAAGGCCGAAGGGCATCATGAGATATTCAAAGTGTCCATACCGGCATCGGAATGCTGTCTTCCACTCATCCCCTGGACGAATACGCACCAAATTATAAGCCCCACGAAGATCCAGTTTAGAGAACACCTTAGCATGGTGGACGCTTTCCTGTAATTCGGGAATCAGAGGCAAAGTGTAACGATTCCGTATGGTAACCTTATTGAGCTCTCGATAGTCCACAAAGGGTCTCAGGGACCCATCCTTCTTTTTTACAAAAAATATAGGTGCCCCTGCTGGTGAAGAAGAAGGACATATGAAGCCTTTGGCCAGATTTTCATCAATATACTCCTTTAAGGCTTGAAGCTCAGTTATACGCTTCCAAAAGGAATAGCTGCCCCAGGAAGCAACTCAATGGGACAGTCATAATGCCTGTGTGGAGGAAGCTGATCTGCATTCTTCTTGTCACAGATGTCAGAGAACTCTTTATATGCTGAAGGTAAAGTAAATACCTGTACCGGTGGTTCCATAGCTGTGGACTCGGGGACAGCTTCAGTTAATGCTGAGTTGCTCCTTGTTGAAAAGATAATCTCCTTGGTCTCCCAGTTGATAGTTGGATTCTGGGAACGCAGCCAAGGGATGCCTAAAATCACAGGAAAATGAGGAGAAGAAATTAACAAGAAAGAGACTTGCTCTTGATGATTAGGCTCCAACAAAATTTCAAGGGGTGCGGTCTCCTCATCCACAGGCCCGGAGATTAAAGGTGACCCATCCACTGTTTCCATGGTAATTGGAGAGGCTCTTTGCTGAATTTCAATATCATGTTCCTTGGCAAATGCGATATCCATAAAATTGGCACCTGCACCAGAGTCAATCATATCTGCACTGGAAATCCACTGTTCTGTACACAGGATCTTAATTGGGAGAGAAGAGTGAGAGTTCTTTTCATTTAGCTCCTTGGCTGGTGAAGTCATAGAAAGAGAATGGAATACAGCATTTAAAGGCAGGCTACATTCAGAGTTTTCAGATTCATCATCATAGTTGTCATACTCCCCTACTGCTGCTAGCACCTTGTTAGGCCGCTTGGGACAGTTGATTAGAAAGTGGTCAGACTGGCCGCAGTAGAAACATAGACTTTCTCGAAGGCGATGCTCCCAGCGCTCATTACTCTCGCGCCTCTGAACAGAATCAATTTGCATGGGCACCTCCTCCACCTCCTGAGAGGTTTTACCTGCAGGCTCTTTGGAAGGAAGGGAAAAGTTAGAAATACGGTTATATGCAGCAAACTTCTCCTGCCTACGCTCAGTAAGGCGAATGTCAATGCGCACACAATGCTGTATAAATGTTTCTAGCTCTTGTGGTGATTCAGAGCTAGCTAATTCATCCTTTACAATGCTAGACAGACCCCTTTTAAAAATAGATAATTGTGCATAACTGTCCCAATTAGTATCTACCGCTAATCTCCTGAATTCATTAGCATACTCAATAACAGAACGTTTAGCCTGGTGTAAAGACAATAAAGCAGATTCAACGGTTGCACGGTGATTAGGGTCATCAAACATTAATGCCATAGCGGCAAAAAAAAAAATCAAAATTATTTAACCGCGGGTCACGAGACTCAATCATCGGATTCGCCCAGGCGAGCGCTCGTGCGGTCAGCAACATTATTACACACAATACTTTGGATCTATCATTAGAAAAACGGTCAGCATGCACATCAAAATTTAGCAAACATTGATTGACAAAGCCACGGAATTTGTCGCGATCACCATTAAATCTGAACGGGGGCAACTTAGGTGGGCTAGCTGGTGGCGGTTGCCCAGATGGTAAAGTCGCTTGTGCAGCCATTTGCGTGCTTATGTCCTGAAAAGCCCGTCCATACTGGGACTCTATGCCAGCAAGTTTGTTTTCCTGGGCTGCCATGCGGGTGCTTAAGTCCTGCAAAGTTTGTCCAAACACTTGTTGATTGTGTTCAAAGCTTCCAAACTTATTTTGCAGACCTTCCACATCTTTCTGCAGTGATCTAATTATGGAGAACACCTGCTCTAGTCTGCTTTCTGCAGTCATTTTTCCAGCAGTCTCCTCTTTTGAGGCTAGAGTATCCTGTAATAATTATAAGGGATAACTCAGGAGACTCTTTGCATGGAACAAGACAACTACAGGACACAGTTTTATAAGTTATAAAGTCTATATTATCACACGGTGATTCAAACAGGTGCAGAGAGAAACTCAAATCCACAACACTTGGAGTAAATATTAAACACAGCTTAGCAGCCTATAGGAAACTTCAGAGGAAAATGCATTCACACAGAAAGTCTATGAAGCACAATTATTCTTGAGGATACTTGACACGAATAAGTCCTTGGTAGTCCAAACACAGATAGATATGCTTATAAGGCGATTCAAATAATATCTTAGCACAACCAGGGAGGCCTGGGTAAAAGTCTCAGGTTTAAGCAGAGCAGCAACAGCTTACATGTCCAGCAAATGCAGATGGAAACAAACACAAGCAGCCAGATGGAGGATTACTGGAAACCGATGTATGCAGCAGAAACTCAGAGCTGAGTAGCAGGATCTCCACACAGGTTCACAGGAGCAGGTGCAGGTGCAGGTGCAAAGCCAGGGAGTCATCAGGAGCTGGATGCAAGGCAGAATACTCTAGCACAGACTAAAGGCTGGGGTGGAGTTATATAGCAGGAAGACACAGTGCACATGAGACCAAAGACGCCATCTTGGAAAAGGGCAGTAATGCACAAAAAGTAATCAAAATGTTCAGAGTCCTGACAACGGACTACGTTACACCACGTTATGCCGCGGTGTAACTTAGTCTGTCTAACGGATGCCAAAAACATAATGTGAACCTGGCCTAAGAGATGGGTAAGAGATAGGCTGCAGGAATTGGAAGAGACATGTCTTGTTGCAGAAGCACCTCCCCTTTACCAACTGTAGCTATTCACATAGCAGTTATACAGCCACAGCAGCAGGGGGCAGACATCCTATTGGATCAGGAGAATTACCAGCCCCCCTGCTAGGTGGCTTCTTAATCAGCATAGAGGGATGTTGGCCTTTACATATAGATTGGCTTGCAGGTGATTGGTGGTCTGGGCTCCTGAAGAGAACACCTTGTATTATGGGAAATAAGAGAAAGGAAGTTCTGCTAGAATAGTGCTGCCAAGGTATTCACCCCCCTCCCCCCAAAGTTAGGAAGATTGTAAATTGCTGAGCAAAGGCACGGGAAGGGAGAGTGGGGAAAATTAGGCTAAGGCTGCATAGAAACTGGCCCTTTAAGGTAATGTGTGAACAAGTAACATGCAGCCTTTATTCAACTTTTATTGAAAACTTATTTAGTAGTCATGATGGAATAGTGAAATATTCGGATTCGGGAAAATCGGCACGAATAATTTCTAATATCTGTATATTCGTACCCAATAACGAATTCAATGCAAGTCAATGGGAAAGCAAAATATTTTTCTGCTGGAGCCAGATCTGGGGGCCTGAGAAAAAAGTTGAAATGGATGGGAAAGAGCTAATCTAAATGGGAACAGCATGGAGATGCCTGCATGCTTTTCTGACTCTGTATCTGGGAATAATGTTGTTAGACTGTTGCGCCGTTTTTACAGATTTTTAAAAAGACCTACCAAATAGGGTTGAGCGAAACGGGCAATTTTCAGAAGTCGCCGACTTTTGGCAAAGTCGGGTTTCATGAAACCCGACCCGACCCCTGTGTGGGGTCGGCCATGAGGTCAGCGATCTTCTGAATCTGGAATCGGAATTCTGATACCGATTCCCGATATGTTTAAGATATCGGGAATTGGTATCGGAATTCAGATTTAAGTGTAAAATAAAGAATTAAAATAAAAAATATCGCCATACTTACCCTCTGACGGGCCCTGGTACTAACCGGGAACCTTCCTTCCTTAGAATCAGCCTTCCAGGACCTTGCGGTGACGTCGCGGTGACGTCGCGGCTTGTGATTGGTCGCGCGGCCCCCATGTGACCGCTCGCGCGACCAATCACAAGCCGCGACGTCACCGTGACGTCACCGAAGGCCCTGGAAGGGCTGATTCTTAGGAAGGAAGGCTGTCGGAAAGAAGCAGGGCGTGTCTGAGGGTGAGTATATACCTAATAGGAATATACTCACCCTCGGCTTCGTTCCGGCAGCCTTCCTTCCTAAGAATCAGCCCTTCCAGGGCCTTTGGTGACGTCACAGTGACGTCGCGGCTTGTGATTGGTCGCGCGAGCGGTCACATGGGGGCCGCGCGGCCAATCACAAGCCGCGACGTCACCGCGACGTCACCGCAAGGTCTTGGAAGGCTGATTCTAAGGAAGGAAGGTTCCCGGTTAGTACCAGGGCCCGTCAGAGTGTAAGTATAGCGATATTTTTTATTTTAATTCTTTATTTTACACTTAAATATGGATCCCAGGGCCTGAAGGAGAGTTTCCGCTCCTTCAGACCCTGGGAACCATTGGAAACCCAATGCACTGCATTGGGTTTCGAGTTTCGGCCGACCCCGACCCCGACTTTTTTATAGGATCGGCCGATTTCACTCGACCCGACTTTTGAAAAAGTCAGGTTTCGTGAAACCCGACCCGATCCTATAAAAGTAAAGGTCGCTCAACCCTACTACCAAACCAAACATTTTTTTAAAGAGAAAAATGCTAAGAACCATTATTTCCTTCATAATTACATGTTGATAACGCAAAATAAAAATGAAAAAAAAAAAGAATTATACCTCCCCTTTAGGGTTGAGCGAAACGGGTCGGCAATTTTCAGAAGTCGCCGACTTTTGGCAAAGTCGGGTTTCATGAAACCCAACCCGACCCTGTGTGGGGTCGGCCATGAAGTCGGCGATCTTCTGAATCTGGAATCGGAATTCCGATACCGATTCCCGATATGTTTAAGATATCGGGAATTGGTATCGGAATTCAGATTTAAGTGTAAAATAAAGAATTAAAATTAAAAATATCGCCATACTTACCATCTGATGCGCCCTGGTACTAACCGGGAACCTTCCTTCCTTAGAATCAGCCTTGCAGGACCTTGCGGTGACGTCGCGGTGACGTCGCGGCTTGTGATTGGTCGCGCGGCCGCCCATGTGACCGCTCGCGCGACCAATCACAAGCCGCGACGTCACCGTGACGTCACCGAAGGTCCTGGAAGGGCTGATTCTTAGGAAGGAAGGCTGCCGGAAAGAAGCAGGGCATGTCCGAGGGTGAGTATATACCTAATAGGAATATACTCACCCTCGGCTTCGTTCCGGCAGCCTTCCTTCCTAAGAATCAGCCCTTCCAGGACCTTCGGTGACGTCACGGTGACGTTGCGGCTTGTGATTGGTCGCGCGAGCGGTCACATGGGCGGCCGCGCGACCAATCACAAGCCGCGACGTCACCGCGATGTCACCGCAAGGTCCTGGAAGGCTGATTCTAAGGAAGGAAGGTTCCCGGTTAGTACCAGGGCCCGTCAGATGGTAAGTATAGCGATATTTTTTATTTTAATTCTTTATTTTACACTTAAATATGGATCCCAGGGCCTGAAGGAGAGTTTCCGCTCCTTCAGACCCTGGGAACCATTGGAAACCCAATGCACTGCATTGGGTTTCGAGTTTCGGCCGACCCCGACCCCGACTTTTTTATAGGATCGGACGATTTCACTCGACCCGACTTTTGAAAAAGTTGGGTTTCGTGAAACCCGATCCGATCCTATAAAAGTAAAGGTCGCTCAACCCTACTCCCCTTTAGTATATGTTCACATGGAGCGTTTTGGCTTTATTTTTTACTTTAACATTGGGAGGGCTCTCACACCTACATTTGGGAGGACCCTCCATCATGCCAAATAGCTAGCAAGATAGTGGAATACATATTTCCCATTACATTATTACAATGCCAGCTAAAACATGCCAATTTGAATTTTGGACTTTGCCCGCCACCACCACTATGTCCACTACATGTCATTATGTGGCCCTCACTTTAAATTTTTAGAGGGCTGCCATTTTCTGCTGTAAGAGTGTTGTCTGAATGGGTTTTTAGTTTTGCTGGTGCAATCATAACAGATAGGCACACACAGCTGTCAAGGGAAAATGCAGACAGGCTGACTCTTCTAAAATTGAACAAGGGCTGGATTTCTGGTGACTTTGTAAGCCCTACGGATGACAGCAACGTAATGTAAATGCAGCCCAAATGTTTTGTTTGGGAAGTTGTCTTAACATCCATCTCTTACCATCCAAACCCATTTTGTTCATGAAATAACCTCCTCCTCCTCCTGCTTCTGCAACAAGCACTTAGTGGTCATGTATGTATATCCCACGTGGCTAATGTTTTGTACTTTGTAAAAACAACTGCTAGATAAAGATACACTATTATTTCGAACAATAGAAAATTATGATTTTTTTCCAATTGTCTTGCTGACACACTCCAATTTGTGCCAACTTCCGTGGCTTTGTCCGGAGCTAATGACCGGAGATAATGTCCGGAGCTAATGTCCGGAGCTAATGTCCGGAGCTAATGTCCGGAGCTAATGTCCGGAGATAAGTGACGTCACCAGTGTCCTACACCCAGGCAGAGCACAGGGGCCCCAGGCAGCATATGGGGCCCCAGGCAGAGCACAGTGGCCCCAGGCAGAGCACAGGGGCACCAGGCAGCATAAGGGGCCCCAGGCAGAGCACAGTGGCCCCAGGCAGAGCACAGGGGCCCCAGGCAGCATATGGGGTCCCAGGCAGAGCACAGTGGTCCCAGGTAGAGCACAGGGGCCCCAGGCAGCCTATGGTGCCCCAGGCAGAGCACAGGGGCCCCAGGCAGCATATGGGGCCCCAGGCAGAGCACTGGGGCCCCAGGCAGCATATGGGGCCCCAGGCAGAGCACAGTGGCCCCAGGCAGAGCACAGGGGCCCCAGGCAGCATATGGGGCCCCAGGCAGAGCACAGTGGTCCCAGGCAGAGCACAGGGGCCCCAGGCAGCCTATGGGGCCCCAGGCAGAGCACAGTGGCCCCAGGCAGAACATGGGGCCCCAGGCAGAGCACAGGGGCCCCAGGCAGAGCACAGGGGCCCCAGGCAGCATATGGGGCCCCAGGCAGAGCACAGGGGCCCCAGGCAGCATATGGGGCCCCAGGCAGAGCACAGTGGCACCAGGCAGAGCACAGGGGCCCCAGGCAGAACATGGGGCCCCAGGCAGAGCACAGGGGCCCAAGGCAGCATATGGGGCCCCAGGCAGAGCACAGGGGCCCCAGGCAGCATATGGGGCCCCAGGCAGAGCACAGTGGCCCCAGGCAGAGCACAGGGGCCCCAGGCAGAACATGGGGCCCCAGGCAGAGCACAGGGGCCCCAGGCAGAGCACAGGGGCCCCAGGAAGCATATGGGGCCCCAGGCAGAGCACAGGGGCCCCAGGCAGCATATGGGGCCCCAGGCAGAGCACAGTGGCCCCAGGCAGAGCACAGGGGCCCCAGGCAGCATATGGGGCCCCAGGCAGAGCACAGTGGTCCCAGGCAGAGCACAGGGGCCCCAGGCAGCCTATGGGGCCCCAGGCAGAGCACAGTGGCCCCAGGCAGCATATGGGGCCCCAGGCAGAGCACAGGGGCCCCAGGCAGCATATGGGGCCCCAGGCAGAGCACAGTGGCCTCAGGCAGAGCACAGGGGCCCCAGGCAGCATATGGGGCCCCAGGCAGAGCACAGGGGCCCCAGGCAGCATATGGGGCCCCAGGCAGAGCACAGTGGCCCCAGGCAGAGTACAGGGGCCCCAGGCAGCATATGGGGCCCCAGGCAGAGCACAGTGGTCCCAGGCAGAGCACCGGGGCCCCAGGCAGAGCACAGGGGCCCCAGGCAGCATATGGGGCCCCAGGCAGAGCACAGTGGCCCCAGGCAGCATATGGGGCCCCAGGCAGCATATGGGGCCCCAGGCAGAGCACAGTGGTCCCAGGCAGAGTACAGGGGCCCCAGGCAGCCTATGGGGCCCCAGGCAGAGCACAGGGGCCCCAGGCAGCATATGGGGCCCCAGGCAGAGCACAGGGGCCCCAGGCAGCATATGGGGCCCCAGGCAGAGCACAGTGGCCCCAGGCAGAGCACAGGGGCCCCAGGCAGAACATGGGGCCCCAGGCAGAGCACAGGGGCCCCAGGCAGAACATGGGGCTCCAGGCAGAGCACAGGGGCCCCAGGCAGAGCACAGGGGCCCCAGGCAGCATATGGGGCCCCAGGCAGAGCACAGGGGCCCCAGGCAGCATATGGGGCCCCAGGCAGAGCACAGCGATATTTTGGACCACTGTGCGGTGTTTCAGACCCCCTGTGTGATGTCTGGGGCCCTGTTCTTAAGTATATTAAAGATTAAAGTAACGTATATTAAAGTATATTATAGATCAAATTTGACACGTTTATGAGCACCATTGAGTGATATACTCAAGAATGACATAATTTTTCAACATTTTATGGTTTCAAACTGTAAACACTCAGAGTTTTTTTTAGCAAATAGATGAAGCTGCGACTCAAGGAGAAGTCATTATTATGGGGGACTTCAACTACCCTGAAATAGATTGGGGAACAGAAACCTGCAGTTCCAGCAAAGGTAATCGGTTTTTGACAACTATGAGAGACAATTACCTTTCACAACTGGTTCAGGACCCAACAAGGAGGGGGGCACTGCTAGACCTAATATTAACCAACAGGCCAGACCGCATATCAAATATAAGGGTTGGGGGTCACTTGGGGAATAGTGATCACAAAATAATAAGTTTTCATGTAACCTTTAATAAGATGGGTAGTAGGGGGGTGACAAGGACACTAAACTTCAGGAGGGCAAATTTCCAACGGATGAGAGAGGATCTTGGTGCAATTAACTGGGACGATATCCTGAGACACAAAAATACACAAAGAAAATGGGAGACATTTATTAGCATCCTGGATAGGACCTGTGCACAGTATATACCGTATGGGAATAAACATACTAGAAATAGGAGGAAACCAATATGGCTAAATAGAGCTGTAAGGGGCGCAATAAGGGACAAAAAGAAAGCATTTAGAGAATTAAAGGAAGTAGGTAGTGAGGAGGCATTAAATAAATACAGAAAATTAAATACATTCTGTAAAAAGCAAATCAAGGCAGCAAAGATTGAGACCGAGAGACTCATTGCCAGAGAGAGTAAAAATAATCCCAAAATATTCTTTAACTATATAAATAGTAAGAAACTAAAAAATGACAGTGTTGGCCCCCTTAAAAATAGTCTGGGTGAAATGGTGGATGAGGATGAGGAAAAAGCCAATATGCTAAATGACTTTTTTTCATCAGTATTTACAAAAGAAAATCCCATGGCAGACAAAATGACTAGTGATAAAAATTCCCCATTAAATGTCACCTGCTTAACCCAGCAGGAAGTACAGCGGCATCTAAAAATAACTAAAATTGACAAATCTCCGGGCCCGGATGGGATACACCCCCGAGTACTGCAGGAACTAAGTACAGTCATTGATAGACCATTATTTTTAATCTTTAAAGACTCCATAATAACAGGGTCTGTACCACAGGACTGGCGTATAGCAAATGTGGTGCCAATATTCAAAAAAGGGGCAAAAACTGAACTCGGTAATTATAGGCCAGTAAGTTTAACCTCTACTGTGGGTAAAATCCTGGAGGGCATTCTAAGGGATGCTATGCTGGAGTATCTGAAGAGGAATAACCTCATGACCCAGTATCAGCACGGGTTTACTAGGGACCGTTCCTGTCAGACTAATTTGATCAGCTTCTATGAAGAGGTAAGTTCAGGACTGGACCAAGGGAACCCAGTGGACGTAGTATATATGGACTTTTCCAAAGCTTTTGATACGGTGCCACACAAAAGGTTGTTACACAAAAAGGGGAGTAATGGGGATAGGGGAAAATATGTGTAAGTGGGTTGAGAGCTGGCTCAGGGATAGGAAACAAAGGGTGGTTATTAATGGAGCACACTCGGACTGGGTCACGGTTAGCAGTGGGGTACCACAGGGGTCAGTATTGGGCCCTCTTCTTTTTAACATATTTATTAATGACCTTGTACGGGGCATTCAGAGTAGAATTTCAATATTTGCAGATGACACTAAACTCTGCAGGGTAATCAATACAGGGGAGGACAATTTTATATTACAGGATGATTTATGTAAACTAGAAGCTTGGGCTGATAAATGGCAAATGAGCTTTAATGGGGATAAATGTAAGGTCATGCACTTGGGTAGAAGTAATAAGATGTATAACTATGTGCTTAATTCTAAAACTCTGGGCAAAACCGTCAATGAAAAACACCTGGGTGTATGGGTGGATGACAAACTCATATTCAGTGGCCAGTGTCAGGCAGCTGCTACAAAGGCAAATAAAATAATGGGATGTATTAAAAGAGGCATAGATGCTCATGAGGAGAACATAATTTTACCTCTATACAAGTCACTAGTTCGACCACACTTAGAATACTGTGCACAGTTCTGGTCTCCGGTGTATAAGAAAGACATAGCTGAACTGGAGCGGGTGCAGAGAAGAGCGACCAAGGTTATTAGAGGACTGAGGGGTCTGCAATACCAAGATAGGTTATTACACTTGGGGCTATTTAGTTTGGAAAAACGAAGACTAAGGGGTGATCTTATGTTAATGTATAAATATATGAGGGGACAGTACAAAGACCTTTCTGATGATGTTTTTAATCATAGACCTGAGACAGGGACAAGGGGGCAACCTCTACGTCTGGAGGAAAGAAGGTTTAAGCATAATAACAGACGCGGATTCTTTACTGTAAGAGCAGTGAGACTATGGAACTCTCTGCCGTATGATGTTGTAATGAGTGATTCATTAATTAAATTTAAGAGGGGACTGGATACCTTTCTGGAAAAGTATAATGTTACAGGGTATATACACTAGATTCCTTGATAAGGCGTTGATCCAGGGAACTAGTCTGATTGCCGTATGTGGAGTTTTTTTCCCCATGGTGGAGTTACTCTTTGCCACATGGGGTTTTTTTGCCTTCCCCTGGATCAACATGTTAGGGCATGTTAGGTTAGGCTATGGGTTGAACTAGATGGACTTACAGTCTTCCTTCAACCTTAATAACTATGTAACTATGTAACTATGTACTTCAACCAGAAAACCATAACGGTTCATAAAAAACTTGACTGTTCAGGATATGATAAAAGTCATAGTATTCTGAATCTTTAACTTATAAAGATACCTTTACATGGGGTGATTATTGGTTCCAGAGAGGCTTTCGGCCGATAATCGTACACATGGCTGGTGACAGGACAATACAATATAAACGTTCAAAGGTAAACACTGATAACATTAAAATCTAATATATAATTGCCTAGAATACTACTTCCGGCAATTTGTGCCAACTTCCGTGGCTTTGTCCGGAGATAATGTCCGGAGATAAGTGACGTCACCAGCATCCTACACCCGCTCAGGGTGGACAAAGATATATGCCTTCGTGGTGCGCGGCACTTTTCTGATTGGTTGCCGCCTGCCGCGAGCGACCAATCAGAAATGTGCCGTACTGTCAAGAATTGTCAAGAGCTGGTTAGTGCAGCCATTTTTTGTTCTTTCTTACTATTATTTATTAATTGCATTATTCTTACATTTGCATAAATAAAGTATATATGGATTCTAGACTCCCGATTCTTTAGAATCGGGCTGCCATCTAGTATTACATAATCTCCTTTATTATGTATATTGCCGTCCCTTATTATACAGTACTCTCTCATGTTATGTACAGTACTGTCCCTTACATATTGGATTATATAGAGCCCTCTTTTTTATTACATACTGTCCTCTCTTGTTAGATGTATAATGCAATGACTGCTGATTGAGCATGGGAAAGCTTCTTTTCTAATGAAGGCGCTGATGGACTGGTCATCTGGTTACCTACTTCTCCATCAGCAGTCATTTTATATCTAAATAGAGAGGGGACTATGTAATAAAAGAGGGTGCTGTGAATAACAAAATGAACAAGAATACACTATGTGAAAGACAGAACTGTACATAACAGCAGAAGAAGCTATATAATAAGGGACGGCACCATATAACTAGAGAGGATGGTATGTAATAAGGGATTATGTTATACATAATAAAAGAGGAAACTATGTAACTAAGGATTGTGTTATACAAAATAAGTGAGTACACTATATACTAAGGTACTGTGCTATCTATATATATAATTGTCTAAGGGTTTTTCCGTCTGTCTGTCTGTCTTTCTGTCTGTCTGTCTGTCTGTCCTGGAAATCCCGCGTCTCTGATTGGTCGAGGCCGCCAGGCCTCGACCAATCAGAGATGGGCACAGCATGGCGACGATGATGTCATAAAGGTTGCCTCGACCAATCAGTGACGGGCACAGTCTGCCGTGAATTCGCCTCGACCAATCAGTGACGGGCACAGTATCGACGTAGATGTCATAATGGTTGCCATGGCGACGATGATGTCATAAAGGTTGCCTCGACCAATCAGCGACGGGCACAGTCTGCCGTGAATTCTGGAATCATCATTGTCCATATACTACGGGGACATGCATATTCTAGAATACCCGATGCATTAGAATCGGGCCACAGTCTAGTATATAATAAGTGAGTATACTATATACAAAGGGACTGTGTTATACTTAATAGGAATGTACACTCTATATTAAGGGACTGTGTTAGACATAAGTGATAATAATGTCCTCCTCCACCTCCCCCTGTTCCTAAGTCCGTTATAAGTCCCTCTTCCTCTCATCCCAATCCCCAACACCCCTCATTGTCCTCCTCCCCCTGCATCCCATTATTGTCCTCTGCCCCATCCTTGCCCTCTTCACCACCTCCATCATTGCCTTTCCCACCACCATCATTGCTTTCTCCCCCACCACCCCATATCGTTGCCTATTCCACCACCTCCATCATTTCCTCCTCCCTCACCACTCCCATCATTGTCTTTTCCCCACCACTCCCATCATTACCCATTCCACCACCACTCCCATCATTGCCCATTTCACCACCTCCATCATTTCCTCCTCCCCCACCACCCAATCATTGCCCTTTCCACCACCTCCATCATTGTTTTCTCCCCTACCACCCCATCATTGCCCTTTCCACCACCTCCATCACAGCCTTCTCCTCCATCACCCCTATCATTGCCTCCTTTCCCACCATTCCCATCATTGTCTTTTCCACTACCACCATCATTGCCTTTTCCCCCACCTCCATCATTTCCTCCTCCCCACCATCCCCATCATTGCCTTCTCCCCCACCTCCATCATTTCCCCCTCCCCACCATCACCATCATTGCCGTTTCCACCACTACCATCATTGTCCTTTCCACCACCACCATCCTTACACATTCCACCACCTCCATCATTTTCTCCCCCCTCCACCATCATCGTTGTCCTTTCCATCACCACCATCCTTGCCCATTCCACCACCTCCATCATTTCCTCCCCCTCCGCCCTATTATTGCCCTTTACACCATCTCCATCATTTCTTCCATCCCCACCACATCATTGCATTCTCCTACCACCATCATTGCCCATTACACCACCTGCATCATTACCTTCTCCGTCCCCCCACCATCATTGCCCATTCCACCACCTCCATCATTTTCTCCTCCCCACCATCACCATCATTGCCCTTTCCGCCACTAACATCATTGTCCTTTCCACCACCACCATCCTTGCCCATTCCACCACCTCCTTTCCCCCCTCCACCCCCCATTATTGCCCTTTCCACCACCTCTGTCATTTCCTCCTCCACAACCACCATTGCATTCTCCCATCACCATCATTGCCCATTCCACCACCTGCATCATTACCTTCTCTGTCCCCCCATCATCATTGCCCATTCAACCACTTCCCTCATTTCCTCCTCCCCACCACCCCCATTATTGTCCTTTCTACCACATCCATCATTTCCTCCTCCCCTGTCATCTCCATCCTTGAGCATTCCACCACTTCCATCATTTTCTCCTCCCCGACCATCCCCATCACCCCATCATTGCCTTCTCCCCATCAGCCCCATCATTGCCCTCTTCTCCCGTACACACACAGACACACACAACACCATTTACCTATCTGTACATTTCCCCACAGCACTACACACTCACTCACTCACTTACTCACTGCTCTGCCGCAGCACCTCTGTTGCCATCCTCTCTCTGGCACAGCCGCCGCTGAATGATGATGTCATCCAGCGATGCTGCTGTCTGTGTGAGAGGAAGCACGGGCAGGAAGCAGGATAGAGCTGTGCGCTGCAGCTTGTCTGTGCCAGCTGTCAGCCTGACAGTCAGCACAGAGAACAGCCGACTCTCAGTCCAGGGGCCAGGGGAGACACTGCGGACCGCTGCATTAAGCAGCCCGACTGCGCACCCCTGCAGGCTGCACCCCCTTAGATACGCCTCTGGCTGGGCTCACCCTCTGAGTCCTTGCACGATCCCTGCATCTCTCTCTGTTGTCCAGGCGCTGGCATCTTCTTCCTGTGTGAATGATCACGTGGTACCACTCATTAAGGTAATGAATATGTGCTCCATGCCTATGGAAGTGTAGACGTGTCCATATTCATCACCTTAATGAAAGGTACCACGTGACCGCTGAGCACAGGAAGAGCTGCTGGCGCTGAGACCATCGAAGTTGCAGGCACCACTGGAGGAGGGTGAGTATGATGTCTTCAAGAAGGTAGGGAGATGGGGAGGTAGGTGGGCAGGCGGCCGACCCCGGACTAAAAAAAAAAAAAAAACTTGCTCAGGTTCCGCCCCCTCTGCATCCTGGCACCCTAGGCACATGTCCTCAAATGCCTAGTGGCAAATATGGCTCAGATACAATCTTTTGATCGCCCATTATTGCATTTTAATGCAATGTCGCGGCGACCAAAAAACCCCTAATTCTGCTGTTTTGACTTTATTCTCACTACGCCGTTTAGCCATCAGATTTTTATTGATAGATTGGGCAATTCTGAACACGGCCATACCAAATATGTGTATGTTTGATTTTTTTTTTAATGTTTTATTTTGAATGGGGCAAAAGGGGGGTGATTTGAACTTTTATATTTTTTAATTTTTTAAATATTTTTAAAAACTTTTTTTTCACTTTTGGCATGCTTCAATAGTCTCCATGGAAGACTAGAAGCTTCCATAACCCAATCGGCTCTGCTACATGCAGGCGATGTTCAGATCGCCTGCATTGAGCAGAATACCTCACTTGCTATGAGCGCTGACCACCGAGTGGTGCTCATAGCAATCCAGCAGTGACAATCATAGAGGTCTCCAGGAGACACTCTAGTTGTTATGCCAACCCATTGGTGACCCACAATCACATGACGGGGGTCACCGATGGGCAGATTTCCAGTGCGATTGCCGGAAATTCAGGTTAAATGCTGCTGTCAGCATTCGACAGCGGCATGTAATGAGTTAACAGCCACGAGAGGATCACAATTCCTCCCGCAGCTGTTAGCGGCACATGTCAGCTGATCAGATCAGCTGTCATGTGCCGGAAAAGGTGCGGGCTCATCACCAGAGCCCGCACCACACAGGGGGAGATGTCCAATGACGGATAGGTCGCTATAGGGTTATGGGTGACCTTTCACCATTTTTAGCATATTACGCTGGCTACATCATGGATTTGTGGCTGCAGAGCTGAACAAAATGTTTTTAGTTGTGGAGATATTAGCTAATAAAATGTATATGATTTTTTTTTATAAAACCAAGTATTTATTAACAGAGATTCGCTTCTACAGGCAGTTCATTTTCCCCTGCATAATGCTGACCAATCATAAGCAGGAGGCATCATGCAGGGATAAATTGAAAGAACACACCCCAGAGAATGACAGAACCAGATTTCTCTGTGTGAGACATACTTGTATAATCGACACACAGCCCTGATCTCCCCCACTGACCTCACTAGCAACACTTATTGTGATTGCAAGTGGGTAAGGGGAATACCCTAGAGCTATGTGTTGAACATCTCTTGCAGCTCTCCTCTCACAGTGCTGACAGTTCTGATCTATTTCCCTTCCTCCCACATTGACTGTTGTGAAATGAGAGCTGCAAGAAGGGCTTGTAATGACACACAGATCTGCTTTTATCCCCTCCCTTATGTGTAATCACAGTAGAAGCCAACAGTTAGATCAGTGAGGAGTGTCTGTTTTAACATGTGTCACACAAAGAAAACCAAGTCTGACCTTTTCTGGGGGTGTGTTAGTTTTTCCTTGCATGAAGCTTCCTGCTTATGATGGGTCAAAGTTAGTATTGAGCGATACCTTCCGGTATCGGGAACTATCGGATCGGATTGGATCGGACCGATACCCAAAAAATATCGGATATCGCCGATTCCGATACCGGAAACCAATGCAAGTCAATGGGACACAAATATCGGAATGAAAATAAACCCTTTCTTTCCTTGCACATCCAGTTCAGGAGGGGGGAAGAGTGTGGGCGGTGCGTGGGCGGAGACTGTGCTTGTCTGTGCGGGCCTGCCAGGGGTCTGTGCGGGCCTCTCGGGGGTCTTTGTGTCTGTGTGCTGGCATTGTCCGATGGGACTACAAGTCCCATCGGGCTATGCCTGCTACAATGACAGTGATTGACAGATTAGCCAATGAAGGGACAGTAGTAGTCCCATCATCCGGCTAATGTGTTGAATGTAAAAAAACCCACAAACATATATACTACATACAACATACATACATACATGCAACATACTGTAAACTACATACATACTGCATACATACATACAACACACTACATACATACAACATACATACAACGTACTACATACATACAACATACATACAACATACCACATACATACAACATACATACAACATACTACATACATACAACATACCACATACATACAACATACAACATACATACAACATACTATATACATACAACATACTATATACATACAGTTATATGAAAAAGTTTGGGCACCCCTATTAATCTTAAGCTTAATGTTTTCTAAAAATAGTTTTTTTTGCAACAGCTATTACAGTTTCATATATCTAATAACTGTTGGACACAGTAATGTTTCTGCCTTGCAATGAGGTTTATTGTACTAACAGAAAATGTGCAATCTGCATTCAAACAAAATTTGACAGATGCATAAGTATGGGCACCCTTATCATTTTCTTGGTTTTAAATACTCCTACCTACTTTTTACTGACTTACTAAAACACTTTTTTTGTTTTTGTAACCTCATTGAGCTTTGAACTTCATAGCCAGGTGTATGCAATCATGAGAAAAGCTACTTAAAGTGGCCACTTGCAAGTTGTTCTCCTGTTTGAATCTCCTCTGAAGAGTGGCATCATGGGCTCCTCAAAACAACTGTCAAATGATCTGAAAACAAAGATTATTCAACATAGTTGTTCAGGGGAAGGATACAAAAAGCTGTCTCAGAGATTTAACCTGTCAATTTCCACTGTGAGGAACATAGTAAGGAAATGGAAGAACACAGGTACAGTTCTTGTTAAGGCCAGAAGTGGCAGGCCAAGAAAAACATCAGAAAGGCAGAGAAGAAGAATGGTGAGATCAGTCAAGGACAATCCTCAGACCACCTCCAGAGAGCTGCAGCATCAACTTGCTGCAGATGGTGTCACTGTGCATCGGTCAACTATACAATGCACTTTGCACAAGGAGAAGCTGTATGGGAGAGTGATGCGAAAGAAGCTGTTTCTGCAAGCACGCCACAAACAGTCGGCTGAGGTATGCAAAAGCACATTTGGAGAAGCCAATTTCTTTTTGGAAGAAGGTCCTGTGGACTGATGAAACCAAGATTGAGTTGTTTGGTCATACAAAAAGGCGTTATGCATGGCGGCCAAAAAACACAGCATTCCAAGAAAAACACTTGTTACCCACAGTAAAATTTGGTGGAGGTTCCATCATGCTTTGGTGCTGTGTGGCCAATGCCGGCACCGGGAATCTTGTTAAAGTTGAGGGACGCATGGATTCCTCTCAGTATCAGCAGATTCTTGACAATAATGTTCATGAATCAGTGACAAAGTTGAAGTTACGCAGGGGATGGATCTTTCAGCAAGACAATGATCCAAAACACCGCTCCAAATCTACTCAGGTATTCATGCAGAGGAACAATTACACTGTTCTGGAATGGCCATCCCAGTCCCCAGACCTAAATATCATTGAACATCTGTGGGATCATTTGAAGAGGGCTGTCCATGCTCGGCGACCATCAAACATAACTGAACTGGAATTATTTTGTAAAGAGGAATGGTCAAAAATGCCTTCATCCAGGATCCAGGAACTCATTAAAAGCTACAGGAAGCGACTAGAGGCTGTTATTTTTGCAAAAGGAGGATCTACTAAATATTAATGTCACTTTTCTGGTGAAGTGCCCATACTTATGCACCTGTCAAATTTTGTTTGAATGCAGATTGCACATTTTCTGTTAGTACAATAAATCTTATTTCAAGGCAGAAACATTACTGTGTCCAACAGTTATTACTAGATATATGAAACTGAAATAGCTGTTGCAAAAAAAAACAATTTTTATAAAACATTAAGCTTAAGATTAATAGGGGTGCCCAAACTTTTTCATATAACTGTACAACATACATACTACATACATACTACATACATACTACATACATACATACATACGAAAAACGGATGAAACGTGTGGCCATCAGGTGCAATCCGGCGCTAAGGCTACTTTCACACTAGCGTCGGGCTCGGCCCGTCGCCGTGCGTCGGGCCGAGGTCCCCGACGCTAGCGTTGTCCCCGCCGCACAACGGGGGCAGCGGATGCATTTTTCCCACGCATCCGCTGCCCCATTGTGAGGTGCGGGGAAGTGCGGGGAGGTGTGGGCGGAGTTCCGGCCGCGCATGCGCGGTCGGAAAAAGCGGACCGTCGGGAGCAAAAAACGTTACATGTAAGGTTTTTTTTTCCCGACGGTCCGCTACCACACGCCCAAGCGTCGCAAAACGGACGCGACGTTTGGTAATGCGTCGCAAATGCGTCGTTAATGCGTCGCTAATGTTAGTCTATGATGAAAAAACGCATCCAGCAAGAACTTTTGCTGAATGCGTATTTTCGGCAAAACGACGCATTTGCGACGTATTGCAGTTAACGCTAGTGTGAAACTAGCCTAATACAACGCTATGTGAAAAAATGGATCCAGCAGAAAAAAAACCGGATCCAGCAGAAAAAAACCTGATGTGTGAAATTAGCCAGATAGATTTATGGATAGAAACAACTATAAATCTATAGATATATCTATAGATAGATATATCCATAAATAGGCCGATGTTGATTAATGAACATAAAGAAAAAATGGGAAAAAAATGGCGTGGGCTCCCGCACAATTTTCTGCGCCACAGGGGGAAAGCCGACGGCCAGGGGCCAATATTTGAAGCCTGGGAAACGAAAAATAATAAACCGTATACTCCCTGTCCGACACAGTCCAATTAATAATGAGTGTCCTACGACGATCTCCCCTATAGGGGTGATGTCACTGCTCTATAGGACCTCCAGTGACACACTGACAGGAGACAATGCTCCTGCAGTGCATCACTGAGAGGTTACTGTAGTTCACTGGTCTCACTTTATGGCAATTGCTGTGTGGGAAATTTCTCACACAGCAATGCCAAAAGTGAGACTAGGGACTGTTTTTTACAGTGGCGGAGGAATACAGTGCGGAAGGATACCTCCCTCCTGTCATTGTATTCCTGGAGCCCCTAGAGAGCGGTCGCATCAGCTGATGCTCCTGCTCTCCACGGGAGATTGTCATGGGACACTCGTGGATTTCTGCAGATCAGGGAGTATATTGTTTGTTTGTTATTTTAATATTTCTTACAGATGACACTGGCTTCGGGGAACAAAGTGACTAGTGATGGTGAGTATGTACTCTGTTATATGTACTGTATGTCTATATATATGTATTGTATGTAATGTATGAATGTATTGTATGTAGTATGTATGTATGTATGTAGTATGTTGTATGTATGTTGCATGTATGTAGTATGTATGTTGTATGTTGTATGTATGTATGTAGTATGTTGTATGTATGTAGTAGTATGTATGTGTGTATGTAGTATGTATGTAGTATGTATGTAGTATGTATGTAGTATGTATGTTGTATGTTGTATGTATGTATGTAGTATGTTGTATGTAGTAGTATGTATGTATGTATGTAGTATGTATGTAGTATGTATGTAGTATGTCTGTTGTATGTATGTTGTATGTATGTATGTAGTATTTATGTATGTAGTATGTATGTAGTATGTTGTATGTATGTAGTATGTATGTAGTATGTAGTATGTATGTTTGTGTTTTGTTTTTTTACATTCAACACATTAGCCGGATGATGGGACTACTACTGTCCCATCATTGGCTAATGTGTCAATCCCTGTCATTGTAGCAGGCATAGCCTGATGGGACTTGTAGGCCCATCGGACGATGCCTGCACACAGACACAAAGACCCCTAAGAGGCCCGCACAGACCCCCGAGAGGCCCACACAGACCCCTGAGAGGCCTGTACAGACCCCCCATGGTCCCGCACAGACCCCGCTCGCACACACAGACACGCAGTCTCCACCCACACACCGCCCACACTCCATTATAGTGCATCCTGACATCATTTCAGCAGCCAATCACAGCAATGCCATTAGTTAACATGCCTAACAAGCCTAACAGGATGTGCCCACACTTCTTAGGATCCCCATTGGCTGAATAGAATCAAACTGGCTCATTGCATTATGGGAACTTCCGATTCCAGTATTCGATATTGTAAAAGTATCGGAACTCAGTATCGGAACTCCGATACAGCGAATATCGGCCGATACCCGATATTGCAGTATCGAAATGCTCAACACTAGTCAAAATTAGTGTTGAGCGATACCGTCCGATACTTGAAAGTATCGGTATCGGAAAGTATCGGCCGATACCGGCAAAGTATTGGATCTAATCCGATACCGATACCCGATACCAATACAAGTCAATGGGACTCAAGTATCGGAAGGTATCCCTGATGGTTCCCAGGGTCTGAAGGAGAGGAAACTCTCCTTCAGGCCCTGGGATCCATATTAATGTGTAAAAGAAAGAATTAAAATAAAAAATATTGCTATACTCACCTCTCCGACGCAGCCTGGACCTTACCGAGGGATCCGGCAGCGTTCTTTGCTTAAAATGCGCGCGTTTACTGCCTTCCGTGACGTCACGGCTTGTGATTGGTCGCGTGCCGCCCATGTGGCCGCGACGCGAGCAATCACAGCAAGCCGTGACGTAATTTTCAGGTCCTGAATGCCTAATTCTAGGCATTCAGGATTTGAAAATTACGTTACGGCTTGTGATTGGTCGCGTCGCGGTCACATGGGCGAAGCGACCAATCACAAGCCGTGACGTCACGGGAGGCAGGAAACACGCGCATTTTAAAATTACGTCACGGCTTGTGATTGGTTGCGTGCCGCCCATGTGACCACGACGCAACCAATCACAGCAAGCCGTGACGTAATTTCAGGTCCTGAATGCCTAATTCTGCATTCAGGACCTGAAAATTACGTCACGGCTTGCTGTGATTGGTCGCGTCGCGGTCACATGGGCGGCACGCGACCAATCACAAGCCGTGACGTCACGGAAGGCAGTAAACGCGCGCATTTTAAGCAAAGAACGCTGCCGGTTCCCTCGGTAAGGTCCAGGCTGCGTCGGAGAGGTGAGTATAGCAATATTTTTTATTTTAATTCTTTTTTTTACACATTAATGTTGTTTCGATACCGATACCTGATACCACAAAAGTATCGGATCTCGGTATCGGAATTCCGATACCCGCAAGTATCGGCCAATACCCGATACTTGCGGTATCGGAATGCTCAACACTAGTCAAAATCATTCAGAGAAAAAAGAAAACAACCACCAGAAATGAATCTCTGTTAATGCCCCATTGGTCTTAGCAAAAATTAGAATATAAACTTTAGAAGCCAAAATGCTCACAACAGAGATGAGAAATAATAACTTTTATTCAGCTCTTCAGACACTATTCCATGATGTGGCCAGTTTAATATACTAAAACTGGTGATACGTCCTCTTGAAGGATCATATTGAAATCACATGTTGCAAAGGGATGGCTGAGGAAGTGTCATAGAGAAAAGGTAAATGAAAAAAAATGTGAACACGCCCCAATAGCGGTTCCACTTTTAATAATGAGACAAAAATGTGTTTTGGTAGTCATGCACTATTTAAATCTAAACCATGGTGTGGAGACATGAGTGACAGAGGGTGCTCTCATCCACTTGCCCTGCTGTGCTTAGAAAGACTACATGGACCAGTGCTCATCCCATTGAACACCCACAGTCCTTTCCCATCTGCAGAATACTACTCAGACAACACAGAGTGAAAGTAAAACAGTGTGGCAATACTCTACTGAACCAACAACAGACAATAACATATAGAACAGTCCCAGCAAATATAGAAGATTGTGCAAATAATCCCTCTCACACCCTTCCGCTGACTCACCAGGATTAAAGCAGCTGCGACTTCAGGGCTGACTACCCCCACAAGTGGCACCCTACTTTTGGTAGAGAAGGTAACGACAAGCTTAGGAAAGCTGACAGTCCATTGAGGTATGTGGTCAGGTAACCTGATTGTCCAAACCTGACTTCTCCCAACGTCTCCATGGTGCCAGGTGACTGGATGGTCCCAAGCTAGCTTCTCCCAACATTTACATGGGTTCAGTGATGGTTATTGGAGCATATCCGTATTCTTCCACCTAGACCTGTGGTCTCTGAAGCTGGCATCCTGTAGAATCTCTCAAATCTGTATCCTCTGGTTGGAGCCATGGTGTCCTGGCTGCTGTTATATAGAGTCTCTCTGGGAACAGAGGTAGACCCCCCTTTTATAATTCACAACTGTCCTAATAGTAAAACTTTTTGAAAAATAATTTTTATTAATTTCAATTAAAAAATCTGTCAATAAATGAGGGCCTCGTGACCAAATGAATAAATAAATCATTATAGTGTAAGGTCTCTTTAGGACACATCTACTCCAGGGTCACAAAAGAAAAGATGAAAAATCTAAAGATAATGGGTTCATACCTACCGAAACCCAATTTAATGCAAATGCTCAAATTCTGAATAAAATCATGTAAAGACATTCGGAGACCTTGAAGGATGATACAATAATAGGGGAAAAGTTATCCCCACACACCAAGTTTGTTTATAAAAAAGTAAAAAACTTGGGGAATATTATCTCTCCATCAGCTCAGAGAACTAATTCCCTAAAAAAATCTCCTCCATTTTATCTACCTATGGTTTTTACCCATGCCGGAAATGCAAGATGTGTCAACTATTGGAAACATGGAAAAAACATCCTGGGGGCGCCTCGAGGAAGAAGCAACCGCGAAACGCACGTCGGGGTCTGGGGGACCAGCCTGTCACTTGATAGTGAATTGTTTGGTGGACACCTTTCTAGGTAAAATGTGGATTAACTGGTGCTTTGCCGCTCTTGTGCGTGTGGGTATGTGAAGGAACATTACAACTGCAGGGGCTATGTGTTTTCTATTGTTGGCATAACCATGCCCCAGTATTTGCTTGGGAGTTGTGGATATGTTTTTGATGTTTTCTACATTTGCCATACCAGTAACACAGATAGATATTTTGCTAATATTGGACTATTCTTTTGATTGATAATATGCAATATTTTGTTTGAGTGTATACAGTTATATGAAAAAGTTTGGGCACCCCTATTAATCTTAAGCTTAATGTTTTATAAAAATTGTTTTTTTTGCAACAGCTATTTCAGTTTCATATATCTGCAGCGCCCCAGAGTCCTGGACGTTGCAGTACTGTGGATCCGCCACTATGGGGAGCCATGGTGCGTTCGATGGCACTGAAGGAGTTCATCTGACCAGGTATCACAGACACCAATATGTTTCACAGCAGGGCCTCCGGGGGGAGCTAAGGGTTCTATTCATTAGGCCACTCCCCACCATAGTGGGTAAACTGGGGGTCAGGCAGGAAGTTAGAGGAGAAAGCTGACTGGATTGAACGAAGCAACACCTTGTGGCAGAGGGTGTTGTGGAGGAAGAGACAGTAGGGTCTCTGTCAGGGGTGGGATCCTGACAGAGGCTTGGCATTAGAAAGAACGTAACGGGACCGTGCCTGCTCAGCATAGCGGCGGTGCCCAAGAAAGGACTAGAAGCGAGATAGATTGTGCTGAGTGAGAAACGAGATCAAGCAAAAAGGAGAATACCAGTAGGGGTCATGCTGTAGGACCGGAGCAACATCCTACTGAGGCGCATTACCGGTGGCCGGAACGCCGAGGGAGTGGAATAGCATACAGCTTCAAGCCATACTCCAAACAGCGGCAGGGCAGTCAGTTTAAGGCGGGCTGTCTACCACATATCACCTATGAAGTCTTGGGGGGCAATTGCGGGAGAGGGGCGTCTCTAGGGTCCCGGAAGAACTCCAGGCCTACCTGACAAACGGGTGCCGTTCCAACCTGAATAACAGGGAGGGATGGAATACGAGAAGAACATCAGTGAATCGAGTTGTGAGGGAACTTAAGAAACAGACACAACAGTTGTGGGGTACTTTCCGTGAGCACAGCAGGGAAGGACTACAACACATAACGCTAAGAAGGAGGGCACTGATTTCCACCTGTGAGGAGAACTCTGGAAGTGCCATCGGACCGACCGGACTTGCGCAGCCTGGTGAACCGTATTCTGGACTGCGGACTGAGAGATCTCCAGTAAAGAGGTAAAGAGACTGCAACCTGGTGTCCTCGTTATTTACCGCGACCTGCACCCCACAACTGCACCGCTACACCACCGTTACTGCACCATCATCATCACTTATTCTACCGGACGTCCCCCACTGACAGACAGGGCCACGGACCGGGTCTAGCCACCGTGACAACCCCAGGACTGAGACCCAGAGGCCCGGCTCCGGGTACCCCTAGGCCCTGCGGCGGTGTGGGGGTGCTCCATATCTAATAACTGTTGGACACAGTAATGTTTCTGCCTTGAAATGAGGTTTATTGTACTAACAGAAAATGTGCAATCTGCATTCAAACAAAATTTGACAGGTGCATAAGTATGGGCACCTCACCAGAAAAGTGACATTAATATTTAGTAGATCCTCCTTTTGCAAAAAATAACAGCCTCTAGTCGCTTCCTGTAGCTTTTAATGAGTTCCTGGATCCTGGATGAAGGCATTTTTGGCCATTCCTCTTTACAAAACAATTCCAGTTCAGTTAAGTTTGATGGTCGCCGAGCATGGACAGCCCTCTTCAAATGATCCCACAGATGTTCAATGATATTCTGGTCTGGGGACTGGGATGGCCATTCCAGAACAGTGTAATTGTTCCTCTGCATGAATACCTGAGTAGATTTGCGGTGGTGTTTTGGATCTTTGTCTTGCTGAAAGATCCATCCCCTGCGTAACTTCGACTTTGTCATTGAATCATGAACATTATTGTCAAGAATCTGCTGATACTGAGAGGAATCCATGCGTCCCTCAACTTTAACAAGATTCCCGGTGCCGGCATTGGCCACACAGCTCCAAAGCATGATGGAACCTCCACCAAATTTTACTGTGGGTAGCAAGTGTTTTTCTTGGAATGCTGTGTTTTTTTGCCGCCATGCATAACGCCTTTTTGTATGACCAAACAACTCAATCTTGGTTTCATCAGTCCACAGGACCTTCTTCCAAAAAGAAACTGGCTTCTCCAAATGTGCTTTTGCATACCTTAGCCGACTCGGTTTGTGGCGTGCTTGCAGAAACGGCTTCACTCTCCCATACAGCTTCTCCTTGTGCAAAGTGCGTTGTATAGTTGACCGATGCACAGTGACACCATCTGCAGCAAGTTGATGCTGCAGCTCTCTGGAGGTGGTCTGAGGATTGTTCTTGACTGATCTCACCATTCTTCTTCTCTGCTTTTCTGAGGTTTTTGGCCTGCCACTTCTGGCCGTAACAAGAACTGTACCTGTGTTCTTCCATTTCCTTACTATGTTCCTCACAGTGGCAATTGACAGGTTAAATCTCTGAAACAGCTTTTTGTATCCTTCCCCTGAACAACTATGTTGAATAATCTTTGTTTTCAGATCATTTGACAGTTGTTTTGAGGAGCCCATGATGCCACTCTTCAGAGGAGATTCAAACAGGAGAACAACTTGCAAGTGGCCACTTTAAGTAGCTTTTCTCATGATTGCATACACCTGGCTATGAAGTTCAAAGCTCAATGAGGTTACAAAACCAAAAAAAGTGCTTTAGTAAGTCAGTAAAAAGTAGGTAGGAGTATTTAAAACCAAGAAAATGATAAGGGTGCCCATACTTATGCACCTGTCAAATTTTGTTTGAATGCAGATTGCACATTTTCTGTACAATAAACCTCATTGCAAGGCAGAAACATTACTGTGTCCAACAGTTATTAGATATATGAAACTGAAATAGCTGTTGCAAAAAAAGCAATTTTTATAAAACATTAAACTTAAGATTAATAGGGGTGCCCAAACTTTTTCATATAACTGTATGTACCCCAATATTACCTAAAGACCATTTTGATGCAGTGGAGAAATTATATAGTAATTTTTATGTCCCCTTATATTATGCTGGCCTCTGTTGCTTGGTCTGAGGCACCAATCTGCTCTATTTTATCTTGTGGTATATATTGTTGAATAAATAAATTTATTGTTTTAATATTGTGGTTTGAAAACACTTCTTAATCCTAATATGGCTTTCTACAGAAGGATCTATATGTTCTATATGTATTATGGAGTGTTGCCTATCCTCGTGTAGGACTTATGGGCATGGGTAGTGTGCTTATTATGTAAAATAGACTGCATAAGTAGCTATTTACTTTAAGTTGTTAGCATTTGAATAATTCCCAGTTGCAGTCGAGAAGTCACATAAATTGATCCAGATGACCATTAAAGGGCCACTGTCACCCCCTCCAGCCGTTATAAACTAAAAGAGCCACCTTGTGCAGCAGTAATGCTGCATTCTAACAAGGTGGCTCTTTTAGTTTTAGGTTCAAGTATACCCCAAATAAAGTGTTTTTATACTTAGCCACAATTCCTGTCTCTAGCCAGGGAGGTGGGTCCTCACTCCCCAGCTTGACCAGCTCCTCTGCCGTCACTCCAATCTTCCTGCACTTTCGGCGCTGCCCCCTCAGCGCTGTTATCGTGCGGGGCAGGGATTCCAAAGGTGGCTGGCCGCAATGCCCGCTCAGGCGCAGTGTGCAAGCCTGGCTGGGATGTCAGACGGCCAGAGCTTACTGCGTCTGCGCAGGACACCAGTACACAGTGCAGGCGCCGGTTTTGAAATGATAACAGCACTGAGGGGGCGGCGCCGAAAGCGCAGGAAGATTGGAGTGACGACAGAGGAGCTGGTCAAGCTTGGGAGTGAGGACCCGCCTCCCTGGCTAGAGACAGGAATTGTGGCTAAGTATAAAAACGCATTATTTGGGGTATACTTGAACCTAAAACTAAAAGAGCCACCTTGTTAGAATGCAGCATTACTGCTGCACAAGTTGGCTCTTTTAGTTTATAACGGCTGGAGGGGGGTGACAGTGGCCCTTTAAAGCACTATATTAGGCTACAGACTTCTTTATGTTATGGAGATATGTAGTGTTCTCATGGAACCTTGGGGCAATCATGGAAAGACTTACATTTCTATAGCCGCCCTGATTAGTGATAATAGATTGGAGATCTGCTATTTATGCAGTTTCTTGTAATTCTTTATAATTCTTTATTGTACATATTATTTAAAGTGTTAGTGGTGTAGGTGCACACTGATATATGTCTGAGCCCTCTACTTAATGTCATGAAGTATTCATTAAATGTATATTCTGAAATAATGCCATGTAACTGGCTGTCTATTGTCAGCTTGCACTGCTCCTTGAGACCTTCATTTTTCCTTTAGTAATGCCTATTATATCCATGTTTATCTCTTTCAACTCTCTGATTGTTTCTTCTGGCAGATGTAGAGAATCGGGCTTTGATTTTAATGACAACTCATGTTTAACCTTTATGGATTCATGTAACCCTCTGTCATCAAGCCCAGAGGCCTCTTGAACTATGCAGAGCGGGGCCTTCACAACTCAGTATACTTCACATTGCAAAGGTTGCAAGCTTGATACTTTTATATTGAGATGTTCAAGTATTTTTCAGTTGTTGTCTTGCTTTCCTTTTTAGTAATGAAGCTATACATTGTAAAAATAATTATGTAATGGCCAGATATCAGCTGCAAAAAATGGTTATTTTTTATTAATAGTAATATAGTTACATAGTAACATAGTTAGCAAGGCCAAAAAAAGACATTTGTCCATCCAGTTCAGTCTATATTCCATAAGAATAAATCCCCAGATCTACGTACTTCTAAAAAACCTAATAACTCTAAGATACAATATTATTACGCTCCAGGAAGACATCCAGGCCTCTCTTGAACCCCTCGACTGAGTTCATCATCACCACCTCCTCAGGCAAGGAATTCCAAATTCTCACTGCCCTAACAGTAAAGAATCCTCTTCTATGTTGGTGGAAAAACCTTCTCTCCTCCAGACGCAGAGAATGCCCCCTTGTGATCATCACATTCCTTGGTATAAACAGATCCTCAGAGAGATATTTGTATTGTCCCCTTATATACTTATACATGGTTATTAGATCGCCCCTCAGTTGTATTTTTTCTAGACGAAATAATCTTAATTTTGCTAATCTCTCTGGGTATTGTAGTTCCCTCACCCCTTTATTAATTTTGTTGCCTTCCTTTGTAATTTCTCTAGTTCCATTATATCTTTCCTGAGCACCGATGCCCAAAACTGTACACAGTACTCCATGTGAGGTCTAACTAGGGATTTGTACAGAGGCAGTATAATGCTCTCATCATGTGTATCCAGACCTCTTTTAATGCACCCCATGATCCTGTTTGCCTTGGCAGCCGCTGCCTGGCACTGGCTGCTCCAGGTAAGTTTATCATTAACTAGGATCCCCAAGTCCTTCTCCATGTCAGATTTACCCAGTGGTTTCCTGTTCAGTGTGTAATAGTGATATTCATTCCTTCTTCCCATGTGTATAACCTTACATTTATCATTGTTAAACCGCATCTGCAACCTCTCGGCCCAAGTTTCCAACTTATCCAGATCCATCTGTAGCAGAATACTTTCTTCTCTTGTATTGACTGCTTTACATAGTTTTGCATCATGTGCAAATATCGATATTTTACTGTGCAAACCTTCTACCAGATCGTTAATAAATATGTTGAGGAGAATAGGTCCCAACACCGACCCCTGCGGTACCCCACTTGTCACAGCGACCCAGTTAGAGAATATACCATTTATAACCACCCTCTGCTTTCTATCACTAAGGCAGTTACTTACCCATTTACACACATTTTCCCCCAGACCCAGCATTTTCATTTTGTGTACCAACCTCTTGTGTGGCACGGTATCAAACGATTTGGAAAACTCAAGATATACCACGTCCAATGACTCACCTTTGTCCAGTGTATAGCTTACCTCTTCATAAAAACTGATTAGATTGGTTTGACAGAAGCAATTCCTCATAAACCCATGCTGATATGTAGTTAAACAGTTATTCTCATTGAGATAATCCAGAATAACATCCCTCAGAAACCCTTCAAATATTTTACCAACAATAGAGGTTAGACTTACTGGCCTATAATTTCCAGGTTTGCTTTTAGAGCCCTTTTTGAATATTGGCACCACATTTGCTATGCGCCAGTCCTGTGGAACAGACCCCGTCACTATAGAGTCCCTAAATATAAGAAATAATGGCTTGTCTATTACTTTACTTAGTACTCTTAGTAATTGTGGGTGTATGCCATCCGGACCCGGAGATTTAACAATTTTAATCTTATTTAGCGGGTGTTTCATCGTTTCTAGAGTTAGATTGGTGACCCTTAATATAGGGTTTTCTTTGTCTCTCGGCATTTCACCTAGCATTTCATTTTCCACCTTGAATACCGTGGAGAAGAAGGTGTTTAATATATTGGCTTTTTCCTTGTCATCTACAACCATTCTTTCCTCACAATTTTTTAAGGGGCCTACACTTTCACTTATGATTCATTTACTATTGATATAGTTGAAGAACAGTTTGGGATTAGTTTTACTCTCCTTAGCAATGTGCTTCTCTAATTCCTGATTGGCACCTTTAATTCGTTTTTTAGGTAAAGTATTTTTCTCCCTATAGTTTTTTAGAGCTTTAACGGTGCCATCCTGGTTTAGTAGTTTAAATGCTTTCTTTTTACTGTTATTTACCCCTCTTACTTCTTTGTTTAGCCACATTGGCTTTTTCCTATTTCTAGTCCTTTTATTTCCACAAGGAATAAACTGTTTACAGTGCCTATTTAGGATGTTCTTAAATATTTCCCATTTATTATCTGTATTCTTATTTCTGAGGACATTGTCCCAGTTAACCCCTTAACCCCCAAGGGTGGTTTTCACGTTAATGGAACATAGAAATCTTCGGCACTCAATGAAGTAACAGTTTATTAATGATCCAAGTGGAAACAAAAAAGGCAAAACGTCCACCACTAATACGGAACATAAGACGCTGGTGTGTCCAGATATATTATGCTGCGACTCTCATGCCTTTTTCAAGCCAAATCTGTTAGAAGTAAATCATGATTTATGACGGTTTGTGGGGTGTGCATGACGTTTCTGCCTGATGATAGGTGCCCGTGCGTACAGGACCGCAGCCTGTGTCTGTGTGCTGTGACCTACTGTAATGTAGAATAATTAACATTTTTGGATTTAGGATTTTAACCCTTTAATCCTATATGACGTACTATCCCGTCGAGGTGACCTGGGACTTAATTTCCAGTGACGGGATAGTAGGTCATATGCAATCGGCCGCGTTCACGGGGGGAGTGCGGCGAATCGTGGCCGGGTTTCAGCTGACTATCGCAGCTGACATCCGGCACTATGTGCCAGGAGCGGTCACGGACCGCTCCTGGCACATTAACCCCAGAAACACTGCGATCAAACATGATCGCAGCATTCCGATGGCATAGGGAAGCATCGCGCAGGAAGGGGGCACCCTGCGGGCTTCCCTGAGACCCTCAGTACAAGGCGATGTGCTAACCTTGTACCGAGCGTCTCCTCCCTGCAGGCCCCGGATACGGGGCTACTTCTGGGTCCTGCAGGGAGGTGGCTTACTAGCGCCTGCTCAGAGCAGGCGCTCGTAAGCCTGCAGCCCTGCTTGTCTGATCGCTTATCTGACACAGTGCTGTGCAAAGTGTCAGATCAGGGATCTGACCCTACAGTAAAAAATATTTAGATGTGTAAAAAAAAAAATAATAAAAAAAAAATTCCTAAATAAAAAAAAATATATTGTTCCCATAAATACATTTCTTTATATAAATAATAATAAAAAAAGTACACATATGTAGTATCACTGTGTCCGTAATGACCGCACCTATAAAACTGTCCCACTAGTTAACCCCTTCAGTGAACGCCGTAAAAAAAAAAACGAGGCAAAAAAACAACGCTTTATTATCATACCGCCGAACAAAAAGTGGAATAACACGCGATCAAAAAGACAGATATAAATAACCATGGTACCGCTGAAAACATAATCTTGTCCCGCAAACAAAAAACGAGCCGCCATATAGCATCATCAGCGAAAAAAAAAAAAGTTATAGTCCTCAGAATGAAGCTATGCAAAAATAATTATTTTTTCTATAAAATAGTTTTTATCGTATAAAAGCGCCAAAACATAAAAAAATATAAATGAGGTATTGCTGTAATCGTTCTGACCCAAAGAATAAAACTGCTTTATCAATAAACGCCCTCCCCCAAAGAAATTCATGAATAGCTGTTTTTTGGTCATTCTGCCTCATAAAAATCGGAATAAAAAGCGATCAAAAAATGTCACGTGCCCGAAAATGATACCAATAAAAACGTCAACTCGTCCTGCAACAAGACCTCACATGACTCTGTGGGACTAAAATATGGAAAAATTATAGCTCTCAAAATGTGGAGATGCAAAAACTATTTTTTGCAATAAACAGCGTCTTTTAGTGTGTGACTGCTGCCAATCATAAAAACCCGCTAAAATACCCACCATAAATAGTAAATCAAATCCCCGTTCATCACCCTCTTAGTTAGGGAAAAATAATAAAATTTAAAAAAATGTATTTATTTCCATTTTCCCATTAGGGCTAGGGTTAGGGCTAGGGCTAGGGTTAGGGTTAGGGCTAGGGTTAGGGTTAGAGTTGGGGCTAGGATTGGGTCTACAGTTAGGGTTGGGGATAAAGTTAGGGTTAGGGCTGGGGCTAAAGTTAATGTTAGGGTTGGGGCTAAAGTTAGGGTTAGGGCTACAGTTAGGGTTGGAGCTAAAGTTAGGCTTAATGTTGGGGCTAAACTTAGGGTTGGGGCTAAAGTTAGGGTTAGGGTTGGGGCTAAAGTTAGGATTAGGGCTACAGTTAGGGCTGGGGCTAAAGTTAGGGTTTAGATTACACTTACAGTTGGGATTAGGGTTAGGGGTGTTTCAGGGTTTGGGGTGTGGTTAGGGTTATGGTTGGGATTAGGGTTAGGGGTGTGTTGGGGTTAGGGGTAGGGTTGAGCAACTTTCATTTTTTTAAGATCGAGTCGGGTTTTGTGAAACCCGACTTTGTCCAGAGTCGAGTCGAGTGCAGTCGGCCGATTATCGCTAAAAGTCGGGGATCGACCGAAACGCGAAACCCTATGCAAGTCAATGGGGAAGCATAGTCGGCAGTGAGTGGAGGCCAGGAAAACACCTACAGTGCCCATTTTAATGCCAAAAACATCCATTCTTGTTTTCTGAAGCTTGTCAATCTTAATTAACTTTATAATAATAGTTGGGCATTGGAAATTGGGGGTCTTGTGGGGGGTAGGGCTGGTTCAAGGTTTTAGTGGGCCCAGGAAACGTGGACTACGTCACGGCGGTGGAGCAGTGAGAGGTAAGTATGTCAAGTTTGCAAGTGCTGTGATCCTAAGCAAGCAGGGGGGGCCCACTCGTTGGCATTGGCACTGGCACAGGGCCCCTCAAAGTACAGCGGTGTGTTTGCACGGTGGGGGCGCCTCCCACCAGCAGCGACACTTTTGCGTACTCTGAGGAGCCCTGTGCCAGTGACGTCGCCAATGAGTATGCCCCCCCACCTGATGAAGGAACCTGCACTTTCATCTGCACCTTCCTCTTTGTCCCTGTGTAAGGTGGTATAACATGCGGGAAAGGGAACCTTACATTCAGCAGGGTCAGATTCGGGCTGTGTAGAGTGCAAGGGGAATGTAGTGGTCTAGGTCAATGTACCAGCAGACTCATCTAGCAGTGGCTGGGCAATGGGCAGGATGAGGCGGAAACACAGATATAGGGTCAAAGAATAAAGTAGGCTAAATGCAGTTCAAAATTGGTAACAGGACTAAACAGGCGGCATTGCTTTGTTCAGTGGAGGAGCAAACCCAGGAGCAGCAGACACTGTAAGGGCCCAACCACACTAGTAGGCCAAATGCAGTTTAATATCTGCTACTATAGGCCAAAAGCCTAAAGACTGAAGCTCAGCTTAATACAGTGGAGGACAACACCAGGGAGCGGCAGACACCGTTAGTAGGCCGTAACCAAAGTTGAAGGCCAAATGCAGTTTAATATCTGATACTATAGGCCGAAAGCCAGAAGGTTGAAGCTCAGCTTTATTCAGTTGAGGACAAACACCAGGGAGGGGCAGACACCGTTAGTAGGCCCTAACCACCAATTTTTTAAAAAACATCACTTAATGAGAGCCAGAAGGTTGAAGCTCAGATTTATTCAGTTGAGGACAAACACCAGGGAGCGGCAGACACCGTTAGTAGGCCCTAACCACCAAATTTTTTAAAAAACATCACTTAATGAGAGCCAGAAGGTTGAAGCTCAGATTTATTCAGTTGAGGAAAACACCAGGGAGCAGCAGACACCGTTAGTAGGCCCTAACCACCACATTTTTTAAAAAACATCACTTAATGAGAGCCAGAAGGTTGAAGCTCAGATTTATTCAGTTGAGGAAAACACCAGGGAGCGGCAGACACCGTTAGTAGGCCGTAACCAAAGTTGAAGGCCAAATGCAGTTTAATATCTGATACTATAGGCCGAAAGCCAGAAGGTTGAAGCTCAGCTTTATACAGTTGAGGACAAACACCAGGGAGGGGCAGACACCGTTAGTAGGCCCTAACCACCAATTTTTTAAAAAACATCACTTAATGAGAGCCAGAAGGTTGAAGCTCAGATTTATTCAGTTGAGGAAAACACCAGGGAGGGGCAGACACCGTTAGTAGGCCCTAACCACCAAATTTTTAAAAAAACATCACTTAATGAGAGCCAGAAGGTTAAAGCTCAGATTGATTCATTTGAGGACAAACACCAGGGAGGGGCAGACACCGTTAGTAGGCCCTAACCACCAAATTTTTTTAAAAAACAGCACTTAATGAGAGCCAGAAGGTTGAAGCTCAGATTTAGACAGTGGAGGACAATTTGAATTAGGGACTGCAGACAGACTTAGTAGGCTGTCCCCTGTGGACCATGCATCCACCACATTAACCCATTGCGCCGTAATGGACACGTAACCTTCCGTGGCCATGCCTACAGGTCCATGCGTCTGTTGTCAGGTGCACCTTTGTACTCACAGATTGCCAGAGTGCATGGACAATGCGGTCTTTTACATGCTGGTGGAGGGTTGGGATGGCTTTTCTCGCAAAAGAAGTGTCTACTGGTTAGCTTGTCGCGTGGTACAGCGTAGTCCATCATGGCTTTATTAATATTAAATAAAATATATAAATAGGCTCTATGAACTTTTAAATAGGTTCCAGGGGTACACAAGAAGCATTGGTGTGGTCAGTGGAGGAGTATTGCAAGGAGGGACCGCAGACAGGCTAACGAAGACCTCAAATAACAAAAATTAGTCTCAAGGCAGTTTTAAATCGGTTACATGGATACACAGGCAGCATTGTGGTCAGTGGAGGAGTATTGCAAGGAGGGACCGCAGACAGGCTAACGAAGGCCTCAAATAACCAAAATTAGTCTCATGGCAGTTTTAAATCGGTTACATGGATACACAGGCAGCATTGTGGTCAGTGGAGGAGTATTGCAAGGAGGGACCGCAGACAGGCTAACGAAGGCCTCAAATAACAAAAATTTGTCTCAAGGCAGTTTTAAATCGGTTACATGGATACACAGGCAGCATTGTGGTCAGTGGAGGAGTATTGAAAGGAGGGACAGCAGACAGGCTAACGAAGGCCTAAAATAACAAAAATTAGTCTCATGGCAGTTTTAAATCGGTTACATGGATACACAGGCAGCATTGTGGTCAGTGGAGGAGTATTGCAAGGAGGGACCGCAGACAGGCTAACGAAGGCCTAAAATAACAAAAAGTAGTCTCAAGGCAGTTTTAAATCGGTTACATGGATACACAGGCAGCATTGTGGTCAGTGGAAGAGTATTGCAAGGAGGGACCGCAGACAGGCTAACGAAGGCCTCAAATAACCAAAATTAGTCTCATGGCAGTTTTAAATCGGTTACATGGATACACAGGCAGCATTGTGGTCAGTGGAGGAGTATTGCAAGGAGGGACCGCAGACAGGCTAACGAAGGCCTCAAATAACAAAAATTTGTCTCAAGGCAGTTTTAAATCGGTTACATGGATACACAGGCAGCATTGTGGTCAGTGGAGGAGTATTGCAAGGAGGGACCGCAGACAGGCTAACGAAGGCCTAAAATAACAAAAATTAGTCTCAAGGCAGTTTTAAATCGGTTACATGGATACACAGGCAGCATTGTGGTCAGTGGAGGAGTATTGCAAGGAGGGACAGCAGACAGGCTAATGAAGGCCTAAAATAAAAAAAATTAGTCTCATGGCAGTTTTAAATCGGTTACATGGATACACAGGCAGCATTGTGGTCAGTGGAGGAGTATTGCAAGGAGGGACCGCAGACAGGCTAACGAAGGCCTAAAATAACAAAAACTAGTCTCAAGGCAGTTTTAAATTGGTTACATGGATACACAGGAGCATTGTGGTCAGTGGAGGAGTATTGCAAGGAGGGACCGCAGACAGGCTAACGAAGGCCTAAAATAACAAAAATTAGTCTCAAGGCAGTTTTAAATCGGTTACATGGATACACAGGCAGCATTGTGGTCAGTGGAGGAGTATTGCAAGTAGGGACAGCAGACAGGCTAACGAAGGCCTAAAATAACAAAAATTAGTCTCATGTGTTATGACCCCAATGGCAGAGGGTCTCAGAAATAATTACTAAGTCTGCAAACACAAAAAACCAGCTCATAGGGCAGTGGTAACTGAACTGACCATATATCTAATCCTAGCACCACAAATAGCAGCAGCCGGGGAACGTGCCTACGTTGGTTCTAGACGTCTCGCGCCAGCCGGAGAACTAACTAACCCTAGAAGGGAAAAGAAAGACCTTTCTTGCCTCCAGAGAAAAGACCCCAAAAGTTGGATACAAGCCCCCAACAAATAATAACGGTGAGGTAAGAGGAAAAGACAAACGTAAGAACGAGCTAGGTATTTAGCAAAGAGAGGCCCACTAGCTAATAGCAGAATATAGTAAGATGACTTATATGGTCATCAAAAAACCCTATCAAAATATCCATGCTGGATATTCAAGAACCCCCGAACCGTCTAACGGCCCGGGGGGAGAACACCAGCCCCCTAGAGCTTCCAGCAAAGTCGGGAATCACATTTCGTACAAGCTGGACAAAAATACGAGCAAAGCAAATAACCAAAAAACAAAGAAGCAGGACTTAGCTTAATTTTGCACGAACCAGGAACAGCAGACAGGAGTAAACAGAAAGGATCTGATTACAACGATGCCAGGCACTGGACTAAGGATCCAGGAAGTTTATATAGCAACACCCCTGGACTAACGACCCAGGTGGGTGCCAAACTGAGGAAAGACAATCCCAGAGTCATATCACTAGTAACCACAAGAGGGAGCCAAAAGTCTAATTCACAACACTCATGGCAGTTTTAAATCGGTTACATGGATACACAGGCAGCATTGTGGTCAGTGGAGGAGTATTGCAAGGAGGGACAGCAGACAGGCTAATGAAGGCCTAAAATATCAAAAATTAGTCTCATGGCAGTTTTAAATCGGTTACATGGATACACAGGCAGCATTGTGGTCAGTGGAGGAGTATTGCAAGGAGGGACAGCAGAGAGGCTAATGAAGGCCTAAAATATCAAAAATTAGTCTCATGGCAGTTTTAAATCGGTTACATGGATACACAGGCAGCATTGTGGTCAGTGGAGGAGTATTGCAAGGAGGGACAGCAGACAGGCTAATGAAGGCCTAAAATAACAAAAATTAGTCTCATGGCAGTTTTAAATCGGTTATATGGATACACAGGCAGCATTGTGGTCAGTGGAGGAGTATTGCAAGGAGGGACAGCAGACAGGCTAACGAAGGCCTAAAATAACAAAAATTAGTCTTATGGCAGTTTTAAATCGGTTACATGGATACACAGGCAGCATTGTGGTCAGCGGAGGAGGATTGCAAGGAGTGTCTGACACAGTTAGTACTCTCAAAAAATAAATAGATGTTAATGTCTCGCAAAACAACAACAAAAAAAAGTGTGGCATACTTAGGTACAGGGGTGGGCTCATCTGCTGAGTTTCTGACAAAGTAATTTGGCAGTAAGTATTTACTGGTGTCAATATAGGACACTGACCCAGACTACTTTAACTAGCATCATAGATGTCAACAAATTGGTATTGTCAGTGCCAGGCATTGAATGATGTCAGCGCATAGACTAAACATTGGTGGAGCTGAGTGAGATAATTTTGCACGTGGTAGAGCACAGTTTGAGCTTGGGGGGGGGAACTCTCTTGTGGCCGGCGGTACCGTCCCAGAGCCCCTCATGTTACAACGGTGTGTCTGACGTTGGGTGCGCACCACCACCGCCAGAGACACTTCATTGTACTATGAGGGACCCAGTGGCAGTGCCGTGGACCAAAAGCGGGCACACCCACCTCTTCAGACGAACAGCACTGTAACGGGTGCTTGCGCCAAGTGGCGAGACCACGGCCCCGTGGGGGGAATTTTCCCATTGTGGGAGGTGTAAACATGTCGTATGCTGGACAAACAGCTGCTGCAAATTAAGAGATTGGAACACTCAGTAAGACCAGTCCACAAGCAAGACCTTTTTATAGGAAAGCTAGGTGTCAGCCGGGAAAGGTGGGGCAAAATAATTTGAAATCCAGGAGTGGTTCATTTTAATGAAGGTGAGATCATCCACATTTTGGGTAGCCAGACGAGTCCTTTTTTCGGTTAATATTGAACCAGCAGCACTGAATACTCTTTCTGATAGCACACTAGCTGCTGGGCAAGCAAGCTCCTGCAATGCATATTCTGCCAATTCAGGCCAGGTGTCTAATTTGGATGCCCAGTAATCAAAAAAAAAAAAAAGCCAGTATTACACAGTGGTTTTCGGTGGCACACAATGAGAGACAGATGCCACACACAGGACTGGCACAGAGGCAGACTTGCCAATCTTTATCTCCCACTATTTTTTTTTTTTTTTACAGGGAGAATTTACCCCCCCCAAAAAAATGGCCAAGTATTACACAGTGGTTTTCGGTGGCACACAATGAGAGACAGATGCCACACACAGGACTGGCACAGCGGCAGACTTGCCAATCTTTATCTCCCACTAATTATTTTTTTTTAAAAGGGAGAATTTAGAAAAAAAAAAAGGCCAGTATTACACAGTGGTTATTGGTGGCACACAATGAGAGACAGATGCCACACACAGGACTGGCACAGAGGCAGACTTGCCAATCTTTATCTCCCACTAATTTTTTTTTTTTACAGGGAGAATTTACCCCCCCCCCAAAAAATGGCCAAGTATTACACAGTGGTTTTTGGTGGCACACAATGAGAGACAGATGCCACACACAGGACTGGCACAGCGGCAGACTTGCCAATCTTTATCTCCCACTAATTTTTTTTTTTTTACAGGGAGAATTTACCCCCCCCAAAAAAAATGGCCCAGTATTACACAGTGGTTTTCGGTGGCACACAATGAGAGACAGATGCCACACACAGGACTGGCACAGCGGCAGACTTGCCAATCTTTATCTCCCACTAATTTTTTTTTTTTTTAAAGGGAGAATTTAGAAAAAAAAAAAAAAAAGGCCAGTATTACACAGTGGTTTTCGGTGGCACACAATGAGAGACAGATGCCACACACAGGACTGGCACAGAGGCAGACTTGCCAATCTATCTCCCTGCAGTAATCTCAGGAAAGTATGGCAGCCAGCTATAAAAAGGACTGCTGCACACAAAAGTGGGGACAAACACACAAGATAGCTGTGCAGAAAGGAAGGAACAACAGGATTTGTGCTTTGAAAAAAGCAGTTGGTTTGCACAGCGGCGTACACACACAGCAACGCAGCTATCAGGGAGCCTTCTAGGGCAGCCCAATGAGCTACAGCGCTGAGGAAAAAAAATGTAGCTTCCACTGTCCCTGCAAACAAAAGGTGGTGTTGGACAGTGGAAATCGCTACAGCACAAGCGGTTTGTGGCTTTATGTACCCTGCCTATCACTATCCCTGCTTCTGAAGAAGCGGCAGCAACCTCTTCCTACGCTCAGATCAGCAGCAGTAAGATGGCAGTCGGCGGGAACACCCCTTTATAGCCCCTGTGACGCGGCAGAAAGCAAGCCAATCACTGCAATGCCCTTCTCTAAGATGGTGGGGACTGAGATCTATGTCATCACGCTGCCCACACTCTGCACCCACCTTCATTGGCTGAGAAATGGCGCTTTTAGCGTCATTGAAACGCGACTTTGGCGCGAAAGTTGTGTACCGCATGGCAGACCCCACACAGGGATCGGGTAAGTTTCATGAGACGCCGACTTTGCCAAAAGTCGGCGACTTATGAAAATGAACGATCCATTTCGCTCAACCCTAGTATTTAGTCCTCCGGCTGTGTCGAGGTGTCTAGGACGTGTTAGGTACATCCCACGGCTACTTCTAGTTGCGGTGTTAGTTTAGGGTTTGCGGTCAGTACAGGTTTCACCTACTCCTGAGAAAGTCTTTCATGCGGCTCCAAGGTCACCGGATCATAACAGTACAACTGGCCAACAATGAGTTAAATGCATCTCAGAAGAAGGGAAGAAAGAGCCATTTTTTTTCTGTAGCCTGCTTTGTCTTTTCTCCCCTCTTTTCCTCTGGGTGACTGAGGAGTCTTGTGCTAGCATGGATGTTCAGGGATTAGTTTCTCGTGTAGACCAGCTTGCTGCTAGGGTCCAGGGTATTTCTGATTATATTGTTCAGACTCCACTTTTAGAGCCTAGGATTCCTACTCCTGATTTGTTTTTTGGGGACAGGTCCACATTTTTGAGTTTTAAAAACAACTGTAAACTGTTTTTTGCTCTGAAGCCTCGTTCCTCTGGTGATCCCATTCAGAAGGTTAAAATTGTCATCTCCCTGCTGCGTGGCGACCCTCAGGATTGGGCATTTTCCCTGGAATCTGGGAATCCGGCCTTGCTTAATGTAGATGCCTTTCTTCAGGCTCTAGGATTATTATATGATGAATCAAATTCTGTGGATCAAGCGGAGAAGACCTTGTTGGCCCTGTCTCAGGGTCAAGAAGTGGCAGAATTGTATTGTCAGAAATTTAGAAAATGGTCTGTGCTGACTAAATGGAATGAGGATGCTTTGGCGGCAATTTTCAGAAAGGGTCTTTCTGAATCTGTTAAAGATGTTATGGTGGGGTTTCCCACGCCTGTTGGTCTGAGTGATTCTATGTCTCTGGCCATTCAGATTGATCGGCGCTTGCGGGAGCGCAGAACTGTGCGCGCTGTGGCGTTGTCCTCAGAGCAGATGCCTGAGCCTATGCAGTGTGATAGGATTCTGTCTAGAACGGAACAACAAGGATTCAGACATCAGAATAGGTTGTGTTTTTATTGTGGCGATGCTTCTCATGTCATTTCAGTCTGCCCAAAGCATACAAAGAGAATCGCTAGTTCAGTTACCATCGGAACTGTACAACCTAAATTTCTGTTATCTGTGACCTTGATCTGCTCATTGTCGTCATTTTCTGTCATGGCGTTTGTGGATTCAGGCACCGCTTTGAACTTAATAGACTTTGAATTTGCTAGGCGTTGTGGTTTCCCCTTGCAGTCTTTGCAGAACCCTATTCCTTTAAGGGGCATTGATGCTACACCTTTGGCTAAAAATAAACCCAGTTTTGGACACAGGTGACCATGTGCATGGCGCCAGCCCATCAGGAAGATTGTCGTTTTCTGGTGTTGCATAATTTGCATGATGCTATTGTGCTGGGTTTTCCATGGTTGCAGATACATAATCTTGTGTTGGATTGGAAGTCTATGTCTGTGACTAGTTGGGGTTGTCAGGGGGTTCATAATGACGTTCCTGTGATGTCAATCTCCTCTTCCTCCTCTTCTGAAGTTCCAGAGTTTTTGTCTGATTTTCAGGATGTATTCGAGGAGCCCAAGTCCAGTTCCCTTCCACCGCATAAGGACTGTGATTGTGCTATTGACTTGATTCCAGGCTGTAAGTTTCCTAAGGGCCGACTTTTCAACCTGTCTGTGCCTGAACATACCACCATGCGGAGTTATGTTAAGGAGTCTTTGGAGAAAGGGCATATTCGGCCATCTTCTTCACCGTTGGGAGTGGGATTTTTTTTTGTTGCTAAGAAGGATGGCTCCTTGAGACCCTGTATTGATTATCGCCTCTTGAATAAGATTACGGTCAAGTTTCAATACCCTTTACCTTTGCTTTCCGATTTGTTTGCCAGGATTAAGGGGGCTAGTTGGTTTACTAAAATTGTCCTTCGGGGGGCATATAATCTTGTTCGTATTAAGCAGGGTGACGAATGGAAAACTGCGTTTAATACGCCCGAAGGCCATTTTGAATACCTTGTGATGCCATTCGGGCTCTCTAATGCTCCATCTGTTTTTCAGTCCTTCATGCATGATAGCTTCTGGAATAATCTTGATAAATTCATGATTGTATATTTGGATGACATCTTAATTTTTTCCGATGATTGGGAGTCTCATGTGAAACAGGTCAGAATGGTATTTCAGATCCTTCGTGATAATGCCTTGTTTGTGAAGGGGTCTAAGTGTCTCTTTGGAGTGCAGAAGGTTTCTTTTTTGGACTTCATTTTTTCCCTCATCTATAGAGATGGATCCGGTTAAGGTTCAGGCCATACATGATTGGATTAAGCCCACATCCGTGAAGAGCCTTCAGAAATTTTTGGGCTTTGCTAATTTTTATCGCCATTTCATTGCTAACTTCTCCAGTGTGGTTAAACCCCTGACCGATTTGACGAAGAAAGGCGCTGATGTAACGAATTGGTCCTCTGTGGCTGTCTCTGCCTTTCAGGAGCTTAAACGCCGATTTACTTCTGCCCCGGTGTTGCGTCAGCCAGATGTTTCTCTTCCGTTTCAGGTTGAGGTTGACGCTTCTGAGATTGGGGCAGGGGCCGTTTTGTCTCAGAGGAATTCTGATGGTTCCTTGATGAAACCGTGTGCATTCTTTTCCCGTAAATTTTCGCCTGCTGAACGCAATTATGATGTCGGCAATCGGGAGTTGTTGGCTATGAAGTGGGCATTTGAGGAATGGCGACATTGGCTTGAGGGAGCCAAGCACCGTATTGTGGTCTTGACCGATCATAAGAATCTGATTTACCTCGAATCTGCCAAATGGCTGAATCCTAGACAGGCTCGATGGTCCCTGTTTTTCTCCTGTTTTGATTTCGTGGTCTCGTATCTTCCGGGTTCTAAGAATATTAAGGCTGATGCCCTCTCTAGGAGTTTTTTGCCTGATTCTCCTGAGGTACTTGAGCCGGTCGGCATTCTGAAGGAAGGGGTGGTCCTTTCTGCCATTTCCCCTGATTTGCGACGGGTTCTACAGGAATTTCAGGCTGACAAACCTGACCTCTGTCCAGTGGGGAAACTGTTTGTTCCTGATAGATGGACTAGTAGAGTGATTTCTGAGGTTCATTGTTCTGTGTTGGCTGGGCATCCTGGTATTTTTGGTACCAGAGATTTGGTTGGTAGGTCCTTTTGGTGGCCTTCTTTGTCGCGTGATGTGCGTTCTTTTGTGCAGTCCTGTGGGACTTGTGGCGGGCCAAGCCTTGTTGTTCCCGTGCTAGTGGGTTGCTTTTGCCTTTGCCGGTCCCTGAGAGGCCCTGGACGCATATTTCTATGGATTTTATTTCAGATCTTCCGGTTTCCCAGAGGATGTCGGTTATCTGGGTGGTTTGTGACTGGTTTTCTAAGATGGTTCATTTGGTGCTTTTGTCTAAATTGCCTTCCTCTTCTGATTTGGTTCCGTTGTTTTTTCAGCATGTGGTTCGTTTGCATGGTATTCCGGAGAATATTGTGTCCGACAGAGGTTTCCAGTTTGTTTCTAGGTTTTGGCGGGCCTTTTGTGCTAGGCTGGGCATTGATTTGTCTTTTTCTTCAGCATTTCATCCTCAGACAAATGGCCAGACCGAGCGAACTAATCAGACTTTGCAAACTTATTTGAGATGCTTTGTGTCTGCTGATCAGGATGATTGGGTGGCTTTCTTGCCATTGGCCGAGTTTGCCCTTAATAATCGGGCTAGTTCGGCTACCTTGGTTTCGCCCTTCTTTTGTAATTTTGGTTTTCATCCTCGTTTTTCTTCGGGGCAAGTTGAGCCTTCTGATTGTCCTGGTGTGGATTCTGTGGTTGACAGGTTGCAGCAGATTTGGGCTCATGTGGTGGACAATTTGGTGTTGTCTCAGGAGGAGGCTCAGCGTTTTGCTAACCGTCGTCGGTGTGTTGGTTCCCGGCTTCGAGTTGGGGATTTGGTCTGGTTGTCTTCCCGTCATGTTCCTATGAAGGTTTCTTCCCCTAAGTTTAAGCCTCGGTTTATTGGTCCTTATAGGATTTCTGAGATTATCAATCCGGTGTCTTTCCGTTTGGCCCTTCCCGCCTCTTTTGCCATCCATAATGTTTTCCATAGATCTTTATTGCGGAAATATGTGGTGCCCGTTGTTCCCTCTGTTGATCCTCCTGCTCCTGTGTTGGTTGATGGGGAGTTGGAGTATGTGGTTTAGAAGATTTTGGATTCTCGCTTTTCGAGGCGGAGGCTTTAGTACCTTGTCAAATGGAAGGGTTATGGCCAGGAGGATAATTCTTGGGTTTTTGCCTCTGATGTCCATGCTGCTGATTTGGTTCGTGCCTTTCATCTGGCTCGTCCTGATCGGCCTGGGGGCTCTGGTGAGGGTTCGGTGACCCCTCTTCAAGGGGGGGTACTGTTGTGAATTCTGCTCTTGGGCTCCCTCCGGTGGTTGTTGGTGGTAGTGCAGTTGTCTTGGGGTTGTAATCCAGGGCAGGTGTTTCTGCTGATTGCAGCTCTACTAGGTATTTAGGTGTGCAGGATCCATGAGTCCTTGCCAGTTGTCCATTGTTCTTGGAGGGATTGCATCTCTCTCTGGTTCCTCATGCCCTGCTGCCAATTCAGCTAAGATAAGTGTCTGGTTTTTTGTCTCTGTGCACACATGCAGTGTGCTTTGCAATTCAGTGCAATTCATTGTGTTTTTGTCCAGCTTAGACTTTGGATTTTTGAGTCATGCTGGATTCTCAGGAGATGCAGATATACTTTCTATGTCTTTAGTTAGATGTAGAATATTTGTATTATCTGCTGTGGATATTTTTAGGATTTTAATACAGACCGCTTAGAATTCTGTCCTATCCTTTTCTATTTAGCTAGAAGTGCCTCTTTTGCTAAATCCTGTTTTTCTGCCTGCGTGTGTCTTTCCTCTTATACTCACAGTCAATATTTGTGGGGGGCTGCCTATCCTTTGGGGTTCTGCTCTGAGGCAAGATAGAATTCCCATTTCCATCTATAGGGGTATTTAGTCCTCCGGCTGTGTCGAGGTGTCTAGGACGTGTTAGGTACATCCCACGGCTACTTCTAGTTGCGGTGTTAGTTTAGGGTTTGCGGTCAGTACAGATTCCACCTACTCCTGAGAAAGTCTTTCATGCGGCTCCAAGGTCACCGGATCATAACAGAGAATCCCTTAAAACACGTTGGTAGTGCTCTTCTTGTGTACCCGTCCCAGCAGCTCTGTGACGTCACAATAAGCTCCACCCTCCGGCTGTCCTGCAATCTATTGCGGACGATTCATCAGCAGTTCTCCAACAGGTGAGAACCTCCCCAGCACTTTATTGTGCATCTAGCACAGCGACCTCTGTGAGCTATCCAGCTAGTACCTTGTACAGCAAAAATGAAGTCCCTAGAAATCATGTGACCCTGTAATTGTTACGGATCTGCAACACAGGTCTAGGGTAGAAGGGGGAAAACTGACCCTGCACTATGACTAGGCTGATACCCTACGATGGAGTGGGCGACCCATTCCTAGCGAATAGACCGACATACGATCCTAAGTTAATCTCAAGCGAAGACCTATAGAAAGGGGAAAGGGGATCCCTGAAAGATATAAGGACTGGGTACAAAAACAGGTCACCTCCTAATAGAAGGCACAGAGAAGGTTGCAGAAACCAATTGAAAACAAAAACTAGACTAGCAGAACCAGAGGTCCCAGAACTGCACAAATTATATACACGGAAGACAAAGCAAAGCACCAAGCTAGACCTCAAGCAAATTAACACTGTTGTCCTGCAAGGACTGGGATGCAGGTGCTGGTTAATAAAGAGTGATACAAACACCTGACCCAAGACCAACCCAGAACCAGAGGAAAAAGACCAGCAGCCAGAACTCCACAAGAAAATGGCGAATAGTCACAAACTAAACAGATTCTAAAAGTAACTAGATGGGTATTTCCTGAAGGAACTACAGATAGTGCTTTGGAATGGTGCCCGGGCTGCCCCTGCAAGACTTTCACACTTGGGTGCCCCTCAGGCGCTGGTTTGGTAGTTGTAGCCCCTCAGGGTTGAGGCTTGGTGGGCCGGGTCACTCTGGGTCCGATTTGGTGGGCCGGGTCACTCTGGGTCCGATTTGGTGGGCCGGGTCACTCTGGGTCCGATTTGGTGGGCCGGGTCACTCTGGGTCCCATTTGGTGGGCCGGGTCACTCTGGGTCCCATTTGGTGGGCCGGGTCACTCTGGGTCCCATTTGGTGGGCCGGGTCACTCTGGGTCCCATTTGGTGGGCCGGGTCACTCTGGGTCCCATTTGGTGGGCCGGGTCACTCTGGGTCCGATTTGGTGGCCCGGGTCACTCTGGGTCCGATTTGGTGGCCCGGGTCACTCTGGGTCCGATTTGGTGGCCCGGGTCACTCTGGGTCCGATTTGGTGGCCCGGGTCACTCTGGGTCCGATTTGGTGGCCCGGGTCACTCTGGGTCCGATTTGGTGGCCCGGGTCACTCTGGGTCCGATTTGGTGGCCCGGGTCACTCTGGGTCCGATTTGGCGGCCCGGGTCACTCTGGGTCCGATTTGGCGGCCCGGGTCACTCTGGGTCCGATTTGGCGGGCGGCGCCACTCTGGGTCCGATTTTGCGGGCGGCGCCACTCTGGGTCCGATTTGGCGGGCGGCGCCTCTCTGGGTCCGATTTGGCGGGCGGCGCAACTCTGGGTCCGATTTGGCGGGCGGCGCCACTCTGGGTCCGATTTGGCGGGCGGCGCCACTCTGGGTCCGATTTGGCGGGCGGCGCCACTCTGGGTCCGATTTGGCGGGCGGCGCCACTCTGGGTCCGATTTGGCGGGCGGCGCCACTCTGGGTCCGACTTGGCGGGCGGCGCCACTCTGGGTCCGATTTGGCGGGCGGGGGCACTCTGGGTCCGATTTGGCAAGCGGGGGCACTCTGGTCCGATTTGGTGGGCTGGGTCCGATTTGGTGAGCGGGGCAATAATGATAAGACTACAGATAGTGCTTTGTAATTGTGCTGTACTGTCACTTTAAGAGCTGATATTATCTGACAAAACTTGTGACCTGGTGGGCTGGTAGAGTTTATAGGCGTTGGCATAGTAACTGGGTCTCACTGCGCATATCAATGAGGTAATCAGCCAGGTGGCAGTTATTTTTAGAAATTGCCTCAGAAATCAGGCCCATTATAAACGTATTGGAAAATTTCCCTATTGAAATGCATTGAGACACTTTTTTCAAACGCAAATTGCGCCAAAACTACAAATCCGATCGACACGAAAAATACTTAGCACACCTCTCAGGAACGCTGGCTTTGAAATTACACCTCACTGGAGTCTGTGAGTTTAGCGGTTCGGGCCGCATTACGTGCGGACTGAATAATAATAATAAGAACTAGATGGGTATTTCCTGAAGGAACTACAGATAGTGCTTTGGAATGGTGGCCGGGCTGCCCCTGCAAGACTTTGACACTTGGGTGCCCCTCAGGCGGTCCGATTTGGTGGGCTGGGTCAATCTGGGTCTGATTTTGTGGGCGGGGTAAATCTAGGTCCGATTCGGTGGGCGGGGTCACTTTTGGTCCGATTCTGTGGGCGCGGCCACTCTGGGTCCGATTCGGTGGGCGGAGCCACTCTGGGTCCGATTTGGTGGGCGGGGCACCTTAGGGACCAATTTGGTGGGTGGGGTCACTCGGTCCGATTTGGTGGGCTGGGCACCTCAGGGTCTGATTTGGTGGGCTGGGCACCTCAGGGTCCGATTTGGTGGGTGGGGTCACTCTGGGTCCGATTTGGTGGGCGGGGTCACTCTGGGCCTGATTTGGTGGAAGGGGTCACTCTGGGTCCGATTTGGTGGAAGGGGTCACTCTGGGTCTGATTTGGTGGAAGGGGTCACTCTGGGTCCGATTTGGTGGGCGGAGCCACTCTGGGTCCGATTTGGTGGGCGGGGTCACTCTGGGACTGATTTAGGGGGCGGGGTCACTCTGGGTCTGATTTGGTGAGCCGGGCCCCTCGGGGTCCGATTTGGTGAGCGGGGTAATCTACTATATAATTGTCTAAGGGCACTTCCGTCTTTCTGTCTCACAACACCGCTACGTCATCATCTCGTGAGACCGCAATGCACTCTTGGGACCGGAGCGCGCAACAAGCATCGGGTACCGGCCACTCCAGGTGCAACAAGCATCGTGTACCGGCCGCTCTAGGAGGTGCAACAACCATCAGATACCGGCCGCTCCAGGAGGTGAGTATGTAACTTTTTTATTTTAATTCTTTTTTTTTTTTTAACAGGGATATGCAGTATACTATGTGACTGGACAATATACTACGTGACTGGGCAGTATAACTACGTGGCTCTGTGCTGTATACTGCGTGGCTCTGCGCTGTATACTGCGTGGCTCTGTGCTGTATACTACGCGGCTCTGCGCTGTATACTACGCGGCTCTGCGCTGTATACTACGCGGCTCTGCGCTGTATACTGCGTGGCTCTGCGCTGTGTACTGCGCGGCTCTGCGCTGTGTACTGCACGGCTCTGCGCTGTGTACTGCGCGGCTCTGCACTGTGTACTGCGCGTTCTGCGCTGTATACTGCGCGGCTCTGCGCTGTATACTGCGCGGCTCTGCGCTTTGTACTGCGCGGCTCTGCGCTGTATACTGCGGGGCTCTGCACTGTATACTGCGCGGCTCTGCGCTGCATACTGCGTGGCTCTACGCTGTGTACTGCGCGGCTCTGCGCTGTTTACTGCGGGGCTCTGCACAGTATACTATGCGGCTCTGCGCTGTATTCTGCGCGGCTCTGCGCTGCATACTGCGTGGCTCTACGCTGTGTACTGCGCGGCTCTGCGCTGTATACTGCGCGGCTCTGCGCTGTATACTGGGTGGCTCTGCGCTGTGTACTGCGCGGCTCTGTGCTGTGTACTGCGCGGCTCTGCACTGTGTACTGCGCGGCTCTGCGCTGTGTACTGCGCGGCTCTGCGCTGTGTACTGCGCGGCTCTGCGCTTTATACTGCGCGGCTCTGCGCTCTGTACTGCGCGGCTCTGCGCTGTGTACTGCGCGGCTCTCCGCTGTGTACTGCGCGGCTCTGCGCTGTGTACTGCGCGGCTCTGCGCTGTGTACTGCGCGGCTCTGCGCTGTGTACTGCTCGGCTCTGCGCTGTGTACTGCGCGGCTCTCCGCTGTGTACTGCGCGGCTCTGCGCTGTGTACTGCGCGGCTCTGTGCTGTGTACTGCGCGGCTCTGCGCTGTGTACTGCTCGGCTCTGCGCTGTGTACTGCGTGGCTCTCCGCTTTATACTGCGCGGCTCTGCGCTGTGTACTGCGCGGCTCTGCGCTGTGTACTGCGCGGCTCTGCGCTGTGTACTGCGCGGCTCTGCGCTGTGTACTGCGCGGCTCTGCGCTGTGTATTGCGCAGCTCTGCGCTGTGTACTGCTCGGCTCTGCACTGTGTACTGCGCGGCTCTCCGCTTTATACTGCGCGGCTCTGCGCTGTGTACTGCGCGGCTCTGCGCTGTGTACTGCGTGGCTCTGTGCTGTGTACTGCGCGGTTCTGCGCTGTGTACTGCTCGGCTCTGCGCTGTGTACTACGCGGCTCTGTGCTGTGTACTGCGCGGCTCTGCGCTGTGTACTGCGCGGCTCTGCGCTGTGTACTGCGCGGCTCTGCGCTTTATACTGCGCGGCTCTGCGCTGTGTACTGCGCGGCTCTGCGCTGTGTACTGCGCGGCTCTGCGCTGTGTACTGCGAGGCTCTGCACTGTATACTGCGTGGCTGTGCAATATACTACGTGGACATACATATTCTAGAATACCCGATGAGTTAGAATCGGGCCACAGTCTAATAATTATAAGACTACAGATAGTGGTTTGGAATTGTGCTGTACTGTCACTTTAAGAGCTGATATTATCTGACAAAACTTGTGACCTGGTGAGCTGATGTAGACTTCATAGGCGTTGGCATAGTAACTGTGTCTGACTGCGCATATCAATGAGCTAATCGGCCAGGTGGCAGTTATTTTTAGAAATTGCCTCAGAAACCAGCCCATTATAAACGTATAGGAAAATTTCTCTATTGAAACGCATTGAAAGACTTTTTTCAAACACAAATTGCGCAAAAACTACAAATCCGATCGGCACGAAAAATACTTAGCACACCTCTTGGGGACGCTGGCTTCGAAATGACACCTCACTGGAGTCTGTGAGTTTAGCGGTTCGGGCCGCATTACGTGCGGACTGAATAATAAGAATAAGAAGAAGTTTACCACGGTGGAATAACAGTATAGTGCTTTGTTCCAAAGCACTATAATAAGAAGTTTACCACGGTGGAATAACAGTATAGTGCTTTGTTCCAAAGCACTATAATAATGCAAAAACTACAGATTAGATTTGGTCCAGCTAGAGTTTCGTAAAACTCAAAAATTTTAGAACAGGAATAACATGAAAAAAAAAAAAAAACTTGTGCAGGATTGCCTTCAAGTTCGCAAATAGCACAATGGAAAAACCAACAAGCACATCCTCGACTAAATCAATCCCCATCTACCAGTTGAAGTACCATTGTAACTTACATTACACACATTATGACAACATATATCACCTTCAAAAACAATGCGATCAATAAACAAGTGTCCGACACTCACAGCACTCGAGTAGTATGACCACAAGTAGCTAACTATAAAAAAGAACTTTCTCTGTCTTCTAAATAAAAATTGTGCTAGTAAGAAGCAATGTCAAAATAGAGGGAAAATAGCCCTGTATTTTATTCTTATTTTATTAATATGTCATCAGGGCCGTATTTGCCACTAGGCACTCGAGGGCACGTGCCTAGGGCGGGGACAATGCAGGGGGCGGCACCTGAGCAAGTTTAAGAAAATTTTTTTTTTTTTTTTTATTGAAAGTCCGGGGTCGCCCCACCCAGGGGCGCCGCTATAACGAGGTGAGTTGAGCACTTCGCCTCTAGCGGCATCGAAAAACATACTAGAGAAGACACAGTCGAAAAAGTCCAATGTACAAAATGTAAACTTTATTAGATAAAAACATAAAAGATGGAAATAAGGTGCTAAACAACAGTGCAAAAAAAGATCTCCGTGCGCATCCACAGCACGATGACATGAAACGGGGGGAAGGCAGCCCTATATCACAGCTAACATATCATGTAATGGTAAATAAATATATATAGTATATCATACGGAGTATGCATTGAAAACAGTTCCCATATCTGCAGATAGAAGTGAAAATCTCAAACAGTGTAGACATATAAGGACTGTTGCTGTAAATACATACATACCGCGTTAAACTGTAAGCCTGAGATGGAAGAACGTGCCACCCCCCGTCTCCCCCGACGCGCGTTTCGGCGGGTGCCTTTCTCCCAGGAGGAGGCGGCGGGGATGCCAGGCGCGGTGCTGCCTCCTCACACAAACTTGTCCGGTTATAAGTACTGAGGGACGGGAAGGGGAAGGGGTGAACAGCCCAGGCAGCCAGGAACACGAGCTACTTGAACGACCTAAACACAGCCTGTGGGCGGGGACTGTGGCTGCTTGCTACACAGTAGCGTAGTGACTGGAGGGGGCAGAGGGGGGCATCGCCCCGGGCCCTGTCACATGAAGGAGCCCACCGGGAGCCAGGGCCACTTCTGTGACATACATACAGAACACCGCATAGGAGCAGAGCAGTATGATGTCTGCTCTGCTCCCATCTGACGGAGACTCTGCAGGCTGCTAGCACAGTGGCCGGCTGCAGTCTCCCTCCTGCAGTGAATGGTTTCGCCCCTTCTGACCTGATCAGGAAGCTTTTCCCTGGCTGGCGCTGCAGTTCTTCCCTCTGTGCACGCTGGGATTGGCTCAGGCACGCTGGGTCCTAGTGCCCATATGTTGCATTTCACCAAGACACTTCCTGGTCCTGTCTGCAAAGTTTATCAGTAAGTGCTGGGGATGGAACATTTTAGGCTTATTAAATTCAGGTATGTCACTGTGATGTGAATGTGAGACCATTGGGGTATTGTGGGTGAGGGGGGACAGGGTACTGAGGGGGTGGATGTGAGATGATGTGGGTATTGTGGGGGGAGGGAGACAGGGCACTGGGGGGTGAATGTGAGACTATGGGGGTGTTGTGGGCGCTGAAAGTGGGTGAGGGGGACAGGGTACTGATGGGGTGAATGAAAGATGATGGGGGTATTGGGTACTGAAGTGGGGGAGGGGAGACAGGGCACTGGGGGGTAAATGTGAGACCATGGGGGTGTTGTGGGGGCTGAAGGTGGGTGAAGTTGGACAGGGCACCGAGGGGTGGATGTGAGATGATGGGGGTATTGGGACTGAATATTATAATGTTTTGTTATGATATTATATGTGATCCATCATGTAATATTTGCTGTCTGGGGAGGCTGGAGATGGGGGGATGGTAGGGGGCTTTTGATACGTACCACATGGGCCTTTTATGAGTATTAGTATAAGGAGCCCCCATACAGTAACCAAGAGCTGCATCACATTTACAGCACCACTCCAGCATTATTTTTTATTTCATTGCTGGAGCGGTGCTGACAATCCCCGTCCCCTGCCCCCTGTCTGACACTCACCTTCTGGCGTTTTCATCTGTTTTAGTCTCCGCTCGGCTCCGTCTCCTGCAGTTTGTGTCCTGTCCAAGGCTCCAGTGTTTCATGAAGCGGCGCAGAGGTCACTAATCAATGTAAGTCTGTGGGAGCCTCGTTCTGGCCTCCTTCTCACTCTCAGGCTATGTGCACATGGTGCGGATTTGGCTGCGGATTCGCAGCAGTTTTCCATGCGGTGTACAGTACCATGTAAACCTATGGAAAACCAAATCCGCAGTGCCCATGGTGTTGAAAATACCACACAGAAACGCTGCTTTGTATTTTCTGCAGCATGTCAATTCTTTGTGCGGATTCCGCAGCATTTTACACCTGCTCCTGTATAGGAATCTGCAGGTGTAAAAACACAGGCGAAATCCTCACAAAAAAGCAGGAAATCCGCGGTAAATACACATGTAAAACGCAGCACATTTTACCTGTGGATTTTGCAAAAACTGTGCGGGAAAAATGCGCATACGAATCCGCAACGTGTGCACATAGCCTCATAGTCTTACATTGAGCGCTTGTGACATAGCTTCTCACTTCTGGCCTGTCAGAAGCTGCACTCACAAGTTTGAGCTGTGGGACTGCAGCAGTGCCACAAAATAGTGAATACGCCGGAGGATGAGTAAATGACTGGGAATGGGGACCTGCGCTTAAAGCACCACCCCAACGGTGGGAAAAAAAACCCTGCTAGAGTGGTGCTTTAATAATAAGCAATTTAATACTATAAAGTTGATAAAGGTTTGGAATAAATGTCTGCAGTCACTTTATGTGACTGCAGACTGCCAAATCATGACAGGGAGCTGCGGGCCCATCATACTGTGTATAAGAGAGCTGCGGGCCCATCATACTGTGTATAAGAGAGCTGCGGGCCCATCATACTGTGTATAAGGGAGCTGTGGGCCCATCATACTGTGTATAAGGGAGCTGTGGGCCCATCATACTGTGTATAAGGGAGCTGTGGGCCCATCATACTGTGTATACGGGAGCTGCGGGCCCATCATACTGTGTATAAGGGAGCTGTGGGCCCATCATACTGTGTATAAGGGAGCTGTGGGCCCATCATACTGTGTATAAGGGAGCTGTGGGTTCATCATACTGTGTATACGGGAGCTGCGGGCCCATCATACTGTGTATAAGGGAGCTGTGAGTCCATCATACTGTGTATATAGGAGCTGCGGGCCCATCATACTGTGTATAAGGGAGCTGCGGGCCCATCATACTGTGTATAAGGGAGCTGCGGGCCCATCATACTGTGTATAAGGGAGCTGCAGGCCCATCATACTGTGTATAAAGGAGCTGCGGGCCCATCATACTGTATATAAGGGAGCTGTGGGCTCATCATACTGTGTATAAGGGAGCTGTGAGTCCATCATACTGTGTATAAGGGAGCTGCGGGCCCATCATACTGTGTATAAGGGAGCTGCGGGCCCATCATACTGTGTATAAGGAAGCTGTGCCCCCATCATACTGTGTATAAGGAAGCTGTGGGCCCATCATACTGTGTATAAGGAAGCTGTGGGCCCATCATACTGTGTGTATAAGGAAGCTGTGGGCCCATCATACTGTGTGTATAAGGGAGCTGTGGGCCCATCATACTGTGTATAAGGGAGCTGTGGGCCCATCATACTGTGTATAAGGGAGCTGTGGGCCCATCATACTGTGTATAAGGGAGCTGTGAGTCCATCATACTGTGTATATAGGAGCTGTGGGCCCATCATACTGTGTATAAGGAAGCTGTAGCCACATCATACTGTGTACAGGAGAACTGTGAGGGACATCATACTGTTTATAAGGGAGCTCTGGACCCACCATATTGTGTATAAGGAACTGTGAAGGCATATTGTGCATATGGGAGCTGTTGGCCCATTACACTGTATATAGGGGAGCTCTGGGGGGCATTATACTTTCTATAGTGGAGCTCTGTCAGCATTATACTGTGTATAGGGGAGCAGTGAGAACATCATACCGTGTATAGGGGAGCTGTGGGGGCCTTATACTGTGTATATGGAAGCTTTGAGCTCACCATACTGTGTATAATGGAGCAGTACATGAGGGACTTAGGGGAAATTATTAAATGTAAAGTGGGCACTTCAGCATTATTGTATTGTTATAGGGGCACTCAGAGTATTGCGACCATCAGAGTTGCATATTGTCACAATATGGCGGTAAAATCAGTGTTCGTTTTTGTATATAGATTTATTTTCAATAACAGCGAGGTCATATTCTGAGGTTCCCCTATATTCACAATTACAGTGCGCAACCGTCACTGTAATTCTCTCGTGCCCCCATCTATTCTCTCGTCCCCCCCCCCTCTGTTCTCTCGTCCCCCCCCCCCTGTTCTCTCGTCCCCCCCCCCCCTCTGTTCTCTCGTCCCCCCCTCTTTTCTCTCGTGCCCCCATCTAGTCTCCTATGCCCCGGGTATTATGCGCTTGTCACTGTCACTAGAATATAGCAGTGATGCCAGCAGTGTAAATCCCACGTCATAAATTGCTTCCTTAATATGACAATGGTACCAGTCCCCCCTTGCTGCCTGCTGTGTGCCCTCTTTGGTATACACCAGGTAAGCGCAGGAGACTGTGTGACCATGAAGGTAAATAGAAGAGGATGTGTTATGTCTGTATTGTATCCTGCCTGGCATTAAAGGGCCACTGTCACCCCCTCCAGCCGTTATAAACTAAAAGAGCCACCTTGTGCAGCAGTAATGCTGCAGTCTAACAAGGTGGCTCTTTTAGTTTTTGATTCATTTATTACCTCAATAAAGCGTTTTAAAAATTGGCCACAAATTCCGGATTTTGTACCTGGAGGCGGTCCGAAGCGTCCTGTATGAATCTTCCAACTGCCGTCACTCTTCTCTTCAGGGGCGATGGTCGCCGCCCCCTGCGCGCTGTTCTTCTTAAATCCAGCGCCTGCGCTGTGCGTGCCTGCCTGGGGCAGGCGCAGTCTTCATTGTCCGTCATAGGTCAGATGCAGGGTGCCTGACTGCGCCTGTGCGGGCAGTGCGGCCACCCTGTTGCTGAATCCCCGCAGTGTGTTATTCATTATGCACAGTGCGGGGCTGGGGTTCCTGGGCATGCGCACTGCGCTTGTCAGACGCTCCCCCGGTCCCTCGCCTTCCAGCGTTGTTCTTTGTGGCTGTTTCAAACGTCGGCAATGAAACCTGTATATTCGGGCAATGCTGGAAGGCGGGGGACCGGGGGAGCGTCTGACAAGTGCAGTGCGCATGCCCAGGAATGCCAGCCCCGCACTGTGCATAATGAATAACACAGTGCGGGGTGGGGATTCAGCAAAAGGGAGAGGCTGGTGAGGGGAGGCTGCTGAGGAGAGGGGATGAGAGGCTAGAGAGGGGAGGCTGCTGAGGAGATGAGGCTGGTCTCATGCTGTATATGGGGAGGTTATGTGGGTCTCATGCTGTATATAAGGGGCTGTGGGGGGTTTAAAGATATATAGCGGGTGTCAGCATACTTAATTCTCAATATTAAGTGATACAATTAATACTAATTAATATTGAGTAGAATTATTTTCATGCTATTTCATGCTCCACAACAGTCATGGTCTTTCATCTGGCCCCTCGGGGAAATAAATTGCCCACCCCTGATCTAGAGACATGGAGTGAGAAGCCCACAGACGATAGCACCAGATTAGTCAGTTCTCTCACTAAATTACCCATCCAGCTCTTCACACTATTCTCTCTGAAACGTCCGAGCATTGCAGAGATAAACGTCCCTGTTTGCAGTCTGACTGATGCTGCCCGTGGTTTTGGTAGTATGAATCGACTGACAGGTTCCCCTTAAAAATCTGTCAGCCAAACCTTGCAACCATGGCAGAATCAACTGACCATGTACTGTGTATGAGATTCACCATATTCTCACATGACAACTAATGGAAAGGTTTGCTAAGGCTACTTTCACATCAGCGATTTTCTCCGTTCGCGGCAGACACTGCAGATTTTCTGCATCTGTCACATAACATATCACTCAAGGGCCGGCAACTCTGCGTTTGGCCTCATTCATTCCCTATGGGACTTGTGGACATGTGCGGCACTTGAGGCGAGACAAAAAAAAAACACTGCTAGCAGCATTTTTTTTTCCTGTTGCTGCAAGTACCGCATTTGCCGGATCACAGCAAAACCGCAAGTGCCGCAAGTCCCATAGGGAATAAATGAGGCCGAACACAGTGTTGCCATAAGTGATCCGTTACGGATGCGGAAAAACTGCTGGATCTGCCGCAAATGTCAAAAATCGCTGATGTGAAAGTAGCCTAAGTCACTGCCGATAGTGTCTGCATTAGTCATACTCGCCAATGGGGGAGGCAGCACGAAAAGTGCCTAGGGCAGCAGAAACTCTAAATACGGCCCTGTATGTCATTAAAAAATGACCTCAGCAGCTTTACCAGACATTTTCTAGATTTGGCTGCTGAACTTTTGTTTACCAAAAAAAGTAAAATGATAAGGTATAGGAATGACATGTGAATCAACGGCAAAAAATACATAATTTTTTTGGAAAGTAAAAGAAATAAAAGATAATTTTCTGGTTTGAATTACAAGACTAACATATATTATGGCAACTGAGTCAACCTCCACTTGTAAAGGAACTTCTGAGACGAAGCACAGTCAGTGATCGCTGTCCAGCAGCACTATTGTTATCAGTTGAGTGTGTACATGAAGAATAACATCACATCTGACCATTTTGTGACCTGTATTTTTCCCAGATGTAGGTTTAGTCTCTAATTATCAGTTGTCTGAGAGTTTAACTTTAGAATAAGCAGAGACTTGCTGCTATGTCTCCCGTGCACAGCACACATAGACAAGTTGAGATCCTACTTACTATCGCTCTCACACATTCAGAAACAGATGCAGCACAAAGGACTCCCAAGCAGAACACATGAAGCAGCAGCTGTGGGTCTTTCTTTACAGCTGCCCCCATTCTACATAGACCTTCATGGGCAGTAGCTTTAAGCTGATCTTTTTTGTAAAACTGAGAATCCATCCCATCTCTGTCTGATCAGTGCACTAGATGTGGAGGAAGAGGAGCAAAGTCTGATAAGTTGAGAAAGAGGCATTTTTTTAATACAACATATTACTAAATGTCTTTATATTTGCTTCTGTTAATGATTTATAGAAAGTTGTTTATAATAAGTGATTAACCCCTTTACCCCGTGGGTGGTTTGCATGTTAATGACCAGGACAAGTTTTACAATTCTGACCACTGTCCTTTTATGATGTTATAACTCTGGAAAGCTTCAACGGATCCCTGTGATTCTGACACTGTTTTCTCATGACATATTGTACTTCATGTTAGTGGTAACATTTCTTTGATATGACTTGCCTTTATTTGTGAAAAAAAGGAAATTTGGAGAACATTTAGAAAATTTCGCAATTTTCCAACTTTGAATTTGCATGCCCTTAAATCACAGAGATATGTCACACAAAATACTTAATATGTAACAATTCCCATATGTCTACTTTACATCAGCACAATTTTGGAACCAACATTTGTAACACCCCATGGTCCTGGATGTTACAGTGGCATTGCTTTCCTCACGGGGAGAGTGATGTCATGCTTGGAAGCGATGAAGGGCTCCATTTATCAGGTAATCACAAAGCATATAACATGTTCTCACTCTAGGCCCAAAGGGGGAGCTCTGAACCTGGTTTTCAGGGGAACTTCCCTAGAGATATATTCTGGCTTGAGGGCAAGTGGGGAAGTAGTCTGTCAGGAGAACAGAGAAGACAGCAGTCAGACACTGAGTGTCGGAAGGACTGAAGGGGCCGTGCAGCCAGAGTTGCTGCAGCTCCTGGAGAAAGAGAATTGAGAAAGAATAACAGTGTTTAGTGAGCATGCAGAAGAAGGAAGCACAGGAGAGAGACACCAGGGGAGCATAGCAGCATTTGGACTACCTACCTGGCCGAGCACAGATTCCGGTAGCTGGAAGACAGAGGATGTGTCGGCCTCTAGGAGGCACAGCAGAAACTGACAGGACAGCTGGATTAGGCATCACCTGTCTGCCCTAATACCCAGGAGGCACAGTGGCACATAGAGCCCGGGTCATGATAGAGACCATATAAAAAGGCTCGAGCCACCTGTCATATGGGTTTGTGTCCTAACCTTCATGGAGGACAGAGAGAACTGTGAGGACCTTGCCAGAAGCCAAAGGCAGTAAGGGACTACAACATCACTGCCCAATAGGAAGGCTTCTAACTCCACTTGGTAAAGGGGATTCTGAATTCGCTTCCAAGCCAGCTGGACCCTGCCTGTACCTGTGATCTGGTGCCCTGGACTGCGGTTGCTTGAAGCCTTCAGTAAACCAGGCAAATAGACTGCAAACCTGTGTCCTCCATTCTTTACTGCACCACTCACCATTCTCATCTATACACCCAGAGCCCTGGGGATCTACTTCACCTGTGAGAAGTTATAAAATCTAGCTGCCATAACATCACCCCAGAGGACCCCTTTAAGCAGTGTCGGTCCCCACTGACCGAACACCACAGGTGGCATCACGAACATAAACTTTATTCACCAAATCCCCTTAAAGACATTCCCTTTTACATGGGTGCCCAGGGCCACGGACCGGGTCGCCGCCACCATGATACATCCCCTTAAGTACCAAACCCGGTATCGAGTACCCCACTGCCCTGGCGGGCGACTCACATTTTTAATAGGAAGTTATAAGGGTTAAAAGTTGACCAGCGATTTCTCTTAGTTGACCAGCGATTTTTTTACAACACCATTTTTTTTAGGGACAACATCACATTTGAAGTCACTTTGAGGGTTCTATATGATAGAAAATACCCAAAAGTGACACCATTCTAAAAACTGCACCCATCAAGATGCTCAAAACCACATTCAAGAAGTTTATTAACCTTTCAGGTGCTTCACAGGAATTTTTGCAATGTTTAAAAAAAAATGTACATTTAACTTTTTTTTCACAAAAAATTTAATTCAGATCCAATTTGTTTTATTTTACCAAGGATAACAGGAGAAATTGGACCCTAAAAGTTGTTGTACAATACCCCATATGGGAGGGTAAACCACTGTTTGGGCGCATGGCAGGTCTCGGAAGGGAAGGAGCGCCATTTGACTTTTCAAAGCAAAATTGGCTGGAATTGAGATAGGACGCCATGTCGCATTTGGAGAGTCTCTGATGTGCAGTGGAAACCCCCCAATTCTAACTCCAACCCTAACTCCAACACACCCGTAACCCTAATCCCAACCCTAACCATAACCCTAACAACACCCCTAACACTGACACACCTCTAACCATAATCCCTACCCTAATCCCTACCCTAACCATAATCCCAAATGTAAACATAATCCAAACCCTAACCCCAATTCTAGCCCCAACCCTAACCCTAACTTTAGCCCTAGCCCTAACCCTAACCATAATGGGAAAATGGAAATAAATAAAAAAATGTATATTACTATTTTTCCCTAACTAAGGGGATGATAAAGGTGGGTTTGATTTACTATTTATAGCGGGTTTTTATAGCGGGTTTTTATGATTGGCAGCCGTCACACACTAAAAGAAGCTTTTTATTGCAAAAAATAGTTTTTGCATCACCACATTTTGAGAGCTAGAATTTTTCCATATTTTGGCCCACAGAGTCATGTAAAGTCTTGTTTTTTGTGGGACAAGTTGACGTTTTTATTGGTTCCATTTTCGGCACATGACATTTTTTGATCGCTTTTTATTATGATTTTTGTGAGGCAGAATGAACAAATAACACTAATTTATGAATTCTTTTTGGTGTGGGCATTTATACCATTCTGCATATGGTAAAATTGATAAAGCAGTTTTATTCTTCAGGTCAGTACGATTACAGTGATACCTCATTTATATTTTTTTATGTTTTGGCGCTTTTATACGATAAAAACTATTTTATAGTAAAAATATATATTTTTGCATCCTATTCTGAGGACTATAACTTTTTTTTTTCGCTGATGGAGCTGTATGGCAGCTTGTTTTTTGCGGGACAAGATGACGTTTGCAGAGGTGCCACTTTTATTTATATCTGTCTTTTTGATCGCGTGTTATTCTACTTTTTTTTCGGCTGTATGATGATAAAGCATTGTTTTTTTGGCTTTTTTTAATGGTATTCGCTAAAGGGGTTAACTAGTGGGACAGTTTTAAAGGTCGGGTCATTACGGACGCGCGATACTAAATATGTGTACTTTTATGGTTTAGATTTTTTATTAAAATATTTATTTATTGATAGAATAAATATAGATTTTTTATTATTTATTATTTTTTAAAATATTTTTACAATTATTAAAAGAAAAAAATTTAAATTCATTTTAACTTTTACACTGTGTCCCACTATGGGACACTCATTTTGTGCAGGCTCATCGCTTATATGGCATGTGAGAATCAGCTGACACCCGGCCGCGATCAGTCACGCTCCCCTCGGGAGCATGGCTGATCGCATTGGATGTACTATTCCATTCATGGGTATTAAGTCCCAGGTCACATGGACGGAATAGTACGTCCAATGCCAGAAAGGGGTTCAATTAAATTTAACAAGAAATCTAGATGAATTAAAGAGTAAGCTAAAAAAAATTTCTACAGAAGAAAGAAAGCTGTCTTGTTTCTAGTATCTAGTGTTGGTTATCTTAATGTTTGAGCTTTGAAATTATTTCAGCCAAACTGGAGACTGAGGCTATGTTCACATGTTGCTCTTTTGCTGTGTTTTTTGCTTCCCCTTTGCTTTTTTTATGAAAAATTAAAAGCTGCTATTCACAATGCCAGCAAAAACTATGAGATACAAAAATCTCATGCACATATATTTTTTTTTATATTGACTGAAATCTAAAATGGAAAACTGCTGCTTTAATGAAAACTGCAGCATGTCACTACTTTCAGCATTTTTGCAGCTTTTTTTCACACATACAGTTGTGCTCAAAAGTTTACATACCCCGGCAGAATTTTGCTTTCTTGACCCTTTTTCAGAGAATATGAATGATAACACCAAAACTTTTTCTCCACTCATGGTTAGTGGTTGGGTGAAGCCATTTATTGTGAAACGACTGTGTTTTCTCTTTTTAAATCATAATCACAACCCAAAACATCCAAATGACCCTGATCAAAAGTTCACATACCCTGGTGATTTTGGCCTGATAACATGCCCAAGAAGTTGACACAAATGGGTTTAAATGGCTACTAAAGGTGATCTATTAGCTTGTAATCAAAGTGTGTGCATAAAAGCTGAGTGAGTTTCTGGGATCCAGACAGACTCTTGTATCTTTCATCCAACCACTGATGTTTCTGAATTGTGAGTCATGGGGACAGCAAAGGAATTGTCAATGGATCCATGGGAAAAGGAAGCTGAACTGTATAAAACAGGAAAGGGATACAAAAAGATATCCAAAGAATTGATAATGCCAGTCAGCAACTTTCAAACTGTGATTAACAAATGGAAAATCAGGGGCCCTGTAAAAACAAGACTACGGTCAGGTAGTAAAAAATTGGTTAGCAATGAAAAAGGTTCGCCTGTTGCAATGGCCAAGCCAATCAACTGATTTAGACCCTATAGAGCACCTTTGGGATGAGTTAGGGCGACGAGTTGTGGTCAGTACCCATAGCAATAAAGATCAATTGTTTGTAGATTTTGCAAATGGAATGGAGCAAGACCCCTTAAGATCTCTTGAATACCCTAGTGGCTTCAATGCCCCGCCGGTGTGGTGTAATACTTAAAGCAAGAGATTATGCTACAAAATACTAATTATGGCATTGTATACAATGAATTACTCTCTATGTTGTGGTCAGTAAATAGTAAATGCAAAACTATTGGCAGTCAGTTTTCTTTAATTAAATGACCAAACCTATATTCTAAAGCATTGTGGTTAAAATTAAGGTCTTGCATGATGACAACTTCATGCACTTTCAATTCATCTCCAGGAAAATGGTATCACAACAATCAGACGGAAGTAATCACACTTAAAAAAAAATGCAAAACCTTTGGTTGCTACTGTATATTGAAAGCAAGTTGCTAATCAGTGCTGGGGTATGACTGGACCAGGAGACATGATATCAGCTAGTCTACCAGTGATAATCTCCTGCTGATAAAAAAAACGGATAGTATTGAAAGAACAGCACACAGTCTAATAAGTGATATATCACTGAAATTAGTGTCTCTGTCCCTGCCTCATGTTGCTTTCAGATTACATAGCAAAAACCTGCTGACAGATTCCCTTCAAGTGATTCTAACTACTCGACCAAAACTATTGGTGGATCGCAATAGCAGGGTTGCTAATCGATTAAAGTCCCCCCCAAAAAAACTGAAGAAATAGCTACAATTTAAAAAAAATCTAAAAAACATTAAAAAGATGAAAAGTTTAAAACTTTACAATTTCTAAAATAAAAAAGTTGAATATCTGATATCATTGTGTTCACAAAAGGACAATCTATCAAAATAGAACATTATTCTACTTAATTAACATCCGAAAAACCCCTCAAAATAAATCATGTTCACAGTTTTTTTGCCAAGGATTTTGAAGCAGATCATGGTGTATTCAAAGACTATTTGAAGTGTTTTTTTTATGTGGCACATGTCAAGTATTCAGCATGAATAATGATACAATGCCTATATCATGCACAAAGCATATTAGCAGTGTGGAACTGAGTGCATCTAAAAAATTATTAATAGTCTCTTGATCACCCCCATAAAAGGTGGAAACCTGCTGGAACAGACAAGCAGCCCTGAAGATGTTTATGAGCTGAGAACTATGAGAATATATAACCTCATAGGCCTAATAAGGAGTTTGGACTTATATGAATAGACTGACAAAGAGATAGTCTATGGATAGTGAAACATCTCTGCCGGTTTGTGCTTCGGACGCCAGGCGGCCTCATACCTTTATTGCAGATGATGCTTGACTGCATCAATCCTATATTATTACTGGAACTTTTGACTCTGGCCACTCCAGAAGCTACAGGGTTAATCTGATTAATTTAGGTTTATATCTGCTGTCTGCATTGGGGGGTCTGTTACTATATAAACATCTGAGAGCCAGTTCCCATTGCCAGTCAATAGTCTGCTATCCTGGTTTATACCTCTGTGATGTCCTCCTGTGTTTTTTCCTGAGTATCATTCTTTGACCTTGGCTTGATATTTGACTACCCGCTTGTTTCATGATTCTGTTTCTAACGAGACCATCTGGATCTGACCGGGGGTACCCGACTATCCTTCTTGCCAGCTGGTGCCAGCAGCCGACTCTGTGGGACCCCTGTGTGAGCCCAAATGCCTGTACAGGAAGGGCAGATCTATCCCTGGGCTCTGGGAAATGGAGTAGCTTGCACTGAGCCTGTTCATGGCAGCCATTTTGGAGCTGCTAGGTGAAGAAGAATAATGAAGAAGGGAGAAAAGAGTAGCGCAAATGAATTGCACACACAACCTGAATAGAAGAAGTGAACAATGCTTTATTGAGACAAAAAAAGTGCTATCACTGACATAAAAACATTTGAAAAGCATGTAAAAACATACCCAGACAGTGAATCAATATCCCCTGTATATGAGGATATGAATAAAGCAGGCTCCAAAGAGTAAAATAACCCAAGAACAATCCCAGTGAGTAACAATAGAATATAAGACTTAGTATACAAATATGTATGTGCATCTATCACAGGTTCAAGTGCACGCACTCCTCAAATACATATTGAATAAATAGCAATATCATATTGTTGTGTTTTTATTCCATTATGGACAGGATAAAAAATAATGAAATTACAAATATAAATAGGAAATAAATACTTAGCAATTCAAGATATAAATGAGGGTATGCCACACTGAGCACATGTCCGACAGTGCACAACACATGGATAAATGCATGAGAGGGCATGTGCACACGTTCAGGATTTTTCGTGTTTCTTTCCAGTTTTTTCGAGTTAAAAATGTGATAAAAGCGCATAAAAACGCATACATACGCATCCTATCATTTAGAATGCATTCTGCAGTTTTTGTGCACATGATGCGTTTTTATCCACGAAAAAAATGCATCGCGGTAAAAAAAGCAGCATATTCATTAATTTTGCAGATTTTTCGCGTTTTTTCCGCTATAATGCATTGGGAAAAAGCGAGAAAAAATGCACAAAAAACACGAAAAAAATGCGAAAAAACATGCGGATTTCTGGCAGAAATGCCCGGTTTTTGTCAGGAAATTTCTGCAAGAAATCCTGAACGTGTGCACATACCCTAAATCAGAAGACATGACATTAATGACCCAATTTCCACACGTACGTGTTTGAAATGGACAGCACATGGGATGCAACACGGAAGGAATCTGTATGCTGTCCTATGACGTCACAGACACAATCTCTTGACTATGGGTTTCTCCCAAAGTCAGACCAAACTCAGAAATGTCATCCTTTTGTTTTTATGGACCACCATTTTGCAAAAAAAGAAAAAAATGTGAAAAGGGACATAGGCTGTAATGTATACATGTAACAGACAGCACACATATGTGAAACACAGTTGGAGCGCCCCCAGACGCAGGGCCGCGGGGTACTCGGTACCGGGCCTCTCTGTCTCAGTCCTGGGGTCGTCACGGTGGCTAGACCCGGTCCGTGGCCCTGCTAAGGGGTGTCCAATGAAAGGTGTGATGGTGGTGCATGGTGTAGGTCGCGGTGAATAACGAGGACACAGGGTTGCAGTCTCTATACCTCTTTACTGAAGGCTTCAGGATCCGCAATCCAGAGCACTGCTAACAGGGCTGGCTGAGACCGGCCGGTCCGAAGGCACATCCAGAGTTCCCTTTGCAGGTGGAAATCAGTGTCTACCTGCTAGCGCCTGTGTGTTGTAGTACTTCCTTGCTGAGCACCACGGGATAGTCCTCACAACTGTCTTGTCTATTTCTGTTCTTTCTCTCTCTCTCCGTCCCCCAGATGATATGGCTAGGACGCACCCGTATGACGGGGTAGGCCTGGAGCTATTTTATAGGGACCCTAGGGATGCCCCTCTCCCACAATTGCCTCCGTTGTCTTCGTTAGGTGTAATGGTGAGACAGCCAACCTATGGTTAACTGCCCGGCCGTAGTCTAAAGTAATGCGTGGAGTCTCTTACTTTCTCGGCATTCCGGCCACCGGCTACGCGCCTCAGAAGGATGTTGCTGATCTTGAGGCACGACTCCTTCTGGTATTATCTCCCTTTTGCTGTATTTCCGTTTCTCACTTCTCCACAATAAACCTCGCTTCTTGTCCTTTCTTAGGAGTCTGCCGCTGTAAGGCACAGGCACAACTCCGTAACGATCTGTCCCCTTCTAGGACTCTGCCAGGATCCCACCCCTGACAGGTCCTCTCTCTAGCTCTTCCCAGCTACTTTCTCCCTAACCTCCTGTCCAACCCCCAGTTTTACCAGAGCGTGAGGAGTGGCCTACTAGATAGAACCACTCCCCCTGGCGGCCGAAGTGTGAAGTGTAGTGTGTGTATGTGATACCTGGTCAGGTGAACTCCTTTAGTGCAATCAGACGTAACATCACTCCCCTTAGTGGCAGAGCGACATTACTGCAACGACCAGGACTCTGGGGTGCTGCACCCCCCCCCCCCCCCTGGTTAAATCCAGTACTCCCGGACTGGGAAAATAAGAACAACAATGCATGTTAACAGAAAACACATAAAATTTTGAAATACCATAAACAATTAAACATAACAGTGCTTCCCTTTATGGGAGGTGCGAACACTTGAACGTTGCGAAAGTTTCGGTCATGCACAGTTCATGACTCCCAGTTCAGTGGTTGTAACTTTAAAACAGCAGGGACCCCGGGTAAACAAAGGGGTCCCTTTTGAAAGTCTTGGAGCAATTCACTGTCCACTGCTCCATTGTCCATTTTTTTAAACTTGTAACAAAGATATTTACACAAACACCGTTAGCAACTTTAGTTAATACCTCCAAGTATTGTAGTGAAGGGGAGTCTGATTCTTGGTGCTATGTGTAGACCTCCGTAGTGCAGGGGTTGCTATTGGCCTAGCAGGTCTCGCTATGCTTGCTACCACTGGTGTAGTGCACTGCCTTCTAGCTACGCTTCTAGTGAGTCTGGGGAGCACTGGCATGCTGGATCTCTCAGAGCTGCTGCTACCAACAGTGGGTACGGCAGATTCGCCGATAGCAGAGGGAGGCTCCGCCGGTCCGACGGTGGGCATGGCATCGTCCGGCGGCATCTGTGGTGATTGCGGGTCCGGAGGATCTGGCACCACGTCTAGTTCAGGCGGGTTCGGTTGACGAAACGTTAATACAGGTTCCACGATGGCCTGATTTATTTGAGTCCAAGACTGGGGAAAATCACCAAGAACAGTGTGTATCATTTTCTCCTCTTCTACAGGTGGAGAGACTCTTGGACCTGTTTCCTTCTCCCTCAACTTATCGGGGCATACCTTAAGGTGGTCTCTGGATATTGCCATTGAGGTTTCCCCTCCATCTTTGCTGATGAGTCAGACTTTAATATTGTCGATATCGGACGGCAGGATGGTATACGGTTCCGCTTCCCATTGGTCGTCAAGTTTGTGTAGCCTTCTCTTCTGCTTGAGTACCTGCTCACCAGGCAGCAAGGGAATCGCAGGAGCATGCTGGTTGTAGTCCCTTTCCTGTTTTTGCCTGGCTTGAGCGAGACTTCTTTCCACGCATTCCTGTACTTTGCGGTACCTTTGCTGCCTCTCCGTATCCCAATCGACATCCGGCGAGGTATCTTCGGGGGTTAGAACCCCCATGTCCAGATCAACGGGCAACTTACTAGACCTTCCTCGCATCAGGTACGCCGGAGTGCAGTTGGTAGAATTCACTGGGATGTGGTTGTACATGTCTACCAGGTCGGGCAATTTTGTTGGCCACAGGTTCCGTTCCTCTACAGGCAAGGTCTTCAATAAGTCGATCACCACTTGGTTCATCTTTTCACACATCCCGTTGGTTTGTGGGTGGTATGGTGTGGTTCTGATCTTCTTACACCCGTACAGATTGCAGAACTCCTGGAACACCTCCACCTCAAACGCTGGCCCCTGATCGGTCAGTACCTTCTCCGGGTACCCATGGGGCCTACAGAAGTACTGCTGGAAGGTTTTGGCGGCTGTCCTGGCCGTTAGATCCTTGACAGGTACAACCACCAGGAACCTGGAGTAATGATCCACGATGGTGAGAGCATAAATATAGCCCGACTGGCTAGGCGTCAGCTTCACGTGGTCTAGCGTGACCAATTCTAGGGGCCGTTTGGTGATGATAGGCTGCAAAGGAGCCCGTTGGCTGTCACAGTCCTTCCTGCGTAGGCTGCACGGGCCACACTCCCGACACCACTTCTCGATGGCTCTTTTGCATGCCAATCCAATAGAATCTCCCTCGGAGTAGTCTCTCCAACTTCCTCCACCCGAAGTGTCCAGCCCCATCGTGGTACACTCCCAGAACCATTGGCGCATCTTGCCTGGGAACCACTATATGCCACACCAATTCATGAGTTCGGGGGTCGATACTTCTTCAGCACAGCTTACCATCGTGAATAAACAGTTTGCTTCTCCCCTTCCACAGCTGTTGGGTTTCTTGTGGATCATCCGGGCCGGGATGCAAACCTGCCTGTGTCAGGAGCTCTTTCACCCGACGGACCGCAGGGTCACCATCCTGGGTCTCTGCCCACCCATGGTGGGGCAGGGCATTCAGTGTGGCATCCTGGTTGTTTCTGTGCCTGTTCTTCACATGATGGGAGCACTGAGTGGCTTTGGGGCGATGGAAAGCGGGCAGCTCTACTTCTTCAAGTGCCTCCGGGTCCTCCCCCATTTCTGGCAAATTGGGCATCCGGGCCAAGGCATCGGCATTCGCATTCTTGCGTCCTGCCCGGTACTTGATGGTGAAGTCGTAATTGGACAGCCGGGCCATCCACCGCTGTTCCAAGGCCCCGAGTTTGGCGGTGTCCAAGTGTGTTAGTGGATTGTTATCCGTGAAGACGGTGAATTTTGCTGAAGCCAGGTAGTGCTTGAACCTCTCCGTCACTGCCCAAATGATGGTGAGGAATTCCAGCTTGAAGGAACTGTAGTTATCAGGGTTCCTTTCCATGGGACGAAGTTTCCTGCTGGCGTAAGCGATTACCCTCTCCTTGCCGGCACATTGCTGTCATCCGTATACAGTACAAACGGTTGATCACATTCAGGGTAGGCCAGTACCTCTTCTCCCGTCAGCGCCATCTTCAAGCAAGTGAATGATCCCTCCAGTCCTTCGTTCCAATCAAATGGGGTATTCTTCCCCTTGGCCTTCTTGGATTGGCCCACCAATAGATCTTGCAATGGCGCGGCCTTCTTGGTGAAGTCCTTGATGAACCTCCTGTAATAGCCTACCAACCCGAGGAACTGCCGGACTTCATGGAGGTTGCTGGGTTTCGGCCAGTCTTTAATCACCGTAACCTTGTCGGGGTCTGGGGCCACTCCTTCGGCACTCACCACATGGCCTAGATACTGTACTTTGGGTTTCAGCAGGTGGCATTTGGATGGTTTCACCTTTAAGCCAAAGTTGGACAGGGCTTCAAACACCTCGGCCAGGTGCTTCAGATGGTCTTCATAGGTCTTAGAGAAGACAATGACATCGTCCAGATACAGCAGTACGGTTTCAAAGTTCTTGTGCCCCAGACAGCACTCCATCATCCTCTGGAACGTCCCCGGGGCGTTGCACAATCCGAAGGGCATGTAGTTGAATTCACAGAGACCCATCGGCGTTGTGAAGGCCGTCTTCTCCTTGTCCGCCTCCGCCACGGGAACCTGCCAGTACCCACTGGTGAGATCCAAAGTAGAGAAGTAGTTAGCAGATTTTAAAGCGGCCAGGGACTCCTCTATCCTGGGCAGTGGGTATGCATCTTTATGTGTAATGCGATTTAAGAGCCTATAATCCACACACATTCTCATTGGGCCATCTTTCTTCTTAACGAGGACTAATGGAGCAGCCTCCTTCATCTCTTGCAACATGTCCTTGGCACACTGGTAATGAGCTGGGGGTACAGGACGGTATCTCTCTTTTATGGGTCGGTGATCCCCTGTGGGGATATGATGTTGGATCCCTTTTACCTGCCCAAAATCTAGGGGGTGTTTGCTAAAGACCCGCTCGTACTCATGAACCACCCTGTAGGCCCCCTGTTTCTGGTGAGGTGGGGTAGAGTCAGTGCCCATGTGTAATTCCCGACACCAATCCTTCGGTTGCCCTGCAGAACCGTTGTTCTCCGCCGGATTGGACGGGACCAAGGGCCCAGGTGCCTGTATCACACTACTATTAACAGTAAACAGTTTGGCAAGTGTGGCATATTTGGCTAGCTGGACTTCTTCCTCCCCGCAATTGAGAACACGTACTGGCACCCTCCCCTTACGGACGTCAACCACCCCTCTGGCTGTCAAGAGGGTAGGCCTATTATCCAAATATACGGGTTCTACCAGGGCCTGATAGTCTTTACCCCTGAGGCCTATGGCTGCCCGACACCATATTAACATTTCACTCCTGGGGGGTATCGCAATGGGGTTTGAATCACTCACTGTGACACGACCAATTTCACCACCAGTCAGCTCCACCTGTTGTCTTTGCATCAGGGCCCTGATTTCTTTTTGCAGGGCACGTTGTTCACTGTAGCCAGCTGTTTCTGCTACCTGTTGTAGTAGGACAATAACTTCTGCAAGACAATTTTCTATAACATTAGTACCAATGGTCATCATGGGATTACATTCACGGCGGTCAATATCAACAATTACAATCCCTTGGGCCTTCAATTCCACCCGCCCCACTTTGATGGTGACCTCTTTATACCCCACTTGTGGCAATGGCTGACCATTACTGGCTATTATGGTGAAATCGTCATCGGGGCCACGAGTAATATCGGTGTCCTCCCAATACCGTTTATAAAGCACGTAAGGCATAGTCGTCACCTGAGAACCGGTGTCCAGCAAAGCGTTCATGGGGATACCGTCGATCACAATAGGAAGAACTGGTCGCCCTCCAATGTATTTGGCTCTCCAATGCTGCGGGCCTGATTGTCCTACTCCTGGGGGTTGGCCCTCTGCCCCAGGGGTTGCTCGTTTAAATGACAGTACCTTGCAAGGTGGCCCACCTGATGACAGCGGTGGCAGATAGGTCATCCGTCCCAATGAAAGCGATCGTCGTCCCTGCCTCTGGTCGGCGGAGTCCTCCTCTGTCACATCCAGGGGACATCCTCTGGTCTGGAGGCCAGCTGGATCTTCTCCTTGGGGGCCTCCTGTAGGGACTGCACGGTCCGGGCTAGGGCAGCAACGCTCTTGGTCAGCTCCTGCATCTGGAGGCGGAGTCCTGTGGGAGAATCGTCCTCTAGGATCTGGGCATCGGCCTCGGCGGCGACTGGGGCATCCGATGCCACCTCCTGGTGGTATGTGAGAGCTTGACGCCTGGGAGGCACTGCACGGCTGGGCTGTCGCTCTTGTAGCGCCTGGATGGCTTTATCCTTGAATTGCGCAAAAGTCAGGTCTGGATTCTGCATGGCCAGGAAGTGCAGTTGACCCCTTTGGTGGCTGCACAGGAGCCCCTCAATGAACCGCTCTTTCAGGAGTTTATCTTCATCTTGCATGCTGCCGGGGTCACTCTGCTTGATGGCCCGCAGCGCCTCCTGGAGGTTAAGGGCATAGTCCCGTAAGCTATCCTGTGGCCTCTGTTTGCACCCATAGAAAGTCAACTTAATTTCCGTAGCATTGCGGGTGTCAAAGGTGGCTTTAAGCTTTGCAAAGACCTGCTGTGCAGTTCCCTTATCCGCTGCGGGCCAGGACTTCACTTCTCTCAGGGCCGCCACAAAGAGTTGGCCTGTTATCATATGAACTTTCTGAGGCTCTGTCAAGGGATAGAACTCGAGCAGGCTGCAGATCCCCTCTTTAAAGTCAGTTAATGTATGTGACTCTCCAGAGTATCGCGGGAGCCAGGCCGCTCCAGGTAGGTACGGCATGGAGAAGGGCATTATGGCTGTTGTAGCCGCAGCAGCCTCCAGCTGGCGGATAGGGGCGGCGAGCTCTGCGGCAGCCGGCTGTGGTACAAGGCCCGTGGCTGCGTCTACCGCGGGGACCGAAGGTGCCTCTGGGTCTACGGCTGCGGCCACCGCCTCTGCTCCCCCCGACTCAGACATGGTCACTCCTTCCCCCTGCTAACCTGCTGGAGGTTGGTGTTCCTCTTCCGGGATTGTCGCTCTACCGCGTCTTCTGGTTCCGTGCTCTTTTTGACCGGCTCCGCCCACAAAGCTATAGCTCCTCCCTTCGTGCGCGGCGATGGCGGATTTTGGCGGCAAATAGCGACACGCAGTCTTTGCAATAAATCACAGTTCAAGCACAATTCAGACACAGTTCCAAGGCACACATGACCTGATTCTTCAGGCTTAAGTAGATCCTGTTCGTGACGCCAAGTTTGGAGAGCCCCCAGATGCAGGGCCGCGGGGTACTCGGTACCCGGCCTCTCTGTCTCAGTCCTGGGGTCATCACTGTGGCTAGACCCGGTCCGTGGCCCTGCTAAGGGGCGTCCAATGAAAGGTGTGATGGTGGTGCGTGGTGTAGGTCGCGGTGAATAACGAGGACACAGGGTTGCAGTCTCTTTACCTCTTTACTGAAGGCTTCAGGATCCGCAATCCAGAGCACTGCTAACAGGGCTGGCTGAGACCGGCCGGTCCGAAGGCACATCCAGAGTTCCCTTTGAAATCAGCGCCTGTGTTTTGTAGTACTTCCCTGCTGAGCACCACGGGATAGTCCTCACAACTGTCGTGTCTATTTCTGTTCTTTCTCTCTCTCTCCATCCCCCAGATGATATGGCTAGGACGCACCCGTATGACGGGGTAGGCCTGGAGCTATTTTATAGGGACCCTAGGGATGCCCCTCTCCCACAATTGCCTCCGTTGTCTTCGTTAGGTGTAATGGTGAGACAGCCAACCTATGGTTAACTGCCCGGCCGTAGTCTAAAGTAATGCATGGAGTCTCTTACTTTCTCGGCGTTCTGGCCACCGGCTACGCGCCTCAGAAGGATGTTGCTGATCTTGAGGCACGACTCCTTCTGGTATTATCTCCCTTTTGCTGTATTTCCGTTTCTCACTTCTCCACAATAAACCTCACTTCTTGTCCTTTCTTAGGAGTCTGCCGCTGTAAGGCACAGACACAACTCCGTAACGATCTGTCCCCTTCTAGGACTCTGCCAGGATCCCTCCCCTGACAGGTCCTCTCTCTAGCTCTTCCCAGCTACTTTCTCCCTAACTTCCTGTCCAACACCCAGTTTTACCAGAGCGTGAGGAGTGGCCTACTAGATAGAACCACTCCCCCTGGTGGCCGGAGTGTGAAGTGTAGTGTGTGTATGTGATACCTGGTCAGGTGAACTCCTTTAGTGCAATCAGTAACATCACTCCCCTTAGTGGCAGAGCGACATTACTGCAACGACCAGGACTCTGGGGCGCTGCACAGTCATGTGAACGAGCTGTAATAGATAAATTACTTTCCGTTCTACAGTATATTTTTATGGTTTGACAGAAGTCAGATAGAAAGAATATTTTTCCCAGATCATTTCTCCTAATTTGACTTTCGTAATGTACTGGAACCATCTGGATTAAGACAATTTTGTTGCCCGATGCATTAAGTTCTACGCATTCCAAACAACACTTTTAATATATGGCAATGCATGTGTTACACAAATTGTGAATTAGTTTGCCTTTGGATGTGAAGACATTTCCACATCAGTCCTATATTAAAATGAAGGCTGAACTGGCACTAAGAAAGGTCAAAGAAATGAATACAAATCAGCAATGGAAATATATCATACTGAAGTTTAAACACATTGCATATTACTCATAATAAGTACTTAGGATGACAAATCAAAGGCAGTGAGGCATGCAATCCGTAATCATTTACTTCTCCAGATATGAGAATGGAAGCTGCATAGCGCACTGTCGCGGCTGTCTCCTCTGACATAAGCTGTGAGGAGATGTCCTGGCAATCTGAATTTTACTTTGATTAATGTCATTTTGTTTTAGAATGAACCTTCAGTTTCTTAGAAGCGAGCACGACCACCTTAGAAAAGCACAGCTTGGCTTGCAGCACAGGAACCATTTCCTCTCTAATTTTCCTAATTAAATTCACAACCGAGCATTAGTACATACGATTAGCTGAAAAAACATTAGCCCTTCTGAAGCAATGTAAACATCTGGGACTTAATGGCAAATATATCATTCAGCACTAAATTATTTAAAATGTAAATTGTGAATGTTTCTGAAAGTTTGAAGTTATTTCTTTTAGTTTTGAACATTTTAATTTGCGACGACAAAAATATTCGCTGAGGCACCTTACTGCATATGATTGAATGAAGTTTGGACTGAATATGGAAAAAAATAAAAATGTTTTCTAGTTGTACTTTTCAAGTCTCTATTATAATCCTAACCAAAGGACAATAGTGGAGGAATGGGAAAGCAGAGGTTAACTGTTAACTTCCTCCTAAAGAGAGGGGCCAATATGAGGAAACAGTGGGAACATGTCCTGGAACAAGAGTTTCTGTAGACAATTTAAAGGAGTCGTCCAGGACTTACCTATTGATAACTTTTCCACAGGATAGTTCATTGGCAAGAGATCTTTGGGGTATGACGACCAACAACTCCATTAACCAACTGATTGCTGCATACATGGTTTAGTTGCCACTTTGAGTATTGCAGTTTATCTTCCATTCTCTTGGGGATAAACAGCAGTGCTTGCTGTGAATGAAAAAGAGAGGAGTCATATCATTCTTTTCATTGTATTTTATTTTTTCATATGTTCTGATTTTGCCTAAAATCTGCGTCAAGAGTGCCATGTTAGACTTCAATCTAAGACAAATGACAATGCAATCAATGCATTTAATATATTGCATTTTTTTGTGATTTTACAAAAGGAAAGTAGCCTATTAAACATTGCAACCACAAATGAGCTAATCATTTTTCAAGTACGATTTAGATACAGAGGTTCTGATTCATCAAGACTGGTGTTGTTCACGCCAGTGATGATGCAGTGGCGTGGTCGAGTCAAAGGCGTCTGCTTCTTTAAGAGGCACACACCTCTAAATCAGGTGTTAAAAGTCAGAAACTGGAATAAGATTAATGTTATGAGGTACACTATAAGTCATTAGTCATATTGCTCTGTGCTGCCCCTGTCCTGTAAAAAGCATTGCCTTTCGACACAGTTAGCCAAAACTGGCATGAAAATGATAAAAGTTGCACAAAAATCACATTGCATTAAAATTTTGCAACTTTTCAAAGTGGTTTATGTAAAAACTTTGATAAATCAAAGAGTCAATGTTGTGTCCACCCCAACAAGACATTTTGTTACATACCCTCTATCATTGTTTGCCTTATGTCAGTGAATTTGGATAAAAATCTTGGTTGTAAATTCATGGAAACAAAGCTTTAAAGTTAAATAAACTGTCATAATAGTTATTTCTCAAGTTTCTGACCTCTTTGAGATAGCCGTAAGCATTAAATGGGCTTTTTCTGCCTTTAGAAAAGAAAGGTGATACAGTCAAATTTAGTTCCAAGCTGGATGTTCTTCTAGTTTAGGAAATACAAGGCACAAAGCCTAACTTGATTCATAATTACCCAATAAATAATAATCATCTTTATTTTTATATAGCGCTAACATATCCCGCAGCGCTTTACAGTTTGCACACATTATCATCGCTGTCCCCATTGGGGCTCACAATCTACATTCTCTATCAGTATGTCTTTGGAATGATCTGAAATGCTTTTTTTTTTCATTATTCATTTGTAAATAAAATATTTGACAACTCAGTATAGGTGGTAGACAGTATCATGTCAGAAACATTCTCTGCAGTATTCTAGGAAGGTCATTCCTCAATGAGCTTCTAAATCTGCACTCTACAGTAATCTATTGTTAACCATATGCATTGTTCCTGAAAACCCACTTGTTAAGAACTTTGCTTTACTGCACCTGAAGCACAGCAGGGCACATCAGATAAGCATTGAACAGTTCTTTAAAGGGAACCTGTCACCCCGTTTTTTCCGTATGAGATAAAAATACTGTTAAATAGGGCCTGAGCTGTGCATTACAATAGTGTATTTTGTGGACCCCGATTCCCCGAGATGCGAACTCTGCTTCAGGAAAATGGCCGCCACGATCTCCATTTGCGCACGCGCGGCATCCCGCGGCCATTTTCCTGAAGCCCCGGGCAGCAGAGCGCTCCATCTGCGCACGCGCGGCCACAGGAAGATGGCCGCCCCCACCGATCACCAGGGGAATAGCGCAGATCGCGCTCTTTTCCCTCCCCTGTGCAGTGGATTCTGGACTTGGCCATGCGCAAACCACTACGCCACCAACGGAAAACTAAGCAAGATCTGGGGGAAGACACCACGCCCATCTGACCAGACCAGCCTGATTGACAGGTGAAAACGGCTACTTTGGTAACGTATTTCGGCAGCATAGGTGGGGAATTGGGGTCCACAAAATACACTATTGTAATGCACAGCTCAGGCCCTATTTAACAGTATTTTTATCTCATACGGAAAAAACGGGGTGACAGGTTCCCTTTAAGCCCTCCTTGTTCATATGGATTTATTTATTTTGAGGATTCATTGGTGCCTTAGCATGATCGATTGGATCACATTTGTAATTTTTGATTAAAATATTTCTCCATCTCATGCTTTGATGGAATATTGCTACATAGTGCTAGGATATGCCATAACTTTAGGAATGGTCAGGGACTGTTCTCTCGGCTCCAACTGTTCCTGACAAAAAACAGCATGCAGTGGTGGGTCCTTGGCAAGGTTTATTTGTGCGGGGAAACCCCCTATTACCAACTTGTGCTGAGAATGGCAGCATAGCTCTATTCACATTAACAGAACCAGCTGCAGTTCCTTGCACAGCTGTTTAAAACATTAGAAGACGGTACAGCACTGTGCTTCCCCTTTATTTTAAGGGTCCCAAAGGTCTAAACCTGACTGATCACAAACTGGTGGCATACACTAGCAATAAACCCCTAGAAGTTTTTGAGCCAAAGTCAGGAGTGGATATCGGAGGGAGAAAAAGTATAGAGGAAATATATAAACTTCTCTTTTGTATCCACCTCTGGCATAGGTATAAGCACTTTATCAAGACTCAATGTGTGAATACGGCTTAACCCAATGGAAAATATTCTTCTGTTAAATTTTGGCTTTTGGAATGAAAAACTAAATTTAAGTTCTTTGTCTTTAATAAGACAACAGAAAGAACTAAAAAATCTCACATACTTTTCCATAATTTTACACCAAATAATAGCCGTGTGATGTTTCACTCAGCACTGTTAATATTAGACTGGCATAGAAAATCACATTTGTCACATATACGGCACCAAAACAACAAATGTAATATTCATCATTACAAAAAGATCACACATTTACCGAGATGTCATTGTCTTGTGATTTCACTTATGCAGCTGTCAAAGAAAAGAAAATTATTTGTATTTTGATTGTTTCTAACTTCTGCAAGTCACTTGAAGGAAAAGGTGTGACTTATCTCTTGTAATTGTCATCCAGTGTCACTTACCGTCCTCTCTAACCCTGACTGACTGACAGGATGACTACATGCCCAACCTCAGCTGACTGCTGCATTTACCGAAGCTTGTCTCTTCTTATAACCTCATCATCTTTCTATATGAGCATGATATATGCAGAATATATTTACATATTATGTGAACAACAGAAATGTTCAGAAAATACACATACAAAGAAATATTTCAAATGCATTTCACAGATATAAATACTGAAAAATATCTGAATTGTCAGTTATGTCTAGGTTTAGATCCAGTGTCATTGTGAGCCACATACTAAAGGCAGCCATAACTTTACAGCAGAGTACAGGGGAAAACGTCTGTACAGAGGGGCAGCTGCTTATACGGACATTGCAAACACAAAGACATGTAATGACTAAAATATGGTCTATAGATTTAGAAGGTATAGTTTGTGCTTAGATCGGTGCAACATGCTCCCAATGGGCAGTGGGTCTCATTGCCACCCTAAAGGCTTCCTAACTCTGGCATGGAGTCTAGATGGGTAATAATTGTCAGCGAGACACAGTATAGGTGTGCTCTATGATGAGCTACTGGCCCATGTCCTGCTATTGCACAGAAGCCCTAAGCTTCCTCTGTCATCCCTGATTCTTTATTTTATAGAAGAAGGGATCATTGCAATTTCACTGTTTATTGCCTATGACATCAGATTATTTAATGTAGTGTAGAAAAAGCTGAAAAACTCATTGAGTGTCTGGATAACCACTTGTCAAATGAGATTCTTGTTTAAATCACAAGCCTGAAGTCACTATGTATCACTATGTGAGTGCAGACTTGAGAATCCTCACATTGCACGCACTGCGCGCGGTCAGTAGTCTCTAGTGCCGGCTTCGGGAGCGGCGGTCATGTGACCGCAAGTATGTGATATGTGTACTTCTGACCACATTCCAACTAGACTCGCTCAAAACCCGTGTATTAAGTGAGTCCGTACCCATCTAGTTGGCATGTGGCCGTAAATATGTAAATCACATACTTATATATATATATAGGGTCATATAACCCTTGCTCCTGGCACTGGCAACAAAGAAATCTCATATCGCACAGTGTGCACGATGCGAGAATTAAAAACTCTGCATTCACATAAAGTGACTGTAGCTTAAGATGGGACAACCCCTTTAAGTTACACATCTGGGATCTAATAACCTTCATGCACTATAGGTATTAGGGAAACTACAGCTGGTTGAGACACTTGTATACAAGGATGTTGGTGTACTCGCAGATGATAGAACAGCAGCTTGTAAGATCAATCAGATGCTAAAAAACGTGCCCAACAAGGGCAGATAGACCACTGGTGCAGCCCGTGCAGCCACACAGGGGCTTGAGAAGTAGGGTGGGCCATTTCTAGCTCTAAAACAGGTGGAATTGTGCATTATGATGAGCTATTGTACTGCAAAGGGCTCATACACAGTTTTTGCACAGGGGCCTTTTTCTGTCCGTGTCTGCCTGTTACATGTTAACCCCTTAAGTACCTCCAATACGTCTTTTTACTGACGTGAGATATAAGAGAATAGCCTCCCCATACGGATGACAATCCAGCAGCTGTCGGCTGTACACTAAAGCTGACAACTTGCTGCATCAGCTGTGATAAGTGCTGGCATCAACCATATTTGTTTAACCCCTTAGATGCTGCTGTCAATAGTGACTATATCATATAAATGGTTTACAGCGTATGGGGGCTTCCTATTTATCCCCTTCGGCACCCTGAGATCATGATTGTGTGGTCCTGATGTTTGCCATGGCAATTCATCAAAAAATAGCGGCCTTAGAGTCTGAAGGCTGTGGCAAACTGTTTCGAAGTTAGCGACATTTAGAAGGTAAAAATAAACTTTTTCATTCCTGTCATATCACTTTGCATTAATTCCTGAAAATCATCTGAAGGGTTAATAAACTTCCTGACCACAATTTTCAATTTGTCAGGGGTGCTGTTTTCAAAATGGTATCACTTTAGGAGGTTTTCCAATATATAGGATCAACAAAGTGACTTCAAACCTGGATAGGTCCCTAAAAAAATAAATTTTGTAGATGCCCTTGAAAAAATGAAAAATTACTGATACATTTTTAAACTTCCTAAAATGCAAACAAAATAAAATAACATTTTCAAATGATGCTGATGTAAAGCAGGCATATGGGAAATGTTATTTATTAATGTGTTTCTATGGTACAACTATCTGCATTAAAGGAATAATCATGCAAAGTTTGAAAATTGATAATTTTTTTACATTTTTGTCAAATTTCTGATATTTTTTATAAATAAACACAATACATATCGACCTATATTTACCATTATCATAAATTATAATGTGCCATGAAAAAACATTCTCAAAATCACTGGGGTATGTTGAAGCGTTCCAGAGTTATTACCATGTAAAGTGACAATGGTCAGATTTCAAAAATTTGGCTCCGTCACTGAGGGGTTAATACAATTACCCTTTGCTGGTAATTCTACTTTAATGCTTTTCATACTTAAAAAAAGGATTACAATTGCAAAATTGTTGAGCAATATCGTATATATATATATATATATATACTTACCGGCCACTTTATTAGGTACACCATGCTAGTAACGGGTTGGACCCCTTTTGCCTTCAGAACTGCCTCAATTCTTCGTGGCATAGATTCAACAAGGTGCTGGAAGCATTCCTCAGAGATTTTGGTCCATATTGACATGATGGCATCACACAGTTGCCGCAGATTTGTCGGCTGCACATCCCAAAGATGCTCCATACAAGGCAGGATGGATCCATGCTTTCATGTTGTTTACGCCAAATTCTGACCCTACCATCCGAATGTCGCAGCAGAAATCGAGACTCATCAGACCAAGCAACGTTTTTCCAATCTTCTACTGTCCAATTTCGATGAGCTTGTACAAATTGTAGCCTCAGTTTCCTGTTCTTAGCTGAAAGGAGTGGTACCCGGTGTGGTCTTCTGCTGCTGTAGCCCATCTGCCTCAAAGTTCGACGCACTGTGCGTTCAGAGATGCTCTTAGGCCTACCTTGGTTGTAACGGGTGGCGATTTGAGTCACTGTTGCCTTTCTATCAGCTCGAACCAGTCTGCCCATTCTCCTCTGACCTCTGGCATCAACAAGGCATTTCCGCCCACAGAACTGCCGCTCACTGGATTTTTTTTCTTTTTCGGACCATTCTCTGTAAACCCTAGAGATGGTTGTGCGTGAAAATCCCAGTAGATCAGCAGTTTCTGAAATACTCAGACCAGCCCTTCTGGCACCAACAACCATGCCACGTTCAAAGGCACTCAAATCACCTTTCTTCCCCATACTGATGCTCGGTTTGAACTGCAGGAGATTGTCTTGACCATGTCTACATGCCTAAATGCACTGAGTTGCCGCCATGTGATTGGCTGATTAGAAATTAAGTGTTAACAAGAAGTTGGACAGGTGTACCTAATAAAGTGGCCAGTGAGTGTATATATATATATATATATATATATATATATATATATATATATATATAAAAAAGAGTTTTTGGTAAAGCCAGCTTACCGCTTTGAAGAAACAGGAATACAGTGGGGCAAAAAAGTATTTAGTCAGTCAGCAATAGTGCAAGTTCCACCACTTAAAAAGATGAGAGGCGTCTGTAATTTACATCATAGGTAGACCTCAACTATGGGAGACAAACTGAGAAAAAAAATTGCAGAAAATCACATTGTCTGTTTTTTTATCATTTTATTTGCATATTCTGGTGGAAAATAAGTATTTGGTCAGAAACAAACAATCAAGATTTCTGGCTCTCACAGACCTGTAACTTCTTCTTTAAGAGTCTCCTCTTTCCTCCACTCATTACCTGTAGTAATGGCACCTGTTTAAACTTGTTATCAGTATAAAAAGACACCTGTGCACACCCTCAAACAGTCTGACTCCAAACTCCACTATGGTGAAGACCAAAGAGCTGTCAATGGACACCAGAAACAAAATTGTAGCCCTGCACCAGGCTGGGAAGACTGAATCTGCAATAGCCAACCAGCTTGGAGTGAAGAAATCAACAGTGGGAGCAATAATTAGAAAATGGAAGACATTCAAGACCACTGATAATCTCCCTCGATCTGGGGCTCCACGCAAAATCCCACCCCGTGGGGTCAGAATGATCACAAGAACGGTGAGCAACAATCCCAGAACCATGCGGGGGGATCTAGTGAACGAACTTCAGAGAGCTGGGACCAATGTAACAAGGCCTACCATAAGTAACACACTACGCCACCATGGACTCAGATCCTGCAGTGCCAGACGTGTCCCACTGCTTAAGCCAGTACATGTCCGGGCCCGTCTGAAGTTTGCTAGAGAGCATTTGGATGATCCAGAGGAGTTTTGGGAGAATGTCCTATGGTCTGATGAAACCAAACTGGAACTGTTTGGTAGAAACACAACTTGTCGTGTTTGGAGGAAAAAGAATACTGAGTTGCATCCATCAAACACCATACCTACTGTAAAGCATGGTGGTGGAAACATCATGCTTTGGGGCTGTTTCTCTGCAAAGGGGCCAGGACGACTGATCCGGGTACATGAAAGAATGAATGGGGCCATGTATCGTGAGATTTTGAGTGCAAACCTCCTTCCATCAGCAAGGGCATTGAAGATGAAACGTGGCTGGGTCTTTCAATATGACAATGATCCAAAGCACACCGCCAGGGCAATGAAGGAGTGGCTTCGTAAGAAGCATTTCAAGATCCTGGAGGCGCCTAGCCAGTCTCCAGATCTCAACCCTATAGAAAACCTTTGGAGGGAGTTGAAAGTCCGTGTTGCCAAGCGAAAAGCCAAAAACATCACTGCTCTAGAGGAGATCTGCATGGAGGAATGGGCTAACATACCAACAACAGTGTGTGGCAACCTTGTGAAGACTTACAGAAAACGTTTGACCTCTGTCATTGCCAACAAAGGATATATTACAAAGTATTGAGATGAAATTTTGTTTCTGACCAAATACTTATTTTCCACCAGAATATGCAAATAAAATGATAAAAAAACAGACAATGTGATTTTCTGGATTTTTTTTTCTCAGTTTGTCTCCCATAGTTGAGGTCTACCTATGATGTAAATTACAGACGCTTCTCATCTTTTTAAGTGGTGGAACTTGCACTATTGCTGACTGACTAAATACTTTTTTGCCCCACTGTACATCCAACCTGTGGTTACAATTCGCATGGAAAATGGATTGGGACAAATCCACACATGTAAAGAAAAAACTTTTTGTTTCTCCAGGGATCAGTCCAATGGTAGAGTAAAATATACCTTTTATTTATCCATTAAAAAGTTCAAGATTTCTTCAGTAACAATATTGCATACATTCAAGTATATGCATTTTTTTTCTTTTTCCTTCCCTATACTACATATGTGGTCTTGATTCACCACTCATTTGGACCTGGAGGAAGACACATGTGGTGTCAAAACATGTCGTCCTTAAGGGATTGAAGGGATTGAATGTATGCAATATTGTTACTGAAGAAGTCTAACTTTTTAACGGATAAATAAAAGGTATATTGTACTCTACCATTGGACTGATCGCTGGAGAAACAAAAAAGTTTTTCATATATATATATATATATATATATATATATATATATATATATATATATATTTGTATATATATATATATACACACACGGGTGGGTCAGGCCATAGCTTCAATGCCTTCATCTTGCAGGAACTACTGACACACTCCAGCCACATTAGGTCTGGCATTGTACTGCATTATGAGGAACCCAGGGCCAACCGCACCGTCATATGGTTTCACAAGGGGTCTGAGGATCTCATCTTGGAACCTAATGGCAGTCAGGCTACCTCTGGCAAGCAAATGGAGGGCTGTGTGGCCCTCCAAAGAAATGCCACCCTACACTATTACTGACCCACTGCCAAGTCGGTCATGCTGAAGGATGTTGCAGGCAGCAGATCGCTCTCCATGGTGTCTCCAGACTCTGTCACGTCTGTCACATGTGCTCAGTGTGAACCTGCTTTCATCTGTGAAGAGCACAGGGTGCCAATGGTGAATTTGCCAATCCTGGTGTTTTGTGGCAAATGCCAAGCGTCCTGCACGGTGTTGGGCTGTGAGCACAACCCCCATCTGTGGACGTCGGGCGCTCAGACCATCCTCATGGAGTTGGTTTCTAACTGTTTGTGCAGACACATGCACATTTGTGGCCTGCTGGAGGTCATTTTGCAGGGCTCTGGCAGTGCTCCTCCTGTTCCTCCTTGCACAAAAGCTGAGGTAGGGGTCCTGCTGCTGGATTGTTGCCTTCCTATGGCCCTCTTCACGTCTCCTGGTGTACTGGTCTGTCTCCTGGTAGCACCTCCAGCCTCTGGACACTACGCTGACAGACACAGCAAACCTTCTTGCCATAGCTCGCATTTATGTGCCATCCTGGATGAGCTGCACTACCTGAGCCACTTGTGTGGGTTGTAGAGTCCGTCTCATGCTACCATGAGTGTGAAAGCACAACCTACATTCAAAAGTGACCAAAACATCAGCCAGAAAGCATTGGTACTGAGATGTGGTCTGTGGTCCCCACCTGCAGAACCACCCCTTTATTCAGGGTGTCTTGATAATTGCCAATAATTTCCATCTGTTGTCTATTCCATTTGCACAACAGCATGTGAACTTGATTGTCAAACAGTGTTGCTTCCTAAGTGGACAGTTTGATTTCACAGAAGTTTGATTTACTAGGAGGTATATTTGTTGTTGAAGTGTTCCCTTTATTTTTTGAGCAGTGTATATTTATATACATATACATATATATCAGGAGCTCTTAAAAGAGCATGTCAGGTATTATAGGCCAACAAGAGCTATGCAGCCATAAGTCACCCGGAGCTTGTTTTATAGATTCCAGCACCTCTTTCCAAGCACCAGGCTGATGGTTTATTTCCAGATGACTTGCAATGTATTTCTTTCCTGGTAGATGGTTGTCATGAATCTCTTTACTTAAGGCCCCGTCTCACTAAGCGATTTACCAACGATCACGACCAGCGATACGACCTGGCCGTGATCGTTGGTAAGTCGCTGTGTGGTCGCTGGGGAGCTGTCACACAGACCGCTCTCCCCAGCGACCAACGATCAGGGGAACGACTTCGGCATCGTTGAAACTGTCTTCAACGATGCCGAAGTCCCCCTGCAGCACCCGGGTAACCAGGGTAAACATCGGGTTACTAAGCGCAGGGCCGCGCTTAGTAACCCGATGTTTACCCTGGTTACCAAAAAAAACAAACAGTACATACTCGCCTTTCGGTGTCCAGGTCCCTTGCCGTCTGCTTCCTGCTCTGACTGAGCCGCCGTACACTGAGAGCAGAGCGCAGCGGTGACGCCACTGCTGTGCTCTCACTTCTCACTGTACGGCCGGCAGTCAGTGAGAGCAGGAAGCAGACGGCAAGGGACCTGGACACCGAAAGGCGAGTATGTACTGTTTGTTTTTTTTGGTAACCAGGGTAAACATCGGGTTACTAAGCGCGGCCCTGCGCTTAGTAACCCGATGTTTACCCTGGTTACCAGTGAAGACATCGCTGGATCGGTGTCACACACACCGATTCAGCAATGTCAGCGGGGCCTCAACGACCAAAAAAAGGTCCAGGCCATTCCGACACGACCAGCGATCTCGCAGCAGGGGCCTGATCGCTGGTACGTGTCACACATAGCGAGATCGCTATGGAGGTCGCTGTTGCGTCACAAAACTTGTGACTCAGCAGCGATCTCGCTAGCGATCTCGCTATGTGAGACGGGGCCTATATGTACTGTTTATCTACAGAATAGCCTTTTCACTTGCATCGCTTCAAACAGAGAACCAGCACATTCAACATTTTGTCATTCATTCTTTCCTGTTTGCTGTGTTGAACTCTAGATTTGTTACTTTTCTCCTTTGCAGTGCTGCCCTGAGCCTTTCTTCATGTTCTTTTCCACTGATGCATGTAAATAACTGACACCAATAAATGACGGGCTTGCAGCCAGAAGCTTGACACAGGAATATGGCTTAATAACCAATGACAGAAAAGACAGGAAATTGGTAAAGCTCTGTCAGTTTGAAGGCTCCCTCAGGCAGTGTTTCGCAAAGTGCACTGGTTGGTTCTCCACTATTCTTCCATGCAGGAGAAAATACCAAACAACATTAACCTATTAAATCATAGCACAATGTAGAAGACAGGGAAAAAAATCTACCTCTACAAATCCTTATAGTTGTATATATCTTTCACTGCTTTGCACAAATTGATTGAAAGTATTCTCATAAGGCAACCATTGTGCAATTCTTCAGAAATGACATGTTCTTCATCCCAAATCTCAGAAACTGGAAATCATTATAATACCTGTATCTAGAGCTCCTGTTCAATAAAACCTATCATTATTCTCTAGAATGGGAGCTGTCACTAGTTTGAATATTATGATCTGCAATTTAACTGCAATTCCTTTGGAGCATTGCTAAAAAAAAAAACCATTGACACCTAATAAATAAGTTCCACAAAAGGCAACTTAAAGAGCTCCTTGGAAGATATATTTCTTTTGAACGCAGAGAACCCCTATTTGCAATCTAATCTAATAACATATGCACAGCTCTAGGGCCTTTCTATCTTGCACTAATTGTCAATGTCTAATACATTTCTAATAAAACAGATTAAAGGCCATTGATCAGAATTATCGCTTATATTGTTGCTTGTAAGCAAGCTAATTAAAATAAAAAAAAGAAGTAAGACATCAAACAGCCCACAGCAGTCTGGTGTATTTTTTCCAACGGCAGAAATATACAAGATGAATAAAGAAACAAGATGAGTCATAGACACTTCTGGACACAAATAATCTTTATCGCTTATTACCTTATTTGTAATGGAAACAGTATACACATCAGCTTTTAAAAGAAATGTCAAGTGTAACAAGGGCACAGTTCAGGTGTATATTATGGCTGCACTAACAGGACCACCTGCAATTCCGCTGAGCCAAATGTATATTCATTTAACCTGTAGAAGCTTTGACAAGACCAGAAACAGGGACATCTGGCAGCAACCAAAGTAGGGTTAAACTCATCTGTAGACAACGTTTCCGCTCATTTCAAAATCTCTGGTGATCAAGAGTGGTGAAAGAGTTGGGCTAACAGTTACTGTTGGTGTATGGCAAGAATTGTTTCAGTGGTAAATTCAAGTTCCTCTTAGAAGTCCTCTTCTCAAGGGTCCCCTCAGAAATGGTGGCTCTGAGCATCTATACCTCTACTAAAATGGTCACTGTAATTTCAACAAACTTTACAAAAATGAATAGTACAAGTAAACATACGAAATGTTGTAATATATCTTATCAGAGAGAAACATGCTTCTTGCTCTTCTTATGAGCCACTGCTTTCCATCCCCCTGCATCTTGAAGTTATCAGTCAATAATAAATGCAGCTAAAATCCATCCTGCCCAAGACATGAAGGACTGCCAACTCACTGAGGGATCAGATTACAGCTGCTTATTACAGTCTATGAAGAGGAAAGAGAGGAAAAAGCAGAGTGAGTGAGTAAGGTTAAGGGCACACAACTGTTGGCTCTGTACTCTGAAAACAGGTAGCGTAATAATCTGCTGGACACTCTCTCTCTGTATACCGGCCGTGAAACACTCTGCATTATTTTTGGTGAAAACAATGAGGAGAGCATCAAATAGGGAATGTGGCCATGTTGCTGCTGGTGTAGGTGCGGCAGGGAGAGAGCAGACATGGTCGAGGGCCGAGTACCACTGAATGAATAGTGGGGCCAGAACAAGTAGAGGTGGTTTTAGATTGGTTGGCTGAGAGTGCCTTCAGTTCATTTGCTTTGTCTTCCACTCAGTCCCCTGCTGAAAGCGCAGATTTTGCATCTGCAGTCCATGGGCATCTGTCTTCCACCTCAACCCCTTGCAAATCAGGCAAGCAGTCTGAGTCCCTTGTCATTCAGCAGTCACTTCTGCTTTTTGATCACTCTGCTGGATGTGCTTCCATTTGACATCCACCTTGCCCTGCCCCACAAGCGGAAGAGATTGAGTGCACTGATGCCCAACCACTTATTCTTGGTTGAGGATGAGAACATGGGAGGGGTAGTGCAATTGGTCAGTGAGCAGAACATCTCTGATGATGATGATGATGAAACACAGATTCCAACTGCTGCATCTTTCGTCTGTGTGTAGTCCATCAAGAAGGGCAGAAGTGAGGACCAAGTTGAACATCATGCGGTAGATTACAACTTTGAGCCTACCTGGGCACCCTCCACAGTAGTGCTCACGTTATTTCTTCTGGTTTCCATAGGCTGCAGGCCTAAAACAACCTGCAGACTACAGAATGGAGAGTGGTTCGACACAGAGACCATGGTTCTTTGCTCTACAGCAAAGCTTAACTGTATGTGTCTGTTTATGCTTTTTGCACATCAATACACAAATGTGTGAATGAGCCTTAAATCAGAATTTAAAGTAGTATCCAAGTTTTGGTAAATGTATTTTTTTTTATTTACTTACAGATATATCACCGTTTTTTTTACAGTTCGTTGTGATAGATATTTTTGTAAAAGTGACAACTGAAAGTCATTGTAACTTGTCACTATTTAATTAACTTCTTGGAAACTGATGAAAAATCTGATTTAAACCATCATTTTGGTCGAAACTACTGACAGGAAAGAATGACAGTAGATGTTCATCAGTTTCTGAAAAGCCCATTCAAACGTGACAACCAAGATGACAACACTTCCTGTTGTCACTTTTGCAAAATGTCAATATCTCTGAAAATAAGACGATACAAAATGCTAGCTACCGACGTAACCTCCAATCTACTAACTTTACTAATATTAAACTTTGTATTTGAAAAATTTCCCAAACGAATCAGATTTCATTCATTCCGTCAGGAATACAGCAGCCGGGTTTTTGTTTTTTCTCATGAAAAATAAAACATTCATGTCAGGACCACATGCTGATTTTCAGGGTGTATACAACAAACTGAGATGTGCTTTTGCATTCACTGTATGCCTAACACATCGTTTTATGCTGATCTTTGTGTACAGTAGTTTTACAAGATGGTTATATCCTTCATGTTATTGAGTTTATCCTGATTGATCTGAAGAGCTGTGGTAGAACATTTACATTGGACTGATCCATCACACTGAAGGATATTTACAAAGTTAACGGTATTAATCGTCTCCGTTGATCAATCTGCATGATTAAAGATTTAATTTTTTCAACTAAGATTATTTTTGCCTTTCCCTGTGTATTTATGGCATACATAATCTTGGTTGAAAAAGACAGATACATTATAATGTGAGGTTGCTTCTGTCTAATGGTTCTACTAATACCTTAGCTCAGTGCCAAGACTTCATCTACAATAAACTGTCGTGTTGGCACAGATGTTGATTACTGACTTGTTGTATATACTTTTGCTCAACCAAACCAGTGCTGTGTATTTATCAAGAAGGCACATGGCGCCACAGTTCTCAACAATAGAGTGTTTCAAGAATTTCATTCGAAGAATGCCCCAATATACAGAGTCAGACACTAACAGGTCACATATATTGTGTCTGATAGGTAGTTTCCCAAAGCAATGTCTGTCTCTAAATAGGGTTTTCACAAAAATAAAGTACATTTCAATTAATAGTTCATCATGGAACAATAGTATGAAAAACAATTGGATGTGTGTGCAAAAGAGTATACAGACAGGACAGCATGGGATTGCAGCCGATTCTTTCCATGAGGTAAAACATTTCCCTGCCTATTTTACTGCAGGAAAGCAGACTGGTTGATCCCATGTTATCATATCTGTATACACTCTTTTTCATGCTCTCCTACCCAGGAGATGTGCTCTGATCAGACCATGCTCCTGTAAGGTTAGACACGGCCATTGCACATTACATAGCAGGTGCACATTTATAAGATTATCTCAGCACAGGAATATTTTTTTTCAACACATCCTTTTGTGAAACTTATTTTTATTTCAAGATCTATTGGATTAAATTGTAATTTGCTCGTGGGACAACCCTTTCAAGTGCACCCATATCGAGTGCCTGCCATAAGATGTGTTATATCTAGTGTTGAGCGATACCTTCCGATATCGGAAAGTATCGGTATCGGAAAGTATCGGCCGATACCGTCAAAGTATCGGATCTAATCCGATACCGATACCCGATCCCAATGCAAGTCAATGGGACGAAAATATCGGAATTAAAATAAACCCTTTATACACTTGTAGGTTCATTCTACATGAAGGAAAACAACTAAGAATAATGTAGGATGTATTGGGGGACGTGGCGGAGATATTAAAGGCACAGAGGTTTAGCCCAATGTAATAGAATAGCAGGATTTTGCGTTTTTTTTTATGACGTTCGGCGTTAGAAAGAATTTGACTATGTTAATTTTTTTTTTAATGTCAGATATTGATGTTTCACTGCTTCCACGCCCTTCACCTTTTTGTTTACTTCTCCCACGCTTTCTTCTTAATTATCCTCATCATCAGCTTCTTTGACATCAACTTCTTCACCTTATTCATCTTCTTCTTCATCTTCTACCTATTATTTTTTGGGTTACATTGTTCATATTGTTTTTAGTTTACTATTATCTTCATCATATTCTACTTCTTCATCATATTCTTATTTGTGACAGGCATTCCCGTAGTTGTTATCTATAAAAGTTTGAAGATTACACCTTCCGTTCTGCCTGTCACAAAACAGTTACATTTGTCCGCGTTCAGTTTGGCCTGCAGCATCAGGCTTTATCCAGGGGCACCACGAGGAGGAACGGACTCACCCCCATACACTGCTTAGTCTTCTTCTGCTTATAATTTACATAATATTTTTTGCTCTGATATTTTGTGTTATGCTTAATGTCCTTCTGCTCTTTGTTCTGCAGCCTCTTGTTCTTCTGCTTCTCGGTCTTCCAGGTCGTCGTCGTCTCCAGGGTCGTCGTCTCCGGGGTCGTCGTCATCGGGGTGGTCTCCGGGGTCGTCGTCATCGGGGTGGTCTTCAGGGTCATCGTCTCCAGGGTCGTCGTCATCACGGTGGTTGTCGTCTCTGGTGTCGTCGTCATCTTAGGGGTGGTCTTCCGGGTCATCGTGTTTAGTCTCTTGAACTTGGAAATGTAGCAGAAGGTACAAGAAGGCTGAGAAAATGCCGAGAACCAGCTGATGGAACTGGAACTCGGATGGCTACCCGAAGGTCCAAGAGCCAATGGAACGACCGAGGACCAGCTGACGTTACTGGAACCCGGTTACTAAGCAGGAGGTACCTGTGCTGAAAGCACTACCAAGGACCACCTGACGTTGGTGGAACTCAGATACCCAGAGGGAGGCACCTAAGCCAAAGGCTCTGCCCGGAACCAGCTGACGGTACTGGAACCAGGATGGGGAGCAGAAGGTACAAGAGCAAAAGACACTGCCGAGAACCAGCTGACGGTGCTGGAACCCGGATGGGTAGCCGAAGGTCCAAGAGCCAATGGAACATCCGAGGACCAGCTGACGTTACTGGAACCCGGTTACTAAGCAGGAGGTACCCGTGCCTGAAAGCACTACCAAGGACCACCTGACGTTGGTGGAACTCGGATACCAAAGGGAGGCACCTAAGCCAAAGGCTCTGCCCGGAACCAGCTGACGGTACTGGAACCAGGATGGGGAGCAGAAGGTCCAAGAGCAAGTGTCTGCGTGGCTTTTGCAGGACACGTTGCCGGCTGCACAGCAGGGGAACAGCTGGCGGTGCTGGACCCCACTGACACATTGGCTGGTGTTTTTCTCTGTGCAGCTAGCACATCTGGGCCCCAACTGGTGGTTTGTTAGAGCCCAGGGTCAGCAGGAGGAGGAGGAGCAGGAGCAGGGGGAGGGGAGTGTAGGCCGAAGCCTGCACTGGCGGCAGCTTTGGGTCTGTTGTGTCTGCGTGGCGGTCGCAGGACACGTTGCCGGCTACACAGCAGGGGAACAGCTGGCGGTGCTGGACCCCACTGACACATTGGCGAGGTGTTTGGCTCTGTGCAGCCAGCACTTCCGGACAGCAACTAGCGGTGTTGGAGCCCGGGCTCTGCAGGGGGAGCAGAGTGTAGGCCGAAGCCTACTTGAACCAATTTCAAAGGTAACCTTTAACCCCCCCTCAGGGGTTAGAAAGTAGAAGAGCCACAGCTTATGCAGCAGTAGTGCTGCACAAGTCAAAGGTTGCTCTTTTCATTTCGCTCCTTGCACACGCTGAATGAAACACGTATAACATTTAGCCCTTTATACAGTCAAACTGTGTTGGAGGCGCGAGTTCCCTTTGTAATGAGACGCAGCACAGATGTCAAGAATCCCACCTTGGTGCTGGGTGCAGCCTCCTGAGCGTTATTTGCTGTACAGGAGTCTGCGCTGTCGTGTGATCCCCTGGCCTAGCGCTGTTAGCGCTGCCCATCTTCTGACATCATTTAATGTCGGCCGGTGCGTTTCGCGATGACCATGAATCCCAGCCCCGCAGTGTCTTAACATTGTCAAAACACTGCGGGGCTGGGATTCAGGGCCTGGCGCAGCACATATGTTGGCCTCTCACACTCGGGTCCTTACACCCGCTTCAGACTGTGCGGCGTCATCTGATCCCTTATCGCATGCCACGGCCATGAAGCCGCACAGTCCGAAGAAGGCGGAAGGAGAGGAGGGACAGGCGAACTGATGCACTGATCCTGCCCATCAATCACACCCTCGCAGTCCCAATAAATAAGACACCGAGGGGCGTTGTGTGGGTCAGGGCCGCCGCAGAGGCGCAGCCAGCCAAACAATGATGCCAGAAGACGGGCAGCGCTACCAAGGGGGTTGCAGCGTGTCATTACAAAGGAAAGTCACACCACCGGGACGGTTAAATGGTCACACAGAGGACACATTGCAGACGTGTTTTCAGTTCCACATGTGCGAGGAGAATACGTTTCTGAGCCACCTTGCACACATGCAGCATTACCGCTGTACAAGGTGGCTGGATAACGTAAAAACGCCTGGGGGAGGGGGGACAGGTTCCCTTCAATTTCAGTTCTTGTGTCTGCGTGGCTTTTGCAGGACACGTTGCCGGCTGCACAGCAGGGGAACAGCTGGCGGTGCTGGACCCCACTGACACATTGGCTGGTGTTTTTCTCTGTGCAGCTAGCACATCTGGGCCCCAACTGGCGGTTTGTTAGAGCCCAGGGTCAGCAGGAGGAGGAGGAGCAGGAGCAGGGGGAGGGGAGTGTAGGCCAAAGCCTGCACTGGCGGCAGCTTTGGGTCTGTTGTGTCTGCGTGGCGGTCGCAGGACACGTTGCCGGCTACACAGCAGGGGAACAGCTGGCGGTGCTGGACCCCACTGACACATTGGCGAGGTGTTTGGCTCTGTGCAGCCAGCACTTCCGGACAGCAACTAGCGGTGTTGGAGCCCGGGCTCTGCAGGGGGAGCAGAGTGTAGGCCGAAGCCTACTTGAACCAATTTCAAAGGTAACCTTTAACCCCCCCTCAGGGGTTAGAAAGTAGAAGAGCCACATCTTATGCAGCAGTAGTGCTGCACAAGTCAAAGGTTGCTCTTTTAATTTCGCTCCTTGCACACGCTGAATGAAACACGTATAACATTTAGCCCTTTATACAGTCAAACTGTGTTGGAGGCGCGAGTTCCCTTTGTAATGAGACGCAGCACAGATGTCAAGAATCCCACCTTGGTGCTGGGTGCAGCCTCCTGAGCGTTGTTATTTGCTGTACAGGAGTCTGCGCTGTCGTGTGATCCCCTGGCCTAGCGCTGTTAGCGCTGCCCATCTTCTGACATCATTTAATGTCGGCCGGTGCGTTTCGCGATGACCATGAATCCCAGCCCCGCAGTGTCTTAACATTGTCAAAACACTGCGGGGCTGGGATTCAGGGCCTGGCGCAGCACATATGTTGGCCTCTCACACTCGGGTCCTTACACCCGCTTCAGACTGTGCGGCGTCATCTGATCCCTTATCGCATGCCACGGCCATGAAGCCGCACAGTCCGAAGAAGGCGGAAGGAGAGGAGGGACAGGCGAACTGATGCACTGATCCTGCCCATCAATCACACCCTCGCAGTCCCAATAAATAAGACACCGAGGGGCGTTGTGTGGGTCAGGGCGGCCGCAGAGGCGCAGCCAGCCAAACAATGATGCCAGAAGATGGGCAGCGCTACCAAGGGGGTTGCAGCGTGTCATTACAAAGGAAAGTCACACCACCGGGACGGTTAAATGGTCACACAGAGGACACATTGCAGACGTGTTTTCAGTTCCACATGTGCGAGGAGAATACGTTTCTGAGCCACCTTGCACACATGCAGCATTACCGCTGTACAAGGTGGCTGGATAACGTAAAAACGCCTGGGGGAGGGGGGACAGGTTCCCTTCAATTTCAGTTCTTGTGTCTGCGTGGCTTTTGCAGGACACGTTGCCGGCTGCACAGCAGGGGAACAGCTGGCGGTGCTGGACCCCACTGACACATTGGCTGGTGTTTTTCTCTGTGCAGCTAGCACATCTGGGCCCCAACTGGCGGTTTGTTAGAGCCCAGGGTCAGCAGGAGGAGGAGGAGCAGGAGCAGGGGGAGGGGAGTGTAGGCCGAAGCCTGCACTGGCGGCAGCTTTGGGTCTGTTGTGTCTGCGTGGCGGTCGCAGGACACGTTGCCGGCTACACAGCAGGGGAACAGCTGGCGGTGCTGGACCCCACTGACACATTGGCGAGGTGTTTGGCTCTGTGCAGCCAGCACTTCCGGACAGCAACTAGCGGTGTTGGAGCCCGGGCTCTGCAGGGGGAGCAGAGTGTAGGCCGAAGCCTACTTGAACCAATTTCAAAGGTAACCTTTAACCCCCCCTCAGGGGTTAGAAAGTAGAAGAGCCACAGCTTATGCAGCAGTAGTGCTGCACAAGTCAAAGGTTGCTCTTTTAATTTCGCTCCTTGCACACGCTGAATGAAACACGTATAACATTTAGCCCTTTATACAGTCAAACTGTGTTGGAGGCGCGAGTTCCCTTTGTAATGAGACGCAGCACAGATGTCAAGAATCCCACCTTGGTGCTGGGTGCAGCCTCCTGAGCGTTGTTATTTGCTGTACAGGAGTCTGCGCTGTCGTGTGATCCCCTGGCCTAGCGCTGTTAGCGCTGCCCATCTTCTGACATCATTTAATGTCGGCCGGTGCGTTTCGCGATGACCATGAATCCCAGCCCCGCAGTGTCTTAACATTGTCAAAACACTGCGGGGCTGGGATTCAGGGCCTGGCACAGCACATATGTTGGCCTCTCACACTCGGGTCCTTACACCCGCTTCAGACTGTGCGGCGTCATCTGATCCCTTATCGCATGCCACGGCCATGAAGCCGCACAGTCCGAAGAAGGCGGAAGGAGAGGAGGGACAGGCGAACTGATGCACTGATCCTGCCCATCAATCACACCCTCGCAGTCCCAATAAATAAGACACCGAGGGGCGTTGTGTGGGTCAGGGCGGCCGCAGAGGCGCAGCCAGCCAAACAATGATGCCAGAAGACGGGCAGCGCTACCAAGGGGGTTGCAGCGTGTCATTACAAAGGAAAGTCACACCACCGGGACGGTTAAATGGTCACACAGAGGACACATTGCAGACGTGTTTTCAGTTCCACATGTGCGAGGAGAATACGTTTCTGAGCCACCTTGCACACATGCAGCATTACCGCTGTACAAGGTGGCTGGATAACGTAAAAACGCCTGGGGGAGGGGGGACAGGTTCCCTTCAATTTCAGTTCTTGTGTCTGCGTGGCTTTTGCAGGACACGATGCCGGCTGCACAGCAGGGGAACAGCTGGCGGTGCTGAACCCCACTGACACATTGGCTGGTGTTTTTCTCTGTGCAGCTAGCAGTACCGGGCCCCAACTGGCGGTGTTAGAGCCCAGGGTCAGCAGGAGGAGCAGGGGGAGCGGAGTGTAGGCCGAAGCCTGCACTCGAGCAAGTTGAAAGGAAACCTTTAACCCCCCCCCCCCCAGGCGTTTGTAGCTGAAAGAGCCATTGTGTACAGCACTAATGCTGGAAAAGGTAAACTTAGCTCTTTTAATTATGGTCCTTGCACATGCGGAACCTAACAGTTATGAAATGTGTCCCCTCACAGCGTTAAACCGTCCGGTAGGTGGAACTTTCCTTTGTCGTGTGACGCAGCACAGCCATCATTTTTACCCCCTTGGCGCCGTGCGCCGCCTCCTCAGCGTTGTTTGAATCTGTCCCGGAGCCTGCGCTGTTAGGTTAGCCCTTGGCCATGCACACATTTTGCGCTGCCCGTCTTCTGACATCATTTGGTGTCAGGCTGGCTGCGCCTGTGCGGGTGCGCTGGCCGAGATCCCGCCTCGCAGTGTCGTCTAATGTAATCCCACCGCGGGCCTGTGATCCGTGCCTGTGCGCAGTGCATATCCTCGCCTCTCACTCCCCTCCCTACGGCTTTTTCAGACTGTGCGGTGTCACGGCCGTGGCATGCTATTAGGGACCAGCTGACATCGCACAGTCTGAAGAAGCCGTAGGGAGGGGAGTGAGAGGCGAGGATATGCACTGCGCACGGGCACGGATCACAGGCCCGCGGTGGGATTACATTAGACGACACTGCGAGGCGGGATCTCGGCCAGCGCACCCGCACAGGCGCAGCCAGCCTGACACCAAATGATGTCAGAAGACGGGCAGCGCAAAATGTGTGCATGGCCAAGGGCTAACCTAACAGCGCAGGCTCCGGGACAGATTCAAACAACTCTGAGGAGGCGGCGCACGGCGCCAAGGGGGTAAAAATGATGGCTGTGCTGCGTCACACGACAAAGGAAAGTTCCACCTACCGGACGGTTTAACGCTGTGATGGGACACATTTCATAACTGTTAGGTTCCGCATGTGCAAGGAGCACCACGAAAAGAGGCACTTTTTCCCTTTGCATCATTACTGCTGCACAAGGTGGCTCCTTCAGTAACAAACGCCTGGGGGGGGGGGGGACAGGTTCCCTTAAAGTAAACTTGTTGTGACTGCGTGGCGGTCGCAGTACACGTTGCCGTATACACAGCAGGGGAACAGCTGGCGGTGCTGAACCCCACTAACACATTGGCGAGGTGTTTGGCTCTGTGCGTACAGCACTTCTGGACGGCAACTGGCGGTGTTGGAGCCCAGGGACAGGTGGAGGAGGAGGAGGTTGGAGGAGGTAGGAGGGATTGCCACACACACAGCAGGGGAACAGCTGACGTTACTGAACCCCAATAACAGAGGAGGGACTGTTGACTGTGCGTACAGCACTTCTGGACGGCAACTGGCGGTGTTGGAGCCCAGGGACAGGTGGAGGAGGAGGAGGTTGGAGGAGGTAGGAGGGATTGCCACACACACAGCAGGGGAACAGCTGACGTTACTGAACCCCAATAACAGAGGAGGGACTGTTGACTGTGCGTACAGCACTTCTGGACGGCAACTGGCGGTGTTGGAGCCCAGGGACAGGTGGAGGAGGAGGAGGTTGGAGGAGGTAGGAGGGATTGCCACACACACAGCAGGGGAACAGCTGACGTTACTGAACCCCAATAACAGAGGAGGGACTGTTGACTGTGCGTACAGCACTTCTGGACGGCAACTGGCGGTGTTGGAGCCCAGGGACAGGTGGAGGAGGAGGAGGTTGGAGGAGGTTGGAGGAGGTAGGAGGGATTGCCACACACACAGCAGGGGAACAGCTGACGTTACTGAACCCCAATAACAGAGGAGGGACTGTTGACTGTGCGTACAGCACTTCTGGACGGCAACTGGCGGTGTTGGAGCCCAGGGACAGGTGGAGGAGGAGGAGGTAGGAGGGATTGCCACACACACAGCAGGGGAACAGCTGACGTTACTGAACCCCAATAACAGAGGAGGGACTGTTGACTGTGCGTACAGCACTTCTGGACGGCAACTGGCGGTGTTGGAGCCCAGGGACAGGTGGAGGAGGAGGAGGTTGGAGGAGGTAGGAGGGATTGCCACACACACAGCAGGGGAACAGCTGACGTTACTGAACCCCAATAACAGAGGAGGGACTGTTGACTGTGCGTACAGCACTTCTGGACGGCAACTGGCGGTGTTGGAGCCCAGGGACAGGTGGAGGAGGAGGAGGTTGGAGGAGGTAGGAGGGATTGCCACACACACAGCAGGGGAACAGCTGACGTTACTGAACCCCAATAACAGAGGAGGGACTGTTGACTGTGCGTACAGCACTTCTGGACGGCAACTGGCGGTGTTGGAGCCCAGGGACAGGTGGAGGAGGAGGAGGTTGAAGGAGGTTGGAGGAGGTAGGAGGGATTGCCACACACACAGCAGGGGAACAGCTGACGTTACTGAACCCCAATAACAGAGGAGGGACTGTTGACTGTGCGTACAGCACTTCTGGACGGCAACTGGCGGTGTTGGAGCCCAGGGACAGGTGGAGGAGGAGGAGGTAGGAGGGATTGCCACACACACAGCAGGGGAACAGCTGACGTTACTGAACCCCAATAACAGAGGAGGGACTGTTGACTGTGCGTACAGCACTTCTGGACGGCAACTGGCGGTGTTGGAGCCCAGGGACAGGTGGAGGAGGAGGAGGTTGGAGGAGGTAGGAGGGATTGCCACACACACAGCAGGGGAACAGCTGACGTTACTGAACCCCAATAACAGAGGAGGGACTGTTGACTGTGCGTACAGCACTTCTGGACGGCAACTGGCGGTGTTGGAGCCCAGGGACAGGTGGAAAAGCAGAGGAACACAATGTAGGCCGAAGCCTGAGAAAGTCGAAAGGGAACCTTTAACCCCCCCCAAGGCGTTTGTAGCTGAAAGAGCCAGCTTGTGCAGCACAAAAGATGCAAAAGGAAAAGGTGGCTCTTTTCATCATGCTCCTTGCACACGCAGAACTAAACACTTATAAAATGTGTCCCCTGCAACCGTAAAACCGTCCCGGAGGTGGGACTTTCCTTCGTAATGTGACGCAGCACAGCCGTCATTCCTACCCCCCCGGCGCCGCGCACCGGCTCCTCAGCGTTGTTTTATTCCGTCCCGGAGCCTGCGCTGTTATGTTATCCCGTGGCCAGGCACACTTAGCGCTGCCCATCTTCTGACATCATTTGGTGTCAGGCTGGCTGCGCCTGTGCGGCCGCGCTGGCAGAGAGCCCGCCTCGCAGTGTCTTCTGATTTAATCCCACTGGGGGCCTGGGATCCATGGACATGCGCAGTGCATATCCTCGCCTCTCACTCCCCTCCCTACAGCTTCTTAAGACTGTGCGGTGTCACGGCCGTGGCATGCTATTAGGGACCAGCTGACACCGAACAGTCTGAAGAAGCCATAGGGAAATGAGTGAGAGGTGGAGGTTCAGATATGCACTGCGCATGTCCATGGATCCCAGGCCCCCAGTGGGATTAAATCAGAAGACACTGCGAGGCGGGCTCTCTGCCAGCGCGGCCGCACAGGCGCAGCCAGCCTGACATCAAATGATGTCAGAAGATGGGCAGCGCTAAGTGTGCCTGGCCACGGGATAACATAACAGCGCAGGCTCCGGGACGGAATCAAACAACGCTGAGGAGCCGGGGCGCGGCGCCGGGGGGGTAGGAATGACGGCTGTGCTGCGTCATATTACGAAGGAAAGTCCCACCTCCGGGACGGTTTTACGGTATCAGTGGACACATTTTATAAGTGTTAAGTTTTGCGTGTGCAAGGAGCAAAACCAAAATAGCTACCTTTTTCCTTGTGCAGCATTACTGCTGCACAAGGTGGCTCTTTCAGTAACAAACGCCTTGGGGGGGGGGGGACAGATTCCCTTACATTTCAGTTGTTGTGTCAGCGTGGCGGTCGCATGACACATTGCCGGCTACACAGCTGGGGATCAGCTGACGTTACTGAAACCCAATAACACTGGGTCGTATGTTTTGACTGTGCAGACGGCACGTCTGAGCCTCAACTGGCGGTGTTGGAGCCCAGGAATTTAAGTTCAGGTGGTAGAAAGATGAACACAACAGGAGACCTGGATAACGTATACAGTGACCTAATTATTTAATCAGGAGGAGGAGTGGCAAATTCCTGCGAGATCCAGGCCTTGTTCATTTTCAGGAAAGTAAGCCGGTCAACGTTATCGGAGGATAGTCGCATGCGACGGTCAGTTAGTACACCACCTGCAGCACTAAAGACACGTTCCGATAATACACTGGCCGCAGGGCAAGACAGCACCTCCAATGCATACTGGCTTAGCTCTGGCCATGTATCCAGCTTTGAGACCCAAAACTTGAAAGGGGAAGAGCCGTCTGGGAGTACAGCAAGAGGGCAAGACATGTAGTCTGTCACCATCTGACGGAACCGTTGCCTCCTGCTGACTGGAGCCGTCTGTGATGGTGTAGACTTTTGTGGGGGGCACAGAAAACTGTGCCACAGTTGGGCCATACTGGTCTTGCCTTGGGCAGAGGCACTGCTTCTGCTCCCTCTTTGTGCAGAGCCTCCACCACTGCCTGGACGCACTGAGCTGCTTTGGAATGCACTAGCAGCACTTCTCTCAGTTGGAATGGAGAAGATGATGGAATTGACCAGTGTGTCTTGGTACTCCCGCATTTTTCGCTCACGGTTCAACGGTGTGATGAGGCTTTCTACGTTGTCCCGGTAGCGAGGATCGAGGAGGGTGAACACCCAATAATCAGACATGTTGAGAATGTGGGCGATGCGGCGGTCGTTTCTCAGGCACTGCAGCATGTAATCCACCATGTGCTGCAGACTGCCAACTGCCCAAGAAACGCTGTCCCCTGCTGGAGGCGTGATCTCTGCCCGCTCGTCATCACCCCACCCTCGCTGTACACACTGAGTACTGGACAATTCGGTAACTCCCTCCTCTGGACGGACGTCTTTCTCCTCCATTGACTCCTCCTCATCCTCCTCACAAACTGTCCCCTGCCTAAGCGTTTGTGAGGAACCACGTGGCGCTGACTGTCCAGAAGATGATGGAAATGGTGAATCCTCATCCTCCACCTCTTCCACAACATCATCCCTTAGCGCTTGCAGTGATTTTTCAAGCAGGCAGATAAGGGGGACAGTCATGCTGACTAGTGCATCATCTGCACTCGCCATCCGCGTGGAATAATCAAAGGGACGCAAAACCTGGCAGACGTCATTCATAGTGGCCCACTCTGTGGTTGTGAAGTCTGTACGGCGCTGAGTGCGACTTCTTTGCGCCTGAAGCAGCTGGTACTCCATTACAGCTTGCTGCTGCTCACACAACCGCTCCAACATATGTAACGTGGAATTCCACCTGGTAGGTAGGTCACATATGATGCGATGTTCCGGCAGGCGGTGTCGGCGCTGCAGAGCCGCAATGCGCGCTTTTGCCGTGCTGGAACGCCGCAAGTGAGCACACTCTAGGCGGACCTTGTGCAGCAGTGCATCAAGATCCGGATAGTCCCTCAAAAAGCTCTGCACGACCAAATTGAGCACATGTGCCAGACATGGGATGTGAGTGAGGTTGCCGAGGCCCAGAGCTGCCACCAGATTTCGGCCATTATCACACACTACCATGCCTGGCTGGAGATTCGCTGGCACAAACCACACATCGCTCTCCTGCTTGATGGCATTCCAGAGCTCCTGCGCTGTGTGGCTACGATTCCCCAAAAAAATTAATTTCAACACGGCCTGTTGACGTTTGGCCACGGCTGTGCTCATGTCGGTCGTAACAGGTACACGTTCATCACGGGTCCATGTGGAGGTGGACTGTGACGGCTCCTGCAGCGATGATTCTGAGGAACTGGTGTAAGAGGAGGAGTCAATGCGTACAGAATGGATTCCTGCAATCCTTGGAGTGGGCAGGACACGTCCTGCGCCACTCGCACGGTCTGTACCCGGCTCAATGACATTAACCCAATGGGCAGTGAGGGAAAGGTATCGCCCCTGTCCATGTTGACTGGTCCACGCATCGGTGGTGAGGTGGACCTTGCTACTGACGGCGTTCAGTAGCGCGTGTTTTATGTGTCCCTCCACATGCTTGTGCAGGGCAGGGACGGCTTGCCTGCTGAAGTAAAAGCGGCTGGGCACATTGTACTGTGGGACTGCCAATGACATCAAGTCACGGAAGCTGTCAGTCTCCACCAGCCTGAATGACAGCATTTCCAGTGACAGAAGTTTGGCAATGTGTCATGATCTCTGCAAGCAGAGATCATAGCAAGCCTATAGAGGGACAAGCTCTCGGAAGATGGAACTATACTGACCATGAACTAAGCCTGCCGCGCAACTAGAAATAGCCAGGTAGCATTTCCTATTTATTGCTAGATGCCCAGCTCTGGCCTAAGACCTAAATAGCTAGCAGAGGGAAATATAAGACCTGGCTCACCTCTAGAGAAATATTTCAAAAGCAGACAGTAGCCCCCCACATATAATGACGGTGAGTTCAGATGAAACAACAAACGCAGCAGGAAAATAGTCTTAGCAAATTTGAGGTCCGCTTACTAGATAGCAGAAGACAGATAGTATACTTTCATGGTCAGCAGAAAAACACTAACAAAACACCATCCAGAGATTACCTTAAACTCTGGCATTAACTCATAACACCAGAGTAGCAATCCCTGATCAACGAGAGCTTTCCAGACACAGTAACAAAACTTCAGCTGTGAACTGGAACAAATAGGCAAACGAAACATGGACAACAGTCCAACTTATCTAGTAGTTGTCAGAAGCAGGAACAAGCACTGAGAGGCATCAGATAACATTGTTGACCGGCAAGAAACCACCAGAGAAATGAGCTTAAATAGCGACACCCACTACTGATGGAACCAGGTGAAACAGGAAAGAGGATGACAAGTCCAATTCCACAAGCGGCCACCGGGGGAGCCCAGAATCCAAATTCACAACAGTACCCCCCCCTCAAGGAGGGGGCACCGAACCCTCACCAGATCCACCAGGGCGACCAGGATGAGCCCTATGGAAGGCACGAACAAGATCAGAAGCATGAACATCAGATGCATTGACCCAAGAATTATCCTCCTGGCCGTAACCCTTCCAGTTGACCAGATACTGGAGTCTCCGTCTGGAAACACGAGAGTCCAAAATCTTCTCCACAACGTACTCCAACTCACCCTCAACCAACACCGGAGCAGGAGGCTCAACTGAAGGTACAACAGGCACCTCATACCTGCGCAATAACGACCGATGAAAAACGTTATGAATGGAAAAGGACGCAGGGAGGTCCAAACGGAAAGAAACAGGATTAAGAATCTCCAATATTCTATAAGGGCCGATGAACCGAGGTTTAAACTTAGGAGAAGAGACCCTCATAGGGACAAAACGAGAAGACAACCAGACCAAATCTCCAACACAAAGCCGAGAACCAACACGACGATGACGGTTGGCAAAACGCTGAGTCTTCTCCTGGGACAACTTCAAATTGTCCATAACCTGCCCCCAGATGTGATGCAATCTCTCCACCACCGCATCCACTCCAGGACAATCCGAGGATTCCACCTGACCGGAGGAAAATCGAGGGTGAAACCCCGAATTACAGAAAAACGGGGACACCAAGGTGGAAGAGCTGGCCCGATTATTGAGGGCGAACTCTGCCAATGGCAAAAAAGCAACCCAATCATCCTGGTCAGCAGAGACAAAACACCTCAGATATGTCTCCAGGGTCTGATTAGTCCGCTCGGTCTGGCCATTAGTCTGAGGGTGAAAAGCAGATGCAAAAGACAAATCTATGCCCATCCTAGCACAGAATGCCCGCCAAAATCTAGACACAAATTGGGTACCTCTGTCAGAAACAATATTCTCAGGAATACCGTGCAATCGGACAACATTCTGAAAAAACAGAGGAACCAACTCAGAAGAAGAAGGCAACTTGGGCAGAGGAACCAAATGGACCATTTTAGAGAAACGGTCACAGACCACCCAGATGACAGACATCTTCTGGGAAACAGGCAGATCTGAAATAAAATCCATCGAGATGTGTGTCCAAGGCCTCTTAGGAATAGGCAAGGGCAACAGCAGTCCGCTAGCCCGAGAACTACAAGACTTGGCCCGAGCACAAATGTCACATGACTGCACAAAGACTCGCACATCTCGTGACAGGGAAGGCCACCAGAAGGATCTTGCCACCAAATCCCTGGTACCAAAAATTCCGGGATGACCTGCCAATGCAGAAGAATGTACCTCAGAGATGACTCTACTGGTCCAATCATCCGGAACAAACAGTCTATCAGGCGGACAACGATCCGGTCTATCCGCCTGAAACTCTTGCAAGGACCGCCGCAGATCAGGAGAAACGGCCGACAAAATTACTCCCTCCCTAAGGATACCTGTGGGTTCAGTATTACCAGGAGAGTCCGGGTCAAAACTCCTAGAAAGGGCATCTGCCTTAACATTCTTAGAACCCGGTAGGTATGACACCACAAAATTAAAGCGAGAAAAAAATAAAGACCAGCGCGCCTGTCTAGGATTCAGGCGCCTGGCAGTCTCAAGATAAATCAAATTTTTGTGGTCAGTCAATACCACCACCTGATGCTTAGCCCCCTCTAGCCAATGGCGCCACTCCTCAAACGCCCACTTCATGGCCAAAAGCTCCCTATTCCCAACATCATAATTCCGCTCTGCGGGCGAAAATTTGCGAGAAAAGAAGGCACAAGGTCTAATGACGGAGCAGTCGGAACCTTTCTGCGACAACACTGCCCCAGCTCCGATCTCCGAAGCGTCAACCTCAACCTGAAAAGGCAGATTCACATCAGGCTGACGTAACACAGGGGCAGAGGCAAAACGGTGCTTAAGCTCCTGAAAGGCCTCTACAGCATGAGGGGACCAATTAGCAACATCAGCGCCATGTCTGGTCAAATCAGTCAGTGGTTTAACGACATCCGAAAAACCAGCAATAAATCGGCGGTAAAAGTTGGCAAAGCCCAAAAATCTCTGAAGACCCTTAAGAGAGGAGGGCTGAGTCCAGTCACAAATAGCTTGCACCTTGACGGGATCCATCTCAATGGAAGAGGGAGAAAAAATATACCCCAAAAAGGAAATTTTCTGGACCCCAAAAACGCACTTAGACCCCTTCACACATAAAGAATTAGACCGCAGAACCTGAAAAACTCTCCTGACCTGCTGGACATGAGAGTCCCAGTCATCAGAAAAAATCAGAATATCATCCAGATATATTATCATAAATTTATCCAGAAAATCGCGGAAAATATCATGCATAAAAGACTGGAAAACTGAAGGGGCATTAGAAAGACCAAAAGGCATGACCAAATACTCAAAGTGGCCCTCGGGCGTATTAAATGCGGTCTTCCACTCATCCCCCTGCCTGATCCGCACCAAATTATACGCCCCACGAAGATCAATTTTAGAGAACCACTTAGCACCCTCTATACGAGCAAACAAATCAGTAAGCAATGGCAATGGGTATTGGTACTTAACAGTGATCTTATTCAGAAGCCGATAATCAATACATGGTCTCAAAGAGCCGTCCTTTTTTGAGACAAAGAAAAACCCAGCTCCCAAGGGAGAAGAAGATGGACGAATATGTCCCTTTTCCAAAGACTCCTTTATATATTCCCGCATAGCAGCATGTTCCGGCACGGACAAATTAAACAAACGACCCTTTGGATATTTGCAACCCGGTATCAAATCTATGGCACAATCGCACTCACGGTGCGGAGGTAACGACCCAAGCTTGGGTTCGTCAAAGACGTCTTGATAATCTGAGAGGAACTCAGGGACTTCAGAGGGAATGGACGACGAAATAGAAACCAAAGGTAAGTCCCCATGAATACCCTTACATCCCCAGCTCAACACAGACATTGCTCTCCAGTCCAAGACTGGATTGTGAGACTGCAACCATGGCAATCCCAGTACCAAATCGTCATGTAAATTATACAGCACCAGGAAACGAATAATCTCCTGGTGATCCGGATTGATACGCATGGTTACTTGTGTCCAGTATTGTGGTTTATTATTAGCCAATGGGGTGGAGTCAATCCCCTTCAGAGGAATAAGAGTCTCCAAAGGCTCTAAATCAAAACCACAACGATTGGCAAAGGACCAATCCATAAGACTCAGAGCGGCGCCAGAGTCAACATAGGCGTCCGTGGCAATGGATGACAAAGAGCAAATCAGGGTTACAGACAAAATAAATTTAGACTGAATGGTGCCAATGGAAACAGACTTATCAAGCTTCTTTGTACGCCTAGAGCATGCTGATATAACATGAGTAGAATCCCCACAATAGAAGCACAATCCATTCTTCCGTCTAAAATTCTGTCGCTCGCTCCTGGACAGAATTCTATCACACTGCATACTTTCTGGCGTCTTTTCCATAGACACCGCCAGATGGTGCACCGGTTTGCGCTCCCGCAGACGCCTATCAATCTGAATAGCCATTGTCATGGACTCATTCAGACCTGCAGGCACAGGGAACCCCACCATAACATCCTTAACGGCATCAGAGAGACCTTCTCTGAAAGTTGCCGCCAAGGCGCACTCATTCCACTGAGTAAGCACAGACCATTTACGGAATTTTTGGCAGTAAACCTCAGCTTCGTCTTGCCCCTGAGATAGTGCCATCAAAGTTTTTTCTGCCTGAAGCTCCAAATGAGGTTCCTCATAAAGCAAGCCCAAGGCCAGAAAAAACGCATCCACATCGCGCAACGCAGGATCCCCTGCTGGCAATGAGAAGGCCCAATCTTGAGGGTCACCCCTGAGCAAGGAAATCACAATCCTAACCTGCTGAGCAGGGTCTCCAGCTGAACGAGACTTCAGGGACAAATAAAGCTTACAATTATTTCGGAAATTCTGGAAGCTAGCTCTATTCCCTGTGAAGAACTCCGGCAAAGGAATTCTCGGCTCAGATACTGGAGCATGTACCACAAAATCTTGTAAATTTTGTACTTTCGTGATGAGATTATTCAAACCCGCAGTTACACTCTGAAGATCCATTATTGTCAGGTGCACACAGAGCCATACAGAGATGAGGAGGAGAGAGAGAAAAAAGACTGCAGCAAGGCAAACTGGAGGGAAAAAAAAAAAAAAAAATACCAGCAGACTTCTTATAACTCTCCTTTCTCAACCTGGGTCTTTAACACTTTATTGGCCGGTCAAACTGTCATGATCTCTGCAAGCAGAGATCATAGCAAGCCTATAGAGGGACAAGCTCTCGGAAGATGGAACTATACTGACCATGAACTAAGCCTGCCGCGCAACTAGAAATAGCCAGGTAGCATTTCCTATTTATTGCTAGATGCCCAGCTCTGGCCTAAGACCTAAATAGCTAGCAGAGGGAAATATAAGACCTGGCTCACCTCTAGAGAAATATTTCAAAAGCAGACAGTAGCCCCCCACATATAATGACGGTGAGTTCAGATGAAACAACAAACGCAGCAGGAAAATAGTCTTAGCAAATTTGAGGTCCGCTTACTAGATAGCAGAAGACAGATAGTATACTTTCATGGTCAGCAGAAAAACACTAACAAAACACCATCCAGAGATTACCTTAAACTCTGGCATTAACTCATAACACCAGAGTAGCAATCCCTGATCAACGAGAGCTTTCCAGACACAGTAACAAAACTTCAGCTGTGAACTGGAACAAATAGGCAAACGAAACATGGACAACAGTCCAACTTATCTAGTAGTTGTCAGAAGCAGGAACAAGCACTGAGAGGCATCAGATAACATTGTTGACCGGCAAGAAACCACCAGAGAAATGAGCTTAAATAGCGACACCCACTACTGATGGAACCAGGTGAAACAGGAAAGAGGATGACAAGTCCAATTCCACAAGCGGCCACCGGGGGAGCCCAGAATCCAAATTCACAACAGCAATGCCTGCAGTCAGAGCCTGTGCTCGTGGGTGGTTTGATGAGAAAGGCCGCCTTTTCTCCCATGCCTGTACTACCGATGGCTGTAGACTGGGCTGGGAGTGTGTGGATGACTGGGAAAGTGGTGCTGCGGGTGGAATTACAGCGGGTCTCTGGACAACAGGGCCAGAGGTTCTTCCACGGCGATCCTGGGAGGAAGCCGAACCAGCTGCGTGTGAGCTAGAGGAAGAGGCAACACGAGCTGAAGAGGTGGTAGCTGCCGCTGTTGGTTGGCCTACCTCTTCAGTGTGTTTTTCTAACAACGCCGGGTGCCTGGTGCGCACATGTTTCCACATGTTGGAGGTATTGAGGCTGCTGACATTTCGACCTCTTTTGACTTTGTGATGACACACGTTGCATCTGACATAGCAAATGTCATCTGCAACTGTGTCAAAAAAGGACCAGGCACTGCAAGTCTTGGGAGCGCCCTTTTTGGCTTTTGGAAGAGACATGCTCCTAACGGGTGCCAAAGCGGAGGCTGCAGGATCCGCAGTCTTCCCCCTCCCTCTCCCTCTTTGGGCCGTACGGGGAATCTCTTCCTCAGAGCTGCTCCCACCACCTTCCTGTCCCTCACGCCAAGATGGGTCGAGGACCTCATCATCTACACTACCCTCTGCCCCCAACTGCTCCTCCTGGGTAGTCTCAGCAGCAGAGCACGCACCAGTAAGTGGCACCTGAGTGTCATCATCAGCTGATGCGGCCTGCGATGTGGTGACCGGAGCCACTGGCCCACCCGCCTCTTCAGAGGAAGACAGAAAAAGCTGTTGGGCATCACTGCACCCTGCCTCTTCTTCCATTTCTCCAATGCTGCTTGGCTGGCCCCCTGTTTCCAAGCCAAGAGATTCAGAGAACAGAAGTAGAGACGGCTCCTGTCCTGGGCTCTCTGTCTGCCTGGGCAATTTGGCAGGTGGTGAAGAGACAGATGGCTGCTCTCCAGTGCTCTGTGTCTGAGAGGATGTGGCACTAATGGAAGTTGATGCATTAGCTGCCATCCATCCGACAACGGCTTCAATTTGGTCTTCACGCAGCAGCGGTGTACGGCGCTCTGACACAAAGCTGCGCATGAACGACTGTTGCCTGGTGAAAGTGGGTGCTGATGAGTCACCGGTGCCCGCAGCAGGCACAGAATCCCCACGTCCCCTCCCTGCTCCGCGCCCACGCCCACGTGCCTTACTCACTGCCTTCTTCATCTTGGTTGACTGATAAAGATAAGCAGAAAAGTACTAACGGATTTGTGTGCTTATTCCTGAGCAACTCCTCCTAACAGGTATAAGAAACTATATTTCTAAAGTGTGGACTAGACTTTAATATGAGCTAATGTGGCCTACACAAATGTAAAGTGGTGTAACTGGTGTGTTTGGTGAACTTTATTATTTATTTCTTTTTTGGGGGCTGAACTGACAACAGATAGAGCTGCAGTCACACAGAGACCGTGCAGACAGACGTAAACGGCGCTGCAAGGCCCAAAAACCCTCCTCTACTTTATCCTATGTAGTGTTTTTCCACAAATTAGCTGGAGACGGGTGGAAAGACACTAATAGGATTTTTTTAAATTAATTAGCAGCAGACTACACTACTTGAAAAAAAATTAAAATTGATTTGGCGGTATGACGCAGTGAACAACCCTGAGCTGGAGACAACCAGGCTACGGCTGCTCACAGACTACAGGGCGAGCTGCAGTCACACGGAGACCGTGCAGACAGCCGTAAACGGCGCTGCAAGGCCCAAAAACCCTCCTCTACTTTATCCTATGTAGTGTTTTTCCACAAATTAGCTGGAGACGGGTGGAAAGACACTAATAGGATTTTTTTAAATTAATTAGCAGCAGACTACACTACTTGAAAAAAAATAAAAATTGATTTGGCGGTATGACGCAGTGAACAACCCTGAGCTGCAGACAACCAGGCTACGGCTGCTCACAGACTACAGGGCGAGCTGCAGTCACACGGAGACCGTGCAGACAGCCGTAAACGGCGCTGCAAGGCCCAAAAACCCTCCTCTACTTTATCCTATGTAGTGTTTTTCCACAAATTAGCTGGAGACGGGTGGAAAGACACTAATAGGATTTTTTTAAATTAATTAGCAGCAGACTACACTACTTGAAAAAAAATAAAAATTGATTTGGCGGTATGACGCAGTGAACAACCCTGAGCTGCAGACAACCAGGCTACGGCTGCTCACAGACTACAGGGCGAGCTGCAGTCACACGGAGACCGTGCAGACAGCCGTAAACGGCGCTGCAAGGCCCAAAAACCCTCCTCTACTTTATCCTATGTAGTGTTTTTCCACAAATTAGCTGGAGACGGGTGGAAAGACACTAATAGGATTTTTTAAAATTAATTAGCAGCAGACTACACTACTTGAAAAAAAATAAAAATTGATTTGGCGGTATGACGCAGTGAACAACCCTGAGCTGCAGACAACCAGGCTACGGCTGCTCACAGACTACAGGGCGAGCTGCAGTCACACGGAGACCGTGCAGACAGCCGTAAACGGCGCTGCAAGGCCCAAAAACCCTCCTCTACTTTATCCTATGTAGTGTTTTTCCACAAATTAGCTGGAGACGGGTGGAAAGACACTAATAGGATTTTTTTGAATAAATTAGCAGCAGACTACACTACTTAAAAAAAAAAAAAAGAACAGTATGAGGCAATGAACCACCCTCCCTGAACTGAATACAACCAGCTATGGATGGCCTATGTGGCTGCACTCAGACTAGAGAGTGGGCTGCACTCACACACACACACACACACAGACCTTGCAGATCGCTGTGAAAACAGCGCTACAAGGCAAAAGCAAGGTGAATAGTAGGTGAACACAGCGGTTGCTAAATTAGCCTTTGGAAAGCACAAAGAAGCAAATCGCTATCTCTAAACTGTCCCTCAGTCAGCAAACAGCGTCCTGTCACTAACTGAATTCACAGCAGAGTGATCGGAAAATGGCGCCAGCGACTTTTAAACTGCATCATGACATCATTTCAGCAGCCAATCACAGCCTTGCCAGTAGTTTCATGCCCTCCATGCTAAACAGGATGTGCCCACACTTGGAATCATTCTCATTGGCTGAATTTCTGAATTTTGAATCTTGGAACTTCCGATTCCGGTATCCGATACGCGGCAAGTATCGGAATACCGGTATCGGAATTCCGATACCGCAAGTATCGGCCGATACCCGATACTTGCGGTATCGGAATGCTCAACACTAGTTATATCACACTTACCAGACACTGTTCCCAAATATAGCACCCACCATATAGGGCTGACCTGCCTAACTTATGCTACATTGTATCTCAATTAGTGTTGAGCATTCCGATACCGCAAGTATCGGGTATCGGCCGATATTTGCGGTATCGGAATTCCAATACCGAGATCCGATACTTTTGTGATATCGAGAATCGGTATCGGGATCGATATTAATGTGTAAAATAAAGAATAAAAATAAAAAATATTGATATACTCACCTCTCCGACGCAGCCTGGACCTTACCGATGTAACCGGCAGCTTCCGTTCCTAAGAATGAGCGCTTGAAAGACCTTAGATGACGTCGCGGCTTGTGATTGGTCACGTGGCGGTCACGTGACCGCTCACGCAACCAATCACAAGCCGCAACGTCATCTAAGGTCTTTCAAGCGCTCATTCTTAGGAACGGAAGCTGCCGGTTACATCGGTAAGGTCCAGGCTGCGTCGGAGAGGTGAGCATATCAATATTTTTTATTTTTATTCTTTATTTTACACATTAATATGGATCCCAGGGCCTGAAGGAGAGTTTCCTCTCCTTCAGACCCTGGGAACCATACAGGATACCTTCTGATACTTGGTGTCCCATTGACTTGTATTGGTATCGGGCATCGGTATCGGCGATATCCGATACTTTTCGGGTATCGGCCGATACTATCCAATACCGATACTTTCAAGTATCGGACGGTATCGCTCAACACTAATCTCAATACACAAAATTGTACAACTTTTAGATAATTTTTGGTGCAGTTTGCAATACAGTTTTTTTTACTAAGTAAAATTCCTCCTTTGTTATAGGGAGACCCAGCTCTGTAAATAAGAACAGTGCTTTTGATTTTTTTCTGATGCATGATATTGATGATTTTATTAGGATAGGTCATCAGTATCAGATCTGTTGGGGTCCGACATCCAGCATTCCACTAATCAGCTGCACACAATAATTGGAGCTGAACAGCACAGCGCTGTTCACTATGTAGAAGCTGTATTTGGGTACTGTATCTCATCTCATACTGAAGTGAATAGAAGCTGAGCTGCAGTACCCATGAGTGGCCACTACACAGTGAACAGAGCTGTGCTGTTCAGCTTCATTCTTTTCTAACATCCTTACACCACTGTAGCTGTGAACAGCTAATCAATGGGAGTTGTGTGGGTCAGACCTCCTCCCACCAATCTGATATTGATGACCTACAGTTACGTCCATATATATTTGGACAGAGACATTTTTCTAATTTTGGTTATAGACATTACCACAATGAATTTTAAACAAAACAATTCAGATGCAGTTGAAGTTTAGACTTTCAGCTTTCATTTGAGGGTATCCACATTAAAATTGGATGAAAGGTTTAGGAGTTTCAGCTCCTTAACATATGCCACCCTGTTTTTAAAGGGACCAAAAGTAATTGGACAATTGACTCCAAAGCTATTTCATGGACAGGTGTGGGCAATCCCTTCGTTATGTCATTCTCAATTAAGCAGATAAAAGGCCTGTAGTTGCTTTGAGGTGTGGTGCTTGCATTTGGAAGGTTTTGCTGTGAAGTAAACAGGTGGTCAAAGGAGCTCTCCATGCAGGAGAAAAAAGCCATCCTTAAGCTGCGAAAACAGAAAAAAAAACATCCGAGAAATTGTTACAATATTAGGGGTAGCAAAATCTACAGTTTGGTACATCCTGAAAAAGAAAGAAAACACTGGTGAACTCATCAATGCAAAAAGACCTGGGCGCCCACGGAAGACAACAGAGGTGGATGATCGCAGAATAATCTCCATGGTGAAGAGAAACCACTTCACAACAGCCAACCAAGTGAACAACACTCTCCAGGAGGTAGGCGTATCAATATCCAAATCTACCATAAAGAGAAGACTGCATGAAAGTAAATACAGAGGGTTCAGTGTATGTGCACACGTCCGGATTTCTTGCAGAAATTTCCTGAAGAAAACCGGAAATTTTCTGCAAGAATTGCGCATTTTTTTGTTTGCGTTTTTTTTGCGTTTTTTTTTTTCGCGGTTTTTTTAGCATTCTACAAGCGTAATTAGCTTGCAGAATGCTAAAGTTTTCCAAGCGATCTGTAGCATCTCTTGGAAAAGTGACTGACAAGTTGGTCACACTTGTCAAACATACTGTTTGACAAGTGTGACCAACTTTTTACTATAGATGCTGCTTATGCAGCATCTATAGTAAAAGATAGAATGTTTAAAAATAATAACAAAAATAAAAAAAATGGTTATACTCACCCTCTGCAGACAGCCAATCTCCTCAGCGGCGTCCGTTCCTATAGATGCCGGTGTGGTTCAGGACCTTCGATGACGTCGCGGCTTGTGATTGGTCGCGTGAGCCACATGAGCGGTCACGCGACCAATCACAAGACAGCGACGTCATCACAGGTCCTGAACCACATCATCTATAGGAACGGAAGAGAAAGCATGCACCGGAGAGGCGGGAACACTTCGGGGGCCATCAGAGGGTGAGTATATCACTTTTTTTTTTAACAATTATATGGTGCCCAGTCCGTGGAGGAGAGTCTCCTCTCCTCCACCCTGGGTACCAACCGCACATAATCTGCTTACTTCCCGCATGGTGTGCACAGCCCCGTGCGGGAAGTAAGCAGATCAATGCACTCCTAGGTGTGCGGAATCCCCGCAATTCCGCATTTTTAATGAACATGTTGCTTTTTTTTCCGCGATGCGATTTTTTCGCGGAAAAAAATGCAACATTTGCACAAAAAATGCGGAATACCCTGTAAATAATAGGAGGCATATGTAAGTGGTTTTTTTGCGTTTTTATCACGTTTTTATAGCGAAAAAACGCGAAAAAAACGCGAAAAATCCTGAACGTGTGCACATGACCTCACAGCACAGTGGAAGCCACTCATAAACATCAAGAATAAAAAGGCTAAAAAAAATCTAAAAAAGCCAGCACAGTTCTGGAAGAACATTCTTTGGACAGATGAAACCAAGATCAACCTCTACCAGAATGATACAAATAGAAAAGTATGGCGAAGGCGTGGTACAGCTCATGATCCAAAGCATACCACATCATCTGTAAAACATGGCGGAGGCAGTGTGATGGCTTGGGCATGCATGGCTGCCAGTGGCACTGGGTCACTAGTGTTTATTGATGATGTGACACAGAACAGAAGCAGCCGAATGAATTCTGAGGTATTCAGAGCCATACTGTGTGCTCAGATCCAGCCAAATGCAGCCAAACTGATTGGCCGTCGTTTCACACTACAGAAGGACAATGACCCAAAACATAAAGCCAAAGCAACCCTGGAGTTTATTAAAGCAAAGAAGTGGAATATTCTTGAATGGCCAAGTCAGTCACCTGATCTCAACCCAATTGAGCATGCATTTCACTTGTTAAAGACTAAACTTCAGACAGAAAGGCCCACAAACAAACAGCAACTGAAAACCACCGCAGTGAAGGCCTGGCAGAGCATCAAAAAGGAGGAAACACAGTGTCTGGTGATGTCCATGAGTTCAAAACTTCAGGCAGTCATTGCCAACAAAGGGTTTTCAACCAAGTACTAAAAATGAACATTTTATTTAAAATTATTGAATCTGTCCAATTACTTTTGGTCCCTTTAAAAACAGTGTGGCACATGTTAAGGAACTGAAACTCCTAAACCCTTCATCCAATTGTAATGTGGATACCCTCAAATGAAAGCTGAAAGTCTGAACTTCATCTGCATCTAAATTATTTTGCTTAAAATTCATTGTGGTAATGTATATAACCAAAATTAGAAAAATGTTGTCTATGTCCAAATATATATGGACGTAACTGTATGTAAGATTTTCTCTGAAAAGTGTAAAGGAAATGTATAGACATTAGTGATGAGCGAACCTGCTTGGATAAGTTGTCATCTGAGTATGCTCATGTGCTAACCGACTGTCTTCGGTGTGCTCAAAAAGTATGTTCAAGTCCCCGCAGCTGCATGTCTTGCGACTTTTGAACAACCGCAACACATGCAGTAATTGCCTAACAGACAGTCCCTGCATGTGTTGCTGATGTCTAACAACCGTGAGACATGCAGCCGCAGGGACTCGAACATATTTTTCAACCACGCCGAAGACACTCGGTTAACACACGAGCATGCTCAGATGACACCATATCTAAGCATGTTTGTCATCACGACACAATTTATATATATTGTAAAATACTTTTACTACTGTTAGAACTCTATTTCTAGCTAGAGGGAAAACCCACCAAAAACATATGTTGTCTATAGATAAACTAAAGATGGTGCGAACGCTTGTAACAGAAGCAATTCAGTTAATGTAAGAACATGACAGAAGTTAAATTTATATTATTATTAATATTATCTATATGGTATGAGCAGGATTTTTCTAAATGATGTACGGTAAGTTCTTCCTTGCATGAAATTAATGAGAACTATATCAGAGATACTTAAAGATAAATCAGGACAACATCATTATTCTCTGTGGGGGAAAAGCATTTTGCATGGCTACATTGAACTGTGGATGCTAAATGCAGCTGCAGACTATTGATTGTCTATGGGTCTGCTCTTATCATCTACATTACTGCAGCGGTCAGTGATCATTAGAGATTTTCAAGACTAACTACTTTGCTGGTGTAAATAAGTGAGGAGGGGGTCAATACAATTTTTTAAAATCAGAAATGCATAAAAAGAAAACAGAAAAAAAACATTTGTCCGTATTTTCTGTTTGTCAGTCATGACCACTATGGCATTGCAGCATAACGGTGAATTATTCTGTGTAGAGCAGTGAACTAAGGAAGCGTATAACAAATCAGACTCTGAAATGAAATATGGCCAAGGTCTGCGTACAGAATAATGATTGTGATCCACCTCATGAAGTACGTGAAGTTTTTTTTATTTTGGTATCCTGTACTAGTCAGAAAAGTAGATGCAGCCTGCATACGGGATATTGTCACTCTCCTCTGTGGGACCTCAACCATTTCTGAAGCTAAATTCTAGTAGTTTCTAGGCTTCTGCCTCTTGTATCATACTGCACTATTTACTGAAGAGCCACATTGCATGTTTTGTGATAGTCATAGCAAAAACGTTGTTGCAATTTTCCAGATTAATGGTAACAAACATTGTGTTGTCCCCATGAATGAAGCATAAAAACACAATGTGGCCGTAACTTGTGAACACAGCCCTAGATTTACAATTAAATTACCTTAATTTGTCATTATGTGTTTCATAAATAAACAAATAAACAACATCAAATTTTGGGGTGAGAAGAACAATGCAAACTGCTTTTAATCTGTACCCATCATTTAGTGGGTAGCAGAGGATGAAAGATTAAAGATTTCACACAGAACTTTATTTTATTTTTCATTTTCTTATTAAAGCACCGCTCTAGCGTTTTTTGCTATTTACCTCCAGAGTGGTATCACTAATCTCTGTTCCCTGCCTGTAGTAAAATACTTACCAGCTGCCGTTTTGTGTTCTTCCCGGCTCTGCAATGGTCCTGCTCCCCCATCTTGGGACTGCAGCTCCTGACTTGCTGGAAGTCAAAGATAACAGTCAAAAGCTCTCTATGTAAGGCCTCATTCACATGTTCGTGTTGCATGTACATGTTGAGTTTGTTATTTTCATGGATACAGCATATACCCATCATAATGTATGGTTTTATTCACAGGTCCGTATTTTTTCATCAAAATACACAGAGACATGTCAGTTTTTTCCTGGCAGCATAGATGAAAATACAAGTCTATAGGTCTGTGAAAAACACGTACAGCACATGGTCGTTTGCTGTCAGTGTTTAATATTGCAAAATATGAAATAAGCTATGTAATTTATTTATCCATCTGTAAAAGACACTGATGACACACTGATGGAAAAAGAGGACACACTGATGGAAAAAGAGGACACTTATGGAAACAAAAGACACACTGATGGAAAAATAGAAGACACACTGATGGAAAAAGAGGACACACTGATGACACACTGATGGAAAAAGAGGACACACTGATGGAAAAAGAGGACACTTATGGAAAAAAAGACACTAATGGAAAAATAGAAGACACACTGATGGAAAAATAGAAGACACACTAATGGAAAAATAGAAGACACACTGATGGAAAAATAGAAGACACACTGCTGGAAAAAGAAGACACACTGATGGAAAAAGTGGACACACTGATGACACACTGATGGTAAAAAAAAACACACTGATGACACACTGATGGTAAAAAAGGACACAGATGACACGCTGATGGAAAAAGAGGATACACTGATGGTAAAAATGGACACACTGATGGCAAGCTGATGGTAAACAAAGATTGACACCAGTAAATTTTTTTCATGTACAACCCCTTAGTGACCGGGCCAAATTTTGGAAATATGACCAATGTCACTATATGTGGTAATAGCTCTGGCACACTTCAACATATCCCAGTGATTTGGGGACTGTTTTTTCATGACACATTGTACTTTATGATAATGGTAAATTTATGTCAATATTTTCTTCATTTATTTATAAAAATATCAGAAATGTTAAAAAAATTCTCAAAAGTAGCAATTTACAAAATTTGAATGATTATCCCTTTAATCCAGATAGTCACACCACACAAAAACATTAATAGATAACATTTCCCACATGTCTGCTTTATATCAGCATCATTTATAAAATGTTGTTTTGTTAGCATTTGAGAAAATATACAATAACAAATTGTATTGTGGTACCGTGTTAGCCAGAAAAATCAATGTGAATACTTTTCTGCCCAATGATGACAGAAGTATTCTAGGAGTGATACCTTTATTGGCTAACCAGAAAAGAATATGTTTGCAAGCTTTCAGAGCACAGTGGCTCCTTCTTCAGGCAAGATTACAAAAATAATCTTGTAATCTTTGTAAACTTGCCTGAAGAAGGAGCCACTGTGCTCTGAAAGCTTGCAAACATATTCTTTTCTGGTTAGCCAATAAAGGTATCACTCCTAGAATACTTCTGTCATCATTGGGCAGAAAAGTATTCACATAGAAAATGTAAAAATGTAGCATTAATTTTCATTTTTTCAAGGAAATTTACAAAATTTTTTAGGGACCTATTATGTTTTCAAGTGACTTTGGAGGTCCTATATGTTGGAAACACCCAAAAGTGATACCATTTTAAAAACAGCTCCCCTCAACATATTGAAAATTGCTTTCAGGTAGTTCATAAACCCTTCAAGTGCTTTTTAAGAATTAATGCAAAGTGGCATAACAGGAATGGAAAAATGTATTTTTACCACCTAAATGTCACTAATTTCTGAACTGGTCACTATAGCCGGGAGACTTTCTGGCCATTATTTGGCCATGAATTGCCATGGCAAACATCAGGACCACATGATCAGTATCTCAGGTTGACTGTGATGTTAAAGAGGGAGCTCCCACACTGTTAACCATCTAGATGCTGTAGTCTTTATTGACGGCAGCATTTAAGGGGTTAAACAACTATAGTCAGTACCAACAGTAATCCTTGCTAATGCAGGAAGTTGTCAGCTATAATGTATAACTGACAGCTGCTGGATTGTCACCCGTTGTGGGATACTAGTCTCTTATATCGCAGGTCAGTAAAAAGACGTATTGGTCATCACTAAGGGGTTAAACACGGACTTATAAATGAAGCCTAAGTCTATGAGAGCCGCATTCTTGATTCTTGCTCCCATAAAGTTACAGCAAACACTGGCGCAATCTGGCTAGTCACAACTAGCAGAAGAGGATTGGAGCGGTGAGAACAGCAGAAGATTGCAAAGAACATACATTATGGATACTTTAGAGGCGAAATTCAAAAAACATCAGAATGGTGCTTTAAATGCAAGCTTAAAGGGAATCTGTCACCACATTAGTTCTATCAAAACTATTAATATGGGCATACAGGGTATAGACTGCTGAAAAATTGAAAAATGTCATACATATGGGATAGATGAATCTCATTGGACATTGCAGTCAAATTAGTGTACACCACTAAAGAAGTATTGAGTAATAAGGAAAGGGGAAGTGTGGATTTCTCTGAAATAAATTATCGGATTACAGATATTAAGGTATGTTATTCAGCTTCCTATGACCTACTGTACATGCCAATTTATATGGCTGAGAAAGAGGGTTGATCCTACTGACAGATTCCCTTTAAGTCCTTCACGACATACGCAGTACTAGTACAGCGCTGCAGGAACTGCAATTCTGCCCAGAGCAGTACAAGTATGGCGGCACGATTGCGCGGTCTCATGGTGAGTGCCAAAGCTGTATGTGACAGCTGATATCCCGCAGCAATGATCCACGATTGGTGCTAGCGCCAATCGTGGGCATTTAACCCCACTGATGCCGCTGTCAGTTGTGACAGCGGCATAGATAACAATCAGGCAGGGAGGGGTCTCCCTGCGCACTCCCACCGGAACAACGCGATGCGATCGCGTTGTTCCGGTGTTCTCCATGGAGACTCCCAGCTCCAAGATGGCCACAGGGTCCTTCTGGGTGCTTCTGTGAGGTGGCTTGTCTGCGCCTGCTCTCCGGCAAGCCTCCTACACTGCCTGTTAGATCGCTGATCTGACACTGTGCTATGCACAGTGTCAGATCAGCGATCTGACATGATATAGCGATGTTCCAACCTGGGACAATGTTATAAAGTTTAAAAAAAATTAGAATGTGTAAAAATATATATATATATATATTTTTTTTTTTTTTTATTTTTTTTTTTAAAACCCCAAATAAAGAAAAAAAAAATATTTTTCCAATAAATCCATTTATTTCTGTAAATTAAAAAAACATATAAAAGTACACATATTTGGTATTGTCCCGTCCATAATGACTCACTCTATAAAGCTGTCCCACTAGTTAACCCCGTCAATGAACACTGAAAAAAAAAAAAATAATAATGAGGCAAAAGACAAAATACCACCGAACAAAAAGTGCAATGAAACGCGATCAAAAAGAAGGATCTAATTAACAATGTTACCGCTGAAAACATCATCTTGTCCCACAAAAAAAAAGCCGCCATACAGCTACATCAGCAGAAAAATAAAAAAGTTATAGCTCTCAGGATAAAGTGATGCAAATATAATATTTTCTATAAAATAGTTTTTATTGTGTAAAAGCACCAAAACATCAAAAAAAGATATAAGTGAGGTATTGCTGTAATCGTACTGACCAGAAGAATAAAGCTTCCTTATAAATTTTACCATACGTGGAACGGCATAATAAAATAATTTTTTTTAAAAAAAAGCAATTCATGAATTGCTGGTTTTTGTTCAATCTGCCTCCCAAAAATCGGAATAAAAAGCAATTAAAAAATGCCATGTGCCCGAAAATTGTATCAATAAAAACATCAACTCGATCAACAAAAAACAAGACCTCACATGACTCTGTGGGCCAGAATATGGATAAATTATAGCTTTCAAAATGTGGTGATGCAAAAACTATTTTTTGCAATAAAAAGCGTCTTTAGTGTGTGACAGCTGTCAATCATAAAAACCCGCTATAAATAGTACATTAAACCCCCATTTATCACCCCCTTAGTTAGGAAAAAATAATAAAATTAAAAAAATGTTATTATTTCCATTTTCCGAATAAGGGTTAAGGTTGGGGTTGGAGCTAAAGTTAGGGTTAGGGTTGGGGCTAAAGTTAGGGTTAGGGTTAGGATTAGGGTTAGGGTTGGAATTAGGGTTAGGGTTGGAATTAGGGTTATGGTTAGGGTTGGGATTAGGGTTCGGGGTGTGATGGGGTTAGCGTTGGAGTTAGAATTGGGGCTTTCCACTGTTTAGGCACATCAGGGGCTCTCCAAATGTGACATGGTGTCTGTTCTCAATTCCAGCCAATTTTGCATTGAAAAGTCAAACGGCTCTACTTCCCTTCTGAGCTCTGCCATGTGCCAAAACAGTGGTTTACCCCCACATATGGGGTATCAGTGTACTCAGGACAAATTGCACAACTTTTGTGGTCCAATTTCTCCTGTTAACCTTGGGAAAATTAAAAATTGGGGGCTAAAAGATCATTTTTGTTGAAAAAATATGATTTCTTGATTTTTACGGCTCTATATTATAAAACTTCTATGAAGCACTTGGGGGTTCAAAGCATTCACCACACATCTAGATAATTTCCTTAGGGGGTCTAATTTCCAATATGGTGTCACTTGTGGGGGGTTTCCACTGCATAGGCATATCAGAGGCTCTCCAAACGCGACATGGCATCCGATCTCAATTCCAGCCAATTTTGTATTGAAAAGTCAAACGGTGCGTCTTCCTTTCCGAGCTCTGCCATGTGCCCAAATAGTGGTTTACCTGCATATATGGGTTATCAGCGTACTCAGGACAAATTGTACAACTTTTGGGGTCCAATTTCTTCTGTTATCCTTAGTAAAATAAAACAAATTGGATCTGAAGTGATTTTTTTAAACATTTTAAAAATTCCTGTTAAGCACCTGAAGGGTTAATAAACTTCTTGAATGTGGTTTTGAGTACCTTGAGGGGTGCGGTTTTTAGAATGGTGTCACTTTTGAGCATTTTCTGTCATATAGGCCCCTCAAAGTCACTTCAAGTGCGAGGTGCTCCCTAAAAAAATGGTTTTGCAAATTGTGTTGTAAAAACGAAAAATTGCTGGTCAACTTTTAACCCTTATAACTTCCTAACAAAAAAATGTATGTTTCTAAAATTGTGCAGATGTAAAGCAGACATGTGGGAAATGTTAATTATTAACTATTTGTGTGATATGACTCTCTAGTTTAAAGGCATAAAAACTAAAAGTTTGAAAATTGTGAAATTTTCAACATTTTAGCCAAATTTCCATTTTTTTCACAAATAAACGCAAGTCATATCAAAGAAATTTTACCACTAACATGAACTACAATATGTCATGAGAAAACTATCTCAGAATCACCAGGATCCGTAGAAGTTTTTCAGAGTTATGACCTTATAAAGTGATAGTGGTCAGAATTGAAAAAAAAAAATGGCCATGTCAGAAAGTTGAAAACAGGCTTCGGGGTGAAGGGGTTAAGAAATAGCTTTTCTTCCTGCTTCTCTCAGTGTTTCACTGAACATTGAGAGACTTAGGGAGAGCAGCTCGCCGGCACATGACCAAGGCCAGGGTCACACTTGCGAGTGCAATGCGAGAAACTTGCACGAGTCTCTCGCATCAATACCCAGCACTGCCGCCAGCACTCGGGACCAGAGTGTGCGGCTGCATGTATTTTTATGCAGCGGAACGCTCCAGTCCCGAGTGCCGACAGCCGGGTATTGATGCGAGTTTCTCGCATTACACTCTCAAGTGTGACCCCGGCCTAAGTATTCCAATCGCATATGTACTTGGAGGGGGGCCGCCAAATTGAATTCTTGCCCCGGATGCCAGAAAACCTAGATGCACCTCTGTATACGAGTCAGCCATCACTGAAGTTGTCTTTTAAGTTTTAGGTTTCCTAATTCCACATACAATAGACCGGCATACTAAAGTTTTCTGTTCTTGGTACAGAGTAATTACATTCTACATTCCTTAAAGGAACTAATATACATAGGTCTTTAAAAGTTTCCTCTGCACCAGTAAATGAAACAGTATGAATACTAACCACGCTGATGTACGGCACAAATGAAACAATAAAAAGAGGATTGAATGTCTTAGTGGATGATGAAAAGACTCTCCTGAAAAATACCTATCCCTAAAGTAAGAAAAAATGACCGGGAAGCTCCAATACTCTGTGCAATTCAAGAACATATTGTTAATGGAAAGAGAAACATTCTCCATTTCCAATCTTTCTTCTGTGTAAAACATTTTAGTAAAGTACTTGGACTAAACTGTAATATTAAAATCTCTGGTTCTCTAGAGCAAGAAAAAAAGTAAAGTTAAAAGCTTACTTTCTGCTGAAATGAAATTGGAATGACTTTCACACTTAAAGCAATTTTAATTCCTTCCATTGATTATCCTACAGCCCCCTGCTGGATCAAGCTACACCATCTTCCATTTAGGTGTTCTGATATTTAGTCATGAATATATTAGGATTTTCTTAATTGAATGGTGCATTGGAGGACAAGATGGAAAATATATGGTCTATGAAGAAGGGTAGCAGAATATAAGGGTGTATCAATACCTGGGACAACGACTGACATTTCACCTGGAAAGGGGGCATGGGATTATCTTTATTCCTGCACTGGGTACTACTCATAATTATGTATAGTTAATATAAAATTCAAGATAAAAAAGGGAAGTTATTTGCAATGTTCAATTCCTTGTACACATCCTCATCAACAACCACAGACATTTGTATTGAGCTTTTTTCAGAAAGGCAAGGAAAACTGCCCTAAACTACAATACTTGGTAAGTAGAATAAAGGACACTGATTCCAAGTCAGAAACTTTCATTTTTCTGTTAGCTTGAATTCCCCACTGCAAACCTGCAAAGACTCCATCTACTAAATACCAGAGTCCGAGGAGTTCTCTTTATTATACATTTGTGCTTAGGAGTTTTCTCTATGTATCAATATGCAGGACAAAGTCTATTTGTAGGGTTAAAGTAGAAGATGACAGATAAATATAAAAATTATTAGTTTTGAATGAGTGTCCTTTGTTAAGCTTTTTCTTTATTACTGTAATTTATAGTTGGTTTAAAATATACATGGAACAAAAAATATTATATTGATTCTAGTTTGCCGCATAAGTCCATATCGCAGTTCAGTGGAGCAACAGCAGTAAGTAAAAGAGCAAATCCTCCATTCCCAGCAACAAACTAAGTTAAAGGGAATCTGTCACCGAGAGTTTGCTATGTAATCTGAGAGGACCATGTTGAAAGGGAAGAGATACTGATTCCAGTGATGTATCACTTACAGGGCTGTGTTTTGCTGTTTAAATAAAGTCATTGTTTTATCAGCATGAGATTATCACTACAGGACAAGCTGCCTCATGCCTCCTGGTCTGACTCTGCCTCCACCATTGATTAGTAGCTTTCTGTCAACGTACACTGTATTACAACTATTAAAAAAATGTGAATAAACACCAACAAGTTTTCAATAAAAGCATTCTTTTATTTATTACAACACAAGAATAAAACTGTCTGTGACAGACATGATAAAAGACATATAGAAGGGATACAGTCCTATATAGGGAAAGGCGTATGAGAAAGCCACCTCGTTGAGAAAGTCACCTGGTGAAACATGCATTGGAATCACTAGGTTTTCATGTCTGGTAACATACTGTCTCTGTTTTTATAGATATATATACGCATGTAGTGATACGTTTATGGTAATGTCAATATATGATTAGCTATTTATCAATCCACTTGGACTTATCACTGAATACACACTTGTATATGATGTGAGATAACGCTTACTGCATGTGTTGGCGGACTCTCGCTTAGCAACGGGACTCAGTCACACAGGCATGTTTTTCTCACAAAAACAGTCCATGCGGTTTATTATGCAGTCATAAACCGGGCTATGCACAGTTCATTATACACTTCATAGAACACAATAGGCACCAACCGGTGACATTAAGTTGATGCTTTAACTTAGATATTTCATATACGACTTTAACTCACAGACACTAAACATGCTGGACCTCTCACTTCGTCAAGTTACCATGAGTGACCATACGCCAAACAGTTCATCAATGTCCATGGAACACAACAAGCACCAACAGTCTGTTCCACTGGCAGATACTTCTCTGCCGTTATGATAGCCCCCTTCCCGGGTGTTACATTTCTGGAGCTCCTGCTCCACACGCTGACCTCCTGTCAGTCCTCTCTCCTCCAGGAAAACTGCCGAACTGGGAGCACCAACTTGCCTGGCAGGCACACATCAGTTAGTCCAGATCCTCAGATGAGCTGTAGCGCTCCCAATGCAGTGCCATTGCAGACTCTGCATGCACTCTTTCCCATGTGCTCTACAGGAAGTCCTACTCCCAGGACTCCCAACACAGGTTGTGCTATTCAGGATGTCCTACTCCCAGGACTCCCAACACAGGTTGTGCTATTCAGGAAGTCCTACTCCCAGGACTTTCAACACAGGCCACTGCGTGTGCTGCTCAGGACGTCCGTCCTCACCTGGGACTGTCCAACACACAAGTCTCTCAGTGCGCTTTATCAGGGATCTGATCCTACTCCCAGGATCTCCCAACACACCAGTCTTCCAGATTCATGCCCTCTCAGTGCGCTGTTCAGGGATCCGGTCCACACGCAGGACCTCCCAACACACAAGCCATCCAGGATCTACACAGTCTCCATTGCAGAGAGCACAGAGACCATTACAGACTCCATTGCAGATCTATACACAGGAACCATGTGACCAACACCCTGGTCACATTATGTAGTTGTAACCACTCCCATAGATGGGTGGTGTGTGTGGCTAGTTCGACCCACCCAGCCCTCAAACTAGCCCAGTAAGCCTCCCTTCACAACTATACAAACACTTGTGGGACTACAGGTCCCAGAACAACAACATTACTTCAGGCTTACAGAGCAGACTCCATCTGCGACACATGCCAGCCATTTATAATCCTGCCGGTCACTATCTCATTATCACCATTATAACCACAGATACACCTCCATACATATCCTGAGGAGCACACACAGCGCCCCCTAGCTGCAACAGGGGTCACTGCATCACAATGGACTTTATCCATAATACTGATTTTGTCATATGATACAGGGAGGATACCACTTGTTTGTTATACTTCCTAAATGTTTCTGTGTGATTTCCCTATAAAGGATTGCATCCCTTCTATATGCCTTTTATCACAGACAGTTTTATTCTTATATTGTAATAAAATAATGTTTTTATTTAAAAAATGTAGGTGTTTATTCATAATTTTGGTAGGTTTAATGAATTGATCAGTGAATATTCACACATGATATGTGTAACAGATAAGCTATATAGCCTTGTCAATATACAATGTACACAGAATGCTGCTAATCAGTGATGTGGGTGGTGTTATACAGGGCTCAACATTTGAGCTCTGCTAGATCTGCAGCAGAGAAGACAGTGATTCTATCAGAACTGCTGCACACAGTGAACTAAGTGATACATCACTGGAATCGTGGTATCTGTCTATACAACATGCTGCTGTCAAATGACATAACAAAAACTTACTGACAGATCCCCTGGAAAAGAAAACCACTGTGCTACAATGTAGTATATTCACAGGGCAGAAAAGGTTGTAGTGTGTCCCACTGACCACTACCTGATACCGCAGTTCAGGGGGAAATAACATAATGTAGAAATGCCATCAGATTGTTCTATATCACTACCGGTGATGTCTCTGAAGAAATCGGGGTCTTTGTCTGTGCAAATACCTTTGGGTCCTGATAAACGATTTGGATCAAGTAAGCAACAAATATCTAGTTGATGTAAAAATAGTGCAATTTCAAAGATTAAGTACTGGAGTAACAAGTGTTTATTAAGTTATACTAACAAACACGAATAAAAAAGCATTTTAGTAAAAACATATGGAGCCACCTCAAGGCGATGCTGATAGATATACTTTTTTTCAGACGTTTTTAATTTTTATGCCGTTTTGCACATGTTCATACTTACTTTGTTTTTGCCTCCAGATTACAATCATTTTATTATATTTCCTTTAGATTGCAGGTGGGGATTGTATTGATTATGCAAATTGTATTTCTTGAATCTTGCATTTAAATCAATGGGTGTGTATATTCTTTCCATGCCCAAGAAGAAGCCAAAATTGTCGGCGAAACCCTGAGTCAGGCATGTCCATCAGCATTGACATGAGTTGGCACCATATGTTATTATTGAGTGCATCTTTATTTTAGTTTTTTTGTTAGCAAAACATGTTTTTTTCCATCAACTAAATGTTCTGTCTGCTTGATCCAAGTCGTTATCAGGATCCAAAGCTGTTCGCACAGAATCCTGGGGATTTCTTTAGGGACACCAGCAATAATGACAAAGAACGCTCTGCTGGCATTTCTATATCAAATATTTTCCATTGAACTATAAAAGTGTGTTCAGTATGTATTTGCTGAGTTACATACGCTCCATTTTTACTGTAACAAGACAATCATTTTTTATATTTTATGCACACGCTCTTTTTTTCCACTCGTATTTTGAGCACTGCTGTGTTTTTGCCAAGATGCAATGTTATTTCTTTCAATATTTTCCCACCACTTTTCACCCATTCAAATGAGTTGGTGAAAAACACATATAAAAATTAAGCAAGACCCCAGTCAGAGGCCTCTCATATAGCCAAATTAGATTTCATGGTTTACACGGAGGAGAGGCAACACCCCGAAACACCATGTCTGCATATTGAGATGATGGTTTTCTTTTACACCAAGTCATTCGGCAAAGCTTGTTAAAGGGTCGATATTGACTGTTAGGATTGCTGCTTCCAATAGGTCAAGTCCTCTTCCTCTCTGAAGAGGCAATTTGCTTATTTAATTTCCCAGATGAGCCAAGTAGTCTCCTTACCCTGACATGTCAGACTCCACATGGAGAAATGTTACACCTTAGACCCCAGTCAAAGGTCTCTCACACAGCCACATAAGATCTCCCTTTTCTTGACTTTTAGGATTGCTACTTAGTACTTCCAATAGGAAGCACTAGAGTTCAAGTCCTCTTTCTCTCTGAACAAAAACGATTTGCAAAATGAAACAAAAATTTGCCTTTAATCTTATTTTTGGTGCAGAAAAAAAGTGCCACAAAATGTGTGAACATACCATAAGGTGGTGGGGAGTAAGGTGTACTCAGCCCTTTTCTTCCCTGCGGCTATCTTTCAACATTATTTCTGTCTGTAACACAAAGCCTCACTAGAGTCAGATATACACAACTGTACAATAGCTACTGATTGTTTTAATAAAGAACAACACCTAACTGAAAAGTAAACTTGGTCAATCCAAATTGGTTAAGTAGCTCGTCACTGGAAACCATCAACGATTTTATGACAACAAAACCTCAAATGTGGGTTCTTTTTTTAAAAAAATGACAGCATATTTCTACATACATATATTGGGATGTAGCGATCACTTGAGTTCCATTTACTACCTATCGCAAACACTTTTAGCCCAGTGAGGCATGCACAACATGAAATAGTTATCTACTGGCCCATCGGGAGGTATGAAGAACCGCATGTCCCCTTTTTCTTGTGTCACTGTGCACAAGCTGCTCAGCAAGAGGGATAAATTGGAGATAGATAGGTTGTTTATGTAATAACTAGTGTTGAGCATTCCGATACCGCAAGTATCGGGTATCGGCCGATATTTGCGGTATCGGAATTCCGATACCGAGTTCCGATATTTTTGTGATATCGGGAATCGGGATCGGGATGCATATTCATGTGTAAAATAAAGAATAAAAATAAAAAATAGGGATATACTCACCCTCTGACGCGCCCTGGTTGTAACCGCTGCAACCGGCAGCCTCCGTTCCTAAGAATGAGCGAGTGAAGGACCTGCGATGACGTCACGGTCTTGCGATTGGTCGCGTAACCGCTCACGTGACCGCGACGTCATCGAAGGTCCTTCACTCGCTCATTCTTAGGAACGGAGGCTGCCGGTTGCAGCGGTTACTACCAGGGCGCGTCAGAGGGTGAGTATATCCCTATTTTTTATTTTTATTCTTTATTTTACACATGAATATGGATCCCAGGGCCTGAAGGAGAGTTTCCTCTCCTTCAGACCCTGGGAACCATCCAGAATCACTTCCGATATTTGTGTCCCATTGACTTGTATTGGTATCAGGTATCGGTATCGGCGATATCCGATATTTTTCGGATATCGGCCGATACAATCCGACACCGATACTTTCAAATATTGGAAGGTATCGCTCAACACTAGTAATAACCTAATGCCGAACCAGGGGAAATGTCAATGTTAAACAGTCCTGTGCACATCTCGATAATCCAAATTGAAAAACTCTAAAACATCACACAGTGCATTATTTATTCGGTTTTCCAACATGGGAAAAAAGTATAATAAAAAGTAGTTTATAACTTCTGTGCGGTGGGTAGTGTCTGATGCCTCTATTTTTCCGATGCCTACTAAATCTTCCAAATAATTTGGTGAAAACAGCAGAAAATAATACTGTCAAAATGCTAAAATATTTGACCCATCTCATTTTTACTGTTTGTATGTTCTCCCCGTGTTTGCGTGGGCTTCCTCCAGGGTCTCCCACATTCCAAAGACATACTGATAGGGAATTTAGATTGTGAGCCCCTTCAGGGACAGTGATGATAACGTGTGCAAAACTGTAAAGCACTGCGGAGAATGTTAGCGCTATATAAAAAATAAAGATTAAAGATTACTGTCAGGTCCAGTGAAATTTCAGGCAGATGGTGGCTCTTTTTAAGTACAAAAAGAAGTTTTACTAGGGATATGTAAGTACGTCTTTCTTTTGCAGAAAAAAGGACCATGCCCAGTTGAATTACAAAAATGTACTAATAGCAAATCAAAGAAAATAAATGTCAGAACATTTAACATATTCCCTATAGCACCCTCCTGTCATCCACCTCATCTTCTACCATCTGTCATTGTGATCAACTGAGCAGCCAGTTTGCATTCTGTGCTTTCCTAGTCTTCAGTCCAGATAAAAGCCCAAGTCTTTGAAACTGCCACATTTCATGGGGGAAGCGGCTCCAAATCATATGAAGTACATCGCTTCAGATCTATTTTTCAGTTTTACAGACTTCCATGTTTACGGCTTACTACACTAAAATAGGCTGAGTGCTATAACCTTTTGTTCTCATCAACAAAAATTGTGTTCATGCACAATGACATCCAACAAAGCCTTGAAGCCCAATTCTCTCTGCTCCTGGAGATTTTCACTTTGTTATCCAACTCAGAGAAATCTCGTTGTCACATGTATACAGTACATCTGTAGCGTAAACCTAGACCCACATGTGTCAGGTTGTCACAGAGCATTACCAGAAGCAGCGGCAGCAGCCAGAAGCAGGAGTTCTGCAATGTAAAAGGTTCAGAAACTATTTAGATGCTTTCTGTAGATTTCATCATCCTCGTACCTTTATACCTTCATATTGTGGTAGCATCTCAGCTAATTCCTGAAATTTGTTTTCTGTCTTGCAGGCTTGACATGTGACATGATTCCCACATGTAATGCCAAGATGCGATCTATTGCTGTCAGCCTGAAATGCCTCTGGAAAACCTTGACTGACCTTCAACTTCCCTGAATTTACACCTCCCACTTATGAGTGACCTTCCATCCACTAAGACCTGTAGACCACCTTCATTTGCTTTGTTTGTTCTCTTTCAGCCTGTCTATTTTATTATATGTCTGCAGAGTCTCAAGCGTCAATCATCTAAGCCGCAGCTTCTAAATTAAACTTGTCTGTTAGTGAAGGATTTCTGTCAAATAACTTCCAGCTTAGTCTAGAGGATTGAGAATGGCTAATCTATTCACATTTCACTTACTGTGAACCTAACTGCATCTCTACTTGTACAGGTTGCAGCAATATCTTATACTGGGAACTGCTAGGGCTACTCTTAGAAATCTACAGAAGTATTTATATGCAATTTTATGAAACTACTTTTATTTCAACTTCAAAAGATATTTAAATTTAGATATTTAAAAATGTTCACTAAGATTATCATCACAATATTATCTATTACAAGAACGAAGCTTCCAGGAGCCATTTATGAGCTTACGAAAATGTTCTTATATCAGAAAACTCCAACCAACATCAGTGATCATGCTGTCCCACTAAAGCCCTAGAGGATCCATTAGTGGAACTATTTTTTGCTTGGGGTTAGGCTTCAGAAGAAGACAAACTCAATACAAGCTTTTTTTTTTTAGACATAATTAGTTACTTTCTAGAGGTGATTGAAATGATTAGAAAAAATAATAATTTGATTCTAGTTTAGGCTAAATTCACATTGGGCGTTTTTTCAGCTTGATTTTAATGCTTTTATTATGCAAACTTTCAGCTGCATTTTGTTAGTACCAGGAAAACCTATGAGATTTCAAAAATTTCATGCACACATATTGTTTTTTTTGTCATCATTATTTTGTGCTTTGTATGTTTTTTTGGACATACAGCATGTCACTATTTTCAACCAATGACTTGAATGGGTGGTGAAAAAAAGCTGAAAAAACACAGCAAAAACGCAGGTATCAGGTTTTGCTGCGTTTTTTTGTGCCAAAGCCTCCTACTATGGAATAGGACTTTATTTTTCAATACTAAACTTTATGAACATGCCCAAGAGACAAATCTAGCATGAAAAAACGCAACAAGAAAAAGCAAGGAAACCATGCTTTTTTTCTGCAGCTTCTTTGCTGCTAAGAGATCAGGTTTTTCTGCAGAAAAAAAAACCCCTGAAATAATGTGAACTTGCCCTTATGAAATTTGCAGATCCCACCAAATCTAAACAATTTGCATTTCATTTTGTGCAAATAGCCAAAAAAAAATTCTTGCTGCCATATTACACACGACAGAAGATTGCATTTGTAACAGGCAGACATAGCCTCAGGCAGGGTCGGACTGGCCCAACGGAGAACCGGAGGATTCTCTGGTGGGCCAAGGCACTGACACCTGCTGGCATACTGGCCAGTAGCTACCTAGGGCCCCCGCTGCTCCAGGGGCCCTCAGCCAGTGGTGTGCTGCTAATAACGGCACACCCAGCAGCTATGGGGTCTGAGTTGGGGGGCCCGCTCGGGGTCAGCTGAGCAGCAGCTGGAGACAGGAGCCTGTCCCCACTGCTAAAGTGAAATGAATTTTCACACTTCCCCATGCCCCCATGGGCGTGGAGAAGAGCGAGTACTCATTTCACATAGCGGGCAGTGTTAGCAGCCGGCTGAGGCTAACACTGCCCACATGTAATTCCTGAGTGGCTGCATTGGGGCACCGGAGGTGGGCCCCTGCATGGTGGCTAATCCCTGTAGCTAGGTACCGAAGTGGAGCTGCAGAGATCCGATGCCATTCTGCTTCCTGTTTGCTGCCCTGCGCTTCCTGTCTGACACAGCATGGCTGGATGACATCCTCATTCAGTGCGGCTGTTTTAGAGAGAAAGCTGCCAGCACCAAAGGTGCTGCTTCCTGAATGTGCTGCGGTGAACGTGCGGATAGGTGAGTGTTGCAGAGTCTCTGTATGCCTGCGTGAGTGTATGTGGTGCGGTGCTGTGTGTGTGTGACAGAGTGGTGTGGTGCTGTGTGTATAGGAGATTGGCAATGATGTGGGTGATGGAGAGAATAGTGATGGGAATGGTGGGGGAGAAGGCAATGTTGTTGATGGTGGAAAGGATGATGGGGTGGTGGGGGAGGAGGCAATGATGGAGATTGTGGAATGGGCAATGATGGAGTGGTGGGGGTGAATGCAATGATGGTTGTGGTGGTAAAGACGATGGTGGTAGTGGTGGGGGAGGCAATGATGGAGGTGTTGGAATGGGCAATGATGGGGTGGTGGGGAAGAAAGCAATGATGGAGGTGGTGTAAAGGAAAATGATGGTAGTGGTGGAAAGGACAATGGTGGTGAGGGAGGAGGCAATGGTGGAGGTGGTGAAATGGGCAATGATAGGGGTTGTGGGTGAGAAGGCAATGATGGAGGCGGAGGGGGACTGCATTATACCCTATGAGGGGAGCTGCGTTACACTTTGAGGGGGCTACATTATATTCTGTGGGGGGCTGCATTATTTTCTCAGGGGGCTACATTATATTCTGGGGGCAACATCATACTATATGAGGGGGGCTGCATTATGCCCTATGAAGGGGCTACAGTATATTCTATGGGGGGCTGCATTATACTTTATGAGGGGGTTGCATTATACTCTGAGGGGGCTACATTATATTCTGTGTTGATGGGCTGCATTATACTATATGAGGGGGCTGCATTATACCCTATGAGGGTGCTACATAATACTTTATGAGGGGGTTGCATTATATTTTGTGGGGTGCTGTATTATACCCTATGAGGGGGGCTGCACTATATTCTATGAGGGGCTGCATTATATTCCATGAGGGGGGCTGCATTATATACCATGAGGGGGGCTGCATTATATTCCATTAGGGGGGCTGCATTATATTCCATTAGGGGGCTACATTATATTCTATGACTGGGTTACCCCAACCCTTGCTACATAATTAAGATGTGTACTACCTTATATTATACTCTGATATTAGCGTGTTTTACCGCACAAGTTTTGGTTTTGTATTTATTTCTATGTAGCTACATAGTGGGCCCCAAGAATAATTTTCTCTGGTGGGCCCAAGGTGCTCCTGTCCGACTCTGGCCTCAGGTGTGATCACATGGGCTTCCTCATAGTCTATCACATCACATGATATAGCAGTGCCAATAAGCCTGTATAATAGCCTAAGTACGGAATGCAGTAGCCAGAGTTCAGCAATAGAGTCCTAGAGAACATTGAACACATACTACAGACAGTAATATGTACTTAAGAAGATTAGAGTAGTAGTCTGGGAACAATACAGAGTTTCAATTGTTTCAATTGATATGGGGAGAGACAGAGATGCATGGTGTAGCTGGCATCTGCCCTACTGCATTTGAAGTAAAATTATGTATTTTTGCTTCTTTCTTAATGCAGTAGAAAGCAGAAACAAACCAGCTCAACAGTTTAAAAAAAAATCTGAAATCAGTTTCAGGTGGTGTGTTTGCTTGTCACAAGTGATTGACTTTTTTAGTTTATTATGCAATCGTTTTTGTGATGGAGGGGACATTTGTTTAAAAAAAAAAAATCCATAAAATCCAGACATTTTACAGTGACCGTAAACCTTTCAAAGTGTGCGCGTCACAAACGATTTTTTTGCACATCAGTTTTACTGGTCAACTTTGACATCCATACACACCACACAAACACAGTACCCTGCTGCAGGTGCTGTCGTTTTGGTCATATACTCACCTAGCATTTATTATTTTGACATTTCTGGCAAAGGGGTTGAAATTTGCTGGAGAAATAGAAAAAAAGTAAAAAAATTAGACATTTAACTGGGCATTTCTGTTTTTTTATCATCTGTTTTACTATTCCAATTTGACTACCGTACATGCTACAACTATACTGTGGACACCTGCATATTTTTTTTCTGTAAATGTAACTGCCTAACTAACATTTTTTAGTTACATTTTTTTTGCAAGAGTTGAATAATTAGAATTGAAAAGATTAGCAAAAGTTAAGAATATTGTTACAAGCAAACAGGTCACAGGTGAGGATGCTACTTTTAGTAGCCATTTAAACCCATTTGTGTCAACTTCTGTCCATGTTATCAGGGCAAAATCACCAGGGTATGTGAACTTTTGATCAGGGTCATTTGGATGTTTTGGGTTGTCATTATGATTTAAAAAGAGAAAACACAGTAGTTAGACAATAAATGGCTTCACCCAACCACTAACCATGAGTGGAGAAAAAGTTTTCGTGTTATCATTCACATTCAAAAAAGGTGAAGAAAGCAAAAATTCTGCAAGGGAATGTAAACTTTTGAGCACAGCTGTAAATAAAAAAGAACCTGTACATGTTTGGTATCTACGAACTCGTAATGGCCTGGAAAATCATAATGTCAGATCATTTTTAGAATTTACCGAACATGGTAAAATTGCAAAACAAATTGTGAAATTGCACTTTTTTTTAAATTTCACCGCACTTTGAATTTTTACCATGTTTTGCAGTACACTATATGGCAAAACCAATGGTGTCATTCAAAAGTACAACTCGTACTGCAAAAAACAAACCCTCACATGGCCATATTGACAACAAAAAATAAAAAAAATTATGGCTCTGGGAAGAAGGGAAGCAAAAAACAGATACTCAAAAGCAGAAAAACCCAAAACCCAAGGTGGTGAAGGGATTAATACAAGTTGCATATATAATGGACCGATCACTTCCTTTAGTGTCTTCATGTCTTAAGAAAGCTGAAGAGGTTAAAAAACTCAAAAGACTTAACATAGGAACAGCAAGTCCTTCATTTTAAATGTGTTTATTTCTTCTGGCAGAACAGGGGTTAATGGGCCATGTTGGAAATCCCTGTGCTCACAGCTGTGCTTGGTTAGCCACTCCTTTTCCCTTTATAATCTGGGCTCTGTTACTAATCCTTGTCAAAGCTAGCATTTGCTGCATGGCTAATGGTGGGAGAGGAGCATATATGAGAAGGAGAGCTGAAGACGTTATTAGTGACTGTTGCTTGGTTTATACGCATGGTAATTCCCTATCCTTCTCTGCTTTTGTTTATTCTCCTACCTTCACACCCCGATGCATTATCTGTTACATGTTAGTGAATATTTTGTATACCTGGAGTTTTCTGTTAACCCTTGTCTGTGCTGTCTTGTTCATCAGGTTGGTGTACTATGGTGCACAGTAGCGACCTCTCTTCCCTGGGTGGGTGAGGTGAACAGATGGAGGGTTAACTTACACACGTGGTCAAAATTGTTGGTACCCCTCGTTTAATGACAGAAAAACCCACAATGGTCACAGAAATAACTTGAATCTGACAAAAGAAATAATAAATAAAAGATCTATGACAATTAACAAATGAAAGTCATACATTGTTTTTCAACCATGCTTCCACATAGTTTTTATAAAAATAAAACTCATGAAATAGGCCTGGACAGAAATGATGGTACCCTTAACTTAATATTTTGTTGAAAACAAATAGAGAACAAGCAGTGTGAACAGGCGCCAACCAAAAAAACATCCTAGCTGAAAAATTATAAAGGTTGCACCATTATTTACCAAGAATGATTACTCTAGAATATTAAAAATGCATAACTGCCATAGGAAAAACACGCTAAATAATGTACACATGAAATATTTATGGCAAAAATTGCTATGAAAAAATTGCTATGAAAAAAGGAAGGTGCTTCGCGCATTAAATTGGCCAATATATGTGAGCCCAATTGCCATGTCATGGTGTCCCTCATAATTGGGTCCCTGTTCTGTTTTGTCACCTCTCCTGGGCAAAAAAAGCCTACAATTTATGGGTCAGGAGTGGGCCAGCTAACTACTTAAAATCACATGTGGCTCTTGGGAGTGGGAGTGCACATGTCCAAAAAGGCTTAATAGAAATAGAGAACAAGACCAGCACATCCAAGCTATTGTGAACAGGCGCCAACCAAAACAAATCTTAGTTGAAAAACTATAAAGGTTGCACCATTATTTACCAAGAATGATTACTCTAGAATATTGAAAATGCATTACTGCCATAGAAAATAGGAAAAAAGCGCTATAAAATGTATACATGAAATATTTATCTGCAAAAATTGCTATGAAAAAAGGAAGGTACTTCGCGCATAAATTGGCCAATGTATATGAGCCCAATTGCCACGACAAGGCGTCCTTCGTAATTGGGTCCCTGTCCTGTGTTTTGTCACCTCTCCTGGGCAAAAAAGCCTACAATTTATGGGTCCCTCCCAAGCGCCACAGGTGATTTTAAGTAGTTAGCTGGTCCACTTCTGACCCATAAATTGTAGGCTTTTTTGCCCAGGAGAGGTGACAAAGCAGGACAGGGACCCAATTACGAAGGATGCCTTGACGTGGCAATTGGGCTCACATACATTGGCCAATTTATGCGTGAAGTACCTTCCTTTTTTCATAGCAATTTTCGCAGATAAATATTTAATGTGTACATTATATAGCGCTTTTTTCCTATTTTCTGTGGCAGTAATGCATTTTCAATATTCTACAGTAATCATTCTTGGTAAATAATGGTGCAACCTTTATCGTTTTTTAACTTAATATTTTGTTGCACAACCTTTTGAGGCAATCACCGTAATCAAGCGATTCCTGTACCTGTCAATGAGACTTATGCACCTTTTGACAGGTATTTTGGCCCACTCCTCAAGAGCAAATTGCTCCAGTTATCTCGTGTTTGAAGATTGCGTTTTTCAGATGGCATGTTTCAGCTCTTTCCAAAGATGCTCAATAGGATTTAGGTCAGGGCTCATAGAAGGCCATTTCAGAATAGTCCAATGTTTTCCTCTTAGGCTTTCTTGGGTGTTTTCAGCTGTGTGTTTTGGGTCATTATCCTGTTGCAAGACCCATGACCTGCAACTGAGACCAAGCTTTCTAACTTCTGACACTGGGCAGCACATTTCTCTCTAGATTCCCTTGATAGTCTTGAGATTTCATTGTACCCTGCACAGATTCTAAACACCCTGTGCCAGATGCAGCAAAGCAGCCCCAGAACATAACAGAGCCTCCTCCATGTTCTTTTCCTGATATGCTTCATTTTTCCCTCTGTGAACAGAGCTGATGTGCCTTGCCAAAAAGTTCCATTTTTGTCTCATCTGTCCATAAGACATTCTCCCAGAAGTTTTGTTGCTTATCAACATGTAGTTTGGCAAATTCCAGTCAGGCTTTTTTATGATTTTTATTCAACAATTCTGTCCTCCTTGGTCATCTCCCATGAAGTCCACTTTGTCACATACAATGACGGATGGTGCGATCTGACACTGATGTTCCTTGAGCTTGAAGTTCACCTTTAATCTGTTTAGAAGTTTTTCTGGGCTCTTTTGCTACCATTCGTATTATCCGTCTTTTTGATTTGTCATCAATTTTCCTCCTGCAGCCACGTCCAGGGAAGTTGGCTACAGTCCCATGGATCTTAAATTTCTGAGTAATATGTGCAACCGTTCTCATAGGAACATCAAGCTGCTTGGAGAGGGTCTGATAACTTTTACCTTTAACATGTTTGTCTATAATTTTCTTTCTAATCTCCTGAGACAACCCTTTCCTTTGCTTCCTCTGGTCCATGTTGAGTGTGATGCACACCATGTCACCAAACAGCACAGTGAGTATCTGTAGCCCTATATTCAGGCCCACTCTCTGATTCCAAGATTGTAGACACCTGTGATGCTAGTTAGTGGACACACCTTGATTTAACATGTCCCTTTTGTCACATTATTTTCAGGGGCACCATCATTTCTGTCCAGGCCTATTTTTTTTCTAATTCTGTGGAAGTGTAAGAAGAGAGCCCAGACTGAGAATACCTTTTTCACGCTGGTGCCGGTACTGTCGGGACTGTCACCTTTGTTTTCTGGGGGAAAGCTTAGGGACCCGGACTGACTTTTGCACTTGACGGCAGGGGACGGAGTGAGGATAAAAAGGGCAGACTTGGTGGGAAGAAGCCGCGCACAGCAGGGGAATTTAGGTGCTCCGTCCTCTGAGCACTGTGACCGCACAGGACCGTGCTATATTATCCCAGCTGCTCCCACAAAGACTGTGATCAGAGAACAGTTTATCACCCGTTGGTCCCTGCTGCTCAAGTAATTACTCATCTCAGGCCACCGTCTAACACGCGCATGCCGCCTAAAAAAAACCGGGTGACTTACCGAGAACTTTACTCTTACTCTTCTCTGTCCAGCCCCGGAAGTACACAGTACACAGTACTTCTTGCCTCCCTGCTACTCAGGACCCAGGAACAGAAACAGAGGACTCTCTGCTATTGCCAAGAACCGGACCACCGATGCTTACAAGCCTGCATTGTTTCCTTCACATGCTGACCGTGTCGCCACCACCGTGGGCACTCGAGGCTCCTCATTCTGAAGCCGTCAGACTGGTAAGTTTATTACTGTTTAACATTGTTTATATCCTCTGCCCTTGCACTCTCTGTCAGTGTTATGCGAGTGTTAATACCACTTATCTATACCTTCCCTCCTCCCTGCGTGGACTATACCCCTGTTATAGTAAAGTTAATTATAACCCTTGCTCTGCCTCCTTTCTGTTACTGCATCCCGCAACCTGCTTACAGAAGTATGGTTGAAAAGCAATATCTGACTTTCATTTGTTAATTTTCATAGATCTTTTATTTATTATTACTTTAGTCAGATTCAAGTTATTTCTGTGACTATTGTGGTTTTTTGTCATTCAACGAGGGGTACCAACAATTTTGATCACGTGTGTAGGAGATAAGGCAAAGGCGGAGGCCCTGGCATCTTCGCCATCTGAAGTATCCCAGGGAGCAGGGTGAGCTAGGGCGCCCCGTAGTGTTAGCGACAGGGTAGGAGCTCCTGGTCCCAGGTCACCTGACAGTTGAGTTGTGACCAGGGCCGGACTGGCCATCTGGCAATTGCCAGAAGGGCCTGTCTGGTCTTGGGCTGCCTTGTCTGCTAAGTGGTTACCAGAATCGGTGTTCTCAAGACACTCATACTGTTAAGAGTTGTGATGGAGCACAAAGTCTCTGACTCCGTCACTTACCCCAGCAGGCCACAGATATCTTTAGAAAATTTGGTCTTAAGGCCCCGTCTCACTAAGCGATTTACCAACGATCACGACCAGCGATACGACCTGGCCGTGATCGTTGGTAAGTCGCTGTGTGGTCGCTGGGGAGCTGTCACACAGACAGCTCTCTCCAGCGACCAACGATCAGGGGAACGACTTCGGCATCGTTGAAACTGTCTTCAACGATGCCGAAGTCCCCCTGCAGCACCCGGGAAACCAGGGTAAACATCGGGTTACTAAGCGCAGGGCCGCGCTTAGTAACCCGATGTTTACCCTGGTTACCAAAAAAAACAAACACTACATACTCGCCTTTCGGTGTCCAGGTCCCTTGCCGTCTGCTTCCTGCTCTGACTGAGATCCGGCCGTACAGTGAGAAGTGAGAGCAGCGGTAACGTCACTGCTGCTCTCACTTCTCACTGTACGGCGGCTCAGTCAGAGCAGGAAGCAGACGGCAAGGGACCTGGACACCGAAAGGCGAGTATGTAGTGTTTGTTTTTTTTGGTAACCAGGGTAAACATCGGGTTACTAAGCGCGGCCCTGCGCTTAGTAACCCGATGTTTACCCTGGTTACCAGTGAAGACATCGCTGGATCGGTGTCACACACACCGATTCAGCGATGTCAGCGGGGCCTCAACGACCAAAAAAAGGTCCAGGCCATTCCGACACGACCAGCGATCTCGCAGCAGGGGCCTGATCGCTGGTACGTGTCACACATAGCGAGATCGCTATGGAGGTCGCTGTTGCGTCACAAAACTTGTGACTCAGCAGCGATCTTGCTAGCGATCTCGCTATGTGAGACGGGGCCTTTATAGTAAATCTTGCTTGCCTCCATCCAGGGTAATATTAGTATAATGTCCACATCTGGTCCTTGGAAACGGGGACAACATGGTCCTGTGTGATTGCAAATGCCAGGGCTGAATTTCAGTCCCAGTCCGTACCTGGTCGTGACAAGCCCTCTAAACAATTTATAAATAGACTTTACAGCAAATTGACAGAATCTAACACTTTTCCGACATTAATGAATTTTTCATTACAATGCTTTTGTGTTCATTACTGATTAAATAATTTTTCCTGGAAAGTATAGTATAAGGAGTGAAGCATTGGTGCAGTACATATTACAGTATAGAGAATAAATATTTTGCTCCAGAGAGGATAGAACGCAGAATGCTTTGCAACCTAAATTCTTTGTGCAGCAAGTTGTGCACTGTGGGAAAGAGAGGAAGCTATTAAAGCATCATAAATATATAAGACTCCTTACACCATATTGAACCGTGTACAACCTAAACATAAAACTAGATTTACATCTTTCGCCAAATATATATTTTTTAGCTTTCACCAAGCAGTAATAGATGTGATATCCAATGATGACTGCTGAAATAAACTATCATTATGCAAAATTTTTAATTTAAATTATTCCTTTAGCAGAGTGAAAACACAGCCTTCTGTTATATTGTGGTTATGAATCTTCCTGTGCAGCGCTGTAAAATTTTATGGTACCAGAGCTATGTTTAAATAATGTACGTTTTGGGATATTGATGCATTCTGCATGGTAAATGCCAAAGCAAATATTTTGTGGTCTGAAGTTTTATATTATGTCTTCACAAAGGAATTTTTATATGTTCAAAGCAAAGCAGTTGTGAGGCCCAAAACATGCCAGCCAAAAGCATTCAATTCTTTCAGTTAGGTTTACAAACAATATAACTTCTATGTTTATTTTGCTCACATAATTGAAAAATTTAATTTCAGAGCTTGGATTCATCTGGAATTTCTTCTAGCACTTATTCTTAAAGGGAACCTGACAGTTAGTCAGAAAAACATACTTTAAAAGCCACTGGGGACTGAGTCACACAGGAGACTGGATGCACCGGCGGGTCCCAGCGGCTTCTCCTCCGTTGCCCAGAATACACGGATCTCTCCCTACACGCACATATAGGGAGATGGACCGGGCAGCATGTATCAGCTGTCAGGTTTACTTTAAGAGGGACCTTCAAATACAGCGGCCTATTTAGACCATGCCAGAAGCAAAATCTAAAAGGCGTTCTGTGAGTGTAACACTGAAAGCATAATGCATTGCAATATATTAGTTCAGCAATCAGGGTAACAGAAGCTAAAGTCCCATAGAGGGACTAAGTAAAAAAAAAAGTTAAAAAGAATTGCAAAAATATTTTTTAAAAATCACAAAATAAATAAAAAAATCTAACAATAAATAGGTATATTTATGTAAAAACAAAAATAAACAAAAACAGTACACATGTTTGATATCGCCGCATCTGGAACGACCAGACCTATAAAACTATCACATAAGTTAACCCCTTCAGTGAACATAGTAAAAAATTAAATAAAAATCTTGGGGAAAAAAACTATGCTTTTTCATTATACTGTAGAAATAAGAGGAATAAAATGCAATCAAAAAGTCGAATGGAAATAAAAATGGTATAGCTGAAAACATCATCTTGGCTCACAAAAAATTAAGCTGCCATACAGCTTGATCAGTGGAGAAATAAAAAGCTGTAGCTCTCACAATATAGCACTGCAAAAACATTTATTTTGTCTATAAAATAGTTTCTATTGTGTGAAAATGGCAAAACATGAAAAAGATATAAATATGGCATCACTGTAATCACACCAACCAAAAGAATAAAGTCATCTGATCACTTATAACTCACAAAAAACAGCATTAAAAATAAATAGAACAAATTCTTGACCTGCTGTTGATTTGTTCATTCTGCCTCCCAAAGGTTGCAGTAAGTCTCGACTCACATTTATACTGCTCTACTATGAGTGCTTACACCAGAGGTTTTTTTTGTAAATCTCTGAAATACGTGATTCAGACAGAATTCCTTGAGCAAGATTCCCTATAATAAGACAGATGGAGTCACTGTGGCCACCATCTGCTATATTATCCGGTGATAGCTGTCTTTTTAAGCATAAAAGCGCAGTCGGCCACAGTTTGTCCACTCTGAAACACTGCTTAACAGAAGCCAGATGGAGTCCAGAGTAACTCTGCGGCCTCATAGTGAATGGACTCCTTCGGGGTTTCATCTGAATCATGTCATTCAGAGATTTAAATGGAATCCCAGATGTAAGTGCTCAGCATAGAGCACAGGATAAATGTGATTCAAAATACCGTAAAATGTTCCAGTTAAAAATTTCAACTCAATGCACACAAAAAGCAAGTCCTCACTCAGGTCTGTCATCTGTCAAAGAAAATATAGGGGGCTTCCACATTACTGGTAGGACAAAGGCTCTGGAAAAATGATATAGCTCCTCATCCCCCAAAAGAAATCCTCCCATAGGGGTGGAGCCCCATATTCATTACTGTAATGAGCGGTAATGGTGACCGCTCAGTACAGGAAGAAGCTGCGGCGCCAGGAAGCAGGGACTGCACCGCGCCAGGAGCAGGTGAGAATAACGGGGAGGGGAACGCTGCACTGCGCAATATTCACCTGCTCCCCGTTCTGGGCGCCGCTCCATCTTCAGTGTCTTCTGCAGTGACGCTCAGGTCAGAGGGGGTGGTGACGTGGTTAGTGTGTGCCCTCTGCCTGAACGTCAGTGCAGAAGACTCTGAAGATGGAGCGGCGCCGGAATGAAGTCAGGTGAATATTGAAAGTGCCGGGCGCCTGAGCGACGGAGAGGTGAGTATGTGATTTTTTTTTTTATCGCAGCAACAGAAAATGGGGCAAGTGTCTGTATGGAGCATCTTATGGGGCCATAACATTTCTGCAGCACTATATGGGGCAAGTGTCTGTATGGGGCCATAATCAACATTTGTGCAGCACTATATGGGGCAAGTGTATGTATGAAGCATAATATGGGGCCATAATCAATGTTTGTGCAGCACTATATGGGGCAAAAATCTTTATGGAGCATTTTATGGGGCCATAATTAACGTTTGTGCAGTATTTTACGGGGCAAAAGTCTGTATGGAGTATCTTATGGGGCCATAACGTTTGTGCAGCACTGTATGGGGCAAATATCTTTATGGAGCATCTTATGGGCCATAATTACCATTTGTGGAGCATTATATGGGGCAAGTGTCTGTATGGAGCATCTCATGGGGCCATAATCAAGGTTTGTACAGTGTAACGCCGCTGGGTTTGTACCTTGTTTCTTCGGCGTTACTTTTGCATATCTCTGCTTTAACCCTTGCTCCTCTCCCCCTAATGTGCAGAGATACTGTTGTCTGCCACCGCTGCGTAGCTGTACATGTGCTGTGATGACTTTGCTCTGCTGCATGGCCACTCGCATGTGCGGTCCCTGGCTGCCGCTTGGAAGCTAGCCTTGGCTTGCGAGGTCCTCTGCAGCTGGTGCATGGCTTCTCACGTGTGTCCAGGCTAGCAGCCGCTGCCAGGTGCCCTAAGCCACAGTTCCTGTGCTGTCAGTGCTATAATGGTTTCTGTTTGTGCTTAGGGTGCGCGCGGCCACACCTACCCTGCTTTTATCAGGGTTTGAGTGTGCACCTGTGTTGCTTCCTCAGCCTATTGCTGAGGAGCAGCTCCTATATAAACTTCCTCTTTGCTGCTGGGCGGTGCCAGAGCATTGCATTGTGTTTCTGTGTCTTGCCTTGTGAGGTATCCAGCTCCCGTTCTGTCTGCAGTATGTTCTGGGAGATCTGATGCCTGTCTCTTGCCTGTTCTGGGGGCCGAGTACCCAGATCTGCCTATCCTGGAGGCTGTATATCCAGATCCGTTTGTGTCTTGTTTACCCGCCTGTTCTGGGGGCAGAGTACCCAGATCCGCCTATCCTGGAGGCTGAATATCCAGTACCTGATCCTGTCTCTGTTATGTTTCTTAAGTCCTATTGTGTCTGGCACCCCGCACCCTGTGACTGAACTTTCCGGGCTCATCTTTCAAAGATGGAGTTCGGTGTTCTTGCTGAGCGCTTACTATTCTGTGCTCAGTCTTCCATGCGGTGCTAACCCTGTCTGGCCCAGTTCCAGTCCAGCGGAGCTAGCACCATCACGCTTGAGTTCCTTCCTAGGTCTGATGTCCGGAGCCTGACGGCCAAAGTTATGAACCTGATGACCTCCGCTACCTGGTCCTGTGCCCTCCGTGTCCCAGCCGATGACCTGGGCTGCCACGCCAGTGTCCAGCCTGTGTCTGATGTCCTTCCGGTGTCTGATGTCCTGATTTCTGGGCTGCCACGTCAGTGTCCCAGCCGATGACCTGGGCTGCCACGCCAGTGTCCCAGATGTCTTTCCGGTTTTCCTGATGTCCTTTCATTGTCCGATGTCTTGATTCCCTGGGCTGCCACGCCTGTGTCCATGTGTCCTGCCTGTGTCCTGATGTCCTGCCTGTGTCCTGAGGTTCACCCTGAGATGACGTCCTTCTGGGATCGGCGTCTGATGTTCTCCTGCTGTGCCTGTGCTACGTCCGAGGCCTGAGAGATTGGCCGTCCTAGTATGCCCGTGCCAGATGACCCTGGACTGCATCAACCCGTGATGACTCCTGCCATCGTCAGACATCTATCTAAACCTGTGGTCCTGATGTCCTACCTGTGATCCTGATGTCCTGCCTGTGGTCCTGATGTCCTGCCTGTGGTCCTGATGTCCTGCCTGTGGTCCTGATGTCCTGCCTGTGATCCTGATGTCCTGCCTGTGATCCTGATGTCCTGCCTGTGATCCTGATGTCCTGCCTGTGATCCTGATGTCCTGCCTGTGATCCTGATGTCCTGCCTGTGATCCTGATGTCCTGCCTGTGATCCTGATGTCCTGCCTGTGATCCTGATGTCCCGCCTGTGATGACGTCCTTCAGGGATCGGTGTCTGATGTTCTCCTGCTGAGCCTGCGCTACGCCTGAGGCCTGAGAGATTGGCTGTCCTAGTATGCCCGTGCCAGATGAACCTGGACTGCATCAACCCGTGATGACTCCTGCCATCGTCTGAGTCGTGTACCCTTCCTTGACATGTGGAATCGGGATCCTGACATCATTATGTTTTGTTATGTACTGTGCTATCATTTAAGTAAACTTTGTTTCTTCATACCTGAAGTTGTGCGGTGTAGTCTAGTTCTGCATATCTACATCTTGTTCACATGCTCAGCTGCCACAGACCCTGCTCGCTGCCGTTCCCTAGTCTGGGTAGGTCCAGGTTACTCTGTGGTCCAGTGGGTCCACATTGCGTTCCTTTTTGGGACGCTCGCCCACGTCGTCTAGGTCTGGCGACGTGGAGGTGTCGGCTCGGCCACGTTTGTGGTCGCAGCCGCAACATACAGCACTATATGGGGCAAATATCTTTATGGAGCATCTTGTGGGGCCATAATCAACATTTGTGCAGCATTATATTGGGCAAATGTGTCTATGGAGCATCCTATGGGGCCATTATTAACCTTTATCCAGGATTATATGGGACATATTTTAATATGGAGCATCTTATGGAGCATTATATGGGGCTCCTGATTCAATATAGATATTCAAAAGCACTTAACCTACTGATGTCTCAATTCATTTTACTTTTATTGGTATCGATTTTTACTTTTGACATTTACCGGTAGCTGCTGCATTTTCCACCCTAGGCTTATACTCGAGTCATTAAGTTTTTTGTGGCAAAATTAGGGGGGTCGGCTTATACTTGGGTCGGCTCATACTCGAGTATATACGGTAATTTCCGGAGTCCATGTCTCCAGAAACAAAAGCTGGGCATAATGTACTGGGCACTACTAGGTACTGGACAATGCAATATATGTGCACTACAAAATCCACTGCTGCTTGTTTCTGGAAAATACTTGTGGAGTCAAATTCAAGACTACACCAGTAGATAAATTCCCTGAGGGGTGTAATTTCCCTCCTCAAGTGAGTCACTTGAGGAGGGATTCTGCTCTTCTGACACTTAGGGGCATTGTATATGGAGTCCAAAAATATTCAAAGATAATTTGTTCTCCAGTAGTGATATAGCGCTCCTTCCTTCCCAAGTCTCGTCATGTGGCTAAGCAGTACTATACAGCCAAATATGGGGTATTGCCACATTCAGCAGAAATTGTGTGACAAATTTTGGTGCCATTTTTGTCCATATCCCTGTGTGAGAATGTAAAATCTGGGGCTAAAGCAAAATTTTTGAGGTAAAAATGAAACTAGTTTTTCTTCACTGTTCATTGGTCACTGCACCCTTAGGGTATGTTTCCACGTTCAGGAAACGCTGCGTTTTTGACGCTGCGTTTTTCTGCTGCGTCAAAAACGCAGCGTCCAGATGTTACAGCATAATGGATGGGATTTTATGAAATCCAGACTCCACTATGCGTTTAAAAACGCATGCGTTTTTGCCGCGAAAATGCATGCGTTGTGCGTTTTTTCAAAACGCTGCATGTTGCTACTATGAGCAAAACACGCAGGTACACCACAGGTGACCTGCCAGTGACCTCAGGTGCAGTTTTGGTCAGGATTTTACTTGCATAAAATCCTGACCAAAGACTGATGCAATCCTGAACGTGGAAACATACCCTAAGATGAATTAATTGAGAGGTGTAGTTTGTAATATGAGGTCACATATGGTGGGTTCTGCTGTTCTGGCACATCAGGGACTATTCCAGTGGGTCATGGCACCTGCAAAACATAACCGCAAAATCTGCACTATAATATGGTGCTCTTTCCCTTCTGAGCTTTCCATTGTGCCTGAAAAGTAGTTCCCAATTACATTTTAAAGTATTGGCGCACTCATAAGAAATTGCCAAACTGTGAAGTCCATTTTTTTCCTATTAGCCCTTATAAAAATTAAAAACCAGGGGCTAAAACAACATTTTAATGGTAAAAATGTAATTATTCTTTCTTCACCGCCCAATGGTATAAAATTCGGTGAAGCGCATGTGGTCTCAATATGGTCACTGCAACCCTAACTGAATTAATTGAGAAGTGTAGTTTGTAATATTGGGTCACTTATGAAGGGGTTCTGCTGTTCTGCCACCTCAGGGGCTCTGTCAATGTGACATGGCACCCTCAAACCATTCTAGAAAATCTGAACTCTAATATGGTGATCCTCAAAAGTAGTTTTCGATCACATATGGGGTAACACATAGCAAATTGTACTCACAATAGATTTTGGGGTCCATTTTGTTCTGTAACCCTTGTAAAAAGGAAAAATTGGGCGCTAAAGCAACAATTCTACAGGAAAAATGTATCTTTTCATTTTAATGGCTCAACGTTAAAAAATTCTGAAGTGCCTATGTACATATTTCAGTACAGTCGACTGTCTCTTTTAAAATTCAATTTTTTTAACCCCTTCATGAAGGGCAATCAAACTTTTAGCTGCCGTCAACAGATATAACAGCAGTCTGTTTGATTTCTTCCCCATCCCTCTAGGGGAAACATTTAGTAGGTATATAGCAGGGTCCAGCTCAACCTCCACATATAGAACCTTTTGTATTAAGGTTTTCACCTTTTCCCAAAATCCAGCCAGCCAAGGGCAAGACCAGAAAATGTAGAACTGAGAACCCGGTGCTGAGCAACAACGCCAGCAAATATTTGGGAGCTGGTGGTTCAGTCTATGAAGGAGCTCTGGAGTGTGATACCAAAACATCAAAATTTTATATTGGTTTTCCTTATAAAAGGTGCAGATAGAGGATTTGGATGCCCTTTCCCATATATTCTGCCAGCATTAGGGAGACAACGTCCTTCCTAGAAGAGACACCCATCTAACCATATACGGATGTTTCAAGGGGGGGTCAGTCCAAGGAGAACCCAAGATCCTGTAAATATCTGATATTAACCTTTTAGTTGATGTGCCTTTCTTACAAAGCCTCTCAAATTTCATTGGTTGAGAAACCTTCAATGAGCCATATAGTGAAGACGCTAGGTGCTTAATCTGCATGAACTGGAAGAACTCTCTATTAGTTACTGTATTTTTCAGACTATAAGATGCACTTTTGTCCCCCCAAATTTGGGGTGAAAACAGGGGTGTGTCTTATAGTCCGAATGTACTTACAGTTAGCGTGGTGGCAGCAGGAGTCGGGCGATTCTTCCAGTGGTCCGAAGCTGCACGGCAATGATCTCGCTCCCATCCCAGCCTGGTGCGGCAGGTTTGCCGGTGCTTTGTGGTGCGCGGTGGTTCGGGGGGCTCCAGCAACATTTTATGAAAGCCCAGAACCCCCAAAACTTCTACTGCCTCTATGCTGTGGCTTCCGGGATAATGGCCACCGGAGGCGGTGCATGCACAGATTGAGATCTCGGCTCCGAAATCTCATCTCCTGAGATCTCGAGATGAGATCTCATTGCCGAGATCTCAATCTGCACCTGGGGAATTAATCTGGCCTCCGGGAAAATGGCCGCTGGAGGTGGCGCATGCGCAGATTGAGATCTCGGCTACGAGATCTGGTTGCCGAGATTTCAATCTGCGCATGCACCTCCTCCAGCGACCATTTTTCCGAAGGCCACAGCATCGAGGCAATAGAAATGTGGTGGCTTCGGGCTTTTATAAAATGTCGCCATAGCCCCCGCACCATTGCGCACCACCGAACTTGCAGCACCAGCCGCACCAGCCTGGGAGGGGAGCAACATCATCGCCCTGCAGAACCAGACTTGGATGGGATTTCCTCGAGACCACTGCATCGCAGCAATGGATCTGTGGGGGCTCCGGGATTTCACAAAATGTTGCCGTAGCCCCCTGCACTCCCGAGCACTGCCAGACCTGCGCACCAGTCTGGGTCATATCATCGCCGGACCGCCAAATACCCCCTGTGACTCCACTGCCAATTACCCCCAGGTAAGCTGACTGTAGATGTAGGACTGTAAGATGGACCCACGTTTGATGCCTTAAATTTTTTCCCCATTTTCCTTCTGAAAATTTTTGGGGTGCGTCTTATGGTCCGGTGCATCTTATAGTCTGAAAAATACGGTATAGCAAATTTGGACTTTATATCATCAAACGAGAGAACTTTCAATGTGTTTCCATCCACCAAATCTGCAAATCTAAATAATCCTGCCGAAATCCACGGGTTGACCATTGTCAGTTCCAAACTGTTTGGTATCAGAGGCTGGTATATAAAAGATATCATTGGGGAATTGGGAGAGACCAAACCAAAACGCCTTGCACATGAGAGCCACAGATCCCTCATAAACTGCCTAGGGCCCAACAAAGTAAATGGTATCTTAATAGACTTAGTCGACCATAAAAGGGAGTTCGAGTGGATCGGAGCCAACCATATCTTTTCAATTTCAGTCCAAATATTGTAAGCCCATAATGAAGCCCATGAGGTGTGCTGCTCAATAGTATCCAATAGTACTTAACGATATCCAGAACAGACTAGCCCCATTGTGATCTATGAGATGTGAGAACAATTTAGGATATTCTATGGCATTTTTCGTTCCATATGAACTTCATTATAGCAGCTTGGAGAGACCTAAGTTCCCCAAGGGGAACCTTAACGGGGAGTGTCTTAAAATAATAAAGTAGCTCAGGAGAGTCAACTTAACTGAAGCTATCCCGCCAATCAGTGAGAGCGAAAGTGGCATCCACTTAGTCAAAAGCCTCCTCAACTCTCCAAAAAGAGACGCATAGTTACAAATATATAAATTGTTATAGGAAGAGGACAGATTGACCCCCAAGTATTTAATAGACTCGGTTTTCCATCTAAATTTAAAGTTTGTCTTTAAATAATCAAGGATATTAGGGGGAATGTTCAAGGGTAAGGCCTCTGTTTTAAAGGTATTAACTTATATCCCGACAGCTGTCCATACTTCTTCTAAGTGACTGAGGTCGGGGAGTGTTATATGAAGTGTAGTGAGAGTCAGTAAAACGTCATCAGCAAATAATGAAATCTTAAAGGGAACCTGTCACCCCCCTCTGGCGATTGTGTCCGGAGGAAAAGACGTGCCGCCCGGGACAGACTAAAGGTATGGCGCCAAAATTATAAAAATTAAAATTGCTGCGTTAGAAGGGAGCACAAAAAGAAGAGCCACCTTGACAGAATGCAGCCTTAGTGCTGCACTAGGTGGCTCTTTTAGTTAAAAACGCCAGAGGGGGGTGATAGGTTCCCTTTAAATACCTTATTGACTTCCACCCCTGAGATATTATGATTTTGACATATCATTGCCGCTAGAGGCTCTATACACATTACGTATAGCAGGGTGGGAAAGAGGGCATCCCTACCTCGTGCTATTAGAGATGAGAAAAGAGGGGGAGACACAAAAGGGCAATTTAATCGAGGCTGATGGAGATCTATACAATGCCTTTAAAGCTGTAAAAAAAAAGCTCCCGTGATACCAAATGTTTTCACTGTTTCAAACAAGAAAGGGGGTGATTTGAAGTTTTATAAAAAAAATTAATCTTTTTAAAAACTTTTTCTTTTTTAATTTTGGCATGCTTCAATAGTCTCCATAGGAGACTAGAAGCTGCCATAACAAGATTGTCTCTGCTCAGTAGCGTAGCTACCGGGGGGGGCAGAAGGTGCGGCGCCCCGGGCCCGGTGCTCTGGGGGGACCCACCTGGAGCTATGCTACTGTAACTGTATCGGCACACACAGCTCGCCGATTCAGTTACATTCTGCAGCAGAGCAGGGAGAATCGATGTCCCTGCTCTGCCGCCCGGCCGCTATGGGGCCCCTGAGCAGGTGGGGGGGCCCGGTGCCAGCAGTGGGCCCCCCGCCATCATCGGAAGATCAGCTGTACCAGCATTTAGATGATACAGCTGATTGCATTAATGGGAGAAGGAGCGCTGCGCTCCTTCTCCCATCATCCCCCTGTCAGTGTCGGCGTCTGACGTCGCTGACACTGACAGCAGGTGCGATGACATCACTGCCCGCCGCCCGCTGTCAGGAGATCAGCGGGAGCAGCGCAGGAACCCGGAAGAAGAGAGGTGAGTATTCATTTATTTATTTTTTATGGGTGCTGCTGCCTTATTACAGGGTCTGCCTATGGGGATCTGCCATCTTATTACAGGGTCTGACTATGGGGGCTTCCTTATTACAGGGTCTGACTATGGGGGCTGCCTTATTACAGGGTCTGACTATGGGAGTGCTGCCTTATTACAAGGTCTGCCTATGCGGATTTGCCGCCTTATTACAGGGTCTGACTATAGGGGTGCTGCCTTATTACAGGGTCTGACTATTGGTGCTCATGCCTTATTACAGGGTCTGCCTATGGGGATCTGCTGCCTTATTACAGGGTCTGACTATGGGGGCTGCCTTATTACAGGGTCTGACTATGGGGGCTGCCTTATTACAATGTCTGACTATGGGGGCTGCCTTATTACAGGGTCTGACTATGGGGGTGCTGCCTTATTACAGGGTCTGACTATAGGGGTGCTGCCTTATTACAGGGTCTGACTATAGGGGTGCTGCCTTATTACAGGGTCTGACTATGGGGGCTGCCTTATTACAATGTCTGACTATGGGGGCTGCCTTATTACAGGGTCTGACTATGGGGGTGCTGCCTTATTACAGGGTCTGACTATAGGGGTGCTGCCTTATTACAGGGTCTGACTATTGGTGCTCATGCCTTATTACAGGGTCTGCCTATGGGGATCTGCTGCCTTATTACAGGGTCTGACTATGGGGGCTGCCTTATTACAGGGTCTGACTATGGGGGCTGCCTTATTACAATGTCTGACTATGGGGGCTGCCTTATTACAGGGTCTGACTATGGGGGTGCTGCCTTATTACAGGGTCTGACTATGGGTGCTGCTGCCTTATTACAGGGTCTGCGTATAGGGATCTGCCCATGGGGGGCTGCCTTATTACAGGGTCTGACTATGGGGGCTGACTTATTACAGGGTCTGACTATGGGGGCTGCCCTATTACACGGTCTGACTATGGGGGATGCCTTATTACAGGGTCTGACTATGGGGGTGCTGCCTTATTACAGGGTCTGACTATGGGGGCTGCCTTATTACAGGGTCTGACTATGGGGGTGCTGCCTTATTACAGGGTCTGACTATGGGGGCTGCCTTATTACAGGGTCTGCCTATAGGGGAGCTGCCTTATTACAGGGTCTGTCTATGGGGGTGCTGCCTTATTACAGGGTCTGCCTATAGGGTGCTGCCTTATTACTGGGTCTGACTATGGGGGCTGCCTTATTACAGGGTCTGACTATGGGGGGTTGCCTTATTACAGGCTCTGACTATGGGGGCTGCCTTATTAAAGGGTCTGACTATGGGGGCTACCTTATTACAGGGTCTTACTATGGGGGCTGCCTTGTTACAGGGTCTGACTATGGGGGCTGCCTTATTACAGGGTCTTACTATGGGGGCTGCCTTATTACAGGGTCTGACTATGGGGGCTGCCTTATTACAAGGTCTGACTATGGGGGCTGCCTTATTACAGGGTCTGCCTATAGGGGAGCTGCCTTATTACAGGGTCTGACTATGGGGGTGCTGCCTTATTACAGGGTTTGCCTACAGGGGTGCTGCCTTATTACAGGGTCTGACTATGGGGGCTTCCTTATTACAATGTCTGACTATGGGGGCTTCCTTATTACAGGGTCTGACTATGGGGGTGCTGCCATATTACAGGGCCTGACTATGGGTGCTGCTGCCTTATTACAGGGTCTGCGTATAGGGATCTGCCCATGGGGGGCTGCCTTATTACAGGGTCTGACTATGGGGGCTGCCTTATTACAGGGTCTGACTATGGGGGCTGCCTTATTACATGGTCTGACTATGGGGGTGCTGCCTTATTACAGGGTCTGACTATGGGTGCTGCTGCCTTATTACAGGGTCTGTGTATAGGGATCTGCCCATGGGGGGCTGCCTTATTACAGGGTCTGACTATGGGGGCTAACTTATTACAGGGTCTGACTATGGGGGCTGCCCTATTACACGGTCTGACTATGGGGGCTGCCTTATTACAGGGTCTGACTATGGGGGTGCTGCCTTATTACAGGGTCTGACTATGGGGGCTGCCTTATTACAGGGTCTGACTATGGGGGTGCTGCCTTATTACAGGGTCTGACTATGGGGGCTGCCTTATTACAGGGTCTGCCTATAGGGGAGCTGCCTTATTACAGGGTCTGTCTATGGGGCTGCTGCCTTATTACAGGGTCTGCCTATAGGGTGCTGCCTTATTACTGGGTCTGACTATGGGGGCTGCCTTATTACAGGGTCTGACTATGGGGGGTTGCCTTATTACAGGCTCTGACTATGGGGGCTGCCTTATTAAAGGGTCTGACTATGGGGGCTACCTTATTACAGGGTCTTACTATGGGGGCTGCCTTATTACAGGGTCTGACTATGGGGGCTGCCTTATTACAGGGTCTTACTATGGGGGCTGCCTTATTACAGGGTCTGACTATGGGGGCTGCCTTATTACAAGGTCAGACTATGGGCGCTGCCTTATTACAGGGTCTGCCTATAGGGGTGCTGCCTTATTACAGGGTCTGACTATGGGGGCTGCCTTACTACAGGGCCTGACTATGGGGGTGCTGCCATATTACAGGGTCTGAATATGGGGGTGCTGCCTTATTACAGGGTCTGCCTATAGGGGTGTTGCCTTATAACAGGGTCTGACTATGGGGTGCTGCCTTATTACAGGGTCTGACTATGGGGGTGCTGCCTTATTACAGGGTCTGACTATGGGGGCTGCCTTATTACAGAGTCTGACTATGGGGGTGCTACCTTATTACAGGGTCTGACGCCTTATTACAGGATCTGCCTATGGGGTGCTGCATTATTACAGGGTCTGCCTATGGGGTGCTGCCTTATACTACAGAGTCTGCCTATGGGGGTACTGCCTTATTACAGGGTCTGACTATAGGGGTGCTGCCTTATTACAGGGTCTGACTATTGGTGCTCATGCCTTATTACAGGGTCTGCCTATGGGGATCAGCTGACTTATTACAGGGTCTGACTATGGGGGCTGCCTTATTACAGGGTCTGACTATGGGGGGTTGCCTTATTACATGCTCTGACTATGGGGGCTGCCTTATTAAAGGGTCTGACTATGGGGGCTACCTTATTACAGGGTCTTACTATGGGGGCTGCCTTATTACAGGGTCTGACTATGGGGGCTACCTTATTACAGGGTCTTACTATGGGGGCTGCCTTATTACAGGGTCTGACTATGGGGGCTGCCTTATTACAAGGTCTGACTATGGGGGCTGCCTTATTACAGGGTCTGCCTATAGGGGAGCTGCCTTATTACAGGGTCTGACTATGGGGGCTGCCTTACTACAGGGTCTGACTATGGGGGTGCTGCCTTATTACAGGGTCTGACTATGGGGGTGCTGCCTTATTACAGGGTCTGCCTATAGGGGTGTTGCCTTATTACAGGGTCTGACTATGGGGTGCTGCCTTATTACAGGGTCTGACTATGGGGGTGCTGCCTTATTACAGGGTCTGACTATGGGGGCTGCCTTATTACAGAGTCTGACTATGGGGGTGCTACCTTATTACAGGGTCTGACGCCTTATTACAGGATCTGCCTATGGGGTGCTGCATTATTACAGGGTCTGCCTATGGGGTGCTGCCTTATACTACAGAGTCTGCCTATGGGGGTACTGCCTTATTACAGGGTCTGCCTATATGGGGGTGCAGCCTTATTACAGTGTCTGCCTATGGGGGCTGCCTTATGCTATAGAATCTGCCTATGGGGAGTGCATTATACTATATTGTGGACTATTTGGTGCATTATGCTACTGTATATGGAGGCTATCTGGGGGCCATCATACAGTATGGAGATTACAGTGTGGGGGTCATTATACATTGTTGGAGCCATCAAACAGTTTGGGGGGTACTAAGGAGTCAGTATACTCTGTGGGTAGTACTATTCAGTGAGGGGGCATTATACTGTGTATAAGAGAGCATCATGCTGGGTATAGGGGAGCTGTACAGGGGGGAGACTCGGGACATTATTAAATGTAAAGTTGGCACTTATTGTTATAGAGGAACTCAGGTTACTGTGGCTATCAAAGGGGCACACAGGACAATATCACTTTCTAGGGGGCAAAATATGGGCACTGTTTTCTAGGGCACTTACACCCGGCATTACTATATTATAAAGGGGTACTTTAGAATTTAGAGGGCACAGAGAACCACACCGCAGGTGCAGTAATAGGGACACATACGGCAGCAGAGGCTCAGTATTGGGGTATCAGGTGCAGTAATAGGGACACATACGGCAGCAGCGGCTCAGTATTGGGGTATCAGGTGCAGTAATAGGGTCACATATGGCAGCAGCGGCTCAGTATTGGGGTATCAGGTGCAGTAATAGGGACACATACAGCAGCAGCGGCTCAGTATTGGGGTACCAGGTGCAGTAATAGGGTCACATATGGCAGCAGCGGCTTAGTATTGGGGTATCAAGTGCAGTAATAGGGTCACATACGGCAGCAGCGGCTCAGTATTGGGGTATCAGGGGCAGTAATAGGGACACATACGGCAGCAGTGGCTCAGTATTGGGGTATCAGGTGCAGTAATAGGGACACATACGCCAGCAGCGGCTCAGTATTGGGGTATCAGGGGCAGTAATAGGGACACATACGGCAGCAGTGGCTCAGTATTGGGGTATCAGGTGCAGTAATAGGGACACATACGGCAGCAGTGGCTCAGTATTGGGGTATCAGCAGGATGAGGAGTTTGTGCAGGTTGGGAATAGATGGTGATGGGGCTGGAATATGAGAAGTGAAATGTGTCTCTGTTGTATTCTCTGCAGACGAGTTGTAGCTGGAAGAAGTTGTCATGTCGGTCTGGGCCAGATGGAAAAGACAGGAAAAATTAACAATTCCATCAGAAAGGACGTCAGCTGTAAGTCACCATCTGGGACTGTACTTTGATCTGTTATATGTTCTGTAGGGCTGGTATCTACCACTGACCATATGACGGTAATATCCATGTTGGTCGTTATATAGAGATTATCTTCTGTAACAGCGCGGTCATCTGCTGAGGTTCTCCTTCAGTATTTGGACGCGTCGCCGAGTTGTAATCAAGGTTTCCTGGTTAGGGGCCCACTCAGAAGTTTCGCCCCCCCTGAACCAAAACCCTAGCTACTCTTCTGTCTCTGCTACATACAGGCCATGATCAGATCGCCTGTATGTAGCAGAATTGCTCACTTGCTATGAGCGCTTACCACTGGGCAGCGCTCATAGCAATCCGGCAGTGATAACCATAGAAGTCTGCTAGAGACCTCTGGTTGTCATGCCAACCCATCGGAGACTCGCGGACATGTGACACGGGCACCGATGGGCGGGATTTCAGACACGATTGCCAGAAGTGTGTGTTAAATGCCGCTGTCAGAGTTTGACAGCGGCATTTAACAGGTTAACAGCTGAGGGAGGATCGTGATTCCTCCCGCAGCTGTTAGCGGCACATGTCAGCTGTTCAAAACAGCTGACATGTGCTGGAAAAGACATGGGCTTAACCCACATCAAAGGGAGGGTGTCCAACATCGGTGTATTATTATGCCCGATGTCGTAAAGGGTTTAAAGGGAACCTGTCACCAGGAATAACTGTGTTAACCTGCAGATATGGGGTTAATCTGCAGGTTAACAGCGTTATAATGCTGTCCAGCGCCTGCATGCAGCCGAATGCAGCAGGGAGAAAATTATCCTTATTCTCCCCACCAGCATTCGGTATTCAGTCATAGGGCTGGGAGCAGCGCTGGTTCAGTCATCGCTCTGAGTATACAGAGGAGCCGCTGTAACCGCGGCGCCTGCGCGCAGGTGCACAACAGTATCATAACACTGTTAACCTGCAGAATAACCCCATATCCCCCCCGTTATTATTGGTGACAGGATCCCTTTAAGGATTTTAACATATTACAGTCAAGATACATAAGAAATATGTTAATACAAACATATGACTAAAATAAGGGAGGCAAAAACACAAAGGGGCGGGAAGGAGAGGAGGATGGAGGGCAAGAAAGGAGGCCTAAGACAAGAGACCTGATAAGTCTAATGACTAGTGTGTACTTCCAGAAGAATCAGAGGTGACAGAAGCTTTTATGCAAATCAGTGGAGTGGCAAAAGGTTATCTTTAGCGTATTTCACCCAGGGGAGCCAAAAGTTTTCAAATTTGGGGAATTTGTCTAAAAGTATTGTAATTGAATATTTTGACTATATCATCATTTGAATGCATATTGTCATGCCTCGGATTGGGAATTCTATACGGTGACTTGTTGCTTCATGGTCGGTTCTCCTGTCTGCTGAGCTGTTGCCCTTTCTTCCTCCTCCAAACACTGAGGTTTCAATTGTGCTTGTTGTCCCATTTTGGTTTGCTCCTCCCCAGGTGTTTCTCATTTTCCTGTTTTGGTTTTTACTCTATCACATTCTGGGTGGAATTTTATATGCTCACCCATCACTGCACTTATTTGCTGGAATACCTCTTGGTGTATGTATTTTCAGGAGGTACAGCCTTTTCAGCTAAGGGGTTTGCCTTGTTTGGTAAACTCCAGTTATTTTGTTATTTTCCTGCAGTCAGTCTGCATGCTTTCCTTCCTAGCACCTCTTCCTATTACCACTGTTAAGTTTCTGGGAGGTTACTTGTTCCTTTTATTTTGGTTCTCCTTTATTTTCCCTCTCAGCCTTATATAAGTTCTCACCCTAGGTTTTTGTATCATTCTTCACAGTTTCCTCTCCTCTTGTTTGCACTATGTTGCGGCCTTCCCTCTGGTTCCTCGGGATGTACAAGAAACCCCTCAATGACCTTTTAGGGAGTTAGGTCAGAGGTGGAGAAAGCACAGTAGTTTGACAATAAATGGCTTCACCCAACCTCTCTAACCATGAGTGGAGAAAAACTTTTGGTGTTATCATTCATATTCTCTGAAAAAAGGCTAAGAAAGCAAAAATTTTGCAGGGGTATGTAAACTTTTGAGCACAACTGTACTTGTTTCACAAAATCACATTACTGTGAAGGTTGAGAATGTATGTGTGAAAATACGAGTGTTATATATTGAATTCATTTCATTCATGATTTTTCCTTCTCTACCTGCCAAATTAGTGTTAGTCCTGCCATGGTTAATTAAGCACAATCCTGCAATTAATTGGGAGACTCGAGAGATTAGGTCATGAGGTGACTCTTGCTTTTCCAGTTGTCTGTCAGGATCTGTGGCTTCTGTGGGGACTCGCCTTCTAGAATTCATTCAGAACTTCTGTGATGTTTTTCCTGAGACTAAGTGTGATGTTCTTCCGCCGCACAGATCATATGATTGTGCTATCGACTTCATACCAGGAGCTAAAATCCCTAAGGCTTGTTTCTTTAAACTTTCTCTTCCAGAGAAAGACTCTGGCAAAGGATCATTCACCTCTCCAGTTGCCGTGGGTTTAAAAAAAAAAACTGAAAATTTGGAAATAATGCGTAAACTTCCATGCTATAGCTCCTGATAGTAGCAAAAGCCCTATATGTGAAAACTAAAACATCATAAAAATGCAGTCCAATGAGGATCAGTGTAAACGGTAGCACTATATAAAGATCCCTTATAATACGATAAGGTGATTGCTGCTCATGGACACAGTCAAGTAAGACCTAGCAAGTGAAAATAGACTAACCAAGAGACTTGCACCAGTTACTAGTTTTATGTAGTACCTGCAAATAAGTATATGCAGGTGTAAGTGCTTAACATAAGTGAATAGTGAAGTTGAGTCACTTACTGTGTCAGACCAGTTGCAGCTTCCGTCCACAATGTCCTTGGAGGTGAGGATCAGCTGCAGTGGGCGGTGTGATGTAAGCGTTACCACGGCTTGCCGAGGTACTGAGATGTGACGCGCTCTAGCCGGAAGCTGTGCCACTGAGAAACAAGACGAGTGGTGGGCGTGCCAAAAATGTGACGTCACAGATGCCCTACGGGATCATGGATTGGCCAAAAAAACAATTTGTTTTGAAGGAGACGCAGTCCTTCTTCATCAGGGAATGGCCCCAAGTATGAGCCTGTGAAGGTCGGCCAGGGCTGTAGTCGGGTTCTACTTAGGTTCTGCATGCCCTGGCCTCCCTCTACATAAACACCATGTCCCTTTTTTACAGCTCACCTGCTGTTCCATTCTCTGCACTGGCAGATCTTCTATTCGGCTCCAGACGGACTGCTTCTGTCCTCTGGGAATAACTGAGACACAGTCCAAGGATAACTTCATACACACAACAGTTTACTTTTGTTTTCTCGCAGCTCATCCAGTTCCATTATCACAGTTACATCAGATTTTACAATATACGTCACTTCAGCTTTCCCTTTCTTTCTTCTCTCCTCACACGGCTCGAGCCCGGGTCCTACTGTCTCATATGGCATTTCAGTGTCCTTCCTGTCCAGATTCCTTGCCTCATGTGGGGGTTCCCTCAACAGCTGTTTAGCCCCAGCTCCAAGGGCATCAGCCCACGCAATCATCTGCCACATGGTGAGCGACCTGCCCGTCTTTCCTGCAGTAAAATATGACCTTCGTCCAGTAGCTGCTGACGCTTGCATGTCTCTGGCCAAGCTGGTAATGGGGGTGCTGGATGGCTGGGCACTAAGCTTAAGCACCAACGTTGTGGGTTATTTAACCAGCTTCTGGACATCTAAGCCCTTCTGCGCTTTAGGGGTGCCCTGCCCCTTCTGCCTGAAAACAGGAAGATCTCTTCCTCTAACCTAAGTGACCCCTCCTACATTAACTTTCTACATTTCCCTAGGAAATATAACATATACATAGCAATGTTAAATGTGCATCTTATCAAATAATACGTGGCAATGAGACATACAGATATATGTACATATACTTTAAACCGGGACATGCTTAGGGAGGGTTTAGGATGACTAACCCGACCCCACTACAAGCCTTTTGTTTATAGATCTCTGTCCATCAGTCATACACAAATGTCGAACGGAAGCTATAGTGACTAGTGTTGAGCGATACCGTCCGATACTTGAAAGTATCGGTATCGGAAAGTATCGGCCGATACCGGCAAAGTATCGGATCCAATCCGATACCGATACCCGATACCAATACAAGTCAATGGGACTCAGGTATCGGACGGTATTCCTGATGGTTCCCAGGGTCTGAAGGAGAGGAAACTCTCCTTCAGGCCCTGGGAACCATATTAATGTGTAAAAGAAATAATTAAAATAAAAAATATTGCTATACTCACCTGTCCGACGCAGCCGGGACCTCAGCGAGGGAACCGGCAGCGTTGTTTGTTTAAAATTCGCGCTTTTACTTGGTTACGTGAGGTCCCGGCTTGTGATTGGTCAGGGCGGCCATGTTGCCGGGACGCGGACCAATCACAGCAAGCCGTGACGAAATTACGTCACGGCTTGCTGTGATTGGTCCGAGTCCCGGCAACATGGCCGCCATTAACCAATCACAAGCCGTGACGTCACGGGAGGCTGGACATGCGCGTATTTTGAAAAGCGCGCGTGTCCAGCCTCCAGTGACGTCCCGGCTTATGATTGGTCACGGCGCCATGTTGCCGGGACGCGGACCAATCACAGCAAGCCGTGACGAAATTACGTCACGGCTTGCTGTGATTGGTCCGCGTCCCGGCAACATGGCCGCCATTAACCAATCACAAGCCGTGACGTCACGGGAGGCTGGACACGCGCGCTTTTCAAAATACGCACATGTCCAGCCTCCCGTGACGTCCCGGCTTGTGATTGGTTAATGGCGGCCATGTTGCCGGGACATCACTGGAGGCTGGACACGCGCGCTTTTCAAAATACGCGCATGTCCAGCCTCCCGTGACGTCACGGCTTGTGATTGGTTAATGGCGGCCATGTTGCCGGGACGCGGACCAATCACAGCAAGCCGTGACGTAATTTCGTCACGGCTTGCTGTGATTGGTCCGCGTCCCGGCAACATGGCCGCCCTGACCAATCACAAGCCGGGACTTCACGTAACCAAGTAAAAGCGCGAAATTTAAACAAACAACGCTGCCGGTTCCCTCGCTGAGGTCCCGGCTGCGTCGGACAGGTGAGTATAGCGATATTTTTTATTTTAATTCTCTTTTTTACACATTATTACATTAATGTTGTTGCGATACCCGATACCCGATATCACAAAAATATCGGATCTCGGTATCGGAAATTCCGATACAGCAAGTATCGGCCGATACCCGATACTTGCAGTATCGGAATGCTCAACACTAATAGTGACATAGGGAAAACATGTGAGATCCCGTAAAAAATGAATGAAACGGAGTATGGATAGAATTTATAATTAAAGAAGTGAAAATACAAGATTCCAGGGACAAATATGTGTATAAAAGTGGTTTAAGAAATGTGGTTAAAAATGTTTATTAGATAATAATAAAAAATGGTTAAAATGCAATGAGTCATAAGAAGAGGCTTTAACTTAAAATAAAGCATATAGTCGTCCTTATTAAGAGAAAATTAAAAACGGCCTTACTGGCTAATAATTTAATATAGCACTAACGGCAAATGAGTTGACCTAAAACGACAGGAGTATGCTATAAACATAGATATAAAAGTGTATAATTTATATATGGATTATGGCTGGTGAGTCCATTGTGCTAAAAGGCATATAGCTCAATTCCATAATTTAGTCTCTTTGGGGCTAGACTGTCCAACGTAAATTTCCATTTGGACTCAATCCTAGACATCTGTTTTAGAAAGTCTCCACCCCTCCAATTTCTTTTGATCAGCTGTATGCCACAAAAGTGTACAACTAAACAGGATACATTGTGGATCTCTAAACAATGGCGTTGGAGGGAGTGCCCCATGAAGCCTTTGCTGATATTGTTGAGATGTTCTTTTACTCATGTGGTTAACCATCTCTTTGTGTGGCCTATATATAATTTGTTACAAAGGCAACAAACTATGTATATGACCACAGTTGAGTGACAGGGGAAGGAGTCCTTAATGGAATACTATGTTAACCCACTAGAGTCAATGAAGGTAGTTTGGAGTAGTTTCTTGATTCTAGTTTGAATGCAGAAGGAACATTTCCCACAGGGAATGAAACCTACACTTTATGGTAAGAATTAATTTGGACAAATTGCTCCAGATGTATGATTGTGGGAGCTACAAGATTGCCTATTGTTTGGGCTATCCTATATACCAACCTTGGATGGTTTTGTAGTAATTTACCTATCACTATATCCTGTTGGAGGATTGGCCAATATTTCCTCACAATACCCTATTGTTAGACCAATATTAAGTAATAATTGGTAGTTCGTTATTTTGTTAGGCAATGCTTTGGGTTCTAGACATATGTTTTTCTTTATAGACCAAGTTGTGTCTGGACATAAACCCTACCTCCTGTATAACTTTATCCAACATTGGTGCCTTATACCCCTTATTGAGAAACTGTTGCTTTACATACTTTGTTTCGTTGATATAGTCTTCCATATTGGTAATTTTGCCAAATGCTTTTAAATAGACCCTTGGTGATATTAGTTACCCAGACAGGTAGATGGCAGCTGGTAATTTGGATAAAACTATTAGAATCTACCTCTTTATCATAACATTTAGTGTTTAGGTGATTCTGGTCAATATAAATATTAAGATCTAAGAAATTTACATTTGATTTACTAGAAATTGGGGTTAATTCTAGGCCAAATTCATTATTGCTCAATACCAAAATAAAAAGATTTAAATCAGCCTGAGACCCCTCCTAAATGAATAAAATGTTATAGGTGAAACAACGCCATAGAGAAAGACCATTCCGTAACCCACCTTTATTAAAGATGGAAATTTCTTCCCACTTGCCCACATATACAGTAGATTTGCGTAACTCAGGGAAAGCCTAGTACCCATAGCAGTGCCCCATGTTTGTAAATAGACTTGGCCATCATAATTTAAGTAGTTTTGTGTAAGGATGAATTGTACACTTTGCATAATAAATTGAATCTGAGCTTCGTAGGATGTGTCTATCATGTGTAAGGAATGGCCTGCTGCCTCACAACCTTTCTGCTGATTAATCACCGTGTATAGGGACTTGATGTCAAGCGTTGGAAAATTGGAACTCTTTCTTATTTAAAGTCCCCAAAGATTTGCTTCCCCTCACCAGAACATTTGGTTGGCCAATGAATCTTAAGGTAGGATCGATGCTCAGCTTCTTGTATGTAATCTGGTCCTCTCGAAGGCAAAGTAATTGCTTGTGGTACATTGTCTTGTTTAACCCCTTTACCCCCAAGGGTGGTTTGCACGTTAATGACCGGGTCAATTTTTACAATTCTGACCACTGTCCCTTTATGAGGTTATAACTCTGGAACGCTTCAATGGATCCCGGTGATTCTGACACAGTTTTCTCATGACATATTGCACTTCATGAAAGTGGTAACATTTATTTGATATTACCTACGTTTATTTGTGAAAAAAACTGAAATTTGGCAAAAATTTTGAAACTTTGCAATTTTCCAAAATTTCTGGAGTACGCTGATACCCCATATTTGGAGTTAAACCACTGTTTGGGCACATGGCAGAGCTCGGAAGCGAAGGAGCGCCATTTGACTTTTCAATGCAAAATTGACTGGAATTCAGATGGGACGCCATGTTGCGTTTGGAGAGCCCCTGATGTGCCTAAACATTGAAACCCCCCACAATTGACACCATTTTGGAAAGTAGACCCCTTAAGGAACTTATCTAGAGGTGTGGTGAGCATTTTGACCCACCAAGTGCTTCACAGAAGTTTATAATGCAGAACCGTAAAAATAAAAAATCATATTTTTTCATAAATATGATCTTTTCGCCCCCAATTTTTTACTTTCCCAATGGTAATAGAAGAAATTGGACTGCAAAAGTTGTTGTGCCATTTGTTCTGAGTACGCTGATACCCCATATGTGGGGGTAAACCACTGTTTGGGCGCAAGGGAGAGCTCGGAAGGGAAGGAGCGCCGTTTGACTTTTCAATGCAAAATTGACTGGAATTGAGATGGAACGCCATGTTGCGTTTGCAGAGCCCCTGATGTAACTAAACAGTAGAAACCTCCCATAAGTGACCCCATATTGGAAACTAGACCCCCTAAGGAATTTATCTAGATGTGTTGTGAGAACTTTGAACCCCCAAGTGTTTCACTACAGTTTATAACGCAGAGCCGTGAAAATAAAAATTCTTTTTTTTCCCCACAAAAATTATTTTTTAGCCCCCAGTTTTGTATTTTCCCAAGGGTAACAGGAGAAATTGGACCCCAAAAGCTGTTGTTCAATTTGTCCTGAGTACGCTGATACCCCATATGTGGGGGGGAACTACCGTTTGGGCACATGGGAGAGCTCGGAAGGGAAGGAGCGCCATTTGGAATGCAGACAGATGGAATGGTCTGCAGGCATCACGATGCATTTGCAGAGCCCCTAATGTACCTAAACCGTAGAAAACCCCCACAAGTGACCCTATATTGGAAACTAGACCCCCAAAGGAACTTATCTAGATGTGTTGTGAGAACTTTCAACCCCCAAGTGTTTCACTACAGTTTATAACGCAGAGCCATGAAAATAAAAAATCCTTTTTTTTCCACAAAAATTATTTTTTAGCCCCCAGTTTTGTATTTTTCCAAGGGAAACAGGAGAAATTGGACCCCAAAAGTTGTTGTCCAATGTGTCGTGAGTACGCTGATACCCCATATGTTGGGGTAAACCCCTGTTTGTGTGCACGGGAGAGCTCGGAAGGGAAGGAGCACTGTTTTACTTTTTCAACGCAGAATTGGCTGGAATTGAGATCGGACGCAATGTCGCATTTGGAGAGCCCCTGATGTGCCTAAACAGTGGAAACCCCACAATTATAACTGAAACCCTAATCCAAACACACCCCTAACCCTAATCTCAACTGTAACCCTAACCACACCCCTAACCCTGACACACCCCTAACCCTAATCCCAACCGTAAATGTAATCCAAACTCTAACCCTAACTTTAGCCCCAACCCTAACTTTAGCCCCAACCCTAACTTTAGCCCCAACCCTATCTTTAGCTCCAACCCTAACCCCATACAATCTTTATTATTAAAATGGAGGGCAAACCATGCCACCAAGAAGTGACCAAACCACAACCAAAACAAAACAAAACAAAAACGTGTTCCACCCAGTTTAAGAACTATGGGGTAAAGCTAGCAGTCCCTACACCGGTTCCTAGATGATAGCTGCCTGCCGGCGGAGGTTGGCACCCTAGGGGGGAGCGTATTGGCGCCCCCGCTCCTCGATGACTGACCCTAGTGGCCCTGATGGACCCTACAACCTCTGGTGAATCCCACTACCCGTAGGCTAAAGGACCACTAATTCTAAACAGACAACAACTCTTCTAAGGAACGCTAGCACCCCTATATATTAAAAACAATATGAACACATGAGGACCAGACCGGTGATTAAATTGGAAAGTCTGAACAGAAATAGATACCTCTCTTAGGTGGCTATTTGGCAGATATGCCCCTAACACTCCAAGCTGGGGCTATCAGTGGAAGCCAAAAGAAAGATCAATATGCTGAACACCAAGTGTGTGAAAACAGGATACACTGATACTCGTTTGTCCAGTGTGTGTGTCAGCACAATACGGATCAACCTATATCACCGCAATTCTGATATCAGTGCATAGCCCGCACGTGCTTGAGGCCACCAACTGACACTAATGTACACACACCATCTGTTATCGATATATACACTATTGGTGTTCAGCAGCCACCATGACATAGATACTGTTGAAATTGTTGATACTCATCTGTATCACGCCAGACTTCCCACACCGTCTGTCCTTTCAATATTAACGCCTCAACGCGTTTCGCCTGCCTAGGCTCATCAGGAGGCTCGATGGATTGATAGCTTTGTGTCACACATAGATTGGGCCAATCTATGTGGGACACAAAGCTATCAATCCATCGAGCCTCCTGATGAGCCTAGGCAGGCGAAACGCGTTGAGGCGTTAATATTGAAAGGACAGACGGTGTGGGAAGTCTGGCGTGATACAGATGAGTATCAACAATTTCAACAGTATCTATGTCATGGTGGCTGCTGAACACCAATAGTGTATATATCGATAACAGATGGTGTGTGTACATTAGTGTCAGTTGGTGGCCTCAAGCACGTGCGGGCTATGCACTGATATCAGAATTGCGGTGATATAGGTTGATCCGTATTGTGCTGACACACACACTGGACAAACGAGTATCAGTGTATCCTGTTTTCACACACTTGGTGTTCAGCATATTGATCTTTCTTTTGGCTTCCACTGATAGCCCCAGCTTGGAGTGTTAGGGGCATATCTGCCAAATAGCCACCTAAGAGAGGTATCTATTTCTGTTCAGACTTTCCAATTTAATCACCGGTCTGGTCCTCATGTATTCATATTGTTTTTAATATATAGGGGTGCTAGCGTTCCTTAGAAGAGTTGTTGTCTGTTTAGAATTAGTGGTCCTTTAGCCTACGGGTAGTGGGATTCACCAGAGGTTGTAGGGTCCATCAGGGCCACTAGGGTCAGTCATCGAGGAGCGGGGGCGCCAATACGCTCCCCCCTAGGGTGCCAACCTCCGCCGGCAGGCAGCTATCATCTAGGAACCGGTGTAGGGACTGCTAGCTTTACCCCATAGTTCTTAAACTGGGTGGAACACGTTTTTGTTTTGTTTTGTTTTGGTTGTGGTTTGGTCACTTCTTGGTGGCATGGTTTGCCCTCCATTTTAATAATAAAGATTGTATGGGGTTTGATACATGATTTTTTGCAATTCGAAAACCCTTTAATCCAATATAAAAATACTCCAACCCTAACCCTAACTGTAGCCCTAACCCTAGCCCCAACCCTAGCCCTAACCCTAACCCTAGCCCTAACCTTAACCCTAGCCCTAGCCCTAGCCCTAACCCTAGCCCTAGCCCTAACCATAATCCTAACCCTAACCCTAGCCCTAACCCTAGCCCTAGCCCTAGCCCTAACCCTAGCCCTAATGGGAAAATGGAAATAAATACATTTTTTACATTAATTTTTCGTAACTAAGGGAGTGATGAAGGGGGGTTTGATTTACTATTTATAGCGTGTTTTCTAGCGGATTTTTGATTGGCAGCCGTCACACACTAAAAGACGCTTTTTATTGCAAAAAATGCTTTTTGCGTTACCACATTTTGAGTGCTATAATTTTTCCACATTTTGGTCCACAGAGTCATGTGAGGTCTTGTTTTTTGCGGGACGAGTTGGTGTTTTTATTGTTACCATTTTTGGGCACGTGACATTTTTTGATCGCTTTTTATTCCGATTTTTGTGAGGCAGAATGACCAAAAACCAGCCATTCATGAATTTATTTTTTTGGGGGGCGTTTATACCGTTCCGCGTTTGGTAAAATGGATAAAGCAGTTTTATTCTTCGGGTCAGTACGATTACAGCGATACCTCATTTATATCATTTTTTTATGTTTTGGCGCTTTTATATGATAAAAACTATTTTATAGAAAAAATAATTATTTTTGCATCGCTTTATTCTGAGGACTATAACTTTTGTATTTTTTCGCTGATGATGCTGTATGGCAGCTCGTTTTTTGCGGGACAAGATGACATTTTCAGCGATACCATGGTTATTTATTTCTGTCTGTTTGATCGCGTGTTATTCCACTTATTGTTCGGCGGTATGATAATAAAGCGTAGTTTTTTGCCTCGTTTTTTTTTTTACGGTGTTCACTGAAGGGGTTAACTAGTGGGACAGTTTTATAGGCCGGGTCGTTACGGACGCGGCAATACTAAATATGTGTACTTTTATTTTTTTTATTTTTATTTAGCTAAAGGAAAATATTTATTGGAACAATATATATATTATTTATTATTATTTATTTAGGAATTTTTCTATTATTTTTTTACACATGGATTTTTTTTTTTTTTACATTTTTAGTTTGCCCCAGGGGGGGCATCACAGTAAAGTGAAAGATCGCCGATCTGCACTTTGCTGTGCACTGTGTCAAATCGGCGATCTGACGTGCACAGAAGGGAGGCTTCCCGGCACCTGCTCTGAGCAGGCGCAGTGAAGCCACCTCCCTGCAGGACCCGGATGCAGCCCTGTGGCCATTTTGGATCTGGGGCTTGCAGGGAGGAGACTCACGATGCAAGGTGAGCACATCGCCTTGTACCGATCGTCTCAGGGAAGCCCGCAGGGAGCTGTTGTGAACTATACTTCTTGGCTCCCTCTTGTGGTCACTAGTGATTTGGCACTTGGATTGTCTTTTACCAGGTTGGTACTCACCTGCTTCGTTAGGCCTGGGGTGTTGCTATTTAAACTTCCTGGATTCTCAGTCCAGTGCCTGGCATCGTTGTAATCAGTTCTTTTCTGTTTGCTCCTGTCTTCAGGTCCTGGTTCTTTGCAAGATAAGCTAAGTCCTGCTTTCTTATTTTTTGTTATTTTGCTTTGTTCATATTTTTGTCCAGCTTGTACAATATGTGATTCCTGATAATAGTAAGATTCCTGAAGTCATCTTACTATTTTCTGCTATTAGTCAGTGGGCCTCTCTTTGCTAAAATCTAGTTCATTCTTACGTTTGTCTTTTCTTCTTACCTCACCGTTATTATTTGTTGGGGGCTTGTATTACTTTGGGGTCTTTTCTCTGGAGGCAAGAGAGGTCTTATTTTCCCTGATAGGGTTAGTTAGTTCTCCGGCTGGCGTGAGACGTCTAGGATCAACGTAGGCACGTTCCCCGGCTACTGTTAGTGTTTGTGCTAGGATCAGGTATATGGTCAGCCTAGTTACCACGTCCCTATGAGCTGGTATTTATGTTTGCAGACTTTTGCTGTAATCTCTGAGATCCTTGCCATTGGGATCATAACAGGGAGTCCCCTCCCTGCGCGATGCTTCCCTGTACCGCCGGAACACTGCGATCATGTTTGATCGCAGTGTGCCGGGGGTTAATGTGCCGGGGGCGGTTCGTGACCGTTCCTGGCACATAGTGCCGGATGTCAGCTGCGATAGTCAGCTGACACCCGGCCGCGATCGGCCGCGCTCCCCCCGTGAGCGCGACCGATCGCGCTAGACGTACTATTCCATCCTTGGGAAGTAGGGCCCACCCCACATGGACGGAATAGTACGTCCAATGACAGAAAGGGGTTAAGATTACAATACACCCTCCTTTATCTGCTGGGCGAATAATGATGTCATGGTTTTCCTGAAGGTCAATAATAGCTTGTTTCTCTTTTCTACTCAAGTTTTGTGCTATGGTGTGTAAACTAAACTGTTACAGAGATTTCTAGACTTTGCAAATTTTTATCGTAAGTTCATTAAGAACTTTTTAGTCACAGCCAAGCCTTTAACTTACATGACTAAGAAGGCAACATATTTCTCTTTGTCAGCCAAGAATCTAAATGATTTTTCTGTTCTCAAGACAGCTTTCTCTAAGGCTCCTGTTCTTAGCCAACCAGAGGTCGATATGCCTTTCTTTGTTGAGGTAGATGCTTCCACTATTGGGATCGGAACTGTGATTTCACCGAAAAAAGTGGGTAACTACATACTTGTGCTTTTTTTCCCAGAAATTCTCTCAAGCAGAGTCTAATTATGATATAGGTGACTGAGAACTTCTGGCAGTTAAAAGTGCTTTTGAAGAATGGAGGATTGTTTGGAGCAAGCAAGACATAAGGTGCATGTCTTTACCGATCATAAGAACATGTTGTATATTGACGCTGCTAAGTGCTTAAACACCAGATAGGCTCAGTCGGGCATTTTTGGGGCTGGTTTGATTTTGCCATTGCATATCTCTTCTGATCTAAGAACATCAAGGCTGACGCCTTTTCCTGTAGCTTTTTCCCAGAGTTGAGGAACGAAAAATCCAGTCAAGATTCTTATTGAGGATGTAGTGGTTTGGGGGTAGATCTCAGGCAGTGCATTCAGGATGCTCAGAACTGTGCACCAGAACAAATGTTATGTATTGCCATCATTACGCATAGATCTTCCTATACAAGTGGATGATTGTGCATCTGGTGTTTTCTGCCATTTGGAGATCTCTTTCTTGGTCTTTTTGATGGCAGAATGCTCATAACAATATTGAAGAGTATGTACTTAAATGCAGAGTCTGTGCCCGGGATAAAGCCCCAGCGGGTTATCTTTTGCCTAACAATATTCTGTTGCAGCCATGGACCCATTTTTCCATGCATTTTGTCACCGATTTGCCTAACTCTCGTGGTAATACAGTCATGTGAGTAGTAATGGTCCATTTTAGCAAAATGATTCATTTGGTCCCACTTCAAAAGTTGCCAACTGCCAAGAGCATAGCAACTTTGTTCAATTCTCGTATTATTAAATTGCATGGAGTTCTTAAAAACATTATTTCTGATAGAGGTGTTGTTGCACGTTGCTGTGGAACTACTGTGCCACGATCTAGGGAGAGCCTGGCGGGGCGTAACTAAGCTAACACTTGGTTCTTCAGTAGAGCCCTTGATGGTGTGGTTAGACTTGGGCTCAGGTGGATGCCAGGCGCAACTCCAGGACAGACCCCAGAGCCATGTCAGCCAACCCCTAATGGGGCTGGGAAGCAGCACCTGTCAGGAACTGGTTAGCAAGAGGTATACAGCAGGCAAACGGATTCAGAATCAGGCACAGGCAGGACAGGTACAGGAACACAGGATGGCCACAGGAACGGGATCACAGGTGCAGGTTCACAGTGATCAGGAAGAGGAATAGGCACAGGCAGGATGGGTTCATGTAAAGGTACAGGACGAACAGGGTCTGAGCTGGTGCAGACAGGGTCAGGTAAACGGGACAGACAGGATCAGATTCAGAGCGCACATGTTCAGGGACCTCACAACTGGGTAACTGTCACACACAGTGTGGGAAAGACTAAATGCAACACAAAGGGATGAGGAAAAAGAAGCCCAGACACTAAGGAAAGGGTGAGTGGAGACCCCTAGTCAGATCTAGTAACACCCTACCTGCCCTAACATCCCTAAATTGGTTCCTCACCAATTGCTGAGCAGGAAACCTAAGCCCTGTATCTCCCTAGAGCTAAGCCCTGGATAAGGAGGGGGCAGGATAGCACTGGTCAGTCCCCACTGTAAACTAAAGACAAAAAGGTAGACAGACAAGGGGAATGAGTTTAGTTTGAGCAGACTCAGAGAGTTAACACCAAAAGTCCTCAAACAGCTCCAGAGAGGCAGTTAGCCAACTGCTATAGCTCCAAGCCTTCACAAGAGAAAAATGTGAATATCACAAGTGACTGTCTGCAGCAGTCTGGGGAATGAAGCAGTATGGAGCGGTGAGTAAACACGTCGGCTTCCCTCCTGAGAGGCGGAAGGAGACACATGCAGTGGCGCCGGTGCTGTTTTAACAGGTGTTCATTTTCTGGCTAGCTTTTGGCACAGTTTTTGCTCCAGTTTGGATATTAAGTTGTCTTTTTCCTCAGTTTAGTATCCTGAGACTAATGGGCAAACAGAACGGATGAACCAGAAGGTAGAGCAGTATTTAAGATGTTTTGTTTTTTCTCATCAGCAAGACTGGATTGAGTTTCTGCCCCTTGGTCAGGTCATTATGAGTTCATAGACACCAAACATGTCTAGGTTCTTTTTTTTCTTAGTGGCAAAAAGAAATTCCAGACTTTGCTTAAAAAAAAAAAAAAAAAAAAAGAAATTGCGCAAATTTCCGAAACCCATAGCGTCTCTATTTTTCGTGATCTCGGGTGGGGTGAGGCCTTATTTTTGGTTCGCTGAGCTGTCGTTTTTAATGGTGTTGTGTTTTATGTGCTAGTTTTTAATAAAAAAAAAGTTTTAGTTTATGATTTTCCAATACAGCGTGTTGGAAGTACCATTCCCTGTTTTTTTACCCCTTATCCTACTGCCATGACGTTGGGACCGATCCAAAGGGATTGTCCACTTTCACCTGGTCGACTGCTATCAACAATTGGAACCACATATTGGATTTAGAAGACTCCTTTCTAGAGTTGTGCCTGGACAGCAAAACTACACAAGGTGAGCAAATACATTTTTTCTCACGATTCTTAGATAAAATCCTCAATTTTTGATCCAGAATAATGACATGGCTCTCTTCCTTATCTGACCTAAAACTTATTGAGAATTTGTGGGCCCTTCTCATTCAGGAGATTTAAGTGTATGGAAGGCTGTGGTTATTGATGCCCAAAAACTTAATCACCAACAGATTAAGATACTGACAGAGTCCATGGATGGAACACTTATGGCTGTCACGTAAAACAAGGGTGGCTATAGTGGCCACTAACATTGTTTTGAGATGTATTTTTGTACATTTTGAGTTGTTTGGTTATTATTCTAACTTTAACAGGTGGAAATAAACAATTAAAGCTGGTTTCACACTTGCGTTTTGATCTGCAGCGTTTTTAAAAAAAACGCATGTGGTGAAAAAACGCATGTAAACGCGGCAAAACGCCACGTTTTTTAGACGCATGCGTTTTGCGGCATTTACATGCGTTTTTTCCTGCGTTTGCGTTTTTTAAACGCATGCTGAGAAGTGTGTGACAGCTGCCAATCATCAAAATCAACTAGAAAACCCACTCTAAACAGAAATAGCTAGGGTTAGGGTTAGGGTTAGGGTTAGGATCCCTAGTAACTCTAGGGATCCTAACCCTAACCCTAACCCTACCCCTAACCCTAACCCTGACAAGCCACCCCCCACCATCAAGGTGATAAAGGCATCCAAACCCTAACCCTACCCCTACCCCTAACCCTAACCCTAACCCTGACAAGCCAACCCCAACCATCAAGGTGAGAAAGGCATCCAAACCCTAACCCTAACCCTACCCCTAACCCTAACCCTAACCCTAGGGATCCTAGGGATCCATAGGAATTGGCTATTATGTTGACCTGGTGACCAGGACATTCTAATAAAAAGCTTTGTTCAATGTGGACACACCAAGATATATGGTATTGCTATAGAGTACTAAAAATATAAACTCGTAGAGTATTGACTGTCATATTGTTAGGGTTAGGGTTAGGGTTTGGATCCCTTTATCACCTTGATGGTGGGGGGTGGCTTGTCAGGGTTAAGGTTAGGGTTAGGGTTAGGGTTAGGGTTAGGGTTTTCTTGTTTTTTCTTGTGTTTAGGGTTAGGGTTAGGGTTAGGGTTTTCTTGTTTTTTCTTGTGTTTTCTTGTGTTTTTCTATAAAAACGAATGCGTTTTTAACGCAAGCAAACGCATGTGCTTAAAAACGCATGTGTTTACATAGACAGCAATGCATTTTTTGCGGCAAAAAAACGCAGCTAGAAATTACATGTTGCATTTCTGCAAATGAACGCACGCGTCAACAAACGCATGCGTTGCTAAAAACGCGTCAAAACACACGCTAAAAAACGCATGCGTTTTTTAATGTTAAGTATAGGAAAAAAACGCATGCGTTTTTTAGCGCTAAAACGCAGCGGACAAAAACGCAAGTCTGAAACAAGCCTAAGGCTGGTTTCACACTTGCGTTTTGATCTGCAGCGTTTTTAAAAAAACGCATGTGGTGAAAAAACGCATGTAAACGCATGCAAACGCTGCGTTTTTTAGACGCATGCGTTTTTGCGCCCCCCAAAAAAAAACGCGGCAAAACGTGGCGTTTTCCCGCGTTTACATGCGTTTTTTCCCGCGTTTGCATTTTTGACACGCATGCTGAGAAGTGTGTGACAGCTGCCAATCATCAAAATCAAGTAGAAAACACACTATTAATAGAATTAGCTAGGGTTAGGGTTAGGGTTAGATCCCTAGGGTTAGGGTTAGGGGTAGCTTTTTATTAGAATGTCCTGGTCACCAGGTCACTGATAAGCCACCCCCCACCATCAAGGTGATAAAGGGATCCAAAACCTAACCCTAACCCTACCCCTACCCCTAATCCTAACCCTAACCATAGGGATCCAAATCCTAACCCTACCCCTAACCCTAACCCTACCCCTAACCCTACCCCTAACCCTACCCCTAACCCTAACCCTAGGGATCCTAACCCTAACCCTAACCCTAAGGGTTAGGATCCTAACCCTAACCCTAAGGGTTAGGGTTAGGATCCCTAGGGTTAGGGTTAGGGTTAGGATCCCTAGGGTTACTAGGGATTCTAACCTTAGGGTTAGGGTTAGGTTTAGGGTTAGGATCCCTAGTAACCCTAGGGTTAGGGTTAGGGTTTTCTTGTTTTTTCTTGTGTTTAGGGTTAGGGTTAGGGTTCGGGTTTTTTCTTGTGTTTTCTTGTGTTTTTCAGTAAAAATGCATGCGTTTTTAACGCAAGCAAACGCATGTGCTTAAAAACGCATGCGTTTACATAGACAGCAATGCATTTTTTTGCCACGAATAAACGCATGCGTTTTTTTGCGGCAAAAAAAGCCGGTAGAAATTACTACATGTTGCATTTCTGCAAATGAACGCACGCGTCAAAAAACGCATGCGTTGCCAAAAACGCGTCAAAACGCACGCTAAAAAACGCATGCGTTTTTAATGTTAAGCATAGGAAAAATAAGCATGCGTTTTTTAGCGCTAAAACGCTGCAGATCAAAACGCAAGTGTGAAACCAGCCTAAGATGGTAAAATGTTAATTTTTCATTTATTTGCATAATAATTCTGCACACTCATAGTTGCCCAAAAATTATGCACACATAGTTACATAGTTACATAGTTATTAAGGTTGAAGAAAGACTTTAAGTCCATCTAGTTCAACCCATAGCCTAGCATGCCCTAACATGTTGATCCAGGGGAAGGCAAAAAAACCCAATGTGGTAAGAGTAAGCTCCATCATGGGGAAAAAAATTCCTTTCCGACCCCACATACGGCAATCAGACTAGTTCCCTGGATCAACGCCTTATCAAGGAATCTAATATATATACCCTGTAATATTATACTTTTCCAGAAAGGTATCCAGTCCCCTCTTAAATTGAAGCAATGAGTCACTCATTACAACATCATACGGCAGAGAGTTCCATAGTCTCACTGCTCTTACAGTAAAGAATCCGCGTCTGTTATTATGCTTAAACCTTTTTTCCTCCAGACGTAGAGGATGCCCCCTTGTCCCTGTCACCGGTCTATGATTAAAAAGATTAGCAGAAAGGTATTTGTACTGTCCCCTCATATATTTATACATTAACATAAGATCACCCCTTAGTCTTCGTTTTTCCAAACTAAATAGCCCCAAGTGTAATAACCTATCTTGGTATTGCAGACCCCCCAGTCCTCTAATAACCTTGGTTGCTCTTCTCTGCACCCGCTCCAGTTCAGCTATGTCTTTCTTATACACCGGAGACCAGAACTGTGCACAGTATTCTAAGTGTGGTCGCACTAGTGACTTGTATAGAGGTAAAATTATGTTCTCCTCATGAGCATCTATGCCTCTTTTAATGCATCCCATTATTTTATTTGCCTTTGTAGCAGCTGCCTGACACTGGCCACTGAATGAGTTTGTCATCCACCCATACACCCAGGTCTTTTTCATTGATGGTTTTGCCCAGAGATTTAGAATTAAGCACATAGTTATACATCTTATTACTTCTACCCAAGTGCATGACCTTACATTTATCCCCATTAAAGCTCATTTGCCATTTATCAGCCCAAGCTTCTAGTTTACATAAATCAGCCTGTAATATAAAATTGTCCTCCCCTGTATTGATTACCCTGCAGAGTTTAGTGTCATCTGCAAATATTGAAATTCTACTCTGAATGCCCCCTACAAGGTCATTAATAAATATGTTAAAAAGAAGAGGGCCCAATACTGACCCCTGTGGTACCCCACTACTAACCGTGACCAGTCCGAGTGTGCTCCATTAATAACCACCCTTTGTTTCCTATCCCTGAGCCAACTCTCATGTTATGACCCCAATGGCGAGGGTCTCAGAGGTACGTGGAAGTCTGCAGAATACAAAATCCAGCTCATAGGGCAGTGGTAACTGGGTTGACCATATATCTACTCCTAACGCCAACACTAGAAGTAGCCGGGGATCATTCCTACGTTGATTCTAGATGACACGCTCCAGCCGGAGAATCTAGCTACCCCTAGTAGAGGAAAACAAAAGACCTTTCTTGCCTCCAGAGAAGGGGACCCCAAAGCTGGATAGAAGCCCCCCACAAATAATAACGGTGAGGTAAGAGGAAATGACAAACACAGAAATGAACCAGGTTTAGCACAGAGAGGCCCGCTTACTGATAGCAGAATAAAGAAAGGTAACTTATATGGTCAACAAAAACCCTATCAAAATCCACACTGGAAATTCAAGAACCCCCGAACCGTCTAACGGTCCGGGGGGAGAACACCAGCCCCCTAGAGCTTCCAGCAAAGGTCAGGATATAGATTTGGAACAAGCTGGACAAAAATACAAAACCAAAACAAATAGCAAAAAGCAAAAGGCAGACTTAGCTGATATAACTGGAACCAGGATCAGTAGACAAGAGCACAGCAGACTAGCTCTGATAACTACGTTGCCAGGCATTGAACTGAAGGTCTAGGGAGCTTATATAGCAACACCCCTAACTAACGACCCAGGTGCGGATAAAAGGAATGACAGAAAAACCAGAGTCAAAAAACTAGTAACCACTAGAGGGAGCAAAAAGCAAATTCACAACAGTACCCCCCCCCTTAGTGAGGGGTCACCGAACCCTCACCACGACCACCAGGGCGATCAGGATGAGCGGCATGAAAGGCACGAACTAAATCGGCCGCATGAACATCAGAGGCGACCACCCAGGAATTATCCTCCTGACCATAGCCCTTCCACTTGACCAGGTACTGAAGCCTCCGCCTGGAGAGGCGAGAATCCAAGATCTTCTCCACCACGTACTCCAACTCGCCCTCAACCAACACCGGAGCAGGAGGCTCAGCAGAAGGAACTACAGGCACAATGTACCGCCGCAACAAGGACCTATGAAATACATTGTGAATAGCAAACGACACAGGAAGATCCAGACGAAAAGATACAGGATTAAGGATTTCCAATATCTTGTAAGGCCCAATAAAACGAGGTTTAAATTTGGGAGAGGAGACCTTCATAGGAACAAAGCGGGAAGAAAGCCATACCAAATCCCCAACGCGTAGTCGGGGACCCACACCGCGGCGGCGGTTGGCAAAGCGCTGAGCCCTCTCCTGTGACAACTTCAAGTTGTCCACCACATGATTCCAGATCCGCTGCAACCTATCTACCACAGAATCCACCCCAGGACAGTCAGAAGGCTCCACATGACCCGAAGAAAAGCGAGGATGGAAACCAGAGTTGCAGAAAAAAGGCGAAACCAAGGTGGCGGAACTAGCCCGATTATTAAGGGCAAACTCAGCCAACGGCAAGAATGTCACCCAATCGTCCTGATCAGCAGAGACAAAACACCTCAAATAAGCCTCCAAAGTCTGATTGGTTCGCTCCGTCTGTCCATTAGTCTGAGGATGGAAAGCAGACGAAAACGACAAATCAATGCCCATCCTACTACAAAAGGATCGCCAGAACCTAGAAACGAACTGGGATCCTCTGTCTGACACAATATTCTCAGGGATGCCGTGCAAACGAACCACGTTCTGGAAAAACACAGGAACCAGATCGGAAGAGGAAGGCAGCTTAGGCAAAGGAACCAAATGGACCATCTTGGAGAAGCGATCACATATCACCCAGATAACGGACATGCCCTGAGATAGCGGAAGATCAGAAATGAAATCCATGGAGATATGTGTCCAAGGTCTCTTCGGGACAGGCAAGGGCAAGAGCAAACCGCTGGCACGAGAACAGCAAGGCTTGGCTCGAGCACAAGTCCCACAGGACTGCACAAATGACCGCACATCCCTTGACAAGGAAGGCCACCAAAAGGACCTGGCCACCAGATCTCTGGTGCCAAAAATTCCCGGGTGACCTGCCAACACCGAGGAATGAACCTCGGAAATGACTCTGCTGGTCCATTTATCCGGGACAAACAGTCTGTCAGGTGGACAAGACTCAGGCCTATCAGCCTGAAATCTCTGCAACACACGTCGCAGATCCGGAGAAATAGCTGACAAGATAACTCCATCTTTAAGAATACCAACAGGATCAGCGACTCCAGGAGCATCAGGCACAAAGCTCCTAGAAAGAGCATCGGCCTTCACATTCTTTGAACCTGGTAAATACGAGACAACAAAATCAAAGCGGGAGAAAAACAATGACCAGCGGGCCTGTCTCGGATTAAGGCGTTTAGCAGACTCGAGATACATCAGATTTTTGTGATCAGTCAAGACCACCACACGATGCTTAGCACCCTCGAGCCAATGACGCCACTCCTCAAATGCCCATTTCATGGCCAACAACTCCCGATTGCCCACATCATAATTTCGCTCGGCAGGCGAAAACTTCCTGGAGAAAAAGGCACAAGGTTTCATAACAGAGCAACCAGGGCCTCTCTGCGACAAAACGGCCCCTGCTCCAATCTCTGAAGCATCCACCTCAACCTGAAAGGGAAGTGAGACATCGGGCTGGCACAAAACAGGCGCCGAAGTAAACCGGCGCTTCAACTCCTGGAAAGCCTCCACGGCAGCAGGAGCCCAGTTAGCTACATCGGAGCCCTTCTTGGTCATATCCGTCAACGGTTTCACAATGCTAGAAAAATTAGCGATAAAACGACGGTAGAAGTTAGCGAAACCCAAGAACTTCTGAAGACTCTTAACCGACGAGGGCTGAGTCCAATCAAGAATAGCTCGGACCTTGACTGGGTCCATCTCCACAGCAGAAGGGGAAAAAATGAACCCCAAAAAGGGAACCTTCTGTACACCAAAGAGACACTTTGAGCCCTTGACAAACAAAGAATTTTCACGCAAAATTTTAAAGACCAACCTGACCTGCTCCACATGCGAATCCCAATCATCAGAAAAAACCAAAATATCATCCAGATAAACAATCAAAAATTTATCCAGATACTTCCGGAAAATGTCATGCATAAAGGACTGAAAAACTGAAGGCGCATTGGAGAGCCCAAAAGGCATCACCAAGTACTCAAAATGACCTTCGGGCGTATTGAATGCGGTTTTCCATTCATCACCTTGCTTAATGCGCACAAGGTTGTACGCACCACGAAGGTCTATCTTGGTGAACCACTTGGCACCTTTAATCCGGGCAAACAAGTCAGACAACAGCGGCAAAGGATACTGAAATTTGACAGTGATCTTATTTAAAAGCCGATAATCAATACAAGGTCTCAAAGATCCGTCCTTTTTTGCCACAAAAAAGAATCCCGCACCAAGGGGGGAAGAAGACGGACGAATATGTCCTTTCTCCAGAGACTCCTTGATATATGAACGCATAGCGGTATGTTCAGGTACCGACAGATTAAACAGTCTTCCCTTAGGAAACTTACTGCCTGGGATCAAATCTATAGCACAGTCACAGTCCCTATGAGGAGGCAGTGCACTGGACTCAGACTCACTGAAGACATCCTGATAATCAGACAAATACTCCGGAACTTCCGAAGGCGTAGAAGAAGCAATAGACACAGGCAGGGAATCCCCATGAATACCACGACAGCCCCAACTTGAGACTGACATAGCCTTCCAGTCCAGGACTGGATTATGGGTCTGTAACCATGGCAGCCCTAAAACAACCAAATCATGCATTTTATGTAAAACCAGGAAACGTATCACCTCGCGGTGTTCAGGAGTCATGCACATGATAACCTGTGTCCAATACTGCGGTTTATTTGCTGCCAATGGCGTAGCATCAATACCCCTAAGAGGAATAGGATTTTCTAATGGTTCAAGAGTAAAACCACAGTGCTTAGCAAATGACAGATCCATAAGACTCAGGGCAGCACCTGAATCTACAAACGCCATGACAGGATAAGACGACAGTGAGCAAATCAAAGTTACAGACAGAATAAATTTAGGTTGCAAATTACCAACGGTGACAGGACTAACAACCTTAGCTATACGTTTAGAGCATGCTGAGATAACATGTGTAGAATCACCACAGTAGTAGCACAAGCCATTCCGGCGTCTATGAATTTTCCGCTCATTTCTAGTCAGGATTCTATCACATTGCATTAAATCAGGTGTCTGTTCAGACAACACCATGAGGGAATTTGCGGTTTTTCTATCACATTGCACCGAATTAGGTGTCTGTTCAGACAACACCATGAGGGAATTTGCGGTTTTGCGCTCCCGCAACCGCCGGTCAATTTGAATAGCCAGTGCCATAGTATCATTGAGACCTGTGGGAACGGGAAAACCCACCATAACATTCTTAATGGCTTCAGATAGGCCATTTCTAAAATTAGCGGCCAGTGCACACTCGTTCCAATGTGTCAGCACGGACCATTTCCGAAATTTTTGGCAATACACTTCAGCCTCGTCCTGCCCCTGAGACATAGCCAGCAAGGCCTTTTCTGCCTGAATCTCAAGATTGGGTTCCTCATAAAGTAAACCGAGCGCCAGAAAAAACGCATCAATATCAGCCAATGCCGGATCTCCTGGCGCCAGCGAAAAAGCCCAATCCTGAGGGTCGCCCCGTAAGAACGAAATAACTATTTTTACTTGCTGAGCAGAGTCTCCAGATGAACAGGGTCTCAGGGACAAAAACAATTTACAATTATTCACAAAATTCCTAAACTTAAACCTGTCTCCGGAAAACAGTTCAGGAATCGGTATTTTAGGTTCTGACCTAGGATTTCTGATAACATAGTCTTGTATGCCCTGCACACGAGTAGCCAGCTGGTCCACACTTGTAATCAAGGTCTGGACATTCATGTCTGCAGCAAGCATAGCCACTCTGAGGTAAAGGGGAAGAAGAAAGAAAAAAAAAAAAAAACTCAGAATCTTCTTTCTTATAATCCCTCTTCTGCAACGCATTAAACATTTAATACTGGCCTGGCAAACTGTTATGACCCCAATGGCGAGGGTCTCAGAGGTACGTGGAAGTCTGCAGAATACAAAATCCAGCTCATAGGGCAGTGGTAACTGGGTTGACCATATATCTACTCCTAACGCCAACACTAGAAGTAGCCGGGGATCATTCCTACGTTGATTCTAGATGACACGCTCCAGCCGGAGAATCTAGCTACCCCTAGTAGAGGAAAACAAAAGACCTTTCTTGCCTCCAGAGAAGGGGACCCCAAAGCTGGATAGAAGCCCCCCACAAATAATAACGGTGAGGTAAGAGGAAATGACAAACACAGAAATGAACCAGGTTTAGCACAGAGAGGCCCGCTTACTGATAGCAGAATAAAGAAAGGTAACTTATATGGTCAACAAAAACCCTATCAAAATCCACACTGGAAATTCAAGAACCCCCGAACCGTCTAACGGTCCGGGGGGAGAACACCAGCCCCCTAGAGCTTCCAGCAAAGGTCAGGATATAGATTTGGAACAAGCTGGACAAAAATACAAAACCAAAACAAATAGCAAAAAGCAAAAGGCAAACTTAGCTGATATAACTGGAACCAGGATCAGTAGACAAGAGCACAGCAGACTAGCTCTGATAACTACGTTGCCAGGCATTGAACTGAAGGTCTAGGGAGCTTATATAGCAACACCCCTAACTAACGACCCAGGTGCGGATAAAAGGAATGACAGAAAAACCAGAGTCAAAAAACTAGTAACCACTAGAGGGAGCAAAAAGCAAATTCACAACACTCTCAACCCACTTGCACATATTTTCCCCTATCCCCATTATTCTCATTTTATGTATCAACCTTTTGTGTGGCACCGTATCAAAAGCTTTTGAAAAGTCCATATACACTACATCTACTGGGTTCCCTTGGTCCAGACCGGAACTTACCTCTTCATAGAAGCTGATCAAATTAGTCTGACATGATCGGTCCCTAGTAAACCCGTGCTGATACTGGGTCATGAGGTTATTCCTCTTCAGATACTCCAGTATAGCATCCCTTAGAATGCCCTCCAGGATTTTACCCACAGTAGAGGTTAAACTTACTGGCCTATAATTTCCGAGTTCAGTTTTTGTCCCCTTTTTGAATATTGGCACCACATTTGCTATACGCCAGTCCTGTGGTACAGACCCTGTTATTATGGACTCTTTAAAGATTAAATATAATGGTCTATCAATGACTGTACTTAATTCCTGCAGTACTCGAGGGTGTATCCCATCCGGGCCCGGAGATTTGTCAATTTTTGTGATTTTTAGACACCGCCGTACTTCCTGCTGGGTTAAGCAGGTAACATTAAATTGGGAATTATTATCACTAGTCATATTGGCTGCCATGGGATTTTCTTTTGTAAATACTGATGAAAAAAAGTCATTTAGCATATTGGCTTTTTCCTCATCCTCATCCACCATTTCACCCAGACTATTTTTAAGGGGGCCAACACTATCATTTTTTTATTTCTTACTATTTATGTAGTTAAAGAATATTTTGGGGTTATTTTTGCTCTCTCTAGCAATGAGTCTCTCTGTCTCAATCTTTGCTGCCTTGATTTCCCCTAAAACACAAGTCCCATGTAAACTATTTTAGGAGACTCTCCCTTTGTATTAGCATAAATTAGAAGCTAAACCTGAGAAGCTAATCTCTCCACAACAGAGATAAGATTTAAAAAAGCTGTGCAGCCACTATTCCACAATCTGGCCAGTTAAACATGCTAAAGATGGTGAAAGGTCATCCTTAAAGGGAATATGTCACCACATAAACTATTAATATATGGGCATACAGGTTATAGAATGCTGAAAACAGTCCTTCCCTTGTGTCTCATATCAGCGATAACTCCGCCTTATATTTAAAGGGAACCTGTCACCAGGTTTGGCTGATACGAGTTACGGCCACCCTCTTTCAGGGCTTATATACAGCATTCTATAATGCTGTATATAAGCCCCCAATTCGACCTGTAAGAGAAGAAAAATAACTTTTATTATACTCACCTGCGGGGTGGTCCGGTCCGATGGGTGTCGCTCTTCATGGTCCGGTGCCTCCCATCTTCATGCGATGCCGCCCTCCTGCTTGCTTCATGTAGATGATTAACCCCTTCAGTGAACACCATAAAAAAGAGGCAAAAAACAAAGCTTTATTATCATACCACCAAACAAAAAATGGAATAACACGCAATGAAAAAGACGGATATCAATAACCATGGTACCGCTGAAAACGTCATCTTGTCCCGCAGAAAATGACCTGCCATACAGTATCATCAGCGAAAAAATAAAAAAGTTATAGTAATCAGAATAAAGCGATGCAAAAATAATGATTTTTTCTATAAAATAGTTTTCATCGTATAAAAGCGCCAAAACATAAAAAAATGTAAATGAGGTATCGCTGTAATCGTACTAGCCGGAAGAATAAAACTGCTTTATCAATTTTGCCAAATGTGGAACGGTATAAGCGCCCCCCCCCCCCAAAAGAAATTCATGAATAGCTGGTTTTTGGTCATTCTGCCTCACAGAAAATCGGATTAAAAACAATAAAAAAGTCACATGCCCGAAAATGGTACCAATAAAAACGTCAACTCGTCCCACAAAAAACAAGACCTCACATGACTCTGTGGACCAAAATGTGGAAAAATTATAGCTCTCAAGATGTGGAGGCGCAAACACTATTTTTTACAAAAAAAAGCATCTTTTAGCGTGTGACAGCTGCCAATCACAAAAATCCGCTAAACAAACCCGCTATCAATAGTAAATTGAACCCCCCTTCATGACCCCCTTAGTTAGGGAAAAATAATACAATAAAAAAATGTACTTATTTACATTTTCCCATTAGGGTTAGGGTTGAGGCTAGGGTTAGGGTTGGGGCTAGGGTTGGGGCTAGGGTTAGGGTTGGGGCTAGGGATAGGGTTGGGGCTAGGGCTAGGGTTGGGGCTAGGGTTAGGGCTAAGGTTGGGGCTAGGGTTAGGGTTGGGGCTAGAGTTGGGGCTAGGGTTAGGGTTGAGGCTAGGGTTAGGGTTCAGGTTAGGGCTACAGTTAGGGTTGGGGCAAAAGTTAGGGTTAGGGTTGGGGATAAAGTTAGGGTTAGTGTTTGGATTACATTTACGGTTTGGATTAGGGTTAGGGGTGTGTCAGGGTTAGGGGTGTGGTTACGGTTATGGTTGGGATTAGGGTTAGGGGTGTGTTGGAGTTAGGGGTGCGGTTAGGGTTGGGATTAGGGTTAGGGGTGTGTTGGGGTTAGGGGTATGTTGGGGTTAGGGGTGTGGTTGGGATTAGGGTTAGGGGCATGTTCGGGTTAGGGGTGTGGTTAGAGTTGGGATTAGGGTTAGGGGTGTGTTTGGGTTAGCATTTCAGTTAGAATTGGGGGCTACAGTTAGGGTTGGGGCTAAAGTTAGGATTACATTTACGGTTGGGATTAGGGTTAGGGGTGTGTCAGGGTTAGGGGTGTGGTTACGGTTATGGTCGGGATTAGGGTTAAGGGTGTGTTGGGGTTAGGGGTGTGGTTGGGATTAGGTTTTCAGTTAGAATTGGGGGTTTCCACTGTTTAGGCCCATTAAGGGCTCTCCAAACGCGACATGACATCTGATCTCAATTCCAGCCAATTCTGCGCTGAAAAAGTAAAACAGTGCTCTTTCCCTTCCGAGCTCTCCCGTGCGCCCAAACAGGGGTTTACCCTAACATATGGGTTATCAGCGTATTCAGCACAAATTGTACAACAACATTTGTGCTCCAATTTCTCTTGTTACCCTTGGGAAAATAAATTTGGGGAGCTAAAAAAAACATTTTTGTGGGAAAAAATTATTTTTTATTTTCACGACTCTGCGTTATAAACTGTAGTGAAACACTTGGGGGTTCAAAGTTCTCACAATACATCTAGATAAGTTCCTTGGGGGGTCTAGTTTCCAATATGGGTCTTTTGTGGGAGGTTTCTACTGTTTATGTACATCAGGGGCTTTGCAAATGCAATGTGATGCCTGAAAACCAATCTGTTGTGAATTCCGTTCTTGGGTTCCATCCTGTGGTTGCGAATGGTATTTTTGGGAGTTCTGCTCTTGGGCTCCCTCTGGTGGTTTCAAGTGGAACTTAGCAGCTGCGTTCACTAATCGGTTTCCTGGCCTTGTTATTTAACTGGGCTTTTGGCTTTAGTGGATGCCAGCTGTCAATGTATTTCCTGTGGATTCAGTCCTTTCCTGGAAGTTCTCTGTTGGCCAGTCCATTTTCAGCTTAAGATAAGTCTGCTACTTTTTGGGTGTTTCCCTGCTTATGACCTTCTGTTCAGTTCAATTTATGTCTCTTTTGTCCAGCTTGTCATTATGAAATATTCCGGCTAGTTGGAAGCTCTGGGGTCGCAGATTTGCCCCTCCACACCATGAGTCGGTGTGGTGGTTATTTTTGTAAACTCTGCGTGGACTTTTAGTTTTTATACTGACCGCACAGCAACCTTTTCTATCTCTGTCTATTTAGATAGTATTGGCCTCCTTTGCTAAAAAATCTAGTTTCATTTCTGAGTTTGTCATTTCCCTCTCCACTCACCGTCAATATTTGTGGGGGGCTATCTTCCTTTGGGGGTTTCCCTGAGGTGAGATAGCTTTCCGTTTCCATCTTCAGGGGTAGCTAGTTCTTAGGCTGTGCAGAGGCATCTAGGCAGAGTTAGGTACACTCCACGGCTATTTCTAGTGTTGGTGTTAGGAGTAGGGATTGCGGTCAGTAAAGTTACCACCTCCTCAGAGCTAGTCCTATTTTTGTTTTACCCACCAGGTCATTTCAGTGCTGCTCCGTAGCGAGTCCATGATTGGTTTTGCCTACCAGGTCATCTCAGTACTGCTCCGTACCCACCAGGTCATAACACCAATCCATCTAAGTCTGCATTCCAAATGGCGCTCCTTCCCTTCCGAGCTCTGCCATGCGCCCAAACGGTGGTTCCCCTCCACATATAAGGTACCAGCGTACTCAGGACAAATTGGACAACAACTTTTGGGGTCCAATTTCTCTTGTTACCCTTGGGAAAATAAAAATTGGGGGGGCTAAATAAAACATTTTTGTGGAAATTTTTTTTTATTTTCACGTCTCTGTGTTGTAAACTGTAGTGAAACACTTGGGGGTTCAAAGCTCTTACAACACATCTAGATAAGTTTCTTAGGGGGTATACTTTCCAAAATGGTGTCACTTGTGGGGGGTTTCAATGTTTAGGCACATCAGGGGCTCTCCAAACGCAACATGGTGTCCCATCTCAATTCCAGTCAATTTTGCATACAAAAAACAAACACACTCCTTCCCTTCCGACCTCTGTCATGCGCCAAAACAGTGGTTTACCTCCACATATTGGTTATCAGTGTACTCAGGACAAATTGCACAACTTTTGAGGTCCAATTTCTTCTCTTACCCTTGGGAAAATAAAAAATTGTGGGCAAAAAGATAATTTTTGTGAAAAAGTATGATTTTTTATTTTTACGGCTCTACATTATAAACTTCTGTTAAGCACTTGGTGGGTCAAAGTGCTCACCACACATCTAGATAAGTTCCTTAGGGTTCTACTTTCCAAAATTGTGTCGCTTGTGGGGGGTTTCAATGTTTAGGCACATCAGGGGTTCTGCAAGCGCAACATGGCATCCCATCTCAATTCCAGTCAATTTTGCATTGAAAATTCAAATGGCGCTCCTTCCCTTCCGAGCTCTGCTGTGCTCCCAAACAGTGGCTTACCCCCACATATTGAGTATCAACGCACTCAGGACAAATTGCACCACAACTTTTGGGGTCCAATTTCTCCTGTTACCCTTGGTAAAATAAAACAAATTGGAGCTGAAATAAATTGTTTGTGAAAAAAAAATTAAATGTTCATTTGTTTTTAAATATTCCAAAAATTCCTGTGAAACACCTGAAAGGTTAATAGTCTTCTTGAATGTGGTTTTAAGCACCTTGAGGGGTGCAGTTTTTAGAATGGTGTCACACTGGGGTATTTTCTATAATATAGACCCCTCAAAGTGACTTCAAATGTGATGTAGTCCCTGAAAAAAATGGTGTTGTAAAAATGAGACATTGCTGGTCAACTTTTAACCCTTATAACTCCCTAACAAAAAAAATTTTGGTTCCAAAATTGTGCTCATGTAAAGTAGACATGTGGAAAATGTTACTTATTAAGTATTTTGTGTGATATATCTCTGTGATTTAAGGGCATAAAAATTCAAAGTTGGAAAATTGCAACATTTTTGCCAAATTTCCGTTTTTTTCACAAATAAACGCAGGTAATATCAAAGAAATTTTACCACTATCATGAAGTACAATATGTCAAGAGAAAACAGTGTCAGAATCATCAGGATCTGTTGAAGCATTCCAGAGTTATAACCTCATAAATGGACAGTGGTCAGAATTGTAAAAATTGGCCCAGTCATTAACGTGCAAACCACCCTTCGGGGTTAAGGGGTTAAGCAGGATGGCACCGCTGAAGCTCTAAAAACTATAGGGAGAAAATTACTTTATCTAAAAAAACTAATTAAAGCTGCCAAAAAGGAAACAGAGAAGCACATTGCTAAAGAGAGTAAAACTAATCCCAAACTGTTCTTCAACTATATCAATAGTAAAAGAATCACAAGTGAAAGTATTGGCCTCTTAAAAAATTGTGAGGAAAGAATGGTTGTAGATAATGAGGAAAAAGCTAATATATTAAACACCTTCTTCTGCTTGCAGTCCAACTGGGCTTTCTTCAGAGTCTTCTCTGGAAGCACGTTCTCCCCCAGATGCTGCCAATCACAGCTCGCCAACGTCTGAAACTGTTAAATCAGCTGCTAATCTGTGACTAGCAGCATCTGAGAGTGAGGAACAAAATGGCATGCCCCCAAAGAAGACTGAGAATAAATGCCCAATTGGACTGCAGTGAAAAATTTTGCATAGTGCACTTCAAAAGAACAAAATGTGAATATCTCTACAATGGAATGATGCAGCTCAAAACAGAAAAAAAGCTTACAAATTAGGGGAGCTCAGGAACATTTCCAAAATATTTAGCTAATCTTTTTTTTTTAGCAAGTAAAGGTCATCTTTAAAAATCCATCTACTTGTTATTGAGGCTGACTACATCCCACATTATTAGAATAGACCTAATAACTTTTTTTTAAATAAATTTTACATTTTGGGTTTAAAAAAATCTACATGGAATATTGCTATGTTTTTACTATCCTGCAAAGGTGCAGACATTGTGATAAAAACAAGCAGAAAACAATTGGGATACAAAGTGAATCATCCTATGGAGATACAAAATTATCCTATGGAGATGCATTATTTAATACTTTGAAAAGTTTCAGTCCCAATTGGTATTGGAATAGAACTTGGCGTATGCAACTGTGATAGCAAGACTTCAGGCCCAAGGGTTAATCCAGGAGAATCTGATCCAGTAAACAAGCATAAGAGCACAATGTAAAAAATACTCACTAGGAGCAGCATAGATAATCCATGCACTCAGCTAGCAAAATTGGAGAGGTCGGTGAATCTGTACGGACAAAAGAAAGGTTAGCGCCAGTGCTAATCTTTCCCTAGACAGACTTCAGATTAATGCAGGTATGAGAGAAATCCTTAGATGTCGCCTAGCAGAAGTATATAGAAACATAAGCACACTTGATAACCAGAGGAGTACAGCAATACAACACCCAAGCAGGTGATTATAAAGCAGATCTTGCAGTAAGCAAAACGCAGGAAACATCTCTGGAAACAGTAAGTAAATGTGGAATGGAGCCAGAGATAAGAGCAGCATAAAGCCCCTCATACACTTTAGATAGTTAATGTCCGAACAATGATTTAGTCAATGATTCGGCTGGCAGTTAACTCACCCAACTCCCACATACACAGGAGCGCTTGCCATTCTGAGTGCTCGTGTTGTCTATGAGAGACAATGCCAGACATCTCTGGTGGCATACGAATTAGAAAATAAAAGGATAAACAGTCAAAAATCGGATATGCTGAATCCTTATTCCCATGACAATCATTGGTCGGAGAACCTCATAAACATTACACTGTAGATACTACCAGATTTGGCCAACATTAGGTCTAATTTGCATATGGGTCTTTACAGTAGCAATATGCAAGTAGGCCCAAGGGATCAATAACTAAGCAAAAGGATAATACTACTGCTAAGTTTATAAAACAATTGGGCTGGACTATTTCAAACATTCTGTTGAGCATAGTCCTAGGATATAAGCAACTGAATGATTATTCGACTGGAAGAGGAAATGTCCATTGGCATTTTGGACCCAAGTAATTATTGGCAGCATGTAAAACCTTTACTTGCAGTCAGGGGCATAACTACAACAGGTGCAGGGGTTGCAATCGCACCCGGGCCCTGGAGCCTAAGGGGCCCTAAAAGTCCCTTTGGATTAGAGAAAAAGACTATTGCTATTAAAGATTTAAAATATTTGGGGGCCCCGTTGGAGCTTTCGCATGGGTTTCAAGTTACGCCACTGCTTCCAGTACTGCTGCTTTAGGGCAAATAGTTCACACTCCAAATTCAATATAGGGTACACACTGAAAATATGTCAAGACAAATTTTCTTTTATGCTTTATTACGCTGTTTTCATCACTTATTGTAATGTTTTTTCTCTATATTCTATGTGATTCTAAATTCTGTTGTAGGATGCATTCTTGTAGTTACTTAGGTTCTTACTTTAAAAAAAATTTCCATTTTTTTTTCTATACAACTGCGCATAATTATCTGAATCAAAATGGCGCCATCGGCAGCGCCTGCGCAGTGGCATAATTTAGAACTCTATAGATGTTACTGCGCAGGCGCCAGCATTTTGCTAGAGAGAAAAAAAATTAGCTCCATCAAGATGGCGCTGGCGACGCCTGCGCAGTTGCATCTATCACGCTCCGAATTATGCTATTGCATAGGCGCGGTCACCGTTTTGATTAACATATATTTTTTTCCCTACAAAATTATTTAACATAATCAAATTATTACATCCATATTATCCATAGTATCATGCTACAGCGCAAGTGACAATGGCTGCCTGATGAATGTTTAATTTTTAATTAAAAAAAAAACAATATTCTATTCAGTGTGTAAAATAAGGTGCAGTAATTTGTCATAAGCCCAGAAGGATTAATATGTAAGCAGAGCACCACATGAGGCCGACCAGAAACACAAGAATCTCATTAACTGAAAATTGCAAATAAAGATTAAGCAACAACCACAAGACGGATTTCATCAACCAAGGTATCATTTTAATCGATGCATCGGCACCAACCTGACACTGTCTGTAGGTTACTCAGCACAATCCAGCTGACAGGTTCCCTTTAACTTATTCCCAGTTTTGAATTTCTCTTACATACAATAACTTCCATATTGTTCAGCCTCTTGTTTTCTTCTCCTCAGCCTCATCTTGATACCTAGCTTTCATCCTGCATGTTATTATTCTATACCTCGCAATAAAGACCATGTTGCATCAGTACGGCATCAAATGACCATCTAGACACAGTGCCATCTCTATCTGCTGACAGGACACTATGATTATCCTATCCTCTTTACTCTCCTAAAAAATATGTGTTTATTATAAATATACAGTCAGGAGGCAGATCTGTGATCTTCTACATTACTGTGACACTCAATGTGATGTGTAGTCATCATCATTATCCTTGATATGAGCTAGCCCCTTTGTGGAGAACTTGAGTGGTATATTCCATTCAATTGCATCACAATAAAAACTTCTATGGATGGTGATCCCCTTTCACAGAACATAAAGCCAAATAATTCCAGGTGGGACGGGGAGGGGTATCACAATATGGTCCCATCACCCATTTGTGGAGAATTAACCACAATACTAGCTGAATTATATACAGTGTAGTAGGGGACTAGTGACAGAATGAATTACAAGAAAACAAACAGAAGTGCTACTTTAATCTAGTCAATCTCTCTAGGAGAGGATTTCCACATGTACTTGTTCAACTTTATTGTATATGACCATTAATTGTTATTACAGTGTAGTCTCTAAAAGAAAAAAATATACATTATATACTTCTGTAATATTACTTGTCCTACAAAAAAAATACAAAACAGAGATAAGAAAACAAAAGCTCAAACTTGTAGCTTCAAATATGTCTATTCAGAGAAACCTGCCAATCACTGACTGGGACCCACCCACTGGACTCATAAGTCCACAATAAGCATGGATTTCCATCAATAAATTACAAGTTCAGCTGAATTTTTTTACAATAAAACTATATAAATATTCTCCTTTATTATAGAATATTCACAGACTGGACTGCATCTTCAGCAAAGAACAGAGTTATCCAATCCTACAATGTGTCCCTAAATACTTAGCAGCCCAAATTAAACTGAAAACCCCCATGCTAATAATGATGTTGCTAAAAATGCAATAGAAAGGAACAAAGTCATTCTAAATGTAATAAACATACAGCAGCATTTGCCCTCCCATGGTTCCCCGAGCCGTATTACTACTGTCAGCGCTGCTATATTTATCACTGTGCCACTGCTCCTGAGTATTTGTAACATTTTATTAGCCTTTATTGTACTGTACTCTGTCTTAATTCTAGCTCAGATAGAGTTCAAATTTGATATTACAGCTGCTAAATCATTTTTGAAATCAACGGTTTCACACAAATTACCCATTATCTGTATTTAACGGCTCTCTGCACTCCGTTAAACACTCTCTGATAAACATATACCATGATAATTCTCTGAAACCAAAATTAGATAGGCCTTTAGAGTGGTTATTAGATGTCCTAGTTATAGGAAAACAAAACAGGCTGGAAATTGCAGGACATTTTAGACAGTAAATACTGGACAGAATTCTCACTGAGTAATGATTACTGTCTGCATAATAAACCCTATTTATAGCCAGTCCATGAAGACAAAATAGATTCTTTCTATTATGAGTCATTTATGGACTGGTTCACAGTGCACATGTCATTGTAATGTCACAAACACACTTATACATACAGTATATTTACTTATATATTTTCTTTATAGCTTAAAGTTGTATATTTTCACTTTACTATAAAAAGTATGTGCTTTCACCTAAGTTTGCATTACAATTGCTCAAATAGAGCAAACTAGGGTTGAGCGACTTTTACTTTTTTAGGATCGAGTCGGGTTTTGCAAAACCCGACTTTGTCAAAAGTCGAGTCGAGTGAAATCGGCCGATTATCACGCAAGGTCGGGGATCGACCAAAACACGAAACCCAATGTAAGTCAATGGGGAAGCAAAGTCGGCAGTGAGTGGAGGACAGGAAAACACCTACAGTGCCCATTTTAATGCCAAAAACATCAATTCGTGTCACTTAAGCTTGTGAATCTTAATTTACCTTATAATAATAGTTAGGCATTGAAAATTGGGGGTCATTTGGCTAAAGTTGGGGGGGTAGGGCTGGCTCAAGTTTTTCGTGGGCCCAGGAAACGCGGACTACGTCACGGTGGTGGAGCAGGGAGAGGTCAGTATTTCAACTTTGCAAGTGCTGTGATCCTGAGCAAGCAGGGGGGCCCAATTGTTCGCATTGGCACTGGCACAGGGCCCCTCAAAGTACGGCGTTGTGTTTGATGGCGAGGGCGCCTCCCACCGGCAGAGACACTTTTGCGTACTATGAGGGGCCCTGTGACAGTGACGTCACCAACGAGTATGCCCTCCCCACCTGATGAAGGAACCAGCACTTTCATCTGCGCCTTCCTCTTTGTCCCCGTGTAAGGTGGTATAGTATGCGGGAAGGGGAACCTGACTTTCAGCAGGGTCAGATTCTGGCTGTGTAGAGTGCAAGGGGAATGTAGTGGTCTGGGTCAATGTACCAGCAGACTCATGTAGCACTGGCTGGGCAATGGGCAGGATGAGGAGGAAACACAGATATAGGCCCAAATAATAAAGTGGGCTAAATGCAGTTCAAAATTGGTAACAGGACTAACCAGGAGGCATTGCTTTGTTTAGTGGAGGACAACTGTAATGAGAGGCAGACACAGTTAGTAGGCCCAAATAATAAAGTGGGCCAAATAAAGTTCAAAATTGGTAACAGGAGTAAACAGGCGGCACTGCTTTGTTCAGTGGAGGAGAACACCAAAGAGCGGCAGACACCGTTAGTAGGGCCCAACCAAACTAGTTGGCCAAATGCAGTTTAATATCTGATATAGGTTGAAAGCCTGAAAATTGAAGCTCAGCTTTGTTCAGTGGAGGAGAAAAGCAAGCAGCGGCAGACACAGTTAGTAGGGCCCAACCAAACTAGTAGGCCAAATGCAGTTTCATATTAAAAATATAGGCAGAAAGCCTGAAGATTGAAGCTCAGCTTTGTTCAGTGGAGAACACCAAGGAGCGGCAGACACCGTTAGTAGGGCCCAACCAAACTAGTAGGCCAAATGCAGTTTCATATTAAAAATATAAGCCAAAAGCCTGAAGATTGAAGCTAAGCTTTATTCAGTGGAGGAGAACACCAAGGAGCATCAGACACCGTTAGTAGGGCCCAATCAAACTAGTAGGCCAAATGCAGTTTAATATCTGATATAGTATGAAAGCCTGAAGATTGAAGATCAGCTTTTTCCTTGGAGGACAACACCAAGGAGAGGCAGACACCGTTAGTAGGGCTCAACCAAACTAGTAGGCCAAATGCAGTTTAAAATTTGTAAATATAGGCCGAAAGCCAGAAGATTGAAGCTCAGCTTTGTTCAGTGGAGAACACCAAGGAGCGGCAGACACCGTTAGTAGGGCCCAACCAAACTAGTAGGCCAAATGCAGTTTAAAATTTGCAAATATAGGCCGAAAGCCTGAGATTGAAGCTCAGCTTTGTTCAGTGGAGAACACCAAGGAGCGGCAGACACCGTTAGTAGGGCCCAACCAAACTAGTAGGCCAAATGCAGTTACATATTAAAAATATAGGCCGAAAGCCTGAAGATTGAAGCTCAGCCTTTTTCCGTGGAGGACAACACCAAGGAGCGGCAGACACCATTAGTAGGGCCCAACCAATCTAGTAGGCCAAATGCAGTTTAATATCTGATATAGGCCGAAAGCCTGAAGATTGAAGATCAGCTTTTTTCCTTGGACGACAACACCAAGGAGCGGCAGACACCGTTAGTAGGCCCAACCAAACTAGTAGCCGAAATGCAGTTTCATAGTAAAAATATAGGCCGAAAGCCTGAAGATTGAAGCTCAGGAAAAAAAAAACAGGAGAACACCAAGGAGCGGCAGACACCGTAAGTTGGCCCAACCAAACTAGTAGCCTAAATGCAGTTTAATATTCTAAATACAGGCCGAAAGCCTGAAGATAGAAGCTCAGGATAAAAAACCAGGAGAACACCAAGGAGCGGCAGACACCGTTAGTAGGCCCAACCAAACTAGTAGCCCCAATGCAGTTTTCAAATTCCTATAGGCTGAAAACCTGACAATTGAAGCTCAGCTTTTTTCAGAGGAGGACAGCTGTATTGACTGGCGCAGACAGACACAGGTAGTAGGCCTTAACCAGAAAAGTTGGCTCAATGCAGTTTAAAAAAGGTTACAGGGGTACACAGGCAGCATTGGTGTGGTCAGCGGAGGACAATTGGAAGGAGTGGCGCAGACTTACTAGGCCTAAAATAAAAAAGTAGGCTCTATGCAGTTTAAAATAGGTTACAGGGGTACGCAGGCAGCATTGGTGTGGTCAGCGGAGGGCAATTGGAAGGAGTGGTGCAGACTTACTAGGCCTAAAATAAAAAAGTAGGCTCTATGCAGTTTTAAATAGGTTACAGGGGTACACAGGCAGCATTGGTTTGGTCAGTGGAGGACGATTGCAAGGAGTGACCGCAGACAGACTTACTGGGCCTAAAATAAAAAAGTTGGCTCTATGCAGTTTAAAATAGGTTACAGGGGTACAGAGGCAGCATTGGTTTGGTCAGTGGAGGACGATTGCAAGGAGGGACCGCAGACAGACTTACTAGGCCTAAAATAGAAAAGTAGGCTCTATGCAGTTTAAAATAGGTTACAGGGGTACACAGGCAGCATTGGTGTGGTCAGCGGAGGACAATTGGAAGGAGTGGCGCAGACTTACTAGGCCTAAAATCAAAAAGTAGGCTCTATGCAGTTTTAAATAGGTTACAGAGGTACACAGGCAGCATTGGTTTGGTCAGCGGAGGACGATTGCAAGGAGGGACCACAGACAGACTTACTAGGCCTAAAATAAAAAAAGTTGGCTCTATGCAGTTTAAGATAGGTTACAGGGGTACACAGGCAGCATTGGTGTGGTCAGCGGAGGACAATTGGAAGGAGTGGCGCAGACTTACAAGGCCTAAAATAAAAAAGTAGGCTCTATGCAGTTTTAAATAGGTTACAGGGGTACACAGGCAGCATTGGTTTGGTCAGCGGAGGACGATTGCAAGGAGGGACCGCAGACAGACTTACTAGGCCTAAAATAAAAAAGTTGGCTCTATGCAGTTTTAAATAGGTTACAGGGGTACACAGGCAGCATTGGTGTGTTCAGCGGAGGACGATTGCACCGAGGGGCAGACACAGTTAGTAGGGCCAAAAAAGTAATAGGCAAAATGCAGTTAAAAATAGGTTACAGGAGTACGCAGGCGGCCTAGCTTTGTTCAGTGGAGGACAACTGTAAGGAGTGTCTGACACAGTTAGTAGGCCAAAATAATAAAGTGAGGTTAATGTCTGGCAAAAAAAAATATTCACAAATAAACAGGTGGCATACCTAGGTACAGGGGTGTGATCCTCTGCTGACTTGCAGACAGTGGTAGTTGGCTCAAAGTATTAACTGGTGTAAATGTAGGACAGGGCCCCTGAATATTTTTACTAGCATCAATCATGTCAACAAATTGGTATTGGCAGTGCCATTGAAGATTTAACAGCACAGACAAAACAGTGGTGGAGCAGTGAGAGGTAATTTTGCAAGTGGTAGAGCACTGTTTGAGCTGGGGGGGGGAACACTCTTTCGTGGGCGGCGGTACTGGCCCAGGGCCCCTCATGTTACGACGGTGTGTCTGACATTGGGTGTGCACCACCACCGCCAGAGACACTTCATTGTACTATGAGGGACCCTGTGCCAGTGCCGTCGCCCAAAAGTGGGCACACCCACCTGTTCAGCCAAACGGCACTCGCACGGGTGCTTGCGCCAAGTGGTGACCACGGCCCCGTGGGGGGAGTCAGCCCATTTAGGGAGGTGTAAAAATGGCCTATGGTGGACATACAGCAGCTGCAAATGGAGAAATCAGAGAAGTCAGTAAGACGAGTCCAAAAGCAAGACCTTTTTACAGGACAGCTAGGTGTCAGCAGGGAAAGGTGGGGCAAAATAATTAGATGATTGGTTAATTTTAATGAAGGTTAGATCATCAACATTTTGGGTAGCCAGACGAGTCCTTTTTTCGGTCAGTATTGAACCAGCAGCACTGAATACTCTTTCTGATAGCACACTAGCAGCTGGGAAAGCAAGCTCCTGTAATGCATATTCTGCCAATTCAGGCCAGGTGTCTATTTTGGATGCCCAGTAATCAAATGGGAATGACGTGTGAGAGAGGACATCGATAAGGGAGGAAAAATAGTTAGTAACCATACTGGACAAATGTTGTCTCCTGTCACTTTGAATTGATGCTGCAGTACCTGTCGTGTCTGCGGTCATTGCAAAATCACTCCACAACCTGGTCATAAAACCCCTCTGTCCAACGCCACTTCTGATTTGTGCATCTCTAACACCTCTGCCATGTTGCCCCCTGCAGCTCATGTGAGAACCATCACCGCCGCTGTGTGCTGGGAATGCCTGAACCAAACGGTCTACAAGAGTTGCTTGTTTGGTAGCCAATATTTGCTCAAGGTTCTCATGTGGCATGATATTTTGCAATTTCCCTTTATAGCGTAGATCCAGGAGGCAGGCCAACCAGTAATCGTCATCGGTCATCATTTTGATAATGCGGGGGTCCCTTTTTAGGATACGCAAGGCACAATCCGCCATGCGGGCCAATGTTCCAGGTGTCAATTCACTGCTTGTGCTGGGTTGAGGAGCACTTTCTGGCAAATCAACATCACTTGTCTCCCTCAGAAACCCTGTACCTGACCTTGCAACGCCACCAGTTTCTATTGCCCCCTGAGAAGCTTCCTCCTCCCATAAATATTCATCCCCATCATCCTCCTCGTCCTCCTCTTCTTCGTCCGCCACCTCGTCCAGGAGACTTCCCTGAGCAGACAATGGCTGACTGTCATCAAGGCTTCCCTCATCCTCGGCTTTATGTGCGTCAAAGTTTGCATCAGCAGACGCATTAGGGGGATGCTCATGCTTATGATCGCGTAGTCTGCACTAACCAGGCGTGTGCATTCCTCAAAACACTGAAGGACTTGACACAGGTCTTGTAGCTTCGACCACTGCACACCTGACAACTCCATGTCTGCCATCCAACTGCCTGCCCGTGTATGTGTATCCTCCCACAAATACATAACAGCACGCCTCTGTTCGCACAGCCTCTGAAGCATGTGCAGTGTGGAGTTCCACCTTGTTGCAACGTCGATTATTAGGCGGTGTTGGGGAAGCTGCAAAGATCGCTGATGGTTCTGCATACGGCTGGAGTGTACGGGCGAACGGTGGATGTGCGAGCAAAGTCTTTGCACCTTCAGGAGCAGGGCGGGTAACCCCGGATAACTTTTCAGGAAGCACTGCACCACCAGGTTCAAGGTGTGAGCCAGGCAAGGAATGTGTTTCAGTTGTGAAAGGGCTATGGCAGCCATAAAATTCCTTCCGTTATCACTGACTACTTTGCCTGCCTCAAGATGTACACTGCCCAGCCATGACTGAGTTTCTTGCTGCAAGAACTCGGACAGAACGTCTGCGGTGTGTCTGTTGTCGCCCAAACACTTCATTTCCAACACAGCCTGCTGACACTTACCACTAGCTGTTCCATAATGGGACACCTCATGTGCAACACTGGCAGCTGCGGATGGAGTGGTCGTGCGACTGCGGTCTGTGGACGAGCTCTCGCTTCTGCTGGAGGACGAGGAGGAGGAGGAGAGGTAGCGAACGCCTACAGCCAACTGTTTCCTAGACCGTGGACTAGGCAGAACTGTCCCAATATGGCTGTCCCCTGTGGACCCTGCATCCACCACATTAACCCAGTGTGCCGTGATGGACATGTAACGTCCCTGGCCATGCCTACTGGTCCATGCATCTGTTGTGAGGTGCACCTTTCTACTGACAGATTGCCTGAGTGCATGGACAATGCGGTCTTTGACATGCTGGTGGAGGGCTGGGATGGCTTTTCTCGCAAAGAAGTGTCGACTGGGTAGGTCATAGCGTGGTACTGTGTAGGCCATCAGGGCATTGAAAGCTTCGCTTTCAACCAACCGGTAGGGCATCATCTCTAACGAGATTAGTCTAGCAATGTGGGTGTTCAAACCCTGTGTACGCTGATGAGAGGACGAGTACTTCCTTTTCCTAACGAGAGTCTCTTGTAGGGTGAACTGGACTGGAGAGCTGCATATGGTGGAACTAGCGGGGGTGGTGGTGGACATGGCAGACTGAGAGAGGGTTGGTGATGGTATTCTTGCTGTTGGACTACATACTGTGTTTCCTACCAAGAACCTGGTGATTCCCTGACTGCTTTGGCCTTGCGAAGATACCTCCACATTTGCTGCCGGTGGTGTCGTAAACGGTGGGCTTACAGTGAGGGAAGGAATGTAGCGTTGCTGACTAGCTTCATTGTGAGTGGGTGCAACAACGTTATGGGACGTTTGGTAGTTAGTCCAGAAGGCAGAATAAATATGAATAAATATGTGAGCTGCTTTTCACTATCCGGTGTGGCGCTGTCCTTTTCTTCAGTTTTGGATTTGGTAGTTAGTCCAGGCTTGCAAGTGCATGGTGGTTAAATGTCTACGCATGCAAGTTGTATTTAAATTTTTGACATTCTGACCTCTGCTAAAGGTCCTTGAGCATTTCTTACAGATCACTTTGCACTGATCATTCGGATCTTGGTTAAAAAATTGCCAGACTGCACTCTTCCTACTATCGAATACCTTTTCAGGCATTGCACACTGTGCTACTTTAACCGGATGGCCACGCTGTCCGACAACTGTTTTTGGTTTTGACACACGTTTTTGGCCAGATACGGGCCTGCCAGATGAAAGCTGTTGCGATGTTGATGCCTGCTGAGGCTCCTCCTCCTCCACTTCAGAGCTACTGCCAGCGGCACCCTGTTCCCCCAATGGCTGCCAATCGGGGTCAACAACTGGGTCATCTATCACCTCCTCTTCTATGTCCTGTGCACCTTCCTCTGTGTCACTGTGTAAGCCGGTGCTATAGCATTCGGGACGGGGCACCATAGTCTCATCAGGGTCAGATTGTGGCTCAGTACACTGCGAGGGCAATGTTGTGATCTGAGTCAATGGAACAGCATAATAATCTAGCTGTGGCTGTGCATCTGTGCATTCCATGTCCGAATCATCTTGTAATGGGCATGGCCTGTTAACAAATTCCCTTTCTAAGGCACGGTATGTGTAAAGAGCTCCATGGAGTAACCTGTTGTGTCACCTGACGCATCCTTCACTGTTGTTCTGGGTGAAGGACACAAGGAAGCGACTTGTTCCTGACCGGGAGCATCCAATGACGACGCGCTGCTTTTAAATTTTGCACTTTCCAAAGAGGAGGCGAAAGAGCTAGAGGCAGAGTCAGCAAGGAAAGCCAAAACTTTTTCCTGCTGCTCCGGCTTTAAAAGCGGTTTTCCTACTCCCAGAAAAGGGAGCGTTCGAGGCCTTGTGTAGCCAGACGATGACGCTGGCTCAACAACTCGAGACTTAGGTGCTATTTTGCTTTTCCCACGACCACCTAATGCTCCACCACCACTACCATCATTACCATCTGGCAATGACCGCCCACGGCCACGACCTCTTCCACCAGACTTCCTCATTCTTGGAAAAATGTAACCAAACTAACAACCGTTATATGGTACTGTAAAACCAGGTAGAAGGTGTACGTAAACTTGTTGTGAATTTAAATCTCCCTTTGTAGATGTGGGAGACTGTTTGAAAAATCTGGCCCACTGTATTACACTACACAGTTTCAGTGTCAGAAAGTGGCTGACAGATATGCCACAAACAAGACTGACGCAGATGCCCTTAGTGGCAATAGAAATTTCCCTTAATAGGTGTGGGAGACTGCTGGGAAAATCAGGCCCACTGTATTACACTACACAGCTTCAGTGGCAGACAGTGGCTAGCAGATATAAATTAAAAAAAAGGGACTGTGCTACAATAACAATCTCCATACAATGATCTCAGTATGGCAGCCAGCAGTAAAAAGGACTGCTGCACACAAAAGTGTGGACAAACAAAGAAACAAGAGAACTGTGCAGAAAGAAGCAACAGGATTTTTGCTTTGAAAAAAGCAGTTGGTTTGCACAGCGGCGTACAAACAGCAATGCAGCTATCAGGGAGCCTTATAAGCTACAGAGCTGATGCACAGAAATCTAGCCTCCACTGTCCCTGCAAAGAAAAGGTGGTGTTGGACAGTGGAAATCGCTACAGCACAAGCAGTTTGGGGGTTTATATTTCCTCCCTAACAATATCCCTGCTTCTGACGAAGCTGCAGCAACCTCTCCCTATGCTACGATCGGCAGCAGTAAGATGGCGGTCGGCATGCACGCCCCTTTATAGCCCCTGTGACGCCGCTGAAAACAAGCCAATCACTGTAATGCCCTTCTCTAAGATGGTGGGGACCGAGACCTATGTCATCACGCTGCCCACACTCTGCGTCCACCTAAATTGGCTGAGAAATGGTGCTGAATGCGTCATATGAAACGCAACTTTGGCGCAAAGATCGCCGACCGCATGGCCGATCCCACACTGGGATCGGCTCAGGTTTCACGAAACCCGACTTTGCCAAAAGTCGGCGATTTATGAAATTAACCGATCCGTTTCGCTCAACCCTAGAGCAAACATATGAGAAGGTAACGTGATATGACTTAGTCCCATTTTCTTGATTTTCAGATTTTACTCTACAATTAAGAGTTTCTACAATGAACGATCAAGTGCAGAAAACGAAAGAAGAGCTTTTCTTTTTTATTATTATTATTATTATTCATTTATATAGCACCATTGATTCCATGGTGCTGTACATGAGAAGGGGTTACATACAAATTACAGATATCACTTACAGTAAGCAAACTAACAATGACAGACTGATACAGGGGGCGAGGACCCTGCCCTTGGGGGCTTACATTCTACAGGATGGTGGGGAAGGAGACAATAGGTTGAGGGTTGCAGCAGCTCCGGTGTTGGTTAGGCGATAGCTCCAGTAGTGATGAGGAGGCAGTGGGGTCAGTGCAGGCTGTAAGCTTTCCTGAAGAGGTGGGTTTTCTGGTTCCGTCTGAAGGATCCGAATGTGGTTGATAGTCTGATGTGTTGGGGCAAAGAATTCCAGAGGATGGGGTAGATTGAGGAAAGGATGGATTCTGGAGATATTTTTGAGCTGGAGGCGACAGGAGGTGGAAAGAGCTTGGATGTGCGGTTTGAAGGACAGGGCAGAGTCAAGGGTTACTCCGAGGCAGCGGACTTCCGGTATGGGGGAGAGCGTGATGTCATTAATTGTGATAGATAGATAGATCAGGTAAGGAAGATCTATGAGATGGAGGAAAGATGATGAGTTCAGATTTGTCCCCATTGAGTTTGAGGAAGCGAGAGGAGAAGGAGGATACGGCTGATAGACACTCTGGGATTCTGGACATCAGAGAGGTGATGTCTGGGCCAGAGAGGTAGATCTGAGTGTCATCAGCATAAAGGTGGTACTGGAATCCATGGGACTTTATGAGTTGTCCCAGGCCAAGTGTATAGATTGAGAAGAGTAAGGGTCCTAGAACAGAGCCTTGGGGGACTCCAACAGAGAGAGGGTGGGATGAGAAGGTAGTGTGGGAGTGGGAGATGCTGAATGTGCGGTTGGAAAGGTATGAGGAGATCCAGGAGAGGGCGAGGTCTGAAGTAGGAGGCAGTGGTCAACTGTGTCAAAAGCAGATGACAGGTCTAGAAGGGGGAGTATAGAGTATTGTCTGTTAGATTTTGCTGTAAGTAGGTCGTTAGTAATTTTGGTCAGGGATGTCTCAGTTGAGTGATGGGGCGGAAACCAGACTGTAGATCTTTAATAAGATATATTACAAAGTTTGTTATTTTCAAGTGCATTATTGATTTATGGAAAAAAAAATAAAAACAATGATTTCTCTTTGATACTGATTAAAAGCAGGTCCTTAACATAACTTACATGTTTCAAAGGCAAACAGGCATAAAAGTTTTTTAATGGATGACAAAAGCCTAGAAACATTTCAACAAGAAATGAGCAGTGTTTAATGAAGTTGACATTGTGGTGTTCTTAAACGGCAATTGCTACTCCAGAGACATCTGCTTTAATGAAGAATTAGGCTACTTTAATAGTGGCAGAATTTGTTTATTACATTTTTTACTTGTCATTTTGATAGAAAAAGGATATAATTACATGCAGCGTTTTTGCTGCATTTTTTTTCTACAGCCAAAAACCCTGATAACTTGGCAGTACAAACACTACATTTTTGCTGCATTTTTTTTCTTTGCAGCGTTATTGGATGCAGATTACATGTGTGCTTTGCATACAGTTTAATAAAGTTACTTTTATTGGTCAAAAACGCTTTGATTTTTACAACATCTTTTCACTTCCCCGTTGCTGCAAAAACACTGAAAGAATTGTCATGCTCCAGATTTAAGAAACGCTGCAGTGCTAAAGGTTAGTCTAGAGAAAAAAAACGGGGGGGGGGGGGGGAGTATTATGAAATGTCATAGCTTTTGCTGGTACTGTAAAAAGCAGATTGAAAACGCAGATATAAAACGTTGCAAAAACTCTGCATGTGCGCATAGCTAAAGCTTAGTGATGAGCGAGTATAGTCGTTGCTCAGGTTTTACAGAGCACGCTCAGGTGGTCTCCGAGTATTTGTGACTGCTCAGAGATTTCATTTTCCTTGCCACAGCTACATGATTTGCGGCTACTAGACAGCTTGATTACATGTGGGGATTTCCTAGCAATCAGGCAACCCCCACATGTACTCAGGCTGGCTAGCAGCTGTAAATTATGCAGCTGCATCAACAAAAACTAAATCTCCGAGCAGTCACAAATAATGGGAGACCACCCGAGCATGCTCGGGCAAACCCGAGACTCGCTCGTCACTACTAAAGACATTTTACATGATTTGGAGTACAGAAAGTCAGGGGTAGACATATCATTGGTGCAACAGGAGCCCAAAGGTAAGGAGGCCCAGATAAACCTCCAAAGAAGGTGGAATAGGGCATTATGATGAGTTATTGGACTGCAAAGGGGCTGTATATTGTTCTTGCACAGGGGACAACTTCTGTCTGTGGCCATCAGTGCAGAAAGTATTAGAAGGCTGGAATATCCGTTGTTAGAACTTGTACCCCTTGTTATTGTGAAGTGATCTCTGTGGTTGCCAATCTGCTACTTAGGCCAGTCACACTAGCATTTAAAAACTCAGTCCAATGTTAATCCAGAAACGTATGACAAGTGTCATGCAAGAGTCATGTGAGTACAATGCGATTTTTAGCAAGTAGCATCCGTCTGACATGGGTATACAATACATTTTTAACATAAGCTTTTACATACAGCAATTCTCTATATCAATTCTCTCAAGCTAGTTTCCTAACTAATAAAACAATCTTAAACACAGGTATCGATAGCAGATAGATAGATAGATAGATAGATAGATAGAATAGATAGATAGATAGAAATATGTAATTGAGATATATAATCAGTGCAGTGCATGTGTAGCTTACTGTACATGTATTTAGCTAATAATTAAATGAAAGAAAAAAATGGTATTGTGCCCCCCATATTTTTCTTAACCAATTGAGGGAAATCTGACAGCTGGGGGCTGATGTTTATAGACTGGGAAGGGGGTAATAAACATGGAGCTTGCCAGGCTATTAATATCGGCTCACAGCTGTCTTCATAGCCTTTACTGGTTATTAACAAGGGGTGACCCCCCAAAAATAAAGTGAGTCCCCTCTATTATTAATAACCAGCAAAGGCCAGGTAGACAGCTACATGCTGATATTAATAGCCTAGGAAGGAGCCATGGATATTGCCCCCCCAGACTAAGAACATCAGCCCTCAGCCACCCCAGAAATGGTGCATCCATTAGATGCACCAATTCTGGTGCTTAGCCTCCACTCTTCCTCCTTGCCTTGGTGCGTGGCAAGTGTAGTAATCGCATTGGGTTTGATGTCAGCTTTGTAATGTCAGCTGACATCAAGCCCAGGGTTTAGTAATGGAGAGGCATCTATAAGACACCCCATTACTAACCCCATAGTCAATTGTAGTAAAGACAGAGTGAATTCCTTTCATTGAAATAAACACATTATTATTATTATTTGAAATGGAAACCTAAAAATAGATATCTAAAGAAAAATAAAAAAACAAAGAAATCCTCACCTGTCCTCTCAACTCAGCTACATCTGGATGCTTTGCTTCGTGGCCACATTAAATGAGACCACTCAGCCCAGCATCCAGGAGACACTGAGCTTCTCATGAGGAACGCAGCTTCAGTGCCAGGCGTTGACATCAGTAAGGTGAGTGGAGTTCAGTGAACTCTGTTCACCGCTCGCTGCCTTAGAAATGTGTTTGTTTATTTTAATTAAAGGAATTCACTCTGTGTTTGTCTTTATTACATTTGACTATGGGGTTATTAATGGTGGTGTCTTATAAATGCCTCTCCATTGCTAACCCCTGGGCTTGATGTCAGCGAACATAAAACAGCTGACATTAACCCCAATATTATTACCCTTCTTGCCACTGCACCATGGCAACTGGTAAGAATGAAGGCTAAGCACCAGAATTGGCGCATCTAATGGATGCACCAATTCTGAGGTGGCTGAGGGCTAATGTTCTCAGTCTGGGAGGAGGCCAATATGCATGGCCCCTTCCTAGGATATTAATATCAGCCCATAGCTGTTTGCCTAACCTTTGCTGGTTAAGAAAATTAAGTGGGACGACATGCCATTTTTTAATTTTATTCTTTCTCTATATTCTATTCTGGTAGTTCACTCTGTAAATTTACAGTACTCTGGTGATGAAATGTCAGGTTTCCTATGAGTCGGGTGCATAAAAATTGCACGGCACGTGTGGTCCATGTGCCGTGCAATTTTTTTTCTCGCACCCATTGACTTGCACTAGCGATTGCAATCCAAAATTCGTATACACTTGCACCATGCTGTGTTTTTTTTATCAGTCCTATGGCAATCTGATCCGAGCTGATAAAAAAATTACAGATGAGCTGAATAACATTGGTCCGAATGCAATCGAATTTTTGTCAGATTGCACTCGACCGATTTGTTCACTCTTCTGAGCAAGCCTATAAGGGAACTCTTTATTAAGACTTTTGTTATTTGATCTCAGAGATTATATTATTTGCATTCTGATTGTCTATTTATTGGCTATCCATGGACTAATTTAAAAAAAATGCATAATATGCATTAATTTCTGCTGTATAAACAAGTTGAATGTAAGCTAAATACAGAATACTGGTAAGATGCAGTTCATTACTTTGCTCCAAATAATATATAAGTGCAGTATATATGCATACTCATATATACACAGTATATATATATATATATATATATATATATATATATATATATATAAGACCTTGAAACAAAAAATAAGCCACCGTACATGAATATTAGTTTTACTTCTTTACAGGGTCCCCTTTTAAAATTTGACGAAAGAGAAGATTTTATGACTGAGATAAGAAGTAAAGGAGTCTGTCACAACAAAGGCATTCCAGTACATTTCCAACAGTCTCCTTCTGTTTTACCTAAACATGTATATCTCTCTCTATGCAAAACAAGATGTCGAGAAATGTGATTGAAAATTTATCACTGCGGCAGGATAGCAGGATATTCCACATATTACTGTCCAAGTAGGTAATACAATTATGTAGATCCTCTATATTTCCACCCCAGATACATAAATATCATCAATCCAAGGTTTCTGTAAGATAATATCATGCATAAATTTATGGTCATCATCATAAACCACTATGCACTTCAAAAAAGTGTGTGTAAATCTGCATGAAGGTAAACATCTCTGGCAAAAGTGAAAGTCTCTATGCAAAAATCTGATTAGAAACAAAAAATAAGATACTAGACAGAAGTTATTTCTGGAACAACCTTTCCGAGCCGAGGACACGGGAATATTTAGGAAACAACGGTGTTACTACAAAGTGAGAGCAAAATCTGATTGTAGAATAGGAAATGTAGGAATCACTGAAATATCACCGACTTTAGTTTACATTCAATATACTGGAGACTGGGGAAAGCATTCCAAGTGTGATGAAGTTGAAAAAAATACAATTTCACAATGGCTTTTGGGAATCATGTCACAGTAACCCATCAGTGTCCTGTGATCGTATCACAGGGTGTCAATGGGAGCTGGGACATGTGAGCATCAGTGCATGGTACATTTAACGTCTTGCCGACGTTGGGCATAATAGTACGCCCATGTTGTAACCCCTCCCTTTTTATGTGGACACCGATGCTGAGCCCACATCTTTCCCAGGCACATGTCAGCTGTTTTCAACAGCTGGCATGTGCCTCTAACAGCCGCAGGTGAAATCGCTATCCATCGACTGCTGTTAACCTGTTAAATACCGCTGTCAATCTCTGACAGAGGCATTTAACTCGCACTTACCGAAAGCGTGTCGGAAATCCCACCCATCAGTGACCCATCACGTGATTGCAGGTCACCGATGGGTTGGCCTGACAACCAGAGGTCTCCAGCAGACCTCTATGGTTGTCATAGTCGGTGGTCGTCGCTCATAGCAAGTGAGCATTTCTGCTACACAGGCGATCCTGTGTGTAATAGAGGTGATCAGACAACTGCAGCTTCCAGTCTCCCATTGAGACTATTGAAGCATGCAAAAAGGAAAAAAAAAATGTTTTTAAAAATATTTAAAAAATGTTAAAAATATAAAAGTTCAAATCACCCCCCTTTCGCCACATTCAAAATAAAACAATAAACAAAATCAAATATACACATATTTGGTATCACCATGTTCAGAATCGCCCAATCTATCAATATAAAAAAAATTAACCCGATCGCTAAATGGTGTAACTAGAAAAAATTTAAAAACATCAGAATTACGTTTTTTTAGGTTGCCGCTACATTGCAATAAAATGCAATAACAGGCAATCAAAAGATTATTTTGCGTAAGATGCGCCAATTCCGGCGCTTGGCCTCTCTCTTCCCACTGCCCTGTAGCGGTGGCATATGGGGTAATAAGGGGTTAATGTCACCTTTGTAAAGTGACATTAAGCCGGCTTAGTAATGGAGAGGCGTCAATAAGATACCTACCATTACTAATCCTATAGTTGTGAAAGGGTTAATAAAACACACACATATGCAGAATAAAGTATTTTAATGAAATAAAACACCACACAGTTTTGACATCTTTATTATAATGGTAATAAAAGCGAAGCCCTCGATCATCTGAAAAAAAAGAAAAAATAATAAACCAACAATATACTCCCTGTGTCGGACATAGTCCTAACCCCTTTCTGCCATTAGACGTACTATTCCATCCATGAGGGGTGGGACCTACTTCCCATGGACAGAATAGTATGTCATAGACGATCGGACGCGCTCCCGGCACATTAACCTCCGGAACACTGCGATCAAACATGATCGGAGCGTTCTGGTGGCATAGGGAAGCATCACGCAGGCAGGGGGCTCCCTCAGAGCAACGCGATGTGATGTGTAGGGTCTCCTACCTCCTCCTCCCTGTAGGCCCCAAATCCAAAATGGCTGCGGGGCTCCTTCCGGGTCCTGCAGGGAGGTGGCTTGCAAGCGCCTGCTCAGAGCAGGCTCCGCCAAGCCTCCTGCGGTGCCTGTCAGATCGCTGACACTTTACCATGATGTCCCCCCCCCCCCCGGGGCAAAGTAAAAAGTTTAAAAAAAAATATAATAAATAAATAATAATAAGTAAAAAAAAATTAAATAAAATAAATTCCAAAATAATGAAAAAAAAACATATTGTTCCAATAAATACATTTCTTTATCTAAATAAAAAAATTATAATAAAAGTACACATATTTAGTACTGCCGCGTCCGTAACGACCAGACCTATAAAACTGTCCCACTAGTTAACCCCTTCAGTGATCACCGTAAAAAAAAACAACAAAAAACGAGGCTTTATTATCATACCGCCAAACAAAAAGTGGAATAACACGCGATCAAAAAGACAGATATAAATAAACATGGTACCGCTGAAAATGTCATCTTGTCCCGCAAAAAACGAGCCACAAAAAAATAAAAAAGTTATAGTGCTCAGAATAAAGCGATGCAAAAATAATTATGGTTTATATAAAATAGAGTTTATCGTATAAAAGCACCAAAACATAAAAAAGATATAAATGAGGTATCGCTGTAATCGTACTGACCCGAAGAATAAAACTGCTTTATCAATTTTATCAAATGTGGAACAGTATGAACTCCCCCCCAAAAGAAATTTACAAATTGCTGGTTTTTGTCCATTCTGCCTCACAAAAATCAGAATAAAAAGCGATCAAAAAATGTCACGTGCCCGAAAATGGTACCAGTAAAAACGTCAACTCGTCCCGCAAAAAAGAAGACCTCACATGACTCTGTGAACCAAAATATGGAAAAATTATAGCTCTCAAAATGTGGAAACGCAAAAACTATTTTTTGCAATAAGAAGCGTCTTTTAGGCTAGTTTCACATTTGCGTTTTTTAGACGCATGCGTTTTCTCATGCAGTATAAAAAACGCTGTGTTTTGATGCGTTTACATGCATTTTTTCCTGCATTTGCCCTTTTGAAACGCATGCTGAGAAGTGTGTGACAGCTGCTAATCATCAAAATCATCTAGAAAACCCACTATAAATAGAAATAGCTAGGGTTGGGGTTAGTGTTATGATCCCTAGTGGCTGAGGATCACAAATAGATCAGCAATAGTGTTGAGCATTCCGATACCGCAAGTATCGGGTATCGGCCGATACTTGCGGTATCGGAATTCCGATACCGGGATTCCGATACTTGCCGCGTATCGGATACCGGAATCGGAAGTTCTAAGATTCAAAAAGCAGAAATTCAGCCAATGAGATTGATTCCAAGTGTGGGCACATCCTGTTTAGCATGGAGGGCATGAAACTACTGGCAAGGCTGTGATTGGCTGGTGTAATGATGTCATGATGCAGTTTAAAAGTCGCTGGCGCCATTTTGCGATCACTCTGCTGTGAATTCAGTTAGTGACAGGACGCTGTTTGCTGACTGAGGGACAGTTTAGAGATAGCGATTTGCTTCTTTGTGCTTTCCAAAGGCTAATTTAGCAACCGCTGTGTTCACCTACTATTCACCTTGCTTTTGCCTTGTAGCGCTGTTTTCACAGCGATCTGCAGGGTCTGTGTGTGTGTGTGTGTGAGTGCAGCCCAGTCTCCAGTCTGAGTGCAGCCACATAGGCCATCCATAGTTGGTTGTATTCAGTTCAGGGAGGGTGGTTCATTGCCTCATACTGTTCCTTTTTTTTTTTTTTTTTCCCAAGTAGTGTAGTCTGCTGCTAATTTATTCAAAAAAATCCTATTAGTGTCTTTCCACCCGTCTCCAGCTAATTTGTGGAAAAACACTACATAGGATAAAGTAGAGGAGGGTTTTTGGGCCTTGCAGCGCCGTTTACGGCTGTCTGCACGGTCTCCGTGTGACTGCAGCTCGCCCTGTAATCTGTGAGCAGCTATAGCCTGGTTGTCTCCAGCTCAGGGTTTTTCACTGCGTCATACCGCCAAATCAATTTTCTTTTTTTTCAAAGTAGTGTAGTCTGCTGCTAATTTATTTTAAAAAATCCTATTAGTGTCTTTCCACCCGTCTCCAGCTAATTTGTGGAAAAACACTACATAGGATAAAGTAGAGGAGGGTTTTTGGGCCTTGCAGCGCCGTTTACGGCTGTCTGCACGGTCTCCGTGTGACTGCAGCTCGCCCTGTAATCTGTGAGCAGCTGTAGCCTGGTTGTCTCCAGCTCAGGGTTTTTCACTGCGTCATACCGCCAAATCAATTTTCTTTTTTTTCAAAGTAGTGTAGTCTGCTGCTAATTAATTTAAAAAAATCCTATTAGTGTCTTTCCACCCGTCTCCATCTAATTTGTGGAAAAACACTACATAGGATAAAGTAGAGGAGGGTTTTTGGGCCTTGCAGCGCCGTTTACGGCTGTCTGCACGGTCTCCGTGTGACTGCAGCTCGCCCTGTAGTCTGTGAGCAGCCGTAGCCTGGTTGTCTCCAGCTCAGGGTTTTTCACTGCGTCATACCGCCAAATCAATTTTCTTTTTTTTCAAAGTAGTGTAGTCTGCTGCTAATTTATTTTAAAAAATCCTATTAGTGTCTTTCCACCCGTCTCCAGCTAATTTGTGGAAAAACACTACATAGGATAAAGTAGAGGAGGGTTTTTGGGCCTTGCAGCGCCGTTTACGTCTGTCTGCACGGTCTCCGTGTGACTGCAGCTCTATCTGTTGTCAGTTCAGCCCCCAAAAAATAAATAAATAATACAGTTCACCAAACACACCAGTTACACCACTTTACATTTCTGTAGGCCACATTAGCTCATATTAAAGTCTAGTCCACACTTTAGATAATTAGTGCTTCTTATACCTGTTAGGAGGAGTTGCTCAGGAATAAGCACACAAATCCGTTAGTACTTTTCTGCTTATCTTTATCAGTCAACCAAGATGAAGAAGGCAGTGAGTAAGGCACGTGGGCGTGGGCGTGGGCGCGGAGCAGGGAGGGGACGTGGGGATTCTGTGCCTGCTGCGGGCACCGGTGACTCATCAGCACCCACATTCACCAGGCAACAGTCGTTCATGCGAAGCTTTGTGTCAGAGCGCCGTACACCGCTGCTGCGTGAAGAACAAATTGAAGCTGTTGTCGGATGGATGGCAGCTAATGCATCAACTTCCATTAGTGCCACATCCTCTCAGACACAGAGCACTGGAGAGCAGCCATCTGTCTCTTCACCACCTGCCAAATTGCCCAGGCAGACAGAGAGCCCAGGACAGGAGCCGTCTCTACTTCTGTTCTCTGAATCTCTTGGCTTGGAAACAGGGGGCCAGCCAAGCAGCATTGGAGAAATGGAAGAAGAGGCAGGGTGCAGTGATGCCCAACAGCTTTTTCTGTCTTCCTCTGAAGAGGCGGGTGGGCCAGTGGCTCCGGTCACCACATCGCAGGCCGCATCAGCTGATGATGACACTCAGGTGCCACTTACTGGTGCGTGCTCTGCTGCTGAGACTACCCAGGAGGAGCAGTTGGGGGCAGAGGGTAGTGTAGATGATGAGGTCCTCGACCCATCTTGGCGTGAGGGACAGGAAGGTGGTGGGAGCAGCTCTGAGGAAGAGATTCCCCGTACGGCCCAAAGAGGGAGAGGGAGGGGGAAGACTGCGGATCCTGCAGCCTCCGCTTTGGCACCCGTTAGGAGCATGTCTCTTCCAAAAGCCAAAAAGGGCGCTCCCAAGACTTGCAGTGCCTGGTCCTTTTTTGACACAGTTGCAGATGACATTTGCTATGTCAGATGCAACGTGTGTCATCAAAAAGTCAAAAGAGGGAAAAATGTCAGCAACCTCAATACCTCCAACATGTGGAAACATGTGCGCAACAGGCACCCGGCGGAGTTAGAAAAACACACTGAAGAGGTAGGCCAACCAACAGCGGCAGCTACCACCTCTTCAGCTCGTGTTGCCTCTTCCTCTACCTCACACGCAGCTGGTTCGGCGTCCTCCCAGGATCGCCGTGGAAGAACCTCTGCCCCTGTTGTCCAGAGACCCGCTGTAATTCCACCCGCAGCGCCACTTTCCCAGTCATCCACACACTCCCAGCCCAGTCTACAGCCATCGGTAGTACAGGCATGGGAGAAAAGGCGGCCTTTCTCGTCAAACCACCCACGAGCACAGGCTCTGACTGCAGGCATTGCCAAACTTCTGTCACTGGAAATGCTGTCATTCAGGCTGGTGGAGACTGACAGCTTCCGTGACTTCATGTCATTGGCAGTCCCACAGTACAATGTGCCCATCCGCTTTTACTTCAGCAGGCAAGCCGTCCCTGCCCTGCAGAAGCATGTGGAGGGACACATAAAACACGCGCTACTGAACGCCGTCAGTAGCAAGGTCCACCTCACCACCGATGCGTGGACCAGTCAACATGGACAGGGGCGATACCTTTCCCTCACTGCCCATTGGGTTAATGTCGTTGAGCCGGGTACAGACCGTGCGAGTGGCGCAGGACGTGTCCTGCCCACTCCAAGGATTGCAGGAATCCATTCTGTACGCATTGACTCCTCCTCCTACACCAGTTCCTCAGAATCATCGCTGCAGGAGCCGTCACAGTCCACCTCCACATGGACCCGTGATGAACGTGTACCTGTTACGACCGACATGAGCACAGCCGTGGCCAAACGTCAACAGGCCGTCTTGAAATTAATTTTCTTGGGGAATCGTAGCCACACAGCGCAGGAGCTCTGGAATGCCATCAAGCAGGAGAGCGATGTGTGGTTTGTGCCAGCGAATCTCCAGCCAGGCATGGTAGTGTGTGATAATGGCCGAAATCTGGTGGCAGCTCTGGGCCTCGGCAACCTCACTCACATCCCATGTCTGGCACATGTGCTCAATTTGGTCGTGCAGAGCTTTTTGAGGGACTATCCGGATCTTGATGCACTGCTGCACAAGGTCCGCCTAGAGTGTGCTCACTTGCGGCGTTCCAGCACGGCAAAAGCGCGCATTGCGGCTCTGCAGCGCCGACACCGCCTGCCGGAACATCGCATCATATGTGACCTACCTACCAGGTGGAATTCCACGTTACATATGTTGGAGCGGTTGTGTGAGCAGCAGCAAGCTGTAATGGAGTACCAGCTGCTTCAGGCGCAAAAAAGTCGCAGTCAGCGCCGTACAGACTTCACAACCACAGAGTGGGCCACTATGAATGACGTCTGCCAGGTTTTGCGTCCCTTTGATTATTCCACGCGGATGGCGAGTGCAGATGATGCACTAGTCAGCATGACTGTCCCCCTTATCTGCCTGCTTGAAAAATCACTGCAAGCGCTAAGGGATGATGTTGTGGAAGAGGTGGAGGATGAGGATTCACCATTTCCATCATCTTCTGGACAGTCAGCGCCACGTGGTTCCTCACAAACGCGTAGGCAGGGGACCGTTTGTGAGGAGGATGAGGAGGAGTCAATGGAGGAGGAAGACATCCGTCCAGAGGAGGGAGTTACACAATTGTCCAGTAGTCAGTGTGTACAGCGAGGGTGGGGTGATGACGAGCGGGCAGAGATCACGCCTCCAGCAGGGGACAGCGTTTCTTGGGCAGTTGGCAGTCTGCAGCACATGGTGGATTACATGCTGCAGTGCCTGAGAAACGACCGCCGCATCGCCCACATTCTCAACATGTCTGATTATTGGGTGTTCACCCTCCTCGATCCTCGCTACCGGGACAACGTAGAAAGCCTCATCACACCGTTGAACCGGGAGCGAAAAATGCGGGAGTACCAAGACACACTGGTCAATTCCATCATCTTCTCCATTCCAACTGAGAGAAGTGCTGCTAGTGCATTCCAAAGCAGCTCAGTGCGTCCAGGCCGTGGTGGAGGCTCTGCACAAAGAGGGAGCAGAAGCAGTGCCTCTGCCCAAGGCAAGACCAGTATGGCCGAACTGTGGCACAGTTTTCTGTGCCCGCCACAAAAGTCTACACCATCACAGACGGCTCCAGTCAGCAGGAGGCAACGGTTCCGTCAGATGGTGACAGACTACATGTCTTGCCCTCTTGCTGTACTCCCAGACGGCTCTTCCCCTTTCAAGTTTTGGGTCTCAAAGCTGGATACATGGCCAGAGCTAAGCCAGTATGCATTGGAGGTGCTGTCTTGCCCTGCGGCCAGTGTATTATCGGAACGTGTCTTTAGTGCTGCAGGTGGTGTACTAACTGACCGTCGCATGCGACTATCCTCCGATAACGTTGACCGGCTTACTTTCCTGAAAATGAACAAGGCCTGGATCTCGCCGGAATTTGCCACTCCTCCTCCTGATTGAATAATTAGGTCACTGTATACGTTATCCAGGTCTCCTGTTGTGTTCATCTTTCTACCACCTGAACTTAAATTCCTGGGCTCCAACACCGCCAGTTGAGGCTCAGACGTGCCGTCTGCACAGTCAAAACATACGACCCAGTGTTATTGGGTTTCAGTAACGTCAGCTGATCCCCAGCTGTGTAGCCGGCAATGTGTCATGCGACCGCCACGCTGACACAACAACTGAAATGTAAGGGAATCTGTCCCCCCCCCCCCAAGGCGTTTGTTACTGAAAGAGCCACCTTGTGCAGCAGTAATGCTGCCCAAGGAAAAGGTAGCTATTTTTGTTTAGCTCCTTGCACACGCAGAACTTAACACTTATAAAATGTGTCCACTGATACCGTAAAACCGTCCCGGAGGTGGGACTTTCCTTCGTAATGTGACGCAGCCCAGCCGTCATTCCTACCCCCCCGGCGCCGCGCACCGGCTCCTCAGCGTTGTTTTATTCCGTCCTGGAGCCTGCGCTGTTATGTTATCCCGTGGCCAGGCACACTTAGCGCTGCCCGTCTTCTGGCATCATTTGGTGTCTGGATGGCTGCGCCTGTGCGGCCGCGCTGGCATAGAGCCCGCCTCGCAGTGTCTTCTGATTTAATCCCACTGGGGGCCTGGGATCCATGGACATGCGCAGTGCATATCTGAACCTCCACCTCTCACTCATTTCCCTATGGCTTCTTCAGACTGTTCGGTGTCAGCTGGTCCCTAACAGCATGCCACGGCCGTGACACCGCACAGTCTGAAGAAGCCATAGGGAGATGAGTGAGAGGTGGAGGTTCAGATATGCACTGCGCATGTCCATGGATCCCAGGCCCCCAGTGGGATTAAATCAGAAGACACTGTGAGGCGGGCTCTCTGCCAGCGCGGCCGCACAGGCGCAGCCATCCAGACACCAAATGATGCCAGAAGACGGGCAGCGCTAAGTGTGCCTGGCCACGGGATAACATAACAGCGCAGGCTCCTTGACGGAATAAAACAACGCTGAGGAGCCGGTGCGCGGCGCCGGGGGGGTAGGAATGACGGCTGGGCTGTGTCACATTACGAAGGAAAGTCCCACCTCCGGGACGGTTTTACGGTATCAGTGGACACATTTTATAAGTGTTTAGTTCTGTGTTTGCAAGGAGCATGATGAAAAGAGCCACCTTTTCCTTTTGCATCTTTTGTGCTGCACAAGCTGGCTCTTTCAGCTACAAACGCCTTGGGGGGGGGTTAAAGGTTCCCTTTCGACTTTCTCAGGCTTCGGCCTACATTGTGTTCCTCTGCTTTTCCACCTGTCCCTGGGCTCCAACACCGCCAGTTGCCGTCCAGAAGTGCTGTACGCACAGTCAACAGTCCCTCCTCTGTTATTGGGGTTCAGTAACGTCAGCTGTTCCCCTGCTGTGTGTGTGGCAATCCCTCCTACCTCCTCCAACCTCCTCCTCCTCCACCCGTCCCTGGGCTCCAACACCGCCAGTTGCCGTCCAGAAGTGCTGTACGCACAGTCAACAGTCCCTCCTCTGTTATTGGGGTTCAGTAACGTCAGCTGTTCCCCTGCTGTGTGTGTGGCAATCCCTCCTACCTCCTCCTACCTCCTCCAACCTCCTCCTCCTCCACCTGCCCCTGGGCTCCAACACCGCCAGTTGCCGTCCAGAAGTGCTGTACGCACAGTCAACAGTCCCTCCTCTGTTATTGGGGTTCAGTAACGTCAGCTGTTCCCCTGCTGTGTGTGTGGCAATCCCTCCTACCTCCTCCTACCTCCTCCAACCTCCTCCTCCTCCACCTGCCCCTGGGCTCCAACACCGCCAGTTGCCGTCCAGAAGTGCTGTACGCACAGTCAACAGTCCCTCCTCTGTTATTGGGGTTCAGTAACGTCAGCTGTTCCCCTGCTGTGTGTGTGGCAATCCCTCCTACCTCCTCCTACCTCCTCCAACCTCCTCCTCCTCCACCTGCCCCTGGGCTCCAACACCGCCAGTTGCCGTCCAGAAGTGCTGTACGCACAGTCAACAGTCCCTCCTCTGTTATTGGGGTTCAGTAACGTCAGCTGTTCCCCTGCTGTGTGTGTGGCAATCCCTCCTACCTCCTCCAACCTCCTCCTCCTCCACCTCCTCCACCTGTCCCTGGGCTCCAACACCGCCAGTTGCCGTCCAGAAGTGCTGTACGCACAGTCAACAGTCCCTCCTCTGTTATTGGGGTTCAGTAACGTCAGCTGTTCCCCTGCTGTGTGTGTGGCAATCCCTCCTATCTCCTCCACCTCCTCCTCCTCCTCCTGTCCCTGGGCTCCAACACCGCTAGTTGCTGTCCAGAAGTGCTGTACGCACAGAGCCAAACACCTCGCCAATGTGTTAGTGGGGTTCAGCACCGCCAGCTGTTCCCCTGCTGTGTATACGGCAACGTGTACTGCGACCGCCACGCAGGCACAACAAGTTAAATGTAAGGGAACCTGACCCCCCCCCCCCCAGGCGTTTGTTACTGAAGGAGCCACCTTGTGCAGCAGTAATGATGCAAAGGGAAAAAGTGCCTCTTTTCGTGATGCTCCTTGCACATGCTGAACCAAACACTTATGAAATGTGTCCCCACACAGCGTTAAACCGTCCGGTAGGTGGAACTTTCCTTTGTCGTGTGACGCAGCACAGCCATCATTTTTACCCCCTTGTCGCCGTTTGCCCCCTCCTCAGCGTTGTTTGAATCTGTCCCGGAGCCTGCGCTGTTAGGTTAGCCCATGGCCATGCACACATGTTGCGCTGCCCGTCTTCTGACCTCATTTGGTGTCAGGCTGGCTGCGCCTGTGCGGGTGCGCTGGCCGAGATCCCGCCTCGCAGTGTCGTCTAATGTAATCCCACCGCGGGCCTGTGATCCGTGCCCGTGCGCAGTGCATATCCTCTCCTCTCACTCCCCTCCCTACGGCTTCTTCAGACTGTGCGATGTCAGCTGGTCCCTAATAGCATGCCACGGCCGTGACACCGCACAGTCTGAAGAAGCCGTAGGGAGGGGAGTGAGAGGAGAGGATATGCACTGCGCACGGGCACGGATCACAGGCCCGCGGTGGGATTACATTAGACGACACTGCGAGGCGGGATCTCGGCCAGCGCACCCGCACAGGCGCAGCCAGCCTGACACCAAATGAGGTCAGAAGACGGGCAGCGCAACATGTGTGCATGGCCATGGGCTAACCTAACAGCGCAGGCTCCGGGACAGATTCAAACAACGCTGAGGAGGGGGCGAACGGCGACAAGGGGGTAAAAATGATGGCTGTGCTGCGTCACACGACAAAGGAAAGTTCCACCTACCGGACGGTTTAACGCTGTGTGGGGACACATTTCATAAATGTTAGGTTCCGCATGTACAAGGACCATAATTAAAAGAGCTAAGTTTACCTTTTCCAGCATTAGTGCTGTACACAATGGCTCTTTCAGCTACAAACGCCTGGGGGGGGGGGGGGTTAAAGGTTTCCTTTCAACTTGCTCGAGTGCAGGCTTCGGCCTACACTCCGCTCCCCCTGCTCCTCCTGCTGACCCTGGGCTCTAACACCGCCAGTTTTTGCCCAGATGTGCTAGCTGCACAGAGAAAAACACCAGCCAATGTGTCAGTGGGGTCCAGCACCGCCAGCTGTTCCCCTGCTGTGTAGCCGGCAACGTGTCCTGCGACCGCCACGCAGACACAAGAACTGAAATTGAAGGGAACCTGTCCCCCCTCCCCCAGGCGTTTTTACGTTATCCAGCCACCTTGTACAGCGGTAATGCTGCATGTGTGCAAGGTGGCTCAGAAACGTATTCTCCTCGCACATGTGGAACTGAAAACACGTCTGCAATGTGTCCTCTGTGTGACCATTTAACCGTCCCGGTGGTGTGACTTTCCTTTGTAATGACACGCTGCAACCCCCTTGGTAGCGCTGCCCGTCTTCTGGCATCATTGTTTGGCTGCCTGCGCCTCTGCGGCCGCCCTGACCCACACAACGCCCCTCGGTGTCTTATTTATTGGGACTGCGAGGGTGTGATTGATGGGCAGGATCAGTGCATCAGTTCGCCTGTCCCTCCTCTCCTTCCGCCTTCTTCGGACTGTGCGGCTTCATGGCCGTGGCATGCGATAAGGGATCAGATGACGCCGCACAGTCTGAAGCGGGTGTAAGGACCCGAGTGTGAGAGGCGAACATATGTGCTGCGCCAGGCCCTGAATCCCAGCCCCGCAGTGTTTTAACAATGTTAAGACACTGCGGGGCTGGGATTCATGGGCATCGCGAACCGCACCGGCCGACATTACATGATGCCAGAAGATGGGCAGCGCTAACGGCGCTAGGCCAGGGGATAACACGACAGCGCAGACTCCTGTACAGCAAATAACAACGCTCGGGAGGCTGCACCCAGCACCAAGGTGGGATTCTTGACACCTGTGCTGCGTCTCATTACAAAGGGAACTCTCGCCTCCATTACACAGTTTGACTGTCTAAAGGGCTAAATGTTATACGTGTTCCATTCAGCGTGTGCAAGGAGAAAAATTACAAGAGCAACCTTTGACTTGCGCAGCACTGCTGCTGCATAAGCTGTGGCTCTTCTACTTTGTAACCCCTGAGGGGGGGTTAAAGGTGACTTTTGAAATCGGTTCAATTAGGCTTCGGCCTACACTCTGCTCCACCTGCAGAGCCCGGGCTCCAACAACGCTAGTTGCTGTCCGGAAGTGCTGGCTGCACAGAGCCAAACACCTCGCCAATGTGTCAGTGGGGTCCAGCACCGCCAGCTGTTCCCCTGCTGTGTAGCCGGCAACGTGTCCTGCAAAAGCCACGCAGACACAACACACCCAAAGCTGCCGCCTGTGCAGGCTTCGGCCTACACTCCCCTCCCCCTGCTCCTCCTCCTCCTGCTCCTCCTCCTGCTGTCCCTGGGCTCTAACACACCGCCAGTTTTTGCCCAGATGTGCTAGCTGCACAGAGAAAAACACCAGCCAATGTGTCAGTGGGGTCCAGCACCGCCAGCTGTTCCCCTGCTGTGCAGCCGGCAACGTGTCCTGCAAAAGCCACGCAGACACAAGAACTGAAATTGAAGGGAACCTGTCCCCCCTCCCCCAGGCGTTTTTACGTTATCCAGCCACCTTGTACAGCGGTAATGCTGCATGTGTGCAAGGTGGCTCAGAAACGTATTCTCCTCGCACATGTGGAACTGAAAACACGTCTGCAATGTGTCCTCTGTGTGACCATTTAACCGTCCCGGTGGTGTGACTTTCCTTTGTAATGACACGCTGCAACCCCCTTGGTAGCGCTGCCCGTCTTCTGGCATCATTGTTTGGCTGCCTGCGCCTCTGCGGCCGCCCTGACCCACACAACGCCCCTCGGTGTCTTATTTATTGGGACTGCGAGGGTGTGATTGATGGGCAGGATCAGTGCATCAGTTCGCCTGTCCCTCCTCTCCTTCCGCCTTCTTCGGACTGTGCGGCTTCATGGCCGTGGCATGCGATAAGGGATCAGATGACGCCGCACAGTCTGAAGCGGGTGTAAGGACCCGAGTGTGAGAGGCGAACATATGTGCTGCGCCAGGCCCTGAATCCCAGCCCCGCAGTGTTTTAACAATGTTAAGACACTGCGGGGCTGGGATTCATGGGCATCGCGAACCGCACCGGCCGACATTACATGATGCCAGAAGATGGGCAGCGCTAACGGCGCTAGGCCAGGGGATAACACGACAGCGCAGACTCCTGTACAGCAAATAACAACGCTCGGGAGGCTGCACCCAGCACCAAGGTGGGATTCTTGACACCTGTGCTGCGTCTCATTACAAAGGGAACTCTCGCCTCCATTACACAGTTTGACTGTCTAAAGGGCTAAATGTTATACGTGTTCCATTCAGCGTGTGCAAGGAGAAAAATTACAAGAGCAACCTTTGACTTGCGCAGCACTGCTGCTGCATAAGCTGTGGCTCTTCTACTTTGTAACCCCTGAGGGGGGGTTAAAGGTGACTTTTGAAATCGGTTCAATTAGGCTTCGGCCTACACTCTGCTCCACCTGCAGAGCCCGGGCTCCAACAACGCTAGTTGCTGTCCGGAAGTGCTGGCTGCACAGAGCCAAACACCTCGCCAATGTGTCAGTGGGGTCCAGCACCGCCAGCTGTTCCCCTGCTGTGTAGCCGGCAACGTGTCCTGCAAAAGCCACGCAGACACAACACACCCAAAGCTGCCGCCTGTGCAGGCTTCGGCCTACACTCCCCTCCCCCTGCTCCTCCTCCTCCTGCTCCTCCTCCTGCTGTCCCTGGGCTCTAACACACCGCCAGTTTTTGCCCAGATGTGCTAGCTGCACAGAGAAAAACACCAGCCAATGTGTCAGTGGGGTCCAGCACCGCCAGCTGTTCCCCTGCTGTGCAGCCGGCAACGTGTCCTGCAAAAGCCACGCAGACACAAGAACTGAAATTGAAGGGAACCTGTCCCCCCTCCCCCAGGCGTTTTTACGTTATCCAGCCACCTTGTACAGCGGTAATGCTGCATGTGTGCAAGGTGGCTCAGAAACGTATTCTCCTCGCACATGTGGAACTGAAAACACGTCTGCAATGTGTCCTCTGTGTGACCATTTAACCGTCCCGGTGGTGTGACTTTCCTTTGTAATGACACGCTGCAACCCCCTTGGTAGCGCTGCCCGTCTTCTGGCATCATTGTTTGGCTGCCTGCGCCTCTGCGGCCGCCCTGACCCACACAACGCCCCTCGGTGTCTTATTTATTGGGACTGCGAGGGTGTGATTGATGGGCAGGATCAGTGCATCAGTTCGCCTGTCCCTCCTCTCCTTCCGCCTTCTTCGGACTGTGCGGCTTCATGGCCGTGGCATGCGATAAGGGATCAGATGACGCCGCACAGTCTGAAGCGGGTGTAAGGACCCGAGTGTGAGAGGCGAACATATGTGCTGCGCCAGGCCCTGAATCCCAGCCCCGCAGTGTTTTAACAATGTTAAGACACTGCGGGGCTGGGATTCATGGGCATCGCGAACCGCACCGGCCGACATTACATGATGCCAGAAGATGGGCAGCGCTAACGGCGCTAGGCCAGGGGATAACACGACAGCGCAGACTCCTGTACAGCAAATAACAACGCTCGGGAGGCTGCACCCAGCACCAAGGTGGGATTCTTGACACCTGTGCTGCGTCTCATTACAAAGGGAACTCTCGCCTCCATTACACAGTTTGACTGTCTAAAGGGCTAAATGTTATACGTGTTCCATTCAGCGTGTGCAAGGAGAAAAATTACAAGAGCAACCTTTGACTTGCGCAGCACTGCTGCTGCATAAGCTGTGGCTCTTCTACTTTGTAACCCCTGAGGGGGGGTTAAAGGTGACTTTTGAAATCGGTTCAATTAGGCTTCGGCCTACACTCTGCTCCACCTGCAGAGCCCGGGCTCCAACAACGCTAGTTGCTGTCCGGAAGTGCTGGCTGCACAGAGCCAAACACCTCGCCAATGTGTCAGTGGGGTCCAGCACCGCCAGCTGTTCCCCTGCTGTGTAGCCGGCAACGTGTCCTGCAAAAGCCACGCAGACACAACACACCCAAAGCTGCCGCCTGTGCAGGCTTCGGCCTACACTCCCCTCCCCCTGCTCCTCCTCCTCCTGCTCCTCCTCCTGCTGTCCCTGGGCTCTAACACACCGCCAGTTTTTGCCCAGATGTGCTAGCTGCACAGAGAAAAACACCAGCCAATGTGTCAGTGGGGTCCAGCACCGCCAGCTGTTCCCCTGCTGTGCAGCCGGCAACGTGTCCTGCAAAAGCCACGCAGACACAAGAACTGAAATTGAAGGGAACCTGTCCCCCCTCCCCCAGGCGTTTTTACGTTATCCAGCCACCTTGTACAGCGGTAATGCTGCATGTGTGCAAGGTGGCTCAGAAACGTATTCTCCTCGCACATGTGGAACTGAAAACACGTCTGCAATGTGTCCTCTGTGTGACCATTTAACCGTCCCGGTGGTGTGACTTTCCTTTGTAATGACACGCTGCAACCCCCTTGGTAGCGCTGCCCGTCTTCTGGCATCATTGTTTGGCTGCCTGCGCCTCTGCGGCCGCCCTGACCCACACAACGCCCCTCGGTGTCTTATTTATTGGGACTGCGAGGGTGTGATTGATGGGCAGGATCAGTGCATCAGTTCGCCTGTCCCTCCTCTCCTTCCGCCTTCTTCGGACTGTGCGGCTTCATGGCCGTGGCATGCGATAAGGGATCAGATGACGCCGCACAGTCTGAAGCGGGTGTAAGGACCCGAGTGTGAGAGGCGAACATATGTGCTGCGCCAGGCCCTGAATCCCAGCCCCGCAGTGTTTTAACAATGTTAAGACACTGCGGGGCTGGGATTCATGGGCATCGCGAACCGCACCGGCCGACATTACATGATGCCAGAAGATGGGCAGCGCTAACGGCGCTAGGCCAGGGGATAACACGACAGCGCAGACTCCTGTACAGCAAATAACAACGCTCGGGAGGCTGCACCCAGCACCAAGGTGGGATTCTTGACACCTGTGCTGCGTCTCATTACAAAGGGAACTCTCGCCTCCATTACACAGTTTGACTGTCTAAAGGGCTAAATGTTATACGTGTTCCATTCAGCGTGTGCAAGGAGAAAAATTACAAGAGCAACCTTTGACTTGCGCAGCACTGCTGCTGCATAAGCTGTGGCTCTTCTACTTTGTAACCCCTGAGGGGGGGTTAAAGGTGACTTTTGAAATCGGTTCAATTAGGCTTCGGCCTACACTCTGCTCCACCTGCAGAGCCCGGGCTCCAACAACGCTAGTTGCTGTCCGGAAGTGCTGGCTGCACAGAGCCAAACACCTCGCCAATGTGTCAGTGGGGTCCAGCACCGCCAGCTGTTCCCCTGCTGTGTAGCCGGCAACGTGTCCTGCAAAAGCCACGCAGACACAACACACCCAAAGCTGCCGCCTGTGCAGGCTTCGGCCTACACTCCCCTCCCCCTGCTCCTCCTCCTCCTGCTCCTCCTCCTGCTGTCCCTGGGCTCTAACACACCGCCAGTTTTTGCCCAGATGTGCTAGCTGCACAGAGAAAAACACCAGCCAATGTGTCAGTGGGGTCCAGCACCGCCAGCTGTTCCCCTGCTGTGCAGCCGGCAACGTGTCCTGCAAAAGCCACGCAGACACAAGAACTGAAATTGAAGGGAACCTGTCCCCCCTCCCCCAGGCGTTTTTACGTTATCCAGCCACCTTGTACAGCGGTAATGCTGCATGTGTGCAAGGTGGCTCAGAAACGTATTCTCCTCGCACATGTGGAACTGAAAACACGTCTGCAATGTGTCCTCTGTGTGACCATTTAACCATCCCGGTGGTGTGACTTTCCTTTGTAATGACACGCTGCAACCCCCTTGGTAGCGCTGCCCGTCTTCTGGCATCATTGTTTGGCTGCCTGCGCCTCTGCGGCCGCCCTGACCCACACAACGCCCCTCGGTGTCTTATTTATTGGGACTGCGAGGGTGTGATTGATGGGCAGGATCAGTGCATCAGTTCGCCTGTCCCTCCTCTCCTTCCGCCTTCTTCGGACTGTGCGGCTTCATGGCCGTGGCATGCGATAAGGGATCAGATGACGCCGCACAGTCTGAAGCGGGTGTAAGGACCCGAGTGTGAGAGGCGAACATATGTGCTGCGCCAGGCCCTGAATCCCAGCCCCGCAGTGTTTTAACAATGTTAAGACACTGCGGGGCTGGGATTCATGGGCATCGCGAACCGCACCGGCCGACATTACATGATGCCAGAAGATGGGCAGCGCTAACGGCGCTAGGCCAGGGGATAACACGACAGCGCAGACTCCTGTACAGCAAATAACAACGCTCGGGAGGCTGCACCCAGCACCAAGGTGGGATTCTTGACACCTGTGCTGCGTCTCATTACAAAGGGAACTCGCGCCTCCAACACAGTTTGACTGTATAAAGGGCTAAATGTTATACGTGTTTCATTCAGCGTGTGCAAGGAGCGAAATTAAAAGAGCAACCTTTGACTTGTGCAGCACTACTGCTGCATAAGCTGTGGCTCTTCTACTTTCTAACCCCTGAGGGGGGGTTAAAGGTTACCTTTGAAATTGGTTCAAGTAGGCTTCGGCCTACACTCTGCTCCCCCTGCAGAGCCCGGGCTACAACACCGCTCGTTGCTGTCCGGAAGTGCTGGCTGCACAGAGCCAAACACCTCGCCAATGTGTCAGTGGGGTCCAGCACCGCCAGCTGTTCCCCTGCTGTGCAGCCGGCAACGTGTCCTGCAAAAGCCACGCAGACACTTGCTCTTGTACCTTCTGCTCCACATCCTGGTTCCAGTACCGTCAGCTGGTTCCGGGCAGAGCCTTTGGCTTAGGTGCCTCCCTCTGGGTATCCGAGTTCCACCAACGTCAGGTGGTCCTTGGTAGTGCTTTCAGGCACGGGTACCTCCTGCTTAGTAACCGGGTTCCAGTAACGTCAGCTGGTCCTCGGTAGTTCCATTGGCTCTTGGACCTTCGGCTACCCATCCGGGTTCCAGCACCGTCAGCTGGTTCTCGGCAGTGTCTTTTGCTCTTGTACCTTCTGCTCCCCATCCTGGTTCCAGTACCGTCAGCTGGTTCCGGGCAGAGCCTTTGGCTTAGGTGCCTCCCTCTGGGTATCCGAGTTCCACCAACGTCAGGTGGTCCTTGGTAGTGCTTTCAGGCACGGGTACCTCCTGCTTAGTAACCGGGTTCCAGTAACGTCAGCTGGTCCTCGGTAGTTCCATTGGCTCTTGGACCTTCGGGTAGCCATCCGAGTTCCAGTTCCATCAGCTGGTTCTCGGCATTTTCTCAGCCTTCTTGTACCTTCTGCTACATTTCCAAGTTCAAGAGACTAAACACGATGACCCGGAAGAACACCCCTAAGATGACGACGACACCAGAGACGACAACCACCGTGATGACGACGACCCTGGAGACGATGACCCTGAAGACCACCCCGATGACGACGACCCCGGAGACCACCCCGATGACGACGACCCCGGAGACGACGACCCTGGAGACGACGACGACCTGGAAGACCGAGAAGCAGAAGAACAAGAGGCTGCAGAACAAAGAGCAGAAGGACATTAAGCATAACACAAAATATCAGAGCAAAAAAATATTATGTAAATTATAAGCAGAAGAAGACTAAGCAGTGTATGGGGGTGAGTCCGTTCCTCCTCGTGGTGCCCCTGGATAAAGCCTGATGCTGCAGGCCAAACTGAACGCGGACAAATGTAACTGGTTTGTGACAGGCAGAACGGAAGGTGTAATCTTCAAACTTTTATAGATAACAACTACGGGAATGCCTGTCACAAATAAGAATATGATGAAGAAGTTGAATATGATGAAGATAATAGTAAAATAAAAAGAATATGAACAATGTAACCCAAAAAATAATAGGTAGAAGATGAAGAAGAAGATGAATAAGGTGAAGAAGTTGATGTCAAAGAAGCTGATGATGAGGATAATTAAGAAGAAAGCGTGGGAGAAGTAAAAAAGAAGGTGAAGGGCGTGGAAGTAGTGAAACATCAATATCTGACATAAAAAAAAAAAAAAATAACATAGTCAAATTCTTTCTAACGCCGAACTTCATAAAAAAAAATTAAAAATCCTGCTATTCTATTACATTGGGCTAAACCTCTGTCCCTTTAATATCTCCGCCACGTCCCCCAATACATCCTACATTATTCTTAGTTGTTTTCCTTCATGTAGAATGAACCTACAAGTTTATAAAGGGTTTATTTTAATTCCGATATTTTCGTCCCATTGACTTGCATTGGGATCGGGTATCGGTATCGGATTGGATCCGATATTTTGACGGTATCGGCCGATACTTTCCGATACCGATACTTTCCGATATCGGAAAGTATCGCTCAACACTAATCAGCAAGTGATTAAACTAAGGACGAGCTCTAGGGAGATGGTAACTGGACTGATCGCAAATCTGAACCTATCCAAAACAACTAGAGGTAGCCGGTGAACGTGCCTAAAAAATTCCTAGACGTCTCGAGCCAGCCTGAGCAACTAGCTACCCCTAAAGAGAAAGAAAGACCTCGCTTGCCTCCAGAGAAATAATCCCCAAAGATATAGAAGCCCCCAACAAATATTAACGGTGAAGTAAGAAGAAGGCACATACATAGGGATGAAATCAGATTCAGCAAAAGAGGCCCACTAGTACTAGAAAGCAGAAAATAGAGCAGGGGTCTATGCGATCAATAAAAAACCCTTACAAAATATCCATCCTGAGATTTCAAGAACCCACACACCAACTAACGGTGTGTGGGGAGAAACTCAGCCCACTAGAGCAACCAGCAAGCAAGGGAATTACATTTTAGCAAGCTGGAACAGAAAACATGATAAACACTGCTGATCAAAAAATGAGCAAACAAAACTTAGCTTATCCTGGATGGACTGGGAGCAAGGTAGTCAGAAGGAATCTGAGTAGCACTGATTACATCGACAGCCGGCAACAAGTGGAAGTAAAACAGAGCTATATAGGAACCTCCCAGAGGATAACGAACCAGCTGATAGCCAGAGACCAGCAGGATAACAGACAAAGCCACCAGGGGGAGCCCAAAGCAAAAGTCACACCATACCACCAGTGACCACAAGAGGGAGCCTGAACACAGAGTTCACAACAGGTTAGGGGTAGGGTTAGGGTTAGGATCCCTAGGTTTAGGGTTAGGGTTATGGTTAGGGTTTGGATCCCTTTATCACCTTGATGGTTAGGGTTAGGGTTAGGATCCCAAGGGTTAGGGTTAGAGTTAGGGTTAGGGGTAGGGTTAGGGATAGGGTTAGGGTTTGGATCCCTTTATCACCTTGATGGTTAGGGTTAGGGTTAGGGTTTGGATCCCTTTATCACCTTGATGGTTAGGGTTAGGGTTAGGGTTTGGATCCCTTTATCACCTTGATGGTGGGGGGTGGCTTATCAGTGTGTATTCTTGTTTTTTTTCTATTGAAACGCATGCGTTTAAAATGCAACCAAACGCATGTGCTTAAAAATGCATGCGTTTACATAGACAGCAATACGTTTTTTTGCCACAAGAAAAGCATGCATTTTTTTGCGGCAAAAAAACGCCTCTAGAAATTACTAAATGTTGCATTTCTGCAACAAAACGCAAGCATAGAAAAGACGCATGCATCGTCAAACGCGGCAAAACGCATCCAAAAAAAGGCATGCGTTTTTAATGTTAAATATAGGAAAAAAACGCATGCGTTTTTTTGCGCTAAAGCGCAGTGGCAAAAAACGCAAATGTGAAACCAGCCTTAGTGTGTGACAGCTGGCAATCATAAAAATCCACTAAAAAAACCTGCTATAAAAGTAAATCAAACCCCCCTTCATCACCCCCTTAGTTAGGGAAATATAATAAAATTTAAAAAAATTATTTATTTCCATTTTCCCATTAGGGTTAGGGTTGGGGTTAAAGTTAGGGTTGGGGCTAAAGTTAGGGTTAGGGTTGGGGCTAAAGTTAGGGTTGGTTGGGGCTACAGTTAGGGTTAGGGTTGGGGCTACAGTTAGGGTTAGGGTTGGGGCTACAGTTAGGGTAAGGGTTGGGGCTAAAGTTAGGGTTAGGGTTGGGGCTCAAGTTAGGGTTAGGGTTGGGGCTAAAGCTAGGGTTAGGGTTGGGGCTAAAGATAGGGTTAGGGTTGGGGCTAAAGTAAACCAAAATATGGAAAAATTATAGCTCTCAAAATGTGGAGACGCAAAAACTATTTTTTGCAATAAAAAGCATCTTTTAGTGTGTGACAGCTGCCAATCATAAAAATCCGCTAAAAAAACCTGCTATAAAAGTAAATCAAACCCCCCTTCATCACCCCATTAGTTAGGAAAATATAATAAAATTTTAAAAAAATATTTATTTCCATTTTCCCATTAGGGTTAGGGTTGGGGTTAAAGTTAGGGTTAGGGTTGGGGCTACAGTTAGAGTTAGGGTTGGGGCTACAGTTAGGGTTAGGGTTGGGGCTACAGTTAGGGATAGGGTTGGGGCTAAAGTTAGGGTTAGGGTTGGGGCTAAAGTTAGAGTTAGAGTTAGGGCTACAGTTAGGGTTGTGGCTACAGTTAGGTTTGGGGCTAAAGTTAGGGTTAGGGTTAGGGTTGGGGCTAAAGTTAGGGTTAGGGTTGGGGCTAAAGTTAGGGTTGGGGCTAAAGTTAGGGTTAGGGCTAAAGTTAGAGTTGGGGCAAAAGTTAGGGATAGGGTTTGGATTACATTTACAGTTGGGTTTAGGGTTGGGATTAGGGTTAGGGGTGTGTCAGGGTTAGGGGTGTGGTTAGGGGTATGGTTGGGATTAGGGTTAGGGGTGTGTTGGAGTTAGGGGTGTGGTTAGGGTTGGGATTAGGGTTAGGGGTGTGTTGGGGTTAAGGGTGTGGTTGGGTTTAGGGTTAGGGGCATGTTCGGGTTAGGGGTGTGGTTAGGGTCATGGTTAGGGTTGGGATTAGGGTTAGGGGTGTGTTTGGGTTAGCATTTCAGTTAGAATTGGGGTGTTTCCACTGTTTAGGCACACCAGAGGCTCTCCAAACGCGACATGGCGTCCGATCTCAATTCCAGTGAATTCTGCGTTGAAAAAGTAAAACAGTGCTCCTTCCCTTCCGAGCTCTCCCATGCGCCAAAACAGGGGCTTACCCCAACATATGGGGTATCAGCGTACTCAGGACAAATTGGACCACAACTTTTGGGGTCCAATTTCTCTGGTTACCCTTGGGATAATAAAAATCTGGGGGGCTAAAAAATCATTTTTGTGGGAAAAAAATGATTTTTTATTTTCACAACTGTGCGTTATAAACTGTAGTGAAACACTTGGGGGTTCAAAGTTCTCACAACACATCTAGATAAGTTACTTGTGGGGGTCTAGTTTCCAATATGGGGTCACTTGTGGGGGTTTTCTACTGTTTAGGTACATCAGGAGCTCTGCAAACGCAATGTGACGCCTGCAGACCATTCCATCTAAGTCTGCATTCGAAACAGTGCTCCTTCCCTTCCGAGCTCTGCCATGCGCCCAAACGGTGGTTCCCCCCACATAAGAGGTACAGCGTACTCATGAAAAATTGGACAACAACTTTTGGGGTCCAATTTCTCCTGTTACCCTTGGAAAAATACAACACTGGGGGCTAAAAAATAATTTTTGTGGAAAAAAAAAATTATTATCACGGCTCTGCATTATAAAATGCAATGAAACACTTGGGGGTTCAAAGTTCTCACAACACATCTAGATAAGTTCCTTGGGGGGTCTAGGTTCCAATATGGGGTCACTTGTGGGGGATTTCTACTGTTTAGCTACATCAGGGGCTCTGCAAACGCAATGTGACGCCTGCCGACTAGGGTTGAGCGAAACGGATAGGACAAATTCAAAAATCGCCGACTTTCGGCAAAGTCGGGTCTCATGAAACCCGACCCGATCCTAGTGTGGGATCGGCCATGCGGTTGTCGATCTTCGCGCCAAAGTCGCGTTTTGTATGACGCGTTCAGCGCCATTTCTCAGCCAATGAAGGAGGACGCAGAGTGTGGGTAGCGTGATGACATAGGTCTCGGTCCCCACCATCTTAGAGAAGGGCATGACAGTGATTGGCTTGCTTTCTGCGGCATCACAGGGGCTATAAAGGGGCATGCACGCCGACCATCATCTTACTTCTGCCGATCTTATCAGAGGAGAGGTTGCTGCAGCTTCGTCAGAAGAAGGGACATAGTTAGGGAGGGAAGATTAACCCCCAAACCGCTTGTACTGTAGCGATTTCCACTGTCCAACACCACCTTTTTTTGCAGGGACAGTGGAGGCTATATCTTTGTGCATCAGCTCTGTAGCTTATTAGGCTGCCTTATAAGGCTCCCTGATAGCTGCATTGCTGTTTGCATCGCTGCTGTGCAAACCAACTGCTTTTTTAAAAGCAAAAATCCTGTTGCTCCTTTCTGCACAGTTATCTTGTTTATTTGTCCACACTTTTGTGTGCAGCAGTCCTTTTTATTGCTGCCATACTTGTCCTGAGATCATTGTAGGGAGATTGAAATTGTACTACAGTCCTTGTATTTTTTCATATATCTTCCAGCCACTTGCAGCCACTCACATTGTGTTGTTTTATACACTGTGCCTGAGTTTGGGTTCAGTCTCCCTTAAAAACAAGTGAGATTCAAATTCTCACAAAGTGGATATACCTCAGTCCTCTTAGTTTGTCGTGTATCAGCCAGCTACTTGCTGCCACTCACATTGCGTTGTTTTATACACTGGGCCTGAGTTTGGGTTCTGTGTCCCAAAAAAAAAAGTGAGATTCATATTCTCACAAAGTGGATATACCTCAGTCCTCTTAGTTTCTCGTGTATCAGCTAGCCACTTGCTGCCACTCACATTGCGTTGTAAAATACACTGGGCCTGAGTTTGGGTTCAGTCTCCCCCCCAAAAAAGTGAGATTCAAATTCTCACAAAGTGGATATACCTCAGTACTCTCTTAGTTTCTCATATATCAGCCAGCCACTTGCTGCCACTCACATTGCATTGTAAAATACACTGGGCCTGAGTTTGGGTTCAGTCTCCCCCCCAAAAAAAGTGAGATTCAAATTCGAAAAAGTGGATATACCTCAGTCCTCTTAGTTTGTCGTATATCAGCCAGCCACTTGCTGCCACTCACATTGCGTTGTATAATACACTGGGCCTGAGTTGTGGTTCAGTCTCCCCAAAATAAAAAGAGAGATTTAAATTCTCAACAAGTTTATATACACCTTCTACCTTGTTTTACAGTACCATACAACAGTTGTTATTTTGGTTACATTTTCCCAAAAATGAGGAAGTCTGGTGGAAGAGGCCGTGGGCGGTCGTAGCCAGCTGGTACTGATGGTGGTGGTGGTGGTGGAGCATCTGGTGGTAGTGGGAAAAGCAAAATAGCACCTAAGGCTGGAGGTGTTGAGCCAGCGTCATCATCTGGCTACACAAGGCCTCGAAGGCTCCCTTATCTGGGAGTAGGAAAACAGCCTTTAAAGCCGGAGCAGCAGGAACAAGTTTTGGCTTTCATTGCTGACTCAGCCTCTAGCTCTTTCGCCTCCTCTTCAGAAAGTTCCAAATATAAAAGCAGCGAGTCGTCAGTGGATGCTCTGTTGTGAATTCTGCTTTTGGGTTCCCTCCGGTGGTGGTAGGTGGTAACGCAGTTGTCCCTGAGTTGCAGTCCTGGTCAGGTGCTTCTGCTGATTGCAGTTCTGACTGGGGTATTTAGGTATGCAGGATTCATTAGTCCTTGCCAGTTGTCAATTGTTGTTGGGAGGTGTTGGACCTCTGCCTGGTTCCTCCTGCCTTTCTGCCAAATCAGCAAAGATAAGTGTCTGGTTTTTTTTCTGTGGCACACATGCTGTGTGCTTCATGATTCAGTGCTATTCTTTTGTGTTTTCTTGTCCAGCTTAGATTGTGTCAGTATTTTCTCAGTCTTGTTGGATTCTCTGGGGTTGCAGATATTCATTCCACGTCTTTAGTTAGATTGTGGAATTTTTTGTATTATCTGCTGTGGATATTTTTTGAAGGGTTTTAATACTGACCGCCTAGTATTCTGTCCTATCCTTTCCTATTTAGCTAGAGTGGCCTCTTTTGCTAAATCTTGTTTTCTGCCTGTGTGTGTCTTTTCTTCTCCTACTCAGTCAATATTCATGGGGGCTGCCTATCCTTTGGGGTTCTGCTCTGAGGCAAGGTAGTATTCCTATTTCCATCTATAGGGGTATTTAGTCCTCCGGCTGTGTCGAGGTGTCTAGGGTTTGTTAGGCACACCCCACGGCTACTTCTAGTTGCAGTGTTAGTTCAGGATCTGCGGTCAGTATAGTTTCCACGTACTCCAGAGAAAGTTTCATGCGGCTCCAAGGTCACCGGATCATAACAGTACAACTGGCCCATAATGAGTTAAATGCATCTCAGAAGAAGGGAAGAAAGGTGTTGAGCCTTTTTTTTCTGCAGTCTGTTTTGTCTTTTTTTCCCTCTTTATCTATGGGTGGCTGAGGAGTCTTGCGCTAGCATGGATGTTCAGGAATTAGCTTCTCATGTAGACCAGCTTGCTGCTAGGGTACAGGGTATTTCTGATTATATTGTTCAGACTCCTGTTTTAGAACCGATGATTCCGACTCCTGATTTGTTTTTTGGTGACAGGTCCAAATTTTTGAGTTTTAAAAACAATTGTAAACTTTTTTTTGCTTTGAGACCTCGATCCTCCGGTGATTCCATTCAGCAGGTTAAAATTGTCATCTCCCTGCTGCGTGGTGATCCACAGGATTGGGCATTTTCCCTGGAATCTGGGAATCCTGCTTTGCTTAATGTAGACTCCTTTTTTCAGGCTTTAGGATTATTATATGATGAACTGAATTCTGTGGATCAAGCGGAGAAGACCTTGTTGGCCCTGTCTCAGGGTCAAGAGGCGGCAGAATTGTATTGTCAGAAATTCATAAAATGGTCTGTGTTGACTAAATGGAATGATGATGCTTTGGCGGCAATTTTCAGAAAGGGTCTTTCTGAATCCGTTAAAGATGTTATGGTGGGGTTTCCCACGCCTTCCGGTCTGAGTGATTCTATGTCTCTGGCCATTCAGATTGATCGGCGCTTGCGGGAGCGTAGAACTGTGCGCGCTGTGGCGTCGTCCTCAGAGCCAATTCCTGAGCCAAAGCAGTGTGATAGGATTCTGTCTAGGACAGAACGACAAGGACTCAGACGTCAGAATAGGTTGTGTTATTATTGTGGTCCTGACTGATCATAAGAATTTGATTTACCTCGAGTCTGCCAAACGGCTGAGTCCTAGACAGGTTTGATGGTCCTTTTTTTTTCCCGTTTTGATTTTGTGGTTTCGTATCGTCCGGGTTCTAAGAATATTAAGGCTGATGCCCTTTCTAGGAGTTTTTTGCCTGATTCTCCTGAGGTCCTTGAACCGGTCGGCATTCTGAAAGAAGGGGTGGTCCTTTCTGCCATTTCCCCTGATTTACGGCGGGTTCTTCAGGAATTTCAGGCTGACAGACCTGACCGCTGTCCTGTGGGGAAATTGTTTGTTCCTGACAGATGGACTAGTAGAGTGATTTCTGAGGTTCACTGTTCCGTGTTGGCTGGTCATCCTGGTATTTTTGGTACCAGAGATTTGGTTGGTAGGTCCTTTTGGTGGCCTTCCTTGTCGCGTGATGTGCGTTCTTTTGTGCAGTCCTGTGGGAGTATTTAGTCCTCCGGCTGTGTCGAGGTGTCTAGGGTTTGTTAGGCACACCCCACGGCTACTTCTAGTTGTGGTGTTAGTTCAGGATCTGCGGTCAGTATAGTTTCCACCTACTCCAGAGGAAGTTTCATGCGGCTCCAAGGTCACCGGATCATAACAATGCTCCCGGTCAGGAACAAGACGTTACCTTGTGTCCTTCACCCTAACCAAAAGTGATGGATGCGTCAGGCGACACTACAGGTTACTCCATGGAGCTCTTTACACATACCGTGCCTGGGTTAGAAAGGGAAATTGTTAACTGCCCATTACAAGATGAATCGGACATGGAGTGCACTGATCACAGTCACAGCTAGATTATTATGCTGTTCCATTGACTCAGATCACTACATTGCCCTCGCAGTGTACTGAGCCAGAATCTGACCCTGATGAGACTATGGTGCCCTGTCCCGAACGCTACAGCACCTTACACAGTGACACAGAGGAAGGTGCACATGACATTGAAGAGGAGGTGATAGATGACCCAGTTGTTGACCCAGATTGGCAGCCATTGGGGTAAGAGGGTGCCGCTGCCAGTAGCTCAGAAGCGGAGGAGGATGATCCGCAGCAGCCATCTACATCGCAACAGCTGTCATCTGGCAGGCCTGTATCAGGCCAAAAAACGTGTTTCAAAACCAAAAACAATTTTAGGACAGTGTGGCCATCTGGTGAAAGTAGCACAGTGTGCAATGCCTGAAAAGGTATTCGATAGTAGGAAGAGTGCAGTGTGGCAATTTTTTTACAAAGATCCGAATGATCAGTGCAAAGTTATCTGTAAGAAATGCTCAAAGACCTTTAGCAGAGGGAAGAATCTTCAAAATTTAAATACAGTGTGCATGCGTAGACATTTAACCAGCATGCACTTGCAAGCCTGGACTAACTACCAAACGTTACGTACCGTTGGTGCACCTGCTCAGAATGAAGATAGTCAGCAACGCTACATTGCTTCCCTCACTGTAAGCCCACCGGTTAGGACACCACCAGCAGCAAATGTGGAGGTATCGTCGCAAGGCCAAAGCAGTCAGGGAATCACAAGTTTATTGGTAGGAAACACTGTATGTAGGCCAACATCAAGAATACCATCACCAACCCTCTCTCAATCCGTCATGTCCACCACCACCGCTAGTTCCACCATATGCAGCTCTCCAGTCCAGCTCACCCTACAAGAGACTCTCATTAGGAAAAGAAAGTACTCATCCTCTCATCCGCGTACACAGGGTTTGAACGCCCACATTGCTAGACTAATCTCGTTAGAGATGATGCCCTACCGGTTGGTTGAAAGCGACGCTTTCAAAGACCTGATGGCCTACGCAGTACCAAGCTATGACCTACCCAGTTGGCATTTCTTTGCGAGAAAAGCCATCCCAGCCCTCCACCAGCATGTCAAAGACCACATTGTCCATGCACTGAGGCAATCAGTCAGTGGAAAGGTGCACCTCACAACAGATGCATGGACCAGTAGGCATGGCCAGGGACGTTACATGTCCATCACGGCACACTGGGTTAATGTGGTGGATGCAGGGTCCACAGGGGACAGCCATAGTGGGACAGTTCTGCCTAGCCCATGGTCTAGGAAACAGTTGGCTGTAGGCGTTCGCCACCCCTCCTCCTCCTCCAGAAGCGAAAGCTCATCCACAGAGCGCAGTCGCAAGACCACTCCATCCGCAGCTGCCAGTGTTGCACACGAGGTGTCCCATTATGGAACAGCTAGTGGTAAGCGTCAGCAAGCTGTGTTACAAATGAAGTGTTTGGGCGACAACAGACACACCGCGGAAGTACTGGTCGAGTACTTGCAGCAAGAAACTCAGTCATGGCTGGGCAGTGTACATCTTGAGGCAGGCAAGGTAGTCAGTGATAACAGAAGGAATTTTATGGCTGTCATAGCCCTTTCAGAACTGAAACACATACCTTGCCTGGCTCACACCTTGAACCTGGTGGTGCAGTGCTTCCTGACAAATCATCCGGGGTTACCAGCCCTGCTCCTGAAGGTGCGAAGACTTTGCTCGCACATCCGCCGGTTGCCCGTACACTCCAGCCGTATGCTGAACCATTAGGGATCGCTGAATCTTCCCCAGCACGCCTAATAATCGACGTTGCAACAAGGTGGAACTCCACACTGCACATGCTTCAGAGGCTGTGCGAACAGAGGCGTGCTGTAATTTATTTGTGGGAGGATACACATACACGGGCAGGCACTTGGATGGCAGACATGGAGTTGACTGATGCGCAGTGGTCGAAGCTTCAAGACCTCTGTCAAGTCCTTCAGTGTTTTGAGGAATGCACACGGCTGGCAAGTGCAGACGACACCATCATAAGCATGAGCATCCCACTAATGCGTCTGCTGATGCAAAGTTTGACGCAAATTAAGGAGCAAGCGTCTGCAGCTGAAGAGGAGGGAAGCCTTGATGACAGTCAGCCATTGTCAGCTCAGGGAACTCTCCTGGACGAGGTGGCGGATGAAGAGAAGGAGGAGGATGATGGGGATGAATATTTATGGGAGGAGGATGCTTCTCAGGGGGCAATGGAAACTGGTGGCGTTGCAAGGTCAGGTACAGGGTTTTTGCGGGACACAAGTGATGTTGATTTGCAAGAAAGTGCTCCTCAACCCAGCAAAAGCAGTGAATTGACACCTGGAACATTGGCCCACATGGCTGAGTATGCCTTGCGTATCCTAAAAAGGGACCCCCGCATTATCAAAATGATGACCGATGATGACTACTGGTTGGCCTGCCTCCTGTATCCACGATATAAAGGAAAATTACAAAATATCATGCCACATGAGAACCTTGAGCAAATATTGGCTACCAAACAAGCAACTCTTGTAGACCGTTTGGTTCAGGCATTCCCAGCACACAGCGGCGGTGATGGTTCTCACACGAGCCATAGTGGGCAACATGGCAGAGGTGTTAGAGGTCCACAAATCTGAAATGGCGTTGGACAGAGGGGTTTTATGACCAGGTTGTGGAGTGATTTCGCAACGACCGCTGACACGACAGGTACTGCTGCATCGATTCAAAGTAACAGGAGACAGCATTTGTCCAGTATGGTTACGAACTACTTTTCCGCCCTTATCAATGTTCTCCCTCACAGGTCATTCCCCTTTGATCACTGGGCATCTAAAATAGACACCTGGCCTGAATTGCCAGGATATGCATTACAGGAGCTCACATGCCCTGCTGCTAGTGTGCTATCAGAAAGAGTATTCAGTGCTGCTGTTTCAATACTGACCGAAAAAAGGACACGTCTGGCTACCCGAAATGTTGATGATCTAACCTTCATTAAAATGAACCAATCATAGATTTCAAATTATTTGGCCCCACCTTCCCCTGCTGACACGTAGCTTGCCTGAAAAATGTCTTGCTTTTGGCCTCCTCTTACTGACTTTTCCAATTCCTCCATTTCCAGCTGCTGAATGTCCACCATAGGCCATTTATATACCTCCCTAAATGGGCTGACTCCCCCCACAGGGCCGTGGTCACCACCTGGCGCAAGCACACATGCGAGTGCCGTTTGCCTGGACAGGTGGGTGTGCCCACTCTTGGGAGGCAGCATTGGCACAGGGTCCCTCATAGTACCTCAAAGTGTCTCTGACGGTGGTGGTGCACAACCAACGTCAGACACACCGTCGTAATATGAGGGGCCCTGTACCAGTACCGCAGCCCACGAGAGAGTGTTCCCCCCCAGCTCGAACAGTGCTCTACCACTTGCAATACTTACCTCTCCCTGCTCCACCACTGTGTAATCTGTGCTATTAAATCCTTCAATGGCACTGCCAATACAAATTTGTTGAAATGATAGATGATAGTTAAAATATACAGGGGCCCTGGCCTCCATTTAGACCAGTTAATACGTTGCGCCTACTACCACTGTCTGCTACTCAGCAGAGGAGCCCACCCCTGTACCTAGCTACGCCACCTGGTTATTTCTGAAAAAAATTTTGGCAGACATGTAGCCTACTTTATTATTAGGGCCTACTCACGTTGTCAGCTACTCCTTACAATTGTCCTCTGCTAAACCAAGCAATGCCGCCTGGTTATTCGTGTTACCAATTTTGAACTGCAATTAGCCCACTTACTTATTTGGGCCTACTCACTGTGTCAGCCACTCCTTACAATTGACCTCCGCTGAACCAAGCAATGCCGCCTGGTTATTCCTGTTACCGATTTTGAACTGCATTTAGCCCACTTACTTATTTGGGCCTAATCACTTTGTCAGCCACTCCTTACAATTGTCCTCTGCTGAACCAACCAATGCCGCCTGGTTATTCCTGTTACCAATTTTGAACTGCATTTAGCCCACTTACTTATTTGGGCCTACTCACTGTGTCAGCCACTCCTTACAATTGTCCTCCGCTGAACCAAGCAATGCCGCCTGGTTATTCCTGTTACCAATTTTGAACTGCATTTAGCCCACTTACTTATTTGGGCCTACTCACTGTGTCAGACACTCCTTACAATTGTCCTCCGCTGAACCAAGCAATGCTGCCAGGTTATTCCTGTTACCAATTTTGAACTGCATTTAGCCTACTTACTTATTTGGGCCTACTCACTGTGTCAGCCACTCCTTACAATTGTCCTCCGCTGAACCAAGCAATGCCGCCTGGGTATTCCTGTTACCAATTTTGAACTGCATTTAGCCTACTTACTTATTTGGGCCTACTCACTGTGTCAGCCACTCCTTACAATTGTCCTACGCTGAACCAAGCAATGCCGCCTGGTTATTCCTGTTACCAATTTTGAACTGCATTTAGCCTACTTACTTATTTGGGCCTACTCACTGTGTCAGCCACTCCTTACAATTGTCCTCCTCTGAACCAAGCAATGCCCCCTGGGTGTTCCTGTTACCAATTTTGAACTGCAATTAGCCTACTTACTTATTTGGGCCTACTCACTGTGTCAGCCACTCCTTACAATTGTCCTCCGCTGAACCAAGCAATGCCGCCTGATTATTCCTGTTACCAATTTTGAACTGCATTTAGCCTACTTACTTATTTGGGCCTACTCACTGTGTCAGGCACTCCTTACAATTGTCCTCCGCTGAACCAAGCAATGCCGCCTGGTTATTCCTGTAACCAATTTTGAACTGCATTTAGCCCACTTACTTATTTGGGCCTACTCACTGTGTCAGCCACTACTTACAATTGTCCTCCGCTGAACCAAACAATGCCGCCTGGTTATTCCTGTTACCAATTTTGAACTGCATTTAGCCCACTTACTTATTTGGGCCTACTCACTGTGTCAGCCACTCCTTACAATTGTCCTCCGCTGAACCAAGCAATGCCGCCTGGGTATTCCTGTTACCAATTTTGAACTGCATTTAGCCCACTTACTTATTTCGGCCTACTCACTGTGTCAGCCACTCCTTACAATTGTCCTCCGCTGAACCAAACAATGCCGCCTGGTTATTCCTGTTACCAATTTTGAACTGCATTTAGCCCACTTACTTATTTGGGCCTACTCACTGTGTCAGCCACTCCTTACAATTGTCCTCCGCTGAACCAAGCAATGCCGCCTGGGTATTCCTGTTACCAATTTTGAACTGCATTTAGCCTACTTACTTATTTGGGCCTACTCACTGTGTCAGCCACTCCTTACAATTGTCCTACGCTGAACCAAGCAATGCCGCCTGGTTATTCCTGTTACCAATTTTGAACTGCATTTAGCCTACTTACTTATTTGGGCCTACTCACTGTGTCAGCCACTCCTTACAATTGTTCTCCGCTGAACCAAGCAATGCCGCCAGGGTATTCCTGTTACCAATTTTGAACTGCATTTAGCCTACTTACTTATTTGGGCCTACTCACTGTGTCAGCCACTCCTTACAATTGTCGTCCGCTGAACCAAGCAATGCAGATTGATTATTCCTGTTACCAATTTTGAACTGCATTTAGCCTACTTACTTATTTGGGCCTACTCACTGTGTCAGGCACTCCTTACAATTGTCCTCCGCTGAACCAAGCAATGCCGCCTAGTTATTCCTGTTACCAATTTTGAACTGCATTTAGCCCACTTACTTATTTGGGCCTACTCACTGTGTCAGCCACTCCTTACAATTGTCCTCCGCTGAACCAAGCAATGCCGCCTGGGTATTCCTGTTACCAATTTTGAACTGCATTTAGCCCACTTACTTATTTCGGCCTACTCACTGTGTCAGCCACTCCTTACAATTGTCCTCCGCTGAACCAAACAATGCCGCCTGGTTATTCCTGTTACCAATTTTGAACTGCATTTAGCCTACTTACTTATTTGGGCCTACTCACTGTGTCAGCCACTCATTACAATTGTCCTACGCTGAACCAAGCAATGCCGCCTGGTTATTCCTGTTACCAATTTTGAACTGTATTTAGCCTACTTACTTATTTGGGCCTACTCACTGTGTCAGCCACTCCTTACAATTGTCCTCCGCTGAACCAAGCAATGCCGCCTGGGTATTCCTGTTACCAATTTGAACTGCATTTAGCCTACTTACTTATTTGGGCCTACTCACTGTGTCAGCCACTCCTTACAATTGTCCTCCGCTGAACCAAGCAATGCCGCCTGATTATTCCTGTTACCAATTTTGAACTGCATTTAGCCTACTTAATTATTTGGGCCTACTCACTGTGTCAGGCACTCCTTACAATTGTCCTCCGCTGAACCAAGCAATGCCGCCTGGTTATTCCTGTTACCAATTTTGAACTGCATTTAGCCCACTTACTTATTTGGGCCTACTCACTGTGTCAGCCACTCCTTACAATTGTCCTCCGCTGAACCAAGCAATGCCGCCTGGTTATTCCTGTTACCAATTTTGAACTGCATTTAGCGCACTTACTTATTTGGGCCTACTCACTGTGTCAGCCACTCCTTACAATTGTCCTCCGCTGAACCAAGCAATGCCGCCTGGGTATTCCTGTTACCAATTTTGAACTGCATTTAGCCCACTTACTTATTTCGGCCTACTCACTGTGTCAGCCACTCCTTACAATTGTCCTCCTCTGAACCAAACAATGCCGCCTGGTTAGTCCTGTTACCAATTTTGAACTGCATTTAGCCTACTTACTTATTTGGGCCTACTCACTGTGTCAGCCACTCCTTACAATTGTCCTCCGCTGAACCAAGCAATGCCGCCTGGTTATTCCTGTTACCAATTTTGAACTGCATTTAGCCCACTTACTTATTTGGGCCTAATCACTGTGTCAGACACTACTTACAATTGTCCTCTGCTGAACCAAGCAATGCCGCCTGGTTATTCCTGTTACCAATTTTGAACTGCATTTAGCCCACTTACTTATTTGGGCCTACTCACTGTGTCAGCCACTCCTTACAATTGTCCTACGCTGAACCAAGCAATGCAGCCTGGTTATTCCTGTTACCAATTTTGAACTGCATTTAGCCTACTTACTTATTTGGGTCTACTCACTGTGTCAGCCACTCCTTATAATTGTCCTCCGCTGAACCAAGCAATGCCGCCTGGTTATTTCTGTTACCAATTTTGAACTGCATTTAGCCTACTTACTTATTTGGGCCTACTCACTGTGTCAGGCACTCCTTACAATTGTCCTCCGCTGAACCAAGCAATGCCGCCTGGGTATTCCTGTTACGAATTTTGAACTGCATTTAGCCTACTTACTTATTTGGGCCTACTCACTGTGTCAGCCACTCCTTACAATTGTCCTCCGCTGAACCAAGCAATGCCGCCTGGGTATTCCTGTTACCAATTTTGAACTGCATTTAGCCCACTTACTTATTTCGGCCTACTCACTGTGTCAGCCACTCCTTACAATTGTCCTCCGTTGAACCAAGCAATGCCGCCTGGGTATTCCTGTTACCAATTTTGAACTGCATTTAGCCCACCTACTTATTTCGGCCTACTCACTGTGTCAGCCACTCCTTACAATTGTCCTCCGCTGAACCAAACAATGCCGCCTGGTTATTCCTGTTACCAATTTTGAACTGCATTTAGCCCACTTACTTATTTGGGCCTACTCACTGTGTCAGCCACTCCTTACAATTGTCCTCCGCTGAACCAAGCAATGCCGCCTGGTTATTCCTGTTACCAATTTTGAACTGCATTTAGCCCACTTACTTATTTGGGCCTACTCACAGTGTAAGACACTCCTTACAATTGCCCTCCGCTGAACCACCGCTGAACCAAGCAATGCCGCCTGGTTATTCCTGCTACCAATTTTGAACTGCATTTAGCCCATTTACTTATTTGGGCCTACTCACTGTGTCAGCCACTCCTTACAATTGTCCTCCGCTGAACCAAGCAATGCCGCCTGGTTATTCCTGTTACCAATTTTGAACTGCATTTAGCCCACTTACTTATTTGGGCCTACTCACTGTGTAAGACACTCCTTACAATTGCCCTCCGCTGAACCACCGCTGAACCAAGCAATGCCGCCTGGTTATTCCTGCTACCAATTTTGAACTGCATTTAGCCCATTTACTTATTTGGGCCTACTCACTGTGTCAGACACTCCTTACAATTGTCCTCCGCTGAACCAAGCAATGCTGCCTGGTTATTCCTGCTACCAATTTTGAACTGCATTTAGCCCATTTACTTATTTGGGCCTACTCACTGTGTCAGACACTCCTTACAATTGTCCTCCGCTGAACCAAGCAATGCCGCCTGGTTATTCCTGTTACCAATTTTGAACTGCGTATAGCCCACTTGCTTATTTGGGCCTACTCACTGGGTCAGCCACTCCTTACAATTGTCCTCCGCTGATCCAAGCAATGCCGCCTGGTTATTCCTGTTACCAATTTTGAACTGCATTTAGCCCACTTACTTATTTTGGCCTACTCACTGTGTCAGCCACTCCTTACAATTGTCCTCCGCTGAACCAAGCAATGCTGCCTGGGTATTCCTGTTACCAATTTTGAACTGCATTTAGCTCACTTACTTATTTGGGCCTACTCACTGTGTCAGCCTCTCCTTACAATTGTCCTCCGTTGAACCAAGCAATGCCGCCTGGGTATTCCTGTTACCAATTTTGAACTGCATTTAGCCCACTTACTTATTTGGGCCTACTCACTTTGTCAGCCACTCCTTACAATTGTCCTCTGCTGAAGCAAGCAATGCCGCCTGGTTATTCCTGTTACCAATTTTGAACTGCATTTAGCCCACTTACTTATTTGGGCCTACTCACTGTGTCAGCCACTCCTTACAATTGTCATCCGCTGAACCAAGCAATGCCGCCTGGGTATTCCTGTTACCAATTTTGAACTGTATTTAGCCCACTTAGTTATTTGGGCCTACTCACTGTGTCAGCCACTCCTTACAATTGTCCTCCGCTGAACCAAACAATGCCACCTTGTTATTCCTGTTACCAATTTTGAACTGCATTTAGCCTACTTACTTATTTTGGCCTACTCACTGTGTCAGCCTCTCATTACAGTTGTCCTCCGTTGAACAAAGCAATGCCGCCTGGTTAGCCCTGTTACCAATTTTGAACTGTATTTAGCCCACTTACTAATTTGGGCCTACTCACTGTGTCAGCCACTCCTTACAATTGTCCTCCGCTGAACCAAGCAATGACGCCTGGTTATTCCTGTTACCAATTTTGAACTGCATTTAGCCCACTTACTTATTTGGGCCTACTCACTCTGTCAGCCACTCCTTACAATTGTCCTCCGCTGAACCAACAATGCCGCCTGGATATTCCTGTTACCAATTTTGAACTGCATTTAGCCCACTTAATTATTTGGGCCTACTCACTGTGTCAGCCACTCCTTACAATTGTCCTCCGCTGAACCAAGCAATGCCGCCTGGTTATTCCTGTTACCAATTTTGAACTGCATTTAGCCCACTTACTTATTTGGGCCTACTCACTGTGTCAGCCACTACTTACAATTTTCCTCCGCTGAACCAAGCAATGCCGCCTGGTTATTCCTGTTACCAATTTTGAACTGCACTTAGCCCACTTACTTATTTGGACCTACTCACTGTGTCAGACACTCCTTACAATTGTCCTCCGCTGAACCAAACAATGCCGCCTGGTTATTCCTGTTACCAATTTTGAACTGCATTTAGCCTACTTACTTATTTTGGCCTACTCACTGTGTCAGCCTCTCATTACAGATGTCCTCCGCTGAACAAAGCAATGCCACCTGGTTATTCCTGTTACCAATTTTGAAATGCATTTAGCCCACTTACTTATTTGGGCCTACTCACTGTGTCAGCCACTCCTTACAATTGTCCTCCGCTGAACCAAGCAATGCCGCCTGGTTATTCCTGTTACCAATTTTGAACTGCATTTAGCCCACTTACTTATTTGGACCTACTCACTGTGTCAGACACTCCTTACAATTGTCCTCCGCTGAACCAAGCAATGCCGCCTGGTTATTCCTGTTACCAATTTTGAACTGCATTTAGCCCACTTACTTATTTGGACCTACTCACTGTGTCAGACACTCCTTACAATTGTCCTCCGCTGAATCAAACAATGCCGCCTGGTTATTCCTGTTACCAATTTTGAACTGCATTTAGCCTACTTACTTATTTTGGCCTACTCACTGTGTCAGCCTCTTATTACAGATGTCCTCCGCTGAACAAAGCAATGCCACCTGGTTATTCCTGTTACTAATTTTGAAATGCATTTAGCCCACTCACTTATTTGGGCCTACTCACTGTGTCAGCCACTCCTTACAATTGTCCTCCGCTGAACCAAGCAATGCCACCTGGTTATTCCTGTTACCAATTTTGAACTGCATTTAGCCCACTTACTTATTTGGGCCTACTCACTGTGTCAGCCACTCCTTACAATTGTCCTCCGCTGAACCAAGCAATGCCGCCTCGTTATTCCTGTTACCAATTTTGAACTGCATTTAGCCCACTTACTTATTTGGGCCTACTCACTGTGTCAGCCACTCCTTACAATTGTCCTCCGTTGAACCAAGCAATGCCGCCTGGTTATTCCTGTTACCAATTTTGAACTGCATTTAGCCCACTTACTTATTTGGACCTGCTCACTGTGTCAGACACTCCTTACAATTGTCCTCCACTGAACCAAACAATGCCGCCTGGTTATTCCTGTTACCAATTTTGAACTGCATTTAGCCTACTTACTTATTTTGGCCTACTCACTGTGTCAGCCTCTCATTACAGATGTCCTCCGCTGAACAAAGCAATGCTGCCTGGTTAGTCCTGTTACCAATTTTGAACTGCATTTAGCCCACTTTATTATTTTGGCCTATATCTGTGTTTCCTCCTCATCCTGCACATTGCCCAGCCACTGCTAGATGAGTCTGCTGGTACATTGACCCAGACCACTACATTCCCCTTGCACTCTACACAGCCAGAATCTGACCCTGCTGAAAGTCAGGTTCCCCTTCCCGCATACTATACCACCTTACATGGGGACAAAGAGGAAGGTGCAGATGAAAGTGCAGGTTCCTTCATCAGGTGGGGGGCATACTCGTTGGCGACGTCACTGGCACAGGGCCCCTCATAGTACACAAAAGTGTCTCTGCCGGTGGGAGGCGCCACCCGCCATCAAACACACCGCCGTACTATGAGGGGCCCTGTGCCAGTGCCAATGAGTGGGCCTCCACTGCTTGCTCAGGATCACAGCACTTGCAAAGCTGAAATACTTACCTCTCCCTGCTCCACCGCCATGACGTATTCCGCGTTTCCTGGGCCCACGAAAATCTTGAGCCAGCCCTACCCCCCCCACAACTTTAGCCAAATGACCCCCAGTTTTCAATGCCTAACTATTATGATAAAGTAAATTAGGATTGACAAGCTTCAGTAATAAGAATTGATGTTTTTGGCATTAAAATGGGCACTGTAGGTGTTTTCCTGTCCTCCACTCACTGCCGACTTTGATTCCCCATTGACTTGCATTGGGTTTCGTGTTTCAGTCGGCCCCCGACTTTTCGCAATAATCGGCCGATTTCACCCGACCCAACTTTTGACAAAGTGAGGTTTCGCGAAACCCGACTTGATCCTAAAAAAGTAAAAGTCGCTCAATTCTACTGCCGACCATTCCATCTAGGTCTGCATTCCAAACGGCGCTCCTTCCCTTCCGAGCTCTGCCATGCACCCAAACAGTAGTTTTCTACCACATATGGGGTATCAGCGTACTCAGGACAAATTGGACAACAACTTTTGTTCCAAAATTGTACTGATGTAAAGTAGACATGTGGGAAATGTTATTAAGTATTTTATGTGACATAACTCTGTGATTTAAGGGCATAAAAATTCAAAATTGGATAATATCGAAATTTACAAAATTTTCGCCAAATTTCCGTTTTTTTCACAAAGAAACACAGGTTATATCAAAGAAATTTTACCACTAACATGAAGTACCATATGTCATGAGAAACTAATGTCAGAATCACTGGGATCCGTTGAAGCATTCCAGAGTTATAACCTCATAAAGGGACAGTGCAAACCACCCTTGAGGGTAAATAGGTTGATAACGAGTGACCCACAATGAGTCCAGCTTTGCTACTTTTGTATGCCTGACATCCAGACATAGCAGAGCTTGTAGATGAGAGTTATCTCCGGCGATCATCTACACTGCAGTGTTCTCACAATCAGCTGATCAGCTGATCCCCTGGTCACGTGCACGGCAGTTCTCGCGGTAACCCAAGCTATCGCGAGAACTGCAGTGGATGCGGACTTTAAATTAGGAAACATGCTTAGTAAGCTCCGTTTACGCAGTTACTACGCATGTGACTAATCGTTAGATACGGTTTTACCGCATCTAATGATTATCTATGGGAAATTTATGGTGCGGGGACGGAGGGTCGCCGCATTGTAAACAGACATACCATGTTCTGAAAAGACACGCTGCATTTCCGTTTACGCGGGTCTGCCACAGGCGTCTTTTAATGTATAGTGGAGACGGGATTTCAGGAAATCCCCTCCACTATGCTGTAACATCTGGACGCTGCGTGCTTGATGCTGCGGCTCTACGTAGCGTCAAATATGCAGCGTTTCCTGACCGTGGAAACACACCCTTAATTTCCCATAGATAATCATTAGATGAGGTAAAACTGCATCTAATGATTAGTCACATGTGTAGTAACTGCGTAAACGCAGCTTAATACGCATGTCTCCTAATTTAAATAAGGTCTTACCTGTCCCACTGCCAGAAGTCCGCTTCCACTGCAGTTCTCTTATAGCTTGGCTTACCACGAGAACTGTCATGCACGTGACTGGGGGCTATCTCCGGTTCCTAGGCTAGTTTTCACAGTCAGTTGATCAGCTGATTGTGAGAACGCTGCTCTGTAGGTGATTGCCGGAGAGTTATCTCCGGTGGTCATCTACAAGCTATGTCTGGATGTCAGGCATCCAGATGTAGCAGAGCTGGACTCGTTGGGGACACTCGTTACTAAGGACCACGTCGGACACAGGGAGTATACTGTTGTTTATTATTTTTTCTTTTTTTCCAGATGATCGAGAGCTTCGCTTATATTACCAGTATAATAAAGATGTCAAAACTGTGTGGTGTTTTATTTCATTAAAATACTTTATTCTGCATGTGTGTGTTTTATTAACCCTTTCACAACTATAGGATTAGTAATGGTAGGTATCTATCTTATTGATGCCTCTCCATTACAAAGCCGGCTTAATGTCACCTTACAAAGGTGAGATTATCCCCTTATTACCCCACATGCCACCGCTAGAGGGCAGTGGGAAGAAAGATGCTAAGTGCCGGAATTGGCGTATCTTACAGATGCGCCATTTCTGGGGTGGCTGGGAGCTGGTATTTGTAGCCAGGGGGGCCAATACCCATGGTCCCTTCCTAGGCTATGAATATCAGCCCACAGCTGTCTGCATAGCCTTTCTGGCTATAAATTATAGGGGGACCCCATGTCATTTTTTTTGTGGTCCACTTATTTTAATGGCCAGTAAAGGGTACGCAGACAGCTGCTGGCTGATATTCATAGCCTGGGAAGCTTCATGGGTATTAACCCCTTCCGTGGCTACAAACATCGGTCCCCCAGTCGCTGGCTTTCCCTCTCTGGCACAGAAAATTGCGTCTAGCATCTTAATACCTGTCACAGCCACCGTCACTAGGGAGCGGAGCTTGCGGCTGCATAGAAATACATGCAGCCGCATGATCTGGTCCCGAGTGCCGGCGGCAGCGGCGGATATTAAGATACAAGACTCCTGTGAGTTTCTTGCATGTGTGATCCTGGCCTAAATCTTTATTACCATTTTATTATGTTTATTACTAAACATCAGGCTTGGTATTATCTATAGATATATCTATCTATGTATTTATTATCTATCTATTATCTATCTATTTATTATCTATCTATAGATCTATCTATCTAGCCATCTATAGATCTATCTATCTATAGATAGATCTATAGATAAATACGATAGATAGATACGATTGATAGATTGATAGATAAGATAGATAGATAGATAGATAGATACGATATTTAAATCTATAGATAGATCTATCTAGCTATAGCTATATCTATCTCTCTAGTATCTATCTATCTATAGCTCTATCTATCTATCCATCTGTTATCTATTATCTATATATCTATTATCTATCTATCTGTGTGTGTAAACATTTTTCTTCAATGGAGTATGTAAAAGAAGAGGTTGGACAAGAAATGACATCACTTTTTTTTATATCTTTATTTAGCTTACAAAAACACACAGGTGACCTGCCTTTGACATCAAGTGCAGATTTGGTGCAGATTTTACTTGCGTCAAATCCTGAGCAAATCCTGATGCAATCCAGACCGTGGAAACGTACCCCAAAGGGAATCTGTCAGCAGGTTTTTGCTATTTAATCTGAGAGTAGTATAATATGGGGCACGAGACTTTGATTAAAGGGATGTGTCACTTATTAGGATGTGTGTTGTAGTTTCAATACTAAAAGTGTTTAATCAACAGGCGATTAACACTGCTGGACTACAGCTCACATGCAGCCCAGTCAGTCTAATCAGTGTATCCCCATCCCCACAAGAGGCACTTGCTCACATTGGATAGCAAACCTCCAGTCAGGGATGGGAGCTGGGATATACAGTATATACAGTTTAACTTTTAGCTCTGCTACATCTCCATCACAGAATAAAGGTATTCTATGAAAACAACAGCAAGCAGCCCAGTAAGTGACACATCCCTGGGCATCAGGCTTTCTTGCCCTGTGATATGCTGCTATCAGATTATACAACCAAATCCCATCTAGTTCATTCCAGGGACAAAGAAGAGATCCCACAAAAAAGTATATATATATAAAATCAATATTTTTATTAAGTCACATGTGACAATATATAAAAACCACTATAAAAAGCAAAATACCGTCTCGAGGACGCCAGGTATACATAAAGAAAAATTTCCCACACAAAGTATTCACATATAAAGAAAGTCCCAAACGATTGTACGTCCCAGAAAACATGCACTATCAGTAGCTTGAAAAGCCTGTGTTATAATTAACATACAGGCCAATATCTACAAATGCTACCTCTCTGTTTTAAAGTGTACAGTAAGGCCTGGAGCATGGTGGACTATAACATACCGTGTTAGATTCTAGACTTTAAGAAGTGGTATTTACCTATAGCGTGGATGGTCCTGGCGTCCCCTCACCCCGACGCGCGTTTCGCCGCCAGCTTCTTCCGGAAGACACGCCCCCGGAAGAAGCTGGCGGCGAAACGCGCGTCGGGGTGAGGGGACACCAGGACCATCCACGCTATAGGTAAATACCACTTCTTAAAATTTAAAGTCTAGAATCTAACACGGTATGTTATAGTCCACCATGCTCCAGGCCTTACTGTACACTTTAAAACAGAGAGGTAGCGTTTGTAGATATTGGCCTGTATGTTAATTATAACACAGGCTTTTCAAGCTACTGATAGTGCATGTTTTCTGGGACGTACAATCGTTTGGGACTTTCTTTATATGTGAATACTTTGTGTGGGAAATTTTTCTTTATGTATACCTGGCGTCCTCGAGACGGTATTTTGCTTTTTATTGTGGTTTTTATATATTGTCACATGTGACTTAATAAAAATATTGATTTTATATATATATACTTTTTTGTGGGATCTCTTCTTTGTCCCTGGAATGAACTAGATGGGATTTGGTTGTATAGTTATTTGAAGTGCCCCCTTTAATTTTTCAGGACTTTAGTTGATTTATGCTATCAGATTATCTAGCAAAGTCAGATTCCTGTTAATGAAGATGGTTACAGACAATTCATTTAGTTAAAACATTCAATGCAAAACTGGTGGTCACAGAATATCTTTCTCTAGGTAGGTGACAGTTCGTAAGGTGGGTCTCTCACCGCATTTACAATAAACACTGCTCAAAAAAATAAAGGGAACACTAAAATCCCACATCCTAGATACAGTATCACTGAATTAAATATTCCAGTCTTAAATCTGTATTCATTACTTTGTGGAATGTGTTGAGAACAATAAAACCTAAAAATGATCATGGTAAATCACAACTAATATCCCATGGAGGTCTGCAGTTGGAATGATGCTCAAAATCAAAGTGGAAAATGATGTTACAAGCTGATCCAACTTCAGTGGAAATGTCTCAAGACAAGGAAATGATGCTCAGAACTGTGTGGCCTCCACATGCCTGTATGATCTCCCTACAATGCCTGGGCATGCTCCTGATGAGGTGACAGATGGTCTCCTGAGGGATCTCCTCCAAGACCTGGACCAAAGCATCCGCCAACTCCTGAACAGTCTGTGGTGCAACATGACGTTGGTGGATGGTGCAAGACATGATGCCCCAGATGTGTTCAATCGGATTCAGGTCTGGGGAAAGGGCGGGCCTGTCCATAGCTTCCTTCGTCTTGCAGGAACTACTGACACACTCCAGCCACATGAGGTCTGGCATTGTCCTGCATTAGGAGGAACCCAGGGCCAACCACACCAGGATATGTTCTCACAAGGGGTCTGAGGATCTCATCTCAGTACCTAATGGCAGTCAGGCTACCTCTGGCCAGCACATGTAGGGCTGTGCTGCCCTCCAAAGAAATGCCACCCCATACCATTACTGACCCACTGCCAAACCGGTCATGCTGAAGGATGTTGCAGGCAGCAGATCACTCTCCACGGCATCTCCAGACTCTGTCACGTCTGTCACATGTGCTCAGTGTGACCAACTTTCATCTGTGAAGAGCACAAGGCGCCAGTGGCGAATTTGCCAATCCTGGTGTTCTGTGGCAAATTCCAAGCATCCTGCACGGTGTTGGGCTGTGAGCACAACCCCCATCTGTGGACATTGGGCACTCAGACCATCCTCATGGATTCAGTTTCTAACCATTTGTGCAGACACATGCACATTTTTGGCCTGCTGGAGGTCATTTTGCAGGGCTCTGGCAGTGCTCTTCCTGTTCCTCCTTGCACAAAGGCTGAGGTAGCGTTCCTGCTGCTCGGATGTTGCCATTCTATGGCCCCCTCCACATCTCCTGGTGTACTGGCCTGTCTCCTGGTAGCTCCTCCAGCCTCTGGACACTACGCTGACAGACACAGCAAACCTTCTTGCCACAGCTCGCATTGATGTGCCATCCTGGATGAGCTGCACTACCTGAGCCACTTGTGTGATAATTGCCAATAATTTCCATCTGTTGTCTATTCCATTTGAACAACAGCATGTGAAATTGATTGTCAAACAGTGTTGATTCCTAAGTGGGCAGTTTGATTTCACAGAAGTGTGATTTATTTGGAGTTATATACTGTTGTTTTAGTGTTCCCTTTATTTTTTTGAGCAGTGTAGTTAGTAATGCTGAATATGATTATACCCCTTTAAGACTTGGCATCCGCATGAATGTGCAACAATCTCTAATGGTAAAGATGACTGAGAATGAATGTACAGAGTGAATCACATCATAACTCTTTAATGGGAACACGTCACCAGAAAAAAATGCTATTAACCTGAAGATATGGGGTTAATCTGTAGGTGAATAGTGTTTCTAACCTGCCTGGCGCCTGCGCTTAGACTAACGCTCCAGGGAGAAAATTAACTTTATTCCCCCACAGTGTTCCGGTTTCAGTCATGGGGGCGGTGATGGCACGGTTGAGTTACCGCTCTGAGTATACAGAGTATACAGAGCGGCGGCTGTAACTGCGCCCCCGACCCTGACTGTCAGCCGTCTCCACTGCAGAGCATGCGTCAGTCAGGCCCGGGGGAGCTGTTAGAGCCACTGCTCTCTATACTCTGAGCGGTGTCTGAATTTGCGCTGGCTGAAACCGGATGCTGGGGGAAATAAAGTTAATTTTCTCCCGCAGCATTTGGAGAAGTGAGCATGCCAAGCAAGTAAATAACACTATTAAGATGCAGATTAACCCCATATCTGCAGGTTATTAGTTTTTTTTCTGGTGACCGGTTCCCTATAATAACAAAGGCGCCTGAGTACTCTGACATTGGGAGGCCAGTCATTCCTATGCTGACAACTGGAAACAAATGTCACAGTTTAGCTTGTTTGACATCACATATTTAGCGTGCAATGTTAGCGTCCACATGTTCTCAATTACAGTGGTAGCAATTATTGTAAATGGAGAACAATTACTTGGGGTCTTTCATGGTCAGATGTCTATAATCAATAGACATGGTAGAAATTAATCAGATTGCATGCAAAGCCATGGTGTCTGCAACCCGCTCAACCATTTTTATGAAAAGTCTTTTGCTCACTCATTAGAGTTCATGATACAAATACTGCTACCAATTTTATTTCTGCTACTTTTCTGAATTATATTTATTTGTGCTTTTTTTTGTTTTGTTTTTAAATCTGCCATACAGTTCCAGAGAAATTAGCCTTTTTATCTAGTGCTAATTTTTTTGGTCTTTTCCAAATGGGCTTGGAACATAGGGCAATAATGCCCCCAGAGAATCATTTATGTACCCACCTATAGCTAGAGACCGTAAGGGCTCTTTCAGACGTTTAAGCTAGGGTTGAGCGAAACGGGTCGATCATTTTCAAAAGTCGCCGACTTTTGGCTAAGTCGGCGTCTCATGAAACCCGATCCGACCCCTGTGCTTGTCGGCCATGCGGTACGTGACTTTCGCGCCAAAGTCGCGTTTCAATGACGCGAAAAGCGCCATTTCTCAGCCAATGAAGGTGAACGCAGAGTGTGGGCAGCGTGATGACATAGATCCTGGTCCCCACCATCTTAGAGAAGGGCATTGCAGTGATTGGCTTGCTGTCTGCGGCGTCACAGGGGCTATAAAGGGGCGTTCCCGCCGACCGCCATCTTACTGCTGCTGATCTGAGCTTAGGGACAGGTTGCTGCCGCTTCGTCAGAAGCAGGGAGAGCGTTAGGCAGGGTCCACTAACCACCAAACCGCTTGTGCTGTAGCGATTTCCACTGTCCAACACCACCTTCGGTGTGCAGGGACTGTGGAAGCTATTTTTTTTTTTTTTTCCCCTCAGCGCTGTAGCTCATTGGGCTGCCCTAGAAGGCTCCGTGATAGCTGTATTGCTGTGTGTACGCCACTGTGGAAACCAACTGCTTTTTTCAAAGCACATATCCTCTTGTTCCTTCCTTTCTGCACAGCTATCTTTTTTGTTTGTCCACACTTTTTATTTAATTTGTGCATCAGTCCACTCCTATTGCTGCCTGCCATACCTGGCTTACATTACTGCAGGGAGATAGTAATTGTAGGACAGTTTTTTGTTTTTTTTTGTTTTTTTTGTGGGAGATTAAGATTGGCATTTCTGCTACAGTGCCATCCCTGTGTGTGCCATCTCTCACTGAGTGGGCCATAGAAAGCCTATTTATTTTTTCCGTGATTTGTGTTCTAAATTCTACCTCAACACAAAAACACTACATCAATCAGTGGGAGAAAAATATTGGCCTCAGTCAGGGCTTGTGTGCCACTGCTGTGTGTGCTATCTCTCATTCAGTGGGCTATAGCAAGCCTATTTTTTTTTTTTTTTTTTTTTAATATTATTTGGTTTCTAAAGTCTCCCTGAAAAAAAAAAAAATACCTAAAAAAACAGTGGGAGAGTAATATTGCCCTTTCAGCTTGTGTGCCAGTCTTGACTCCTGGGTGTGCCACCTCTCTCCCTCTCATTCAGTGGGCCATAGAAAGCCTATTTATTTTTTTTTTTAAATATTATTGGGTTTCTAAAGTCTCCCTTAAAAAACAAAAAATACATAAAAAAACAGTGGGAGAGTAATATTGCCCTTTCAGCTTGTGTGCCAGGCTTGACTCCTGGGTGTGCCACCTCTCTCCCTCTCATTCAGTGGGCCATAGAAAGCCTATTTATTTTTTTTTTTAAATATTATTGGGTTTCTAAAGTCTCCCTTAAAAAACAAAAAATACATAAAAAAACAGTGGGAGAGTAATATTGCCCTTTCAGCTTGTGTGCCAGTCTTGACTCCTGGGTGTGCCAACTCTCTCCCTCTCATTCAGTGGGCCATAGAAAGCCTATTTATTTTTTTTAAAAAATATTATTGGGTTTCTAAAGTCTCCCTTAAAAAACAAAAAATACATAAAAAAACAGTGGGAGAGTAATATTGCCCTTTCAGCTTGTGTGCCAGTCTTGACTCCTGGGTGTGCCACCTCTCTCTCTCTCATTCAGTGGGCCATAGAAAGGCTATTTTTTTTTTGTTTTTTTTAATATTATTTGGTTTCTAAAGTCTCCCTGAAAAAAAAAAAAAAACATACAAAAAACAGTGGGAGAGTAATATTGCCCTTTCAGCTTGTGTGCCAGTCTTGACTCCTGGGTGTGCCACCTCTCTCCCTTTCATTCAGTGGGCCATAGAAAGCCTATTTATTTTATTTTTTTAATATTATTGGGTTTCTAAAGTCTCCCTTAAAAAACAAAAAATACATAAAAAAACAGTGGGAGAGTAATATTGCCCTTTCAGCTTGTGTGCCAGTCTTGACTCCTGGGTGTGCCACCTCTCTCTCTCATTCAGTGGGCCATAGAAAGGCTATTTTTTTTTTTGTTTTTTTAATATTATTTGGTTTCTAAAGTCTCCCTGAAAAAAAAAAAAAAACATACAAAAAACAGTGGGAGAGTAATATTGCCCTTTCAGCTTGTGTGCCAGTCTTGACTCCTGGGTGTGCCACCTCTCTCCCTTTCATTCAGTGGGCCATAGAAAGCCTATTTATTTTTTTTTTTAAATATTATTGGGTTTCTAAAGTCTCCCTTAAAAAACAAAAAATACATAAAAAAACAGTGGGAGAGTAATATTGCCCTTTCAGCTTGTGTGCCAGGCTTGACTCCTGGGTGTGCCACCTCTCTCCCTCTCATTCAGTGGGCCATAGAAAGCCTATTTATTTTTTTTTTTAAATATTATTGGGTTTCTAAAGTCTCCCTTAAAAAACAAAAAATACATAAAAAAACAGTGGGAGAGTAATATTGCCCTTTCAGCTTGTGTGCCAGTCTTGACTCCTGGGTGTGCCACCTCTCTCTCTCATTCAGTGGGCTATAGAAAGCCTATTTTTTTTTATTTTTTTTTTTATATTATTTGGTTTCTAAAGTCTCCCTGAAATAAAAAAAAAACTTAAAAAAACAGTGGGAGAGTAATATTGCCCTTTCAGCTTGTGCGCCAGTCTTGACTCCTGGGTGTGCCACCTCTCTCTCTCTAATTGTGGGCCATAGAAAGCCTTTTTTTTTTTTTTTTTTTTTAATATTATTTGGTTTCTAAAGTCTCCCTGAGAAAAAAAATAAATAAATTAGGTGGGAGATTAATATTGACATTAGTGCTTGAGTGACTGTCCTGCGTGTGTGTCATCTCTGTGATTTTGTGCCACAGAAAACAGAGTGTGTAACATTGTGCCTGATTTTCCTTGTGGTCTCACCAACCTGTTAAGGGATATTGAAATCATACTGAAGTTATAGCTCACCGTGTAAGTTGTTTGACAGCAACAAATAAAGTTACTTTGGTTAAGATTTTAAAACAATGAGGAAGTCTGGTGCAAGAGGTCGTCGTGGGCGTTCATTGTCAGCTGGTAATGATGGTAGTGGTAGTGGAGCATCAGGTGGTCGTGGGGATAAAAATATTCCACCTAAGTCTGGAGCTGTGGAGCCAGTTTCGTCGTCAGGCTACACAAGGCCTCGAACGCTCTCTTTTCTGGGAGTAGGAAAACCGCTTTTAAAGGCGGAGCAGCAACAGCAAGTTTTGGCTTACATTGCAGACTCAGCCTCTAGCTCTTTTGCCTCCTCTTCCGAAACTGGTAAATGTAAAAGCAGCGCGTCGCTTGTGGATGTTCACGGTCAGGGACAAGTCGCTTCCTTGTCCTCCTCAGCAAAAACTACAACAAGAGAGAAGGATGCAGCAGGCGACACAACGGGTCACTCCATGGAGCTCTTTACACATACCGTCCCTGGCTTAGAAAGTGAAACATTTAACAGGCCATGCCCATTACAAGTATATTCTGACATGGAGTGCACTGATGCACAGCCACAGCCAGAGTACTATGCTGCTCCTTTGACTCAGACCACCACATTGCCCTCTCAGGGTACAGATCCACAATCAGACCCTGATGAGACTATGTTGCCCCGCCACGAACGCTATACCACCGACCGACACAGTGACACAGACGAAGTTGCACACGAGCTCGAAGAGGAGGTAATAGATGACCCAGTTATTGACCCCGATTGGCAGCCATTGGGGGAACAGGGTGCAGGCGGCAGTAGTTCAGAAGCGGAGGTGGAGGAGGGGCCGCAGCAGGCATCAACATCGCAACAGGTTCCATCTGCCGGGCCCGTATCTGGCCCAAAACGCGTGTCAAAGCCAAAACCTGTTGGAGCACAGCGTTGCCATCCGGTTAAAGCTCAGTCTGCAATCCCTGAAAAGGGATCCGAGTCTAGGAAGAGTGCAGTCTGGCATTTTTTTAAACAACATCCAACTGATCAGCGCAAAGTCATCTGTCAAAAATGTTCAACTAGCTTAAGCAGAGGTCAGAATCTGAAAAGTCTAAATACTAGTTGCATGCATAGACACTTAACCACCATGCATTTTCAAGCCTGGACTAACTACCAAACGTCCCTCAAGGTTGTAGCACCCTCGGCCAATGAAGCTAGTCAGCAACGCAACATCCCTTCCGTCACTGTAAGGCCACCATTTTCCGCACCACCGGCAGTATCTGTGCAGGTTTCTTTGCCAGCCAAAAGCAGTCAGGGTCAGGGAATCACCAGTTTTGTAGGAGGAAATATTGCATCTAGGGCACCGGCGGAAACAATACCGTCTCCAACCGTCTCTCAGTCTGCCATGTACACCGGCACACCCGAAAGTTCCACGATCTCCAGCTCTCCAGTCCAGCTCACCCTACATGAGACTCTGGTTAGAAAAAGGAAGTACTTATCCTCGCATCCGCGTACACAGTGTTTTAACGCCCACATAGCTAGACTAATCTCGTTAGAGATGATGCCCTACCGGTTAGTTGAAAGCGAAGCTTTCAAAGCCCTGATGGAGTACGCTGAACCACGATACGAGCTACCCAGTCGACACTTTTTTTCCAGAAAAGCCATCCCAGCCCTGCACCAGCATGTTAAACAGCGCATCGTCCATGCACTCAGGCAATCTGTGAGTACAAAGGTGCACCTGACTACAGATGCATGGACCAGTAGGCATGGCCAGGGACGTTATGTGTCCATCACGGCACACTGGGTGAATGTGGTGGATGCAGGGTCCACAGGCGACATCAATTTAGGGACAGTTGTGCCTAGCCCACGGTCTAGGAAACAGTTGGCTGTAGGCGTTCGCACCCCCTCCTCCTCCTCCTCCTCGTCCTCCTGCAGAAGCTACAGCTCTTCCACAGAACGCAGTCTGCCAACCACTCCATCGGCAGATGACACTGTTGCACACCAGTTGTCCCATTAAGGGCCAGCTACTGCCAAGCGTCAGCAGGCTGTATTGGCTATGAAGTGCTTGGGCGACAACAGACACACCGCGGAAGTTCTGTCCGAGTTCTTGCAACAAGAAACACAGTCGTGGCTGGGCACAGTAGATCTTGAGGCAGGCAAGGTAGTGAGTGATAACGGAAGGAATTTCATGGCTGCCATCTCCCTTTCCCAACTGAAACACATTCCTTGCCTGGCTCACACCTTAAACCTGGTGGTGCAGTGCTTATTGAAAACTTATCCTGGGTTCTCCGACCTGCTCCTCAAAGTGCGTGCACTTTGCTCACATATCCGACGTTCGCCTGTACACGCCAGCCGTATGCAGACCTATCAGCGGTCTTTGAACCTTCCCCAGCATCGCCTAATCATAGACGTTGCAACAAGGTGGAACTCAACACTGCACATGCTTCAGAGACTGTGCGAACAGAGGCGTGCTGTTATTTATTTGTGGGAGGATACACGGGCAGGCAGTAGGATGGCAGACATGGAGTTGTCAGGTGTGCAGTGGTCTAAGATACAAGACATGTGTCAAGTCCTTCAGTGTTTTGAGGAATGCACACGGCTGGTTAGTGCAGACAACGCCGTAATAAGCATGAGCATCCCCCTAATGCGTCTGCTGATGCAAAGTTTGACGCACATAAAGGAGCAGGCGTCTGCACCAGAGGAAGAGGAAAGCCTTGATGACAGTCAGCCATTGTCTGGTCAGGGCAGTGTACAGGACGAGGTAGCGGGCGAAGAGGAGGTGGAGGACGAGGAGGATGATGGGGATGAGTATATTTTTAATGCCGAACCTTTCCCGGGGGCACAGGAAATTGGTTGCGTGTCACGGCCGGGTTCTGGTTTTTTGAGGGACACAAGTGACGTAGATTTGCCTGCAACTGCCCCTCAACCAATCACAACCGGAGATTTTACAACTGGAACTTTGGCCCACATGGCGGATTATGCCTTACGTATCCTAAAAAGGGACACACGCATTACGAAAATGATGAACGATGACGATTACTGGTTGGCCTGCCTCCTTGATCCACGCTATAAAGGCAAATTGCAAAATATTATGCCACATGAGAACTTGGAACTAATATTAGCAACCAAACAATCAACTCTTGTTGACCGTTTGCTTCAGGCATTCCCAGCACACAGCGCACGTGATCGTTCTCACACGAGCTCCAGGGGGCAGCAGACTAGGAGTGTTAGGGGTGCACACATCAGAAGTGGCGTTGGACAGAGGGGTTTTCTGACCAGGTTGTGGAGTGATTTTGCTATGACCGCAGACAGGACAGGTACTGCTGCATCAATTGAAAGTGACAGGAGACAACATTTGTCCAGTATGGTTACTAACTATTTTTCATCCCTTATCGATGTTCTCCCTCAACCGTCATTCCCATTTGATTACTGGGCCTCCAAATTAGACACCTGGCCAGAATTGGCAGAATATGCATTGCAGGAGCTTGCTTGCCCGGCAGCAAGTGTCCTATCAGAAAGAGTATTCAGTGCTGCAGGTTCAATATTAACCGAAAAAAGGACTCGTCTGGCTACCCAAAATGTTGACGATCTAACATTCATTAAAATGAACCACAACTGGATTTCGAAATCTTTTGCCCCACCTTGCCCGGCCGACACCTAGCTTTCCTATGAAAGGCTCTTGCCTGTGAATTACTTTTCTAATGTCTAATTTGCTGCAGCTGATTGTACAGCATACGACATGTTTACACCTCCCTAAATGGCCAAACTCCCCACACGGGGCCGTGGTATCGCGACTTGGCGCAAGCACCCGTGAGACTGCTGTTTGTCTGAAGAGGTGGGTGTGCTCGCTTTTGGTTGACGGCATTGCTACTGGGTCCCTCATAGTACAATGTAGTGTCTCTGGCGGTGGTGGTGCACACCCAACGTCAGACACACCGTTGTAACATGAGGGGCCCTGGGGCGGTCCCGCCGGCCTCTAGAGAGTTCCCCCCTACCCCAGCTCAAAATGTGCTCTACCACATGCAAAATTATGTCGCACAGCTCCACCAATCTTTAGTCTATTCGCTGACATCATTCAATGTCTGGCACTGACAATACAAATTTGTAGACATCTACGATGCAACTTAAAGTAGTCTGTGTCTGTGTCCTATATTGGCACCATTAAATAGTTACTGCCAAATTACTATGTCAGAAACTCAGCAGATGAGCCCACCCCTGTACCTAAGTATGCCACCTTTTTTTTTGTTTTGGTTGTTTTGCGAGACATTAACATCTATTTATATTTTGGGAGTACTGGGACAGACACTCCTTGCACTACTCCTCCACTCACCACCAAGCTGCCCGTGTATCCATGTAACCGCTGTAAAACTGCCATGAGCCTATTGTTTGTTATTTTAGGCCTTTGAAGCCTGTCTGCGGTCCCTCCTTCCACTAGTCCTCCACTGGCCAGACCACTGCTGCCCGTGTACCCCTGGAACCAATTATAAAGTGCCTACAGCCAGCCCATTTTCTTATGTTAGGCCTTTGAAGCCTGTCTGCGGTCCCTACTTTAAATACTCCTCCACTGACCACCAAGCTGCCTGCCCGTGTATCCATGTAACCGCTGTAAAACTGCCATGAGCCTATTATTTGTTATGTTAGGCCTTTGATAGCCTGTCTGCGGTCCCTACTTTAAATACTCCTCCACTCACCACCAAGCTGCCTGCCCGTGTATCCATGTAACCGCTGTAAAACTGCCATGAGCCTATTGTTTGTTATTTTAGGCCTTTGAAGCCTGTCTGCGGTCCCTCCTTCCACTAGTCCTCCACTGACCAGACCACTGCTGCCCGTGTACCCCTGGAACCAATTATAAAGTGCCTACAGCCAGCCCATTTTCTTATGTTAGGCCTTTGAAGCCTGTCTGCGGTCCCTACTTTAAATACTCCTCCACTGACCACCAAGCTGCCTGCCCGTGTATCCATGTAACCGCTGTAAAACTGCCATGAGCCTATTGTTTGTTATTTTAGGCCTTTGAAGCTTGTCTGCGGTCCCTCCTTCCACTAGTCCTCCACTGACCAGACCACTGCTGCCCGTGTACCCCTGGAACCAATTATAAAGTGCCTACAGCCAGCCCATTTTCTTATGTTAGGCCTTTGAAGCCTGTCTGCGGTCCCTACTTTAAATACTCCTCCACTGACCACCAAGCTGCCTGCCCGTGTATCCATGTAACCGCTGTAAAACTGCCATGAGCCTATTGTTTGTTATGTTAGGCCTTTGATAGCCTGTCTGCGGTCCCTACTTTAAATACTCCTCCACTGACCACCAAGCTGCCTGCCCGTGTATCCATGTAACCGCTGTAAAACTGCCATGAGCCTATTGTTTGTTATTTTAGGCCTTTGAAGCCTGTCTGCGGTCCCTCCTTCCACTAGTCCTCCACTGACCAGACCACTGCTGCCCGTGTACCCCTGGAACCAATTATAAAGTGCCTACAGCCAGCCCATTTTCTTATGTTAGGCCTTTGAAGCCTGTCTGCGGTCCCTACTTTAAATACTCCTCCACTGACCACCAAGCTGCCTGCCCGTGTATCCATGTAACCGCTGTAAAACTGCCATGAGCCTATTGTTTGTTATGTTAGGCCTTTGATAGCCTGTCTGCGGTCCCTACTTTAAATACTCCTCCACTCACCACCAAGCTGCCTGCCCGTGTATCCATGTAACCGCTGTAAAACTGCCATGAGCCTATTGTTTGTTATTTTAGGCCTTTGAAGCCTGTCTGCGGTCCCTCCTTCCACTAGTCCTCCACTGACCAGACCACTGCTGCCCGTGTACCCCTGGAACCAATTATAAAGTGCCTACAGCCAGCCCATTTTTTTATGTTAGGCCTTTGAAGCCTGTCTGCGGTCCCTCCTTCCACTAGTCCTCCACTGGCCAGACCACTGCTGCCCGTGTACCCCTGGAACCAATTATAAAGTGCCTACAGCCAGCCCATTTTCTTATGTTAGGCCTTTGAAGCCTGTCTGCGGTCCCTACTTTAAATACTCCTCCACTGACCACCAAGCTGCCTGCCCGTGTATCCATGTAACCGCTGTAAAACTGCCATGAGCCTATTGTTTGTTATGTTAGGCCTTTGATAGCCTGTCTGCGGTCCCTACTTTAAATACTCCTCCACTCACCACCAAGCTGCCTGCCCGTGTATCCATGTAACCGCTGTAAAACTGCCATGAGCCTATTGTTTGTTATTTTAGGCCTTTGAAGCCTGTCTGCGGTCCCTCCTTCCACTAGTCCTCCACTGACCAGACCACTGCTGCCCGTGTACCCCTGGAACCAATTATAAAGTGCCTACAGCCAGCCCATTTTCTTATGTTAGGCCTTTGAAGCCTGTCTGCGGTCCCTACTTTAAATACTCCTCCACTGACCACCAAGCTGCCTGCCCGTGTATCCATGTAACCGCTGTAAAACTGCCATGAGCCTATTGTTTGTTATTTTAGGCCTTTGAAGCCTGTCTGCGGTCCCTCCTTCCACTAGTCCTCCACTGACCAGACCACTGCTGCCCGTGTACCCCTGGAACCAATTATAAAGTGCCTACAGCCAGCCCATTTTTTTATGTTAGGCCTTTGAAGCCTGTCTGCGGTCCCTCCTTCCACTAGTCCTCCACTGGCCAGACCACTGCTGCCCGTGTACCCCTGGAACCAATTATAAAGTGCCTACAGCCAGCCCATTTTCTTATGTTAGGCCTTTGAAGCCTGTCTGCGGTCCCTACTTTAAATACTCCTCCACTGACCACCAAGCTGCCTGCCCGTGTATCCATGTAACCGCTGTAAAACTGCCATGAGCCTATTGTTTGTTATGTTAGGCCTTTGATAGCCTGTCTGCGGTCCCTACTTTAAATACTCCTCCACTCACCACCAAGCTGCCTGCCCGTGTATCCATGTAACCGCTGTAAAACTGCCATGAGCCTATTGTTTGTTATTTTAGGCCTTTGAAGCCTGTCTGCGGTCCCTCCTTCCACTAGTCCTCCACTGACCAGACCACTGCTGCCCGTGTACCCCTGGAACCAATTATAAAGTGCCTACAGCCAGCCCATTTTCTTATGTTAGGCCTTTGAAGCCTGTCTGCGGTCCCTACTTTAAATACTCCTCCACTGACCACCAAGCTGCCTGCCCGTGTATCCATGTAACCGCTGTAAAACTGCCATGAGCCTATTGTTTGTTATGTTAGGCCTTTGATAGCCTGTCTGCGGTCCCTACTTTAAATACTCCTCCACTGACCACCAAGCTGCCTGCCCGTGTATCCATGTAACCGCTGTAAAACTGCCATGAGCCTATTGTTTGTTATTTTAGGCCTTTGAAGCCTGTCTGCGGTCCCTCCTTCCACTAGTCCTCCACTGACCAGACCACTGCTGCCCGTGTACCCCTGGAACCAATTATAAAGTGCCTACAGCCAGCCCATTTTTTTATGTTAGGCCTTTGAAGCCTGTCTGCGGTCCCTCCTTCCACTAGTCCTCCACTGGCCAGACCACTGCTGCCCGTGTACCCCTGGAACCAATTATAAAGTGCCTACAGCCAGCCCATTTTCTTATGTTAGGCCTTTGAAGCCTGTCTGCGGTCCCTACTTTAAATACTCCTCCACTGACCACCAAGCTGCCTGCCCGTGTATCCATGTAACCGCTGTAAAACTGCCATGAGCCTATTGTTTGTTATGTTAGGCCTTTGATAGCCTGTCTGCGGTCCCTACTTTAAATACTCCTCCACTCACCACCAAGCTGCCTGCCCGTGTATCCATGTAACCGCTGTAAAACTGCCATGAGCCTATTGTTTGTTATTTTAGGCCTTTGAAGCCTGTCTGCGGTCCCTCCTTCCACTAGTCCTCCACTGACCAGACCACTGCTGCCCGTGTACCCCTGGAACCAATTATAAAGTGCCTACAGCCAGCCCATTTTCTTATGTTAGGCCTTTGAAGCCTGTCTGCGGTCCCTACTTTAAATACTCCTCCACTGACCACCAAGCTGCCTGCCCGTGTATCCATGTAACCGCTGTAAAACTGCCATGAGCCTATTGTTTGTTATTTTAGGCCTTTGAAGCCTGTCTGCGGTCCCTCCTTCCACTAGTCCTCCACTGACCAGACCACTGCTGCCCGTGTACCCCTGGAACCAATTATAAAGTGCCTACAGCCAGCCCATTTTCTTATGTTAGGCCTTTGAAGCCTGTCTGCGGTCCCTACTTTAAATACTCCTCCACTGACCACCAAGCTGCCTGCCCGTGTATCCATGTAACCGCTGTAAAACTGCCATGAGCCTATTGTTTGTTATGTTAGGCCTTTGATAGCCTGTCTGCGGTCCCTACTTTAAATACTCCTCCACTCACCACCAAGCTGCCTGCCCGTGTATCCATGTAACCGCTGTAAAACTGCCATGAGCCTATTGTTTGTTATTTTAGGCCTTTGAAGCCTGTCTGCGGTCTCTCCTTCCACTAGTCCTCCACTGACCAGACCACTGCTGCCCGTGTACCCCTGGAACCAATTATAAAGTGCCTACAGCCAGCCCATTTTTTTATGTTAGGCCTTTGAAGCCTGTCTGCGGTCCCTCCTTCCACTAGTCCTCCACTGGCCAGACCACTGCTGCCCGTGTACCCCTGGAACCAATTATAAAGTGCCTACAGCCAGCCCATTTTCTTATGTTAGGCCTTTGAAGCCTGTCTGCGGTCCCTACTTTAAATACTCCTCCACTGACCACCAAGCTGCCTGCCCGTGTATCCATGTAACCGCTGTAAAACTGCCATGAGCCTATTGTTTGTTATGTTAGGCCTTTGATAGCCTGTCTGCGGTCCCTACTTTAAATACTCCTCCACTCACCACCAAGCTGCCTGCCCGTGTATCCATGTAACCGCTGTAAAACTGCCATGAGCCTATTGTTTGTTATTTTAGGCCTTTGAAGCCTGTCTGCGGTCCCTCCTTCCACTAGTCCTCCACTGACCAGACCACTGCTGCCCGTGTACCCCTGGAACCAATTATAAAGTGCCTACAGCCAGCCCATTTTCTTATGTTAGGCCTTTGAAGCCTGTCTGCGGTCCCTACTTTAAATACTCCTCCACTGACCACCAAGCTGCCTGCCCGTGTATCCATGTAACCGCTGTAAAACTGCCATGAGCCTATTGTTTGTTATTTTAGGCCTTTGAAGCCTGTCTGCGGTCCCTCCTTCCACTAGTCCTCCACTGACCAGACCACTGCTGCCCGTGTACCCCTGGAACCAATTATAAAGTGCCTACAGCCAGCCCATTTTTTTATGTTAGGCCTTTGAAGCCTGTCTGCGGTCCCTACTTTAAATACTCCTCCACTCACCACCAAGCTGCCTGCCCGTCTATCCATGTAACCGCTGTAAAACTGCAATGAGCCTATTGTTTGTTATTTTAGGCCTTTGATAGCCTGTCTGCGGCCCCTACTTGCAATACTCCTCCACTGACCACAATGCTGCCTGGAGTGCCTGCCTGTGTATCCATGTAACCGATGTAAAACTGCCATGACTGCCTACTGTTTGTTATTTTAGGCCTTTGATAGCCTGTCTGCAGCCCCTACTTGCAATACTCCTCCACTGACCACACCAATGCTGCCCGTGTACCCCTGGAACCTATTTAAAAGTTCATAGAGCCTAGTTATATATTTTATTTACTATTAATAAGGCCATGATGGACTACGCTGTACCACGCTACAAGCTAACCAGTCGACACTTCTTTTGCGAGAAAAGCCATCCCAACCCTCCACCAGCATGTAGAAGACCGCATTGTCCATGCACTCTGGCAATCTGTGAGTACAAAGTTGCACCTGACAACAGACGCATGGACCTGTAGGCATGGCCACGGAAGATTACGTGTCCATTACGGCGCAATGGGTTAATGTGGTGGATGCATGGTCCACAGGGGACAGCCTACTAAGTCTGTCTGCAGTCCCTAATTCAAATTGTCCTCCACTGTCTAAATCGGAGCTTCCACCTTCTGGCTTTCGGCCTATAGTATCAGAAATTAAACTGCATTTGGCCTTCAACTTTGGTTAGGGCCTACTAACGGCTTCTGCCCCTCCCTGGTGTTGCCCTCAACTAAATAAAGCTGAGCTTCAACCTTCTGCTCCAAATTACCATTTTAAAAAATGCAATAGGCTTTTCCGGCCTACTAAAGGTGTCTGTCTGTGTGCCCCTGCCTGGTGTTGCCCTCAACTAAATAAAGCTGAGCTTCAACCTTCTGCTCCAAATTACCATTTTAAAAAATGCAATAGGCTTTTCCGGCCTACTAAAGGTGTCTGTCTGTGTGCCCCTGCCTGGTGTTGCCCTCAACTAAATAAAGCTGAGCTTCAACCTTCTGCTCCAAATTACCATTTTAAAAAATGCAATAGGCTTTTCCGGCCTACTAAAGGTGTCTGTCTGTGTGCCCCTGCCTGGTGTTGCCCTCAACTAAATAAAGCTGAGCTTCAACCTTCTGCTCCAAATTACCATTTTAAAAAATGCAATAGGCTTTTCCGGCCTACTAAAGGTGTCTGTCTGTGTGCCCCTGCCTGGTGTTGTCCTCAACTAAATAAAGCTGAGCTTCAACCTTCCGGCTCTCATTAAGTGGTTTTAAAAAAAAAAAATGGTGGTTAGGGCCTACTAACGGCTTCTGCCCCTCCCTGGTGTTGCCCTCAACTAAATAAAGCTGAGCTTCAACCTTCTGCTCCAAATTACCATTTTAAAAAATGCAATAGGCTTTTCCGGCCTACTAAAGGTGTCTGTCTGTGTGCCCCTGCCTGGTGTTGCCCTCAACTAAATAAAGCTGAGCTTCAACCTTCTGCTCCAAATTACCATTTTAAAAAATGCAATAGGCTTTTCCGGCCTACTAAAGGTGTCTGTCTGTGTGCCCCTGCCTGGTGTTGCCCTCAACTAAATAAAGCTGAGCTTCAACCTTCTGCTCCAAATTACCATTTTAAAAAATGCAATAGGCTTTTCCGGCCTACTAAAGGTGTCTGTCTGTGTGCCCCTGCCTGGTGTTGCCCTCAACTAAATAAAGCTGAGCTTCAACCTTCTGCTCCAAATTACCATTTTAAAAAATGCAATAGGCTTTTCCGGCCCACTAAAGGTGTCTGTCTGTGTGCCCCTGCCTGGTGTTGTCCTCAACTAAATAAAGCTGAGCTTCAACCTTCCGGCTCCCATTAAGTGGTTTTAAAAAAAAAAAATGGTGGTTAGGGCCTACTAACGGCTTCTGCCCCTCCCTGGTGTTGCCCTCAACTAAATAAAGCTGAGCTTCAACCTTCCGGCTCTCATTAAGTGGTTTTAAAAAAAAAAATGGTGGTTAGGGCCTACTAACGGCTTCTGCCCCTCCCTGGTGTTGCCCTCAACTAAATAAAGCTGAGCTTCAACCTTCTGCTCCAAATTACCATTTTAAAAAATGCAATAGGCTTTTCCGGCCTACTAAAGGTGTCTGTCTGTGTGCCCCTGCCTGGTATTGCCCTCAACTAAATAAAGCTGAGCTTCAACCTTCTGCTCCAAATTACCATTTTAAAAAATGCAATAGGCTTTTCCGGCCTACTAAAGGTGTCTGTCTGTGTGCCCCTGCCTGGTGTTGCCCTCAACTAAATAAAGCTGAGCTTCAACCTTCCGGCTCTCATTAAGTGGTTTTAAAAAAAAAAATGGTGGTTAGGGCCTACTAACGGCTTCTGCCCCTCCCTGGTGTTGCCCTCAACTAAATAAAGCTGAGCTTCAACCTTCTGCTCCAAATTACCATTTTAAAAAATGCAATAGGCTTTTCCGGCCTACTAAAGGTGTCTGTCTGTGTGCCCCTGCCTGGTGTTGTCCTCAACTAAATAAAGCTGAGCTTCAACCTTCTGCTCCAAATTACCATTTTAAAAAATGCAATAGGCTTTTCCGGCCTACTAAAGGTGTCTGTCTGTGTGCCCCTGCCTGGTGTTGCCCTCAACTAAATAAAGCTGAGCTTCAACCTTCTGCTCCAAATTACCATTTTAAAAAATGCAATAGGCTTTTCCGGCCTACTAAAGGTGTCTGTCTGTGTGCCCCTGCCTGGTGTTGCCCTCAACTAAATAAAGCTGAGCTTCAACCTTCTGCTCCAAATTACCATTTTAAAAAATGCAATAGGCTTTTCCGGCCTACTAAAGGTGTCTGTCTGTGTGCCCCTGCCTGGTGTTGTCCTCAACTAAATAAAGCTGAGCTTCAACCTTCCGGCTCTCATTAAGTGGTTTTAAAAAAAAAAAATGGTGGTTAGGGCCTACTAACGGCTTCTGCCCCTCCCTGGTGTTGCCCTCAACTAAATAAAGCTGAGCTTCAACCTTCTGCTCCAAATTACCATTTTAAAAAATGCAATAGGCTTTTCCGGCCTACTAAAGGTGTCTGTCTGTGTGCCCCTGCCTGGTGTTGTCCTCAACTAAATAAAGCTGAGCTTCAACCTTCTGCTCCAAATTACCATTTTAAAAAATGCAATAGGCTTTTCCGGCCTACTAAAGGTGTCTGTCTGTGTGCCCCTGCCTGGTGTTGCCCTCAACTAAATAAAGCTGAGCTTCAACCTTCTGCTCCAAATTACCATTTTAAAAAATGCAATAGGCTTTTCCGGCCTACTAAAGGTGTCTGTCTGTGTGCCCCTGCCTGGTGTTGTCCTCAACTAAATAAAGCTGAGCTTCAACCTTCCGGCTCTCATTAAGTGGTTTTAAAAAAAAAAAAATGGTGGTTAGGGCCTACTAACGGCTTCTGCCCCTCCCTGGTGTTGCCCTCAACTAAATAAAGCTGAGCTTCAACCTTCTGCTCCAAATTACCATTTTAAAAAATGCAATAGGCTTTTCCGGCCTACTAAAGGTGTCTGTCTGTGTGCCCCTGCCTGGTGTTGTCCTCAACTAAATAAAGCTGAGCTTCAACCTTCTGCTCCAAATTACCATTTTAAAAAATGCAATAGGCTTTTCCGGCCTACTAAAGGTGTCTGTCTGTGTGCCCCTGCCTGGTGTTGCCCTCAACTAAATAAAGCTGAGCTTCAACCTTCTGCTCCAAATTACCATTTTAAAAAATGCAATAGGCTTTTCCGGCCTACTAAAGGTGTCTGTCTGTGTGCCCCTGCCTGGTGTTGCCCTCAACTAAATAAAGCTGAGCTTCAACCTTCTGCTCCAAATTACCATTTTAAAAAATGCAATAGGCTTTTCCGGCCTACTAAAGGTGTCTGTCTGTGTGCCCCTGCCTGGTGTTGTCCTCAACTAAATAAAGCTGAGCTTCAACCTTCCGGCTCTCATTAAGTGGTTTTAAAAAAAAAAAATGGTGGTTAGGGCCTACTAACGGCTTCTGCCCCTCCCTGGTGTTGCCCTCAACTAAATAAAGCTGAGCTTCAACCTTCTGCTCCAAATTACCATTTTAAAAAATGCAATAGGCTTTTCCGGCCTACTAAAGGTGTCTGTCTGTGTGCCCCTGCCTGGTGTTGTCCTCAACTAAATAAAGCTGAGCTTCCACATTCTGGCTTTCGCCCTATACTATCAGATATTAAACTGCATTTGGCCTACTAGTGTGGTTAGGCCCTTGAAACAGTGTCTGCTGCTCTTGGGTTTGCTACTCCACTGAACAAAGCAATGCCGCCTGTTTAGTCCTGTTACCAATTTTGAACTGCATGTAGCCTACTTTATTCTTTGGCCCTATATCTGTTTCCTCCTCATCCTGCCCATTGCCCAGCCACTGCTAAATGAGTCTGCTGGTACATTGACCTAGACCACTACATTCCCCTTGTACTCTACACAGCCAGAATCTGTCCCTGCTGAAAGTAAGGTTCCCCTTCCCGCATGTTATACCACCTTACACAGGGACAAAGAGGAAGGTGCAGATGAAAGTGCAGGTTCCTTCATCAGGTGGGGGGGCATACTCGTTGGCGACGTCACTGGCACAGGGCCCCTCAGAGTACGCAAAAGTGTCGCTGCTGGTGGGAGGCGCCCCCGCCATGCAAACACACCGCCGTACTTTGAGGGGCCCTGTGCCAGTGGCAATGCGAACGAGTGGGCCCCCCCCTGCTTGCTCAGGATCACAGCACTTGCAACTTTTAAATACTTACCTTTCCCTGCAACACCGCCGTGACGTAGTCCGCATTTCCTGGGCCCACGAAAAACTTGAGCCAGCCCTACTCCCCCCACAACTTTCCCCCAATTCCCTATGCCCAACTATTATTATACAGTTAATTAAGATTGGCAAGCTTCAGAAACAAGAATGGATGTTTTTGGCATTAAAATGGGCACTGTAGGTGTTTTCCTGGCCTCCACTCACTGCCGACTATGCTTCCCCATTGACTTGCATTGGGTTTCGTGTTTCGGTCGATCCCCGACTTTTAGCGATAATCGGCCGACTGCACTCGACTCGACTCTGGACAAAATCGGGTTTCCCAAAACCCTACTCGATCTTAAAAAAATGAAAGTCGCTCAACCCTAGTTTAAGCATCTTGGTCCAATCTTGGACCATAATGAATGGACTGGCTGCAGCTCTCCCGACCTGGGCGTGACAGTTTCATTTATTTTTATAAGGCTGTCATGCTCAGGTTGGAAGACCCTCAGCCAGTCCGGGCATTAGCGGTGCGTGCTCGGACTGATTTGCACAAACGCCAGCATGAGCCCTAATAATATCTGTAAATCTGTATGGCAGATTTAAAAGAAACCCAAAAAGATGCATAATCAGGAGAGCAGCAGAAATAAAACTATTGTAAAATCTTACAATCTGATTTAATGAACTCCATTTTCTTCCAAAATATGCAACAACAAGAGGGCTACACCTTCTCCGTATCACATGTTAGATTTGTGTATTTGACATTTCTGCCTTTGATGCATGAGCATCACTCGAGGACATAAGAATTGGCACATCAGAGAAGCTAAAGATCTGTTTTCCACACAGCTATAACAAGTGTGTACAAGGACAATATGCTTGTCACCAAGCTAAAGAAAATCTTTTAGAAAGCAGATAACTGCATGGATCAGTTGCATTTTATAACCTTGCTCCAAATTATATTGTGGTGCTACTACTACTTTTTATTACTTATAATAAACTTGCTCAAGCCAATGTTTATGCGTAATGACCTAGGTACTGGCAGTAAAGCTGCGCACTATCTATAGTTTATTGTTCTTCAGCACAATAAAACATTACAAGGCCGGCATAACATAATAATATGCAAATTCACGTACCTTCTTTCATTTATACTTAAGACTGTGTACCAGTCTGACCTAATATATGGCATTGGTCTGGTATTCTATACTAGGTGAAAATAGATTCAGTGTTTGTCCCTATCATTGCATACTGTTAAGAGATATGAGAGATATTGTTATTTTGTATCTCTTATTTTTATTACAAAGATAAAGAAAAAGATTAATTTGCAGCCATAGGGCTAATTTGTACGTATGTATTGTTTTTTTTCACATGCAACTGCCATCTCAGTAGCAACTGTCATCTCCGATCTCATCTGTCCCGAAGGAAAAAGAAGCAGATTTTTTCTGATAAGATATCTTACAAAGATACTTATTTTCATGTGCACTATTGAATTATGCAATTGAAATTAAAATCACAGTTACTTTATGAGTTTAGCAAAACATTTTTTGAGATTCGTAAACGAAGCTTAAAATGGTTTTCCCAACCATGTTGACAGTGTAAGGCTCACCAGGTGGCGTGGATACTCTAAAGGTACCTTCACACGAAACGACTTTACAACGAGAACGACAACGATCCGTGACGTTGCAGCGTCCTGGATAGCGATATCGTTGTGTTTGACACGCAGCAGCGATCTGGATCCTGCTGTGATATCGCTGGTCGGAGCTAGAAGTCCAGAACTTTATTTGGTCGTCAGATCGGCGTGTATCGTCGTGTTTGACAGCAAAAGCAACGATGCCAGCAATGTTAAACATGGAGCTAACGACCTGTGAGAACGATAAGTGCGTCACCGCTACGTCACAGGATCGCTCCTGCGTCGTTCTGGAGCTGCTGTGTTTGACATCTCTACAGCGATGTAAACAGCGACGCTGCAGCGATCAGATCGTTGTCGTTCTCGTTGTAGAGTCGTTTCGTGTGAAGGTACCTTAAAGGCCCCGTCTCATAAGCGATTTACCAACGATCACGACCAGCGATACGACCTGGCCGTGATCGTTGGTAAGTCGCTGTGTGGTCGCTGGGGAGCTGTCACACAGACCGCTCTCCCCAGCGACCAACGATCAGGGGAACGACTTCGGCATCGTTGAAACTGTCTTCAACGATGCCGAAGTCCCCCTGCAGCACCCGGGTAACCAGGGTAAACATCGGGTTACTAAGCGCAGGGCCGCGCTTAGTAACCCGATGTTTACCCTGGTTACCAAAAAAAACAAACAGTACATACTCGCCTTTCGGTGTCCAGGTCCCTTGCCGTCTGCTTCCTGCTCTGACTGAGCCGCCGTACACTGAGAGCAGAGCGCAGCGGTGACGTCACTGCTGTGCTCTCACTTCTCACTGTATGGCCGGGAGTCAGTGAGAGCAGGAAGCAGACGGCAAGGGACACCGAAAGGCGAGTATGTACTGTTTGTTTTTTTTGGTAACCAGGGTAAACATCGGGTTACTAAGCGCGGCCCTGCGCTTAGTAACCCGATGTTTACCCTGGTTACCAGTGAAGACATCGCTGGATCGGTGTCACACACACCGATTCAGCGATGTCAGCGGGGCCTCAACGACCAAAAAAAGGTCCAGGCCATTCTGACACGACCAGCGATCTCGCAGCAGGGGCCTGATCGCTGGTACGTGTCACACATAGCGAGATCGCTATGGAGGTCGCTGTTGCGTCACAAAACTTGTGACTCAGCAGCGATCTCGCTAGCGATCTCGCTATGTGAGACGGGGCCTTAAGACTCAGGTTCAGGTGAGCACAAGGATCTCAGGCGTTGATGCATCAAGTAGTAAGGAATGCGAACAGACTTTGCAGACTCAGGAATTTCAGGAGCAACAAGACAGATGAAGTGGAAGCCAGCAGGGATGGAAGCAAGTAAAAGCATAGTATGTACAGAAGATGGAGCACACCAAACAAAGAGGTCTAAAGTCTCAATCCCAAGACACAAGTGTGTGTGTCAATGGGCCTTAAATAGGTCTAGTGAGATGATGTCATTGACTCACATAGAGCAACTTGCCAAAGGATATGGCACAATTGCTTAATTGAAGAAATGAAGACAAGACGTGTCGGAGAAATACAAAAAGGAGGTGCTCTTCCCTACCTACATAAAATCTACACTACCTACAATTGTGTAATTGGTCGGGATTTGAGATCTGGAAAACCTACTGACTCTTAGAACCAATGGGAGGGTAAGAACTTTCTAGACACATCATCACTTATCACCAATTTTGTGTACAAAGTTGCTGCGTTACACAATGCGGTCTCACTGGGTGAAGTGGATCCCCTAAGCAAAGGGTATGTAGGGGGGATATGGGCACGGGTGGAACGCTGATGACTGATGGACTGGAAACCGCAGGTAGATAGGTGGAATTGTGGATATTAGAAACAGTAGGCAATTGGGAGACTGCCAGGAAAACACAGGCAAGCAGGTGGACACAGGCAAGCAGCCAAACTAAAGTTGTAATAAAGTCCTCAAAATTGCAAGCGGACAAGAGACGTTCTGGAAGCCACAGAAAAGCTGGCGGGATGCTGGCAAGTGCAAGCAGGTGGGATGCTATAAACTGAAGGCAAGGAAACTGTAATAATTATAGGGGATAACTCAGGAGACTCTTTGCATGGAACAAGACAACTACAGGACACAGTTTTATAAGTGGTAAAGTCTATATTATCACACGGTGATTCAAACAGGTGCAGAGAGAAACTCAAGTCCACAACACTTGGAGTAAATATTAAATGCAGCTCAGCAGTCTATAGGAAAATTCAGAGGAGAATACAATCATGCAGAAAGTCTATGAAGCACAATTATTCTTGAGGATACTTGACACGAATAAGTCCTTGCTTAGTCCAAAACACAGATAGCTCTGCTTATAAGGCAGTTCAAATAATATCTTAGCTCAACCAGGGAGGCCTGGGTAATAGTCTCAGGTTCTTGCAGAGCAGCAAAGCTTACATGTCCAGCAAATGCAGATGGAAGTAAACATGAGCAGCAGATGAAGGAGGATTACTGGAACTGGTGTATGCAGCAGGAACTCAGAGCAGAGTAGCAGGATAACCCCAGAGGTTCACAGGAGCAGGTATATAGCCAGGGAGTCACCAGAGGTCAGGAGCTGGATGCAAGGCAGAATACTCTAGCACAGACTGAAGGCTGGGGTGGAGTTTTATAGCAGGAAGACACAGTGCACATGAGACCAAAGACGCCATCTTGGAAAAGGGAAGTAATGCACAAAAGGTAAAACATGTTCAGAGTCCTGACAGAAACATCCAGGATACCACAGGCAAACAGGCAGGATGCTGGAAACTGCTGGCAGGCAGGAGACATCAAGGAGATCACAGGTAAGCAGGCGGGATGCTGGAAACTGCAGGCAAGCAGGAAACATCCGGAAGACCGCAGGCAAGCAGAAGGGGTGCTAGAAACCACAAGCAAGTGGGAGACATCCAGGAGACCACAGGCAAGTAGTCAGGAATCTGGAAACTGCTGGCAGGCAGGAGATGTTCAGGAGACCGCAAGCAAGCAGGTGGGATTTTTGAAATTGCTGGCAAGCAGGAGATGTTCAGGACACCACAGGCAGATTGAAAAATTACTGAAGACCTGAGACAGATTGCAGGGTTACTGAAGAACACTGGCAGACAGGAGATTCAAGGACTGGAAGCTGCAGACAGAAGTTGTCATGGAAACGAAGACAGGTAGCAGACAAAACTCCAGAGTAAGTCTAAATACCATGGAAGCCACACATGGCTAAAAGACATCCTGGAAACCACCAGACACAAAGCCAAGGTCCTAGAACACCGGGAACAGGGGAACAGGTAGCAGACAGAACTTTAAAGTAACTATACAGTCTGAAAGCCATGGAAGCCACAGGCTCATAAGAGAAATCATCCACTGACAGGTAGCAAAGTTAATGGAAACAGCAGACAAGCAATTCATAGACAGGAAATCACAGGCAGCCAGGAGACGTCTTGATGGCTGTGGATTGGAGCTGTGCACAGAACAACTGAAAGAGTTACTAGAAAGACTTAGCACAATACCAACACACAAGCATGTATCTTGGGAAACCTTACACTCCCTGACAGAAGTTATGTTGCTTATCCATGTTATGTAAATTATTATTATTATTTATTTATATAGCACTATTGATTCCATGGTGCTGTACATGAGAAGGGGCTACATACAAGTTACAGATATCACTTACAGTAAAGAAACTAACAATGACAGACTGATACAGAGGGGCGAGGACCCTGCCCTTGCGGGCTTACATTCTACCGGATTATGGGGAAGGAGACAGTAGGTTGAGGGTTGCAGGAGCTCCGGTGTTGGTGAGGCGGTAGCTTCGGTAGTGATGAGGAGGCAGCGGGGTCAGTGCAGGCTGTAGGCTTTCCTGAAGACATGGGTTTTCAGGTTCCGTCTGAAGGATCCAAATGTGGTTGATAGTCGGACATGTTGGGGCAGAGAATACCAGAGGATGGGGGATATTCGGGAGAAGTCTTGGCGGCGATTGGATGAGGAGCGAATAAGTGTGGAGGGAGAGAAGGAGGTCTTGGGAGGACCGAAGATTACGTGAGGGAAGATATCGGGAGATTAGTTCAGAGATATATGGAGGAGACAGGTTATGGATGGCTTTGTAGGTCAGTGTTAGTAATTGAACTGGATACACTGAGGGAATGGGAGCCAGTGAAGAGATTTGCAGAGGGGGAAGCAGAGGAGTAGCGAGGAGAGAGATGAATTAGTCAGGCAGCAGAGTTAAGGATGGACTGGAGAGGTGCAAGGGTGTTAGCAGGGAGGCCGCAGAAAAGGATGTTGCAGTAGTCAAGGCGGGAGATGATGAGGGCATGCACAAGCATTTTAGTAGATTGACGGTTAAGGAAAGGACGGATTCTGGAGATATTTTTGAGCTGTAGGCGACAGGATGTGTAAAGAGCTTGGATGTGCGGTTTGAAGGACAGGGCAGAGTCGAAGGTTACTCCGAGGCAGCGGACTTCCGGTATGGGGGAAAGCATGATGTCATTGATTGTGATAAATAGGTCAGGTAAGGAAGATCTATGGGATGGAGGAAAGATGATGAGTTCAGATTTGTCCACATTGAGTTTGAGGAAGCGAGAGAAGAAGGAGGATATGGCTGATAGGCACTCTGGGATTCTGGACAGCAGAGCGGTGACGTCTGGGCCAGAGAGGTAGATCTGAGTGTCATCAGCATAGAGGTGGTACTGGAATCCATGGGACTTTATGAGTTGTCCCAAGCCAAGTGTATAGAATGAGAAGAGTAGGGGACCTAGAACCAGGCCTTGGGGGAATCCAACAGAGAGAGGGTGGGATGAGGAGGTAGTATGGGAGTGGGAGAGGCTGAATGTGCAGTTGGAAAGGTACGAGGAGATCCAGGACAGGGCAAGGTCTTTGATGCCAAAGGAGGAGAGGATCTGTAGTAGAAGGCAGTGGTCAACCTCTGTCGAAAGCAGAGGACAGGTCTAGAAGGAGGAGTACAGAGTATTGTCCATTAGCTTTGGCAGTAAGTAGGTCGTTAGTGATTTTGGTCAGGGCTGTCTCAGTTGAGTGATGGGGGTGGAAACCAGATTGTAGATTGTCAAAGAGCAAGTTAGATGAGAGGTGGGAGGAAAGTTGAGAGTGGACGTGCTGCTCCAGGAGTTTGGAAGCGAATGGGAGCAGTGATATTGAGCGATAGCTGGACATAGCAGTTGGATCGAGGGTTGGCTTTTTAAGGATAGGCGTGATTGTGGCATGTTTGAAAGCAGAAGGGAAGGTGCCAGAAGATAGTGATAGGTTGAAAAGGTGGGTTAGGGATGGGATAAGTGTGATGGTGAGGTTGGGGAGGAGGTGGGATGGGATGGGGTCGAGCGCACAGGTGGTGAGGTGCGATTTGGAGAGGAGACAATTAAGCCCCCCTTCAGTGATGTTGGATAGGGAGGTTATGAGGCTTAGGCATTGGTCTGGTATTCAAAGGGGTTGTGGTGGTTGAACAATGAAGACTTGCCTTGCCTGGTCGATCTTATTTTTAAATTGTGTGGCAAAGTCCTCAGCAGAGAGGAAGCAGGTTGGAGGGGGCAGTGGGGGGCAGAGGAGGGAGTTAAAGGTTTTGAATAACTGTTTGGGGCTGTAGGATAGGGAAGATAAGATAAAATAAAAAGTATATAAAAGCTTATAAACTGACGTTAAATTCATCCATTGGTTGTATACATTATTCTTTTGAAAGCTGAAACAATCCAAAATGTGGTTTAGGTTAAGAAAATAAATTGGCATCAATGCAGAAATATTGATCAGTTAATGGACAAGGAATGGTCAGATTTTGGCAAGTCAAAAGTTTTGTCGCCCATAGAAAGTAATGTGATATTCAAACAAATAATTAACTTAAAATACAAATATATGTTGCATAACATTGGTGAATGAAGTTGTGGTGCTATTAGAGTCATATTTAATATTTTGTGTGACTTCCATGAGCTTAAAGGACTGCATCTATGCGGTTCAACAATGATTCATACAATTTATTAATGAAGTCATCAGGAACAGCAAAGAATGCAATCTTACATGCCTCCCAGAGTTCATCTAAATTCTTTGATTTTTGTCTTCCAAGCTTCCTCTTTCATCCTACTCCAAACATGCTCAATGATGTTCATGTCTGGTGACTGGGCTGGTGTCACGGAGATGCTAGGTGGGCGAGAGCTTATAACCCGGGCCCCTGCAATTTCCCTAAGACTAGGGAAATACTGACTGGCCCTCTACCTGAAGTTTACACTGATGGTGTGCATGTTCAGGCCTCGAACCTCACCCTGCCTCCTGATACAACCTTGAGCTGGAAACCTCCACCCTCCACCCAGTGAATGCAATACACCAGTACCCACAGTTAGCACAGACAAGGATAAAGGAAAATATACATCACGCTGCAGTCACTCAGGAATACACTATAAATGTGCAGGGCAAAATAAACACAAATATAGGAAGGAGTAAATAAGACAAGGGAAAATACACCACCAGCAACGATACTCCAACGACCAGCTCTCCACTCCAGACCGAGATAACAAATGCGCAAGACAGAAGCTATAATCGGCGACACCCAATGATCAGGAGAACTATAAAAAGGCAATGGGCATGGCCCAGCCTCCAATCCGAGGATCAGGTAAATTAACCCCGGAACAGCTAGCCGACGCCAATGAGCAAATAGTGGTCAAAAGCGGAACTACCACTGTCTGTCGGATGACCTGGTCTGAACAGCGTCCGACATGACAGTACCCCGCCTTCTACGAGGGACCCCAGGGCCCTCACGGCTTATAGGACCCGGCTTGTCCGGATGACGACGATGAAAAAACCTGATCAGCCGATCCGCATGAATGTCTGAGGCTGGTACCCAGGACCTCTCCTCAGGCCCATAACCATGCCAGTGTACCAAGTACTGTAAAGTGCGGCGCACTACTCGAGAGTCAACCACCTTGGAGACTTCAAATTCCAGGTTACCATCCACCAAGACTGGAGATGGCATAGGCGCCGCGTCCACAGAACCCACCACCCTCTTCAGAAGAGACCTGTGGAACACATTGTGTATCTTATACACCGTAGGGAGCTCCAGTCGGTACGCTACTGGGTTAATGACGGCGGTGACCCTAAATGGACCAATAAACCGTGGACCCAATTTAAGGGACGGTATTTTGAGTCTTATGTTTTTTTGTGGATAACCACACCCAGTCATCCACACTCAGGTCCGGACCTGGCACACGCCTACTGTCAGCCACACGTTTGTACCTAGCACCCACACTCAACAGGCGCTGTTTAACTCTCCTCCAGACTGACGACAATTTTGCTCCTAAGCGGTCCTCCTCCGGAACGCCGGAAGAACCCCTTTAACTCAAAGTACAAAATTGAGGATGTAGCCCGTAAACACAAAAAAACGGAGACTCCCCAGATGACTCCTGGCGATGATTATTGATGGCAAACTCAGCCAAAGGAAGAAAGGTAGACCACTCCTCCTGATTATCAGAGACAAAGCAGCGTAAGTACTGTTCCAAATTTTGGTTCATACGCTCAGCCTGACCATTTGACTGAGGATGAAACGCCGAAGAATGAGACAACTTGATCCCCAGCCGTGAGCAAAATGCTTTCCAAAATTTTGCCACAAACTGAGACCGCCTATCAGACACGATGTCAGACGGAACCCCATGAAGTCTCACCACTCCTGCACAAATACCTGCGCCAGAGTCTTAGCGTTAGGCAACGAAGGCAAAGACACAAAGTGCAACATTTTTGAGAACCGATCAACAATCACCAAGATGACCGTGTTCCCAGCTGATGAGGGCAAATCAGTGATGAAATCCATGGAGATTTTTGTCCATGGTTTACTAGGTACCTCAAGAGGAAGTAGTGTGCCAACAGGACGGGAGCGAGGCGTCTTAGCCCTAGCGCACGTGGTACAAGCTGACACATATGAGACCACGTCCTGTCGGATCTTGGGCCACCAAAACCGGCGTGACACCAACTCCAAGGTACCTCTAACCCCTGGGTGGCCAGCCAGGACAGCATCATGATGCTCCGCCAAAACCTTTAAGCGGAGATGAAGCGGTACAAAAGATTTGTTGATAGGAAGCTCAGATGGTACCTCCTCCTGAGCCTCGGCAATCTCAGCCTCCACCTCGGTAGTGAGAGCTGAAACCAGAACACCCTTTTGGAGGATGGGTACTGGATCCTCCCGAGGTTCTCCCCCTGGAAAACACCTGGACAGAGCATCTGCCTTAGTGTTTTTAGACCCCGGTCTGTAGGTGACAACAAAATTGAACCGCGTGAAAAACAATGCCCAGCGAGCCTGCCTGGGAGACAGACGCTTGGCAGACTCCAAATAAAGCAAATTCTTATGGTCGGTAACAACAGTGACCTGATGAATCGACCCCTCCAAGAAGTGTCGCCATTCCTCAAAGGCCAATTTGATCGCCAACAACTCTCTGTTGCCGATATCGTAGTTACGTTCGGCGGGCGACAATTTCTTGGAAAAATAGGCGCACGGACGCAAACCGCTCAAGGATGAGCCTTGTGACAGCACCGCCCCCACACCAACCTCAGATGCATCGACTTCCACCACAAAAGGTTTCGATACATCTGGCTGCACCAGAATGGGGGCCGAAACAAACATGTTTTTAAGAGATTCGAATGCACACACAGCAGCCTCAGGCCAAACGGAGAAATTGGTACCCTTTTTAGTCATGTCAGTTAGCGGTTTAGCAATGGTGGAAAAATCCTTGATAAATTTCCTATAGTAGTTAGAAAACCCAAGGAACCGCTGAAGTGCTTTCAGGTTATCAGGCCGTTCCCAATGCAACACCGCTTCCATTTTAAAACCAGAGGCAGACACGATATAGCCCAAGGAAGGCAACTCCTGTACCGAAAACACACATTTCTCCAGTTTTGAATACAGCTTATTCTCTCTGAGAAGCTGTAACACCTGCCTGACATGATCTAAATGAGTGTCACGGTCGCAAGAATATATGAGGATGTCATCAAGGTACACAATAACGAATTTCCCCAAAACATGCGAGAACACATCATTTATGAAATGCTGAAACACTGCAGGTGCGTTTGTCAACCCAAATGGCATCACCAAATTTTCAAAATGACCCTCAGGGATATTAAAAGCCGTCTTCCACTCATCACCTTGACGGACTCTTATGAGGTTGTACGCCCCCCTGAGGTCAAGCTTGGTAAACCACTTAGCACCTGCCACCTCGTTGAACAAATCCGGTATCAATGGCATAGGGTATGGATCACGAACCGTAATCTGGTTTAACTCCTGGAAATCCAGACACGGCCGTAGTCCACCATCTTTTTTCTTAACGAAGAAGAACCCTGCTGCCACCGGAGAGGATGAAGGCCTGATGTGCCCTTTGCTCAAACTTTCAGCAATGTAATCCTTTAGCGCTTGTCTCTCCGGACCGGAGATGTTAAACATCCTTGCTTTGGGCAATTTAGCCCCTGGTTTAAACCTGATAGTACAGTCATAGGGACGATGTGGTGGCAACTCTGAACAACCCTTCTCAGAGAACACATCCACAAAATCCAGAAGTGACTCAGGGACACTTGAAGTCACAGCAGCAACACATGTGGCCAAGCAATTCTCCTGGCAGAAATCACTCCACTGAATGTCCTGAGTTTTCCAGTCTATCACCGGGTTGTGTGTAGACAACCATGGAAAACCCAGAACCAATGGTGCCGGAAGACTCTTGAGCACCTTACACGTAACCTGCTCAGAATGAAGAACCCCAATGTGGAGTTTAATCTCAGACACAAACTCAGTAATCTCCCCCTGTGGGAGAGGAGCAGAATTGATAGCGACCACGCGGATAGGATGAGGCAGTTTTTCGATCCTAAAACCAACAGTGCGCGCAAACTCCTCATCAATGAGATTTGTGGCAGAACCACTATCCACAAAAACAGTGATTGGCAGCTCTCTGCCAGCAACAACAACCTTGGCAGGGAGCATGCACTGAGATACCATTATGGAGGACATACACAAGCTCAGATTGGACTCCTCCACACCCTCTGAGTTTAGAAGTCTTTCCGCCGTTGCATTTTTCTTTGACAGCAGAGGACAGATATTAATAAAATGACCAGTTTTACCGCAGAAAAAGCAGGCTTCCTGCCTCCCATGTACAGAAGCCTGATGCTTAACATGTGATACCCCTGCGATTTGCATAGGTTCCGTGGGCTCACCTGCAGCAACCTCACGTAAACCCAAACCTCCTCCCACAGATGACGTCACATGATCTCCCAGACGCAAACGGCGATCAATACGGATAACAAGACTCATAGCGGAATCTAGTGAAGTAGGAGTCTCGTACATCAGGAGGGCTTTTTTAACCCTGTCAGAAACTCCATGAATAAAATGACTCCGCAGCGAGGAATCATTCCACTGAGTGTCGACCGCCCAGCGGCGGAATTCAGAACAGTAATCTTCTGCTACTCGCTCCCCCTGGCAAATAGTGCGTATCTTGGATTCTGCTAGAGCCATTCTGTCAGGCTCGTCGTAGATGTTTCCAAGTGCAGAAAAAAAAACTCTCCACAGAGTCAAATGCAACAGAATCAGATGGCAAAGAAAACGCCCATGCTTGGGGATCCCCGCTTAATAATGACAACACCAGGCCCACACGCTGAGCCTCATTACCGGAGGAAGTCGGACGCATCCGAAAATATAGTTTGCAAGCCTCACAAAAAGTAACAAATATACTGCGTCCCCCAGCAAACTTTTCAGGCAACGGATACTTAGGTTCAGCAACTTTATCTGTAACAACGGCTTGCACATTAGATACTGCTATTCCTTGTTGCTGCACTGCCCCCCTCAACTCAGTGACCTGTAGGAACAGCGCCCTCAACTGGCGGTTTATGGAAATCATGGGATCCATGGAAATAATGTTGGCCGATTATAATGTCACGGAGATGCTAGGTGGGCGAGAGCTTATAACCCGGGCCCCTGCAATTTCCCTAAGACTAGGGAAATACTGACTGGCCCTCTACCTGAAGTTTACACTGATGGTGTGCATGTTCAGGCCTCGAACCTCACCCTGCCTCCTGATACAACCTTGAGCTGGAAACCTCCGCCCTCCACCCAGTGAATGCAATACACCAGTACCCACAGTTAGCACAGACAAGGATAAAGGAAAATATACATCACGCTGCAGTCACTCAGGAATACACTATAAATGTGCAGGCCAAAATCAACACAAATATAGGAAGGAGTAAATAAGACAAGGGAAAATACACCACCAGCAACGATACTCCAACGACCAGCTCTCCACTCCAGACCGAGATGACAAATGCGCAAGACAGAAGCTATAATCGGCGACACCCAATGATCAGGAGAACTATAAAAAGGCAATGGGCATGGCCCAGCCTCCAATCCGAGGATCAGGTAAATTAACCCCGGAACAGCTAGACAAAATCTAGCCCACGCCAATGAGCAAATAGTGGTCAAAAGCGGAACTACCGCTGTCTGTCGGATGACCTGGTCTGAACAGCGTCCGACATGACAGCTGGCCAGTCCTTGAGCACCTTGATCTTTTTTGCCTGGGGGAAATTTGTTGTAGAGATGGATGTATGAAATGGAGCACCATCCTGCTGCAGAATTAGACCACTTTTATGATTTGGAATATAAGAGGTAGCTAATACTTCTTGATATTTTAGGCTATTAATATTGCCTTCCACCTTGCAAATGTTTTGCACACCCCAATACCGAATGTAACCCCAGACCATGATCTTTCCACCACCAAATTTAACTGTTTTCTGGGTGTATTTTGGATCCATACAGGCTCCAGTAGGTCTCCTGCAGTATTTGCGGCAGCTGTGGTGTAATTCTACTGAAGATTCATCAGAGAAATCACCTTCTGCTACTTTTCCAGTGTCCATCTGTTTAGCAGGCTGTGGGACTTTGCAAATGCCACACAGTTTTTTATTTGCCTTTTGTTTAGTGCTGGCTTCTGGGCATTGATTCGACCATGGAGGTCATTTCAAGACAGAATCCCACAAACTGCTTTAGTTGACTTAGGGACTTGAGGTGACAAGGACTGTTGGAGCTCTGCTGCAGCGGAAGAGCGGCTTGCTTTGGATTTTCTAACCAACAAACGTTCCTCCTGAGCAGTTGTCTTGCGGGGTCTGCCGGACCTGGGCTTGTCAAACAAATCTCCAGTCTCTTCATTCTTTTTTTAATTCTTTGTACTTGACGCTGAGACATATTAAAGGTGCCAGCCACCTCTGCAGTGGATCTGGTCTTCAGCCTCTTGATAATCCAGGCTTTGGTCGCAGGGTGGATTTTTAGCATGTTGTCAGAGCTCAAGTTGCAGTTCAAGTGAAGGTCTGGGGTGCTGGGTTTCTTTTTATACACACACAATAATTAACCGTTCATTTACTGAGCACAGGTGAGGATGTAAACTAGGATTTGGTGCATTATATGACCAAGCGACAAAACTTTTGTCTTGCCAAAATTCTGTGTCCATTAACTGATCAATATTTCTCCATTGATGCCAATTTATTTTCTTAACCTAAACCACATTTCGGAGGGTTTCAGCTTTCAAAAGAATAATTTATACAACCAATGGATGAATTTAATGTCAGGTTATATGCTTTTATTTACATAATATGGATAAGCGACATAACTTCTGTCAGGGAGTACACACTCTATGTACAGACCCACTCACTGATTCCAAGATTGTAGACACCTGTGATGCTAGTTAGTGGACACACCTTGATTTAACATATCCCTTTTGTCACGTTATTTTCAGGGGTGCCATCATTTCTGCCCAGGCCTATTTCATGAGTTTTATTTTTTTTTTAAATTCTGCAGAAGCATGGTTGAAAAGCAATGTTTGACTTTCATTTGTTCATTTTCGTAAATTTTTAATTTATTATTGCTTTTGTCAGATTCAAGTTATTTCTGCGACAATTGTAGGTTTTTCTGTCATTAAACGAGGGGTACCAACAATTTTGACCACGTGTGTAGGCCCAGGAAATACAACACATGGGAACACGACAGGCTATTTCCAAAGCCCGATATGGAGAACAAGAAAATCTAACAGATCGGGGCAGATGCATAACATGGTGTTCTGCACACACAGACTTGTCATGAGTGCCACTATAGAGAAAATGCTGAAAGAGGCATTGGTGAGCCCCCAATTCCTGCTAATTTTAATATAACATGTTATCATAATGTACCAGTCTTGCAATTTATATTTTGAACAATGCTTTTACAATGGTTACTTTGGAAACTGATTTTTTTTTTGTTCAGTTGTAATACAAATACACCAGTCCAAAGACGAACGCACATAAAAGGATCATCTGTCTACTACCAGACAAGTTAAAAACAAGTCTTTTTTGAAAAATGTGAGCTACTATCAAGGGCAAACAGTTGACAAAATATTATTTTTAAACACTGACAGCCATGAAAAGTATAAATCTGAAATACATACTTCAAAATAGACTTCTACAAAAAATGATGTCTGAACCCAACTATTAATATACAGTCAAAAAAAGGAAAGCAACTTTTCAGGGCATATTTGGAATTTGCTATCATGTACATTCAAAGAGCTGAGAATAAATATATAGAAAGTGAGAGAATGCCCACATAGTATTTGATCACATATGTGCTAGGTATACAAACACAGACAGGTTGTCCATTATACATAATTAATAATGTGATGCACTTGAATAATAGTGTTCAGCTACACTCATGGATATAGTAGAAAAAAATGTAAGCTGTCTCCTAAATTAAGGAAATAATTAAAATATAACAGTAAAATTTACAGAAATTATGGAATTTTACAAAACTACAAACATTCATCTAGCCACTGAACTTTGTGAAATTGCAGACAAAGTCATACAATGGAATCAAGTTGCGTCACAGATTGTTTTTATCATGAGGGGGACGACTAACAGACATATCCTTTAAGCTCAATCTTTACGTCCTAGAATAATCAGTTGATTTGGGGGTAAAAAATGGCCCTTGAAAAATAGTTTTCTGAACCCCCTGTTGACAACAGGATGGATTCTTTACAAATTAAAAGTAGGTACTAATGATCAACAAACAAAAAGACAAAAGGAAACTCAGTTTTTTGTTAAATTCATCAACATTTTCTGACAATCACTACAGAAACATGTTCTATAATGTAACACTTCTCCTAAAGTAAAACCTTCAGATTTTTTTATTGGAACACTTATCGAAATATTATTGAAATTTTGCAATTCTTTTGAAAAAAACAACAACAAAAAGGGAAATCAAACAAGTGACTTACCGTATATTTTTACAGATACAAATTTCCGTTTTGCCAGAAAGTAAAGGAACATCTAAAGCTAAATGTTACAGCAAAGCAATTTGTATTTGATCTTGCCATTAGGACACTGTCAGCCACAAATTCACCCTATTGTATTAGGTACAAATGTAGCCAAAAAGCCACAGACGAACTTACAAATCAGATTCTGCCATTCTCTCACTCGCATGTCAGCCGCACATCCATCCTCCATTGCACTTTCATAAGTTTCCCAGCTGCATCATACACTTACCTGCTGTAGCCAGCATTGTTTCTCCTCATCAGTACAAAGTAATCAATATGTAGTCATAATGCAGCTTATCTAAAGATTTTCTTAGTTTAAGGCAACTCCAATTTTAAGGCCGGGGTCACACTTAACGTATGAAAAATCGGTCCAAGTCTCTGGGCCGAGAGTTGCACGATCGTTCTCCGCATGGTGACCCATGTGTAATGCACTTGCAATGCGATGATGCGATTTTCTCGCACCTATGTATCCGTATGACATCCGTATGATGCGCATATGGCTTTATATTTCTCACTGCTTTTCCCCATTGAATTTTCTGGCTCAATTGGCTGAAATGAGGAAAATGGTTGCATATTTCTTGCAAGCTACACTTGGTCCGCATGGTGTCCGATTTTTTTTCTCACACCCATAGACTTGCATTGGTGAGACTCGGGCGATATATGCGTACAATCGCAGCATGCTGCGATTTCACTCGCACGCTGAATACGCCCGAGGAAAAAAGGGTGATGGGAGCTACCCCATAGATTAACAGTGGTCCGAGTGCTATGCGATGTTTTCTCGCATAGCACTCGACCGTATTCTACGCTAGTGTGACCCCAGCCTAATGGATAAGTCACTGCAATCTATTTGTCACTAGTCAGCAAGCAACTCTCAGATCATGATCAACTATTTGGCTTTTCCTGCTTTAGACAGTTTTGCCTCAGCCATTGTTATGCAGGGGTACAATAAAATAGGAGTGGTGAGTTAAGTAGTTTATATTATTTTTTTATGACTGTCCTTGCTGGCCCTTACTCTCCCTTATTCTTTGAGTATAGCTAACATGTTTAAACCAATCGGAAAATTAGTGAAGCTGTGGCTTTATGAGTAGTGTTGAGCATTCCGATACCGCAAGTATCGGGTATCGGCCGATACTTGTGGGTATCGGAATTCCGATACCGAGATCCGATACTTTTGTGGTATCGGGTATCGGTATCGAAACAACATTAATGTGTAAAATAAAGAATTAAAATAAAAAATAGGGATATACTCACCTCTCCGACGCAGCCTGCACCTTACCGAGGGAACCGGCAGCCTTCTTTGCTTAAAATGCGCGCTTTTACTTCCTTCCGTGACGTCACGGCTTGTGATTGGTCGCGTGCCGCCCACGTAATTTCAGGTCCTCAATGCAGAAATAGGCATCAGGACCTGAAATTACGTCACGGCTTGCTGTGATTGGTCGCGTCGCGGTCACATGGGCAGCACGCAACCAATCACAAGCCGTGACGTAATTTTAAAAATGCGCGCGTCTCCTGCCTCCCGTGATGTCACGGCTTGTGATTGGTCGCGTCGCCCATGTGACCGCGACGCGACCAATCACAAGCCGGAACGTAATTTTAAATTCCTGAATGCCTAGAATTAGGCATTGAGGACCTGAAAATTACGTCACGGCTTGCTGTGATTGGTCGCGTCGCGGCCACATGGGCGGCACGCGACCAATCACAAGCCGTGACGTCACGGAAGGAAGTAAAAGCGCGCATTTTAAGCAAAGAACGCTGCCGGTTCCCTCGGTGAGGTCCAGGCTGCGTCGAAGAGGTGAGTATAGCAATATTTTTTATTTTAATTCTTTATTTTACACATTAATATGGATCCCAGGGCCTGAAGGAGAGTTTCCTCTCCTTCAGACCCTGGGAACCATCAGGAATACCGTCCGATACTTGAGTCCCATTGACTTGTATTGGTATCGGGTATCGGTATCGGATTAGATCCGATACTTTGCCGGTATCGGCCAATACTTTCCGATACCGATACTTTCAAGTATCGGACGGTATCGCTCAACACTATTTATGAGCCAATTTATGCCATTGGAATAGAAGCTGCCTACTCTTTTGTAGAATGGTAATAGTGGTCAGGACGAGTAGTTCTATATTTTTTTGGGTGAAATTCATCACTTGATACTTGGTATGGTTTTGTGAGCCCCATTGGAATAGAAGCTGCCTACTCTTTTGTAGAATGGTAATAGTGGTCAGGACGAGTAGTTCTATATTTTTTTGGGTGAAATTCATCACTTGATACTTGGTATGGTTTTGTGAGCCCCAGGGATGGGGGAATAGGTAGGCAGGGTAGGCACCTGCCTAGGGAACTATCTCTTGCTTACCTGAGGGAAGCACTTCTTTAAAAAAAAAAAAATACAGTGACATTCCTGAATGACTATGGCCACCCAGCATCTTCATCTTGCAGCAGGAATTATGGATACTGACTTCTGGGGTGCAGGGACAGGGAGCAGTGTGAGTCACTGACACTGTTCACCATGCACCTGCCCTGGCTGTCGCTCTCTTCCTGCACCAAATAGCATTTACGTCTATCAGATGTGAATCCACTTGATGTGAGAGCTGCCAGGTACAGGAGCAATGGAGCTGTAATCCCATCTCTGCTCCTCTGGGAACTCCATCAGAACATAGGCTACTACCAGCTTGTGTTCTGAAGGAGACAGCGCACTCAGGGGCGGCAAGATAGAAGAGGAGACAGTGGCAACGGTGTACTGAGAGCCTGGATTAGGTGAGTATAAGATTTTTTTCTTATATTATTTGGACATTTAATAGGGAAATTACAAAAGAAGCTCTTGAGTACATGATATGAAGGGCTGCAGGGGACATGCTATGAGGGGTGTGAGGATCATGGTATGAGGGGCTGCGGGTAACAAGATATGAGGAGCTGTTAATGACATCATATGAGGGGCTGTAGTGGACATCATATGAGAAGCTATGGGGAACATCAAATGAGAGGCTTTGAGGGACATTAAAGGAGGGGCGGTTGTGGACATTATATAAGGGGCTGTTGCGGACAGCATATTATATGAGGGGCTGTGTAGGGCATTATATTGTACTGTGGGGAATGGGGGACCATCATACTGTATATGGGAGGATGTGGTGTGACCATACTATTTAATGGGGGGGCTGTGGTGGACATCATACTGTATTGGTTGCTGAGGTGGACAGTGCGAGGAGAGGGTACAGTTTAGATAGGACAACGTACTAGGCAGTATGAGAACATAGTGTGCAGAGGGGGCACAGAATGGCTATGGAGAGGGTGCAGCGTGATATAGGGACACAGTGTGGAAAGAGGTTAGAATGGTGGAGGGAGAGAGTGGTGATATAGAGAGTTTAAGGGAGAACAGTGGAGAGGGGATCTCCATGGTATAGTCCATGGAATAAAGGTGGACGGTATGGCGGATATAGCTGATAATGGCAGACAGTGGGGTGGTTATAGCTCATTAACTCAGACAGTGTGGAGGCCATATACCCTAGAAGGCTTATTTAGGTCATAATATAGACAGATATTTTAGTGCAGAGGTCATTTTATTGACACTCTTATATTTAAGGGCAATGTGTCTGGATGTGGTGCAGAAGACTAGAAAAGATGGAAGTCTGCAGAGACGAGCTGTAGATGAAAAGAACTCAATCAGGGAACATGTTATTTATAAGGTACCTGGGTGCAAATGTTTTTGTGTGATCCTACTTGCATATCATTAGTCCTGTGGTTCCTATATGATCTGATGGTGACTGTTAACCACATCTCACAGCATCTCCTTACTCTTGTTAGAGACATACTGAAGTTGTATATTTAGGCAATACAAATGTGTATGGGGCTGACTTGACATTGCAATTATTTGCTGTACTAAGTTTTTCTTGTATTCCAGTACTTATGGTGATTCTGGTGATGTATTCATGTACTAATGGTGGGTTCTGGTGATTTATTCATCTACTGATGATGGTACTGGTGTTGTATTTATTTCCTGATGATAGTTCTGGTGCTATGTTCATGTACTGATGGTGGTTCTGGTGATATATTCATATACTGATTGTGGTTCTAGTAACACATTTGTGTACTGATGGTGATTCTGGTGATGCATTCATGTACTGATGGTGATTCTGGTAACTTATTCATGTACGAAGGGTGGTTCTGATTCCCTATTCTTTTACTGATGGTGGTTTTGGTGACATTATTTATTTACTGATGATGGTCCTGGTGCCGTATTTGTGTGCTGTTGATTGCTCTGGTGTTCAATTTATGTACTGATGATTTTGGTTTTGTATTTATACACTGTGTTCCAAATTATTATGCACAAAGAGTTTAGGTGTGACAAGGTTAGAATTTTTTTGTTTGTCATTTAAACTCATTGATGGTGATGTGTGTCAGGGCTCTTTATATCACTGAAAGCAATTGCAGATACCTGTGCAAATTAGTTTGGCAGGTGTGTCCAAATAAAGGCAAGACTACTTAAGAAGGCTGTTCCACATTATTAAGCAGCCTACATTTTTTGCCAAAATGGGAAAGAAAAAGGATGTGTCGGCTGCTGAGAAGCAACAAATTGTGGAGTATTTAGGTTAAGGCATGACTACAATCAACATTGCCAAGACACTTCATCGTGATTATCGCACAATCAAGAAGTATGTAGCTGATTCCCAGCACACACGTGTGCATGCTGATAAGGAAAAATTGAGGACTCTTTCCAACAGGCAATTGCGTAAGGTTAAAAGAGCAGCTGCAAAAATGCCTTGTCATAGCAGCAGACAAGTTTTTGAAGCTGCTGGTGCCTCCAACGTCCCCAGAACAACAAGATGCAGGGTCCTTCAGAGGTTTGCAGCTGTGCGTAAGCCATCCTGTCGACCACCTCTATCCACCGCACACAAGCAGAAATGGCTCCAGTGGGCCAAACGATACATGAAGACTGACTTCCAAACTGTTTTGTTCACCGATGAGTGCCGTGCAATGCTCGATGGTCCAGATGGATGGAGTGGAGGATGGCTGGTTGATGGACACCCCATGAAAACTCGGCTAAGGTGCCATCAAGGAGGAGGTGGAGTAATGTTTTGGGCTGGAATCATGGGGGGAGAGATTGTCAGCCCCTTTATAATCCCTGAAGGGGTAAAGATGAACTCCATAATCTATGTGGAGTTTCTAAAACAACACTTCCTGCCATGGTTCAAGAGGAAGAACCGTGCTTTCCGTAGCAAGATCATTTTCATGCATGATAATGCACCGTCTCATGCTGCAAAAAACACATCTGCATCTCTGGCTGCTATGGGCATAAAAGATGACAAACATATGGTGTGGCCACCATCTTCCCCTGACCTCAACCCCGTTGAGAACCTCTGAAGCATCATTAAAAGGAGTGTCTATGATGGCGGGAGGCAGTTCACATCTAAGCAACAGCTCTGGGAGGGTATTCTGTCCACATGCAAAAGAATTGAAGTAGAAACCATCCAAAAACTGACAAATTCAATGGATGAGAGAGTTCAGAAGCTCCTTTCGAACAAGGGGTCCTATGTGCAAATGTAACATCACCTAGAATAAAGTTTTCACTTGAAAACTGTTTGATTTCATTTTGTAATAAGCTGATAATGCTTATAACTTCACAATTGACCATTTTTTTGTTCAAAATAAAAAAAAAAGGTTGAAAACTCTGCTGTGCATAATAATTTGGAACATGCATTTTGAGTGTTTATGTTTTTTTTTAAATATACTGTTTTCATAGGCAGTTTGTTCCAAAACATTGCAATTATACTAGAATAGTAGATGACTGGAAAATAACAATGACTGCAATTCAGATAGGTAATTTAGAGAAAATATGAGGAAATATTATTTGCATAATAATTTGGAACACAGTGTATACTGATGATAGTTCAATTAATTATAGTGTAATTAATTATTACAATACTAGAACCCTCATCAATCCATGAATGCATCACAAAAGCCATGAAACATAGGCATGTGGCACTCAGGAAATGTGAATAAGGGTTTCACTTCGTAAGAATAATAAAATAGAATACTCAGCACTCAAAGATTCAAGAGAAATGCTTTTGCTTTTATTTATAAGGCAATTCAAAAAGTACCATATTTTCTGCTGTATAAGATGACTGGAGGTCATCTTATACGCCCAGTCATCTTATACGGCATGTGCAGTGCGGATGGTTCCCAGGATCGCGCGACCGCGACGTCATCGCAGGTCCTACGCTCAATGCATTCTTAGGAACGGAGGCTGCTGCTTGCACCGCTGAGAGCCAGGGGCCGTATTTTTTATTTTTATTCTTTTTTTTTTACATGAATATGGATCCCAGGGCCTGAAGGAGAGTCTCCTCTCCTTCAGACCCTGGGAAACATCCAGGATTGCTCCTTGCACACGCCGTACCCGGCGTATAAGACGACCCCCGACTTTTGAGAAGATTTTCAGGGGTTAAAAAGTCGTCTTATACGCCGGAAAATACGGTAATGTTTTGACCCTACAGCATGGGTCTTTATGTGTAACATAAAAATACAGATACAGTGTAAGTTCAAAAGGAAGGAGACATAACATAAATATCTCTTTATTTATGGAAATAAACCATCATATCTGATAATTTAAGCAAATAACATCCCTCACCATAGGAATTATATAGGAATTATATCTACATAGCAATTATATATTCTGTCATATAACAATACTACTTTGTTTTAATATCACATTCGCTCGTTTTGTATTCAGATCTATGTACACAGAAGGAATAGAAACCTATTCTGGAAATATTGAAGTGTATGACCAAATTCATAGACAATGAAAGTTTCTTAAGGTAGAAGACGCTAGTCAGATAAGCAGTCAGAGTCACCTCCAGTGAATTCTTCAATATCTTAGTCAGAAATCAATTTATAGAAAAGAGGAAACAAAGATGCTGTAAAATAAAATTGTACAGGAAAAGTGAGCTTACCAGATTGCAGAAGATATTATGGATAAGTAATGGCGCTGTATTTGATGTACACAGCGTGTTGCTATGCGCTGTCACACCCCTGTGTCGCTAAGAGTTTTGAAATACATAACCGAACATACTGTCAGCGTGTGAAGGTGCCGCCCAGTGTTACACATCAGTACTGGGTGTGTTGCCCAGATAAGAAAATCTTGGTATGTATCAACAGCTCCTTCGGAAGCACGGACATGGGGTGTGTCACCGGTGACGTCAATAGTGTCGCCCATCTTGTCTCCATCCTTACATCTTAGAGTGTTCACATCACTGTGTGGTTTAGCACTGCCCACCAATTAGTGCAATTTAAAATATGTTATCGAGTAAGTGTAGGAATGGTATATATTGGCATTACTGTCTTACATTAGACTAGATTGATATAAAATACACTAGATGGCAGCCCGATTCTAAAGAATCGGGAGTCTAGAATCCATATATACTTTATTTATTCAAATGTAAGAATAATACAATTAATAAATAATAGTAAGAAAGAACAAAAAATGGCTGCACTCACCAGCTCTTGACAATTCTTGACAGTACGGCACATTTCTGATTGGTCGCTCGCGGCAGGCGGCAACCAATCAGAAAAGTGCCGCACACCACGAAGGCATATATCTTTGTCCACCCTGAGCGGGTGTAGGACGCTGGTGACGTCACTTATCTCCGGACATTATCGCCGGACAAAGCCACGGAAGTTGGCACAAATTGCCGGAAGTAGTATTCTAGGCAATTATATATTAGATTTTAATGTTATCAGTGTTTACCTTTGAACGTTTATATTGTATTGTCCTGTCACCAGCCATGTGTACGATTATCGGCCGAAAGCCTCTCTGGAACCAATAATCACCCCATGTAAAGGTATCTTTATAAGTTAAAGATTCAGAATACTATGACTTTTATCATATCCTGAACAGTCAAGTTTTTTATGAACCGTTAAGGTTTTCTGGTTGAAGTAAAAAAAACTCTGAGTGTTTACAGTTTGAAACCATAAAATGTTGAAAAATTATGTCATTCTTGAGTATATCATTCAATGGTGCTCATAAACGTGTCAAATTTGATCTATAATATACTTTAATATACGTTACTTTAATCTTTAATATACTTAAGAACAGGGCCCCAGACATCACACAGGGGGTCTGAAACACTGCACAGTGGTCCAAAATATCGCTGTGCTCTGCCTGGGGCCCCATATGCTGCCTGGGGCCCCTGTGCTCTGCCTGGGGCCCCATATGCTGCCTGGGGCCCCTGTGCTCTGCCTGGGGCCCCTGTGCTCTGCCTGGGGCCCTATGTTCTGCCTGGGGCCCCTGTGCTCTGCCTGGGGCCACTGTGCTCTGCCTGGGGCCCCATATGCTGCCTGGGGCCCCTGTGCTCTGCCTGGGGCCCCATATGCTGCCTGGGGCCCCTGTGCTCTGCCTGGGGCCCCATAGGCTGCCTGGGGCCCCTGTGCTCTACCTGGGACCACTGTGCTCTGCCTGGGGCCCCATATGCTGCCTGGGGCCCCTGTGCTCTGCCTGGGGCCCCTGTGCTCTGCCTGGGGCCCCATGTTCTGCCTGGGGCCACTGTGCTCTGCCTGGGGCCCCATAGGCTGCCTGGGGCCCCTGTGCTCTGCCTGGGACCACTGTGCTCTGCCTGGTGCCCCATATGCTGCCTGGGGCCCATGTGCTCTGCCTGGGGCCACTGTGCTCTGCCTGGGGCCCCATATGCTGCCTGGGGTCCCTGTGCTCTGCCTGGGGCCCCATATGCTGCCTGGGGCCCCTGTGCTCTGCCTGGGGCCCCTGTGCTCTGCCTGGGGCCCCATGTTCTGCCTGGGGCCCCTGTGCTCTGCCTGGGGCCACTGTGCTCTGCCTGGGGCCCCATATGCTGCCTGGGGCCCCTGTGCTCTGCCTGGGGCCCCATATGCTGCCTGGGGCCCCTGTGCTCTGCCTGGGGCCCCTGTGCTCTGCCTGGGGCCCCATATGCTGCCTGGGGCCTCTGTGCTATGCCTGGGGCCCCATGTTCTGCCTGGGGCCCCTGTGCTCTGCCTGGGGCCACTGTGCTCTGCCTGGGGCCCCATATGCTGCCTGGGGCCCCTGTGCTCTGCCTGGGGCCCCATATGCTGCCTGGGGCCCCTGTGCTCTGCCTGGGGCCACTGTGCTCTGCCTGGGGCCCCATATGCTGCCTGGGGCCCCTGTGCTCTGCCTGGGGCCCCATATGCTGCCTGGGGCCCCTGTGCTCTGCCTGGGGCCACTGTGCTCTGCCTGGGGCCCCATAGGCTGCCTGGGGCCCCTGTGCTCTGCCTGGGGCCCCTGTGCTCTGCCTGGGGCCCCATATGCTGCCTGGGGCCCCTGTGCTCGGCCTGGGGCCACTGTGCTCTGCCTGGGGCCCCATATGCTGCCTGGGGCCCCTGTGCTCGGCCTGGGGCCACTGTGCTCTGCCTGGGGCCCCTGTGCTCTGCCTGGGTGTAGGACACTGGTGACGTCACTTATCTCCGGACATTAGCTCCGGACATTAGCTCCGGACATTAGCTCCGGACATTAGCTCCGGACATTAGCTCCGGACAAAGCCACGGAAGTTGGCACAAATTGCAGGAAGTAGTATTCTAGGCAATTATATATTAGATTATCACCGATGTTCTAAGTAAAAAAAAGGGGGCATGGTCTAACATCTGTTGATGATGAGTCTAAATTGTATGTAAACAGAGATGTGTATGATGTACCACTAGTATGTCTTGTATGACAATAAGACTATATGTAATAAACTGATAATAAAATGTGTTACACCCCACATGGAGATGACAACACCACATTCCATTGGTTGTGACATTTTCCTCTGCACGTGGGTTAAGTCTACAAATACTAAAGATTAATAAAGACAGATCATAGATATAGTCATACCCATCTGAAGAATGGCCATCAACAATTTCTAGCGATACTGCAGTAAAAATAAAAACACAATAATTAAAAAAACTTTAAATATACCGTATATATACTCGAGTATAAGCCCATCCGAGTATAAGCCGAGGCACCTAACTTTAACACCAAAAATTCCGAAAACGTATTGACTCGAGTATAAGCCGGGTAGGTATTGTCCCGTCTACCTCATCCTGGTATGCATGGCCTCGTTATCCTCATTCTCATCCTCACGTCCCCTTCATCCCCATCTTGGTATGCATGGCCTCCTCATCCCCATCCTTGTCTGCACGGCCTCCTCATCTCCATCCTGGTCTGCATTGCCCCCTCATCCCTATCCTGGTTTGCATGGCTCCGCATCCCTATCTTGGTATGCATGGCCACTTCATTCCTAGCTTGGAATGCATGGCCCCCATGAGAAACACATGAGAAAAAAATAAACCATCCAACTTACCGTCCTATGCGCTCCCTCAGCGTCTTGTCTTGGTGCCAGCATATAAAGCGGCAGGGCAATCACGTATGCCCACTACTAAAAGGAATGCATATTCACTGCCCTCCACACCTATAGGAGTGGAGAGAAGTGAATATTTATTTCTGTTAACCAGCGGGCACAGGCTTTGGCCGCAGCAGCCAGCTCCTGACTCTTGTGCCCCACTGCTCCACCGCTGCCGCTCTACCTTCATCTTTTGGGACCCTCACTCGAATATAAGAGGAGGGAGGCTTTTTCAGCACAAAGAATGTACTGAAAAACTCAGCTTATGCTCAAGTAGATACTGTATATCATAATCCATGTTTAAACCCCTAAGGTGTAATGTAATCGGTGGATCCAGAATGCTTCTCGCTGTCTTAATAGATTCAGTTGGTCTCCCCCCTCATTTAAGGATTGAAACCTGCTCCAATATTTGAAATCTTAATTGGAACACCATGTGTTTTGCTTTGGAAAAATTATATAGCAATCGTACAACCATTCTTTTACATCGTATACTCGACTTGTGTTGTGATATTCAATCTCGCACTTGTGTGGTTTCACCTATATACATAAGGCCGCATGAGCATTTAATCCCATAAACAATGTACAGTACAGACCAAAAGTTGGGACACAACTTCTCAATTAAAGATTTTTCTGTATTTTCTTGACTATGAAAACTGTACATTCACACTGAAGGCATCAAAACTATGAACTAACACATGTGGAATTATATACTTAACAAAAAAGTGTGAAACAACTAAAATTATGTCTTATATTCTAGGTTCTTGAAAGTAGCCACCTTTTGCTTTGATGACTGCTTTGCACACTCTTGGCATTCTCTTGATGAGCTTCAAGAGGTAGTCACCAGGAATGGTTTTCACTTCACAGGTGTGCCCTGTCAGGCTTAATAAGTGGGATTGCTTGCCTTATAAATGGGGTTGGGACCATCAGTTGTGTATTGCAGAAGTCTGGTGGACAGACAGCTGATAGTCCTACTGAATAGACTTAGAATTTGTATTATGGCAAGAAAAAAGCAGCTAAGTAAAGGAAAAAGAGTGGCCATCATTACTTTAAGAAATGAAGGTCAGTCAGTCCCAAAAATTGGAAAAACTTTGAAAGTGTCCCCAAGTGCAGTGGCAAAAACCATCAAGCACTACAAAGAAACTGGCTCACATGAGGACCACCCCAGGAAAGGAAGACCAAGAGGCATTTCTGAAAATAAGTTTATCCGAGTCACCAGCCTCAGAAATCGCAGGTTAACAGCAGCTCAGATTAGAGACCAGGTCAATTCCATGCAAAGTTCTAGCAGCAGACAGATCTCTACAACAACTGTTAAGAGGAGACTTTGTGCAGCAGGCCTTCATGGTAAAATAGCTGCTAGTAAACCACTGCTAAGGACAGGCAACAAGCAGAAGAGACTTGTTTGGGCTAAAGAACACAAGGAATGGACATTAGACCAGTGGAAATCTGTGCTTTGGTCTGATGAGTCCAAATTTGAGATCTTTGGTTCCAACCGCCATGTCTTTGTGCGACGCAGAAAAGGTGAACGGATGGACTCTACATGCCTGGTTACCACCGTGAAGCATGGAGGAGGAGGTGTGATGGTGTGGGGGTGCTTTGCTGGTGACACTATTGGGGATTTATTCAAAATTGAAGGCATACTGAACCAGCATGGCTACCACAGCATCTTGCAGCAGCATGCTATTCTATCCGGTTTGCGTTTAGTTGGACCATCATTTATTTCTCAACAGGACAATGCCCCCAAACACACCTCCAGGCTTTGTCAGGGCTATTTGACCAAAAAGGAGAGTGATGGGGTGCTACGCCAGATGACCTGGCCTCCACAGTCACCAGACCTGAACCCAATCGAGATGGTTTGGGGTGAGCTGGACCGCAGAGTGAAGGCAAAAGGGCCAACAAGTGCTAAGCATCTCTGGAAACTCCTTCAAGATTGATCAAGAGAATGCCAAGAGTGTGCAAAGCCGTCATCAAAGCAGTCTGTACTGTAAGAAGATTCACAGTTAAAAAGACCTTTAATGGGAGCACCCTCACCTGTGTGAGGGTGGTAGACCTTATCTCCCTTTATTATGTGATTACTTTGTAGGCACTGTAAACACGGAAAAATCCCATTTCGACGTAATAATAGAAACCGCTGAGTGGGTATTTTAATGGCTGAACTCACATCAGCCCTCACCAATTTATCCCTGTAATTTATTCATCTCCTAAAACAAGGTAAAAAGGGGTTTTAAAATTCCTCAACCGCTATAAAACCCTGAGCTAAAATGTGCCAATGTCTGAGAATTTGACGAAACACATTGTATGCAAATGGACGGAACTTCGGCACAAAAGCTAGATGTTTACCTTCCTTGGATCTTGAAGTAGTTACATGAGAGTCCTTGTTACCTGTGAAGGATAACCCCTACACCCCAGAATTTTGTCTGCATTCCAATCTGTATTGCAATTGAGTAGAGTTTGTAACAATTCTTCTAACTCTCCATCGGCATCAAGGACACCGTTCTCTCTTGGTTCTCCTCCTATCTCTCTGACCGATCCTTCACTGTATGTTTTGCTGGTTCCTCCTCCTCTCATCTTCCCCTTACTGTTGGGGTTCCTCAAGGATCAGTCCTAGGCCCCCTCCTCTTCTCTTTGTATACTGCCCCTATTGGACAAACAATCAGTAGATTAGGTTTCCAGTACCATCTCTATGCTGATGACACCCAATTATACACCTCTTCTCCTGCTTTCACTCCGACCTTCTTAGAAAACACCAGTGATTGTCTTACCGCTGTCTCTAACATCATGTCCTCCCTCTATCTGAAACTGAACCTGTCAAAAACTGAACTCCTCGTGTTCTCTCCCTCTACTAACCTACCTTTGCCTGACATTGCCATCTCCGTGTGCGGTTCAATCATTACTCCAAAGCAACATGCCAGCTGCCTTGGGGTCATCCTTGATTCCGAGCTTTCATTCACCCCCCACATCCGATCACTGGCTCGCTCTTCTTATCTGCATCTCAAAAACATTTCTAGAATTCGCCCTTTTCTTACTTTCGACTCTGCAAAAACTCTTACTGTCTCACTTATTCATTCTCGTCTGGACTATTGTAACTCTCTACTAATCGGCCTCCCTCTTACCAAACTCTCCCCGCTCCAATCTGTCCTGAATGCTGCTGCCAGGATCATATTCCTCACCAACCGTTACACCGATGCCTCTACCTTGTGCCAGTCATTACACTGGCTACCCATCCACTCCAGAATTCAGTACAAAACTACTACCCTCATCCACAAAGCACTCCATGGCTCAGCAGCACCCTACATCTCCTCTCTGGTCTCAGTCTACCACCCTACCCGTGCCCTCCGCTCCGCTAATGATCTCAGGTTAGCATCCTCAATAATCAGAACCTCCCACTCCCGTCTCCAAGACTTTACACGTGCTGCGCCGATTCTTTGGAATGCACGACCTAGGTTAACACGATTAATCCCCAATCCCCACAGTTTTAAGCGTGCCCTAAAAACGCATTTGTTCAGACTGGCCTACCGCCTCAACGCATTAACCTAACTATCCCTGTGTGGCCTATTAAAAATAGAAAAAAAAAAACAAAACACAATCAGGTTCCTTGCATCGTGTTCTCATACACTTTATGCAGTCAATAGCCCTCTGTGTCTGTACTGCTACATACTTAGGCTGTTAACTGGTTCATGCAGCTTTACATGAACACCCGAGCCTTACACTATGGCTGGTCCAAATAACTAAAGCAATTGTTACCATCCACCTCTCGTGTCTCCCCTTTTCCTCATAGGTTATAAGCTTGCGAGCAGCAGGGCCCTCATTCCTCCTGGTATCTGTTTTGAACTGTGATTTCTGTTATGCTGTAATGTCTATTGTCTGTACAAGTCCCCTCTATAAGTTGTAAAGCGCTGCGGAATATGTTGGCGCTATATAAATAAAAATTATTATTATTAAAAATTATTATAATTAACTCTTTTAAAGTGTGAATTAAGGATGGCTTTCTTAGTGGCCATAGCGTGGCAGCTATTATAATGTAACAAACTGTTACGATCAGTACTTTTGATATATAGGTCAAATACTAAGGAAGTATCTTTCTTAATGACCTTGGTGTCTAAGAAATGTATGCTATCTTTCCTATATTGAATAGTGAACTTCAATTCCAGTCAACCCCAGTGAGTTCTTCAATATCTTAGTCAGAGATCAATTTATAGAAAAGAGAAAATAAAGACACTCTAAAATAAATTGCACAGGTAAAGTGAGCTAAATATTAATGAAATATTTATGGTATGTTCCCTTCCTTTTGAACTTACACTGTAACTGTATTTTCATGTTACACAGAGTTTGAAATGTTACTTTTTGAATTGCCTTATAAATAAAATCAAAAGCATTTCTCTTGGATCTTTGAGTGCCGAGTATTGTACAAATGCCACCTGTGATGAACCTGCAACTTGCTTTCCTCGCCTGATGTCACTATTACTTCAGAAGGGTCACTTAGTGCCCCTGACGAAGGAAATAGTCCGAAACGCGCGTCGGGGTGCGTTACCACAGGACACGGCTACCCCAAGGTATATACCAGTATATATTTTATATTTATGGTCTCTTCCAGCATTTTGCACAGTGTTGTTTCATTAAGCACGGAAGTTGGCTGCTGAGTGCAGTCTTAGCACATTGCACTTTTTTTATGCTGTTTGGAGACACATATATTTCTTTAGCACTGTTGCACTTTGAGTATATGTATTGGAGCATTTGCTGCTTAGTGCGGTCTTAGCACATTGTATGTTTCTTTATTTATCTTGTGATATATAATTGGATTTTCTTAGCACTCTTGCACTTTGAGCATTTATATATTGGTTTTTTACACATTTTAACAGGAGCAGTGAGATTAATATAGTCTGATCCTGGCAGGGACCCATTATGCAATATTGGGGTAGCCGTTATATTATATACCGTTATTAGTCCTGTGCTACGTACAGATTTACTGATTTTATATGATATAATTTTTATTGGTGTAAATTGTTATATATATTATTGTTGCTGTATATGTATAATAAAAGTATATTTTTAATATAATTCCTTGCTTTGGTTACTGTCTGGTGATCTGTAGGTAGGGTGATTGGGCCTCTTTCTCCACTAGGTGGCGGTCGTCACCAACTTACATAGAGTACCAGGGACTGGTGAATTATGGTATTGGGAATGATATAGATATATGATTATATCTTCTGTATCTGTGGTACTGCTGTGTTCTAACATTAGAAACAGAGCCCTGCCAGCCCTGTAGGACTGCCACCAGTTCCTCGTTAGATACAAGCCCGGACCGCTAACATAATAATAATCTTTATTATTAATAAAAATATTTTATCTAGCGCTAACATATTCCACAGCGCTTTACAGTTTGCACACATTATCATTGCTGTCCCTGATGCGATGACAATCTAAATTCCCTATCAGTATGTCTTTGGAATGTGAGAGGAAACCAGAGTACCTGGAGGAAACCCACGCAAACACGGGGAGAACATACAAACTCCTTGCAGATGTTATCCTTGATGTGATTTGAACCCAGGACTCCAGCGCTGCAAGGCTGCAGTGCTAACCGCTGAGCCACCATGCTGCCCTAACATCATTATATTGGGAGAAGAAACCAGCCCCGAAAGCCTGGAAAGTTAAGCCATGTGGATTCATGGATCAAGATAAAAGAGCAGAACAAGGTTAAAATATACACTCACCGGCCACTTTATTAGGTACACCATGCTAGTAACGGGTTGGACCCCCTTTTGCCTTCAGAACTGCCTCAATTCTTCGTGGCATAGATTCAACAAGGTGCTGGAAGCATTCCTCAGAGATTTTGGTCCATATTGACATGATGGCATCACACAGTTGCCGCAGATTTGTCGGCTGCACATCCCAAAGATGCTCCATACAAGGCAGGATGGATCCATGCTTTCATGTTGTTTACGCCAAATTCTGACCCTACCATCCAAATGTCGCAGCAGAAATCGAGACTCATCAGACCAAGCAACGTTTTTCCAATCTTCTACTGTCCAATTTCGATGAGCTTGTACAAATTGTAGCCTCAGTTTCCTGTTCTTAGCTGAAAGGAGTGGTACCCGGTGTGGTCTTCTGCTGCTGTAGCCCATCTGTCTCAAAGTTCGATGCACTGTGCATTCAGAGATGCTCTTAGGCCTACCTTGGTTGTAACGGGTGGCGATTTGAGTCACTGTTGCCTTTCTATCAGCTCGAACCAGTCTGCCCATTCTCCTCTGACCTCTGGCATCAACAAGGCATTTCCGCCCACAGAACTGCCGCTCACTGGATTTTTTTTCTTTTTCGGACCATTCTCTGTAAACCCTAGAGATGGTTGTGCGTGAAAATCCCAGTAGATCAGCAGTTTCTGAAATACTCAGACCAGCCCTTCTGGCACCAACAACCATGCCACGTTCAAAGGCACTCAAATCACCTTTCTTCCCCATACTAATGCTCGGTTTGAACTGCAGGAGATTGTCTTGACCATGTCTACATGCCTAAATGCACTGAGTTGCCGCCATGTGATTGGCTGATTAGAAATTAAGTGTTAACAAGAAGTTGGACAGGTGTACCTAATAAAGTGGCCGGTGAGTGTATATTTAAAGGGAATCTGTCACCCCAAAAATCGTATATGAGCCAAGGTCACCGGCATCAGGGGCTTATCTACAGCATTCTGTAATGCTGAAGATAAGCCCCCGATGTAACCTGAAAGGTAAGAAAAACAGGTTATATTACACTCACCCAGGGGCGGTCCCGATGTGGTCCGGCAATGGGCGTCACGGTCCGGGTCTGGCGCCTCCTATCTTCATAAGATGACGTCCTCTTCTTATCTTCCTGAGCTGCTGCAGGCATACTTTGTCTGCCCTGTTGAGGGCAGAGCAAAGTATTGCAGTGCGCAGGCGCCGGGAAAGGTCAGAGCGGCCCGGCACCTGCGCACTGCAGTACTTTGCTCTGCCCTCAACAGGGCAGACAAAGTACGCCTGCGCTGGAGCCGCGGCAGGAAGACAAAAAGAGGTCGTCATCGTTTGAAGATAGGAGGCGCTGAACCCGGACCGCGACGCCCATCGGACCCGGACCACAGTGGACTGCCCCTGGGTTACTATAATATAATCTGTTTTTCTTACCTTTCAGGTTACATCGGGGGCTTATCTACGGCATTACAGAATGCTGTAGATAAGCCCCTGATGCCGGTGGTCTAAGCTCATATATGATTTTTGGGGTGACAGATTCCCTTTAATCACCTTAAGGGCACACAGTTACCAGTCAGATGAAAGGCCTGGCTTGTGGGGCAAGGGCTGCCACATGGGAAGCTGGTGGTCCCCTCTGTTCTTTCACTTCTCCCCACACAATATGTCATCATGACCTCCTTAAAAAAGCAAATGGCCATGCTGCACAGGAGTTGCCTCCCCTCCTTCCCTCTGGGGTGAACCTAAATCCTCTCCCCTTACCTCTAGCACCTAAAAACTCCAGAACCTAATATAGGTCATAATGCCATAATGAAATAAATAAGGGAGCACTCTGTAGCACCAAAAGTTGGAAACATGAAATGTGAAAATTGAATTGCACTACTGCACTAGAAATATGAAAAATTGAGAAAGTTTAGCGCATAAATTGGCCAATTCATGTGTACCTGGTTGTCACGATAAAGCATTTCTCATTTACCAGGACCTATCAACCTACCTATGTTTGGATGTGACGGTCAGCTTTTTTATATTTGTATTCATTAGCCTTCTGACTGAGCACTCCGCCTTTTAGGTTAAGGCGAGACAGGACCCTACCCCTCCACAGAGAAGTAGATTTTTAGTCAAAGAGAGGACTCACAGGTTCCGATATAGAGGAAGACTTTATTCTAAGTGAGGATGGCATTGATAGGTCCTGGTAAATGAAAATTGCCTTATCATGGCTACCAGGTGAACATGAATTGGCCAATTTATGCGCTAAATTTTCTCAATTTTTCATATTTCTAGTGCAGTAATGCAATTCAATTTTCATATATCATGTTTGCAAGTTTTGGCGCTATAGATTGCTGCCTTATTTATTTTATTGTACATGAGTTGATGACTCTAGGTTAGCACCTGTACACATTTAGTCTATGTTTGGATGTGACGGTCACTTTTTTGATATTTGTATTCATTAGCCTTCTGACTGAGCACTCCGCCTTTTAGCTTCATGCTATTTAATCAAGGCAGGACCCTACCCCTCCACAGAGATGTAGATTTTTAGTCAAAGAGAGGACTCACAGGTTCCCATACAGATGAAGACTTTATTCTAAGTGAGGATGGCAATGATAGGTCCTGGTAAATGAGAAATGCCTTATCATGGCTACCACGTACACATGAATTGGCCAATTTATGCGCTAAACTTTCTCAATTTTTCATATTTCTAGTGCAGTAATGTAATTCAATTTTCATATATCATGTTTGCAAGTTTTGGCGCTATAGATTGCTGCCTTATTTATTTTATTGTACATGAGTTGGTGACTCTAGGTTAGCACCTTTTCACATTTAGTCTATGTTTGGATGTGATGGTCAGCTTTTTGATATTTGTAGAATGCCATAATGGACGGTTTTGGTGCCATCAGATCTGGCCTACGCATTGAGACCAAGCACATATTTGGTACCTGGCTCCTACTAGCCACTCTATGTATCTGATAACAGCAGGAGGACAAAAAGTAAACTGATTATATCTAAAAGATATCATATCATTTAATTATATCATAGAAAAGGTAAAATGTCACAACAATATATAGAACACCAAAAAACAATGCAGATTGTTATGAACCCCACCCACACCTATCCCCACCCCACATATACACTTCAGTCCCTCCATCCACCCCCCTATTTGTTTCCACTCATCTGTTGGTAAGTGCTGCATTTCTTGCCATGCACTATTGCACCTTAGATGTTAGATAGACGGGTGTAACTTTATTCCCGATCATCTGGTTCATGCATGCTGCTTATGCTCATGCAATCTGCAATGTTTTTTGGTGTTCTATATATTGTTATGACATTTTACCTTTTCTATGATATAATAAAATGATATAGCTTTTAGATATAATCAGTTTGCTCTTTTTGTCCTCCTGCTGTTATCTGATACTGTTTGGAGCTGATTTTTGATTTGGGTTTGCAGACAGATATTCTCTGCCACCCTGGTCTCTAAGTATGTACATGGGATTTTGGTTGCCACTCTATGTATCTCCCCACCACGGGTGCTAGAATGGATTGAGACCCTGGAACACACCTGGCCTGTTCCAGAGATCTCGGAAATGTAACCGGTGTGTGACTAGGATGCACAAGTCCATATTCTCCTTATGATATCCTGTCTTCACAAAGTAGTTAGAACGCATTGTTTGGATACGAGCTTAGCTGGTGGGGGGGGGGGGGAATTTCTTCTTTTAAGCAGAGAAGGCTGGGCCCCCTGCTGAGCTAGGTGTTCTCTTTACAGCTGAACAAATGAATGGGATTTCATACAGCTGAACAAATGAATGGGATTTCATAATCCCATTGTCACAGGGTTATGGCAACAGAGAGGAGCCAGAACACAGCAGTCTCTGATTGTTCCTACTCCTGCGCTGAAAATAATCACTTCACCTTCTTTTTAAATGGTGTTAATTTCTTTTGGCGAACAGGGGTTAATCAGCCATGTTGGGAGATCTGGGAGTGTGAGTTCTTAGCTGAGCTTGGTTAGCCACTCCTCTGACCTTTATAATCTGGGTCCTGACTGAAACACATAATCAGATCTAACTTATGCTGCGTGGCTTGGAGGAGAGGTTTTGATGGTAATATGAGAAGAAGTTGGAGGAGTTATCTGTGACTGTTGTGTGGGTTTGTAAGTGTGATAATTCCCTTTCCTCCTCTTACTTTGATTTTTCCCCATCCTCCACTCCTTGGTGCATTCCTCTGTTATATGTGAGTGAATATTTGTATCCCTGGTATTTTCAGTTGCCCTTGTTCATGTTGCCTTGCTTGCTGGATTGGTGTACTGCAGTGCATGGCAGCTCCCCTCTTCCCTGGGTGGGGGAAGGGAACAGATGGAGGGCTGATTCAGGAGATAAGGCAAGGGTGGAGGCCCGGCCTCTTCACCTTCAGAAGTATCCTAGGGAACAGGGTGAGCTAGGGTGCCCCCTAGTGTTTGGGACAGGGAAGGAGACCCTGGTCACAGGTCAACTGACAGCTGTGGCGTGACACCCATGCTAAATAGGATACAAATGATTGACATGAAATTATATCTCAAAATTCTTCACACCACCATCAGTACATGAATACAGCACCACGGCCACCATAAATACAGAAACATGGCACCAGAACCACCATCAGTACAGAAAAACGACACAAGAACCACTATCAGTTTTGTTGCAAGCTGTATTTTTAGCATGACAAACATAAAAACCATCATACGTATACCTTTATCTATGGTGGGGTCTGCTGGACACCTTATTTGAAACCAAACGGCCCTCATCATAGTTATGTCATATTAGTTTCCATGATCGTTCTTGGTTCTGACATTTAAAATATAGGACATTAGAGATGAATAACGCAATTTGTCCCTGGTATTGTGCAAATGGTCTACAATCAATTAATGATTCTATATCTAACTTTTAAACTGAAAAAGGTAACAATTCTAGTGGAAGTGGTCATTTGACCTTGTTATCTGACCCTTAGGAGGTGGGGTGCATTAAGTGTCCTGTTAGCTTAATCTATGACCCATTCATTGCTTGGGGGGTGGTGGTGTTATTTGCTTCATCTGCCTAGAGCACCAAAATACCTTGTCCTGGCATTGCTGAGCCCCACCATACAAATTGCTATAGAGAGATAATGTCCTTTTAAATTACTGCGTAAGCCATGTGATGTAGGTTGGAACTTTGACATGGCATTGGGCAGAAGCTGTGGGTCAAAGTCCTCTAACTGGCCACTCAGGGTAGGTGCACACTGTCAATAAACGCTGCGGGTTGGATGCTGCATACCACCACAGCACCCAACCCAGAGCATCCAGATGTTACAGCAAAGTGGATGGGATTTCAAAAAATCCCATGTCCACTAAGCTTCCACAGATGCCCGTGGCTTACCTGCGGAGACGGACATACGACATGTCTTTCCAGACCGCAGCATGTCAATTTATCTTGTGGAGACGTCAGTCTCCACAAGATAAATTTTACCTGTCCAATAAATTGGACACGGTGATTCCACATGGTTCAAAGAACACATGCAGAATCACCTGCGATCAATAGCCAGCAGTGCTTTGGATGCAGCGGACATGTGCTATGTCCAAAGCGCTGCTGACTTCTGAACATGTGCACCTACTCTTAGGTATAGGTAAGTGAGCTGCTTACTGAGAAACTTGGTGTTGTGTATAGAAGAAGTGGAGAATGATAGAGCTACCTGAGTGACTAAAGATCTGACATATCACAAGAATGCCAGCATATGATTGCCAGGCTTAAAAAAACAAACAAAAAAACACTGTTACACTGTAATAATATGTTTATGCTACACTACACTATACGCTTTCTGTGGTCAGTGTCACCAGGGGTTGTGTCTAAAAATTGAACCCAGAAAACTGGAGATAAAAAGCCAGCAAATGTAAAGGTTGTTAGAGGGTAAGCTAACTCACAAAACTTAGGGTTGTTGCAATATTAGTACTACAGACTGTTTAAAGAGAACATGTCACCAGAAATAACGCTGTTAACCTGCAGATATGTGGCTAATCTACAGGTTAACAGCGCTATGATGCTGTCCGGCACCTGCACGCAGCCGAAAGAAAATGATCTTTGTTCTCCCCACCAGTATTCGGTATTCAGTCAAAGAGGCAGGGGACGGCTCAGGTTCAGTCACGATCTGTAGCTGCACCCCTATCCCTGACTGACAGCCGGTCGCAATGTAGAGCCAGTGTCAGTCATGGCCGGGGGCTTGGTTACAGAGGTCACTCTGTATACTCAGAGTGTGACTAAACCGGCGTCACCCCTATGACTGAATACTGAATGCTGGCAGGGAGAATAAACATCATTTTCTCCCCGCTGCATGCAGGTGCAGGACAGCATCATAATGCTGATAACCTCCAGATTAACTCCATATCTACAGGTTAATAGCGTTATTTCTGGTGACGGGTTCCCTTTAAGCTCTGTGCCTGATTAGACAACACTGGTTGGGTTTCGTGAAAGTGATATTTTAGCTGATGGCCTAAAATGTGAATCAGGATCTATGCAGTGTATTTTTTTCTACCTTCCCACCATCTTGTATGGTATTCTTTAATTCCAGGACTATTTAAAAGAAGAATGGAAGAGTGTTTTGGAGAAAGAGTATTGCAGCTGTGAGACCTGACCTCTTTTGAACAAGCGTGTATCCATCTGATGGTGCCGAGTTGGACTGTGAGGGAAGGAAGCATTATTTGTAGTTAAAGACGCAGTGGAGGGATGAAGATATCCAGCTAACGATAGAAGAACTGTTCTAGACAAAGGAGTGGTGAGAACAATTGTGGAGTGAAAACAAAGTGCCCGATTAATGAAGAACAGTGTCGTTCATACCGGACTTGATGTCAGACACTCCTGATGCATGAAGAGGTCCACGCCTCTTCATGAATCTGGAGTGTATGATGAGTTGTGTGCACCTCCATACTATGCCAGAAATCTCACTCCAATCAGGTACTGGAGCGAGATTTCTGCTTTATAAAAAATGCCACTGCTCATCATGAGTTAGACGGGCTGTGGCGTCCAGTCTCTGCTGCATCACAACTATGCCCGTTATGATGAAGCTGGGAGAACTCGTGTTAAAACTTTAAAAGTCAGAAAATTTTGGCACAACTACGAGTTGCTCCTAAATTTTACAACTTCTCTATCTTTTATGCTAGAATATTGGTGTGAAAGCTTTGATGAATCGAGCCCACAGACTTTTTTTTTGCGAGAAATAGACTATTGTTTACTATGGATTAATATGCTTTCCAGCATTAACTCCAAGCTTCCAAGTTATAGTGTTGTTCGGTGTGTTTTGCTCTACCTTTTGGGGAGAAGCGGTGGCTTGTGCTGAGTTAAACATTTTATGCTGTGCAAATTGTAGTAAAGTTTTGTGCAATATGCTTATGATATACTGAGTAGCAATCGGAATTACTCTCTGCCCCTAATAATGACAGTTGCCAACCATGTAATAGTGGTGTTTACCAGAATCTATATAATGGATTTTTGGTATATTTAGTTAAATTTGTGAAAATATGTCCATGTAGATCTTCAACTTGTATTTTAGGAGATGGTTTGTATCAAAACCTCTGCTTTGGTCAGACTTTTAGACATAAACATTTTATGTTTTTTTTCTTTTTCTACAAAATATTTTGCTGCAATGTAAAATGACATGTTGGTGTCCATGAATATAAAGTGCTAGGAGGCATTTTCAAAACATGAAAGATTTTCACTTAGAAATCATATGGTGGAAATGAAATTTTGTGCTGAACTTTTAGAACCTCAAAATACATCATTCCTGCATATTGTGCCATATCCTGGCCTTATTTTCGAAGAAATAATCTAAAAATACTATTAGTTATAGGTAAAATAACAGATAACATTTTTAATTTGTAATATAATAGCTCAATTTGCCTTTGTATAGATCTGTTTTTGGTTCTTGTGAAAATCTCTCAGTACAATTTATGATGTTTTATTCTGGTCTTAATATTTGCATGTATTATGAATGTTAATAACAAGAACACATGCGGAGCTTGCCTGATATATTTGTCACCAGATACAAATGAAAAATAGCCTTCTATTTCTTTTACAGGTCTCCAATGACTCTCTCCCCCTTTTGTTCCAAAACACCATGCTCCTCCATCGCTTCAGTCTTCACCTAGGCGAACTCTATTAGCAAACGGTAACTGTAGTTAACCTGAATTGCAAGAACTGCACTGGAAATGTATGACAATAATTATGTTTAATTTTCATAGCTTAACCGTACTATGGAAAACGTACTTACAATGCCTTTGTATTAGATTGGGTGAACTTGTTATGCATTATTCAGGTAATGTGAGCTGTGAAAATGGAAATCTTTTGACCTTACTAAAGTATGCTAAAGTTTAACTCACTTGCAGAAGGAAAAGAAATGTGTCTTTTTTTTATCGTTCAAAACTGAATTTATGCTGGCCAAATGCCCTAGATTTAATAGACCCAAGGCAGAGAACGGGGACTATAATACAGCTGAGCATTCACATACCTGAACAATATGTATTTGCTCTCCGTTGTTCCTGTACTCATATACCTTACAGTTCAGCCGTGTAATAAAGCATCTTTACTGTCTTTAACACTCCGCTTTTAACTGTAATTGAAGTGCCGCATTTATTATTCCCAAGTTATATGAACAAATCTACTTAAGGTCAATCAGATCAGTGTTAAAACATTGTTAATACTTCCATCTAGGGGCTTAAGCCTTTTATTCAGCTTAGTAATTATTCCATATATAAAAATGAACTCGGATATAAATCCCTTGAAAACAAAATTGCAGTAATGAAAAATTACCTTTCATGCCAGTGTTATAACGTTCATAACTTACAAAGTATTCCCATTGTTCTTTTTGCCCTATTTTGTGCAGTGAATGTCCATTTCCTTTTACGTCTTGAATTTACCTTGGAGGAGTCTAACAAATTGAATATTAAAAAAACGGAGCTGAAGCTGAACTAGTTTTACAATAATCTGCAATTCTGAGTAATTTGCTTTCAGTACTTTTGAACTTGCTGATCTGTGGCCTGCCGGTCAGAATGGCTGGAGTTGTTGCTGTCTTTTACATGTGCGACCGGAGCAGGAGTAGCAGGTTCATACTGTTGTCAGATGTGAGCACATCGTTATTCTGGAAACTTTCATCAGGGGTGTAAGGAAACAAAATTAACTAAACTAAACAAAACATCAGGACATTAACCACATATTGTAAGCTTTGAAATAATAGTGGTTAAAAGTTGGTATAATATGTATCACACAGACATTTAGAATGTTTATTCTTATTGCTGGGATGTGTCCCATAGGTCCCAGGAGGAGCCGTACACTTGCAAGCAAACTGAAACAAATTAAAACAATAACTACAAATGATAATAGAACAATACCATATAAATCAGCTTTAAAAATGGAAGGTAGTGGAAATAATAAAAGGTAAAATCTCAAATTTACAGAAAGGAAGCAAAAATGAGAGATTCATTCAGACCTCCAGGGGTCATTGTGCCCAATGTGACAATTCATCTTGCTTCATGCTGAGCCAGAAATTTTGGGGGGATTTCCTCCCCTGATTCCAGGGATAGAATCAATACCCCTAACCATAAGTGATTTCGGGTCATAATTGTGATGGACTTTAAAATATCTCAGGACGGTTTTTAATTCAGAAATGTCAGACACTGTCTTGGCTGCGCCAATGTCCCTCACATGCTCAAGCACCCTTACTCTCTGCTCTCTTGATGTAAGGCCCACTGAGATCTGTGAGCACCCACTAGTAGCATAATAAATTACATTCATGCTACTGCAAAATATATGATGTTTAATTTGAAATTGCCTTCTCACCATCTGCTATGTCCCATGTGGTGCAGCGAAGGAGGTTGGCCTGTTGTACCCATGTATGATACACCTACGACTGTACCCCGTCAGGTCAAACCTTGTCTTAAGGTGTCTAGCCTGCATCTCAAATTTGCATCCAAGAAGCAGATCTGCCTCATCCTTAGGAACTGTCCAACTGGGTCAGCCCTAGTGGTGGCGGAATTGTGAGCAGATGTTGCATGTATCAGGGATTTGACAGATGTTGATTTCCTGTAAACATCAGTCTGCATGAAAGAATTGTCATCAATCTCAAGAACGATGTCCAAAAAGTCAATCCTCCTGGCATTATGCTTGTAAGTTAGGGTGATATTGAATGGATTGATGCTGAATTGATCTATAAATACCTCAAGCTCCCGCACCGTCCCCTGCCACAACAGAAAATCATCTACATATCTAAGCCAGCACAGCACATGGACAAAGGCCACCCCTCCAACCAACTGCTGTACCAGAATAGTAGAACAATAAACAAGTTGATAAGATTAGTTTTTTTATCAATATACAGTCATGGCCAAAAGTATTCACACCCCTGCAATTCTGTCAGATAATACTCAGTTTCTTCCTGAAAATGATTGCAAACACAAATTCTTTGGTATTATTATCTTCATTTAATTTGTCTTAAATGAAAAAACACAAAAGAGAATGAAGCAAAAAGTGAAGTCTGATGTGGGGCCGTCTAAGTCTTTGGTCCAAAAAACTCTAAGCACAGCCAGACATGGAAATTTTCCGTGTTTGGGCTGTGCGTGTTGCAATAACATGCTGAAAGGGGAAACCTTTTGCCACCCACATACTGGTAAGAAGTTTTCTTTGAATGAGAGATATACTTGCTCTTCAAGCTATGTGGTGTACATGATAGTGTGCCCATGTGGGCTTATCTATGTGGGAGAGACGACCATGGAGATAAGGGCCCGCATCAGCAAGCATAAGAGCACAGTGAGGACTGGCCATACAGAGTTACCTGTTCCGAAACATTTTATTGAAAACAGACATTCAGTAAACCAACTTAGGTTCAGGGTGATAGACAGTGTCCCGCCTCTTAGAAGAGGTGGAGATAGGTTACCAATCTTAAGAAAGAAAGAATTACGATGGATTTATACGTTGGGGTCCTTACAACCAAGAGGCTTAAATATAGACTTTAATTTACATACTTGTGTTCCCTAAGTGCGTCATGTGGTCATTTTCGGTATTTGTTTTTAACTTGACACTGTATTATATGGATAATTCTCTGTTTTTGTTTTTTATTTTTTAGATTGAATGGCTTCAGTCGGACGTCACGAGGCGGGGTTACCTGGGAATATTCTTTTGGATGGAGCATCCGTATATTATCTGGCAACCTCCCTGTGTTTCCCTCCTTATGCCCCCCGACTGTCGCTTAATAGTACACTGTTTCTTTAAACTGTATCTGCGTCTTTAGTGTATCACTAGGATGGAGTATCCACATATTTGATATTCTCCCTGGGATTTCTCGTTTTATGTCCCCCGACTGTCGCTTAATTACATACTGCTTCATGTAATTATATCTATGTTCATATTGCATTAAATACATATGTTGGTTTGTCTCAGGATTGCAGGGATTTTTTCCTTCCCTGTGACTTCTTACAGGTTCGGGTGTTTACATGTCGTCTAGGTGACCGGCATGATCCTGTGTCATGTGATGCGGCTGGGGGTGGAGCGGAGTCTGACATCGCCGGAAGGTCCGCACTTCGTTGTGAGTATGTGGACATTTCCGGGTTGCGGTGTGCCTGCGCTCTCACACCGCCGCAGAACGATGACCGGGTCTGAATGCCGGATGTTGCTGCAAATGATAGCTGACAGGTACGGCTTTTCCGATTGGATAATATGGCAGGACGGAATGTCCTGATATTGCTGATAGGCACATTTTGGGGGTGGGCCAGTGAACAGGTCATTGGTTCTACTTGTGCCCCTACTTCATGCGGATTGGCCATTATTTCCATGACGACCGGACGATGCACAGAGCGGATTGCACGGTGGTGTATTTACATTTGCTGTGTTTGTAAAGCTTGATATATTTCCTCAATTGATGACTATTGGAGATATCTATGTTAGGTGATTTTTAATTTAATAATGTCTGATGTCTGTTTTGAACATGGTTTTATTATGTATAATCTGTGGGTGGCGTCCTGATGGTGATTGGTGCCCTGCGTGGTATCCACACTATTTAAGGCCGTCCCTTTTTACTTTGTGTATGCTTGATAAAGACCTGCTCAGGTCGAAACGTCGCTTGCTTTGATGGCACAATAAACTCTTTTGTATATACTTCACCAGGATGGAGCGCTGTGATCCTTTTTTCTGAAGTTTCCTGTAAACATCAGTCTGCATGAAAGAATTGTCATCAATCTCAAGAACGATGTCCAAAAAGTCAATCCTCCTGGCATTATGCTTGTAAGTTAGGGTGATATTGAATGGATTGATGCTGAATTGATCTATAAATACCTCAAGCTCCCGCACCGTCCCCTGCCACAACAGAAAATCATCTATATATCTAAGCCAGCACAGCACATGGACAAAGGCCACCCCTCCAACCAACTGCTGTACCAGAATAGTAGAACAATAAACAAGTTTAGTTTTTTATCAATATACAGTCATGGCCAAAAGTATTCACACCCCTGCAATTCTGTCAGATAATACTCAGTTTCTTCCTGAAAATGATTGCAAACACAAATTCTTTGGTATTATTATCTTCATTTAATGTGTCTTAAATGAAAAAACACAAAAGAGAATGAAGCAAAAAGCAAAACATTGATCATTTCACACAAAACTCCAAAAATGGGTCAGACAAAAGTATTGGCACCCTCAGTCTAATACTTGGTTGCACAACCTTTAGCCAAAATAACTGCGACCAACCGCTTCCGGTAACCATCAATGAGTTTCTTACAATGCTCTGCTGGAATTTTAGACCATTCTTCTTTGGCAAACTGCTCCAGGTCCCTGATATTTGAAGGGTGCCTTCTCCAAACTGTCATTTTTAGATCTCTCCACAGGTGTTCTATGGTATTCAGGTCTGGACTCATTGCTGGCCACCTTACAAGTCTCCAGTGCTTTCTCTCAAACCATTTTCTAGTGCTTTTTAAAGTGTGTTTTGGGTCATTGTCCTGCTGGAAGACCCATGACCTCTGAGGGAGACCCAGCTTTCTCACACTGAGCCCTACATTATGCTGCAAAATTTGTTGGTAGTCTTCAGACTTCATAATGCCATGCACACGGTCAAGCAGTCCAGTGCCAGAGGCAGCAAAGCAACCCCAAAACATCAGGGAACCTCCGCCATGTTTGACTGTAGGGACTGTATTCTTTTCTTTGAATGCCTCTTTTTTTCTCCTGTAAACTCTATGTTGATGCCTTTGCCCAAAAAGCTCTACTTTTGTCTCATCTGACCAGAGAACATTCTTCCAAAATGTTTTAGGCTTTTTCAGGTAAGTTTTGGCAAACTCCAGCCTGGCTTTTTTATGTCTCGGGGTAAGAAGTGGGGTCTTCCTGGGTCTCCTACCATACAGTCCCTTTTCATTCAGATGCCGACGTATAGTAAGGGTTGACACTGTTGTACCCTCAGACTGCAGGGCAGCTTGAACTTGTTTGGATGTTAGTCGAGCTTCTTTATCCAACATCCGCACAATCTTGCGTTGAAATCTCTTGTCAATTTTTCTTTTCCGTCCACATCTAGGGAGGTTAGCCACGGTGCCATGGGCTTTAAACTTCTTGATGACACTGCGCACGGTAGACACAGGAACATTCAGGTCTTTGGAGATGGACTTGTAGCCTTGAGATTGCTCATGCTTCCTCACAATTTGGTTTCTCAAGTCCTCAGACAGTTAATTGGTTCTTCTTTCTCCATGCTCAATGTGGTACACACAAGGACACAGGACAGAGGTTAAGTCAACTGTAATCCATGTCAACTGGCTGCAAGTGTGATTTAGTTATTGCCAACACCTGTTAGGTGCCCCAGGTAAGTTACAGGTGCTGTTAATTACACAAATTAGAGAAGCATCACATGATTTTTCGAACAGTGCCAATACTTTTGTCCACCCCCTTTTTTATGTTTGGTGTGGAATTATATCCAATTTGGCTTGAGAACAATTCTTTTTGTGTTTTTTCATTTAAGACAAATTAAATGAAGATAATAATACCAAAGAATTTGTGTTTGCAATCATTTTCAGGAAGAAACTGAGTATTATCTGACAGAATTGCAGGGGTGTGAATACTTTTGGCCATGACTGTATAATCATGAATAGGCACGATAAAATAAAAACACTTCTACTCACCTCCTGCGCTGGAGTCGTTCTAGCAGTATCAACACTCGCATTCCCTGGGATTACGCGCAGAGGAGGCAATGACGCCCGAGCTGATTGTGCGCAGCACTCACATGTCATGACACCTCACAACAGCCCCCAAAATGCGAGTGCCAACACTGCTGGAACAGGAGGTGAGTATAGGCATTTTTATTTTATTTGGGTCAAACATGAAGAGCGAGAAGGGGCTGTTGAAGTAGTGGACAACCCTTTTAATGTGTCATACGGGTATGAATTGCTTTTATCTCACTTTTTTTGTTCATTAATTTGTTCACATTTATTTGAGCTTCTTAATATGTGTTATTAGTTATTTACTTATATTTTCATTTATACTTTCTTTACTCCTGGGGCTTATGTTACCATGTAACATCAAATCTGTTTTCACTACAGTTCTCATACACTACTAAACATGATAAGATAACAGCACATTCGATTATTGTTATTCATGTGACTATGGATAGTTACAGGTCCCTATTGGACTTGCAAAATCACTGTTCTCGAAGAAGTAAATGAGATACAAAAGAAATTGAAATATTTTTTTTCCTTCTTTTTCATAATTTGATCAATACAAACAAGAAGTGAAATTCTCATCTCTGGGAAGACAGTTGATAAGTATGACATGTTTTGTTTTTTTTACATTCCCATACACACTTTCGGTTCTTACCTGTTATACCACCACATTTTTTTTAAAGTAGACCAACGTCTGCTTTAAAATAAGGAATAAAACTTATTTTACTTGTGGAATTTAAAAAAAGACCCTGGAGTGGTGCCATCATAAGAATGTAGTCAATAATTGAGGTTTCTTATCAAAGTTACGGTCTGGAAAACAAAAGCTGAAAATATAGCTTTCCTGTGAAGTGTGGGCCACTTTGAAGATCCATGCGAGTGCTCAAAGTGTTATCCCTGTGGATGACTCCAAATTCCTGGATGCCACCGTCCTTGCCCTTTAGGATATGTTCACACATACAATTCTGCTGCCGACCTATAATGTTATATACACATATTCAAAGTCTTTTAACAACACTGCACAGTTTGCGTGCGTCTGCTGGGTACTTTCCTTGATCTTTGTCAACTTCAATAGAAACCATGTCTGCATCATAGAGTCGCTCTGCACGATTTTTTATTTTCTCATTATGAGACCTCCGCTGCAGAAATGCTACCGTGAAATCCTCAGTGGAAACATTCATGTGAAATTTGCTGTGGAAATGCTATAGCTAACTACACAGCAATATTTACCGCTGTGGACACTGATGTGAAATCAGTGAGGCCAATATTTCTTGACACCCGCAGGAAAAATTGACAAGCTACAGATCCCGGCTCCAAAATACTCATCAATATACCCTTCAGATATTGTTTTTGCAGAGTGTGTAACAGGCGGCCATAGTAAAGAAGCTGCTGCTAATATGATTTGAAAGGATATTTTAGTTGGCAGAAGCTAAGTATAATTTCGTGGGTGGACTGAGCAATCCTTCTCCCGTAAAGTGGTGTTTTAACTTTTTTCTGGAAAGTCACTTTAAATTACAGCCCGGTTGTCTTAAAGGGAATCTGTTATCGGGGTTTTGCCACCTAGTGTGAGAGCCGCATAATGTAGAGACAGGGATCCTGATTCCAGCAATGTGTCACTTACTGGGCTGCTTGCTGTAGTTTTGAAACAAATTACAATTTCATCTGCAGGAGATTATCATGAGAGGATCTTTAAACCTGCTGCCATGTAGTCCTCCATCTACATGAGCTCTGTATAGCCCCGCGCCCACCACTTATTGGCAGCTTTCTGTTTACACTGTACAAGAGCGGATAGCTACCAATCAGTGTTGTGGGCGGGGTTATACAGAGCTCAGCATTCAGAGATCTGCTAGTTCTGCAGCAGAAAAATTGATTTTATCAAGATGACAGCAAGCAGCCCAGTAAGTGACACATCACTGAAATCAGGGTTTTTTTTTCTCTCAGATGGGGCAGCAAAAACCTGGTGACAGGTCCCCTTTAACTGGGCTTATACTTTGAGGATAAACCTCTTTTATTCATTATTTCGTCAACAATTAACTGTTTACTACAGGTCCAGTTGCACAAACTATAGTACATCCATGTGTAGGAAATTTTACATGCAGGTTTCAAAAGTGACACCATCGGAATACAGCCTTACACAGCACCTATTCCACTTTGTCACAAGGATTATGAGCAGAGGACCGTCCTCTCTGATGTCAGTTTAGCACTAACCTATAGAAGTAAATAGAGAATTGCATGCTCTTATATAAAACAGGATCTTATGTTTCCCATCCATTTAGCTTTCCTGCAAATTTCTGCCCAGTACATAATTAGAATCGGTAACTATGTGCCAGCAGAACAAAAGGCTCAACAGATTGTTTTGACACCAAGAAAAAAGACAGAACATTTTGTACGGTCATAACATCTGTTTAATATTTGCACAAAAATGAAGATACATGTTCAGTGCACTTATTAATTATGTTGATAGAAATTCAAATTAGAGAAAACAGATGTTGTAATCTCTTTCCCAGGATTAAACTCCAGGAGTTGGGCAACTATCTAGCTGTGGGGCATACTAAGCATGGTGATTGGAATAGATGAGTGGATGAATGAGATGATATTGCAAGGGCACCAATACCTCTATCAATCCCACCCGACTTAGTAGTCAGATTCATGTTCTAACTGGCATAATGTAGTGAATATACAGCTGATGGTAAAATAAGTGAAAAAGTTTCAGCTACAATACCAGGCCAAGGCATTTATCTTTTTTCAATAATTTTGCTAGTCAACTGCAATATTATTGTATTTTTTAATGGGAACCATCATTAACATCTTGGGATTCTAGGTGGCCATGGTGTAACCTAATACAGTAACACAAAAAAAAGTAAGCAAAAACCCTGGGACAGTTTAAAAAAAACTTCTAATCGCATATCCTTAATATTACAAGTAGCCAAGGAGAAAAGAAAATTGTGTGTTTGAAAAATCACCCTCCGAACGGAATTTATGAGGAAGATTAAGGAGGCAATGTTTCTTTTACTAAAATAAATCACTGTGTGTTTTCAGCTTTCAATGATATAAGTGTTATTCTTGCTTTTTCCACAATGGATGTTAGGAGCATGTTGATGGTGTTTATTTGGTCTTTTGTGAAGAGAAGACAAGCACTGATAAATGAAGTATTGATTTCTTCTATTGTTCTCTCCCAGCATCATAAGCAAAGTAATAGCTTTATATATAGTGAGCAAAATCAGTTCTTCGATCTAGTACTGTATAATCTATTTAGTAAATAGCAGCTCATGTTCTCCATTGGCTTACTTTCATGGTGAGCTATGATAGTACAAACAACCCATGGTATTATGACACAGATTATTATTAAAAAGTAGAAGGTAAGGCATGATATTATTGAAATACTACTGTACATGGTGAAAGGCTTTCCTAAAAACTATTCTTGAATTTCTGTTTCTTTGTTTATTCTGCCCCCCCCCCAAAAAAAAAAAAAAATCTGAAAAAAGTGATTAAAAAAGTTATGCACTCAAAAATGGTACCAATAAAAACTTAACATCATCCCGCAAAAACAAGCTTTGACATGACTCAGCAGAAATATAGAAAAATTATAGCTCTGAAAATATAGCACTGCAAAAAGGTTTTCAGAGTAATGAAGTGTTGTTAGTGTTTTAAAGTAGCAAAACATAAAAAAACTGTATAATTCTGATATTGCAGTAATTGTACTGACCTAAAGAATACAGCACGATCTGCAGTGTTATGAAAAAATAAAATAAATAAATGCAATTACTGAACTGCTGTTGATTAGGGTTGAGCGACTTTCATTTTTTTAAGATCGAGTCGGGTTTTGTGAAACCCGACTTTGTCCAGAGTCGAGTCGAGTGCAGTCGGCCGATTATCACTGAAAGTCGGGGATCGACCGAAACACGAAACCCAATGCAAGTCAATGGGGAAGCATAGTCGGCAGTGAGTGGAGGCCAGGAAAACACCTACAGTGCCCATTTTAATGCCAAAAACATCCATTCTTGTTTCTGAAGCTTGTCAATCTTAATTAACTTTATAATAATAGTTGGGCATTGGAAATTGGGGGTCATTTGGCAAAAGTTGTGGGGGGAGTAGGGCTGGCTCAAGTTTTTCGTGGGCCCAGGAAACGCGGACTACGTCACGGCGGTGGAGCAGGGAGAGGTAAGTATTTCAACGTTGCAAGTGTCAAGGTGAAAATATACTTTCTTATATACTTTTGTATTTTTATACTTTTATACTGTGAAACAATAAGTTTTTCCTAACTGCTTGCTAATGCAAATGTAATTGTATTTAAAGATGGCTGCCAGTGTTCAGTTTCGTTTCAGTTTAGTGACCGAAGGGTTAAGAGTCATTTCTTTGGAAATCGAAACTTAGGAATGTGAAAGAAGAGGAGGAATTCACCGGGAGACGTCAGGACAAATCAGGAAGACTGGATGCTAACTTAAACCCCGCCTAATGCACGCCTTCCCCTAACACTCAATATAGTATTGTGTATTTTAGAATAAAGCCAGTTGCTGTGACCGTTACACACATGTGTGTGGATCCACGAGCATGCACTGAGATTGAACCAGCTACCTGTCTGACTCATTCTTACCCGGTACCACATGCTTATAGTTTAATTTGGAATGACTGGTGAAGGAAGGATGTATTTGTCGTTACGACCCCGACAATTGGCAGCCCAACGGGGGGCGTGGCCAGCGATCCGAGACCCCCTGGACCCATGCCTGGATGTCTGTGGATGATACCCGTAGTGGCTGACCTCGAGGACTGATCACCCTCCGCACACGGTAAGTGGCGATCATATACATTGTATGTGTCACACTTGCTAGTGTCTCAGCCGTTATTGGTTTGTCTGTGGTCTCCTTGGGTCCAGGAGGTGACCGGTCGAGTGGTGAGATCGAACGCGATCCTGTGCCACGCTCTGAACCAGCAACTGAGAGATGTCGCATTCTGTGCGTCCTCTGTACACCACACCTCCTCCACCGGTCATTGTACTCCGTTCAACCACCCTACCCGTGACTATTGTCTAGTAGTGAAGTGGAGTGATAAATTGAGCCAGTTGTTAGATTGTGGGGCAGCTTAGAGAAAGGGATAGGAGACGCAGCCTCTGTGATATTGTACTAACAGGTAATTAAGACGTCCCGAGTGGGGGACCACCAGAATTTTGAGTACAAACAGGTAATTAAGACGCCCTGTACGGAGCCACCAGAAATAGGTAATTAAGACGTCCCGGAACGGGACCACCAGAAACAGGTAATTAAGACGCTCCGTATGGGACCACCAGAATTTTTGTGGAGGGCTCTCACTAGGAGACCGCCTCCCAACGGTTTGGGATATCGTGGCAGGATAGTCTGTTAATCACTGTTGTTCAGGTTAGGGACGGAAACGTTGAGCGAGAGGCTCCGTGTTTTTAGAATATCAGTGTTGAAGATCGCTGCCAGTGGCCTACTGCAGGAGGCCATAGTATCCTGGGAGCCAAGCTGCGTATCTTAAAGCAAAGGAAGTCCGTGCCCCACAAGTTAGATGAGGATGCTGTGGAAGTCAAGACAATGGTCACGGGAGGGCAAGAGACAGTCAAGAAGCTTATCTGCGAGTTGCGCGAGGCTTAAAGAACAAAGGATGAAAATAGGTTGATGGAGAGGGAGGGTCAGAGAATACAGAGCCCGTGTTTGGTTATAAAATGCCTTTGAACTGTGATCTTACAGATTGAAAAATGGCCACCGTGCCACTGATGATGAAAATGCAGTCTCAGCCAGCGCCCTGTAATGGCGACGGGATGAGCTCTCCAGAAGCGTAGGTGTGTCCTGTTTGTGTTGTGCAGAATCCAACCTGGGTGGAAACCTGCCGTGTGTGTGTGTACGGGCCGTCCTTGGGGCTCCGCCCAGACCACGGAGGATCATAGGAAAGTTTTGTAGAAATTAAGTCTGAAAACTGCTGCAATTTGTTACTTTGTGGGAGATGGGAGGGGCGGAGCGGACCGCTGCGAGATTTCTTTGTCAGTTCTCCTCTTTTCTCCTGATCTGCGCTATGTGCTGGAGAAAGGGGGGTATACAGCTGGGCTTTTGTATTCTCCCTTGTGCGCTGTGGAATGCAGCGAAAGTTCTTATCTCCGTGTTACTAGATGGGAGGGGGTGAGTGAATCCCTGCGCGACCTGCTTGCAATTTTTCCCTTCGGTGCTGTGGGCTACAGAGAGGGGGGCCATGTATTGCATTCCAAAGTTTTCTCTGTCCTTGGTTTAGTATACGCTGAGAGATTTGTGTTTAAAGCAATAAGTACTGTATGAAATTGAAAGTGAAATAGATCTGTGCCTAGTCTTAGAGTAAAACTTGTAAGTAATTGAAAGATTGGTAATTACCTGTATCAAGTTGAGTGGTTGATATATAGCAAATTGAAGATCAACAGGGGGGCTCCCTGTTAGATAATATGGTCCCTCCCCAGGAAATTAAGCCTCTTCTCCCGACTGTAAGCTCTGTACCCCTCAATCCCAAAGCACCAATATACTGGGTTGCCAAAACTTAGTGCGCCTCTATTCTATGATCCTGTCGGGTGGATTTGTGATGTATACGGAGTTACTAATTCTCAGTGTAGAGAGGTCTGTTACAATTGTGGAGCGAGTAGATTCAGGGTCGTAGCCCCCACCTTTCCCTTGCTAAACGCTGACAGCAATTCCCTGCTCCAAATACAGCCCCCACCCCACCGCAGTCCGCAGTACATGGACGAAGCTTCATTCCTTATCAGAGTCTATGTAACAGAGTTCAGCCCCTGCCCTCCCCACCTTACACAAATCTAGTCTCATACTAAAATATCCCTTTTAACCCTGTCTGGGAATCTCACTCCCCAGCCCCATGTCAATTCTTAGACCAAGAGCTTGTTTTAATCGGTGTAAATGGCAGACCCCCCAGCCCGAAAAGGCCCCTACATCTCCTCTTCCCGTGAAACCTTCACACTTACAAGGCCAGACTTTCCAGGAATCTGAAGTTTGGTTCCCCTGTCATTCACGTTACTACATCACATCTCAGGAATCCCAGGTTCTTTTCTCAGTGGGGTATGGGGACATAATTACCCACCAGATAGGAGCCATAGTGAACCCAGCAAATTCTACCCTGTCATATAGAGGTGGTTTGGTTTAACAGATAGCTAACAAGGGAAGCCCAGCCATAGCCCAAGAGTGTCAGGCCTACCTTGCCACTTATGGTCCCTTGCATCCAGGAAACACTATGTCCACCCAAAGAGGGAATTTGCCCTGTGATATAGTGCTACACACTGCAGGCCCTATATATGATTACAAGACACCCGAGCACTGCCGTACAGTATTGCAGACTGCCTTGCAGACAGAGCTCACCTATGCAGGACATGCTACAGGTGTGCTGATTCAGCTTCATGGAGACAAATAGAGACCTGTTGCTTATTACAGCGGCCGCCTGGATACGGTGGCAAGAGGAAGTCCCTTATGTGTTTGGGCTGTGTTGTCTGTCCAGCTGTTGCTACACAAGTCTTTAGAGATTGTTTTGGATCACCCACTGACGGTCTATACCCCACACGATGTACATAGTATCCTTAACCAAGTATAACCTAGCCACATGTCCATGGCTGGACAGCTGCGACTCCAGTGTGCTAATGTGACTTTGAAAAGGTGCACTGTCCTAAACCCCGCTACTCTTCTCCTAGTTCCCCTGGATCCAAAGGGGGGAGGAGTAGGTGACATGAGCAAGGACACTCTTTTTCTTTCTAGAATGGATCCAGAGGAACAAGATTAGGTTTCCAAACCCCATGATTGTCTAGAATTAATGTCTTAGGAAACGGCTGGTCTCTAGTGTGCTCATTCTAATGCTGATTTTGAGCTTTTTGTAGATGGATCCCGTCACCAAGATGACCAAGGACGCTACTGTACCAGATATGCTGTGGTCTCAGAACATGAGGTAATCAAGGCAGAGTCAATGCCAGCTCATATGTCTGCACAAGAAGCAGAGCAAACTAGCAGAAGGTAAGACTGTAAATATCTACACTGATTCCAGGTATGCTTTTGGCATTGCACACGATTATGGGCCTATCTGGAGAGCCAGGGCTTTCCTGACAGCAAATGGCCACCCCATTAAACATGCTGAGGCAGTCCAGCAACTTATGAATGCACTACAGCTTCCCACCCAAGCAGGCATCATAAAGGTAAAGGCACATACCAAAGGCACTGATGGACGGACAAAGGGTAACACACTGGCAGACCAGGCTGCCAAGAAAGCAGCAAGCACTCCTGTAGCCTCTAAAGTACATCACCTAGACACCCCCGTATCTCCACTTGTGTTGAAAGACATCTTAGCCCGGTTACAAGAACAGGCAAGTAAGGAGGAGAAAAATAGGTGGCAAGAGATAGGGGCTTGCTCTGATACCGTCACTGGACTATGGGGGAGGGGTGAAAGGGTCTGCCTGCCACAGGTACTGTACCCAATGATGGCACAGGTTCTGCACGGGAATGCGCACCACTCGAAGACGGCCATGTGTGACACCCTACAGAGACAATGGATTGCCCCCCGGGTTTTCCACCTGCACAGAAAGGCAGGTACAGAGCTGCATGATATGTGCCACACATAATCAGAGTAGGACAGTGAAAACTCCATCCAAACACACTCCCCGGCCCCTTTAACCCATTCCAGAGACTGCAGATTGATTATATTCAGTTACTCAGGGTAGGGACGTATGAGTATGTGTTGGTCTGCATTGATTTATTTTCAGGTTGGCCAGAAGCCTACCCAGTTGTCAAAGCTACGGCTAAGACAACGGCGAAGAAACTGATGGCTGAAATCATATGCAGGTATGGAGTTCCAGAAGTCATTGAAAGTGATCGGAGTTCCCATTTTACTGGAGAGATCATGTCAGAGGTAATGGCAGCACTGGGGGTAAGTCAAGCATTGCATAGTCCATACCATCTGTAGAGCAGTGGAAAAGTGGAGAGACTAAATGGAACTCTTAAGCTTAAAATCCAGAAGGCAATGACAGAGACTGATAAACCATGGACAGATTGCCTTACTCTAGCTTTGTTTTCAGTAAGATATACCCCAAACAGGAAGACAGGACTGTCACCGTATGAGATTCTGTTTGGCAGGAGCCCCAATTTTGAATGTTTCTTTCCATAACAGTTGCAACCCAAGTACCAGGACTTGACTAGCTATGTGCAGGCCTTACATGGACACTTTGCCAAAGTGCATTTAACTGTCTTCAGTTCTCTTCCAGACTCAGACAAGGTTCCTGGACACCATCCCTTTGTGCCAGGAGACCTGGTGTATGTGAAAAAGTTTGTGCGCAGAGATTGTCTCCAGACGAGATTTGAAGGACCCCACACGGTGATCCTGGTCACCCCCACTGCAGTAAAACGTGAAGGAAAGAGCACCTGGATCCATGCCTCACACTGTAAAAGAGACCGAACCAGTGTTTAGTCACAGTAGTGACTGAAAGGAAATGTTGCTGTTGTTTTTGATCCTGGAACTGAGGGCCATCCTCGCCCCTACCTCTTCGGCCCCTATTGTAAATAAGAATTCTGGTCCCACTATTCTCTGGGTAAACCTGACAGCCCTGGTAAATATCTGGCGATTTGATTTCTGTGATGTAGTCAAGTACCTCGAGACTGAACGGGTGGTAGAGGGAATCATCCAGTTTTTATATGTGTGCTACCAGAAATGACAACAATAACTGTTATTATTGGACCGATGCTGCCCGGAATACGGGAGATGATTGGGGATATAAACCTAGCGAAGCCATGTTCCCAAGGATGGGACGGGTAGGAGTCTTCGTGAGAGAATGCATCTAACAGCCCTTCTGCAATCACTTAGGGGCTGTAAATGGGGTAAAAGTTGTCACCCCCTCCTCCTAAATCTTGAAAACCCCCAATCTGCTGATCTGCAGACGTCCGTATTGGGAAGGCATTATAATTATGTATTTAGTGCTGGACCATATGCGTATTTAGGCCATATACAGCTCCAGGATATTAGCTCTAGACCAACCAAGGCCCCTGTTACCAGTACAGCTAAAACAAGCCCAGGTGAGCGTTTGCAAAATGTAGTTAATGAAGTGATCCCCATTCCAGGTCTCAGTTGGCAAGAGGTTTTCTCCATAGAAACACAAACAGCCCCAAGGAAAAAAACCTATGGTTAGAATGGGTGAAATACAATGTAAGAGTCCAGAATATCTCTGTAGGATGTATTGCTTGTGCTGCTGCGAATACACATCTATACACACATGCATTGCTTTTTCCTGATGACAACACCACTGCCTGTGTCATGAATTTGTTGAAAGGTTTGAAGTCCACTGATTGCCCAGATTATGTCCCACTATTTCATAAGGAACCCAGACTAAAGGTCCTAGGAGAAGTAACCGTATTAGCTGACAATTACAGCTGCTATAATTCCCAAGACACCACAGGTACACCAGTAGGGATCTTCAAGACAGGTTTCTGCAAAGGGAACAGTTCTCTAGATACTGATTTGCTAATTAAACATACACAATATATGTACACTAAAGATACCTGATGAACCTACCAGAAAGAGGAGAAGTTTTGATCAGCTCCACATGAGTTATGAAGAAGATCCACTAGTATATATTGATACCATTGGAGTGCCAAGGGGGGTGCCTGACCAGTTTAAAGCCCAGAACCAGATTTATGCCGGCATTGCTTCTATTATCCCACAGGTGCAGATTAATAAAAATGTTGAATGGATCAATTATATATATATATTACAGTGAACAAAGATTTGTCAATTATAGCTGTGATGCCTTTCAGGGTATAGTTGAGGATTTGGGCCCTAACACTTGTATGACCCGTGCGGCAACCCGACCTAAGAGAATTACACTGAATCCTGTCCAGACAAGATCACATGTAGTGACATAAGAAGCTGACACAGGATTGTGGTTGGTGGATAGTGGAGACATTAACTTTTGGGAGTAGGCTGACAGTAATCCTTTTGGGAAGGAGCTGTAGACCAGCATGTCATGTCGCCCCCCACCACCAGAGAACCAACCACACCAGGTAGGGTAAGACAGATACAGGAGTATTATCCCTGGAGGCCCTCTGACTAGCTAGCTACGCTAAAGCAATTGGCTGACCCTGAGAACCAAACTTTCCCATTTTACAGACAAACAATGACCACATGTTGGACGTATAAGTGCACCTGGGCAGGCCTAGGTAGTTAGTGAGCACAAAAACAGGTGACGAGCTAGGACGCAAATTAAGACTTTTTACAGATGTGACAAAAGGAGAGAGTGTAGAGCTATACTTTGGACGGTTACAGCTGAAATGGAAAGACATGAGGTACAGTCCCATAAACCCACTTGATGTTAGAGTATTGGTAAATACATTCATTGACGGTATGACCAATGACTTACGATACGAAATATAGACAGCCAGACCTGAATGGCGAAATGAAGATCCAAAAGACCTGAAGGTTTCTAAAGAAGTTGAACGAATTAGGACAATAAGACGATGTGTCATGTATGCTGGAGTAGACACATCTTTCTTCTCCAGTTGGTTAGGTGGGATCGAGGGATTCCTTCAATAAGTTTGTTTGGTACTGATTGCCCTCCTTGTAATTGGATCAATAATTCTCTGTTGTGTTATTCCCTTGTATAAAAAGGTTATTGCCAAAGCAACTCCGACTGGCACCTTCCTCAATCAAGAAGTAGACACACCAGAGTACGATGGTACTGATCCATGGGAGATCCCTAAGTATATTCCCCTCAAGAGAGTAGACAAAACCCCCCATTCTCAGATGATGTTAAGAGATTTAGTTTAGGGACAGTGGGAGAACTCCATGTGAGGTTAGTGAAGGGTTCAGCTGCCTGGAGGACTCTCGCTAGGGGAGAGCTTCTGAGGTGTCTGGATGAAGAAATCCACCTCCCCTTTTCCCATCACATGGACAGTCTCGAAGGATCTTTCTTTAAGGGAAAAACTTAGTGTTTAGGGGGGGATTGTCAAGGTGAAAATATACTTTCTTATATACTTTTGTATTTTTATACTTTTATACTGTGAAACAATAAGTTTTTCCTAACTGCTTGCTAATGCAAATGTAATTGTATTTAAAGATGGCTGCCAGTGTTCAGTTTCGTTTCAGTTTAGTGACCGAAGGGTTAAGAGTCATTTCTTTGGAAATCGAAACTTAGGAATGTGAAAGAAGAGGAGGAATTCACCGGGAGACGTCAGGACAAATCAGGAAGACTGGATGCTAACTTAAACCCCGCCTAATGCATGCCTTCCCCTAACACTCAATATAGTATTGTGTATTTTAGAATACAGCCAGTTGCTGTGACCGTTACACACATGTGTGTGGATCCACGAGCATGCACTGAGATTGAACCAGCTACCTGTCTGACTCATTCTTACCCGGTACCACATGCTTATAGTTTAATTTGGAATGACTGGTGAAGGAAGGATGTATTTGTCGTTGCGACCCCGACACAAGTGCTGTGATCCTGAGCAAGCAGGGGGGGGCCCACTCGTTCGCATTGGCACTGGCACAGGGCCCCTCAAAGTATGGCGGTGTGTTTGCATGGCGGGGGCGCCTCCCACCAGCAGCGACACTTTTGCGTACTCTGAGGGGCCCTGTGCCAGTGACATCGCCAACGAGTATGCCCCCCCACCTGATGAAGGAACCTGCACTTTCATCTGCACCTTCCTCTTTGTCCCTGTGTAAGGTGGTATAACATGCGGGAAGGGGAACCTTACTTTCAGCAGGGTCAGATTCTGGCTGTGTAGAGTGCAAGGGGAATGTAGTGGTCTAGGTCAATGTACCAGCAGACTCATCTAGCAGTGGCTGGGCAATGGGCAGGATGAAGAGGAAACAGATATAGGGCCAAAGAATAAAGTAGGCTAAATGCAGTTCAAAATTGGTAACAGGACTAAACAGGCGGCATTGCTTTGTTCAGTGGAGTAGCAAACCCAAGAGCAGCAGACACTGTTTCAAGGGCCCAACCACACTAGTAGGCCAAATGCAGTTTAATATCTGATAGTATAGGCCGAAAGCCAGAAGGTAGAAGCTCAGCTTTATTCAGTTGAGGACAACACCAGGCAGGGGCAGACACCGTTAGTAGGCCGGAACCACCAATTTTTAAAAAAACAGCAATCAGAGCCAGAAGGTAGAAGCTCAGCTTTATTCAGTTGAGGACAACACCAGGCAGGGGCAGACACCGTTAGTAGGCAGGAACCACCAATTTTTTAAAAAACAGCAGTTAATCAGAGCCAGAAGGTAGAAGCTCAGCTTTATTCAGTTGAGGACAACACCAGGCAGGGGCAGACACCGTTAGTAGGCCGGAACCACCAATTTTTTAAAAAACAGCAGTTAATCAGAGCCAGAAGGTAGAAGCTCAGCTGTATTCAGTTGAGGACAACTTGAATTAGGGACTGCAGACAGACTTAGCAGGCTGTCCCCTGTGTGGACCATGCATCCAATACATTAACCCATTGCGCCACAAAGGACACGTAACCTTCCGTGGCCATGTCTACAGGTCCATGTGTCTGTTGTCAGGTGTACCTTTGGACTCACAGATTGACAGAATGCAAGGACAATGCGTTCTTTAACATGCTGGTGGAGGGGTGGGATGGCTTTTCTCGCAAAAGAATTGTCAACTGGGTAGCTCATAGCGTGGTACAGCGTAGTCCATCATGGCTTTATTAATATTAAAAAAAATAAAAAAATAGGCTCTATGCACTGTAAATTAGGTTCCAGGGGTACACGGGCAGCAGTGGTCTGGTCAGTGGAGGCCTAGTGGAAGGAGGGACCGCAGACAGGCTTCGAAGGCCTAACATTATAAAATGGGCTGGCTGTAGGCACTTTATAATTGGTTCCAGGGGTACATGGGCAGCAGTGGTCTGGTCAGTGGAGGCCTAGTGGAAGGAGGGACCGCAGACAGGCTTCGAAGGCCTAACATAATAAAATGGGCTGGCTGTAGGCACTGTAAAATACGTTCCAGGGGTACACGGGCAGCAGTGGTCTGGTCAGTGGAGGCCTAGTGGAAGGAGGGACCGCAGACAGGCTTCGAAGGCCTAACACAATAAAATGGGCTGGCTGTAGGCACTTTATAATTGTTTCCAAGGGTACACGGGCAGCAGTGGTCTGGTCAGTGGAGGCCTAGTGGAAGGAGGGACCGCAGACAGGCTTCGAAGGCCTAACACAATAAAATGGGCTGGCTGTAGGCACTTTATAATTGTTTCCAAGGGTACGCGGGCAGCAGTGGTCTTGTCAGTGGAGGCCTAGTGGAAGGAGGGACCGCAGACAGGCTTCGAAGGCCTAACATAATAAAATGGGCTGGCTGTAGGCACTGTAAAATAGGTTCCAGGGGTACACGGGCAGCAGTGGTCTGGTCAGTGGAGGCCTAGTGGAAGGAGGGACCGCAGACAGGCTTCGAAGGCCTAACACAATAAAATGGGCTGGCTGTAGGCACTTTATAATTGTTTCCAAGGGTACACGAGCAGCAGTGGTCTGGTCAGTGGAGGCCTAGTGGAAGGAGGGACCGCAGACAGGCTTCGAAGGCCTAACATAATAAAATGGGCTGGCTGTAGGCACTGTAAAATAGGTTCCAGGGGTACACGGGCAGCAGTGGTCTGGTCAGTGGAGGCCTAGTGGAAGGAGGGACCGCAGACAGGCTTCGAAGGCCTAACATAATAAAATGGGCTGGCTGTAGGCACTTTATAATTGTTTCCAGGGGTACACGGGCAGCAGTGGTCTGGTCAACGGAGGCCGATTGTAATGAGTGTCTGCCAGTTAGTAGTCAAAAACAACAATTAAATGTGAATGTCTCGCATTAAAAAAAAACAAAAACACTAAAGGGTGCAATCATTAGGTTCAGGGGTGGGATCCTCTGCGTTGTTTCAGACCTACTAATTTAGCGCAAAGTATTTACTGTGGTAAATAGAGGACACTGCCCCTGACTATGTTAAGTACCATCATACATGTCAACACAATGGTATTGTCAGTGGCAGGTATGGAAGGATGTCAGCGCATAGACTAAACATTGGTGGAAGTGTGAGAGATAACTGTGGAAGTGGTAGAGCAATGTTTGACCTGGGGGTGGGTGAACTCTCTTGTGGCCGGCGGTACAGGCCCAGGGCCCCTCATGTTACAACAGTGTGTCTGACGTTGGGTGCGCACCACCACCGCCAGAGACACTTTATTGTACTATGAGGGACCCAGTAGCAATGCCGTCGACCAAAAGCAAGCACACCCACCTCTTCAGACAAACAGCAGTCTCACGGGTGCTTGCGCCAAGTCGCGATACCACGGCCCCGTGTGGGGAGTTTGGCCATTTAGGGAGGTGTAAACATGTCGTATGCTGGACAATCAGCTGCAGAAAATTAGACATTAGAAAAGTAATTCACAGTAGTCCACAGGCAAGAGCTTTTCATAGGAAAGCTAGGTGTCGGCCGGGCAAGGTGGGGCAAAAGATTTCGAAATCCTGTTGTGGTTCATTTTAATGAATGTTAGATCGTCAACATTTTGGGTAGCCAGACGAGTCCTTTTTTCGGTTAATATTGAACCTGCAGCACTGAATACTCTTTCTGATAGGACACTTGCTGCCGGGCAAGCAAGCTCCTGCAATGCATATTGTGCCAATTCTGGCCAGGTGTCTAATTTTGATGCCCAGTAATCAAATGGGAATGACGGTTGAGGGATAACATCGATAAGGGATGAAAAATAGTTAGTAACCATACTGGACAAATGTTGTCGCCTGTCACTTTCAATTGATGCAGCAGTACCTGTCCTGTCTGCGGTCATAGCAAAATCACTCCACAACCTGGTCAGAATACCCCTCTGTCCAACGCCACTTCTGATGTGTGCACCCCTAACACTCCTAGTCTGCTGGCCCCTGGAGCTCGTGTGAGAACGATCACGTGCGCTGTGTGCTGGGAATGCCTGAAGCAAACGGTCAACAAGAGTTGATTGTTTGGTTGCTAATATTAGTTCCAAGTTCTCATGTGGCATAATATTTTGCAATTTGCCTTTATAGCGTGGATCAAGGAGGCAGGCCAACCAGTAATCGTCATCGTTCATCATTTTCGTAATGCGTGTGTCCCTTTTTAGGATACATAAGGCATAATCCGCCATGTGGCCAAAGTTCCAGTTGTCAAATCTCCGGTTGTGATTGGTTGAGGGGCAGTTTCAGGCAAATCTACGTCCCTTGTGTCCCTCAAAAAACCAGAACCCGGCCTTGCCACGCAACCAATTTCCAGTGCCCCCGGGAAAGCTTCCTCATTAAAAATATACTCATCCCCATCATCCTCCTCATCCTCCACCTCCTCTTCGCCCGCTAACTCGTCCTGTACACTGCCCTGACCAGACAATGGCTGAGTGTCATCAAGGCTTTCCTCTTCCTCTGGTGCAGACGCCTGATCCTTTATGTGCGTCAAACTTTGCATCAGCAGACACATTAGGGGGATGCTCATGCTTATTATGGCGTTGTCTGCACTAACCAGCCGTGTGCATTCCTCAAAACACTGAAGGACTTGACACATGTCTTGTATCTTCGACCACTGCACACCAGACAACTCCATGTCTGCCATCCTACTGCCTGCCCGTGTATGTGTATCCTCCCACAAAAACATAACAGCCCGCCTCTGTTGGCACAGTCTCTGAAGCATGTGCAGTGTTGAGTTCCACCTTGTTGCAACGTCTATGATTAGGCGATGCTGGGGAAGGTTCAAAGACCGCTGATAGGTCTGCATACGGCTGGAGTGTACAGGCGAACGTCGGATATGTGAGCAAAGTCCACGCACTTTGAGGAGCAGGTCGGAGAACCCAGGATAAGTTTTCAATAAGCACTGCACCACCAGGTTTAAGGTGTGAGCCAGGCAAGGAATGTGTTTCAGTTGGGAAAGGGAGATGGCAGCCATGAAATTCCTTCCGTTATCACTCACTACCTAGCCTGCCTCAAGATCTACTCTGCCCAGCCACGACTGCGTTTCTTGTTGCAAGAACTCGGACAGAACTTCCGCGGTGTGTCTGTTGTCGCCCAAAAACTTCATAGCCAATACAGCCTGCTGACGCTTGCCAGTAGCTGGCCCATAATGGGACTACTGGTGTGCAACAGTGTCATCTGCCGATGGAGTGGTTGGCCGACTGCGGTCTGTGGAAGAGCTGTAGCTTCTGCAGGAGGACGAGGAGGAGGAGGAGGGGGTGCGAACGCCTACAGCCAACTGTTTCCTAGACCGTGGGCTAGGCACAACTGTCCCGAAATTGATGTCCCCTGTGGACCCTGCATCCACCACATTCAACCAGTGTGCCGTGATGGACACATAACGTCCCTGGCCATGCCTACTGGTCCATGCATCTGTAGTCAGGTGCACCTTTGTACTCACAGATTGCCTGAGTGCATGGACGATGCGCTGTTTAACATGCTGGTGCAGGGCTGGGATGGCTTTTCTGGAAAAAAAGTGTCGACTGGGTAGCTCGTATCGTGCTTCAGCATACTCCATCAGGGCTTTGAAAGCTTCGCTTTCAACTAACCGGTAGGGCATAATCTCTAACGAGATTAGTCTAGCTATGTGGGCGTTAAAACCCTGTGTACGCGGATGCGAGGATAAGTACTTCCTTTTTCTAACCAGAGTCTCATGTAGTGTGAGCTGGACTGGAGAGCTGGAGATCGTGGACATTTCGGGTGTGCCGGTGGACATGGCAGACTGAGAGACGGTTGGAGACGGTATTGTTTCCGCCGGTGCCCTAGATGCAATATTTCCTCCTACAAAACTGGTGATTCCCTGACCCTGACTGCTTTTGGCTGGCAAAGAAACCTGCACAGATACTGCCGGTGGTGCGGAAAATGGTGGCCTTACAGTGACGGAAGGGATGTTGCGTTGCTGACTAGCTTCATTGGCCGAGGGTGCTACAACCTTAAGGGACATTTGGTAGTTAGTCCAGGCTTGAAAATGCATGGTGGTTAAGTGTCTATGCATGCAACTAGTATTGAGACTTTTCAGATTCTGACCTCTGCTTAAGCTAGTTGAACATTTTTGACAGATGACTTTGCGCTGATCAATTGGATGTTGTTTAAAAAAATGCCAGACTGCACTCTTCCTAGCATCGGATCCCTTTTCAGGGATTGCAGACTGAGCTTTAACCGGATGGCCACGCTGTCCTCCAACAGGTTTTGGCTTTGACACACGTATTGGGCCAGATACGGACCCGGCAGATGGAACCTGTTGCGATGTTGATGCCTGCTGCGGCCCCTCCTCCACCTCCGCTTCTGAACTACTGCCGCCTGCACCCTGTTCCCCCAATGGCTGCCAATCGGGGTCAACAACTGGGTCATCTATTACCTCCTCTTCGAGCTCGTGTGCAACTTCGTCTGTGTCACTGTGTCGGTCGGTGGTATAGCGTTCGTGGCGGGGCAACATAGTCTCATCAGGGTCTGATTGTGGATCAGTACCCTGAGAGGGCAATGTGGTGGTCTGAGTCAAAGGAGCAGCATAGTACTCTGGCTGTGGCTGTGCATCAGTGCACTCCATGTCAGAATCTACTTGTAATGGGCATGGCCTGTTAAGTGTTTCACTTTCTAAGCCAGGGACGGTATGTGTAAAGAGCTCCATGGAGTAACCCGTTGTGTCGCCTGCTGCATCCTTCTCTCTTGTTGTAGTTTTTGCTGAAGAGGACAAGGAAGCGACTTGTCCCTGACCGTGAACATCCACAAGCAACGCGCTGCTTTTACATTTACCAGTTTCAGAAGAGGAGGCAAAAGAGCTAGAGGCTGAGTCTGCAATGTAAGCCAAAACTTGCTGTTGCTGCTCCGCCTTTAAAAGCGGTTTTCGTACTCCCAGAAAAGAGAGCGTTCGAGGCCTTGTGTAGCCAGACGACGAAACTGGCTCCACAGCTCCAGACTTAGGTGGAATATTTTTATCCCCACGACCACCTGATGCTCCACTACCACTACCATCATTACCAGCTGACAATGAACGCCCACGGCCACGACGACCTCTTGCACCAGACTTCCTCATTGTTTTAAAAACTTAACCAAAGTAACTTTATTTGTTGCTGTCAAACAACTTACACGGTGAGCTATAACTTCAGTATGATTTCAATATCCCTTAACAGGTTGGTGAGACCACAAGGAAAATCAGGCACAATGTTACACACTCTGTTTTCTGTGGCACCAAATCACAGAGATGCCACACACGCAGGACTGTCACTCAAGCACAAATGTCAATATTAATCTCCCACTGTTTTATTTTTTTTTTCTTTTTCAGGGAGACTTTAGAAACCAAATAATAAAAAATAAATAGGCTTTCTATGGCCCACTGAGTGAGAGATGGCACACACAGGAGTCAGGAGTGGCACACAAGCAGAAAGGGCAATATCAATCTCCCACTGATTGATGTAGTGATTTTTTTTCAGGTAGATTTTAGAACCCAAATCAAGCAAAAAAATTAATAGGCTTTCTATGGCCCACTGAGTGAGAGATGGCACACACAGGAGTCAGGAGTGGCACACAAGCCCTGACTGAGGCCAATATTTTTCTCCCACTGATTGATGTAGTGATTTTTTTTCAGGTAGATTTTAGAACCCAAATCAAGCAAAAAAATTAATAGGTTCTCTATGGCCCACTGAGTGAGAGATGGCACACACAGGAGTCAGGAGTGGCACACAAGCAGAAAGGGCAATATTAATCTCCCACTGTTTTATTTTTTTTTTATTTTTCAGGGAGACTTTAGAAACCAAATAATAAAAAATAAATAGGCTTTCTATGGCCCACTGAGTGAGAGATGGCACACACAGGAGTCAGGAGTGGCACACAAGCAGAAAGGGCAATATTAATCTCCCACTGTTTTCTTTTTTTTTTCTTTTTCAGGGAGACTTTAGAAACCAAATAATAAAAAATAAATAGGCTTTCTATGGCCCACTGAGTGAGAGATGGCACACACAGGAGTCAGGAGTGGCACACAAGCAGAAAGGGCAATATTAATCTCCCACTGTTTTATTTTTTTTTTATTTTTCAGGGAGACTTTAGAAACAAAATAATAAAAAATAAATAGGCTTTCTATGGCCCACTGAGTGAGAGATGGCACACACAGGAGTCAGGAGTGGCACACAAGCAGAAAGGGCAATATTAATCTCCCACTGATTAATGTAGTGATTTTTTTTCAGGTAGATTTTAGAACCCAAATCAAGCAAAAAAATTAATAGGCTTTCTATGGCCCACTGAGTGAGAGATGGCACACACAGGAGTCAGGAGTGGCACACAAGCCCTGACTGAGGCCAATATTTTTCTCCCACTGATTGATGTAGTGATTTTATTTCAGGTAGATTTTAGAACCCAAATCAAGCAAAAAAATTAATAGGCTTTCTATGGCCCACTGAGTGAGAGATGGCACACACAGGAGTCAGGAGTGGCACACAAGCAGAAAGGGCAATATTAATCTTCCACTGTTTTATTTTTTTTTATTTTTCAGGGAGACTTTAGAAACAAAATAATAAAAAATAAATAGGCTTTCTATGGCCCACTGAGTGAGAGATGGCACACACAGGAGTCAGGAGTGGCACACAAGCCCTGACTGAGGCCAATATTTTTCTCCCACTGATTGATGTAGTGTTTTTTTCTCAGGTAGATTTTAGAACCCAAATCAAGCAAAAAAAATAATAGGCTTTCTATGGCCCACTGGGTGAGAGATGGCACACACAGGAGTCAGGAGTGGCACACAAGCCCTGACTGAGGCCAATATTTTTCTCCCACTGATTGATGTAGTGGTTTTTTTTTTCAGGTAGATTTTAGAACCCAAATCAAGCAAAAAAATTAATAGGCTTTCTATGGCCCACTGAGTGAGAGATGGCACACACAGGAGTCAGGAGTGGCACACAAGCCCTGACTGAGGCCAATATTTTTCTCCCACTGATTGATGTAGTGATTTTTTTTCAGGTAGATTTTAGAACCCAAATCAAGCAAAAAAATTAATAGGCTTTCTATGGCCCACTGAGTGAGAGATGGCACACACAGGAGTCAGGAGTGGCATACAAGCCCTGACTGAGGCCAATATTTTTCTCCCACTGATTGATGTAGTGTTTTTTTTTTCAGGTAGATTTTAGAACCCAAATCAAGCAAAAAAATTAATAGGCTTTCTATGGCCCACTGAGTGAGAGATGGCACACACAGGAGTCAGGAGTGGCACACAAGCCCTGACTGAGGCCAATATTTTTCTCCCACTGATTGATGTAGTGTTTTTTTTTTCAGGTAGATTTTAGAACCCAAATCAAGCAAAAAAATTAATAGGCTTTCTATGGCCCACTGAGTGAGAGATGGCACACACAGGAGTCAGGAGTGGCACACAAGCCCTGACTGAGGCCAATATTTTTCTCCCACTGATTGATGTAGTGTTTTTTTTTCAGGTAGATTTTAGAACCCAAATCAAGCAAAAAAATTAATAGGCTTTCTATGGCCCACTGAGTGAGAGATGGCACACACAGGAGTCAGGAGTGGCACACAAGCCCTGACTGAGGCCAATATTTTTCTCCCACTGATTGATGTAGTGTTTTTTTTTCAGGTAGATTTTATAACCCAAATCAAGCAAAAAAATTAATAGGCTTTCTATGGCCCACTGAGTGAGAGATGGCACACACAGGAGTCAGGAGTGGCACACAAGCCCTGACTGAGGCCAATATTTTTCTCCCACTGATTGATGTAGTGTTTTTTTTTTCAGGTAGATTTTAGAACCCAAATCAAGCAAAAAAATTAATAGGCTTTCTATGGCCCACTGAGTGAGAGATGGCACACACAGGAGTCAGGAGTGGCACACAAGCCCTGACTGAGGCCAATATTTTTCTCCCACTGATTGATGTAGTGATTTTTTTTCAGGTAGATTTTAGAACCCAAATCAAGCAAAAAAATTAATAGGCTTTCTATGGCCCACTGAGTGAGAGATGGCACACACAGGAGTCAGGAGTGGCACACAAGCAGAAAGGGCAATATTAATCTCCCACTGATTGATGTAGTGATTTTTTTTCAGGTAGACTTTAGAGCACAAATCAAGCAAAAAAATTAATAGGCTTTCTATGGCCCACTGAGTGAGAGATGGCACACACAGGGATGGCACTCTAGCAGAAATGCCAATCTTAATCTCCCACAAAAAAAAAACAAAAAACTGTCCTACAATTACTATCTCCCTGCAGTAATCTCAGCCAGGTATGGCAGGCAGCAATAAGAAGTGGACTGATGCACAAATTAAATAAAAAGTGTGGACAAACAAAAAGATAGCTGTGCAGAAAGGAAGGAACAAGAGGATATGTGCTTTGAAAAAAGCAGTTGGTTTGCACAGTGGCGTACACACAGCAATACAGCTATCAGGGAGCCTTCTAGGGCAGCCCAATGAGCTACAGCGCTGAGAGAAAAAAAAAAATGTAGCTTCCACTGTCCCTGCACACCGAAGGTGGTGTTGGACAGTGGAAATCGCTACAGCACAAGCGGTTTGGTGGTTAATGGACCCTGCCTAACGCTCTCCCTGCTTCTAATGAACGGGTCGTTCATTTTCAAAAGTCGCCGACTTTTGGCAAAGTCGGCGTCTCATGAAACCGAGCCGATCCCAGCATTGCATCGGCCATGCGGTACGCGACTTTCGCGCCAAAGTCGCGTTTCAATGACGCGAAAAGCGCCATTTCTCAGCCAATGAAGGTGAACGCAGAGTGTGGGCAGCGTGATGACATAGGTCCTGGTCCCCACCATCTTAGAGAAGGGCATTGCAGTGATTGGCTTGCTGTCTGCGGCGTCACAGGGGTTATAAAGGGGCGTTCCCGCCGACCGCCATCTCACTGCTGCTGCTCTGAGCTTAGGGAGAGGTTGCTGCCGCTTCATTAGAAGCAGGGAGAGCGTGAGGCAGGGTCCATTAACCACCAAACCGCTTGTGCTGTAGCGATTTCCACTGTCCAACACCACCTTCGGTGTGCAGGGACAGTGGAAGCTACTTTTTTTTTTTCTCTCAGCGCTGTAGCTCATTGGGCTGCCCTAGAAGGCTCCCTGATAGCTGTATTGCTGTGTGTACGCCACTGTGCAAACCAACTGCTTTTTTCAAAGCACATATCCTCTTGTTCCTTCCTTTCTGCACAGCTATCTTTTTGTTTGTCCACACTTTTTATTAAATTTGTGCATCAGTCCACTCCTTATTGCTGCCTGCCATACCTGGCTGAGATTACTGCAGAGAGATAGTAATTGTAGGACAGTTTTTTTTTTTTTTTTTTTTTTTTTGGGACATTAAGATTGGCATTTCTGCTAGAGTGCCATCCCTGTGTGTGCCATCTCTCACTCAGTGGGCCATAGAAAGCCTATTAATTTTTTTGCTTGATTTGGGTTCTAAAATCTACCTGAAAAAAAATCACTACATCAATCAGTGGGAGATTAATATTGCCCTTTCTGCTTCTGTGCCACTCCTGACTCCTGTGTGTGCCATCTCTCACTCAGTGGGCCATAGAAAGCCTATTAATTTTTTTGCTTGATTTGGGTTCTAAAATCTACCTGAAAAAAAATCACTACATCAATCAGTGGGAGAAAAATATTGGCCTCAGTCAGGGCTTGTGTGCCACTCCTGACTCCTGTGTGTGCCATCTCTCACTCAGTGGGCCATAGAAAGCCTATTAATTTTTTTGCTTGATTTGGGTTCTAAAATCTACCTGAAAAAAAATCACTACATCAATCAGTGGGAGAAAAATATTGGCCTCAGTCAGGGCTTGTGTGCCACTCCTGACTCCTCTGTGTGCCATCTCTCACTCAGTGGGCCATAGAAAGCCTATTAATTTTTTTGCTTGATTTGGGTTCTAAAATCTACCTGAAAAAAAAAACACTACATCAATCAGTGGGAGAAAAATAATGGCCTCAGTCAGGGCTTGTGTGCCACTCCTGACTCCTGTGTGTGCCATCTCTCACTCAGTGGGCCATAGAAAGCCTATTAATTTTTTTGCTTGATTTGGGTTCTAAAATCTACCTGAAAAAAAATCACTACATCAATCAGTGGGAGAAAAATATTGGCCTCAGTCAGGGCTTGTGTGCCACTCCTGACTCCTGTGTGTGCCATCTCTCACTCAGTGGGCCATAGAAAGCCTATTAATTTTTTTGCTTGATTTGGGTTCTAAAATCTACCTGAAAAAAAAAACACTACATCAATCAGTGGGAGAAAAATATTGGCCTCAGTCAGGGCTTGTGTGCCACTCCTGACTCCTGTGTGTGCCATCTCTCACTCAGTGGGCCATAGAAAGCCTATTAATTTTTTTGCTTGATTTGGGTTCTAAAATCTACCTGAAAAAAAAAACACTACATCAATCAGTGGGAGAAAAATATTGGCCTCAGTCAGGGCTTGTATGCCACTCCTGACTCCTGTGTGTGCCATCTCTCACTCAGTGGGCCATAGAAAGCCTATTAATTTTTTTGCTTGATTTGGGTTCTAAAATCTACCTGAAAAAAAATCACTACATCAATCAGTGGGAGAAAAATATTGGCCTCAGTCAGGGCTTGTGTGCCACTCCTGACTCCTGTGTGTGCCATCTCTCACTCAGTGGGCCATAGAAAGCCTATTAATTTTTTTGCTTGATTTGGGTTCTAAAATCTACCTGAAAAAAAAAACCACTACATCAATCAGTGGGAGAAAAATATTGGCCTCAGTCAGGGCTTGTGTGCCACTCCTGACTCCTGTGTGTGCCATCTCTCACCCAGTGGGCCATAGAAAGCCTATTATTTTTTTTGCTTGATTTGGGTTCTAAAATCTACCTGAGAAAAAAACACTACATCAATCAGTGGGAGAAAAATATTGGCCTCAGTCAGGGCTTGTGTGCCACTCCTGACTCCTGTGTGTGCCATCTCTCACTCAGTGGGCCATAGAAAGCCTATTTATTTTTTATTATTTTGTTTCTAAAGTCTCCCTGAAAAATAAAAAAAAATAAAACAGTGGAAGATTAATATTGCCCTTTCTGCTTGTGTGCCACTCCTGACTCCTGTGTGTGCCATCTCTCACTCAGTGGGCCATAGAAAGCCTATTAATTTTTTTGCTTGATTTGGGTTCTAAAATCTACCTGAAATAAAATCACTACATCAATCAGTGGGAGAAAAATATTGGCCTCAGTCAGGGCTTGTGTGCCACTCCTGACTCCTGTGTGTGCCATCTCTCACTCAGTGGGCCATAGAAAGCCTATTAATTTTTTTGCTTGATTTGGGTTCTAAAATCTACCTGAAAAAAAATCACTACATTAATCAGTGGGAGATTAATATTGCCCTTTCTGCTTGTGTGCCACTCCTGACTCCTGTGTGTGCCATCTCTCACTCAGTGGGCCATAGAAAGCCTATTTATTTTTTATTATTTTGTTTCTAAAGTCTCCCTGAAAAATAAAAAAAAAATAAAACAGTGGGAGATTAATATTGCCCTTTCTGCTTGTGTGCCACTCCTGACTCCTGTGTGTGCCATCTCTCACTCAGTGGGCCATAGAAAGCCTATTTATTTTTTATTATTTGGTTTCTAAAGTCTCCCTGAAAAAGAAAAAAAAAAGAAAACAGTGGGAGATTAATATTGCCCTTTCTGCTTGTGTGCCACTCCTGACTCCTGTGTGTGCCATCTCTCACTCAGTGGGCCATAGAAAGCCTATTTATTTTTTATTATTTGGTTTCTAAAGTCTCCCTGAAAAATAAAAAAAAAATAAAACAGTGGGAGATTAATATTGCCCTTTCTGCTTGTGTGCCACTCCTGACTCCTGTGTGTGCCATCTCTCACTCAGTGGGCCATAGAGAACCTATTAATTTTTTTGCTTGATTTGGGTTCTAAAATCTACCTGAAAAAAAATCACTACATCAATCAGTGGGAGAAAAATATTGGCCTCAGTCAGGGCTTGTGTGCCACTCCTGACTCCTGTGTGTGCCATCTCTCACTCAGTGGGCCATAGAAAGCCTATTAATTTTTTTGCTTGATTTGGGTTCTAAAATCTACCTGAAAAAAAATCACTACATCAATCAGTGGGAGATTGATATTGCCCTTTCTGCTTGTGTGCCACTCCTGACTCCTGTGTGTGCCATCTCTCACTCAGTGGGCCATAGAAAGCCTATTTATTTTTTATTATTTGGTTTCTAAAGTCTCCCTGAAAAAGAAAAAAAAAATAAAACAGTGGGAGATTAATATTGACATTTGTGCTTGAGTGACAGTCCTGCGTGTGTGGCATCTCTGTGATTTGGTGCCACAGAAAACAGAGTGTGTAACATTGTGCCTGATTTTCCTTGTGGTCTCACCAACCTGTTAAGGGATATTGAAATCATACTGAAGTTATAGCTCACCGTGTAAGTTGTTTGACAGCAACAAATAAAGTTACTTTGGTTAAGTTTTTAAAACAATGAGGAAGTCTGGTGCAAGAGGTCGTCGTGGCCGTGGGCGTTCATTGTCAGCTGGTAATGATGGTAGTGGTAGTGGAGCATCAGGTGGTCGTGGGGATAAAAATATTCCACCTAAGTCTGGAGCTGTGGAGCCAGTTTCGTCGTCTGGCTACACAAGGCCTCGAACGCTCTCTTTTCTGGGAGTACGAAAACCGCTTTTAAAGGCGGAGCAGCAACAGCAAGTTTTGGCTTACATTGCAGACTCAGCCTCTAGCTCTTTTGCCTCCTCTTCTGAAACTGGTAAATGTAAAAGCAGCGCGTTGCTTGTGGATGTTCACGGTCAGGGACAAGTCGCTTCCTTGTCCTCTTCAGCAAAAACTACAACAAGAGAGAAGGATGCAGCAGGCGACACAACGGGTTACTCCATGGAGCTCTTTACACATACCGTCCCTGGCTTAGAAAGTGAAACACTTAACAGGCCATGCCCATTACAAGTAGATTCTGACATGGAGTGCACTGATGCACAGCCACAGCCAGAGTACTATGCTGCTCCTTTGACTCAGACCACCACATTGCCCTCTCAGGGTACTGATCCACAATCAGACCCTGATGAGACTATGTTGCCCCGCCACGAACGCTATACCACCGACCGACACAGTGACACAGACGAAGTTGCACACGAGCTCGAAGAGGAGGTAATAGATGACCCAGTTGTTGACCCCGATTGGCAGCTATTGGGGGAACAGGGTGCAGGCGGCAGTAGTTCAGAAGCGGAGGTGGAGGCGGGGCCGCAGCAGGCATCAACATCGCAACAGGTTCCATCTGCCGGGTCCGTATCTGGCCCAAAACGCGTGTCAAAGCCAAAACCTGTTGGAGGACAGCGTGGCCATCCGGTTAAAGCTCAGTCTGCAATCCCTGAAAAGGGATCCGATGCTAGGAAGAGTGCAGTCTGGCATTTTTTTAAACAACATCCAATTGATCAGCGCAAAGTCATCTGTCAAAAATGTTCAACTAGCTTAAGCAGAGGTCAGAATCTGAAAAGTCTCAATACTAGTTGCATGCATAGACACTTAACCACCATGCATTTTCAAGCCTGGACTAACTACCAAACGTCCCTTAAGGTTGTAGCACCCTCGGCCAATGAAGCTAGTCAGCAACGCAACATCCCTTCCGTCACTGTAAGGCCACCATTTTCCGCACCACCGGCAGTATCTGTGCAGGTTTCTTTGCCAGCCAAAAGCAGTCAGGGTCAGGGAATCACCAGTTTTGTAGGAGGAAATATTGCATCTAGGGCACCGGCGGAAACAATACCGTCTCCAACCGTCTCTCAGTCTGCCATGTCCACCGGCACACCCGAAATTTCCACGATCTCCAGCTCTCCAGTCCAGCTCACACTACATGAGACTCTGGTTAGAAAAAGGAAGTACTTATCCTCGCATCCGCGTACACAGGGTTTTAATGCCCACATAGCTAGACTAATATCGTTAGAGATGATGCCCTACCGGTTAGTTGAAAGCGAAGCTTTCAAAGCCCTGATGGAGTATGCTGAACCACAATACGAGCTACCCAGTCGACACTTTTTTTCCAGAAAAGCCATCCCAGCCCTGCACCAGCATGTTAAACAGCGCATCGTCCATGCACTCAGGCAATCTGTGAGTACAAAGGTGCACCTGACTACAGATGCATGGACCAGTAGGCATGGCCAGGGACATTATGTGTCCATCACGGCACACTGGGTGAATATGGTGGATGCAGGGTCCACAGGGGACATCAATTTCGGGACAGTTGTGCCTAGCCCACGGTCTAGGAAACAGTTGGCTGTAGGCGTTCGCACCCCCTCCTCCTCCTCCTCGTCCTCCTGCAGAAGCTACAGCTCTTCCACAGACCGCAGTCGGCCAACCACTCCATCGGCAGATGACACTGTTGCACACCAGTGGTCCCATTATGGGCCAGCTACTGGCAAGCGTCAGCAGGCTGTATTGGCTATGAAGTGTTTGGGCGACAACAGACACACCGCGGAAGTTCTGTCCGAGTTCTTGCAACAAGAAACGCAGTCGTGGCTGGGCACAGTAGATCTTGAGGCAGGCAAGGTAGTGAGTGATAACGGAAGGAATTTCATGGCTGCCATCTCCCTTTCCCAACTGAAACACATTTCTTGCCTGGCTCACACCTTAAACCTGGTGGTGCAGTGCTTATTGAAAACTTATCCTGGGTTCTCCGACCTGCTCCTCAAAGTGCGTGCACTTTGCTCACATATCCGACGTTCGCCTGTACACTCCAGCCATATGCAGACCTATCAGCGGTCTTTGAACCTTCCCCAGCATCGCCTAATCATAGACGTTGCAACAAGGTGGAACTCAACACTGCACATGCTTCAGAGACTGTGCCAACAGAGGCGGGCTGTTATGTTTTTGTGGGAGGATACACATACACGGGCAGGCAGTAGGATGGCAGACATGGAATTGTCTGGTGTGCAGTGGTCGAAGATACAAGACATGTGTCAAGTCCTTCAGTGTTTTGAGGAATGCACACGGCTGGTTAGTGCAGACAACGCCATAATAAGCATGAGCATCCCCCTAATGTGTCTGCTGATGCAAAATTTGACGCACATAAAGGATCAGGCGTCTGCACCAGAGGAAGAGGAAAGCCTTGATGACAGTCAGCCATTGTCTGGTCAGGGCAGTGTACAGGACGAGTTAGCGGGCGAAGAGGAGGTGGAGGACGAGGAGGATGATGGGGATGAGTATATTTTTAATGAGGAAGCTTTCCCGGGGGCACTGGAAATTGGTTGCGTGGCAAGGCCGGGTTCTGGTTTTTTGAGGGACACAAGGGACGTAGATTTGCCTGAAACTGCCCCTCAACCAATCACAACCAGAGATTTGACAACTGGAACTTTGGCCCACATGGCGGATTATGCCTTACGTATCCTAAAAAGGGACACACGCATTACGAAAATGATGAACGATGACGATTACTGGTTGGCCTGCCTCCTTGATCCACGCTATAAAGGCAAATTGCAAAATATTATGCCACATGAGAACTTGGAACTAATATTAGCAACCAAACAATCAACTCTTGTTGACCGTTTGCTTCAGGCATTCCCAGCACACAGCGCACGTGATCGTTCTCACACGAGCTCCAGGGGCCAGCAGACTAGGAGTGTTAGGGGTGCACACATCAGAAGTGGCGTTGGACAGAGGGGTATTCTGACCAGGTTGTGGAGTGATTTTGCTATGACCGCAGACAGGACAGGTACTGCTGCATCAATTGAAAGTGACAGGCGACAACATTTGTCCAGTATGGTTACTAACTATTTTTCATCCCTTATCGATGTTATCCCTCAACCGTCATTCCCATTTGATTACTGGGCATCAAAATTAGACACCTGGCCAGAATTGGCAGAATATGCATTGCAGGAGCTTGCTTGCCCGGCAGCAAGTGTTCTATCAGAAAGAGTATTCAGTGCTGCAGGTTCAATATTAACCGAAAAAAGGACTCGTCTGGCTACCCAAAATGTTGACGATCTAACATTCATTAAAATGAACCACAACTGGATTTCGAAATCTTTTGCCCCACCTTGCCCGGCCGACACCTAGCTTTCCTATGAAAAGCTCTTGCCTGTGGACTACTGTGAATTACTTTTCTAATGTCTAATTTTCTGCAGCTGATTGTCCAGCATACGACATGTTTACACCTCCCTAAATGGCCAAACTCCCCACACGGGGCCGTGGTATCGCGACTTGGCGCAAGCACCCGTGAGACTGCTGTTTGTCTGAAGAGGTGGGTGTGCTTGCTTTTGGTCGACGGCATTGCTACTGGGTCCCTCATAGTACAATAAAGTGTCTCTGGCGGTGGTGGTGCGCACCCAACGTCAGACACACTGTTGTAACATGAGGGGCCCTGGGCCTGTACCGCCGGCCACAAGAGAGTTCACCCACCCCCAGGTCAAACATTGCTCTACCACTTCCACAGTTATCTCTCACACTTCCACCAATGTTTAGTCTATGCGCTGACATCCTTCCATACCTGCCACTGACAATACCATTGTGTTGACATGTATGATGATACTTAACATAGTCAGGGGCAGTGTCCTCTATTTACCACAGTAAATACTTTGCGCTAAATTAGTAGGTCTGAAACAACGCAGAGGATCCCACCCCTGAACCTAATGATTGCACCCTTTAGTGTTTTTGTTTTTTTTTAATGCGAGACATTCACATTTAATTGTTGTTTTTGACTACTAACTGGCAGACACTCATTACAATCGGCCTCCGTTGACCAGACCACTGCTGCCCGTGTACCCCTGGAAACAATTATAAAGTGCCTACAGCCAGCCCATTTTATTATGTTAGGCCTTCGAAGCCTGTCTGCGGTCCCTCCTTCCACTAGGCCTCCACTGACCAGACCACTGCTGCCCGGGTACCCCTGGAACCTATTTTACAGTGCCTACAGCCAGCCCATTTTATTATGTTAGGCCTTCGAAGCCTGTCTGCGGTCCCTCCTTCCACTAGGCCTCCACTGACCAGACCACTGCTGCCCGTGTACCCTTGGAAACAATTATAAAGTGCCTACAGCCAGCCCATTTTATTGTGTTAGGCCTTCGAAGCCTGTCTGCGGTCCCTCCTTCCACTAGGCCTCCACTGACCAGACCACTGCTGCCCGTGTACCCCTGGAACCTATTTTACAGTGCCTACAGCCAGCCCATTTTATTATGTTAGGCCTTCGAAGCCTGTCTGCGGTCCCTCCTTCCACTAGGCCTCCACTGACCAGACCACTGCTGCCCGTGTACCCTTGGAAACAATTATAAAGTGCCTACAGCCAGCCCATTTTATTGTGTTAGGCCTTCGAAGCCTGTCTGCGGTCCCTCCTTCCACTAGGCCTCCACTGACCAGACCACTGCTGCCCGTGTACCCCTGGAACCTATTTTACAGTGCCTACAGCCAGCCCATTTTATTATGTTAGGCCTTCGAAGCCTGTCTGCGGTCCCTCCTTCCACTAGGCCTCCACTGACCAGACCACTGCTGCCCGTGTACCCTTGGAAACAATTATAAAGTGCCTACAGCCAGCCCATTTTATTGTGTTAGGCCTTCGAAGCCTGTCTGCGGTCCCTCCTTCCACTAGGCCTCCACTGACCAGACCACTGCTGCCCGTGTACCCCTGGAACCTAATTTACAGTGCATAGAGCCTATTTTTTTATTTTTTTTAATATTAATAAAGCCATGATGGACTACGCTGTACCACGCTATGAGCTACCCAGTTGACAATTCTTTTGCGAGAAAAGCCATCCCACCCCTCCACCAGCATGTTAAAGACCGCATTGTCCTTGCATTCTGTCAATCTGTGAGTCCAAAGGTACACCTGACAACAGACACATGGACCTGTAGGCATGGCCACGGAAGGTTACGTGTCCTTTGTGGCGCAATGGGTTAATGTATTGGATGCATGGTCCACACAGGGGACAGCCTGCTAAGTCTGTCTGCAGTCCCAAATTCAAGTTGTCCTCAACTGAATACAGCTGAGCTTCTACCTTCTGGCTCTGATTAACTGCTGTTTTTTAAAAAATTGGTGGTTCCGGCCTACTAACGGTGTCTGCCCCTGCCTGGTGTTGTCCTCAACTGAATAAAGCTGAGCTTCTACCTTCTGGCTCTGATTAACTGCTGTTTTTTTAAAAATTGGTGGTTCCTGCCTACTAACGGTGTCTGCCACTGCCTGGTGTTGTCCACAACTGAATAAAGCTGAGCTTCTACCTTCTGGCTCTGATTAACTGCTGTTTTTTTTAAAATTGGTGGTTCCTGCCTACTAACGGTGTCTGCCACTGCCTGGTGTTGTCCTCAACTGAATAAAGCTGAGCTTCTACCTTCTGGCTCTGATTAACTGCTGTTTTTTTTAAAAATTGGTGGTTCCGGCCTACTAACGGTGTCTGCCCCTGCCTGGTGTTGTCCTCAACTGAATAAAGCTGAGCTTCTACCTTCTGGCTTTCGGCCTATACTATCAGATATTAAACTGCATTTGGCCTACTAGTGTGGTTGGGCCCTTGAAACAGTGTCTGCTGCTCTTGGGTTTGCTACTCCACTGAACAAAGCAATGCAGCCTGTTTAGTCCTGTTACCAATTTTGAACTGCATTTAGCCTACTTTATTCTTTGGCCCTATATCTGTTTCCTCTTCATCCTGCCCATTGCCCAGCCACTGCTAGATGAGTCTGCTGGTACATTGACCTAGACCACTACATTCCCCTTGCACTCTACACAGCCAGAATCTGACCCTGCTGAAAGTAAGGTTCCCCTTCCCGCATGTTATACCACCTTACACAGGGACAAAGAGGAAGGTGCAGATGAAAGTGCAGGTTCCTTCATCAGGTGGGGGGGGGGGCATACTCGTTGGCGACGGCACTGGCACAGGGCCCCTCAGAACACGCAAAAGTGTCGCTGCTGGTGGGAGGCGCCCCCGCCATGCAAACACACCGCCGTACTTTGAGGGGCCCTGTGCCAGTGCCAATGTGAACGAGTGGGCCCCCCCCTGCTTGCTCAGGATCACAGCACTTGCAACGTTGAAATACTTACCTCTCCCTGCTCCACCGCCGTGACGTAGTCCGCGTTTCCTGGGCCCACAAAAAACTTGAGCCAGCCCTACTCCCCCCACAACTTTTGCCAAATGACCCCCAATTTCCAATGCCCAACTATTATTATAAAGTTAATTAAGATTGACAAGCTTCAGAAACAAGAATGGATGTTTTTGGCATTAAAATGGGCACTGTAGGTGTTTTCCTGGCCTCCACTCACTGCCGACTATGCTTCCCCATTGACTTGCATTGGGTTTCGTGTTTCGGTCGATCCCCGACTTTCAGCGATAATCACTGCACTCGACTCGACTCTGGACAAAGTCGGGTTTCACAAAACCCGACTCGATCTTAAAAAAATGAAAGTCGCTCAACCCTAGTCTCAACGGTGGGTCGTGGACTGATTTGTCAGCAGGGTACATGGCCTTAACTTACTGTGACCACAGTGGGTGTGGACCCACTGTGCCACTGGCCAGGCTAACCCTTGAGGGGCATGACTAAGTGACTGCCTGTTCTTCACTACAGCTTCTGATGGTGAGGATATGCTTGAGCCATTAGGGGAGTCCCCAGACATTATCACGTGGATGGCTGCTACTAGAAACTGGGGGAAGGCCATTCCAGCACCACACCCCCTCATTTCGTGCAGTAATGAAGGAGACATTATGAGGGGGAAAGCTGCTACTAACAGCCAGGAGCAGGCCACGCTGTTGCCACACCCCCCCCCCACCTAGGACTGCAGTGAAGGAGACATTATCGGGGGCTGGCTGCTAGTTACAGGAGGCAGGCCATGCCCCCTCACCTCAGACTGCAGATAAGGAGACATTATCAGGGGCTGACATAACAAGAGCTACTCTTCACTGCTCACCCTTTCCATGTTTGACATTACATCAGTGTGCAGCTCTATGCTGTTACTATCAGCTAATCTCCTGATAATAGCTTATTCTCTGCAGAGAACAGGAGGTGTGGCCATGCTCCCTCTTTCTGGGCTGGCTGTTACTCACAGCAGGGTGCTTGACATAATTGTGTGAGGTAACGTCCCAGAGGGAAAGGGGAGCAGTGAACAGCACTGTTACAGTGACCGTTGGGTGGTCTGAAGAAAATTCTAATGGTCTGTGTATATTATTACCAAAGAGCTGGAGCCTTCCAATAGATCTAGCCATCTTAGCGCCTTTCTGCCATCGGACGCACTATCCTGTCCATGTGACTTGGGACTTAATTCCCATGGATGGGATAGTATGTCATACGCAATCAGCTGCACTCACGGGGGGAGCATGGCCGATCGCGGCGGGGTGTCAGCTGATTATCACAGCTGACACCCGGAACTTTAACTCCCGGAACACTGCGATCAAACAGGATCGCAGCGTTTGGGTGGCATAGGGAAGCATCGCACAGGGAGGGGCTTCCTGCGTGCTTCCCTGAGACCCTCAGAACAAGGTGATGTGATTGTGTTGTTCCGAGTAGGTTGAAGTGAAGGACAGCATCCAATCCAGGTCAAAAAATTTTCTTTATTGTGCCAAAAAATGCAACGTTTCAACCTCAAGGGTCTTTCTCAAGCATGCTTGAGAAAGACCCTTGAGGTTGAAATGTCACATTTTTTGGCACAATAAAGAAATTTTTTTCACCTGGATTGGATTCTGTCCTTCACTTCTACCTTTGGTATGTACTTTTCCACTTGGGTCCAGTGGAATTAGGACGGGCGTCCGTTGTCAGTTGTGCAGTCAGCCGCCATTTCTCTGTTGTGTTGTTCCGAGTGTCTCCTCCCTGCAGGCCCCCGGATCCAAGATGACCGCGGGGTCCTTCCGGGTTATGCAGGGAGATGGCTTGTCAGTGCCGGCTGAGAGCAGAACCCGAGAAGCCTTCTTCTCTGCCTGTCAGATCGCTGATCTGACACAGTGCTGTGCAAAGTGTCAGATCAGCGATATAGTGATGTCCTATCCTGGGACAATGTAAAAAAAAAAAAATAATAACGTGCAAAAATATTTTTTTTAATTCCTAAATACAAAAAAATAAATAAATATTTTTCCAAAAAATACATTTCTTTATGTAAACAAAAAACCCAATGAAAGTACAGTCATGGACAAAAATTTTGAGAATGAGACAAATATTAATTTTTCCAAAGTCTACTGCTTCATTTTTTCTAATGGCAATTTGCATATACTCCTGAATGTCAGAGTGATCAGCTTAACAGCAATTACTGTACTTGCAAAGTCAATATTTGCCCAGAAAATGAACTTTAACCCCCAAAACTCATTTCAACATCATTGCAGTCCTGCCTTAAAAGGAGCAGCTAACATCGTTTTAGTGATTGATCCATTAACACAGGTGTGGGTGTTGATGAGGACAGGGCTGGCGATCAATCAGTCATGATTAAGTAAGAATGACATCACTGGACACTTTAAAAGGAGGCTGGTGCTTGGTATCATTGTTTCTCTTCAGTTAACCATGGTTATCTCTAAAGAAACACGTGCAGCCATCATTGCACTGCACAAAAATGGCCTAACAGGTAAGAGTATCGCAGCTACAAAGATTGCACCTCAGTCAGCAATCTATCGCATCATCAAGAACTTCAAGGAGAGAGCTTCCATTGTTGTCAAAAAGGCTCCAGGGCGCCCAAGAAAGACCAGCAAGCGCCAGGACCGTATCTTAAAACTGTTTCAGCTGCGGGATCGGACTACCAGCAGTGCCGAGCTTGGTCAGGAATGGCAGCAGGCTGGTGTGAGTGCTTCTGCACGCACTGTGAGGCCGAGACACTTTGAGCAAGGCCTGGTTTCAAGGAGGGCAGCAAAGAAGCCACTTCTCTCCAGAAAAAACATCAGGGACCGACTGATATTCTGCAAAAGGTACAGGGAGTGGACTGCTGTGGACTGGGGCAAAGTCATTTTCTCTGATGAATCCCCTTTTCGATTGTTTGGGACATCTGGAAAACAGCTTATTCGGAGAAGAAGAGGTGAGCGCTACCACCAGTCTTGTCTCATGCGAACTGTAAAGCATACTGAAACCATTCATGTGTGGGGTTGCTTCTCAGCCAACGGAATCGGCTCACTCACAGTCTTGCCTAAAAACACAGCCATGAATAAAGAATGGTACCAGAATGTCCTCCAAGAGCAACTTCTCCCAACCGTCCAAGAGCAGTTTGGCACCCAACAATGCCTTTTCCAGCATGATGGAGCACCTTGCCATAAAGCAAAGGTGATAACTACAGTTAGGTCCAAATATATTTGGACAGAGACAACATTTTTCTAATTTTGGTTATAGACATTACCACAATTAATTTTAAACAAAACAATTCAGATGCAGTTGAAGTTCAGACTTTCTGCTTTCATTTGAGGGTATCCACATTAAAATTGTATGAAGGGTTTAAGAGTTTCAGCTCCTTAACATGTGCCACCCTGTTTTTAAAGGGACCAAAAGTAATTGGGCAGATTCAATAATTTTAAATAAAATGTTCATTTTTAGCACTTGGTTGAAAACCCTTTGTTGGCAATGACTGCCTGAAGTCTTGAACTCATGGACATCACCAGACGCTGTGTTTCCTCCTTTTTGATGCTCTGCCGGGCCTTCACTACGGTTGTTTTCAGTTGCTGTTTGTTTGTGGGCCTTTCTGTCTGAAGTTTAGTCTTTAACAAGTGAAATTCATGCTCAATTGGATTGAGATCAGGTGACTGACTTGGCTATTCAAGAATATTCCACTTCTTTGCTTTAATAAACTCCCGGGTTGTGTTGGCTTTATGTTTTGGGTCATTGTCCATCTGTAGTATGAAACGACGACCAATCAGTTTGGCTGCATTTGGCTGGATCTGAGCACAGTATGGCTCTGAATACCTCAGAATTCATTCGGCTGCTTCTGTCCTGTGTCACCATCAATAAACACTAGTGACCCAGTGCCACTGGCAGCCATGCATGCCCAAGCCATCATACTGCCTCCGCCGTGTTTTACAGATGATGTGGTATGCTTTGGATCATGAGCTGTACCATGCCTTTGCCATACTTTTCTCTTTCCATCATTCTGGTACAGGTTGATCTTGGTTTCATCTGTCCAAAGAATGTTCCTCCAGAATTGTGCTGGCTTTTTTAGATGTTTTTTTTAGCAAAGTCCAGTCTAGCCTTTTTATTCTTGATGCTTATGAGTGGCTTGCACCGTGCAGTGAACCCTCTGTATTTACTTTCATGCAGTCTTCTCTTTATGGTAGATTTGGATATTGATACGCCTACCTCCTGGAGAGTGTTGTTCACTTGGTTGGCTGTTGTGAAGGGGTTTCTCTTCACCATGGAGATTATTGTGCGATCATCCACCACTGTTGTCTTCCGTGGGCACCCAGGTCTTTTTGCATTGAGGAGTTCACCAGTGCTTTCTTTCTTTCTCAGGATGTACCAAACTGTAGATTTTGTCACTCCTCATATTGTAGCAAGTTCTCTGATAGGTTTTTTCTGTTTTCGCAGCTTAAGGATGTCTTGTTTCACCTGCATGGAGAGCTCCTTTGACCGCATGTTTACTTCACAGCAAAACCTTCCAAATGCAAGCACCATACCTCAAATCACCTCCAGGCCTTTTATCTGCTTAATTGAGAATGACATAATGAAGGGATTGCCCACACCTGTCCATGAAATAGCCTTGGAGTCAATTGTCCAATTACTTTTGGTCTCTTTAAAAACAGGGTGGGCCATGTTAAGGAGCTGAAACTCCTAAACCCTTCATCCAATTTTAATGTGGATACCCTCAAATGAAAGCTGAAAGTCTGAACTTCAACTGCATCTGAATTGTTTTGTTTAAAATTCATTGTGGTAATGTCTATAACCAAAATTAGAAAAATGTTGTCTCTGTCCAAATATATATGGACCTAACTGTAAATGGCTCATGGAACAAAACATAGAGATTTTGGGTCCATGGCCTGGAAACTCCCCAGATCTTAATCCCATTGAGAACTTGTGGTCAATCATCAAGAGACGGGTGGACAAACAAAAACCAACAAATTCAGGCAAAATGCAAGCATTGATTATGCAAGAATGGACTGCTATCAGTCAGGATTTGGTCCAGAAGTTGATTGAGAGCATGCCAGGGAGAATTGCAGAGGTCTTGAAGAAGAAGGGTCAACACTGCAAATATTGACTTGCTGCATTAACTCATTCTAACTGTCAATATAACCTATTGGTACTCATAATATGATTGCAATTATATTTCTGTATGTGATATAAACATCAGACATACACTAATAAAAACCAGAGGGCAGCAGATCATGTGAAAATATAATTTTGGTGTCATTCTCAAAACTTTTGGCCATGACTGTACACATATTTCGTATTGCCACATCCGTAATGACCCCACTAGTTAACCCCTTCAGTGAACACTGTAAAAAAAAAACTAAATAAAAAATGAGGCAAAAAACAATGCTATATCATCACACTGCTGAACAAAAAGAGGAATAACACCCGATCAAAAAGACGGATATAAATAAACATGGTCCCGCAAAAAACGAGCTGCCATACAGCATCATCAGTAAAAAAATAAAAAAGTTATAACCCTCAGGATAAAGGGATGCAAAAATAATTATTTTTTATATAAAAGTTTTTATTGTATAAAAGCGCAAAAACATTAAAAAAAAAAGATATAAATGGGGTATCGCTGTAATCGTATTAACCTGAAGAATAAAACTGCTTTATCAATTTTACCACACGTGGAACGGTATAGACGCCACTCCCAAAAGAAATTCATTAATTGCTGGTTTTTGTTCATTCCGCCTCCCAAAAATCGTAATAAAAAGCGATCAAAAAATGTCATGTGCCCGAAAATGGTACCAATAAAAACATCAACTCGTCCCGCAAAAAAAAAAAGACCTCACAAGACTCTGTGGGCCAAAATAAGGAAAAATTATAGCTCTCAAAATGTGGTGACGCAAAAACTATTTTTTGCAATAAAAAGCGTCTTTTAGTGTGTGACAGCTGCCAAACAAAAACCCGCTATAAAACCCCGCTATAAATAGTAAATCAAACCCCCCTTTATCACCCCCTTTGTTAGGGAAAAGTAATAAAATAAAAAAAATTATTTATTTCCATTTTCCCATTAGGGTTAGGGCTAAAGTTAGGGTTGGGGCTAAAGTTAGGGTTAGGGTTGGGGCTAGAGATGGGGTTAGGGTGGGTCAGGGTTAGGGGTATGGTTAGGGTTATAGTTAAGTTTGGGATTAAGGGTGTGTTGGGGTTAGGGATGTGTTGGGGTTAGGGATGTGTTGGGGTTAGGGGTGTAGTTAGGGTTGGGATTAGGGTTAGGGGCATGTTAGGGTTAGGGGTGTGGTTAGCGTTATGTTTGGGATTAGGTTTAGGGGTGTGTTTGGGTTAGGGTTGGAGTTAGAATTGGGGGGCTCCAATGTTTAGGCACATCAGGGGCTCTCCTAACGCGACATGGTGTCCGATCTCAAATTCAGCCAATTCTGCATTGAAAAAGTAAAACAGTGCTCCTTCACTTCCGAGCTCTGCCATGCTCCCAAATAGTTGTTTACCCCCACATGTGGGGTATCAGCGTACTCATGACAAATTGGACAACAAATTTTGCAGTCCAATTTCTCCTGTTACACTTGGGAAAATAAAAATTTGGGGTCTAAAAAAATCATTTCTGTGGGAATAAAAAATGATTTTTTATCATCACGGCTCTGCGTTATAAACTTTAGTGAAACACTTGGGGGTTCATAGTTCTCACCACACATCTAGATAAGTTACTTGGGGGGTCTAGTTTCCAAAATGGTGTCACTTGTGGGGGGTTTCTATTGTTTAGGCACATCAGTGGCTCTGCAAATGGAACATGACGCCGGAAGAACATTCCATCAAAGTTTGCATTCCAAAACACCACTACTTCCCTTCTGAGCTCCGACGTGTGCACAAAGAGTAGTTTTCTCCCACATATGGGGTATCAGCATACCCAGGACAAACTGGACAACAACTTTTGGGGTCCAATTTCTCCTGTTATTCTTGGGAAAAAAAATTGGGGGCGAAAAGATCATTTTTGTGAAAAAAATATGATTTTTTATTTTTACGGCTCTACATTATAAACTTCTGTGAAGCAGGTCTACTTTCCAAAATGGTGTCACATGTGGGGGGTTTCCACTATTTAGGCACATCAGGGGCTCTCTAAACACAACATGGAGTCCTATCTCAATTCCAGCCAATTTTGCATTGAAAAGTGAAAATGGCGCTCCTTCCCTTCCAAGCTCTGCCATGTGCCCAAACAGTGGTTTACCCCCACATTTGGGGTATCAGCGTACTCAGGACAAAATGCACAACAACTTCTGGGGTCCAATTTCTCTTGTTACCTTTGGTAAAATAAAAGAAATTTGATCTGAATTTAATTTTTTTGTGAAAAAAAGTTAAATGTTCATTTTTTATAAACATTCCAAAAATTTCTGTGAAGTACCTGAAGGGTTAATAAACTTATTGAATGTGGTTTTGAGCACCTTGAGGGGTGCAGTTTTTAGAATGGTGTCACTTTTGGGTATTTTCTATCAAATAGACCCCTCAGTGATGTCAAATGTGAGGTGGTCCCTAAAAAAAAAAGTGCTGTTGTAAAAATTAGAAATCGCTGGTCAACTTTTAACCCTTATAACTTCCTAACAAAAAAAAATGTTGGTGTTGTTATTAATCCATATGCACATTTTATAAATCCGTATGTAGTATAAAGTGTGTTTTATAAACTGGAGTATTCCATAGACCCCATACTGTGGGAAAAATGTGGCTACATTGGCTCTGTATTATTGCACTTATACTGTTTTTTACACATATACAGTATAAAAAAGCACTAGCACTTTAGAAATTATTTATATATTTCTCATGACTGCTCCTCCTACCTCTATACAGATTGAGACCCACGATTTTTCTATCCATCCCTTTTCTATATGATCACCTTATCTTGATACATTTTTATCTATATTTACGTGCCTTTATATCTAATAAAGTAATACATGTTTGCACAAAAATATTTTTGGACATTTACTCCATGTCCCTTTGTCTTTAAACTTATCTAGATCTGTGGTGAGCACCTTGAACCCCAAGGTGCTTCTCAGAAGTTTATAACTTGAAAATAAAAAAAAAAATCACATTTTTCCCACAAAAATGTTTTTAGTCCCAAATTTTGCATTTTAATAAGGGTAACAGGATAAATTACACCATACAATTTGTTGTGCAATTTCTCCTGAGCATACCGATTCACAATATGTGGAGGAAAACTTCTGTTTGGGCGCACAGCAAGGCTTGGTAGGGAAGGAGAGCTATTTGACTTTTTGAAAGCAAAATTTGCTGGAATGCCTAAATAGTGGAAAACCCCCACTAACCAGTAACCTTATTTTGGAAACTAGACCCCTCATGGAATTTATCCAGAGGTGAGGTGAGCACCTTGAACCCCCCAGGTGCGTCACAGAATTTATAAATGCTGATAAGTGAAAATGAAAAAGACAAACATTTTCCCACAAAACTTTTGTCTTTGCCAAAAAATTATTTTCATTTTCACAAGGATAGCAGGAGAAGATGGACCCAAAATTTGTTGTACAATTTCTCCTGAGTACAACGATACCCCATTTGTGGTCAAAAACTACTTTTGAGGCACATTGCAAAGCTCAGAAGGGAAGAAGAGCCATATTGGAGTTCAGATTTTGCTACAATGGTTTGAGGGTGCCATGTCACAGTGGCAGAGTCCCTGAGGTGCCAGAACATCAACCCACCCCCCATATATGACCTCATTTTACAAACAATGAACTCTTCCGGGGGTGCAGTGATCATACTGACACCACACGTGCCTTTTTATTCTATTGGGCGGTGAAGAGAGAATAATTACATTTTTACCACTAAAATGTTGTTTTGGCCCCAAGTTTTTAATTTTTCTAAGGGCTAATAGGAAAAAATAGACCTTAGTTTGTTGTAAAAATTTTTCCTGAGGGCACCAATACCCTACATGTAAACAGGAATTACTTCTCAGGCACAGTGCAAATCTCAGAAGGGAAGGAGCGCCCTATTATAGTGGAGATTTTACTGTTTTCGTTTGCAGGTGCCATGACCCACTGGGAGAGCCCTATAACAGCAGAACTCCTCATAAGTGACCCTATTTTACTAACTAACCCTCTTGATAAATTAATCTACAGTTGCAGTGAGCATATTGACATGACAGGTGTGTCACAGAATTTTATACCATTGGGCTGCTTGAACAAATAATTACATTTTTACCACAAAAAAAAATTTAGGAAAATACTTTACGTTTTCACAAGGAAAAATGGGCAAAAATGGCAACAAAATGGCCAGAAAAAAAAAAAATTCCATGTGAAACTCGACAGTCTACTCTTGTTCTTAAAAATGAAGGCTATTTCATGTGAAAAATTGCCAAAAGACTGAAGATTTCCTACAAAGGTGTGTACTACTCCCTTCAGAGGAGAGCACAAACAGTCTCTAACCAGAGTAGAAAGAGAAGTGGGAGGCCCCGCTGCACAACTGAGCAACAAGATAAGTACATTAGAGTCTGTAGTTTGAGAAATCGATGCCTCACAGGTCCTCCACTGGCAACTTCATTAAATAGAACATGCAAAACGCCAGTGTCAATGTCTACAGTGAAGAGGCGACTCCGGGATGCTGGCCTTCAGGGCAGAGTGGCAAAGAAAATGCCATATCTGAGACTGGCTAATAAAAGGAAAAGATTAATGGGCAAAAGAACACAGATATTGGACAGAGGAGGATAGGAAAAAGTGTTATGGACAGAAGAATCCAAGTTTGAGGTGTTTGGATCACACAGAAGAACATTTGTGAGACGCAGAACAACTGAAAAGATGCTGGAAGAGTGCCTGATGCCATCTGTCAAGCATGTTAGAGGTAATGTGATGGTCTGGGGTTGTATTGTTGCTGGTAAAAGTGGGAGATTTGTACAAGGCAAAAGGGATTTTGAATAAGGAAGGCTATCACTCCATTTTGCAATGCCATGCCATACCCTGTGGACAACGCCTTGATTGGAGCCAATTTCACCTACAACAGGACAGTGACCCAAAGCACACCTCCAAATTATACAAGAACTTTTTAGGGAAGAAGCAGGCAGCTGGTATTGTATCTGTAATGGAGTGGCCAGCGCAGTCTCCAGATCTCAACCCTATTGAGCTGTTGTGGGAGCAGCTTGACCGTATGGTGCGCAAAACGTGTCCATCAAGCCAAACCAACATGTGTGAGGGGCTTCTGGAAGCAATGGGGTGAAATTCCTCTAGATTACCTCAGCAAATTAACTGCTAGAATGCCAAAGTTCTGCAATGCTGTAATTGCTGCAAAGGGAGCATTCTTTGACGAAAGCAAAGTTTGAAGGAGAAAATTAATATTTCAAATAAAAATCTTTTTCAAGAACCTTGTCAGTGTCTGGACTAGATTTTCAATTCATTTGGCAACTCATTTGATTAATAAAAGTATGGGTTTTCATGGAAAACACAAAATTGCCTGGGTGACCCTAAACTTTTGAATGGTAGTGTATGTGGCTGTATAGTACTGCTTAGCCACACAGCTCGACTCGGGAGGGACGGAGTGCCTCCTGGAGTGCAGATTTTCCTAGAATAGTTTGCAGACTTCATATACATGAAAAAGCAGAATCCCCCTCAATCGTCCCCATTTTAGAAAATTGTACCCGTTTGGGAATTTATCTACAGGTGTAGTGACGTTTTTGACTCCATGGGTGATTTCCAGAAACAAGCAGCAGTGGATATTACTGAGTAAATTGCAAACTGCCATGTAGTGACCAGTACGCTGTAGTGACCATTATGTTGTGGTGCCCAGCTCATGCTTCTGGAGACACGCACCTTTAAATTTAGACAGGCTGTCATCACTACAGAAATGTCTAACATGTGGATGCTAAGGCTAGTTTCACACTAGCGTTAACTGCAATACGTCGCAAATGCGTCGTTTTTGCGAAACGCCGCATCCAGCAAAAGTTTTTGCTGGATACGATTTTTCGCCATAGAGTATCATTAGCGACGCATTTGCGACGCATTCGCGACGCCTTTCCAAACGGTCAATGCGTTTGGCGGCGTTTGGGCGTATGGTAGCGGTCCGTCGGGAGAAAAAAACGTTACATGTAACGTTTTTTGCTCCCGACGGTCCGCTTTTTCCGACTGCGCATGCGCAGTCGGAACTCCGCCCCCACCTCCCCGCACATCCCCGCACCTCACAATGGGGCAGCGGATGCGTGGAAAATATGCATCCGCTGCCCCCGTTGTGCGGCGGAGACCACACTAGCGTCGGGAACGTCGGCCCGACGCGCAGCGACGGGTTGTTCCCGACGCTAGTGTGAAAGTAGCCTAAATGTGGTTTAAGCGCACTGTGAGCTCAGAAGGGAGGGGGCATTTGGATTTGGGAGTAGAAATGAGCGAATATTTCAATGTTCAGTTTAGATAACGCTTGCCAATTTTGCAGTATTAGCTGATTTATTCATTGAATATTCGCCGAACACAGGCAAACATCATTGAAGTCAATGGGAGGCCAAAACAAACACATAGACAACACCTTCAAATGGGCCCAGAAGCTGCCAAAACACGTCAAATTAGGGGCAGACACCCGGAAAGCACCCTCAATTCACCCACAGTACAAATTTTATACTGGCATGGCAGCAAGCAACCATGCATGAGATATCAGGGTCTGGGCCAGCATTTACAGCTTTGAATTGAACTTAAAATTAAGACGAGGTGGGTACGACATTGCTTTGGCTTGCTGTGCTGGGAGCCCTGATACCACATGCAACAGTTCAACCTCCTTTTATGTTCAGCCCCACTCAGGTGGCACAAATATCAGTTTCGTAGCCTACAATTGTCAGAAAAATTTAAAGATAGTAACACAGGCAGCTGACTCAAAGGAAGTGGAGGCCTGCCGGTCTCAGAGGCCTACTACTACAGGCAACACACATGAAGGAGACCCAACCAGGAGTCTTCAATTTTAAAATAATTAAGGTCAGACATAACTAAAGTGGCATAAATTTCACCAGAATATAAATAGTATAATGGTGAGTGAGATCTCTTCCATGACAGCCAAAGCAGGAGATGGATACCCAACCAGGAGTGTACACATTTCCAAAAATTAGTTGGAGACACCAACAAAGTAGCATTAATTTCACCAGAGTAGAAATAGTATAATAAGGATCGACATTTCTTCCACTACAGCTAACCCAGCAGATGGACGCCCAACCAGGAGTCATAAAATTTCAAAACATTAGGGCCTGGCACGACTGAAGTAGTATCAATTTCTCGAGAGTAGAAATAGTATAATAGGGACAGACACGTCTTCCAATACAGCCAACCCAGTAGATGGAGACCAACCATGACTTTTCACATTTCCACAAATTAATGTTAACATCTGTAGCAGCAGCAGAAGCAATAGCAGGCACAGAAGCCACGCTAAAGATATCACAAACTGCAATTACGCGAGATCAATGCAGTACATGAAAAGTTCAACATCGCCTAGTCTGTAGTACAGTCTGCAATTGGGGTGCTAAAGTCCTTGGAGATCCTTGACTTGTTCACCCTACACTTTTAGGGACAGTCGGCTGCGCTTATCTGTTAGGACACCACCAGCAGAGCTGAAGAAACATTTGGAGAAAACGCTGGCTGTCGGGCATTATAAAACCTCCAATGTTTGAGAGGTGAGCTCAGGCCACTCATCCATTTTTGAAGACCAAAACGTGAAAGGGTCCAAACCCCCCTGATGGTATTGCTATTGAATTCTAGATTCTCCTGCACCATCCTCTCCATTCGTTCACCACATGTCAGACTTGTACTCTGTTGTGCTGGTGCACGAACTGGTCTAAAAAAATGTGTCAAAGGACTCACAGAAATTGCTTCTTCCACTTACACTACTGCTAATGTTTTGGCATTGATGAATTGACATGCTGGAGGTTGGAACTCTACTGTAGAGTTGAGATGCACACTGTGTGCCTCAATGCTGTCTTGGGGAAATCCTCTCTTAAGGTTGTGTAAAAGCGTATTTTGATTTGCCAGCATTCGTGGGTCCCTTTCCAGGGTGGGAAGCATCTGGCAAAATGTAATCTTATAACGTGGATCTAACAGATAGGCAACCTACAGTAGTAGTCAGGAGAGAGGGGATGATTATCCTCTTCGTCTCCCGACAGTTGCACGCCCACCACCTCTTCCTCCTCCATTTGTTCTGCAGCTCTTGAACTTTCACCTGCCTGTTATCACCAGACCCCCTCGATCACAGTAATCTACCCTCTCTTGGCACCTGCCTGTGTGGCGACAATCTGGAACTTTGAGACAATGTTATCCCTTCTGCATCTTCCTATGCTTCGTCCTCTTCCTCTGGGATGACCACCTCTTTGCGCAGATTATTTAAAGTCTGTCCCAGCATGTAAATGACCAGAAAAGTGATTCTGATGACATCGTCAGTGCTAATCATCACAGTAGCCATTTTGAAACTGTCCAGAAGAGTGTAGAGGTCCTTAATCTGTGCCCACCCCTAAACGTGATATGCGCCACGTCCGTACTGCGCAGGCTATATGACATGACATACTGTGTCAGGGCTCGTTGCTGCTGCCACAGTTGCTGCAACATGTGCAGAAAGGAATTCCACTGTGTCGGAATATCGCATATCAACCTGTTAACTGGCATGAACAAAGACCTCTATATCCATGCAAGTCGATGATGTGAGAGGTGCGAATGGTGGAAGTGAGCACACAGCTACCGTGCTTTCTGCAGCAGCTGGCCAGGATAGTGGTGGAGAAATCACTGTACCACCAAGTTATGGACCTGATCCATGAAAGTCACGTGTGGATTTGCACAGTACAGTCTGCATGACCCTCATATCTGAGTCTCATCAGGATCATCTTCCCTACCCTTTCCAGGTGGTTAACATCTGGTGACAAGGGTCAGGATGCTGCTCAGACCCTACTTCGTCCTGCCCCAGATTCAAGCTAAAAAAATGTTGGAATTGGTGCAGTTAATTTCCTCCTTTTGACTCTGTGAATCTTTGGAGTACAATTCCGATGCCCATGGCACAGAATGTGTGAACAGCTCTGCAGGATCACCCATCTGTGGTTCCTTACCATCAGTTGGGCGGATGGAGAGTTGTCACACAGGGGCAAGCAAGGGTAATTGAGGTGTCACCTCTTTGGACTGTACTGGGTGTGAGGAGAAGCCTCTTGAAGATGCGCTTGCCATTCACTCAAGCACATGTTCTTTCTGGGCCTCATCAACAAGGAGTACCGCTGTGTGTCTGCCAAAAAAAGGTAGTGGAGAAGCCTGTCCAGTAACATAAGTTGGCTGTTGTGTTTGTATATGACGTGACGTTGTTGGTCCACAAGAGCTTTCACAAACATTACCACCTACTCCACGTAACCAAGCCTAAACCCTTTTCCACCACAAACTTACTTTTTCCCAGTCATGTTGCTCAGATAGGCGCACATATGGAGAATAGAGGAAAATGGCCAGCTCACCAAGCAACCACCGTAGGTGCATGGAACTCCACGCTGATCAACGAGGTCAAATCCAAGGAAAACGAAAAACTTGTTCTAGCTCTATGATAAAATTCAGGCTTTATAACTTTATTGAATCCTGTTTAAAAGCAGTGACTGAAGAGCCCTCCAAAGGCACACGGGATAAATGAGCGAGGCTTTTCGATCCGAAAGGATCTTTATCCAAGCTATAAATGTGGGTTCATATTCACAATATATAGAAACTCGTAACGAATGAAATTCCCACAAAAAGTCACATGACTTATCAAAGGTCCTAAACATCTAAAGCAAAGCAAATGTGAATAAGATAAATTAGAAACAAAATCAAAAAACTCAAAACACAAAACATTAAAGGGAACCTGTCACCCCCAAAATCGATGGTGAGGTAAGCCCACCATCATAAGGGGCTTATCTACGGCATTCTGTAATTCTGTACATAAGGCGCAGATGTTACCTGAAAGAGAAAAAGACATTAGATTATACTCACCCAGGGGCGGTCCCGCTCCGATGGGCATCGCAGGTCTGTTCCGGCGCCTCCTATCTTCATTCCATGATGTCCTCTCCTGGTCTTCACGCCGGGGCTCTGGCGCAGGCATACTTTGTCTGCCCTGTTGAGGGCAGAGTAAAGTACTGCAGTGCGCAGGCGCAGGAAAGGTCAGAGAGGCCCGATGTCTGCGCACTGCAGTACTTTGCTCTGCCCTCAACAGGGCAGACAAAGTACTCCTGCGCCGGAGCCGCGGCGTGAAGACCAGGAGAGGACGTCATCCTATGAAGATAGGAGGCACCGGAGCGGACCTGAGACACTCATCGGACCGGACCAGCAGCGGGACCGCCCCTGGGTGAGTATATTCTAACCTCTTTTTCTCCTCTTTCAGGTTACATCGGGGCTTATCTACAGCATTACAGAATGCTGTAGCTAAGCCCCTGATGACGGTGGGCTTATCTCATCATCAATTTTGGGGGTGACAGGTTCCCTTTAAAAACATAAAGAATAATACAATCAAGCATTAATAATAATACATTAATTCACTACGTTTGTTTAAACCTGCTGGAGATCACGTATTCAGATAATACATCAAAAAAGCCTCACATGTGAGAAGCCGCCTGACACCACCCCCCTGAAAAGGTCTGTTCACACGTTCTATACCACATACCTGGAAAAACTTTGTACTGCGACCATGCTGCTAAATAAAGTGTTTGGACGCTGCCGACGCACTACGGGTTGAATTTCCCATATTTCCTATGTCATAAAGATGTTCCGTGATGCGAACCTTCAACTTGCGAGAGGTACATCCAATATAGGATAACTGGCACGCAGTACAATCAATTTTGTACACTACAAAAGTGGTATTGCAATTGATGTACTGTTTTATATTAAATACTTTCGAATTGTCTGCATTATTGAAAGTTTTAGTGATGACAGCATGTGCGCAGGTTTTACACTGATTCGAACCACATTTATAGACACCATTGTAATGCAGCCAAGTTTCATCTCCTTTTCTATTGGTGTGATACATGCTGGGAGAAATTCTATTCCCAATAGTGGAAGCTCTCATGGATACTATATTAACACCTGTGTCCAAGATTTTGGCCAAACTCTCGTCTTCAAACAAAATTGGAAGAAATCTGTTAATAATTCCCTTCATTTGATTAAACTGGGGACTAAATTGAAAACAAATAAATGTTTTTTTTAACCATATTATTACGCGAGTCAACAGATGTATTTCCCTCTTTGCACGAAATGAGGTCTTCCCGTTTTTATGGGTCAGAATTTTATGCGCTCTATTTAATGTCCATGGTGGATAACTACGACATTTCAGTTTATCAGATACCCTACCAATCTCTATATCAAGATCCACTTCCCTGCTGCAGTTGCGCTTTACTCTAATAAATTCCACAACGGGGACAGACTGGATGGTATGCTGGAGATGACCACTATTCACATGCAAAATAGAGTTGCCGCTCAGTGATTTATGATGCGTTTTTGTGATAATAGCCTGGTCCGCCATTCCACTCAAATTAAGATCCAAAAAATTAATCTGATTTTTGTCATGTCTGAAAGTGAAAAGAATGTTGTAATTATTGGAATTGAGATAATCAACAAAACTAGGTATGACAGATACATCGGACCCCCAAATAATGAGCAGGTCATCGATGTATCTGACGTACCACCTAACCTGCTAATTGCCGTATATCAGATATATCTCTTAATGAAAATGCCTCTGTTGGTAAGAAAAAGTTTTTTAGGCATTCAAAAAACGCAAGAGACACCGCACAAAATCAGGAGATTATAACACGCCGCATTAAACGACTGTTCAAGTAAATTCCTATGATAATGTACTCAATTTGTCCTCAAGAACCTTAACAAATGAACAATTGGAAGTTTTAGCTTTGGGTCTTAATTTTGTGCCAGACCATAAATTTGATTTGTTTTCTACCATTTTGGATGTAAATAAATTTATCCATGATTTAACTATTAAAAAACATTTTTTGAATAACACGGAGGACAGTAAAACAGATCATCAGTTTGTCAGAGGTCTGGCACCCATCAATGAATTCTCAGCTATGAATTTTATGGAGCAGGTGTCGCTCGTCGCCTTACAGTCTCTGAATGATGAAGAAACAATAGATGACATCATTATTCATCAATCCCACAGTTTACCAATTAAGAATCCATATTTTTATCCATTACAAACGAGGTCAGAGTGCATGGATAAGTTTCAAGAAGTAGTTGAAAGGGAATTGAGAACTTTAAACAACAATACTTCATCTAATGGTATCAAGGCTATCAATAATTTTTCACATGGACATTGGAAAATTTTACAAGAACTAAGGGACATGAAAGACAATTATAAAAATGTCTGATAAAATGGGCATGGTGGTGGTTCTAAATGCTAAAGACTATCACCTTAAAATCATGGAACTATTATCCGACTCTTCCACGTATGAGAGACTTAAAACAAATCCATCAATTGAATTTAAGAACCAGACAGATTTAATTATACAAGAAGGTTACAGCCTAGGTGTCTTGACGAAGAGGCAAATGGAGTATTTAATAGTTCAGAATCCGGTGTGTCCCATTTTACATGGGCTCCACAAAAATGAGGCTATTCCTCCCATGCGGCCAATTGTGTCCGGAATTGGTTCTGCCCATGAGCATTTGTGTGAATGGGTTGATTCACTTTTGCAGCCCTTAGTATGTAGAATTCCTGGCTACATTAAGGATTCCAAAGAAGTTTTGAATGTTTTTTCTGACAAGATGTGGTCATCTGAATACTCATGGCTTTGCTGTGATGTTATTTCTTTATATACTTGTATTCCACACAATTTGGCCATAAAAGCTCTCTAGTTTCACCTTGAAAAATTCAGTAATTATTCAGTTGATTTGAGTAATTTTATTTTGCAAGTTACATTTTTTCTCATGACGCACAATTTTTTTTCTCTTTTGATGGTGATTATTATTTACAAAAATCCGGTGTGGCAATGGGCGCAAAATTTTCACCTTCTTTGGCTAATTTCGTTATGGCTTTTTGGGAATATGAATTTTATTTTTTGGTATTTAATCCTTTTCTTTCTCAGGTTAGGTGGTACGGCAGATACATCGATGACCTGCTCATTATTTGGGGGTCCGATGTATCTGCCATACCTAGTTTTGTTGATTATCTCAATTCCAATAATTACAACATTCGTTTCACTTTCAGACATGACAAAAATCAGATTCATTTTTTGGGTCTTAACTTGAGTGGGATGGCGGACCAGGTTATTATCACAAAAACGCATCATAAATCACTGAACGACAACTCTATTTTGCATGGGAATAGTGGTCATCCCAAGCATACAATCCAGTCTGTCCCAGTTGGGGAATTTATAAAAGTAAAGCGCAACTGCAGCAGGGAAATGGATCTTGATATAGAGATTGGTAGGTGTCACGGGTTCCTTTTCCGGTATCACACAATCAACAGAGCGAGAGATGAGTGAAAAGATCCAAGAACCTTTATTTACGCAAAAATACAAAAGGTCCATATATACGATCCACCACACTGAGGATAGACAAGTCCAGAACACAAATGCAGTTCAGTAACAGGATAAAAGTCCAACAATTCAGCAGAGGACAGCATGGTCCATATACTCTTCTTTCTCTCTGATATGCTCTTCACATCATGGTTCCACACAGGATCTGATCTCGGTCTCACCTCTCTGATATTTACAAGTCCCTCTCCTCATTCACAGGTTAGGGGGGTGGGTCGCAGGGGCTCATTGTTCAACAAGCTAGGTCAACATGTCATTAGCATACTAGCAAACAACATTATTCACTGACCCTGTGGAGAGATAACAATACAGAACTGTGGGGAGAATATCAGATGGCAAATAACAACTCATGCTACAAAAGAACACCTTGAAAATAAGTAAAATATAAATATACACAAAAATGATACCCACATATCATATCACACCATCACAGTAGGGTATCTGATAAATTGAAAAGTCGTAGTTATCCACCATGTACATTAAATAGAGCGCATAAAATTCTGACCCATAAAAAACGGGAAGATCTCATTTCATGCAAAGAGGGAAATGCATCTGTTGACTCGTGTAATAACATGGTTAAAAAAACCATTAGTTTTCAACTTAGTCCCCAGTTTAATCAAATGAAGGGAATTATTAACAGATTTCTTCCAATTTTGTATGAAGACGAGAGTTTGGCCAAAATCTTGGACACAGGTGTTAATATAGTATCCATGAGAGCTTCCACTATTGGGAATAGAATTTCTCCCATCATGTATCACACCAATAGAAAAGGAGATGAAACTTGGCTGCATTACAATGGTGTCTATAAATGTGGTTCAAAGCAGTGTAAAACCTGCACACATGCTGTCATCACTAAAACTTTCAATAATGCAGACAATGCAAAAGTATTTAATATAAAACAGTACATCAATTGCAATACCACTTTTGTAGTGTACAAAAATGATTGTACTGCGTGCCAGTTATCCTATATTGGATGCACCTCGCGCAAGTTGAAGGTTCGCATCACGGAACATCTTTATGACAGGAAATAAGGGAAATTCAACCTGTAGTGCATTGGCAGCATCCACTTTATTGAGCAGCATGGTCACAGTATAAAGTTTTTCCGGGTATGTGGTATAGAACGTACGAACAGACCTTTTCAGGGGGGGGGGGTGATGTCAAGCGGCTTCTCCTCACACATGAGGCTTTTGGGATTTATTATCTGAATACACGATCTCCAGCAGGTTTAAAGAAACGTAGTGAATTAATGTATTATTATTAATGCTTGATTGTGTTATTCTTTATGTTTTTAATGTTTTGTGTTTTGAGTTTTTTGATTTTGTTTCTAATTTATCTTCGTATTTGCTTTGCTTTAGATGTTTAGGACCTTTGATAAGTCATGTGACTTTTTGTGGGAATTTCATTCGTTATGAGTTTCCATATATTGTGAATATGAACCCACATTTATAGCTTAGATAAAGATCCTTTCGGATCGAAATGCGTCGTTCAATTTTCCCGTGTGCCTTTGGAGGGCTCTTCAGCCACTGCTTTTAAACAGGATTCAATAAAGTTATAAAGCCTGAATTTTATCATGGAGCTGGAACAAGTTTTTCGTTTTCCTTTGATAGGAGCACAGTATTGGCAACAAAAAATTAGATTTTTTACTCTGCACCAGCTCTGCACACAGCTGAATTTCATATGACGTCAGTAACAGAAGAATTGTTTGAGTGTGGATGAGGCCTGTATAATCTAGAAGATATGCTCCAATTTCAAACTCGGATCTAGCCTGCTGTGTCACGTTTGTTAAAAAAAAAATAATAATAATGTGCAACAGCTCTGCACAAAGAACAATTTTACTGCCACTAAATGACAAGGTGGGATATGGCATGGTGAATCACGTTAGCAACTGCAAAAAATATTTGTTTTTACTGTAAAATAGCTCTGCACATAGCTGAGTTTCACCGCCACTAAATGACAAGTTAAGATAAGGCTTACTGAATCACGTTAGCAACTGCTAAAAAGATATTTATTTTACCATGCAACAGCTCTGTGCACAGAACAATTTCACCACCACAAAATGACAAGTTGGGATATAGCAGCCTGTATCACGTTTAGCAACTGAATTTTTATTTATTTTTACTGTGCAACAGCTGTGCAGAGAGATGAATTTCACCGCCACTAAATTACAAGGTGGGATATGGTGTGCCGAATCAGATTAGCAAATGCCCTAAAAAAAAATTTTTTTTACTGCTCAACAGCTCAAATCACAGAACAATGGCACCACCACTAAATGACAAGTGACATATGCCTTGCTCTACCACATTTAGCAACTGAAAAAAATAAGATTTAGAAAGGTCTACTCATGCATGGAGCACAATAGAAGCACTGCACAACAAACTTCAATGAAATGTGCGCTGTTGACTTTGTCTGTGGACCTCAGTAATGATAAAGAATGCTGGAAGTTTAATTTCACTGCCACACAGTCCATTAGCTATATAAACGATCTAAGAAATAACTGCCTACCTAGCTAGCTAAAATCTATCAGCACCCAAGCCCAGCATCAGCCTCTCTGTGCTGTTACATTGACAAAATAGCACTAAAACAAGATGTACTTCTTTATATGGGGAGAGACATGTGATTTCAGCAGCCAATGACAAGTCATTGTGTCAGGACATTTTGGATGTTACCTGCGCCCCGATTGGCTAACCGCAATGTGCACACAAAATAAGAAATTAAAAAGTTTACAAGCACACCACTCCTCTGAGCTCTCCCCACCTCCATCAAACATGTGCCCCAAGTACATCATACACCACCACTATCCTAGCCAATCCTAGTTCTCAAAATACTTTAGTGGCAATGCAAATATTTTCCCGCACTTTTTACCGAATGTTACCAATTTTGCCCGATTTTATAAAAATGTGCTTCTGTTTCCGATAACTAATCAGAATGTGCCATATCTGTCCCGAATTTATGTTTGGCGATTGGTTTTCGAACATATTCACTCATCTCTATTTGGGAGCTCAGAATTTGTTGTATTTCTTTTGGGGTGCGAGGAGCCATAGCACTTTTTCAGAGCCTTTGTGTTATCGGTAATGTGGAATACCCATATATTTCTATTAATAACAAGCTGGAAGGAAAGTAAAAGCACAATAGTGTCTTATCTGGGTATTAACCCAAACACAGGCTCATAGAAATATTAGCTGCTGCAGATCCACCGGTCTCCTCGTGACCAGTCAGAGTAAAATAAAAAAAAGGGATAAAATGGTGGATTAACTCCGCGCTGCTTGAAAGACAGAAGTCCAAATGGATATTCAGATGAAAAAGTGGCTTTATTCAACACGTTTTGGAGTACTATGACTCCATCAGGAAACCACAAAAGTATATACAGTATATATATATATATATATATATATATATATATATATATATATATATATATATATATATATATATATATATACACTGTATACACAGTACAGACCAAAAGTTTGGACACACCTTCTCATTTAAAGATTTTTCTGTATTTTCATGACTAAGAAAATTGTACATTCACACTGAAGGCATCAAAACTATGAATTAACACATGTGGAGTTATATACTTAGCAAAAAAGTGTGAAACAACTGAAATTATGTCTTATATTCTAGGTTCTTCAAAGTAGTCACCTTTTGCTTTGATGACTGCTTTGAACACTCTTGGCATTTTCTTGATGAGATTCAAGAGGTAGTCACCGGGAATGGTCTTCCAACAATCTTGAAGGCTTTCCTAGAGATGCTTAGCACTTGTTGGCCCTTTTGCCCTCACTCTGCGGTCCAGCTCACCCCAAACCATCTCGATTGGGTTCAGGTCTGGTGATTGTGGAGGCCAGGTCATCTAGTGTAGCACCCCATCACTCTCCTTCTTGGTCAAATAGCCCTTACACAGCCTGGAGGTGTGTTTGGGGTCATTATCCTGTTGAAAAATAAATGATGGTCCAACTAAACGCAAACCGGATGGAGTAGCATGCCGCTGCAAGATGCTGTGGTAGCCATGCTGGTTCAGTACGCCTTCAATTTTGAATAAATCCCCAACAGTGTCACCAGCAAAGCACCCCCACACCATCACACCTCCTCCTCCATGCTTCACGGTGGAAACTAGGCATGTAGAGTCCATCCGTTCACCTTTTCTGCGTCGCACAAAGACACGGTGGTTGGAACCAAAGATCTCAAATTTGGACTCATCAGACCAAAGCACAGATTTCCACTGGTCTAATGTCCATTCCTTGTGTTCTTTAGCCCAAACGAGTCTCTTCTGCTTGTTGCCTGTCCTTAGCAGTGGTTTCCTAGCAGCTTTTTTGCCATGAAGGCCTGCTGCACAAAGTCTCCTCTTAACAGTTGTTGTAGAGATGTGTCTGCTGCTAGAACTCTGTGTGGCATTGACCTGGTCTCTAATCTGAGCTGCTGTTAACCTGCGATTTCTGAGGCTGGTGACTCGGATAAATTTATCCTCAGAAGCAGAGTTGACTCTTGGTCTTCCTTTCCTGGGCAGTCCTCATGTGAGCCAGTTTCTTTGAAGCGCTTGATGGTTTTTGCCACTGCACTTGAGGACACTTTCAAAGTTTTCCCAATTTTTCAGACTGACTGAACTTCATTTCTTAAAGTAATGATGGCCACTCGTCTTTCTTTACTTAGCTGCTTTTTTCTTGCCATAATACAAATTCTAACAGTCTATTAAGTAGGACTATCAGCTCTGTATCCTCCAGACTTCTGCACAACACAACTGATGGTCCCAACACCATTTATAAGGCAAGAAATCCCACTTATTAAACCTGACTGGGCACACCTGTGAAGTGAAAACCATTCCCGGTGACTACCTCTTGAAGCTCTTGAAGAGTGTGCAAAGCAGTCATCAGAGCAAAAGGTGGCTACTGTGAAGAACCTAGAACATAAGACATAATTTCAGTCGTTTCACGGTTTTTTGTTAAGTATATAATTCCACATGTGTTAATTCATAGTTTTGATGCCTTCAGTGTGAATGTACAATTTTCATAGTCATGAAAATACAGAAAAATCTTTAAATGAGAAGGTGTGCCCAAACTTTTGGTCTGTACTGTATATATATATAAATAAAGTATATACTTTTGTGGTTTCCTGATGAAGGAATCATAGTACTCCAAAACGCATTGAATAAAGCCACTTTTTCATCTGAATATCCATTTGGACTTCTATCTTTCAAGCAGTGCAGAGTTAATCCACCTTTTTATACCATTTTTTTCTTATGTTTCCATTGACAGGTGACGGACTTGAGTGGGGACTTGCTATTTCTGTGGCTTGAGCTGAAGATTTTATTGGGAACATTTACATAACGTTTGGAATCACATTCATCTTACGCTCTACACTGAGCACTTACTTTGGGGTTTTCATCTAAATCGCTGAGTGCCGTGATTCAGATGAAACCCTCACTCACTATAAGGGTATGTTTCCACGTTCAGGAAACGCTGCGTGTTTGACGCTGCGTTGAGCCGCAGCGTCAAACACGCAGCATCCAGATGTTATAACATAGTGGAGGGGATTTCATGAAATCCCGTCTCCACTATGCATTAAGACGCATGCGGCACACCCGTGAAAACAGACATGCGGAGCATTATTAAGAATGCAGCATGTCCTTACAATGAGCAAAACACGCAAGAACACTGCAGGTGACCTGCCAGTGACCTCAGGTGCAGATTTGGTCAGGATTTTACCTGCATAAAATCCTGACCAAATCCAGATGCAATCCTGAACGTGGACACATACCCTTATAATGCAGCAGAGTTACTCTGGACACCATCTGGCCTCTGTTCATTGGTGTCCTTCTTTCCAGAAGTGCACAAAACTTTGGCGGATTGCGTTTTTATGCACGCCTAAAAAGAGATGGACACCGCCGGATCATAGGCCAGACAGTGCCTCCATCTGCCTTACTATTGGGAAATTTCAGCTGGGGGTTCCGTCTGAATCATGTACTTCAGAGAATTACTTGGAAACCCTGTTGTGTGCGCTCAGCGCAGGATAAATGTGAGCAGAGCCTTACTGTGATCTTTGGGAGGCAGAATTAAAAAATTAACAGCAGGTGAAGAATTGGTTTTATCTTTTACGCTGTTCCTCACACGGTATAAGTGATTAGGTGATGTAATTCTTCTGGTCGGTGCGATTACAGCGATACCAGAGTTAAAGCTTTTTTTATGTTTGGCTGATGTCACACAATAAAAGATGCTTTTGGGTTTTGGGTTTTATTTCTTCCAGTCTGCAGTTATTCCTGTGAAACTGCTGAAAGTTTAACAAACATTATGAATGCATTTTTGAATACTTTGAGGGTTGCAGTTTTTAAAATATGGTCTTGTTTGTAGATTTTATTTCAAATGTGAAGGGGTCTCTAGAAATAAAATTGAAGAAAATGAAAAATTGCTAATAAACTTTTAAACCTTCTAACATCTGAATAAAAGGAAAAGTTCTTTAAAAAATCAGGCTGATATAAAACAGACATGTGGGAAATGTTATGTGATATCTTGTGTGGTATAACTATCTGTTTTAAGGGCCTTAAAACAAAAAAAAATTGTCACATTTTAAAAATGTTCATAAATAAATGAAAACTGTATCGTCCTAACTTCACCACCAATCTTAAATCACTATAATCATTATAGAATTATTACCACATAAAGTGACACTAGTCAGATTTGAAAATATTTGCCTAGTCAGGAAGGTGAAAACAGGCTTCGGTGGTAAGGGGTTAATACCAGTGACTGGCTGCAGTGATCCCATTGGTAGTCAGGCATGTCTCTGCTTATGGGTTCAGTTACTGCGCTACAGCAATAAGTTATAAAGAAACATTAGTTTTACTAAACTACACAACAACAAATGATGCCACAGAAAACAGGAATGTTCAGGTGGACTCTTTTACTGACCCAGACCAACAGGCATGTTGGCATTAAGCACTTAGTCATCTATTCACCCTTGCCAACCACTTTTTTTTGGTGGCTAATAAATTATATGGGATGCCCAGATTTAACTAGATGCTTCATAAAATGTTTGTACTTGTGTTAGAGTTCATTTACATTGCACGATTATTGAGAATAAGTGTTCCTAGGTCACAGATCCATAACTACCCCTGTAGGACATGAGGCTTAAAGGAAATAACAAAATACACCTGCAATCAGCTCATACATAGTAATTATCTGTGAAATAATTTTATAGGTGAGTGACACTATGCAAGAAATCAATTCTGTAGATCTCATTTCAAAAATGTATTTAGAGGGGTTATCCACACTAAGGGTAGAGGTCTGCAGTCACTCAATCTGACTGTAAACTTATGAATCCTCACATAGTGCACACTGCACGCAGTGAGGATTCTCTGGGGCCGGGAACGTGCGGTTATGTGACCGCAAGTATGTGATTTTTTTTTTTTCTGCCCTTTTTCTGATTAGATGTGTTCGGCATCACTCAAACCCTTGCATTGAGCTAGGCCGTGGATGTCTAGTAAGCAAGTGATGGCACTTATGAAATTTGCTTAGTTGCGGTCAGTCACGCATCCACTACTCTCGGTGCTGGAGAATCCTCACAACATGCAATATGAACATTCGCAAGTCTGCAGTCACAGAGTGACTGCATACTTATACGCTAAGGCTGAAGAATTATGTTAATTAATATAAATTCATTCTGACCCTGAATAACTTTGTATATAGTGGCTTGCAAAAGTATTCACCCCCATGGATTTTTACCTATTTTGTTACATTACAACCTGTGTTTACATATTTTTGTAATCTGATTTGTGTGTGATGCATCAGCACTAAATAGTTTAAGTTAGTGATGTGAAGTGAGAAAAATATAGGCATAAATTACATTTATGGGATCAGATATCTAAAAATTGGAATGTGCATATGTATTCACCACTTTTGCTATGAACCCCTAAAAAGGTCTGATGCAAGCAATTATCTTCATAAGTCACATGCTTAGTGACAGGAAGTCCACCTGTGTGCAATCTAAGTGTCACATGGTCTCTCAGAATACACACACCTTTTCTGAAAGGCCACAGAGGCTGCAACACCATTAAGCAAGAAGTACCACTAACCAAATAAAACTATGAAGACAAAGGAGATCTCCAAACAAGTCAGAGACAAGGTTGTTGAGAAGTACAAGTCAGTGTTGGATTATAAAAAAAATCCCAATCTCTGTTGACCCCCCAGAGCACCATCCAATCCACCATCATCAAATGGTAAGATCATGAGACCACAACAAACCTGCCAAGAGAGGGCATTCACCAAAACTCTCAGCTCAAACAAGAAGGGCATTAATCAGAGAGGAAACAGAGACCAAAGGTAACCCTGAAGGAGCTGCAGAGTTTCCAAGCAAAGACTGGAATATCTGTCCATTCAACCACAATAAGCCATGCACTACTTAGAGGTGGCCTTTATGGAACAGTAGCCAGAAAAAAGCCTTTACTTACACACAAAAATTGTAAGGCTCATTTTGAGTGTGCCAAAAGACATGAGGGAGACTCCCCAAATGTATGGAGGAAGGTGCTGTGGTCAGATGAAACCAAAATTTAACTTTTTGGCCACCAAGGTAAATGTTATGTCTGGTGCTGAACAAACACCGCTCTTCACCGCAAGAACACCATGTTTTTCGGCAGCAGGTACAGGGAAAATGGTATGAGTTAAGGGGTAGATGGATGGTGTGAAATACAGTGATATTCTTGAGCAAAACCTGCTTCAGTCTTGTCAGTGATTCCATACTGGGACAGAGGTTCCTCTTCCAACAAGACAATCACTCAAAGCATATTGCTAAAGAATCACTTGAGTGGTTTAACCCCTTCACGACATGCGCCGTACATATACTGCACATGTCATGTCTCCCCCTTTCATGTAAGCTCCGGCGCTGAGCTCACATGTCTCCCAGCACATGTCAGCTGTTTTGAACAGCTGACATATGCCTCTAACGGCCATGGGTGGAATCGCGATCCTCCCACGGCTGTTAACCTGTTAATGGCTGTTGTCAATCTCTGACAACGGAATTTAACTCACTCTTACCAGAAGCACGCCGGAAATCCCGCCCATCTGTAACCCTGTCACGTGATCGTGGGTCACTGATGGGTTAGCATGACAACCAGAGGTCTCCAGCAGACCTGTATGGTTATCATAACTTGATTGCTATGAGCGCCGCCTGATGGCCAGCGCTCATAGCAAGTGAGCATTTCTGCTACACATAGGCGATCTGATCATCGCCTGTGTGTATCAGAGGCGATCGAACAACTGCAGCTTCTAGACTGGAGACATTGAGATTATTGAAGCATGCAAAAAGTTAGAAATAAAGTTTTAAAAAAATATTTAAAAAATAAAGAAAATATGAAAGCTCAAGTCAACTCCCTTTCACCCCATTTATATTAAAACAATAAAAAAATCAAATATACACATATTTGGTATTGCTGTATTCAGAATTGCTTTTTATCAAGCCATAAAAATAATTAATCTGATCGGTAAACAGCGTAGCGAAAAAAAAAGTAAAAACCCCAGAATTACGTTTTTTTTGCTTGCTGCAACACTGCATTAAAATGCAATAACGGGCGATCAAAAGATCATATCCACATCAAAATGGTATATTTAAAAATGTCAGCTCGGCACGCAAAAAAGAAGCCCTCACTTGGCCCCACATCACGAAAAATGGAGACGTACGCTACGGGAAGCATTTTTTTTCTTTTAACAAACTTTGGATTTTTTTTCACCACTTAAATAAAAAAGAATCTAGACATGTCTGGTGTCTATGAACTCGTAAGGACCTGGAAAATCATAATGGCAGGTCAGTTTTATCATTTGGTGAACATGGCGAAACAAACAAAATAAAAAAAAACAGTATTGGAATTGCACTTTTTTGCAATTTCACTGCACTTGGAATTTTTTTTTACTGTTTTCAAGTACACGACATGGTAAACCTAATGGTGTTGTTCAAAAGCACAACTCATCCTGCAAAAAATAAGCACTCACCTGGCCACATTGACTGAAAAATAAAAAAGTTGTGGCTCTGGGAAGAAGGGGAGCGAACAAAAGAAACACAAAAACAAAAAAGGGCTTGGTTGTGAGGGGGTTAAATGGAAACATGTAAATGTTTTGGAGTTGCCTAGTCAAAGCCCAGACCCTAACCCCATTGAGAATCTGTGGTCAGACTTGAAGATTGCTGATCACCAGAGGAAACCATCTAACTTGAAGGAGCTGGAGCAGTTTTGCATTGAGGAATTGGCAAAAATCCCAGTGGCAAGATGTGGAAAGTTGTGGAAAGTTCATAGAGACTTATCCAAAGCGACCTGCAGCTGTAAGTGCCGCAAAATGAGGCTCTATAAAGTACTGACTTTAGAGGGGTGAATAATTATGCACAATGAAGTTTTTAGTTATTTTGTTGCTATATGTTGTTTGCTTCACAATACAAAGAACAAATGTTCATAATAATAGGCATGTTATTTACATGAACTGATGCAAACCCTAAAAAAACAGTAAAATTCCAAGTTGTGAGGTAGAAAAACACAAAAATGCCAAGGGAGTGAATACATTCACAAGCCACTGTAAGACCATGTGCACACGTTCAGTATTTTTCACGTTTTTTTCGCCTTTTTTCGCTATAAAAACCTGATAAAAACGCTGAAAAAACGCAAAAAAATGCTTACACATGCCTCCTATTATTTACAGTGTATTCCGCATTTCTTGTGCAAATGTTGCATTTTTTTCCGCGAAAAAATCGCATTGTGGAAAAAAAAGCAACATGTTCATTAAATTTGCGAAATTGCGGGGATTCCGCACACCTAGGAATGCATTGATCTACTTACTTTCCGCATGTGGCTGTGCACACCATGCGGGAAGTAAGCAGATCATGTGCGGTTGGTACCCAGGGTGGAGGAGAGGAGACTCTCCTCCACGGACTGGGCACCGTATAATTGGTAAAAAAAAAGAACTAAAATAAAAAATAGTGATATACTCACCTTCGATGGCCCCAGAGTCTTCCCGCCTCTCAGCGGTGCATGCTGCTGCTTCCGTTCCTATAGATGGTGTGTGTGAATGACCTGCGGTCTTGTGATTGGTCGCGTGACCGCTCATGTGACTGCTCACGTGACCGCGATGTCATCGAAGGTCCTGCACACACACACACCATCTATAGGAACGGACGCCGCTGAGGAGATCGGCTGTCTGCAGGTGAGTATAACCATTTTTTTAATTATTTTTAAACATTCTATCTTTTACTATTGATGCTGCATAGGCAGCATCTATAGTAAAAAGTTGGTCACACTTGTCAAACACTATGTTTGACAAGTGTGACCAACCTGTCAGTCAGTTTTCCAAGCGATGCTACAGATCGCTTGGAAAACTTTAGCATTCTGCAAGCTAATTTCGCTTGCAAAATGCTAAAAAAAACGCGAAAAAAACGGGAAAAAAAAACGCGAAAAAAAAAAAAGCGGATTTCTTGCAGAAAATTTCCGGTTTTCTTCAGGAAATTTCTGCAAGAAATCCTGACGTGTGCACATACCCTTAGTACATGTTGTGGAACAAGGCGTTAAGTTTCTACTACAGTATATTTATTACATCTTCATTTCCATCTAATAGATATGTAAAGCCTTGCATTTGGGACAAATATAAAGAATAATCAGTTAAGATATAAATATTATGTACATATTGGCAATAATGAATCGTCAAGCAGCCAGCTGCTAATGATCAGCTAATTAGGGAGAGGTCTATAGGGATGAAACAAAGAAGTGATGGGTACTTTGTATAATTGTAGTTTGACGGGAGAGAAGTGGCGAGCTCCCAAATGGGCTGCTGTTGAATGCAAGTCAGGAATCCTAAGTGGAAATTATTCATCCAAATACAGTATTTTTCATTCTAAAGCCAAGCGGAAGAACTAACCATGTTCAGTCATATTTCATCTAAATTCTTTTTTTATAATTATTATCCACGTAACCAGCAGATTTTAAGGTCTTCCGGGAATCGTACTGCACTCATTTTTTTTTCTTTTCCTTTGCATAAAACCTGTCACGTTTATTTACAATTCATGTCTTTCACGGCTCACACAGAGGAGGCTGCATTAGATCTTGGGAAACTGACTGATGCTGTCAGTTATTTGGACAAGTGTTAACGTCTTAGAGACATCAAGCTGACATTTGATCAAGCGTTCTAACTCCTTAAAAGACTTGGCTTGATCTTTTCAGATCCTCAGTTTGAGGGCACCAGGACGTTTATTTGTATTCAGCTCCTAATATTTGGGAGCAGCTCTACATTACTCCCCAATAAATGCTTAATAAAACTGTGTATATTATTAGTTAGTAGAGATATATAATAAAATATTTGCCCAATAAGTAAAGGTTTGACTATGGTCACCAGTAGCTAATGCATGTCACTGTGTGTTTAATTGGTCTAATTCGTTGTAACAAGGATCTGGATCAGTGACATTGCTTCAGGTCATGATGTAAGTGTGACCAAAGCCTTAAAAAGAAGTGTTATTCTGAAGGTTGATTTTGTAATCCACAATCATTGTGATACACTTTACTGAACTACGTCATTGGTTGCAATATTTTAAATATTTATTTTAATTTTTTATCAGTCATCAAGTGTGGACAGAGCATACAATTACTAGTCTTTTTGTCGAGAAGACCTAGCCTATTCTTATTTGCAGACCTACCAATGTTGGAGAAGAGGCACCTGAGAGATTCCAAAGATGGGAACAAAATGAGGCAACTGTTTGCTGATTAATTTTTCTGGTCTACATTATTTAAGTAAGTCATACCACTAATTTCATGAATTTGACGACCTGACCTTCCATGTTTCTATCAAATTGGGGTAGCTGAGAGGGGCTGGGGTGAAAACGTCAAAGGTTGCAATATTTTTGCACAACTTCGTAGTTGTGGAAAAAAAATGCGACTTATTAAGATGATTTACTATAGAATTCCTGCAAAAACATGTTAATGAATGAGCCCCACAGATCCTAGCCCTTTATACAAATCTTCCCAACCCTTAAAAAAAGATCCAGACCCCTTCACTGTATACTAGCCTAGAGCAGATTGTGGAACCACTGAGCCCCGGATGTGCCACGGTCCGGGGAGAGCCTGGAATGGCGTAACTAAGAGAACAAATGACTCGCCTGACAGGGAAGAAGGACTGGGCAGGAACTGGTTAGCAGGATGCTATGGCTGGAAGAATGGTGTTGGATCAAACACAAGCAGGACTGGTACAGGAACACGGGACGGCCACAGGTATGGGATAAAAGATGCTGGTTCGCAGGTGCAGGAGATGTTAGCAGCACACTTGCGGGTCAGATGGGTCAGATCAAGACTAGACACTGGCAGGGTATATTCAGGGTAAGTGTCGATAGTTCATGAATTTTTTTTTACTGATGTCCATTTAGTAAGTTTTTTTAAATTTTACCAAATTTGTTATTTTAGTTTTATTTTAGTTTTATCTTTCTAGACTCTTTTCTTTCTCTTCTAAATACACCAAACATACCTGAATAAAATTTGGTAAACCAACACACAAACTCCGCATATGTGAAAAAATCTTCCACTCGTCCCAATCATGGTATTCAGTGGAGACCTATGCTTTCCTTGTCTCTGACACTGACAATGAGGGAGAGGATGCCACCTTCCTTTATTTTTCCACCTCCTCTTACTCAACTGATGCCGAATCATCATGCAGATGCCCCAAGACAGAAAATAAACCAGCAACCACTGTTACTGACCCTGTACAGACTTCACCCCCAAAGATTATAACACTCCTGATTTTGTGGCACAATCAGGAATCCAATTTGACATGACCAGCCTCACAGAAACAGACCTTTTCAAAGACTTTTTCTCTGAGGAATTTGTAAACCTCATGGTGGCTGAGACAAATTTGTATGCCCAGCAATTTTTGGCCTAACACACCACTACTTCATTTTCTAACTGGACCACTGTAGACACAGAAGAAATGAAGTTTGCGGGCCTTACCCTTCACATGGGGATAGTAAATAAGCCAGGACTTCAACAATAGTGGAGTGTTCATGTTTTATACAACACACCACTGTTCCACATGGTCATGACCTGTAAACAATTTGAGGTAATCCACTAATTTTTGCATTACAGCGATAATGCACGGTGTCCTTCCTGAGATGACCTCAACTTTGACAGAATTTTCAAAGTTTGGACGGTCATTGAGCACTTGAGCAACAAGTTTGCTGAGGTGTATGTTCCCCAAAAGGACATTTGCGTGGATGTGTCCCTAATACAGTTCAAGGGGAGGCTCAAATTCTGACAATACCTGCCCAGTAAGGCCCAGGTACAGAATTAAACTCTACTAGCTGTGTGAGAGTTCCTCATAGTTCACCCACAGGTTTAGAGTTTATGAAGGGAAGGACACCCGGATTTAACTCCCTGAAAGCCACTCTGTCCTCCTGTCAGGGCCGGACTGGCCATTGGGCACTTCTGGCAAATGCCAGAAGGGCCGGTCCCTCTAATGGGCCGCTCAGTCACCTCCCTCTTCAGCGTGCACATCAGGCAGCATTAGCTTGCTGTGCACACTCAATTATGCTGCACTGATGAAACCAGCAGGACCAGGGGGGTGGGTCTGTGCTGTTCTGTGCCACCCCCTCCCTTGGCCCTGCTGATTTCAATTCTGCTGCATGATCATGTACACAAGCAGGGGGCGCTGTGCAGGTCCCTATGCAGAAGTTGTAGGCCTCCCGGCACTGTACTGTGCCATAGAGTTTTACAAGTGCTGGCCCGGCCATCCCAAAATTGCAGACACACATGATGTGAGGGTGGCCCTGCGAGCCACCGGGATGAGAGGAGCTTCTGTGATGAGGTCAGCCAGTAGAGCAGGGGGCCGGGGTTGGAGGTCGCTGGCTGGGTCGGATCTTGCCTTGTGGTATGTGCAGTCAAGCTGAGGCAGGGTGAGATTTATTGCGCAGCTTGAAGCTTGACACAGATCTGGTTGCGCTGTCAGTGGGGTCATTGGCTCCAGCATGGCCTGATCTGTGTGCAAGAACAAGCTGCAGCAATAACTCACAGCAGACAGCTGTATACAGGATCATAGGCTGATCACTCCTGAGCCTGGCTGCAGGACATCATACACTGTATATATATATATATATATATATATATATATATATATATATATATATATATATATATATATATATATATAGTATATATATAGAGCCACCATATATTATATCATGTATGTCCTGTAGCCCGGTCCAGGAGCAATCAGTCAGTGCATATATCATAGTATACACAGTGCACATAGTGTACACAGTGTACAGGAGAATATGTCACTGACATATCCTATACTGTGTGCATAGACATCTGATCTTATATATAGGATAATCTGTGATGATATAAGACCTGATGTCTATATACATAGTGTAATATATAACACTAGCTGAAGAGCCCAGCGTTGCCCGGGCTTAGTAAGTAACTGTTATCCCACTCTCTCCCTCTGCAGCCCCGCTCTTCACTCGCCATCCCGCTTTGTCCCTCCAAAGCCCAGCTCTCCACCCATCCCATTGTGTCCCTCCACAGCCCAGCTGTCCATCCACCATCACACTCTCTCCTTTTGCAGCCCCACTCTAGAATCACCGTCCTGCATTCTCCCTCCACAGCCCCGCTCTCCCCCTCCGCAACCCCGCACTCCACTGGCCATCCCACTGTCTCCCTCCACAGCCCATCTGTCCATCCACCGTCACGCTCTCTCCTTCTGCGGCCCCACTCTACAATCGCCATCCTGCATTCTCCCTTCACAGCCCTGCTCTCCCCCTCAGCAGCCCCGCTCTCCACTGGCCGTCCCGCTGTCTCCCTCCGCAGCCCTGCTCTCCAATGGCCGTCCAGCGCTCTCTGGCATTGTCCTGCATTAGAAGGAACCCAGGGCCAACCGCACCAGCATATGGTCTCACAAGTGGTCTGAGGATCTCATCTCGGTACCTAATGGCAGTCAGGCTACCTCTGGCAAGCACATGGAGGGCTGTGCGGCCCTCCAAAGAAACGCCACCCCGCACCATTACTGACCCACTGCCAAACCGGTCATGCTGAAGGATGTTGCAGGCAGCAGATTGCTCTCCACAGCGTCTCCAGACTCTGTCACATGTGCTCAGTGTGAACCTGCTTTCATCTGTGAAGAGCACAGGGCACCAGTGGCGAATTTGCCAATCCTGCTGTTCTGTAGCAAATGCCAATTGTCCTGCACAGTGTTGGGCTGTGAGCACAGCCCCCATCTGTGGACGTAGGGAAACTCAGACCATCCTCATGGAGTCAGTTTGTAACAGTTTGTGCAGACACATGCACATTTGTGGCCTGCTGGAGGTCATTTTGCAGGGCTCTGGCAGTGCTCCTCCTGTTCCTCCTTGCACAAAGGCTGAGGTAGCGGTCCTGCTGCTGGGTTGTTGCCCTCCTATGGCCCCCTCCATGTCTCCTGGTGTACTTACCAAAAACAGGCAGAGATGCTTACCTGTCTGAATAGGCCTCAATACAAATGCACAAGCAGGGTGCAGCGGACCCAAATAAAATAGCAAATGCACAGGTGCAATACCTAATGAAACAGCCAGCCTTCAATCAGGGATTGGCCGTGTGGTACACCAATGCACTAAGATACATACTCTGTATGTGGTGTGTTCACACAAGGAATGCAAGCATCTGGCTCCAGCCTATTAATAACGCCCTATGGCGGGCTGCCCAGTGCTAAAATGCATCCTGTGTGAACAGAGGCCACAGTATACAGAACCATTTGGGCCCAACTGCACCCTGCAAAAAATATACGTGCAAAACAAAACATATAAATATATGTAAGGTATTGGTTGATATTCTGGCCATAATATGGAAGCTGGCAACCCACGTCAAGGGTCCTTACTTTTTGCCAGTCCTTACATATATTTATATGTTTTGTTTTGCACGTATATTTTTTGCAGGTGTGGGTTGTAGAGTCCGTCTCATGCTACCACTAGTGTGAAAGCGCAACCAACATTCAAAAGTGACCAAAACATCAGCCAGAAAGCATTGGTACTGAGATGTGGTCTGGTGTCCCCACCTGCAGAACCACTCCTTTATTGAGTGTGTCTTGATCATTGCCAATAATTTCCATCTGCTGTCTATTCCATTTGCACAACAGCATGTGAAATTGATTGTCAAACAGTGGTGCTTCCTAAGTGGACAGTTTGATTTCACACAAGTTTGATTTACTTGGAGTTATATTCTGTTGTTTAAATGTTGGAGCAGTGTATATAACTGTACTGTGATCTCTAATATGTTCTGCAGAGCTGATATCTACCAGTATATGGTCACGATATGGCGGTAACACAGATCTTGGCATTTGTAGAGATTTTTGGTGGCTTAGTGGTTAGCACTGTTGCTTTGCAGCACTGGGTTCCTGAGTTCACATCCTACTAAGGACAACATCTGCAAGGAGTTTGTATGTTCTCCCCGTGTTTGCGTGGTTTCTTCCAGGTATTCTGGTTTTCTCCCACACTCCAATGACTCATAGGGAATGTAGATTGTGAGCCCCAATGGGGACAGTAAAGATAACATCTGTAAAGCGCTGTGGAATTAATGGCGCTATATCAGTGAGTAAAATAAATAGATGAATATTAGCTCAGTGGGTGTATGACTCTTTGCATCACTGTCTATCAGCTATATGAAGATGCTGCAGCAGCACCTTGTAGAGCGCAGCATCATCTTCATTATCTATGAGACCCAGCTCTGTGTGTAAAATAGCAGCTTTGCCCGAACCTGCACCTAAGAGCAATAAAAAGGACTGAGCTATAATACAAGGCACAGCTCTGACTATGTTATATAGTCGTGTTACACGCACCTTACTCCTTGTGACCTACAGGTACACAAAGATATTACATATTCACCATGTGGCAAGTGGGCCTGTGTGCCTTCAAATGCCAGGGCTGAATTTTAGTCCCAGTCCTGCCCTGCCTCCTGTCCTGGGAGTGAGAGGGAAAATTTGGATGTGGTGCACCGACTGGGGGGGGGGGATCAAGGTTATCACCTCTACGTAGATCATTTTTATACCAGCATTCCACTCTTCATGTCCCTCTCTGTGCGAGCTACCGCAGTATGCAGTACTATCCGTACTGACGGCAAAAATCAGAGAGGCTTCCCTAAGATGCTAATTGGGCAGCTGCTCAGAAAGGGTGAGAGCAGAGCCCAATGCAGCAACAAAATGCTGGTGGTCAAGTACAATAGGGATGTCCTTTTCTTGACCAAAATACATGGTGATGGCAGCATCCGCACAATGGTATGGGGAACTTCTACACTGGTCCACAAACCTGACTGTCTCCTGGGGTACAACAAGAAAATTGGATGGAGTTGATCTCTCAGATCAAGTCCTCGATTCGTACAGTGCTATGAGAAAAGCCAAGGTGTGGTACAAGAAGCTTACTGTGCACATCGTACAGATGTATAATGCTTTTTTGCTATCACAATGTGCAGGCCAGAACGTTACGTACAGTACCTTCAGTTCCAGGAGGTGGTGATCAACGCCCTAATATTTGGTAGTCATGAAGGAGAGGGCCCCAGTACTTCTGGAACTTAAGGTGCCCGTATCATACCAGGGCAACATTTCCCCGCTGAGGTCCCTCCAATCTAAAAAAAAAGGAAAGTCAAAAGAGGTGCTGAGTGTGTTACAGAAGGGGGATACGAAAGGACACTATTTTTGGCAATGCAACACATGCCCTGACAAACCTGACCTGTGTATAAAATAATGCTTCAAACTGTACCACATATCCATGGACTACTAAATTTATATTTTTGACTTACACAACTTACATATGCTAACCTGAGAGCACTCTGCACAGCTCATGCAAGCCAACCTGATGCAGAGTACACAACTCATGTAAGCCAACAAGATGCTCTGTACACTACTCATGTAAGCCGACCTGATGCACTCTACACATCTCACGTAAGCCAACCTAATGCATTCTACACTACCCATGTAAGCCAAACTGCTGCCCTCTACACTACTCACATATGAAAACCTGATGCACTCTACACAACTCACTTATGCTACCTGATACACTATCCACAATTTAATTGTCACCACATTATAAAATTCACATACCAGGAAAAACATTAGATTTATCCCAATATAGGGTCACTTGGGGGGGGGGGGGGGGTTTCTACTGTTTAAGCCAACATAGGCTTTCCAAATGCGACATGACTCCCGCAGACCATACCATCAACGTCTGCATTGCAAAACGTCACTCCTTCCCTTCCAAGCCCTGCCATGCGACCTAACTGTACTTTTTCCCAACATATAGGGTATTGGCATACTCAGTAGAAATTGATCAACAATTTTTGGGGTCTACTTTCTTCTCTTACCCTTGTGAAAATTAAAAAAAATGGAGCTAAAAGAATATTTTTGTGGCAGAAACATGATTTTTTATTTTCATGGCTCAACAATAAACATTTCTATGAAGCACCTGGGGGGTTCAAAGTGCTCAACATACATCAAGATAAGTTCCTTGAGGGTGTCTAGTTTCCAAAATGGGGTCACTTGTGGGGGTTTCCACTGTTTAGGCACATCAAGGTGTCTCCAAACCTGACATGGCGTCTGCTCTCGATTCAAGACAATTTTGCATTCAAAAAGTCAAACGGTGCTCGTTCCCTTCAGAGCCGCGCGCCCCAACACTAATTTTACCTCACATATGGAGTATTGGCATGCCCAGGAGAAATTGCACAATATATTTTGGGTTCATTTTCTCCTGCTACCCTTGTGAAAATAACAAAAATTGTGTCTAAATTAAAATTTTTGTGACAAAAAGTTAAATGTACAGTTTTTTTTATTAAACTTCTTGAATATGGTTTTGTGCATCTTGAGGGGTGCAGTTTTTAGAATGGTGTCACTTTTGTTTTTTTTTTTTGGTCAAATAGACCCCTCAAAGGCACTTCAAATGTGATGTGGTCCCTAAAAAAAATAGTTTTGTAAATTTTGTTGGAAAATTTAGAAATCGCTGGTCACCTTTCTAAGCAAAAAAAAATTATGTTTCACAAATTGTAAAGTAGACATGTGGGAAATGCTATTTATTAACTATTTGTATGACATAACTTCCGATTTAAGGGCATAAAAATTAAAAGTTTAAAAATTGCTAAATTTTCTCTTTTTCACAAATAAATACAGGTCATATCGAAGAAATTTTACCACTACCATGAAGTACAATAGGTCGTGGAAAAAACAATCTCAGAATCACTGGGATTTCTTAAAGTGTTATTTCCTCATAAAGTGACACTGGTCAGAATTGTAAAATTTTACCTGGTCATGAAGGTTAATGCAGGCTTGGGGGTGAAAGGTTTAAACACGGACATGTGAATGACAGCCTAAGGCTATTTTTAATTAGTGCTGGATCCTACCTGCCCTTTAAATTTGTAGGCTTTTAGCCTATGGAGAGGCAGGTTTGATAAATATTATGTTAGGGTCCAATCAGACAAAGGCCGTATTCATGGCTGGTGGGCTCTCATGAATTGGCCAATTCATGCGCCAAGTACCTTCCCTTTAATAAGTGTACTATATTTGGCACCAATGCAGTCCAAATTTCATATAATCAATTTTTACATACATCTTGACTCTTATAGAGGATGCAGTATTATTTTGTTTATATGTAGTATACTTAAGTGCTACATGATGGATGCTGATCAGGCGGTACTGAAGATGTATAGGCACTATGTAATTAAGTGCTACTGAAACTATAGGAGACAGTGAGAACACTGATCACCAAAGCCTAACCCCTTTGATGTCAAAAGCTTAGGCTGGGTTCATACTGCGTTCTGGCAGTCCATCAGACGGACTGCGTTACACAGCGGCATAAGGCAGTCCGTTAAAGCTGTCATTAATCTCTATTTCGGGCGCATCGCTAGCGCCCGCCCAAAATGGGCGGGCGCTAGCGATGTGCCGTCATTGAGTGACGGACCCTGGGACGCGGGCTGCAGCTCTATCTGCGCTAGCGCTATGGCATGTCGGCACTTGCGTTAACGCAGCCCATTTAACGCATGTGTTGAATGGGCTGCTCTTAATGCAGTGTGAACCTAGCCTTAGACCACAGTAATAAAAATCTTAAAGTAAAGGCAGTCCCTGATTTATGAACCTGTAACTTATGTTGATGACTAAAGATGGGCAGACATTTGGATGTTCGGGTCTGGCGGAACAGTTACAAAAAGTTCGGGTTCGGATACCAGAACAGTACCCAGACCCCATTCACTTGAATGGGGGGCCCGAATATCCAGCGTTTGCCACGCTGTCAGGTGCATAACAGAGTGGCAAACACTGCTTCTGATCGATGGTAAAATCATCATTACTGGTTAGAGAGCCGCGGTAGCCAAGGTGTCAAAGACAGCGTGAGAGCACAGCGGTGATCGGAGGTATAAAGTTTACCTCCGGTCACTGCTGTCGGCTGAAGGGACTACTGCTCCCATCAGTCTACGCCTGCTGCCGCTAATAAATGCAACAGCAGCTGATGCAGCCGGTGCCTGTGCTGTAAATAAATAATTTAAAGGGAAAAGCAATGTGGGTTCCCCTGTATTTTCGATAACCAGCTGGACAAATTCACAGCTGTGAAATTGTCCAGGTGAATTCGCCTCTGCCACGTTTCTCACTGTGCTAGCGGTGATCTCACTGAAGGGAGGTCACCACAGTTCATTGGCATAGCTGGTAACGCAGCCTCAGTGACCTGCGGTAACCTTGATGACATCATCGCTAGTCCCTTCAGCCGACACCAGTGAACATTATACCTCCGATCACAGCTGTGGGCTCACACTATCATTTGACAGCGTGGGAACCGTTGATCAGAACCAGTGTTTGCCACGCTCTCATGCACATGACAGCGTGACAAACACCGGTGTTCAGGGGGCTGAACCCGAACAGTAACACGGACTTCCTGGTGAAGTCCATATTCGTTCCAGAACAGTAGATGTTCGGTATGGACGATGAACTGTACAGTTCGGGTTCGCCCATCTCTATTTATGACTCAAGTCTACGGCTCACTTCACTTAAGATATTCATGATTGAACAGACATCAGCTGATGAAGACACAAGAGCACACAAACAAGTATTAGGGTACAACATGACCAGCCTAAAGAGATGGCTGCTTCAGTCTTACCAATAGCTTGGTAGAGCAAATAGAAAAACCTGCCCAATTGGCATTATACTTGGAAAGTTGAACATGCATACCTTTTTACTTTTAACAGGAACAAATCTTTATGCCCAAACAGGAGTAGGAGGCAGCATAATGTACATTTTTATCTTTACCTCACATTCTAACCACAAGTTCCTAAATCTATTCTTGCAAGCTTGCATGGCCTTTCGGTAAGCTCATGTCAGGCACCTGTTTGAGGAAGGTTTACAAAGACATTGTCCTCCTACCTTTTGCCTGGAAAATGGATATTTCTCTGGGTTTTCTTTAATAAACAGTTTTAATTGATTTTGCTTTAAAGCTTAGAAATTGAAACACACAATTTACTATATCAGTTATGTTTTATCTTTGGATGTTTTCTGGAGGGGAAGAGGAAGACATGGGACGTTTTCATATGATACTTAATGAGGACTTGTCACCAAGTGAAAAATGGACAGTTTTTGCTCATATTATATCCTTACTACTCCTAAATTTATCAAGTTTTTACTAAGGGGGTGTGGCTCACAAGATAATACTTCCTATTAACCTAAAGACATGTCTCTGCTGACTTTGTTCTTGATAAAACACAGTGGAGCTACACCAGCAGATGACATGGCTCCCCAAACCATCACCCGATTGTGGAAACTTCACACTAGACCTCAAGCAGCTTGGATTGTGAGCCTCTCCACTCTTCCTCCAGATGCTGGGACCTTGATATCCAAATGAAATGCAAACTTTACTTTCATCTGGAAAACACCTTGGACCACTGAGCAACAGTCCAGTTCTTTTTCTCCTGGGCCCAGGTAAGAAGCTTCTGGCATTGTCTATTGGTCATAAGTGGCTTGACACAAGGAATGCGACACTTGTAGCACACTTGTAGCCCTTGTTCTGGATACATCTGTGTGTAGTGGCTCTTGAAGCAATGACTCCAGCAGCAGTCCACTCCTAGGGAATTTCCCCAAAACTTTAGAATGGCTTTTTCTTAAAAATCCTATCAAGGCTGTTGTTATCCTGATTGCTTGTGCACCTTTTTCTAACACACTTTTTTCCTTCCACTCCACTTTCCATTAATATGCTTGGATACAGCACTCTGTGAACAGCCAGTTTCTTTAACAATGACCTTTTGTGGCTTACCCTCCTTGTGGAGTGTTTCAGAGACTGCCCTCTGGACTTCTGTCAAGTCAGCAGTCTTCCCCATGATTGTGGAGTTTACTGAAACAGACTAAGGGACCTTTTAAAAGGCATGGCATAGGAAGCCTTTGCAGGTGGTTTTGTTAATTATTCTAATTTACTGAGATAATGGATTTTGGGTTTTCATTGGCTGTAAGCCATAATCATCAACATTAACAGAAATAAACACTATTAAGAGCTGTAAAAGGTGGTCATGCAAATAATGATAATGGTACACAGTCCTTCACAACAAGCTCGATGAGCTGTCTTTCAAACACATCTTCTGTCATTGTTGCAGTAACTTTGTCACTTACAAAATATCTTACAACTGATGTTTGAGATGCTCTTTCCTCCTCCTTTGCCTGGCGGGAAGTGCAGGTCCCTGGTTTCTTGGTGTTGCTGTGATCTTTTTCAATCACAGCTTTGTAAATTTATGGGTGGCAGCATTGTAAATGTCTTCTTACATTGGAAGCTCTTGAAGGAGCATTTTTATCACTGCCCGAGTATGCACTGATTTTGGCATCACATCATTTGTTTTCATCTGGGTCACTTATACACTGACACACAAAATGTTTTTTTATCTTGAGTCACTGTAAAATGCTCAAATACAGCTGACTTCATAAGATGCTTCTTAGACATTTTGTAATTATGTAAATTTGCTCTCAAAATATTTTTGTCCTGTAAAAAAATAAGGTATATTGTAATTCTTGCAAGAATAGGAAATCATGCACTGTATAATTTAGGATATAAATAAAACAATCTTTGCATAAATGAAAAGGACAGATGATAAGTATAAAGCTTGTAAAATATGTTAGATAGCTTTATGCTGAACTTTCAATGTCACACTTGTCTCAGTGTACAGCTCACTAAATGCTTCACATCATATTTCTTCACAGTCTATGAAGACGGGAGAAGGGAGCATGTGTGTGCTGAATCATATTGCAGAACACACACACAAATATATATGTTCTCATCGGTCCTGTGACTGTATTTCTGAATTTGAGATGTTAGAGAACAGTTTTTCCCCTTTGTATTCTATGTATAGTGTATATAAGTCATCAGGGCAGCTAATTTCTCCAAACATTAGCTAAGAGGAAAAACAAACTAAAACATCAAGCATACAGAGACTATACTGGACTGGACTATTGATTTATGCACAGTTTATTGAAAGTTTAGATATGCTTTAGGAAGTACTTACCTTCTTTAATCCTGCTTTCCTGTTCACTCCAGAAGTTCTGAGATGAATGCAGGCTTTCCTTCCATGTGTGTTATTTTTCCCTTTATTTGTAGAGGAGGAGCCTCACTACTTATCATGAACATAAACTGCAGCACAGATTCATCTCAGCTAAAAGTCTAGACCTTAGATCAGGAATAGGACAGACATTTATAGGACAGACATTTATAGGACATTTCATAGCTTTCCCAAATTCTTATGAAAAAAATATTCCCCACAAACTGCATTGAACTACTGTACCCAATTTATCATATATTTTAGGAGTCAGAGTCGGTCCATTTTAAAGGGAACCTATCACCCCGTTTTTTAAAGATTAGATAAAAATAGTGTGAAATAGGGGCAGAGCTGGGCTTTACATTACTGCCTTTTTGGTGCCTTTACACCCCCGTTAGGCTGCCGAAATACCTTTGTGAAGTGGCCGTTTTGTCCTGTCACTCAAGTTGGTCAGGTCGGATGGGCGTGGTCACAGCGCTGTTTCTCCCCCAGATCAGGCTCATCATTACGTTGGTGGCGTAGTGGTGTGCGCATGTCCAAGGTCCCGAATCCTGCACAGGGGAGTGAAAATAGCAGCGATGTCCGTTATTCCATTGGTGGTCGGTGGGCGCGGCCATCTTGCTTTGGCCGCGCGTGCGCAGAAGCGGCGCTCTGCTGGCCGCGGCTTCAGGAAAATGGCCGCGGGCATCCGCGCGTGCGCAGATGGCTATCGCGGCGGCCATTTTCGTGAAGCCGAGATGCGAACTCTGCTTCACGAAAATGGCCGCCGCGATAGCCATCTGCGCACGCGCGGATGCCCGCGGCCATTTTCCTGAAGCCGCGGCCAGCAGAGCGCCGCTTCTGCGCACGCGCGGCCAAAGCAAGATGGCCGCGCCCACCGACCACCAATGAAATAACGGACATCGCTGCTATTTTCACTCCCCTGTGCAGGATTCGGGACCTTGGACATGCGCACACCACTACGCCACCAACGTAATGATGAGCCTGATCTGGGGGAGAAACGGCGCTGTGACCACGCCCATCCGACCTGACCAACTTGAGTGACAGGACAAAACGGCCACTTCACAAAGGTATTTCGGCAGCCTAACGGGGGTGTAAAGGCACCAAAAAGGCACTAATGTAAAGCCCAGCTCTGCCCCTATTTCACACTATTTTTATCTAATTTTTAAAAAAACGGGGTGATAGGTTCCCTTTAAACCGACTCCACCAAAATGGGCTCAGACTCCGACTCCACAGCCCTGGTGGTAAGTACTACACAACGAGAGTTAATCCATGGGATTCCCTGCCAAAGATTCCTGGGAACCGTCCACCAGAGCAGTGAGTTACTTACTGCCAGTGATAAGCAGATTCCTCTATCGAGCGTATCCTGGCGTTTGTCCCAGGAGGATAGTACAGACCTCTGTAGACTCCTGGAATGGAACTGGGCCCACCGAGGGCAAGGAATGCAGGATGTTAGTTGCCCTAATATTGCCGTTTTGATCGAACAGTGACTCTTCAGGAACAGCCGGACTTTGTCCTTCAAGAACTTCTGCTTTTCCTCTTGAAAGAAGGATGTTCTTAGCCTGGAATCCAGCAGGACTCCCAATAAAATCTTCCTGGTTCCAAGTCTGATTCAGATTTAGGATCCCACCCAGATGCTCCAACCTTGCTATTGTTCTCTTCTTGTGAGGTTATCAGCTGGTTAGAGGATAATAGTAAAACTTAACTTTTAATTAATAGGTTAAAATCTATAAAGTGCGGGAAAATAGTGCAAACAAGTGCTTGTGCTTCAACCATAAGTGCAAATAAAAACCAAACATGTAACAGTTGTACATACCACGTATCTCAATTTCTTAGAGACAATAATTAGGGCTATTCTGTAAAAATCATTTGTCGCCCCTAGATATCATGCGAAATAAATATACCCGTATCTTGCAGATCAAAGATCCTTTTTTCAGATCCTTATGCAGTCAATCATATCACTATAGAAATACCACTTCATTTATACCCGCCTTAAATATACAGCAAGACCACAATAGACGCATCTCTGTATATAGGTATCAGTGCAGTCAATATCTGACCCTCAATTGCATTTTTATTATGTGGTCAGTTGGTCACCGCCAATATAGCAAGTGCCTCCTATGGTAGCATTTAGTGGTAGTACAACAAAGGGCCACTGTCACCCCCCTCCAGCCGTTATAAACTAAAAGAGCCACCTTGTGCAGCAGTAATGCTGCATTCTAACAAGGTGGCTCTTTTAGTTTTTGGTTCAAGTATTCCCAAAATAAAGCGTTTTGAAACTTATCCAAAATACCTGTCTTTAGCCAGGGAGGCGGGTCCTCACTCCCCAGCTTGAACCGCTACTCTGCCGTCACTCCAATCTTCAGGGGCTTTCGGCGCCGCCCCCTCAGCGCTGTTTACGCTTCAAAACCGGCGCCTGCGCGGTGTACTACTGTGCTGCGCAGGCGCAGTAAGCTCTGGCCGTCTGACGTCCCAGCCTGGCTTGCAGACTGCGCCTGTGCGGGCATTGCAGCCACCCACCTTGGGAATCCCAGCCCCGCAGTGTTATGCATTATGCACAGTGCAGGGCTGGAAGGCGGGGGACCTGGGGGAGCGTCTGACACACGCAGTGCGCATGCCCAGGAATCCTAGCCCCGCACTGTGCATAATGCATAACACACTGCGGGGCTGGGATTCCAAAGGTGGGTGGCCGCACTACCCGCACAGGCGCAGTCTGCAAGCCTGGCTGGGGCGTCAGACGGCCAGAGCTTACTGCGCCTGCGCAGCACAGTAGTACACAGTGCAGGCGCCGGTTTTGAAGCGTAAACAGCGCTGAGGGGGTGGCGCCAAAAGCCCCTGAACATTGGAGTGACGGCAGAGTAGCGGTTCAAGCTGGGGAGTGAGGACCCGCCTCCCTGGCTAAAGACAGGTATTTTGGATAAGTTTCAAAACGCTTTATTTTGGGAATACTTGAACCAAAAACTAAAAGAGCCACCTTGAAAGAATGCAGCATTACTGCTGCATAAGGTGGCTCTTTTAGTTTATAACGGCTGGAGGGGGGTGACAGTGGCCCTTTAAGCAAGCTCAGAGATTACAAACTCTCCATATCGTGGTATATTACCCAAAGACGTCACCAGAATATATAAATACCTCCCACCTGGGGCAGGCATGTTCAATACATGATTCAAGTGGGTATATTTCTCAAGTAAAGGGTTTTATACTCATCTGCGGGACCAGATATTCAACCGGTGCTTTATCTGAGTGTCCAGGATCTCATGTCAGGCATTGGTCTGTGCTTGCCATGCCGTCTTATCCCTTCAGCGATTGGTGTCTCCCTACACGTTTCATCTTTTGACTCATCAGGGGGGGTAGCGACATCAAACCTACGGTGAACAAGCATTGCCTGACATGAGATCCTGGACACTCAGATAAGGCACTGGTTGAATATCTGGTCCCGCAGATGCGTATAAGACAAGAGAACGGACCACTAATAACGGGCCTATAAGACTCATCTCCACGTACAATCACGAATGGGAGGAGATGAGAAAGATACTCAAGAAACATTGGCCCATTTTAGGTGCTGAATCTAGTCTACATACATCACTTGGTGCTGGCCCTTCTATGACCACTAAAAGGGCAAAGAATTTGAAGGACCTCTTGGTTAATAGCCACTACACTCCAACTTTTTCCAATCCTTTTGGTTCCAAAGGCCCTAATTTCGGGTCCATATCTTGCGGTCACTGTCTTGCCTGCATGAATGTCCTGCGGTGCACCATGTTTAGCTCATCAGACGGTAAAAAAACAATTTGATATTAGACACCGCATATCGTGTGGTAGTATGAATGTCATCTACTATGCCACTTGCGGTTGCTCAAAAATTTATATTGGTCTTACATCTAGAGAACTTAGAAAGCGCGTGCGTGACATTTGTGCGGCCAGGACAGTGACCGACCTTTCCCTCCTTAAGACTATCCCGTGCAATTTTAAACAATTTCATGGGAGCGATCCCTCGTCATTTATGGTGCGGGGTATTGATGTCGTCCACCTGGGTATAAGGGGGGGTGATTACAAAAAGACCTTGGCACAGGTGGAGGCCAAGTGGATTGTGGTTTTAGATACCATGACCCTGAGAGGATTAAATGAATCCCTATCCTTTTCTTTGCCCATTATATATATTTTTTTCTTTTTGTAGTGTTATATACACTCACCGGCCACTTTATTAGGTACACCTGTCCAACTTCTTGTTAACACTTAATTTCTAATCAGCCAATTACATGGCGGCAACTCAGTGCATTTAGGCATGTAGACATGGTCAAGACAATCTCCTGCAGTTCAAACCGAGCATCAGTATGGGGAAGAAAGGTGATTTGAGTGCCTTTGAACGTGGCATGGTTGTTGGTGCCAGAAGGGCTGGTCTGAGTATTTCAGAAACTGCTGATCTACTGGGATTTTCACGCACAACCATCTCTAGGGTTTACAGAGAATGGTCCGAAAAAGAAAAAAAATCCAGTGAGGGGCAGTTCTGTGGGCGGAAATGCCTTGTTGATGCCAGAGGTCAGAGGAGAATGGGCAGACTGGTTCGAGCTGATAGAAAGGCAACAGTGACTCAAATCGCCACCCGTTACAACCAAGGTAGGCCTAAGAGCATCTCTGAACGCACAGTGCGTCGAACTTTGAGGCAGATGGGCTACAGCAGCAGAAGACCACACCGGGTACCACTCCTTTCAGCTAAGAACAGGAAACTGAGGCTACAATTTGTACAAGCTCATCGAAATTGGACAGTAGAAGATTGGAAAAACGTTGCTTGGTCTGATGAGTCTCGATTTCTGCTGCGACATTCGGATGGTAGGGTCAGAATTTGGCGTAAACAACATGAAAGCATGGATCCATCCTGCCTTGTATGGAGCATCTTTGGGATGTGCAGCCGACAAATCTGCGGCAACTGTGTGATGCCATCATGTCAATATGGACCAAAATCTCTGAGGAATGCTTCCAGCACCTTGTTGAATCTATGCCACGAAGAATTGAGGCAGTTCTGAAGGCAAAAGGGGGTCCAACCCGTTACTAGCATGGTGTACCTAATAAAGTGGCCGGTGAGTGTATGTCCTCTCTTGGTACTTCCTCTTATCCCCTCCCACCCTTTTTTACTCTGGGTGTGTCTTTTTTGTTTTTATTATTATTTTTTTATTGAGATGTATATATGGTTGTTTATTATTCTTTTGTTTGATATTTATTTTTCCAAACAGGACACTAGATGTGACCCAACTGTACCTGTTTGTGATCTTTCAAAAACTATCAGCATATTACAAAAGCATACCTGATGTACAAGATTCAATATGGGAAAAGAAGGACATGGATGAATATATATAAAATTGGATTGATATATGATACTATATTTGTTTCCTTCTATACTTGCTGTATCTATACGTCATTGCTTCTGATATACTCACTGATGGCCACCGTAGTGAGGTTAATTGTGTGGCATTTCTCCCTAGCACACATATGATTCATAGGTGATTCAGCGGCGGTGCGCATGAGCGCCGCGGTCCGGGCTTCCTGACATGCCGCGGCACGTCTTCTCTCTCGTCCGTGCGAGCAGGGATTGCTCCTCCTCCCTGGGCGCATGTGACGAAGCTGCCGCTCTGCTTCATTGCCGGGGCTCCGGGCAGTCGGTGCGCATACGCCAGTATTCCCGCTGTGATAGGCTGGCCACAGATCACATGCAGGGTCAGGGGGTCATAAAAGGTCATGATCACTAAAATGCCGGTATTCCTCTCGAGAAAGCGGGTCTATCTACCCGCAAAATGCGCATCGGGGACTGTTGGGGTATCCACACCCGGTCCAGGACTCCCTTATTCCTGCTCTTGGTAAGCATGATTTACTCCCTGCGGTTGATATGATGTTCATATGATGGAATGGGTTGATAAACTACTGCAGGGCATCGTAGCTTGCTATTGATGTGCAACCTATGACTGCACTTGCACCTTATTAAATGCAATATTTGCACAAATTGATCACGGATAATCGTTGGAGCATGTACTATATGCTCTCCTGCATTTAATCTTGTGATTTCTTTTTTTGATTGTTCTTATTTAGTATATAATTTTGTGACTTTTGGTGAATAAAATTTTCTATTTTTATACCCAATTGCTCCTAAAATTCTCCTGGTTTATATATCTATTCTAAACTCTGTTGCCCAACTAATCCACCTGTCCCCCGCTATTCCCCGCCTCTCCCCTGTCAATCCCTTCACTGGCTCCCCATTATCCAGAGACTCCAGTACAAAAGTCTAACCATGACATACAAAGCCATCCACAACCTGTCTCCTCCATACATCTGTGACCTCGTCTCCCGGTACTTTCCTGCACGCAACCTCCGATCCTCACAAGATCTCCTTCTCTACTCCCCTCTTCCCACAATCGCATACAAGATTTCTCTCGCGCATCACCCCTACTCTGGAACTCTCTACCACAACATATCAGACACTCACCTACCATCGAAACCTTCAAAAAGAACCTGAAGACCTACCTCTTCCGGCAAGCCTACAACCTGCAGTTACAAGCCTACAACCTGCAGTTACCACAGATCGACCAAACCACTGCACGACCAGCTCTATCCTCACCTACTGTATCCTCACCCATCCCTTGTAAATTGTGAGTCCTCGCGGGCAGAGTCCTCTCTCCTCCTGTACCAGTTGTGACTTGTATTGTTCAAGATTATTGTACCTGTTTTTATTATGTATACCCCTCCTCACATGTAAAGCGCCATGAAATAAATGGCGCTATAATAATAAATAATAATAATAATACCTATATACAGAGATGCGTCTTCTGTGGTCTTGCTGTATATTTAACCCCTTTACCCCCAAGGGTGGTTTGCACGTTAATGACCAGGCCAATTTTTACAATTCTGACCACTGTCCCTTTATGAGGTTATAACTCTGGAACGCTTCAACGGATCCCGGTGATTCTGACACTGTTTTCTTGTGACATATTGTACTTCACGATAGTGGTAAAATTTCTTTGTTATTACCTGCGTTAATTTGTTATTACCTGCGTTTATTTGTGAAAAAAAACAGAAATTTGGCGAAAATTTTGAAAATTTCACAATTTTTCAACTTTGAATTTTTATGCAATTAAATCACAGAGATAGGTCACACAAAATACTTAATAAGTAACATTTCCCACATGTCTACTTTACATCAGCACAATTTTGGAACCACATTTTTTTTTTGTTAGGGAGTTATAAGGGTTAAAAGTTGACCAGCAATTTCTCATTTTTACAACACCATTTTTTTTTTTTAGGGACCACATCTCATTTGAATTCATTTTGAGGGGTCTATATGATAGAAAATACCCAAGTGTGACACCATTCTAAAAACTGCTCCCCTCAAGGTGCTCAAAACCACATTCAAGAAGTTTATTAACCCTTCAGGTGTTTCCCAGGAATTTTTGGAATGTTTAAATAAAAATGAACATTTAACTTTTTTTCACAAAAAATTTACTTCAGCTCCAATTTGTTTTATTTCACCAAGGGTAACAGGAGAAAATGGACCCCAAAAGTTGTTGTACAATTTGTCCGGAGTATGCCGATACCCCATATGTGGGGGTAAACCACTGTTTGGGCGCATGGCAGAGCTCGGAAGCGAAGGAGTGCCATTTGACTTTTCAATGCAAAATTGACTGGAATTGAGATGGGACGCCATGTTGCGTTTGGAGAGCCCCTAATGTGCCTAAACATTGAAACCCCCCACAAGTGACACCATTTTGGAAATAGACCCCCTAAGGAACTTATCTAGATGTGTGGTGAGCACTTTGACCCATTAAGTGATTCACAGAAGTTTATAATGCAGAGCCGTAAAAATAAAAAATCATATTTTTTCACAGAAATGATCTTTTCACCCCCAATTTTTTATTTTCCCAAGGGTAAGAGAAAAAATTGATCCTCAAAAGTTGTTGTACAATTTGTCCTGAGTACGATGATACCTCATATGTGGGGGTAAACCACTGTTTGGGCGCATGGGAGAGCTCAGAAGGGAAGGAGAGCTGTTTGACTTTTCAATGCAAAATTGACAGGAATTGAGATGGGACGCCATGTTGGGTTTGGAGAGCCACTGATGTGCCTAAACATTGAAACCCCCCACAAGTGATACCATTTTGGAAAGTAGAAAATAGCTTTGAACCCCCAAGTGTTTCACTACAGTTTATAACGCAGAGCCGTGAAAATAAAAATTCTTTTTTTCCACAAAAATTCTTTTTTAGCCCCCAGTTTTGTATTTTTCCAAGGGTAACAGTTGAAATTGGACCTCAAAAGTTGTTGTCCAATTTGTCCTGAGTACGCTGATACCCCATATGTGGGTGGAACCACCGTTTGAGCGCATGGCAGAGCTCAGAAGGGAAGGAGCGTCATTTGGAATGCAGACTTAGATGGATTGGTCTGCAGCCGTCACATTGCGTTTGCAGAGCCCTTAATGTACCTAAACAGTAGAAACCCCCCACAAGTGACCCCATATTGGAAACTAGACCCCCCCAAGGAACTTATCTAGATGTGTTGTGAGAACTTTGAACCCCCTCACTACAGTTTATAACGCAGAGCCGTGAAAATAAAAAATCTTTTTTTTCCAACAAAAATTATTATTTAGCCCCCAGTTTTGTATTTTCCCAAGGGTAACAGGATAAATTGAACCCAAAAGTTGTTGTCCAATGTGTCCTGAGTACGCTGATACCCCATATGTTGGGGTAAACCCGTTTGGGCGCACGGGAGAGCTCGGAAGGAGCACTGTATTACTTTTTCAACGCAGAATTGGCTGGAATTGAGATCGGACACCATGTCGCGTTTGGAGAGCCCCTGTTGTGCCTAAACAGTGAAAAACCCCCAATTTACACCTGCTCCATAATAGGAATCCGCAGGTGTAAAACCGAAGGTGGAATCCGCACAAAATTGTGGTAAATCCGCGGTAATTCCGCAGGAAATCTGCAGTGCGGTTTACCTGCGGATTTACCAAATTCAGTCCGGAAAAATCCGCAGAGTAATCCGCAGCGTGTGCACATACCCTAATAGTTTTGTGAGTGATCAAATCCTAGAATTGTCAAATGACCTGACTGCTCAAGAACATTTGTGGGGTACACATTCTATAATATTCAGACATGGGCATGTGGACGAGAATTTGTCTAAATAATGGTTTGTGATGATTGCGGCCGGGAATTGTGAAAAGAAGTAAATATATTTTAATGATAAAAATATTCTTATTACTAGTCGCATAAAAATCACTATACTGTGGCCCAGTAAATAGAAAATATTAATTTGAAGAGAAAAAAAAGGACCCTACCACAGAATTTGATGTCATTCATGGAAATGTAATAATGGGAAGATATGTGGTAGGCCTCAAAACGGGGTGACACAGTGGCCCGATTGTGATAGGCACATGGGGCAATAATACCGAGAATCACTGCTTCTACTGTGCTTCCTACAAAGCAACAATCATTTTTGGGACAATTTTGGGTAGGAGTGGCAGGAATGAGAAGAGAGTGGAGCTTTGAAAGTCTCTCAGGCCATCCTCAGACTCAAAGCCTGCCCCCTGTGCCATAGCATCAAATAGGAGACCCTCAACTAGTTTCATCTTTTTATACCAGGTCCTGGTCTTTCACTTCACCGGATTTGGTTGAAGCACCTGGTATGACAGGGCAACACCTCCCATACATTTATTATAGTCTGTTAGGGCTCATACTCACTTGTGCAATTCCCGGCGCAGCTGCCGGCACTCAGATCGGAGCGTGCAGCCACATAGGAATACATGCAGCCACACGCTCTGCTCCTCTGTGCCAGATGCAGTGCCGGGTATTGCCGTGCGAGACTCATCTGAGTCTCGCACAAGTGAGTATGAGCCCTTATACAGAAAGGTTTCTGTTTGCCCCTGGTGGCACCTGTCTTTGATTGTCACCATGGTATCCGTATGAAGCATGTAGAAATTTCTTCATTCCACTTCAGTGCAAGAGGTTGGTCACTTGCAAGTGAAAATGACACCCCTTTCTCCAACCATTTGGACACCAATAGTGATGAGAGAGTATACTCGTTGCTCGGGTTTTCCTGAGCACGCTCAGGTGATCTCCGAGTATTTGTGACTGCTCGGAGATTTAGTTTTCGTTGCCTCAGCTGCATGTTTTACAGCTTGAATACATGTAGGGATTCCCTAGCAACCAGGCAACCCCCACATGAACTCAGGCTGGCTAATAGCTGTAGATCATGCAGCTGGGTCAACAAAAACTAAATCTCCAAGCAGTTACAAATACTTGGAGACCACCCGAGCGTGCTCAGGAAAACCCGAGCAACGAGTATACTCGCTCATCACTAGACACCATCAGTGATGGAAAACCTACTTGTTTTTTTTCTAACTGTCCCAAAAGCACCTATATTTCCAGCATGGAGGGATTTATGTATGGGGACACTCATATTGTAGTTGTCAGTATACACGTGGTACCCTGGATGAAAATAACAGCATCATTTGTTACCAATTTTGCCCGGGATTTCAATTTTCTGGGGGCAGTTTTGAAGGTCCTTATCTTTGGAAAATAGAAAGGTGGATGTGCACCCGTTGTGCTCTCGCACATTTTATATAATTTCATACTATATTTTGCTATCTTTGAGTGAATGAATTGGCGGAAGAAAAGCTGACTCTTGAAGAACATAAAGGGGCTTGTCAGATGAAATATTTTGGTCTGGGTTTTAGGAATAAGGGTCTCAATTTATTAAGGTGATCATAGTTGGAATTAGTTCTTGGGGGTAGGGAGTCTTGTGAGTTATAACTAACATTAAGAAATCAGATCAGAGTTTCATAATGGGTCCAGGACATGACAGCTGCAAATACAGGGGTACTGTGGACAGATTTTGTTCTCCAGTAGGAGCGGAGAGTATTTTTTTTTTTTTTACTAAAGCCATGTTGAAGGTAATACCTCAAAAATTTAATTTCAGGGACATTTATGGGGATTCAGGACCAATAATGAAAGGCAGTGAGTTTGTAGAAAATATATTGCAGGGCATATAAATTTGTTCGGTGAGCCATTAATTGAAGCCCTTCTTCTGTAACACATTTTTAAGAAAAAAAAATCCAAAGGAGGTAAAATAGGAGACATATACTTTTATTGTAGATGTTAAACTAGAGGGGCACTTTGCAGGGAAAAAGAATTGTTGGGATTCCAAAATGGAGGACTGTGGAAATTGGCCCTGCCTCTGACGACAGACTCCGCTACCACAGTGCTGTCATATATATACACATACGTACACACAAGAAAGGGACATCACTATAAGATGGGACCAGGGTGAGGACATTATTACAGGACAGCGGACATTATCACTATATGGGGCCAATTGTAAAACTATATTATTCTATGGGACCGACCGGGGTTCAAAAAGGGGCTTTTTATATGTAAACTAAAGAATGACACGATAACAAAATATGCCACTGATTTATGTAAACATTAAAGTAAAACAGAAGCCCTGTACCGTAACCACCAATTAAAAAAGCAAGACACACTCACTCCCCCACAAAAAAAATCAGTAAGTCCTAGTGAGAAATTCTGGTATCTCTTAAACCATCATCTCCTCTCACCGGCTGAGGTGGCCGCCCCCTGCTCTAGCACCTCCAGCTCCCTCTCACTGGCCCACACTATAGGGGCTCTCCAGCCCCCTTCATGTTACACACTGCCCTCTGTGCTCTCCCTCCTCCCCCACGGGCCCCTTTAGCAGTGTGGGCCCCCATGGAGCGCCTCAATACCAGCCTGCGACCCCGTACGTGCCACCTCACTTCCGGCACACTACGATCGCTCCTCCCACATCACTGTCTCGTCGCATGAGCACAACGTCATCAAAGGTCCTTTCGCCCACTAAGTTTTAGCAGCTGCCGCCTGGTCACGTGGGCATGACGTCATCAGAGGTCGCCCAGTACGCTACAATTTAGCAGCTCCCGACTGGTCACGTGGGCATGACGTCACCGGAGGTCCTGCAGCACACTGGGATTCGGCAGCTATCGTCCCCGGACTTGGGTTAATTAATGAAAGGAGTAACCGCGATTATTGCTGAGGGTCGCTGTGTGTCCGCTGAGAGGTGCCCGGCCGCTGTGCTGCGCACGGAACATGGCAGAAGTGACGAGCGTGTCCCTGTGCCAGGAGGAAGGATGGTAAGCGGGGCCCTGACACCGGAGAGCCGTGCTGCCGTGCTGTGCCGGGATATACGGCAGGATTGTGGGAGGGGACGGCTACTGGGCATGTGCAGCCCTCCTGGAGGTATGGCTGGTGCTGGCGTGTGATCACAGTGATCTGCACCCTCCTCATGGCCAGGCTGCCCCCACACCTGTGGAGATGGAGCCTGACTGGTTGCTAGGGGCGCTGACCCTGCGTCTCCCTAGTAACCAGGCTGACAGACGCTAACCGAGATCAGTGTGCAGCCCCCTGTGTCACTGCCAGCTCTGCCAGGGACAATTGGGATAGAGCCCCCCGAACACTTGTGTTGGCTGCTGACATAATAGGTCAGCCTCCTTCTCTGCATCAGCTGTGATGGGGAAGGGGGCTGGCTCAGTTAATCAAATAAACCACACAGATCGAGTTTTGTCAAATCCACATACCAGGAGAAATAAAAAAGAGAACCAGGTAAGAATCGCGGGGTAAGAAGCGCGCTACGGCTGCAATAAAACCCCAGAAGTCGCCTAATGTACTAAATTGGTGCTGAAATGCTGCAGGAAATCTGCTACATCAAAGCCTAAGGGTGCGTGCCTGCGATCTGGAACTGCTGCGGTTGTGACCCTGTGTATTTATGCAGCGGCCAGATGTTACAGCATAATGGATGGACTTCTCGAACTCCCATCTGTACTATGCGCCTGCAGATCACCCACGGAGACTGACATGCAGTGTGTCTTTCAGGGCTGCAGCTCGTCTACTTCTCTTGGGGACACGCCAGTCTCCGCAACAGAAACTTCCACAATACGAGGTATTGAATGCGGTAAATTCACATGGTTCAGTGAACACATGCGGATTTACCTGCGTGATTAGAATGCAGGTTTTGGACGCAGCTACTTCTGATCGTGGCAATGTAGCTTTAGGCCATATTCACACCATCAGTCTTTGGTCAGTATTTTACATCAGTATTTGTAAATGAAAACCAAGAGTGGAACAATCAGAGGAAATGTATAATAGAAACACGTCACCACTTTTGGTTTTGGCTTACAGTGATGTAAAATACTGACTAAATACTCAGTGTGCACGTGGTCTTAGGACAGGAAACACACATTATTTAGATAAACATCACACGTTTGGGCCATTTTTCCTTACTTTCACTCACGTTTTTAGGACTGTGACCTTTTAAGAGTTGTGCACATGGAGCAAAGAGCGGATCACATGGGGGCCACATGGATGGCATCCTTCTATCTGTGACACCACAGACCCAGTGTGACTTTGAGCCGCAAACCATCTGTTTTTTTTTCTTTGTGGACTGATGATCCACCAAGATACGGATATGTGTATAGGCCAATAGACTATTGGTGATGTGTTCTTTGGATAGAACGGCCACACAAATCTCAGACGTGTAAATGGAGCCGCACGCGTATTGTTTGTTTTTCTCTGCAGGACACTGGTCACACCAAAGTGGGTGTATCAGCAGTGCCATATGGTAGCTCTCATTTGATTATTTAATAGATATGATAAAAAATAATGACTATTAGGATGCAGTCAGAAGCCTCCATTATTCGGATGGTCACACAATCAATGTACATACATGCGATTCATGGTAATCCATTTCTCATCTGCTTCTCTCAAAAGAACCCTGAAAATCTAGTTGGCACGTGACTGTCAGCATGCAGATTACCTGCCCGATCTGGCAATAAAGGGGAATCCTGACAGTGTGAATTAGGCTACATTCACACATCCATGTGACATGTCCTTGTGCTGTCTGTTTTTGTCTCGGACAGCACACTAAGGCCGGGAGCACACATACGCGAGATACGGCCGAGTCTCGCAGGTGAAAACCCAGCTCTGGCGCCGGCACTCCGGAGCGGAGCGTGCAGCCGCAAAGCAATACATGGAGCTGCACGCTCCTCTCCAGAGTTCCGGCGCCAGAGCTGGGTTTTCACCTAGGAGACTCGGCCGTATCTCGCGTATGTGTGATCCCGGCCTTACCCATATAGTTTTATTGATCCATGCACACATCTGTGACACTCGGTGTGTCTTAATTTCATCAGTTTTGCAGATCACACTTGGCCATTAAGGTGTATGGAGATCTGTATAAAGAGGCAGACACACTGAAGACATGCTTAGTACTTCAGAGTTCCATCCAAATGTAATCCTTTTTTTACTGATCCATTGATATGATTCAGTGGATAATTAAAAGTGCACAGTCCAATGGCTTCAGTTTTTAAAAACAGATGACAAAATGTATGGCACATGAGAAAAAAAAGAATATGTTTCTCACCAGATATAAAAATAGTCACTAATGTGTGATACCATTAAATAAGGATGCCGCGCTAGAAACGGAAACTATGACTGTGGAGTGAGTGTCCTCCAGTCCCCTACCTTACAGATGGAAGCTGGTGTGTCCCCTGAATTGTGAGGTCGGCTGCCAGCTTCCATCTGTAAGGTAGGGGACTGGAGGACACTCACTCCACAGTCATAGTTTCCGTTTCTAGCGCGGCATCCTTATTTAATTGTTATCACTGGTTCATCATTGTCCGGCAGAGGTTTTGCACACAATCTGCCTAGGTGCCTGCTGCTTTATTTTGGGGGTGTAGCGATCCGTGACGTTGCAGCGTCCTGGCTAGCGATATCGTTGTGTTTGACACGCAGCAGCGATCAGGATCCCGCTGTGAGATCGCTGGTCGTTGCTGAAAGTCCAGAACTTTATTTCGTCGCTGGATCTCCCGCTGACATCGCTGAATCGGTGTGTGTGACACCAATCCAGCGATGTCTTCGCTGGTAACCAGGGTAAACATCGGGTTACTAAGCGCAGGGCCGCGCTTAGTAACCCGATGTTTACCCTTGTTACCATTGTAAAAGTAAAAAAAAAAACACATACTCACATTCCGGTGCCCGGCGTCCGCTTCCCTGCACTCCTCCTGCATCCTGTGTAAGTGCCGGCCGTAAAGCAGAGCGGTGACGTCACCGCTCTGCTCTGTGGGAGATGCCGAAGATGTTCGGCGCTGACACAGGATGCAGGAGGAGTGCAGGGAAGCGGACGCCGGGCACCGGAATGTGAGTATGTGTTTTTTTTTTACTTTTACCATGGTAACCAGGGTAAACATCGGGTTACTAAGCGCGGCCCTGCGCTTAGTAACCCGATGTTTACCCTGGTTACCAGGGGACTTCAGCATCGTTGGTCGCTGGAGAGCAGTCTGTGTGACAGCTCTCCAGCGACCACACAGCGACTAAACAGCGACGCTGCAGCGATCGGCATCGTTGTCTGTATCGCTGCAGCGTCGCTATGTGTGACGGGGCATTAACACTGTGTTCACAGGATGCTTTTTTGCTGAGCTGGTAGGGCAGTGATTACTTTCATACATTGGTACGACGTTGAGTTAGTAGGACATTATTTACTTTAATGCATTGGTAGGGCATAGTTTACTTTCATACATTGGTATGGCATTGAGTTGTTAGGGTATTGATTACTGTCATACATTGATAGGGCATTGTTTACTTTAACATACAGGTCCTTCTCAAAAAATTAGCATATAGTGTAAAATTTCATTATTTACCATAATGTAATGATTACAATTAAACTTTCATATATTATAGATTCATTATCCACCAACTGAAATTTGTCAGGTCTTTTATTGTTTTAATACTGATGATTTTGGCATACAACTCCTGATAACCCAAAAAACCTGTCTCAATAAATTAGCATATTTCACCCGTCCAATCAAATAAAAGTGTTTTTTAATAACAAACAAAAAAAACATCAAATAATAATGTTCAGTTATGCACTCAATACTTGGTCGGGAATCCTTTGGCAGAAATGACTGCTTCAATGCGGCGTGGCATGGAGGCAATCAGCCTGTGACACTGCTGAGATGTTATGGAGGCCCAGGATGCTTCAATAGCGGCCTTAAGCTCATCCAGAGTGTTGGGTCTTGCGTCTCTCAACTTTCTCTTCACAATATCCCACAGATTCTCTATGGGGTTCAGGTCAGGAGAGTTGGCAGGCCAATTGAGCACAGTAATACCATGGTCAGTAAACCATTTACCAGTGGTTTTGGCACTGTGAGCAGGTGCCAGGTCGTGCTGAAAAATGAAATCTTCATCTCCATAAAGCATTTCAGCATTTCCCCAGGTCAAGCCACTTTTGAACCATAAACAGCGGCAGAAGCGCCTGACCTGGGCTACAGAGAAGCAGCACTAGACTGTTGCTAAGTGGTCCCAAGTACTTTTTTCTGATGAAAGCAAATTTTGCATGTCATTCGGAAATCAAGGTGCCAGAGTCTGGAGGAAGACTGGGGAGAAGGAAATGCCAAAATGCCTGAAGTCCAGTGTCAAGTACCCACAGTCAGTGATGGTGTGGGGTGCCATGTCAGCTGCTGGTGTTGGTCCACTGTGTTTCATCAAGGGCAGGGTCAATGCAGCTAGCTATCAGGAGATTTTGGAGCACTTCATGCTTCCATCGGCTGAAATGCTTTATGGAGATGAAGATTTCATTTTTCAGCACAACCTGGCACCTGCTCACAGTGCCAAAACCACTGGTAAATGGTTTACTGACCATGGTATTACTGTGCTCAATTGGCCTGCCAACTCTCCTGACCTGAACCCCATAGAGAATCTGTGGGATATTGTGAAGAGAAAGTTGAGAGACGCAAGACCCAACACTCTGGATGAGCTTAAGGCCGCTATTGAAGCATCCTGGGCCTCCATAACATCTCAGCAGTGTCACAGGCTGATTGCCTCCATGCCACGCCGCATTGAAGCAGTCATTTCTGCCAAAGGATTCCCGACCAAGTATTGAGTGCATAACTGAACATTATTATTTGATGTTTTTTTTGTTTGTTATTAAAAAACACTTTTATTTGATTGGACGGGTGAAATATGCTAATTTATTGAGACAGGTTTTTTGGGTTATCAGGAGTTGTAGGCCAAAATCATCAGTATTAAAACAATAAAAGACCTGACAAATTTCAGTTGGTGGATAATGAATCTATAATATATGAAAGTTTAATTGTAATCATTACATTATGGTAAATAATGAAATTTTACACTATATGCTAATTTTTTGAGAAGGACCTGTATACCATTAATTTAATTAAATTGTACTGATGCTAACATCCACACTCATGTTTAAACTTAGGAAAATAGTAAATGGGTTTCTCTTTCTGCTGTTCTTGTGTTTTGTTCCTCACCAAAAACACTACTGATAGCAGCCTTTTTGTCGTGTTTTTGCAATTACTCATTGCTTTCTATGGATGAAAAAAAAAAAGCTGAAAAAACGCTGGAAGAATTGACTTGCTGTAGTTTTCGCAAACTCAGCAGTTTTCCAAATTAGTGCACGTGCATGAAATTTCTGAAATCTCTTAACTTTTGCTGGTGCTGTAAAAAGCAGCTTTTAATTTGCATTAAAAAAATGCAGCAAAAATGCAATGTGTGAACATAGCGTAATGCACAGGGTCTGGATTCACCAATATTCAGTCACAAAGAGTGATTACTGTACTTTAGTTCAACCCAGAAAACCACTTAAGGCTATGTTTACACTCATACTTTTTGTTGCTTTCATTTCTTTTTTTGCAGCCAAAACCGTCTCTCTTTGCAGTCAAAACGCTGCGCTCAAAACACCCATTTTTCAGAGTTTTTGCTTCTTTTTTTTGGAGTGCAGATTAAATATGTGCTTTGTCTACAGTACATGTTTAAGTTGGTTTTATTCACCAAAAATGCTGCACAAAAATGATGCAAAAAAACAGTTGAGTTTTTTTTCACTTTCTCCGGGCGAAAAACGCTGAAAGAACTGACATGCTGCAGTTTTTCAATCCAGTCAGGAAAAAACAGTGTGTGCAGGAGCCTTCTGAAATCTCATAACTTTTGCTGGTGCCATAAAAAGCAGCTTTAATTTTCTGGTATTGCCTTTTACAGTTCTGGCAAAAGCTATGAGAATTCAGAAATCTCCTGCACACTCTTGATTTTTTTTTTTCTTGATTGAATTGGAAGCTGTTAGCGCAAAATGACTGTTCAAACAAAGCACATTACAATTCCAATGGACACCTCTGTAGGAATAGAGTGGAATACAGCGCCCGTTCACTGCAATGCTCTGCATTCTTTTGTGGTGTGATTCTCTTCTCAATCTTAGCAGATTAGACTGATCTATGGAGAATAAAGCATACTGACCCATAGAAACCCAGAATGCCACAAGGATATTAGTGGCACTTGCTGGGTGCACAGGAGCCTATAGATACATTCATGTAGGCGGGTTTCTGGTGCAGGCCTGGCACGTGACACAAAAAAGAAATATAAATGATTTTTTTTGTGTGCTTGTGTTTTTGTCACTGGTTTATTATCTTTTTGCTTCAATATATTTCTGTGAAGTTTGTTAAGGCCTATTATTATCTATTACTCCTTCATTAACTGTATTTCAGCAGATATTGACTCTGAGGTTACCCCACAAGCGTCACCTATGCACACGACAAGATGTGTATGCCTGACTGCTCTCATTCACTGTCTGTGGGAGCAATGGCCACTACTATTCTACTCACACTGATGTCTTATCACCCCAATCCCACGATTGTTTTTCATCCCCACGGCCAGACCCCAGCAATCATAGTAACATAGTTATTAAGGTTGAAGGAAGACCATCTAGTTCAACCCATAGCCTAACCTAACATGCCCTAACATGTTGATCCAGAGGAAGGCAAAAAAACCCATGTGGCAAACAGTAAGCTCCCCCTTGGGGGAAATAAATTCCTTCCCGACTCCACATACGGCAATCAGACTAGTTCCCTGGATCAACGCCCTATCAAGGAATCTAATATATATACCCTGTAACATTATACTTTTCCAGAAAGGTGTCCAGTCCCCTCTTAAATTTAAGTAATGAATCACTCATTACAACATCATACGGCAGAGAGTTCCATAGTCTCACTGCTCTTACAGTAAAGAATCTGCATCTGTTATTATGCTTAAACCTTCTTTCCTCCAGACGTAGAGGATGCCCCTTGTCCCTGTCTCAGGTCTATGATTAAAAAGATCATCAGAAAGGTCTTTGTACTGTCCCCTCATATATTTATACATTAATATAAGATTACCCCTTAGTCTTCGTTTTTCCAAACTAAATAGCCCTAAGTGTAATAACCTATCTTGGTATTGCAGACCCCCCAGTCCTCTAATAACCTTGGTCGCTCTTCTCTGCACCCGCTCCAGTTCAGCTGTGTCTTTCTTACACACTGGGAGACCAGAACTGTATACAGTATTCTAAGTGTGGCGGCACTAGTGACTTGTATAGAGGTAAAATTATGTTCTCCTCATGAGCATCTATGTCTCTTTTAATGCATCCCATTATTTTATTTGCCTTTGTAGCAGCTGCCTGACACTGGCCACTGAATATGAGTTTGTCATCCACCCATACACCCAGGTCTTTTTCATTGACGGTTTTGCTCAGAGTTTTAGAATTAAGCACATAGTTATACATCTTATTACTTCTACCCAAGTGCATGACCTTCCATTTATCCCCATTAAAGCTCATTTGCCATTTATCAGCCCAATCTTCTAGTTTACATAAATCATCCTGTAATATAAAATTGTCCTCCTCTGTATTGATTACCCTGCAGAATTTAGTGTCATCTGCAAATATTGAAATTCTGCTCTGTATGCCCCCTACAAGGTCATTAATAAATGTTAAAAAGAAGATGGCCCAATACTGACCTCTGTGGTACCCCACTGCTAACCGCGACCCAGTCCTAGTGAGCTCCATTAATAACCACCCTTTGTTTCCTATCCCTGAGCCAGCTCTTAACCCACTTACACATATTTTCCCCTATCTCTATTGTTCTCATTTTATGTATCAACCTTTTGTGTGGCACCGTATCAAAAGCTTTTGAAAAGTCCATATACACTACGTCCACTGGGTTCCCTTGGTCCAGTCCGGAACTTACCTCTTCATAGAAACTGATCAAATTAGTCTGACATGAACGGTCCCTAGTAAACCCGTGCTGATACTGGGTCATGAGGTTATTCCTCTTCCAGCATAACATCCCTTAGAAAACCCTCCAGGATTTTACCCACAGTACAGGTTAAGCTTACTGGCCTATAATTACCGAGTTCAGTTTTTGTCCCCTTTTTGAATATTGGCACCACATTTGCTATACGCCAGTCCTGTGGTACAGACCCTGTTATTATGGAGTCTTTAACCCCTTAGGCCCCAAGGGTGGTTTGCACGCTAATGATCTGGCCAATTTTTACAATTCTGACCACTGTCCCTTTATGAGGTTATAACTCTGGAACGCTTCAACGGATCCCTGTGATTCTGACATAGTTTTCTCATGACATATTGTACTTCATGATAGTGGTAAAATTTCTTTGATATTACCTGCGTTTATTTGTGAAAAAAACGGAAATTTGGCGAAAAGTTTGAAAATTTCGCAACTTTGAATTTTTATGCCCTTAAATCACAGAGATATGTCACGCAAAATAATTAATAAGTAACATTTCCCACATGTCTACTTTACATCAGCACAATTTTGGAACCAAAATTTTTTTTGTTAGGGAGTTATAAGGGTTAAAAGTTGACCAGCAATTTCTTATTTTTTACAACACCATTTTTTTAGGGACCACATCACATTTGAAGTCATTTTGAGGGGTCTATATGATAGAAAATACCCAAGTGTGACACCATTCTAAAAACTGCACCACTCAAGGTGCTCAAAACCACATTCAAGAAGTTTATTAACCCTTCAGGTGTTTCACAGGAATTTTTGGAATGTTTAAAAAAAAAAATATTAACATTTAACTTTTTTTCACAAAAATTTACTTCAGCTCCAATTTGTTTTATGTTACCAAGGGTAACAGGAGAAATTGGACCGCAAAAGTCGTTGTACAATTTGTCTTGAGTACGCCGATACCCCATATGTGGGGGTAAATCACTGTTTGGGCGCATGGCAGAGCTCGGAAGGGAATGAGCGCCATTTGACTTTAAAATGCAAAATTGACTGGAATTGAGATGGGACGCCATGTTGCATTTGGAGAGCCCTTGATGTGCCTAAACATTGAAACTCCCCACAAGTGACACCATTTTGGAAAGTAGACCCCCTAAGGAACTTATCTAGATGTGTTGTGAGAGCTTTGAACCCAAAGTGTTTCACTACAGTTTATAACGCAGAGCCGTGAAAATAAAAATTCTTTTTTTTTTCCACAAAAATTATTTTTTAGCCCCCAGTTTAATATTTACCCAAGGGTAGCAGGAGAAATTGGACCCCAAAAGTTGTTGTCCAATTTGTCCAGAGTACGCTGATATCCTATATGTGGGGGGGAACCACCATTTGGGCGCATGGCAGAGCTCGGAAGGGAAAGAGCACCATTTGGAATGCAGACTTAGATGGATTGGTCTGCAGGCGTCACGTTGCATTTGCAGAGCCCCTGATGTACCTAAACAGTAGAAACTCCCCACAAGTGACCCCATATTGGAAACTAGACCCCCCAAGGAACTTATCTAGATGTGATGTGAGAGCTTTGAGCCCCCAAGTGTTTCACTACAGTTTATAACGCAGAACTGTAAAAAGAAAAAATATTTTTTTTCCCACAAAAAATGTTGTTGTTTTTTTAGTCCCCCCCCCCCCCCCAATTTTTTTTCCCAAGGGTAACAAGAGAAATTAGACCCCAAAAGTTGTGGCCAATTTGTCCTGAGTACGCTGATACCCTATATGTGGGGGGGGAACCACCGTTTGGGCGCATGGCAGAGCTCGGAAGGGAAAGAGCACCATTTGGAATGCAGACTTAGATGGATTGGTCTGCAGGCGTCACGTTGCATTTGCAGAGCCCCTGATGTACCTAAACAGTAGAAACTCCCCACAAGTGACCCCATATTGGAAACTAGACCCCCCAAGGAACTTATCTAGATGTGATGTGAGAGCTTTGAGCCCCCAAGTGTTTCACTACAGTTTATAACGCAGAACTGTAAAAAGAAAAAATATTTTTTTTCCCACAAAAAATGTTGTTTTTTTTTTAGCCCCCCCCCCCCAATTTTTTTCCCCAAGGGTAACAAGAGAAATTAGACCCCAGAAGTTGTGGCCAATTTGTCCTGAGTACGCTGATACCCTATATGTTGGGGTAAACCCCTGTTTGAGCGCACGGGAGAGCTCGGAAGGGAAGGATCACCGTTTTACTTTTTCAACGCAGAATTGGCTGGAATGGAGATCGGACGCCATGTCGCGTTTGGAGAGCCCTGATGTGCCTAAACAGTGGAAACCCCCAATTGTAACTGAAACCCTAATCCCAACCACACCCCTAACCCCAACACACCCTTAACCCTAATCCCGACAATAACCCTAACCACACCCCTAACCCTGACACACCCCTAACCCAAATCCCAACCGTAAATGTAATCCTTACTTTAGCCCTAACCCTAACTCTAGCCCTAGCCATAACCCTAGCTCTAACCCTAGCCCTAACCCTAGTCCTAACCCTAGCGGGAAAATGGAAATAAATGTTTTTAATTTTATTATTTTTCCCTAACTAAGGGGGTCATGAAGGGGGGTTTGATTTACTTTTATAGCCGTTTTTTTAGCTGATTTTTATGATTGGCAGCTGTCACACACTAAAAGACGCTTTTTATTGCAAAAAATAGTTTTTGCGTTACCACATTTTGGGTGCTATAATTTTTCCATATTTTGGTCCACAGAGTCATGTGAGGTCTTGTTTTTTGCGGGACAAGTTGACGTTTTTATTGGTAACACTTTCGGGCACGTGACTTTTTTTTGTTCACTTTTTATTTTTATTTTTGTGAGGCCGAATGACCAAAAACCAGCTATTCATGAATTTATTTTGTGGGGGGAGTTTATACCGTTCCATGTTTAGTATAATTGATAAAGCAGTGTTTTTTACGGTGTTCACTGAAGGGGTTAACTAGTGGGACAGTTTTATAGGTCGGGTCGTTACGGACGCGGCGATACTAAATATGTGTACTTTTATTGTTTTGTTTTTTATTTAGATAAAGAAATGTATTTATGGGAACAATATATATATATATTTTTTCTGTATTTAGGAATCATTATTATTTTTATTTTCATTATTTCATTATTTTTTTTTCATTATCACATTGTCCCGGGGGGGGGACATCACTATATAGTGACAGATCGCTGATCTGACACTTTGCAGAGCATTGTGTCAGATCAGCGATCTGACGTGCACTGCTCCAGGCTTACAGGCGCTTGCTCTGAGCAGGCGCTTGTAAGCCACCTCCCTGCAGGACGCGGAAGTAGCCCTGTGGCCATTTTGGATCCTGGGCCTGCAAGGAGGAGAAGCTCGGCACAAGGTGAGCACTTCGCCTTGTACCGAGGGTCTCAGGGAAGTTGCAGGGAGCCTCCTCCCTGTGCGATGCTTCCCTATGCCCCTGGAACGCTGCGATCATGTTTGATCGCAGTGTTCCGGGGGTTAATGTGCAAGAAGCGGTCCGTGAACGCTCCTGGCACATAGTGCCGGATGTCAGCTGCGATAATCAGCTGACACCCGGCCGCGATCGGCCGCGCTCCCCCCGTGAGCGTGGCCGATTGCATATGACGTACTATCCCGTCACTGAGAATTACCGTATATACTCGAGTATAAGCCGACCCGAGTATAAGCCGACCCCCCTAATTTTGCCACAAAAAACTGGGAAAACGTATTGACTCGAGTATAATCCTAGGGGGGAAAATGCAGCAGCTACCGGTAAATGTCAAAAGTAATAATAGATACCAATAAAAGTAAAATTAATTGAGACATCAGTAGGTTAAGTGTCTTTGAATATCCATATTGAATCAGGAGCCCCATATAATGCTCCATACTGTTCATTATGGCCCCATAAGATGTTCCATATTAAAATATGCCCCATATAATCCTGCATAAAGGTTAATAAAGGCCCCATAAGATGCTCCATAGACATATTTGCCCAATATAATGCTGCACAAATGCTGATTATGGCCCCATAAGATGCTCTATAAAGATATTTGCCCCTTATAGTGCTGCACAAACGTTATGGCCCTATAAGATGCTCCATACAGACACTTGCCCCATATAGTGCTGCAGAAATGTTATGGCCCCATATAGTGCTGCAGAAACGTTATGGCCCCATATAGTGCTGCAGAAACGTTATGGCCCCATCAGGGTGGATTTGATTTAAATCTAACTGATTTAAATCACGATTTAAATCACTAGTCAGTAAGGCTTGATTTAAATCAGTGATTTAATCAAAGTTTCTACCTAAACTAGTTCTTGCTACTTTAACATGCAAGTAGATGAAGATTTTTAGAATCACTTTTTATATTACTTTTTTCTCCCCAGTTTAATGGGTTAATCATTCATATTTGGACACCACTATTCTGTTGTACTTAGGAAGGAGAAAAATAATCCTGACCTTAATAACAATTTAAATAGATTTATTCAGCTGAAACAATAACAACATTACAGCATAAGTTATTTGCTTAAACAAACATCCATGTTTGTTAACTAATTTGGCTAAACAAAATATATATATATTTTAACCCCTTCACCCCCAAGGGTGGTTTGCACGTTAATGACCGGGCCAATTTTTACAATTCTGACCACTGTCCCTTTATGAGGTTATAACTCTGGAACGCTTCAACGGATCTTGGCGATTCAGACACTGTTTTCTCGTGACATACTGTACTTCATGATAGTGGTAAAATTTCTTCGATATAACTTGCGTTTATTTGTGAAAAAAACGAATATTTGGCGAAAATTTTGAAAATTTTGCAATTTTCCAAATTTGAATTTTTATGCCCTTAAATCACAGACATATGTCACGCAAAATACTTAATAAGTAACATTTCCCACATGTCTACTTTACATCAGCACAATTTTGGAACCACAATTTTTTTTTGTGACGGAGTTATAAGGGTTAAATTTGACCAGCAATTTCTCATTTTTACAACACCATTTTTTTTTAGGGACCACATCTCATTTGAAGTCATTTTGAGGGGTCTATATGATAGAAAATACCCAAGTGTGACACCATTCTAAAAACTGCACCCCTCAAGGTACTCAAAACCACTTTCAAAAAGTTTATTAACCCTTCAGGTGTTTCACAGGAATTTTTGGAATGTTTAAATAAAAATAAACATTTAACTTTTTTTCACACACAATTTATTTCAGCTCCAATTTGTTTTATTTTACCAAGGGTAACAGGAGAAAATAGACCCCAAAATTTGTTGTACAATTTGTCCTGAGTACGCTGATACCCCATATGTGGGGGTAAACCACTGTTTGGGCGCATGGCAGAGCTCGGAAGGAAAGGAGCGCCATTTGACTTTTCAATGCAAAATTGACTGGAATTGAGATGGGACGCCATGTTGCATTTGGAGAGCCCCTGATGTGCCTAAACATTGAAACCCCCCACAAGTGACACCATTTTGGACAGTAGACCCCCTAAGGATCTTATCTAGATGTGTGGTGAGCACTTTGACCCAACAAGTGCTTCACAGAAGTTTATAATGCAGAGCCGTAAAAAATAAAAAATCATATTTTTTCACAAAAATGATCTTTTTGCCCCCATTTTTTTATTTCCCCAAGGGTAAGAGAAGAAATTAGACCACAAAAGTTGTTGTGCAATTTGTCCTGAGTATGACGATACCCCATATGTGGGGGTAAACCACTGTTTGGGCGCATAGCAGAGCTCGGAAGGGAAGGAGCGCTATTTTACTTTTCAATGCAAAATTGACTGGAATTAAGATGGGATGCCATGTTGCGTTTGGAGAGCCCCTGATGTGCCTAAACATTAAAAATCCCCACAAGTGACACCATTTTGGAAAGTAGACCCCCTAAGGAACTTATCTAGATGTGTTGTGAGAACTTTGAACCCCCAAGTGTTTCACTACAGTTTATAACGCAGAGCCGTGAAAATAAAATTCTTTTTTTTTCTTCACAAAAATGATTTTTAGCCCCCAGTTTTGTATTTTCACAAGGGTATCAGGATAAATTGGACTCCAAAAGTTGTTGTCCAATTTGTCCTGAGTACGCTGATACCCCATATGTGGGGGGGAACCACTGTTTGGGCGCATGACAGAGCTCGGAAGGGAAGGAGCGCCATTTGGAATGCAGACTTAAATGGATTGGTCTGCAGGCGTCACGTTGCATTTGCAGAGCCCCTGATGTACCCAAACAGTACAAACCCCCCACAAGTGACCCCATATCAGAAACTAGACCCCCCAAGGAACTTATCTAGATGTGTTGTGAGAACTTTGAATCCCCAAGTGTTTCACTACAGTTTACAACGCAGAGCCGTGAAAATAAAAAATCTTTTTTTTCCCACAAAACTTATTTTTTGGCCCCCAGTTTTGTATTTTCCCAAGGGTAGCAGGAGAACTTGGACCCCAAAAGATGATGTCCAATATGTCCTGAGTACGCTGATACCCCATATGTTGGGGTAAACCCCTGTTTGGGCACACGGGAGAGCTCTGAAGGGAAGGAGCACTGTTTTCCTTTTTCAACGCAGAATTGGCTGGAATTCAGATCGGATGCCATGTCCCGTTTGGAGAGCCCCTGATGTGCCTAAACAGTGGAAACCCCCCAATTATAACTGAAACCCTAATCCAAACACACCCCTTACCCTAATCCCAACAGTAACCCTAACCACTCCTCTAACCCAGACACACCCAACCCTATTCCCAACCGTAAATGTAATCCAAACCCTAACCCTATCTTTAGCCCCAACCCTAGCCCCAACCCTAGCCCTAACCCTAGCCCTATCTTTAGCCCCAACCCTAGCCCCAACCCTAGCCCTAACCCTAGCCCTATCACTAGCCGTAACACTAGACGTAACACTAGCCGTAACACTAGCCCCAACCCTAGCCCCAACCCTAGCCCCAACCCTAGCCCCAACCCTAGCCCCAACCCTAGCCCCAACCCTAGCCCCAACCCTAGCCCCAACCCTAGCCCCAACCCTAGCCCCAACCCTAGCCCCAACCCTAGCCCCAACCCTAGCCCCAACCCTAGCCCCAACCCTAGCCCCAACCCTAGCCCCAACCCTAGCCCCAACCCTAGCCCTAACTCTAGCCCTAACTCTAGCCCTAACTCTAGCCCTAACTCTAGCCCTAACTCTAGCCCTAACTCTAGCCCTAACTCTAGCCCTAACTCTAGCCCTAACTCTAGCCCTAACTCTAGCCCTAACTCTAGCCCTAACTCTAGCCCTAACTCTAGCCCGGAATTAAATACATTTTTTTAATTTTTTTATTTTTCCCTAACTAAGGGGGTGATGAAGGGGGGTTTGATTTACTTTTATAGCGGGTTTTTTAGCGGATTTTTATGATTGGCAGCCGTCACACACTGAAAGACGCTTTTCATTGCAAAAAATATTTTTTGCGTTACCACATTTTGAGAGCTGTAATTTTTCCATATTTGAGTCCACAGAGTCATGTGAGATCTTGTTTTTTGTGGGACAAGTTGACGTTTTTATTGGTAACATTTTCGGACACGTGATATTTTTTGATCGCTTTTTATTCCGATTTTTGTGAGGCAGAGTGATCAAAAACCAGCTATTCATGAATTTCTTTTGGGGGAGGCGTTTATACCGTTCCGCGTTTGGTAAAATTGATAAAGCAGTTTTATTCGTCGGGTCAGTACGATTACAGCGATATCTCATTTATATCATTTTTTTTATGTTTTGGCGCTTTTATACGATAAAAACTATTTTATAGAAAAAATAATTATTTTGGTATCGCTTTATTCTCAGGACTATAACTTTTTTATTTTTTTGCTGATGATGCTGTATGGCGGCTCGTTTTTTGCGGGACAAGATGACGTTTTCAGCGGTACCATAGTTATTTATATCAGTCTTTTTGATCGCGTGTTATTCCACTTTTTGTTCGGCGGTATGATAATAAAGCGTTGTTTTTTTGCCTCGTTTTTTTTTTCTCTTCTTACGGTTTTTACTGAAGGGGTTAACTAGTGGGGCAGTTTTATAGGTTGGGTCGTTACGGACGCGGCGATACTAAATATGTGTACTTTTATTGTTTTTTTATTTTATTTAGCAAAAGAAATGTATTTATGGGAATAATATTTTTTTTTTTTTTCTTTATTTAGGATATTTTTTTTATTTATTTTTTTTACACATGTGGGGAATTTTTTTTTTAACTTTTTTACTTTGTCCCAGGGGGGGACATCACAGATCGATGATCTGGCAGTGTGCACAGCACTCTGCCAGATCTGCGATCTACTGTGCAGGGCTGCAGGCTTACCAAGTGTCTGCTCTGAGCAGACACTCGGTAAGCCACCTCCCTCCCTGCAGGACCCGGATGCCGCAGCCATCTTGGATCCGGGACCTGCGGCGAGGAGGGAGGTAGGAGACCCTCGGAGCAACGCGATCACATCGCGTTGCTCCGGGGGTCTCAGGGAAGCCCGCAGGGAGCCCCCTCCCTGCGCGATGCTTCCCTATACCGCCGGTAAACCGCGATCATGTTTGATCGCGGTGTGCCGGGGGTTAATGTGCCGGGGGCGGTCCGTGACCGTTCCTGGCACATAGTGCCGGATGTCAGCTGCGATATGCAGCTGACACTCGTCCGCGCTCCCCCCGTGAGCGTGGCCGATCGCGTATGACGTACTATCCCGTCGGTGGTCATACGGGCCCACCCCATCTCGACGGGATAGTACGTCAGATGTCAGGAAGGGGTTAAGAAACTTAGACTGTCAGCCCAGCAGACACATGAAAAACTTAAATACTACTGTCCCTGCTGTCCTCTGTAGCTCACTTGTCATCTTCATCATCATCTTCTTCTTTGTTCCTATTCATAATCTGGAAAAGAAAAACAAGCTTTCCTGCTTTATTGGGTCCCAACTGATTTCTCAATTTAGAATGAATGAGTCCAAAGGAAGAGAATATTCCTTCAACGCCTGCAGAAGAAGCTACTGCTGTTAAAAGTGAAATCATTACTTGAACAGTCTCTAAATCCAAGCGCTTAAGTGACTTCCACCAGTTTACTGGTGTGACCTTCCTTAAAATATCTTCAGCAAACATATATTTCTTGAATGGTTCCCCCTTCTTACTTAGTTTATTATAGTTGGCATTAAAGATGGATGATTGCTGGATACCCATGTCATAGCTAACTCCTCTTCCTCAGCACTTAGGTTTTGACCCTGATATTCTATATTGACAATATTTGCCAAAAAATGAGCTGGAGTCAGTGCTTGTCCCATTCGTTTGTTTACTGCTTGTAATTTAATTCTGTCCATGTGTAGTTCTGTTTTTAAGTGTTCACTCAGTTCATTCCAAATTTCAACAGCATCCGCAATAAAACAGCTATTTTTCTGTATTTTGTTTAAAGCTTGAGAGATGGGTTTCAGGAAGCTCAGCATATGTTCAACCTTTCTCTTAAGCCCAATGTTGAGGATTTTGGCCGTGACAGTGCCATCTATTTTATCTCGATTTTCTTCACAAAGTGTCATCAGAATAGGCCAGTTTTTGATATACTGCTCAAAACAGTCCACCACAGAGTTCCATCTAACACCTTGTGGGAGCGTTAGCTTGGTTCCACCCATCCTTTTCAGAGCTGCTGCAGCAAAATTATTATTACGGAAGTATTTAGCAATTTCAACAACATTAGCCTTTATTTCTGGAACACTTAAGTCTTTGGCTAAGAGGTGCAGCAAATGAGCACTGCAACCATATGTTATTAGCAGCTTTGTATTCCCTCCCTGCTCTTCTAAATCTCTTCTCATCTTGGATACGTTTGCAGCATTCTCAGTGACCAAACTGCGTACTAGACATTTGAATTTTTGTTCACATGTCGTTATAGCTTTTACTGCCACTTCTTGTAAGTATTCTGCTGTGTGTGCATTTCCTGACGTATCAGTTGTTTGTGCAAGGAAGACTTTACCTTCTTCTGTTATACAAGCATATACAATAGAATCATTGTGGACATTACTCCACCCATCAATACTTAGGTTAACAATTTTACCCTCCAGAGCTGTTGCACATTGCTCCATTTCTCTGTCATACACTTGATCCAGCAGTTTCCCTGCAACATCAGCTCTGCTAGGTGGACTGTATCCTGGTCTCAGTGACTGAACCATATTAATGAAATGTGGGTTCTCAGTCAGACGGAAAGAAGAGTTCGTTGCATAAATAAACTGGGCAATTTTTTCATCAATCAACTCTTTTTCTAATCTGCTAGTTCTTATCACAAACCTATCTATGGTGGTTCCAGGAGGTAAAGGTTTTTTCTTCCTTTTGGGTGATGGTGATATGTGGCTGTGGGTGTCTGATGATGATGCTGCTGCTAATGAAGCACTATCCTGGATGGATAACTCTGAAACTGTAGAACAGGATGATGGTGATCTTGGAGGTGAATAGTTTCCAGAATCCATGAATTCCCCTTAACAAAAAAAGTCAATGCTGTTATTTTATTGTTTATACAATTTCTGCTTATTGTACACAACACATCACTGCCCCTGCCCCAAAAGGAATATTTGTTTTTCTTCATAACTGTACCAAATGACAGTAACATGCAGTAATAATAAGAAATATATTTTTTCTCACACATGACAGTTCAGTCTTTAGAAATAGGATTCAATAAAAATGTTTACCAACCTGAAGATCCTGCCTGTTCAGAAGTGTTTCTTTGGTCATCTTCATCACCACACTTCTCATGATGTTGCCTCATTCGCGCCACCAGGCCTTGCATCTCTTTGTTGCATCGTTTGCATTTTGCACGCATGCCTGCCTTGCCGATAGGCGAAGGAGCTTCATTAAAATATTCCCAAACTGGGTCTCTTTTACGGCCTGCTGCCATTATAAGGAAAGAATGTAATAAACCTCAGATCGTACACACAAACAGATCCAGACTTGTCTGTCTGTGGCTATGCTGCAGTATTGTGCTCAAAGTTTCACTTTCATTTTCTTGTCTGCTTGCCCTTCCTCCTCCTCACACTTAGATTCACATTCTTCTTGTGTTGTGCAGATCTATTCCACTCCAAACAATCAGAAACATATTGTCTAACTTCTTGGACTTGGCACTGAAGGGGTTGATTCTGTATTCATAGGTTTGTAGAACAATAGGATTAAGGTCTTTTTCTCAACTCTGTTCATGTTGTAACATTTTTGCCGTGAAGAAGAGGCTGGGACCTCTGCGGAGTCAAATTCAGTTTTGAGAACTGCGTAAGTAAAGCGAGCGTCTGTGATAATATAGGAGAGAAACTGCCCACTAATCCTACAGAAACCTCTGGAAGAGCATGGCATTGTGAATGTTACACATATACAGCCTTTATTCTACTGAGTTAAACAACTCAGCTTTATCTCATGATGGAAGAACCTTTGGATGGTAAAATATTTTCCTCAAAAAGCAGTTTATTGAAAAAAATCTGATTTAAATCAAAAAAATCCGATTTAAATAAAAAAAATCCGATTTTTTTTTTTTATTTTTTTTATTTTTTTTTTAAAAAAACATTGATTTTTATCCACCCTGGGCCCCATATAGTGCTCCAGGAACGTTATGGCCCCATATAGTGCTGCAGGAACGTTATGGCCCCATAGATGCTCCATACAGACACTTGCCCCATTTGCTGCGATAAAAAACATAAATCACATACTCACCTCTCCGTCGCTCAGGCCCCCGGCACTTTCAATAGTCACCTGCTCCTCGTTCCGGTGCCGATCTGTCTCCAGCACTGACGTTCAGCAGAGGGCGCGCACTGACCACGTCACCGCGCCCTCTGACCTCAGTGTCAGTGCTGGAGACAGATCGGCGCCCGAAACGAGGAGCAGGTGACTATCGCGCAGCGCTGCGCTCCCCTCCCCTTATACTCACCTGGTCCTGCCGCTGTGTAGATCCTGCTTCCCCGACGCCGCAGCGCTTCATCCTGTACTCAGCGGTCACATGGTACCGCTGATTACAGTAATGAATAGGCGGCTCCACCCCTATGGGAGGTGGAGCAGAATATTCATTTACTGTAATGAGCGGGACCATGTGACCGCTGAGTACAGGAAGAAGCTGCTGCTGCCGGCGCCGGGGAAGCAGGGACCGCGCCTGGACTAGGTGAGTATAATTAGACTGCCCCCGCTCCCCCTCCCCTGCCGACCCCCGGTATGACTCGAGTATAAGCCGAGAGGGGCAATTTCAGCCCAAAAAAGTGGGCTGAAAATCTCGGCTTATACTCGAGTATATACGGTAAGTCCCAGGTCACCTCAATGATAGTACGTCATATGGGATTTAGAGGTTAAAGATTAAAAATAATGGTCTATCAATGACTGTACTCAATTCCTGCAGTACTCGGGGGTGTATCCCATCCGGGCCCGGAGATTTGTCAATTTTAGTCATTTTTAGACGCAGCCGTACTTCCTGCTGGGTTAAACAGGTGACATTTAATGGGGAGTTTGTTATCACTGATCATATTGTCTGCCATGGGATTTTCTTGTGTAAATACTGATGAAAAAAAGTCATTTAGCATATTGGCTTTTTCCTCATCCACCATTTCACCCAGACTATTTTTAAGGGGGCCAACACTATCATTTTTTAGTTTCTTACTATTTATGTAGTTAAAGAATATTTGGGGATTATTTTCACTCTCTCTGGCAATGAGTCTCTCTGTCTCAATCTTTGCTGCCTTGATTTGCTTTTTACAGAATTTATTTAAGGGGACCCTGTCACCCCTTCAGGCGTTTGTAACTAAAAGAGCCACCTTGTGCAGCACAAATGCTGCATTCTGACAAGGTGGCTCTTTTAGTTATGCTCCCTGCACACGCTGAAATAAATGTTTATAAAATGTGCTCCCTCATACCGTGAAACCGTCCCGGAGGCGGAGCTTTCCTTCCTAATTAGATGCAGCCCAGACGTCACTTCGGGCCTGTGCGTGCCGTGCTTCGCCTCCTCTTGCTGCATTATCATCCCCGGTGCCTGCAAGTATGAAGGGCAGCGCAACTGCGCATGCCCGAAAAAAAAAACTTAATGCGCAGGCGCCGGGTACGATAATGCTGCAAGAGGAGACGGCGCGCACAGGCCCGGAGTGATGGCTTTGCTGCGTCTAATTAGGAAGGAAAGCCCCGCCTCCGGGACGGTTTCACGGTATGAGGGAGCACATTTTATAAACATTTATTTCAGCGTGTGCAGGGAGCATAACTAAAAGAGCCACCTTGTCAGAATGCAGCATTTGTGCTGCACAAGGTGGCTGTTTCAGTTACAAACGCCTGGGGGGGGGTGACAGGTTCCCTTTAATTTTCTGTATTTATTTAATGTCTCCTCACTACCTACTTCCTTTAATTCTCTAAATGCTTTCTTTTTGTCCCTTATTGCGCCCCTTACAGCTCTATTTAGCCATATTGGTTTCCTCCTATTTCTAGTATGTTTATTCCCATACGGTATATACTGTGCACAGGTCCTATCCAGGATGCTAATAAACGTCTCCCATTTTCTTTGTGTATTTTTATGTCTCAGTATATCGTCCCAGTTAACTGCACCAAGATCCTCTCTCATCCGTTGGAAATTTGCCCTCCTGAAGTTTAGTATCCTTGTCACCCCCCTACTACACATCTTATTAACGGATACATGAAAACTTATTATTTTGTGATCACTATTCCCCAAGTGACCCCCAACCCTTATATTTGATATGCGGTCTGGCCTGTTGGTTAATATTAGGTCTAGCAGTTCCCCCCCTTCTTGTTGGGTCCTGAACCAGTTGTGAAAGGTAATTGTCTCTCATAGTTGTCAAAAACCGATTACCTTTGCTGGAACTGCAGGTTTCTGTTCCCCAATCTATTTCAGGGTAGTTGAAGTCCCCCATAATATTGACTTCTCCTTGAGTCGCAGCTTCATCTATTTGCTTTATGAGGATATTCTCCGTTGCTTCCATTATTTTTGGAGATTTATAACAAACCTCTATCAGTAATTTATTATTTTTCCCCCTCCCCTTATCTCCACCCACAGGGACTCTACATTTTCATTAGATTCACCTATATTATCACGCAGGATGGGTTTTAAGGTCGATTTTACATATAGACACACCCCTCCCCCTCGCTTATCTGTACGGTCATTTCTGAACAGGCTATAGCCCTTCAAGTTAACAGCCCAGTCATGGCTCTCATCCAGCCACGTCTCAGATATCCCCACCATGTCATAATTATGCTCCAACAACATTAATTCTAATTCGTCCATTTTGTTGGCGAGGCTTCTGGCATTAGTATACATGCACTTAATGTTCCTCTCTGTAGCTCTATTCTTTCTTAAATTATTAGCTGTTCTAACCCCACCCCCCATGCCACCGCCACCCCCAACTTCCTTATTTGTGCCCAGGTCTCTATCTGCACTATCTTCCCCTCCTATAAATTGAATACCCTCCCCCCCATTCCCTAGTTTAAACACTCCTCCAACCTTCTAGCCATTTTCTCCCCCTGCACAGCTGCACCTTCCCCATTGAGGTGCAGCCCGTCCCTAGCATAGAGCCTGTAGGCAACTGAGAAGTCAGCCCAGTTCTGCAGGAACCCAAACCCCTCCTTCCTACACCAATTCTTAAGCCACTTATTAACCTCCCTAATCTCCCGTTGCCTGTCTGGCGTGGCACGTGGTACAGGCAGTATTTCGGAAAATACCACGTTGGAGGTCTTCTTGCTTTCAGCTTGCAGCCTAATTCCCTGAAATCATCTTTAAGGACCTTCCACCTACCTCTAATTTTGTCATTTGTGCCAATGTGCACCATGACCGCTGGGTCCTCACCAGCCCCTCCCAGTAATCTGTCCACCCAATCAGCGATGTGTCGGACTTGAGCATCAGGTAGGCAGCACACCGTTCGACGATCCCTGTCTTTGTGACAGATTGCCCTATCTGTTCCCCTAATAATTGAGTCCCCCACTACCAGCACCTGTCTGGCTTGCCCTGCTCTCCTATTTCCCTCCTTACTGGAGCAGTCACTCCTCCGGCTTTCAGAGGACATGTCTGGCTGCAGCAGTGCTACCCCTGTACTGGCATCCCCCTCATCTGCCAACTTAGCAAACTTATTGGGGTGTGCCAGATCAGGACTAGCCTCCCTGGCACTCTTCCCTCCACCTGGCCTTCTAAGGGTATGTGTCCACGTTCAGGATTGCATCAGGATTTGGTCAGGATTTTTCATCAGTATTTGTAAGCCAAAACCAGGAGTGGGTGATAAATGCAGAAGTGGTGCATATGTTTCTATTATACTTTTCCTCTAATTGTTCCACTCCTGGTTTTGGCTTACAAATACTGATGAAAAATCCTGACCAAATCCTGATGCAATCCTGAACGTGGACACATACCCTTACTGTCACCCAGCTTGCTGGTCCACTGTTCTTCAGCTCCATCCTACCATCCCCCCCTAATCATGCAGTTATCCCTTAGCCTTCAACCCAAATGTGAATGAAGCAGAATTTTTGGTTGGCACTGTTGTTTTAGCAACTTTGTTCCCAATACCTCACAAACTTGCAAGATCCTTTATCCAAAATTATGATGTCAGCCAAAAAAGTCACTGGATTGTGCCGTCCACCTGGTGCCTCCTCTCTGTGCAGTCGGCTGATCATTGCTTGTTGTCAATCGTTATCTGTCCCTAGCAGTACAGATGTTGAGAAGCATCACAGATAATGGGTGCCGGTGTTTCTTTATGCTCGTGCTACTCTGTCTGTTAAACTGAGACAGGCATGGCGGAGAGGTGGGCTTCAGATAACAGCAGGCAAACCATAGGACAGTTGCAGACTGGGTTGGAAATAGAATAGAATATTGTGGGGTTAAAAAAAAAATTACATTCAGCAAAATGGGGCAACAGAACCCGATAGATGCTACTGCGCATGCGCTCATGCTGGCACCATTTTAATGAATTTAATTTTTTTTTTTTAACCTGGCAATATTATAGGCATATTGCTATATATGCTACTGCGCAGGTGCCGCTGGTGCCATTTTTCTCAATGTAAATTTTTTTTTCTAAACCCGCTATAACATATGTATTATTTACAATAGGGGGCAGGTCAGTGAGGGATCAGTGATCTGTCATTAGCCATACAGATGAATATGTAAGCAGAGCACCACAAAGCCCCACCCACCTCCCCACCCATCACACAAAGCCCCACCCCAAAGCATGAGAATCTCATACAGATTAAACAACAACCACAAGACAGATTTCATCACCCTGCTATCATTTTAATCAGTATAACGGAGATGACCTGACACTGTCTGTAGGTTACCGAGCACAATCCTGCTGACAGGTTCCCTTTTTAAAGAAGCCCTCCCATGAAATGTTATTGTACTAAATCTGTGTATATGTGTATGTATTCTAGTGTGTATGTTAATATTCTCACTTACTGCCGCCTTCTTCAGGATAAAGCCTGGCTTTAATCCTTTTCTCAGTGCTGTCACTGCATTTCAGACTATCTGGCTATGCGTGAGCCAGAAGTCTCTTTTGGGTAAGCGCACACTAGCGTTTAAAAATTCGATCCCATTCTCATGCAGAAAAGTGGGACTATGGGTGCTGTCCGGGTGCTGTCCGGGTGCTGTCCGGGTGCTGTCCGGGTGCTGTCCGGGTGCTGTCCGGGTGCTGTCCGGGTGCTGTCCGGGTGCTGTCCGGGTGCTGTCCGGGTGCTGTCCGGGTGCTGTCCGGGTGCTGTCCGGGTGCCGTCCGGGTGCCGTCCGGGTGCCGTCCGGGTGCCGTCCGGGTGCCGTCCGGGTGCCGTCCGGGTGCCATTGTTTTTTTACTCAGCAGCTATTCACCAGTTACAGTTTCCCATCTTACAAAATTGTAATGTATCCATAAAAATCTGATGTCATACTAATGGTCTATATGGCATCCAATTTGTAATTTTTTTTTTCTCGCATTGTCCGATTTCGGAGTGAAATACAGCATGCTATGATTTTTTTTTTCTCACGCTGAATACAGCTGAACAAAGATCTGCAGATCTACACTGCCTCATTGCACTCGGACCCATGTTATTCAATCAGCATCCGATTTATACACAAGCCCTAACAATGTAGGTTTCTAGCCTTGTTCTACCACTTCGGAGAGTCTGCAGAGCAGTGATGTCATTGAGAAGAGGAGCGGGACGGCGCTGGATCCCAGAGAAGATGGCGGAAGGTGAGTATACTAACACACGCTACATACGCAGAGTTAATAAAAAGAAAAAACCTTTGTGGGATGGCTTCTTTTAAAAGAGTGGCACATTATAAGGCATGAGAATCGGGACAATTCTGGCCATTTTAGACTAGCATGTTATAACTTGTTATGGCTGTTCAGGGCGGTTTTAGGTGATATGAGGGGTACACCTTATATAACTTGACACACAGCCTTCCTCTCAAAAACTGCTCAAATCTGTCCACAAATCTGTCTTCAGTGAAGCATCAAAGGTGAGGGGGAAGGAGTTGGCGGGAAATGGAAGCAAAGAAACACAACAAGAAAGTACTGTAGGAAAACTAAATGCAAGCTCCAAGGCATGTAAGGCTGGAGTCACACTAGCGTATATCATCCGGAGCGATCTGCTAATGACGGTTGGCTCCTGCTCTGCTGCTGTAGCCCTCTGTTCATGGTATGACTGGATGACCGTGTCATGTTGTTCCACATGATTGTGTTATAAATACCAGTGAAAAGACACCAGTGTCCCCAGTCAGTGACGCCACACAGTCAGCAGTGTGAGTATACAGACAACTGCACCGTTTTTCCCAGGGAAGTGGCAATTGATGTTCTCCTGAATCCGGCTAGTAGCTGTTATGTTTCCTCAGTTATAACTCATTGAAGCAGAGTTTTTGTAATATTTTTCTCGTTTGGTAGCTGTGGGTCGGGGGAGGTGTATTCTGCTCTGTGCGCTCCATTCACAGTATTTCATTATGTTTTCTCTGCTAGTAAAGCAGCCATCCTACTCTTCAGACGTCTTGACAGTTCATTTTTGCTTTTCTTGTAATTCTGATTTTGCTATCACACTTTCCACCTTTTAAGCTATTGTTCTCAGTGTCGGAGGATGTCCCATGTCACTCCATTTTTCTTTTTTATTCCCTCGTGGTCTTCCTTTAAACATGACAAACACAATTGTTTGCTAGAAAAAAAATGGAAATTTCTCGCTCAGGAAAGATGTGAAAAAGAAGGTGTGAAAGTCTAGGCATGTCCCAGTCAATTGTTTATTGTGTCCCGGATGCTCTCGTGGGCTATTGTGTGGGGAGCCGGCAAAATAAACTTGAAAATACCATTTTAACACTCCATAAAATACATGGCTTTGAGGAGAGCGAATACTGCAGAGAGCAATTGGAAGAGCCGGAATGGAAATAATTGTCAATGTCACAGAGACCTGGTTTGCATAGCTGTTAACAGCACAGAACAGCGAGGCTTTCAGGGACCATTCAATTATCAATTCCCTCTTTTCAGATTCGCATCACTTTCTGCGCTCGTGTTAAGCATTTGAACAAATGTTCATGCGGTGTGAATAAAACAGCAGGGCCGTCTTTCTGAAGGCATCGGTGCTCTAATCCTTGTGGAGAGCGACACTGGGACGGAGAAAGCCTCCTCTCCTGGTGTTATCAATGAGCCTGGAACACAGACCTTTATACTTCTTGCTTTTGAACTGTAAGAAAAGGAAACATTAATTCCAGGACAGTCAGGGGCACAATATATTTTGCTTCTGGTTAATGGAATTTCTCTGGAATCAGTTAAGATCTCTCTCACTGTGACAGGTTTACTTAATTTTATATATATATATATATATATATATATATATATATATATATATATATATATATATATATATATATATATATATATATATATATATATATATATATATATGCTACTGAACCCATTCTACGCCCGGGTGGCGAGCATTTATGTTGGTATATGGTCTCCATCCTGGTATGTGTTGCTTCCATCCTGCGCCCTAATGTTGTCATGTGCTGCTACCATCTTGCGCCCCCATCCTGTCATGTGCAGCCCCCATCCTGTTTTGTGTGCCTCCATCTTGTGATGTGCTACTGTCTTCCTGAGCACTCATCCTGTCACATGCTCCCATCCTGTACCCCAATCCTGTCATGTGGTTCTCCCATACTCCACCCCAATCCTGTCATGTGGTGCTCCCATCCTGCACCCCCATGCTGTCATGTGCTGCCCCCATCCTGCGCCCTCATCCTGTCATGTAGTGCTTGCATCCTGCACCCCATGCTGTCATGTGCTGCTCCCATCCTGCGCCCTCATCCTGTCATGTAGTGCTTGCATCCTGCACCCACATGCTGTCATGTGCTGCTCCCAACCTGCGCCCCATCCTTTCATGTGCTGCTCTCATCCTGCGCCCTTATCCTGCCATGTGCTGCTCCTATCTTGTGCCCCCATCCTGTCATGTGCTGCTCCCATCCTGTCATGTGCTGCTGCTATCCTGCGCCCCCATTCTGTCATGTGCTGCTCCCATCCTACCCCCCGTTTTGTCATGTGCTGCTCCCATCCTGTGCCCCCATCCTGTCATGTGCTGCTGCTATCCTGCGCCCCCATTCTCTCATGTACTGCTCCCATCCTACGCCCCATCCTGTCATGTGCTGCTCCCATCCTGCACCCCCGTTCTGTCATGTACTGCTTCCATCCTGCACCCCCGTTCTGTCATGTGCTGCTTCCATCCTGCACCCCCGTTCTGTCATGTGCTGCTTCCATCCTGCACCCCTGTTCTGTCATGTGCTGCCCTATTCTGTCATGTGCTGCCCTATTCTGTCATGTGCTGCCCTATTCTGTCATGTGCTGCCCTATTCTGTCATGTGCTGCCCTATTCTGTCATGTGCTGCTCCCATCCTGTGCCACAGTTCTGTAATGTGCTGCTTCCATCCATATGCCCCATACGCTGCTTCATAAAGGTTGTTGGCCCCTATAAGATGCTCCATAGTATATGCCTCATATGCTGCTCCATTATGGTTGATGGCCCCCATAAGATGCTCCATAGTATATGCCTCATATGCTGCTCCATTATGGTTGATGGCCCCCATAAGATGCTCCATAGCATATGCCTCATATGCTGCTCCATTATGGTTGATGGCCCCCATAAGATGCTCCATAGTATATGCCTCATATGCTGCTCCATTATGGTTGATGGCCCCCATAAGATGCTCCTTAGTATATGCCCTGTATGCTGATCCATTATGGTTGACGGCCCCTATAAGATGCTCCATAGTATATGCCCTGTATGCTGATCCATTATGGTTGATGGCCCCCATAAGATGCTCCATAGTATATGCCCTGTATGCTGATCCATAAAGGTTGATGGCCCCCATAAGATGCTCCATAGGATTATATGCCCTGTATGCTGCTGCAATAAAAAAAAAAATAACATACTCACCTATCGTCGCTGGGCGCCGAGTGCTGGGGGCCTGAGCAGGCGGGGACACCGGCGCGCTGTGGGGGTCAGGTGCCGGAGTCGCCGCTGGCTCAGGCCCCCGGCACTTGCTATAGTCACCTGGCCCTGATCCACTGCTGCATGCTGCCGCTCCGTCTTCCGGGTCCTCTGGCTGTGACTGTTCAGTCAGAGGGCGGCGCGCATTAAGCGTGTCATCGCGCCCTCTGAACTGAAAGTCACAGGCAGAGGATGTGGAGGACGGAGCAGCGCGCATCGGTGGAACGGGGGGACAGGGGAATATAGCACACTCACCCTCCTGGCTCGTCCCTGCTTCTCCGTTGGAGATCGCGGTGTGCGTTCAGTGCTTACGCACACCGCGATCTCCTGGGAGCGTCACTCTGTGGGGTCCAGACTGCGCCGGCACTTGCGCAGTCTATAAAGGCTTCGGACAGTGTGACGCTCCCAGCTTTATATATATATATATATATATATATATATATATATGTATTGTTGTTAGAATACATAAAAACAGAGGTCTCTTAATTAGAGTAATGTGTGTTAGAACATTAATTTCATTATGACATTAAATAGACATTTAAGTTTAAAATACATGTTAGTTTCGAACCACCCCATTAAAGTGTCAGCCATTCCTATAACTGGTCAAGTGACCTCTGTTTTCATGTATTTTCTTATCAACAATACTTTAAGGTGGCCGTGCACTTTAGATAGCGGTCAGCTGAAGACGCCAACGGTTGTTCCTCCTGAATCCTAAAAACATGCATTCTCTGAAGGTCAGCATATTATTTGGGGGATTTATGAAGGCTGGTGGTCCATACACTAGTTTGATGGATATGATTCCTCTGGCGTCTTATGGAAACAGGAGACACCCTGTTTCCATAAGACGCCGGAGGAATCATGTCCGCAGATATGCTGGGCTGGTGTGTGGAAGAGATGGAGCGCTGCTTCGGATTAAGTGTCAGCGAAGACATAGACTATTTTGATGGAGTACAAAGCACCAAGCTTAATAAAAGACTGTCTATTGGACAGAAAATCAAACCTGCTTAGAACAGACATATATTTGTGTCACAATTTACACATGCAAGTGGCCTCTTCATAAAGGAAGAGGACTTGAACTTTATAGCGCCACCTGTTGGAAGCCACAATCCTACAAGTCACCATTAACCCTTTAACAAGCCTTGTAATGTGACTTAGAATAAATGCCCAATCAGAATCTCAGTTTGCAGACACTGTGTTTCGGGGTATTGCCCCTCGTCAGTGCAAAGTACGAGAACTGAATTGGCTAGGGGAGAGGCACTGGACAGAGGTCTAAGGGGTAACGTTTCTCCTTGCGAAGAGTGACATACCGACTCTGTTATGCCAAGGTAAGGAGGCTTTTTCGCCATGCAATGCTCCTCTGGGAAATTTAACATGCAAATATCCTATTCAGAGAGGAAGAGGACTTGAACTCCATAGGGCCATCTGTTGGAAGCCGCAATTCTACCACTCGCTAGTGACCCTTTAACGAGCCTTGTAATGCGACTTAGGAGAAAAGTCAAATCAGAATCTCAATTTGCAGTAATTAGTGTTAACGCTGGGACAACATGGCGACTTTGGCCACAACACAGGTTGCACAGTCAAAGATTTCTGTGTCACTGTTTTCTACACCACAACACAATTTCAAGTGAATAGGGGTCACATCTGAACCCAGATTAATTTTTATTACAACTTGCTTGTTGTTTTCTCGGTACCCCAGGGGCCAAAGATCAAGCCCTCTTCACTTGTATTAGCAACACATTCCTGTCTTCAGCTACGCCAGTCATGGCCAAAGTTCCCATGGGCCCTAGCCTAAGGCCTGTCCCACACGTCCCGATAATTCCAGTACCGGAAAAATCGGTACCGGAGTTATCCGTGTGTCTGTGAGCTCACGTGGCACATCAGTGTGGCACACGTGTGCCGACTGGGTACCGCACGGACCGTGCAGGAGACAGCGCTACAGTAAGCGCTGTCCCCTGCTTTGGGTGCTGAAGCCGCCATTCATTTCTTCTCTCCAGCAGCGTTCGCTGGAGAGAAGAAATGAAAAATCATTGTATTTTGTTTTTTTTGCGGTAGAAATAAAGATCTTTGTTCCCCCCCCCCCCCCCCCTCCCACCCCCTGTGCGCCCGACCGCTGGAAAGAAAATATTCACCCGGCTCCCTCGAAGCGTCCTCTCCACGCCGCAGCCTCTCCTGTATGAGCGGTCACGTGGTGCCGCCCATTATAGTGATGAATATGCGGCTCCACCTCCCATAGGGAGGACCGTGACGCCCATCGGACCAGGACCGCCCCCCCAGGTGAGTATAATCTAACCTCTTTTTCTTATCTTTCAGGTTACATTGGGGCTTATCTACAGCATTCCAGAATATTAGTAACAGACACAGAAATGACACCAATATATAAAATCAAAATAAAGATATAAGAAAATATATATAAATATATATTATAATAAGTGGGTCACCCGTGTGCCAGAATTATAGTGTAAAACCACTACCTAAAAGGAGAAGTAGCACCAGAACACAAAATTGGACCAATAAGAAAGTGACAGGGAATAATTATCACAAAATAATTTTTATTTTATAGCAATAATGACAAGCATAAAAAAATATATATATAAAAAAATTGTATTAATCATATATAGTACAATACAAGAATGTGCACAAATAAAGCCGCATATAATAGGGCAAGCCAGTTAATATAATAGATAATAATAAAAAAGCAATCTATAGCTTGTATTATCCTGACACAATGGACAAAAATATATATGTACAGGGTAGCAGCCAGGTAAAAAATGTGAAAGGGTAGCAGCCAGGTAAAAAATGTGAAAAATAATGTAAACCAAAATATATATAATTATATGAAAAAAGTGCTATGTGCAATAACTAATTCCCACCAGAAGGTGGTGCTATAGACCAAATCAGGACAATGTGATAGAAGAAAAAAGTGCTATGTGCAATGACTGATTACCATCACAAGGGGCATCTTAATCCAAGGGCCAAGTAAGGAGACAAGTAAAGTGCTATGTGCAATGGCTGGTTACCATCACAAGGTGCATCCAGATATAAGGGCCAAGTAAGGTGCTCAGTGCTGCATTAGAAGATACGCCAGATTACTTACAATTTATCAGGGAAAATTCCAAGGCTGCCAACGGCTAATTGTGTGCACCCCGACGCGCGTTTCGGACGCACAGTCCTTCGTCAGGGGGTATTGAAACTACATGATCGAGGGGCTTTAAATACTATATAGGGACGCCGATGTCAGCGCCCACCGTATGAACGGCGCATGCGCCACCCAGACAACCCGGAAGTCCGGGGCGCAGCGCCACGTGACCGGACGCACATGATGGTACAAGGCGTTGCCTAGGACACAGAGACGCCGCGGCCCAGGCACCCGAGCGCCGGACGCGCATGCGCACAGCGGCAGGAGCGACATAGGTGACTGCGGACAGAAATATAAGATATGGAAGAATTTGTTAAAGTAAGGCAACGAAAACTAGTGCTATATAGAAGGTGAACAAAGGGGGAGTATACTACATAATAATATATCAGTTTTATGTGCGCACAATTATAGCGCAACCTCTTCTTACTTGGATATTATATGTGATATAATGTGAGTGTCAAATAAGAAAATATTGGTGAACAATAACGGGAAAAATATATATCAATTGAAAAAGATGATAACTGTGCTACAGTACTAGTGATGAAATACCAAAATATATGAATAAAAAATAATAATTAATAAATAATAAATAATAATTAATAAATAAAAATATGTACCAGTGCCAGGACAACAATGAAACATAAGACCATGTACATATTATAATGATCAAATATTATAACACATATATGTATAATTTTTCTTATATAATAACAGTCCAATGTATATAATCCTCTAGGATCAGATAAAGGTGCAGAAGACAGCCACATCAGATCTGAAAAGGACAAGTCTCCGAATAGAAGCGATCCTGATCCATACACAGAGGCTCAACATTTGGAATACGTCCGCAAAAAGGTGCGTGAAAAAATTGCCTGAGATGATAAAAGCAATATAATTAATATAAAATAAAAAAGCAGAATTAAAAAACTAAGAATATGTCGATCATGGTATTAAAAATATATAAATATTCCATATGCATAACCATACCAATGATATATCAAAGATTAAAAAGTTTAAAAAGGTTAAAAAGGTAAAAGGTATACAATAAATGGAGAATGTATAAAACCAATAGAAAAGTTACAGGAACGGAGCAAAACTTATATTTTCATTAAGACCATTAGGTGATACTGTGTCAAGCAGCCAAGTCCATTTAGTTTCTAATTGGGCCAAGGGTATGCTAATCTTTCCATTTCTCTCATTTTTTTCAATCATGTCTATCCCAACTACTTTTAAAAGAGAAGCATCACAGTTGTGATGTGTCTTGAAGTGTTTTGGTAAAGTCTTCAACATTGTGATGTCCTCTATTTCCCTAGCTGCTTGTATACCAAGTACATGTTCTCTTGTACGTACTTTTAGTTGTCGGGTTGTCATCCCTATGTAGATGAGTGGGCAGGGACATACAGCATAATATATTACAGCACGTGATGTGCATGTAATAGTATGTTTAATTTCATATGTTGTAGTACCCTTACTGTCTTTAAACAGTTGTGACCTAATGATGTTGGGACAGGCCACGCATTTTCCACAAGGTTTGCATCCAGGCTGGGGTCTCGTCTTGTTTAGAAATGTGGAACAGGATGATGGATTACCGACATAGTGACTCTGAACAAGAGAGTCACCCAAATTCTGTGATCGCCTAAAGGTGATATCCGGATGTTTGCCAATATACTTTGATAATACCGGATCACTCAAAAGAATTGGCCATGATTTTGTCAGATAGTGGCGCATTAGATCCACCTGGCCATGAAATTGGGTAATGTATCTAGTGGGCTGTTCTTTACTCCGAGGTTTCACAGTATATAATGCCTCATGTCTTGTAGTGTATTTAGCCCGATTATAAGCCTTTTTGACTGATCTACGGCTGTATCCACGCTCTAAAAATCTTTCCTTCAGGATATTAGCCTGTCTCACAAAATCCTCCTCACTTGAGCATACTCTCCGAAGGCGTAAAATTTTTACGCCTTCGGAGAGTATGCTCAAGTGAGGAGGATTTTGTGAGACAGGCTAATATCCTGAAGGAAAGATTTTTAGAGCGTGGATACAGCCGTAGATCAGTCAAAAAGGCTTATAATCGGGCTAAATACACTACAAGACATGAGGCATTATATACTGTGAAACCTCGGAGTAAAGAACAGCCCACTAGATACATTACCCAATTTCATGGCCAGGTGGATCTAATGCGCCACTATCTGACAAAATCATGGCCAATTCTTTTGAGTGATCCGGTATTATCAAAGTATATTGGCAAACATCCGGATATCACCTTTAGGCGATCACAGAATTTGGGTGACTCTCTTGTTCAGAGTCACTATGTCGGTAATCCATCATCCTGTTCCACATTTCTAAACAAGACGAGACCCCAGCCTGGATGCAAACCTTGTGGAAAATGCGTGGCCTGTCCCAACATCATTAGGTCACAACTGTTTAAAGACAGTAAGGGTACTACAACATATGAAATTAAACATACTATTACATGCACATCACGTGCTGTAATATATTATGCTGTATGTCCCTGCCCACTCATCTACATAGGGATGACAACCCGACAACTAAAAGTACGTACAAGAGAACATGTACTTGGTATACAAGCAGCTAGGGAAATAGAGGACATCACAATGTTGAAGACTTTACCAAAACACTTCAAGACACATCACAACTGTGATGCTTCTCTTTTAAAAGTAGTTGGGATAGACATGATTGAAAAAAATGAGAGAAATGGAAAGATTAGCATACCCTTGGCCCAATTAGAAACTAAATGGACTTGGCTGCTTGACACAGTATCACCTAATGGTCTTAATGAAAATATAAGTTTTGCTCCGTTCCTGTAACTTTTCTATTGGTTTTATACATTCTCCATTTATTGTATACCTTTTACCTTTTTAACCTTTTTAAACTTTTTAATCTTTGATATATCATTGGTATGGTTATGCATATGGAATATTTATATATTTTTAATACCATGATCGACATATTCTTAGTTTTTTAATTCTGCTTTTTTATTTTATATTAATTACTAGCTGTACTACCCGGCTTCGCCCGGGTTAATGACTGCTGTTAGCAAAATAGAATGTGTTAACAAAAATTTATTCTGCACACAAAAACCACAAAACAAATAGATAGAAATGTAATTATTAAAAGGCAAAAACTAAGCAAATAGAAGCATTTCACAACATATATTAGCTTTGTTATACTGAGAATGTCTTTGTTGCCTATATTAACCAATCAGAGCTCAGGTTAATTAACTGTAGCAAAATAGAAGCTGAGCTGTGATTGGTTGCTATTGGCAGCCTGATAAATCCCCAGCCAACAGGAAGCCCTCCCCCCTGGCAGTATATATTAGCTCACACATACACATAATAGACAGGTCATGTGACTGACAGCTGCCGTATTTCCTATATGGTACATTTGTTGCTCTTGTAGTTTGCTTATTAATCAGATTTTTATTTTTGAAGGACAATACCAGACTTGTGTGTGTTTTAGGGCGAGTTTTATGTGTCAAGTTGTGTGTGTTGAGTTGCGTGTGGCGACATGCATGTAGCGACTTTTGTGAGATGAGTTTTGTGTGGCGACATGCGTGTAGCAACATTTTGTGTGTTGAGTTGCATGTGACAGGTTAGTGTAGCAAGTTGTGTGCAGCAAGATTTGTGCATGGCGAGTTTTGCGCGTGGCGAGTTTTATGTGTGGTGCATTTTGAGTATGTGCAAGTTTTGTGTGAGGCAACTTTTGCATGTGGTGCAACTTTTGTACATGTGGCAATTTTTCTGTGTGTGCAAGTTTTGCATGAGGTGAGTTTTCCATGAGGTGAGTTTTGCACGTGTGGCGAGTTTTGCGTGAGCCTAGTTTTGCATATGGCGAGTTTTGCATGTAGCGAGTTTTGAGTGGTGACTTTTGTGTTTCGACTTTTATGTGGCGAGGTTGGTGTGTGTGTGTGGTGAAATGTGTGCTGAGGGTGGTATATGTGTTCAAGCACGTGGTAGTGTGTGGCGCATTTTGTGTTTGTGTTCATATCCCCGTGTGTGGTGAGTATCCCATGTCGGGGCCCCACCTTAGCAACTGTACGGTATATACTCTTTGTCGCCATCGCTCTCATTCTTTAAGTCCTCATTGTTCACATCTGGCAGCTGTCAATTTTCCTCCAACACTTTTCCCTTCACTTTTTCCCCATTATGTAGATAGGAGCAAAATTGTTTGGTGAATTGGAACGCGCGGGGTTAAAATTTCACCTCACAACATAGCCTATGACGCTCTCGGGGTCCAGACGTGTGACTGTGCAAAATTTTGTGGCTGTAGCTGCGACGGTACAGATGCCAATCCCGGACATACACACATACATACATACACACATTCAGCTTTATATATTAGATATACCTGTATGTAATCTCCTGTATATAGTATATACCTGTGTGTCATCTCACCTATATATAGTATATATCTGTGTGTCATCTCCTGTATATAGTATATACCTGTATGTCATCTCCTCCTATACATAGCATATACCTGTGTCATCTCCTCCTGTATATACTATATACCTGTAGGTAATCTGCTCCTGTATATAGTATATACCTGTGTGTCATCTCCTCCTGTATATAGTATATACCTGTATGTCATCTCCTCCTGTATGTAGTATGTACCTGTATGTCATCTCCTCCTCTATATAGTATATACCTGTGTGTCATCTCTCCTGTATATAGTATATATCTGTGTGTCATCTCCTCCTGTATATAGTATATACCTGTGTGTCATCTCCCCTGTAAATAGTATATACCTGTGTGTCATCTCCTGTATATAGTATATAGCTGTATGCCATCTCCTCCTGTATTAGCCCTTGTTCACACGTTATTTGGTCAGTATTTTTACCTCAGTATTTGTAAGCTAAAATGGCAGCCTGATAAATCCCCAGCCAACAGTAAGCCCACCCCCTGGCAGTATATATTAGCTCACACATACACATAACAGACTGGTCATGTGACTGACAGCTGCCGGATTCCTATATGGTACATTTGTTGCTCTTGTAGTTTGTCTGCTTATTAATCAGATTTTTATTTTTGAAGGATACCAGACTTGTGTGTGTTTTAGGGCGAGTTTCGTGTGTCAAGTTGTGTGTGTTGAGTTGCGTGTGGCGACATGCATGTAGGGACTTTTGTGAGATGAGTTTTGTGTGGCGACATGCGTGTAGCAACTTTTTGTGTGTCGAGTTGCATGTGACAGGTTAGTGTAGCAAGTTGTGTGCAGCAAGTTTTGCGCATGGCGAGTTTTGCGCGTGGCGAGTTTTATGTGTGGTGCCTTTTGAGTATGTGCAAGTTTTGTGTGAGGCAACTTTTGCATGTGTTGCAACTTTTGTGCATGTGGCAATTTTTCTGCGTGTGGCAATTTTTCTGCGTGTGCAAGTTTTGCGTGTGGCGAGTTTTGCACGTGTGGCGAGTTTTGCATGTGGAGAGTTTTGCGCGTGGCGAGTTTTGAGCGGCGACTTTTGTGTTTCTACTTTTATGTGGCGAGGTTGGTGTATGTGTGGTGAAATGTGCACTGAGGGTGGTATATGTGTTCGAGCACGTGGTAGTGTGTGGCGCATTTTGTGTGTGTGTTCATATCCCCGTGGTGGTGTGATTATCCCATGTTGGGGCCCCACCTTAGCAACTGTACAGTATATACTCTTTGGCGCCATCGCTGTCATTCTTTAAGTCCCCCTTGTTCACATCTGGCAGCTGTTAATTTGCCTCCAACACTTTTCCTTTCATTTTTTCCCCATTATGTAGATAGGGGCAAAATTGTTTGGTGACTTGGAAAGCGCGGGGTTAAAATTTCACCTCACAATATAGCTTTGACGCTCTCAGGGTCCAGACGTGTGACTGTGCAAAATTTTGTGCCTGTAGCTGCGACGCCTCCAACACTTTTCCTTTCACTTTTTCCCCATTATGTAGATAGGGGCAAAATTGTTTGGTGAATTGGAAAGCGCGGGGTTAAAATTTCACCTCACAACATAGCCTATGACGCTCTCGGGGTCCAGACGTGTGACTGTGCAAAATTTTGTGGCTGTAGCTGCTACGGTTCAGATGCCAATCCCGGACATACATACATACATACATACATACACACACACACACATTCAGCTTTATATATTAGATATTGCTTTTATCATCTCAGGCAATTTTTTCACGCACCTTTTTGCGGACGTATTCCAAATGTTGAGCCTCTGTGTATGGATCAGGATCGCTTCTATTCGGAGACTTGTCCTTTTCAGATCTGATGTGGCTGTCTTCTGCACCTTTATCTGATCCTAGAGGATTATATACATTGGACTGTTATTATATAAGAAAAATTATACATATATGTGTTATAATATTTGATCATTATAATATGTACATGGTCTTATGTTTCATTGTTGTCCTGGCACTGGTACATATTTTTATTTATTAATTATTATTTATTATTTATTAATTATTATTTTTTATTCATATATTTTGGTATTTCATCACTAGTACTGTAGCACAGTTATCATCTTTTTCAATTGATATATATTTTTCCCGTTATTGTTCACCAATATTTTCTTATTTGACACTCACATTATATCACATATAATATCCAAGTAAGAAGAGGTTGCGCTATAATTGTGCGCACATAAAACTGATATATTATTATGTAGTATACTCCCCCTTTGTTCACCTTCTATATAGCACTAGTTTTCGTTGCCTTACTTTAACAAATTCTTCCATATCTTATATTTCTGTCCGCAGTCACCTATGTCGCTCCTGCCGCTGTGCGCATGCGCGTCCGGCGCTCGGGTGCCTGGGCCGCGGCGTCTCTGTGTCCTAGGCAACGCCTTGTACCATCATGTGCGTCCGGTCACGTGGCGCTGCGCCCCGGACTTCCGGGTTGTCTGGGTGGCGCATGCGCCGTTCATACGGTGGGCGCTGACATCGGCGTCCCTATATAGTATTTAAAGCCCCTCGATCATGTAGTTTCAATACCCCCTGACGAAGGACTGTGCGTCCGAAACGCGCGTCGGGGTGCACACAATTAGCCGTTGGCAGCCTTGGAATTTTCCCTGATAAATTGTAAGTAATCTGGCGTATCTTCTAATGCAGCACTGAGCACCTTACTTGGCCCTTATATCTGGATGCACCTTGTGATGGTAACCAGCCATTGCACATAGCACTTTACTTGTCTCCTTACTTGGCCCTTGGATTAAGATGCCCCTTGTGATGGTAATCAGTCATTGCACATAGCACTTTTTTCTTCTATCACATTGTCCTGATTTGGTCTATAGCACCACCTTCTGGTGGGAATTAGTTATTGCACATAGCACTTTTTTCATATAATTATATATATTTTGGTTTACATTATTTTTCACATTTTTTACCTGGCTGCTACCCTTTCACATTTTTTACCTGGCTGCTACCCTGTACATATATATTTTTGTCCATTGTGTCAGGATAATACAAGCTATAGATTGCTTTTTTATTATTATCTATTATATTAACTGGCTTGCCCTATTATATGCGGCTTTATTTGTGCACATTCTTGTATTGTACTATATATGATTAATACAATTTTTTTATATATATATTTTTTTATGCTTGTCATTATTGCTATAAAATAAAAATTATTTTGTGATAATTATTCCCTGTCACTTTCTTATTGGTCCAATTTTGTGTTCTGGTGCTACTTCAGCATTCCAGAATGCTGCAGATAAGCCCCTAATGGTGGTGGCCGCAGTTTATCTACAAAATATGAGGTGACAGATTCCCTTTAAGTATTGGTTTACATTAATCCCTGCAAATGTATCCTGCTGAAATCACGCAAGCAGGTTTTATGGCATTTTTGGTGGGAGTTTTGAGAGCCAAACAGAGGAGTCGATAAAAAAAGAGCAGTGTCAGTCTCTTCTATAGGCCACACTCACACCATCAGTATTTTACATCAGTATTTGTAAGCCAAAACCAGGAGTGGAACACTCAGAGGAAAGGTATAATAGAAACATATGCACAACTTCTGCATTTATCACCCACTCCTGGTTTTGGCTTAAACCTACTGATGTAAAATACTGACCCAATACTGAACGTGTGAATGTGGCCTTAGGGCACGTCACCATGATGAGGCATTGGTGAGTTTTTAATGTTGCAGATGTTCTGCACTAATGTAGGTAAATTAGGCTTCTTTCGTTTCTTTATAGCATATTTATTTGCTTTTTGACATTGCAGTTTTTGTCTCATTTTGGTGTGTGATGTTTTAAATAAGCTGCTTTGGTTTTTGTTAATTCCTGGCATTTGGCTTTCACAAAACTTTGTTGATAAAGATATGTGGGATTGCATGTGTTTTTAGTGCAGTAGCGCGATTATACTTGCCCTTTCTGCCCTTCTATGGGTATTGGCTTCATTGTTCTTCTGCGCCGACGAGTCTGATACTTCGGTCACTTCAGTAGCAGTGACTCGCCTGTGCAGAAGAACAATGAAGCCAATACCCATAGAAGGGTGGAAAGGGCAAGTATAATCGTGCTATAGCAGGGCGCGGGATTCCAGGGCCACCATTACATGTGATAAGGCACTGTGGGAGGGAGGTGGTACGCAGATGGACACCGGAGGCAGAGTTTTCTTCCAGGCACCACACGCCCCAGAGCCTGGAAGAACTCATTAACATACTGGATTAAAAGATGATTTCTCAACCATAAGACTGCAGCAATGAGGCAGACAAGTAGGACTTTATGAACAATTCTATCACCTTTATGCCCATATTAATAGCTTAAAAACATCCCAGGGGGGCAGATTCCCTATAAGGCTATGTTAAAACACCGTTTTTTTGCTGCTTTAGTTAAGCAAATTAAAAGCTACTTTTTACAGGACCAGCAAAAGCTATGAAATTTAAAGCACCACTCCAGCGGTTTTATTTGTATTTCATCGCTGGAGTGGTGCTTAAAATTCAAGTCTCTAGCCCCCTGCCTGATACTCACCTTCCAAGGTTTTCGTCTGTTTTCGCCTCCACTCCGTCTCCTGCAGTTTGTGACCTGCCGTCTGCGCCAGTGTTTAATGGAGTTGCTTGAATAAAGCTAACTTTATTAAAAATGCACTATAGACAATGCACACGTCATCCGTAATCGAAAAATAATGATGTGAAAATGCCGTGACTATCAAACTAATTCAGATAATTTATGCAGGTAAACTCCTCAGCATTTCTGCCATGTGTGGATTTGTCCATGTGGTCTTCTGCTTGCTTCTTTGTGTTGGATGGCTCAGTGGTTAGCATTAATATGCTACCAAGGGAAACCTCTGCATGGGGTTTGTCGGTTCTCATCGCCCGTGTGGGTCTCTTCAGATTTCTCCACACTCTCTAGTATACAGACATGTTTTTGGCACTGTACTAGTAAGTTATGACTAGTGATGAGCGAGTATACTCGTTGCTCGGGTGAGTATTTATGACTGCTCGGAGATTTAGTTTTCATCGCGGCAGTTGAATGATTTACAGCTATTAGACAGCTTGATTACATGTGGGGATTCCCTAGCAACCAGGCAACCCCCACATGCACTCAGCCTGGCTAATAGCTGTAAATCATTCAGCTGCCACGATGAAAACTAAATCTCCGAACACTAATACTCGGTGGTCACCCCGAGCAACGAGTACACTCGCTCATCAATAGTTATGACGTGAAAAAAGTGTCATTATTTCTCCGCATTAGACATACATAGTTAACTCTGCTGCGGATGAAATTCTACAAGACGTCTTGGGATATTTAACATGGCAAGTCATTAAATGATACAGAGGCGTCACTGAATTTACTACTTTCTACCTTTAAACAGAAAACCTTAGCCTAGACTTTTCATTCTTCTAGGTGCAGGTTTTAGAATTTTTGAAGGCAAATAATTTTTTTGATAGTTTTCCGGGCACAAAGTTGTCGTGTCTGCTGATCATCTGGTGACGTGTGACATAAAAGCTTCTCACCTACCGTATATGCTTATAGCTCTTTAGCTGGAATCTTGCCACTATAGAAAATGTAGATTGATTGGGAAGTTGTACATTTGTGCGTGATAATCCAACTCTCATGTATGGGATGTGGATTTCACACGTACCATTAAAGCACCACTCCAGCTTTTTTCAGCCCTGGAGTGGTGCTTTGAATGTAAGCCCAGTCATATTCTCACCTTCCGGCGTCTTCCCTGTTTTTCGGTGTCGCTCCGGTCCCCCTGCGCCATCTTGTATGCACAACTTCTGGATGTCCGGAAGCTAGAAGCTACGCCACATCAATACAAGTCTATGAGAACTAGAACGAGACTCTCATAGACTTGTACTGAAAAGTGATCTCCATGCAGCTCCATGATTAGGCCGGCAGGCAGACTTTTCGCCGGAGACTGACGGGAGTGACACTGGAAAAGGATGAAGGTGAATATGAGAAAGAAGACGGGGAATTATATTTAAAGCACTACTCCAGCGGTGCAATAAAAAAAAAAAAAGCTGGAGTGGTGCTTTAAAGGTTTTACTGCACACACTCAAATTTTTTTCTTTTTTTCTTTACAGAGAAACCGACTACTTTGGTACTTTTGCGTTGGGGAAGGTTAGATTCCAATGGCCTTGTTAAATTGCTCCCGTTCCTCAATTTATGAATTTCTTTCCATATGTAATGCTAGTGTGAAATCTAGATTAAAACTATTTATTTTTTAGGTGTTTTAGCTTAAAAATGTGAGAAATCCTGTTACAGTTTAAAGTGATTACTGCACGTTTACCAAATCCGGATCAGTATAAGCCCCTCCAATTATTATTAAAAGAGCCTTGACTATTTTTGACAAGAAGCATTAGAAATAAAGATGGCGAAATAAACCTTAATCGCTAATTAGTGGTGCAGACAACACGGCCACGAAGCCTTGCAGATTAATTAAAAACTGTTTGGTCAATTTTATATGGTTTGTATTATTACCTGCATTAATCACACTGCTCGTTTGTACATCATTATATACTTAGCTGCCCCCTGGCAAAGAGATTAAGGACCCCAGATTATTATCCCCAAATGTTTTATATGCAACCGGATGCTAACAGGGTGATTTATTATTGTATTCTCCACCTTTTAATTGTTTGGATGGATTTTTTTATATGCATATATCATTTATGGTTGCTGCATAGAGAAATATCGCAGTATAACATATGAATAATGTCTGAACTGCAGTATAGTGTTTAGAAAAGGTTATTTTTGTGTTTTCTTTTATAAATTAAACTTCAATAAAAGTCGCAGCGGTGACTTCTTAGCCCAAAATAGTTTGAGCTGGCACTTATGGTGCCTCAGAGACTGGACTGTGAAGCACAGACGGGCGGGGAATGGTTAGCGCTGGAACGAGACCTGCATGAATTTGTGCTTGTCCGGATTCATTCTTTTACTTTCCCCACAACGAGTGTTTCGTGAGTTTTGAGCATTCCTGCACCTATCAGCTAAAGTAGGTTACTTGCGATATTTTCCATTGTGTTTCTGTTGCATTTTTGATGCTGCTTTGTTTTGATACTTTTTGGTGTTTAGCTTTGGCAAAACCTTATTGACAAAGTTGTGTGGATTTTAAATGTTTTTAGTGTATTTTTGGAAATTTTAAAAAGGCAAATGGCAAAAGAGCTAAATTCCCTTGATCCCAATGTATTACCATTTTCGAAATATCACACGTGAGGCCACATCTAGAATATGGGATCTAGTTTTAAGGTACCTTCACACTAAGCGACTTTGCAGCGAGAACGACGACGATCCGTGACGTTGCAGCGTCCTGGATAGCGATCTCGTTGTGTTTGACACGCAGCAGCGATCTGGATCCCGCTGTGATATCGTTGGTCGGAGCTAGAAGTCCAGAACTTTACTTCGTCGCTGATCACCCGCTGTCATCGCTGGATCGGTGTGTGTGACACCGATCCAGCGATGTGTTCACTTGTAACCAGGGTAAATATCGGGTTACTAGGCGCAGGGCCGCGCTTAGTAACCCGATGTTTACCCTGGTTACCATTGCACATTCAGTGCAGGGAAGCCGCCGGCGGGGGACGTGACAGACATCAGAAGGTGAGTATGTAGTGTTTTTTTTTTTACTTTTACAATGGTAACCAGGGTAAATATCGGGTTACTAAGCGCGGCCCTGCGCTTAGTAACCCGATGTTTACCCTGGTTACCCGGGTGCTGCAGGGGGACTTTGGCATAGTTGAAGACAGTTTCAACGATGCCGAAGTCGTTCCCCTGATCGTTGGTCGCTGGAGAGAGCTGTCTGTGTGACAGCTCCCCAGCGACCACACAACGACTTACCAACGATCGCATCGCTGGTCGTGATCGTTGGTAAGTCGTTTAGTGTAACGGTACCTTTAGGCTCCACATTTTAATAAGGATATTTTGAAAGTCGGAAGCAGATCAAATTCAAGTAGCTAGATTGTGTCATGAAAGGTCTCAGATGGCCATAGATTTTCTCATCAGAGAGAATCTGGCTGATTATGCAAATGACTCTCTGATCAGATCATCGGCTTAGCATGGTCTGATACTCTCAAATGAGAGAATCAGAGCACAGTGTGAGGAGAAGATGGAGAACACAATTTCTCCATCTTCTCCATCCTGTGAGTGCATGGAAATCGGACTGCACTCAGATGTCATTCAAGTGCAGTCCAATGTTTCCCACACACGTATTGACTTGCATAGTTGAGTGTGATTCTGCTATCTGATTAAAACTCTGACATTCTGTGATTTTTTTTTTCTTTCCCTTGGACGGTGTCGGTTTGTGGTAAAAATAGGCCTAAACTAAAATTAGTCAGATTCGATGCTTTTTCCGATCGCACTCAGATTGAAAATACGGTGGTGTTCATCTGGCCTTATAATTAGTGGTTAAAAATAGGGTTTGTTTTGCTTAGAAATAAAGGTGCTTCAGAATAGATCTCAAATATGTGCGCAGTTACATATGAGATCAATGCAATTTACTGTTACGATTTATTCCTTCCAAGGACACTAGAAAGGTTGAGGGGACAATCACTACGTGAAGGAAAGGCAATCCTGGCTGTTCAATAGGAAAGGGTTCTTTACAGTTAGAGCAGTCAGACTGTGGAATGCTCTACCGTAAGGGTATGCGCACACGATCAGTAAATGCTGCACAAGTACGCAGCGTCCAGATGTTACAGCATAGTAGATGGGAAATCCCATGCCCACCATCCGTCCAGAGATGCCCGCGGCTTACTCACGGAGACATGCGGCGCGTCTCTCCAGACCGCAGCATGTCTGTTTCTTTTGCAGAGACGCTCAGTCTCCACAAGAGAAATTTCCCCCTAGAATGTATTGGAGTGATCACATGCGGACATGCCCTGTGCCCAGAGCACTGCCAATTCCTGATTGTCTGCACATACGGTAAGAAGGGGTAATGGCAGACAGTATACCAGCTTTTATAAAGCAGATGGCATTGTGTGCTGTAAGTAATCTAGTGATGGAGAATGTATAGCTTTTTGAAAGGCTGAGCTAGGTGGACCTATATAACTGAAACTTTTTCTTTTTTATTGTTTTTTTATTGCACTCTGGAATCTAGGAAACAATCATGGTCTGTTTTGGAGCTCAGCCGGTAGCTTCACAAAAATACCAAGATGGCAGCTTTGGGGGCCGTAGCAGACCATTGGCTGCCGTGGTCACACATAGATGCGCTACAGTCGCGCCATGGGGGCGGTTTTGGAGTTGGTGAGCGCACGCATCGGGAGTCGGTGAGCGAACGCATCGGCAGTCGCTTCATTTACTGATATCGGAGACTCACTGTGACTTTTCTGTAATTTGGCAATTTCTTTTTAGAACCAAGATGCGGCTTTAACATTTAAAAACTGAAACTTTGATCATGAAAAATAAAAGTCACTAAAAAAAGATGGCACAGGTGTGTTAGCTGGTGTGACCCATGGGAGGCGCTATCTCTGCTCTCGTAATTATCAGGAGAAAGCTGGTGGCCAGGCTTAGCACATCGTCTTCACTGTCATTTATGTGAAAACCTGGTTCTGCTTAGATTTGAGAATTATTTAGAAGGAGATGATGAATGGAGCACCTTGGTTTTGTGCTGTCGGATCTGCAGTTAGTTTTTTCTTTTTTTCCTGTCTCAGCCCTTTCTTCTTTGCTTTTATGTGTGTAGTTTTGATGTTTGTAGATGAACTTTACCAGAATGTCAGAAGCTGTATTTTTTTTTTTTTGTTCGTTTAGAGTGGTGAGTGTTTTTAGCTAAACCACATTGACTATTTCAGAGAAACTTGGAGGGTTGTCTAAGGACAGATGCTGAAGAGCTATGGCTCTAAATACACACTGCGCTGCTGCTCCTAGCTAAGCACTTCTATCAGAAACAGCTGCCGGGGTCTAACATTGCCATAGACCCCCATGCATGAGACGGGGGGCACAAGGATGTCCTTTCATCTTCCGTCTCGCAGGTATTCATCTGCAAACTATTGTTTAGGAAAGTGAAAAAGACACAGCTTTCTTATATGGAGGGCAGTCGCAAAAAAGCAAATCAGTTGCTATGGTATTCGTTCAGGAGCATAAAAGGACAGAAATTCCAAAAAATCACAAAAACGCTCTACCTTATTTACATACAGCAAATCACAATAGTAATGCACTAGGAGATTACAGCCGACCCCCACGATAAAGGCATAGGTGCAGAATACCGATGAAACACCCCCTCACCACCTATCATGCATGGCGGGGTTGGTTGCCGCGGTATACATCCAGATTTGGACTGCTGTCTGGTGTATACCTCGTAACCATATCCTCCTGAAGGTAGGGTCAGATGCTATACGCCTCTGCCCAAGAATATGACTTTAACCCCTTTACCCCCGAGGGTGGTTTGCTGTCCCTTAATGAGGCAATAACTCTGGAACGCTTCAACGGATCCCGGTGATTCTGACAATGTTTTTTTCATGACATATTGTACTTCACGTGAGTGGTAAAATTTATTCGATATAACTTGCGTTTATTTGTGTAAACAAAAATGGAAATTTGGCGAAACGTAGGAATATTTTGCAATTTTCCCTATACACGAGACAATCCAGCAGCTGTCGGCTGTACACTATAGCTGACAACTTGCTGCATCAGCCACGATCAGTGTTGGTACAATCCATGTCTGTTTAACCCCTTAGATGCTGCTGTCAATAATGACTATATCATATAAATGTTTAAAAGAGTGTGTCTTCTCTCTTTATCCCCTCCAGATCACCCTTGCCCGGGTGCAGACGCTGATCCTGATGGGGGCACCAATAAGCAATACTACTATGGCTGGGAACTGCTGTGAATGGGATGTAGTATTACACATTGCGGGGTCCCCTTTATGCTTAGTATCATAGGGAGGCGTTATATAAGAAAATAGCAATGCATCTTAAAGCTGCATTTCTTACTTTTCATATTTAGCTAATAATTATCAAAAATATATGTATGCAACTATTAAAACCTCTTAAGGACAGAGCCACTTTGTACAATAATGACCAATCCTCATTTTTCTAATTTGTCCAGTGTCACTTTATGCAGTAATAACTCTGGAACGCTTTATATCCCAGTTAATCTGAGACTGTTTTTTCGTGCATGTTGTACTTTGGTAGTGGCAAATTTGGGTCGATTATGTTTTTCATTTATTTATGGAAATACCGAAAATGTAACAAAATATTTGAACAGGGACGCTGATTAAGCAAGAGGCGGCGGTGCCTGGTGCGCACAGGCCCGGAGTGACAGCTGTGCTGCGTCTGTTTAGGGGGAAAGACCCGCCCCGGGACGATTTCACGGTATGAGGGGGCACATTTTATAAGCGTTTATTTCAGCGTGTGCAGGGAGCATAACTAAAAGAGCCACCTTATATACCATATATATACCGTATATACACACACTGCTCAAAAAAATAAAGGGAACACTAAAATCCCACATCCTAGATATCATTGAATGAAAAATTCTTTATTCACTACCTAGTGGAATCTGTTGAGAATAATAAAACCTAAAACATTATCAAGGAAATCACAACTAATATCCCACGGAGGTCTGGATTTGGAATGATGCTCAAAATCAAAGTGGAAAATGAAGTTACAGGCTGATCCAACTTCAGGGGAAATGCCTCAAGACAAGGAAATGATGCTCAGTAGTGTGTGTGGCCTCCATGTGCCTGTATGACCTCGCTACAATGCCTGGGCATGCTCCTGATGAGGTGGTGGATGGTCTCCTGAGGGATCTCCTCCCAGACCTGGACTAAAGTATCTGCCAACTCCTGGACAGTCTATTGGGGAACGGGCGGGCCAGTCCATAGCTTCAATGCCTTCATCTTGCAGGAACTGCTGACACACTCCAGCCACATGAGGTCTGGCATTGTCCTGCATTAGGAGGAACCCAGGGCCAACCGCACCAGCATATGGTCTCACAAGGGGTCTGAGGATCTCATCTTGGTACCTAATGGCAGTCAGGCTACCTCTGGCAAGCACATGGAGGGCTGTGCGGCCCTCCAAAGAAATGCCACCCCACATCATTACTGACCCACTGCCAAAGCGGTCATGCTTAAGGATGTTGCAGGCATCAGATCGCTCTCCACGAGAAAGAGAAATGAATATTTACTGCTAGAGCAGCGGACACAGGCTTTAGCTGCATCAGCCGACTCCTGCCTCCAGTGACCCGCTGCTGCCTCCAGTGACCCGCTGCTGCCTCCAGTGACCCGCTGCTGCCTCCAGTGACCCGCTGCTGCCTCCAGTGACCCGCTCCTGCCTCCAGTGACCCGCTCCTGCCTCCAGTGACCCGCTCCTGCCTCCAGTGACCCGCTCCTGCCTCCAGTGACCCGCTCCTGCCTCCAGTGACCCGCTCCTGCCTCCAGTGACCCGCTGCTGCCTCTCTCCCCTCCGACTTCTGTCCTGAAAAACTCGGCTTATACTCAAGTATATACGGTATTTGGAATGGGAGAGGGTGGTGATTTGTGAACGTCCTTGTTATTAAAATCGGATAATTAGTTTTCATTCACCGTGCCTGAACTTCCTAAAAATGGATTTCTGGGGGAAAAGTTCCTCCTTTTTAAATTTTCAGTGATGTTTAGAATAATCGCTCCAGTAAACTGAAAGTGACAAATGTACCTGAGGGCAAGCTGTGGCCTTTGCTAGGAATAATGTGCACAATGCATACTGAATGTGCTGTGCTTTGTTTTGCAGCTATATAATGGAATAATATGAAGCAGAATAATGTATGTCATCACTGTTCTATTCATTCGTCTTTAATTCCCTAAGTGTTGCTATTCCACGAGGAAGTCCTGTGGCTGTATTGTCAGTTTAAGCATCTACTTAAGAAAATGGTGAAAATAACAGGCTATTTTTTTTAGTTTGAATTTATTACGTTTATTCTCAGATTTTTGGGTATTGCAGTAAGTTTATAGACCGGAAAGAGTAGAGGTCAGGACTTATTTTAGAATTTGTATAGGTCTTAGTGTTAGATGTGATACAAGGAATGAGACTGGAAGAAATGAAAATCCTGTGAAGCCTTTTCACATAAATTATGTTTATTTCAGGAAAGATCTACCGTGCCCTCCTATAAATCTCAATGATCTGTCACAGTAATGGAGGGTATTGTAGTGGAGAAGTTATTAGGAGTGTACTTGCTCTCTGTGTATACAGGTGCATAGATGTACTCCACAAATTGGTCCCAATGTGTGGCGCAGTGAGGCTTCTCAGGAGACCATTGTAACTTGAGCACAATGATTTAAAAGAAGATATATTTAGGCATGCTGCTACACTTCATGATACTGAAATAACCGCTGTGCTAAAAAACAAGCTTGACTTTCCCAGTATCTCTGAAAACATTGGGATTTTAGCTTCTGTCCTTTATCTGGGTCTTAACCCTTAAGGGCAATTGTATTTCTGACTTTAATGAGCAGACAATATTTAGCACTTTTAGGTCATGCAAACTATATGGCAATGTATATGTTTTTAAGTAATTCACCCCATTTTTTTGCATTTCTTTGTGACAGCAGCTTGTTAAAGAAGCACTCCCATCACTCCCCAATTTGTATCCCCTTAATATATTGCAGTTGTCATATTATACAGCACTGTGCACTTACAATTGCTCATTTTGCTTTCTACCCAGTTAATTCTTCTCTTTTCCATTAGGTCTTTGACATCACGTGATTAAAAACTGACTAGCTGAGTCTTTCTAAGCTCTATGTAGAATTGGGAGGTCAATTTTGTCTGTACAAGTCATAAGTCACTGCAAAAGTCCCGGGGTGGGGAGAATGAGGGAGCAGCTGGGTCAGAAGCTCATGTGGAGGGTGATAAATGCAGGGACAAGGAGAATTCCTGTTTCTACATAGAGCAGAGAAAAACAAATAATTATCTGGGTAGAAAGGCAAAATGAGCAATTGTAAGTACACAGTGCTATATACTATGATGATTGCAATTATCAAAAGGATGAAAACTCTGACGGGAGTGCTTCTTTACAAGCATTCAGCCATCAAATGATTAGTCTGTGGCAATATTTATAGATTCATACTGATGTGGTACACCTTTGTAAACAGGATCGGTCACCAAATTACTCAACGCAGACTGCATACATTATTAAATAAGATCTCTTCTATGTCACTGTGATATATACTTTTGAAATCTTTGTCAGAATGGCTGTATAATCCAGATATATAACTCATTCACGACCTATGATGTATATACATCATATTTCGTGTCCTTGCATTCCATGCGGGCTCCAGCACTGAGCCTGCATGTTTTCCAGCACGTCAGCGGACATGTGCCCCTAACAGCCGCAGGTGTAATTGAGAACCACCCATGGCTGTTAACATGTTAAATGCCGCTGTCAATAGCTGACAGCGGTATTTAACATGGTCGCTCCAGAAGCGTGTCACATGATTGCGGGGCACCGATGGGCTGGTATGGCAACCCGGGTTCTGCAGGAGACCCCTGTGGTTTTCATTGCCGTTCTGCTGTGAGCGCCACCTGGGAATGATTATTAGACGTGAACTCAGTTATTGCAGTGTTTTGTTCGCTTTTTATTCATATGAGGTATGTTCACAAGCAGCAGATTTGTTGCAAAATTTTCTGCAACTACTTCATACATTAATTACCATAAGTTGTCTCTACAGCCTGTTCATGAATTATCTGGAAAGTTCTGCAACCAATCTGCCATAGATGAATATACCATCTTAATATTTATTAAAAAACCCCCCCGAAAACACTGCATATGTGATTTCTGCATTTTATTTCTACCTCTTTTCTACTTGTATCGCCCTATTTCAACAAATCGTTTATTGTGGCCATTGGTTCCTTGTGCTAATTCCCGGTTTTGCGTTGGTAATTTGTATGAGGGTAGTTCTCCTTCAGCCACTAAGCAATCAGTATTCATTAAGTTTACTTGAGTAAATTGGCATTTCTTAAAACATTTCATGTCAAGGGCAGCAAAAACATTATTAATCATTTTAATGGCCACCAGGCTTTGTTTGACAACTTAAATTTGCATGCAATAAATTAAAAATAAATACCTGTCCTATTGCCGGAATCCGGCATGATTTTCTGGAAAAATTTTAGTGACTTTTAATTCTCTTGCTAAGAGAAAAAGCTTTATCGAAGCCCTGTTGTATATTTGTTTGCTCTCTCTGTTTTTAAGAAATGTAAATCATTGCGATCAATGTGATGATTGATAGATGAATGAAACAATATCATACCACTTATATACACCTCCCCACTTCAAAATGACATTGTCGTTAAAGGGGTCTTAGGTACTTTGATATTTAAAGCAACTTACTGAAAAGGACAAAAAAAAATAAAATCACAGAAAAAAAGGCAGAGTAATGCACTACAAGATGCAGTAGGCGGCCATGATACACTAACATCAAGGGAATAAACAACTAATGGAACAATCACTCGCACTCCTATCATTCATGGAGGGGGTGGCTGCCTAGTTTTACAAATGGCCACTGGTAAGGCCTGTATAGGACGCTGGTCACACACATGTAGTGCACAGGGTCTAGCTTACGGCTTATTAGATTAGGCGGCTTGCCAGCACTATATAAGTGCACCCCACAGGGACAGATGCCCTCATTTACCAGTCAACATTAGAGAGCCCAGTAAAAGATGCACAAAATGTGCAAGCAAAGAAAAATGTATAAAATGCATTAGGCATTGATGATATTTAGGGCAAAATATGCAAGCTTGCAACCCATGTCAAGGGTCCTCATTGTCTATGATATTTATTACCTTTCTTAAACACAAGTCATGAATAACAGAGTGTTAAAGGGAACCTGTCACCACGTTTTTGGAAGATGGGATAAAAATAGCGTTAAATAGGGGCAGAGGTGGGCGTTACATTAGTGTGTTTGTTATGCGTTTATTACCCACCTAAGTTGCCGAAATACCTTTGCAAAGTCTCCGTTTTCGCCTGTCAATCAGGCTGGTCTGGTCAAAAGGGCGTTGTCTTCCCCCAGATTTTGCGTAGTTTTCCGTTGGTGGCATAGTGGTGTGCGCATGCCCAAGGTCCCGAATCCTCTGCCAGGGGATTTAAAAGAGCGCGCTGTTCGTTTTCATTGGTGATCGGTGGGCGCGGCCATCTTCCTTTGGCCGCGCGTGCGCAGAAGCGGCGCTCTGCTGGCCGCGGCTTCAGGAAAATGGCCGCCACGATATCCATCTGCGCACGCGCGGCATCCCGCGGCCATTTTCCTGAAGCCGCGGCCAGCAGAGCGCCGCTTCTGCGCACGCGCGGCCAAAGGAAGATGGCCGCGCCCACCGATCACCAATGAAAACGAACAGCGCGCTCTTTTAAATCCCCTGGCAGAGGATTCAGGACTTTGGGCATGCGCACACCACTACGCCACCAACGGAAAACTACGCAAAATCTGGGGGAAGACAACGCCCTTTTGACCAGACCAGCCTGATTGACAGGCGAAAACGGAGACTTTGCAAAGGTATTTCGGCAACTTAGGTGGGTAATAAACGCATAACAAACACACTAATGTAACGCCCACCTCTGCCCCTATTTAACGCTATTTTTATCCCATCTTCCAAAAACGTGGTGACAGGTTCCCTTTAAGGGTTCAGGTCCCACCATCTTCACAGATCAGTTGATCCTTGGGTTTCGGGCACGGTTCCTTACATTTTGTAGTGCCATGCTTGGTATTGGAAGACCGTTTTAGTCATTTCAATAGCTCACCTCTCCACATGCTCCTATCAAGGACAGCCATTACAAAATGTTTGCCTGGTTAACAAGGAAATGTTCACCAGAGCACTGATCTAAAGTCCCAGAAAAGCTCTTTAAGTTCTATTTTTATCTTCTATTTCTAGCTATCATGATTTTCTTCCAATGTTCTGAAATCTATTGCTAAGCATTTCTCACATATTTATGACTTGGTGCCGTTAACGGTTTGCTTTGTTTTATACCATTCTGCATATTTTATTGCAACATTTTTGCTTTCCTCTGAGGAAATTCATTTCATTTTGTACATGTGAACAAAGGCTGTGCTCAGGTGAGAACAAATTAGAGGTAATGTCATGCTCTGACTTTCTTCGGTAAGAAATGGGGGCTCAAATTGTCCCTGGAACTGGGAACATAACTATACTTGTCCTGGGAACATAACTATACTTGTCCCGGGGGTACTCTTGAAGCTAGAGAGGCCTGAGTGTCCTACCTTACTTTGTTCCTGTTAAACCCTTTAAGACTTTGGACATATAGGTACGTCCAAGGTCGCCTCCCGGGCTCCGGCAGTGAATCCGCAACTTTTCTTACACATTTCAGCTGATTTCATCAGCTGACACGTGCCCCTAACAGCCGCGGGTGGAATCGCGATCCACCCGCAGCTGTTAACATGTTAAATGCCGCTGTCAATCTTAGCCCTGCTATGTGTAGCACAGAGGATTGAATTGTGGCAACTTCTAGCCTTCTATGGAGACAATTGAAGCTAGTAAAAAGTAAAATATATATATTGGATGGTAGCCCGATTCTAACGCATCGGGTATTCTAGAATATGTATGTAGTTTATTTATGAAGATTTTAGAATAATACATTGCTGATTGTTCGCGGCCGGCCATGTAGTATATAACAGCCCATGTAGTATATTGCACAGCCATGTAGTATATTGCACAGCCATGTAGTATATTGCACAGCCACGTAGTATATAGCACAGCCCACGGAGTATATAGCACAGCCACGTAGCATATAACACAGCCCATGGAGTATATAGCACAGCCACGTAGTATATAGCACAGCCCACGGAGTGTATAACAGCCCACATAGCATATAACACAGCTCACGTACATAACAGCCCACGCACGCACAGCCCACGTAGTATATTGCACAGCCCACGTAGTATATTGCACAGCCCAAGTTGTACATTGCACAGCCCACGTAGTATATTGCACAGCCCACGTAGTATATTGCACAGCCCACGTAGTATATTGCACAGCCCACGTAGTATATTGCACAGCCCACGTAGTATATTGCACAGCCCACGTAGTATATTGCACAGCCCACGCAGTATATAACACAGCCCACGTAGTATATTGCACAGCCCAGACAGACCGAAGGACAGACAGACAGACAGACAGAAGTGACCCTTAGACAATTATATAGTAGATATATATATATGTGTGTGTGTGTCTCTCTCTCTCTCTCTCTCTCTCTCTCTCTCTCTTTATTTATTTATTTATATATATATATATATATATATATATATATATATATATATATATATATATATGACACACACACACACACACACACACACACACACACACACACACACACACACACACACACTTAATACTAGCTGAAGAGCCCGCTGTTGCCCTGGCATACTAACGAACTGTGGTTAGTTATCTCAAACTATAATGATTATATTGCACATAAAAACATTTCACATCATACATTCAACACTACAGATTTGCAACACAACTCCCTTTCTTCCATTTCTGTACTCATACCTGTATGTATGAATGTATTATGACATAACCATCGCCATTGCAACCATTATGACCTCACCGTCACCATTGCAACATATTATGACATCATCATCGCCATGACAACCATTATGACATCATTGTCACCATGGCAACCATTATGACATCATCGTCGATACACACACACACACACACACATACACTCGTTTTTATATACGGTATATAAGATATGTATGCCATAATTTAAGTGGGGGTTCCATTTCTGGAACTACCACTAATGTAGACAAAGAGGATGATCTGCTTCTCTATTTAGCAATCCAAAAACCAAGTGAAGATGAACATATAGTGAGCACAGCCATCTCCATAGTTTTATTAGAGTTACTGAACACAGAGAAGACCGCAATGGCTGGGAGCCACACGGAATGGCACTGTGGACAGCATGTTGCCCTGGGGCTGCAGGTTGTGCATCCCAAAATTTAGATTTCAGGTATCTAGTGAAATCTCCAACAAAAATTCTGAATAATTTCCATATGTATGTGGTTTTTAATATATCCATATCTCATGGCTGATAAATGAATACCATTTGGTTCAGTACACTTCTCCTATATATTTGGACCTGATGGGTTTCGACCAGATTGTCTGAACTTGCTTGCCTTTGCCTGTATGATGTCTAGTGAATTCATCATTGCTGACTCCTAGTTTATGGCGGTTCCCAGGCCTGATTTATTATTATTATTATTATTATTATTATTATTATTATTTTGATTTTAATTAACATTATGTATATTTTTTTAATTAATTTGATTTCTAATGACACAGCACTTCTCACGTAGCGCTGGGACTCCTCATTTAATGTAGAGCTATTTGCCATCCGGCAACTAATTTAACCACTAAAAGGTTAATGTTTATGACCTGACACAAACGTGCTCCCCTAATGCATAGCCAGAGACCTTTTCCTCGAGTCCTAAATATTAATAGTGTGCCGTCTGTTTTAGTTTGTGGGACCGAAGACACTGCAGGACGTCTGAGTAGACCTGGCAGCTGCCTGCTAGTGTCTGACATTCTAAGTGGCTAAACACAATTTGTAACTTGCTTTTAGCTAATTGATGTGATAGAGACAGTAGGGGTTTAATGCAAGAAACATTCTGGTACTTTATATCGTGTCCCTACAGCCAAATGCCAAGAAAGGTCTAGATTAAAATTTCATTCTTCATGAGGAAAGATTAAACCTGAACTTGGAATAGATTTCCACTAGTGGCTATGTGCTTGGAAACTCAAGAAATCACATTATAAGGTTTTTGTGCTACAGAAATACATGCGCACGTCTGTTTTGTTAAATATATACGTGTGTGGAAATAAAACTCTGTAGAAAGAATAGTTTTTGGGCACAAGGTTCTTGCAATAATAGCTCCCACTGGCTTTGGATTGGACATTATAAATTCCCGAGAAGATCTGTTGGCCGTTCTAAACTGAGAAAATGTTGTAGAGAGTTGATTTTATTATTCTACTAAAAAGTTTCAGCTTAAAAAAAATGCAAATGTTTAATATCCAAGCCTGATAAGAAATAATGTTTCACTTTAATTAAATAATTGAAAGGTCCTTAGCCAAGTTCTGGACAATCTCCTTTAAGGAAACCTGTCACCGAATGTCACAATACAAACTACATACCGTACATTGTTTTAAGAAGCTTTTTTTTTAAGTGGAATCTTCTGGAGCACACAGCTCCCCACCCCCGGCTTTCATCTTTGCCGCAGTGGTGCATTACTGAAGACACAGTTCAGCTAGGCAGTCATACCACTGGTCTGAGTTTTGCTCCCTCCCTTTGCTTCTTCAGCATGGGACAATCACTGAGGGTATGAGGCTCCATCCATATTCATTGTGTCACCTAGAGCCTGCTTACTCTGTGCACCTTGCCAAGGTAACCGACTAGGCTGGCACTGCAGGGTAGCTGGTGTCCTAGGGAATCCGCTGAACATACGGAAAGTATTTTTAATTTTTAACCAGGGTGGATAAAAATCAATGTTTTTTAAAAAAAATCAAAAAAATCGGATTTTTTTGATTTAAATCGGATTTTTTTGATTTAAATCGGATTTTTTTCAATAAACTGCTTTTTGAGGAATTTATTTTACCATCCAAAGGTTCTTCCATCATGAGATAAAGCTGAGTTGTTTAACTCAGTAGAATAAAGGCTGTATATGTGTAACATTCACAATGCCATGCTCTTCCAGAGGTTTCTGTAGGATTAGTGGGCAGTTTCTCTCCTATATTATCACAGACGCTCGCTTTACTTACGCAGTTCTCAAAACTGAATTTGACTCCGCAGAGGTCCCAGCCTCTTCTTCATGGCAAAAATGTTACAACATGAACAGAGTTGAGAAAAAGACCTTAATCCTATTGTTCTACAAACCTATGAATACAGAATCAACCCCTTCAGTGCCAAGTCCAAGAAGTTAGACAATATGTTTCTGATTGTTTGGAGTGGAATAGATCTGCACAACACAAGAAGAATGTGAATCTAAGTGTTTTGAGGAGGAAGGGCAAGCAGACAAAAAAATGAAAGTGAAACTTTGAGCACAATACTGCAGCATAGCCACAGACAGACAAGTCTGGATCTGTTTGTGTGTACGATCTGAGGTTTATTACATTCTTTCCTTATAATGGCAGCAGGCCGTAAAAGAGACCCAGTTTGGGAATATTTTAATGAAGCTCCTTCGCCTATCGGTAAGGCAGGCATGCGTGCAAAATGCAAACGATGCAACAAAGAGATGCAAGGCCTGGTGGCGTGAATGAGGCAACATCATGAGAAGTGTGGTGATGAAGATGACCAAAGAAACACTTCACTATCAACATCTTCATTTCCCTTCTGGTTGCAGTTTTCATAATGTGATTTCAAACGGCAAACAAGTCCTTGGATATCCTTTTGACAGTATTTGCACTTTGCTCTTGCACCTTTCTTTCCAAGATCTGCTGCTGGCATCTCAACAAAATGAACCCAAATAGGGTCTCTCTTACGACCTGCCATGGCTCACACAGATCACTTATGAAGTTTGATTGTTACTACAGCCAAGTACTGCTGACTATCCAACAAGTTTGGGCATGTCAACTGAATGGAAAAAGAAACTAAACCAAAAGTGAAACCAAGCTAGAAGTGTGGAATTAAAGGGGCAGTATGAACAAAATGTGGAGGCTATTAATAGTTTATACAATTAAGACATGCTGCTTTTAAACACCTACCTATTGCCATATAGTAAAACAAAAAAGATTTTTACTTACTTTGGGGTCCCCCCCTCACCCTGGCGTTAGATCGTTGCCCCTAGTTTCGTCCGTGTAACTATGGGCGCACATGCGCACTGCTCTCACTTCTCATTTTAATCGTGATTTATATTAAAAAAAACCTTTTGATTTAAATCAGTGATTTAAATCATGATTAAAATCATGATTTAAATCGATCCGATTTAAATAGAAAAAAATCTTTTGATTTAAATCGTGATTTAAATCATGATTTAAATCGGCGTGATTTAAATCAATCCACCCTGTTTTTAACGGGAGACAACCCCTTCAAATAAATATACAGTTGAAACCAGAAGTTTACATACACTATATAAAAAGACACTTATGCATGTTTTTCTCAATATCTGACATGAAATCAGAACAGACCTTTCCCGTTTTAGGAAAATTAGGATTACCATAATTAACATTTGCCAAATGACATGTTTCCAAAAATTAAGATCCTTGTTCTTGTGTGGATTTGCAAACATTAATCTGGCTTTCTTATGCTTCTTCCTGGCAGAGTGGCCTTTCAGCCCATGTTGATACAGTACTCGTTTTACTGTGGATATTGCCACAATCTTATCAGCTTCCGCCATCATCTTAACAAGGTGTTTTGCTTGTTTCCTTTGGTTGATATGCACGTCGGACCAAAGCACGTTCATCTCTGGGACACAGAACCCATCTCCTTCCTGAGTGGTATGATGGCTGGACATTCCCATCTTGTTTGTGCGTTATTCTGTCTGCAAGCTTAATCCTTAGAACCCAGGACCCCAGCGCTGCAAGGCTGCAGTGCTAACCACTGCGCCACCGTGCTGCCCCTATGTATATTTTACTTTTTTTCTACTTTTTACTTGCTTCAGTAGTCTCCTTGGAGACTTGAAGCTGCGATCTTCTGATCGCTTGTGGTACACACAACAGGGCTTCAGCCCGGCTATGTGCTGCAAAAATTATCATCTGCTATGAATGCCAGCCATAGGGTGGCACTCAGAGCAGATCTACAATGACAAGCATGGGATTATCCTGCACACCCCCGGTTGTCATGCCAACCCATCTGCGCCCCGCGATCATGTGACAGTCGTCGATGGGCGTGGTTTGTAGCGCACTTTCTGCGCGATAAGGATTAGAGATGGGCAAACCCGAACAGTAAATTTCGGCGTACGTACCAAACACCTACTGTTCGGGCACGGTCACCAAACATGGACTTCACCAGGAAAATATATAATTAAATTAAATAAATAAACAGCTTGGGGACCCCTCTATTTTTGATAACCAGCCTTGCTGAAGCTGACAGCTGAGGGTTGCAGCCTCCAGCTGTGAGTTTTGCCTGGCTGGTTATCAAAAATACAGTGGAGCCCACACTTTTTTTCTTTATTTACAGCGCTGGAGCCGGCTAATGAATACTCCCATCAGCCTTTCCTGCTCTCGCTGTCATTAGCGGCAGTAGGCATCTTATGATGGGAGCAGTAGTCCCATCAGTTGGCACCAGTGACTGGATGTAAACTTTATACCTGATCACAGCTGAGCGCTCACGCTGTCTTTTGACAGTGTGGGAACCGCGGCTCTCTGACTGGTGGGTAATGAGTTCACCACCGATCAGAAGTGGTGTTTGCTGCGCTGTTATGCACATAACAGCTTGGAAAACACTGGATGTTCTGGCCCCCCATTCAAGTGAATGGGGTTCGGGTCTGGATACTATTCTGGTGCCCGAACCTGTACATTTTGTAACTGTTCTGCCGAACCTGCCGGACCCGAAAATCCAGGTGTCTGCCCATTTCTAATTAGGATAAATGCTGCTCTCAAAGATTGACATGGGCATTTAACCTGTTAACAGCTGCAGGTGGATCGCGATTCCAACCGCGCCTCTTAGGGGTACATGACAGCTGATCAGATCAGCTGTCATGTGCCTAAAAAAATAAGAGTTCAACGCCGGAGCCAGCATCAAAGGGAGGGAGGCAATCTATGATGGATAGGTACGTCATAGGTCATAAAGGGGTTAATATATTGCAGTCATCATATTATATAGCACTGTGTACAATTTCTCATTTTGCCTTTCTACCCTGTAAATTCTTATTTTCTCTCCTGTATGCAGAAACATGAAGTGTCTTGTGCCTGCAGAAATCATTCCCCTGTTCATCTCTTGACCCAGCTGCTCCACCTTTTCCCTGTCATTGACTTTTGCTGTGACTGATGAGTCATACAGGGAAAATTGACCTCCTGTTTCTTTGCTGGGAGTGCTTTAAGAAAAAAATAATCTCGCTTATATTAGGAAGTTTGCTGTAGCTAACATCTGTCTTGTACTTGTGTCTTTAGTACATGCCTCGGTGTGCTTGTTGACTGTGTTACTGCTGATAGTACTTGGTTATATCTTTTTAAAAAAGTAGTGGTCAAACAGATCTTCTATTCTCATGTAAGAAGCCAAAACAGTACCGGTAGTTAAGTTCTGAAATCTCTTCTCTCACTTCCTACTGTCTGCTTTGAGCTTTGTAAATCTTTCCTTTTGTTCTGCCTTTTTTCAAAGTAGTAAGTTTATTTAAGATCTTGACCGCAGGTCATTGTGCCAGCAGAATGCTATACTCTGCACTTAAGGCCCTGTCTCACACAGTGACGCTGCAGCGATACAGACAACGATGCTGATCGCTGCAGCGTCGCTGTTTTGTCGCTGTGTGGTCGCTGGGGAGCTGTCACACAGACAGCTCTCTCCAGCGACCAACGATCAGGGGAACGACTTCGGCATCGTTGAAACTGTCTTCAACGATGCCGAAGTCCCCCTGCAGCACCCTGGTAACCAGGGTAAACATTGGGTTACTAAGCGCAGGGCCGCGCTTAGTAACCCGATGTTTACCCTGGTTACCAGCGTAAATGTAAAAAAAAACAAACAGTACATACTCACCATCTGTTGCCCGTCAGGTCCCTTGGCGTCTGCTTCCTGCTCTGACTGCCGCCGTACAGTGAGAGCAGAGCGCAGCGGTGACGTCACTGCTGTGCTGCGCTCTCACTTTACGGCGGCAGTCAGAGCAGGAAGCAGACGCCAAGGGACCTGACGGGCATCAGATGGTGAGTATGTACTGTTTGTTTTTTTTTTACATTTACGCTGGTAACCAGGGTAAACATCGGGTTACTAAGCGCGGCCCTGCGCTTAGTAACCCGATGTTTACCCTGGTTACCAGTGAAGACATCGCTGGATCGGTGTCACACACACCGATTCAGCGATGTCAGCGGGACCTCAACGACCAAAAAAAGGTCCAGGCCATTCCGACACGACCAGCGATCTCGCAGCAGGGGCCTGATCGCTGGTACGTGTCACACATAGCGAGATCGCTACTGAGGTTGCTGTTGCGTCACAAAACTTGTGACTCAGCAGCGATCTCGCTATGTGAGACGGGGCCTTTACACTGCATAAGGCATAATTGTTAAAGGCGTGGCACTCAGGCTTGATGCCAATCTACTAATTTTTTTTTTTTTTGTGCGGAGTTCAACATTTTTAAGAAATCTGATGCAGTCGTGTGTGTATCTGTATTTTCTAGAACTTTTTTGTCTTTTTACACTATTATATTCATCCCCGTGTATACACTTGATGTTTCCAATATTTTATTGTTTATTTTACTCACTTATATAGCGCCATTAATTCCACAGCGCTTTACATACACTATCAGCACTGTCCCCATTGGGACTCACAATCTAGATTCCCTATCAGTGTGTCTTTGGAGTGTAGGAGGAAACCGGAGGAAACCCAGGCAAACTCCTTGCAGATGTTGTGTTTGGTGGGATTTGAACCCAGGACCCCAGCGCTGCACGGCTGCAGTGCTAACCACTGAGCCACCGTGCTGCCCATTATCAATTGTTTCCTCTAATTAGTTTATCACATAATCAGAATCAAATCTGTCTTCACTTTAGAAAAGGGTGTTTATCCATAGGGAATACCTTAATTGTCTATAAGGGATGGTCTTAATACTGGTATCTCCAAATATTTTGACTCTCAAGGGCTCCATTTTCATTGTTGTGCCTTAGAAGGGCCTAATCAAACTTTTGGCTCTTGGTGCTTTTTATAGCTACTCAAAGTCCTTGATGTCTCCTCTTCTTTGTTCCAATGCACATTTTGGAGCACCCTGTTTTCTGCTTAGTCAGGATTTCATGAGTGCTGCCCCATCTATCTTACAACACTGGTCATGGCTCCCATCGATAAGCAGTAATACCAGTAGCGCAGACGGTGACCGCTTCAGCCACTGATTGGCTGAGGAGAGGTCACTATCTATCTGCATGTAAATAATGGAAGCGCTGTAGGAGGATCGGCCCTGGATCACGGGCAACAGAGCAGGTGGGTACTGGTAGGGTGCATTTATACTAGCTGTTGATCATGAGCAAGCGTTCCTAGGAATGCTAGTTTCCCAGTAATTCACTAACATATACAGACTTCCAATCACCTGTCAAATGAACAAAATGTCACCAGGCTTTTCCCATGTACGCCTTAGTGTGCATGTGCCGGTGCTCTTTGGCTTTTTCCCGTGAATGTGCAGAACAGTACTTTGCTTTGCCCTATGCAGGGTAGAGAGAATTACGCCTACCAGGAGTGTGATGAGGAACACTGTGTGGATGACGTATGATTCACATGAAACAGAGAAGCATGACGGCATCGCAAAAAGAGAGAAGGTGGCGGATGGTTTGGATTGGAGACTTAGATACAGGAAATGCTGTAATGGGGCTGAAAAGATGGTGACCATAGGTTATGTGGGAAAAACCAGGTGACAGGTTTCTTTTATCTTGCTCAAAAAAGCATGGTCACTGGGTTACCCCAACAGAGAGAAGCCAGAAGACCGCAGCCCCTGATTTCTCCTACTCCTGAGCTGAATAGAAGCACTTTACCTGCATACTGAACGGTGTAAATTTCTTTGGTCAGTGCAGGGGTTAATCTGCTCTGTTGAGAGCTCAGCTGTGCACTTTTAGCCTTCCCCTATATAATCTGGGTCCTGACTAACACACATCGTCAGAGATGGCTTTTGCTGCAAGGTTCTTGCTGGTGGTTATTTGAGTAGACAATTGGTGGATTTATCTGTTACTTGGTTTTGAGTGTGATAATTCCCTTTCTTCTTCTTTGGGTTAGCCCCATCCTCCACTCCCCGGTGCATACGTCTGTTATGTGTGTGCGTATATTTATATGTTTGGTATTTTCCTTTACCCCTGATCGTTTTACCTTGTCAAGTCTGTTTGGTGTATTATGGTACACTACTACTCCCCTCTTCCCTGGGTGGGGGAGGGGTACAGACTGAAGGCGAATTCAAGAGCTAAGGCAAGGTATGTGGCCCAGGCGTCTTCAACATTAGAAGTAATCTGGGGAGCAGGGCGAGCTAGCTCAACCCCTAGTGGTAGGGACAGGGAAGGAGCCCCTGGTCCCGGGACAAGCATTGTGTTCGGCAACTCTTAGTTTTTGTTAATAAAGGATATGTGCTGCTGAGAGCAGTGACAGTCTATGCACACAGAATGATCTAGTACTGATCGTTCTGTGAGATGAAATGCACAGCTGGCACTTGGTTAATAGCCTGTTTAGACATGCCAATCTGCAAACATGTAACCGATTGGTGATCGTTTAACAATGGCGCCATCAGACAATGTAAACAAGCCCTTACTTTTATTGCTTTAGGGTACCGTCACACAGTGCCATTTTGATCGCTACGACGGCATGATCCGTGACGTCGCAGCGATCGTATGATTATCGCTCCAGCGTCGTAGACTGCGGTCACACGTTGCAATCACGGCGCTGGAGCGATGCCGAAGTCCCCGGGTAACCAGGGTAAACATCGGGTTACTAAGCGCAGGGCCTCGCTTAGTAACCCGATGTTTACCCTGGTTACCAGCGTAAACGTAAAAAAAACAAACAGTACATACTTACATTCCGGTGTCTGTCCCCCGGCGTCTCAGCTTCTCTGCACTGTGTAAGCACAGCGGCCGGAAAGCACAGCGGTGACGTCAGACGTCACCGCTGTGCTCGCTTTCCGGCTCGCCGGCGCTCACAGTGCAGAGAAGCTGAGACGCCGGAGGACAGACACCGGAATGTGAGTATGTACTGTTTGTTTTTTTTACGTTTACGCTGGTAACCACGGTAAACATCGGGTTACTAAGCGCGGCCCTGCGCTTAGTTACCCGATGTTTACCCTGGTTACAAGCGAACACATCGCTGGATCGCTGTCACACACAACGATCCAGCGATGTCAGCGGGTGATCAAGCGACGAAAGAAAGTTCCATACGATCTGCTACGACGTACGATTCTCAGCAGGGTCCCTGATCGCTGCTGCGTGTCAGACACTGCGATATCGTATGGATATCGCTGGAACGTCACGAATCGTACCGTCGTAGCGATCAAAGTGTGACTGTGTGACAGTACCCTTAGAGCAATGGTAGCTGTTTCTTTTTAGTTTAAATAAGCATAACCCGTTTAGTGATGAACAAACAAATCTGTGATCCATGTGCACGTGTAAGATGTTTATACAGTCGGAAGCTCCTATACCGACTAATGTTGGAGAGTCTGATGTCCTTGGTGCAGATGTCATTACCGGCATTTTATTATCCGCATTTCATCAGATCAGCAAACAGTCGCAGAACTGCAGGATCACTTGACTGTGCACACAACCTGAGGTAGTGCCAAAGGCTCAGCCGCTAGCCTTAGATTAGAGTTGAGTGAATGTGTTCGGAATCAGTCACCGAATCTGAATTTGCCATACTCGTGCCATATTGCTACCCTATTCGTGCCGGATTTGTTTGATGATCAGTTCCAAACATATTCGCTCATTTCTACTCCCATTGACTCGAATGACATTCGGCTGTGTTCGGCGAATATTACAAAAACAATATTCGCCGCCGATCATAATCAGAAGCAAATTTAGAAACATTTACTCAACTCTACTTAGGATGCTTTCACATTGCATTTAGTTACACATTCAGGTTGGCGTACACTCCCGAAAATGATGCACGGCAGAGCTCATGTGCGTTCTGCCGGCTCCATTATAGTCTATGGCCCCATCAGTGCATACATCCGAATCCCGTTTTTTGGAGGGGTGTGTGGGGGTTCGGACACAATCCCTGACAGGACTCACAAACATATAACTAAATGCAATGTGAAAGCCTCCTTACAGTCACCTGGCTTTATCCCATAACCTCCCTGTGCTTGTGCCTCAGTAATACACTATGTAAAACCCTCGGAACAATCAGCAAAGTGTTTTTTTTTTGTGGCTGAGAATAGGCTTCTGGAACATGTACGGCTGCCGACAATGACACTGAGCTGTTTAATGGCCTTGTAAAACATGGAAGTGGCCAAGTAATGTATCAGTCATTATATTGTGATAAAAGAATAATCTAGTGCTACGGAAGTACACTCAGTGCCTTTATCCTTCTTTATTACTCGATTTTTAAAGAAAGTCTATTTCAAATTCAAAAGGCAAAAATGTGGGCTGAGTAGTGCAGTGCCGGATTACAAATTACTTAAGGTTTCCAGGGTGAAACAAGGAAAAACGTTAATGTGTTTTCTGCTTTCAACTTTTTTTGTTTTTTCTTTTTACAAAATCTGGTCCGTTACTGTGCGACTGCCACTGCGGTTGTGTTCAGACTGCATTGCTGAGATCCCATTAGCAGCGCTGTAGCAATCGCTAAGCTCAGCGGTAGATGGCATGCTGTGCTATTGATGTGATGTCACTGCTGCAGCCTGTGATGTCATAGGCTCCAGAGCCGCAGCAGAGACCGTGATGGACGGGGAGTACCAGCTTATTTTCTTACTCTTTACACTGCCATAGCAAATTTGTACAAAACAGAGAAAACCCCTTTTAAATAAAAAGACAAAGGGAGAAGATAAAATGGAGAACAACAATCTACTGCATCCATAGTTGACGTAGATGCAGATGTATTAAAAGTACATCAAACAGGAAAATTGATCTTGGGTGTGGTTATGATTCCATTTCACAGATTCCATTATATTTAAAGGGATTGTTCACTACTTGGAAATCCCTTCCCAATCACTATGTTCCTTCCTTCTAAAATAATAAAAGCTATACTCTCCTCTAGTTTTGGCGCCATTCTAGTGGTGTTGTCGCTGTCTCTCCTAGGGCTCGCGTGTCTTGTTGTCATGCGAGTCCTGCATCCAATCAACAGCTGCTTTACTCTCCCCTTCAAACATAAGACATCTGAAAGAAGTGAGAGTTGTGGCTGCTCTCTCCCTCCCGATCTTTGACTGAAGGAGAGGAGAGTAAAGTGGCCGCTGAGTGCCACCACAGTGTCACGTGAGCCCTGTGAGAGCTGTTGGAGACACCTCTGTACACACACCAATGTAACTTACCGTATCTTCAATACTTGAAAAATTGCTCATTACACGGTGTATAAAACTAAAAAGAGAAGCAGGGAAGCCACATTAATTACTATATACGATAATTAAACAGAGGAGATATATGGTTGTGGAGCTCCCGATCATATGGACATGATCTTTTCTCCTCTGTTTGGTTATCTCTTAGTGCTTTACTGTCCATGGTGAGCCCCAATTTCTTATACTCAGTGGTGCCCTCCGCCTACTTGAATTTATATACGATAATTGCAGCATGTAGATTTGTGCGGGTAGTGCTCTCCAGAGGTCCTGCTCCTTGTCAGGAGATTGTGATGCCTTCAGAGCAGGACTGCAGAGTCGTTGAGGAAGATTTCTTTTCCTGCACTCTGACTTAAGCTCTGATTCCTTCTACATGGCTCATATTTGTATGTATGCATGTCCCAATTTATATACTGTATTTGATGTGTAATAATACATTTACCATAGAAAGTGGCAGCATCAAACCTAGCCTCTAGAGCGTCCTTCTTTGAAGTCTGGATTGGAGTAGGTAAGTTCGGCCGATTTCACCCAGACCTGTCTCGGCCTCCGCAGCCCTGCCTCTGAATGGTCGACATACACAGTACAGTTCTCCATAAATGATGGCTGTAATCTGTTGACCATGTTGGCTGGCATGCACATTAGAAAGCTGTTGGCCAGCAGCGTCATCCCAGCTCCACCGTTCCCTAGGATAGCTCGACTGAACCTGTATTTTCTATGAGAAAGCCTTTGCCATGCTCCTCTGGCGGCGGTATATCTCTGCCCTGAACAAAAGGATAGGCTATTGAAATTCTACAGGGCCGATCCTTTTCTCCCCTGACCTCATCTGTCAGGGGAGAGTCGGGAGTCCCCCATACTTAGTAGTCGAGTGATCCCGCCAATACTTGAGTGTTCTGCTGTCTTTCATCCAATGTGTATGAGACCTTTACAATTCTAGCACAGCAGGAGGCGAATCTGGTGGTCTCTGCATATCTTATGGCCAATAGGGATGGTTGTGACCGGTCACGAAATATCAGCTGTGAAATGATGTCTCTGAAATTAATAAGTGAAAATTACAGAATTCTGCTTGGTGACTAATAAGCATAATCCCTCCAACTTTAGATTGCTGAAAACCCATTAAAATCAGCAATTTGAGTTTTATTGACTGTCCTCTAAATGGAATTTCAGCAGTTCTTGAATGTGGGCCTCTTGTGTCCCTGCAGAACCTGCTGTATCACTCCTGCTCATGCCAGTAAATCAGGCTCCTTCAGATAATCATCTTCCTCCACAAGCTTTTCCTTATTTGTTCAAATCCAAGAACCGCGAGGTTAATAATCTGCCCCGATGTCCGGTTTTATTTTCGGTTCAGAAAACTGCTTTTTTTTTGGCTTTCCATTTCTCGGTGTTGTTTTGAACGAGATGAACAAGCTATATACAGATTGAATGTTAAAATTCTGAAATTGCTTCTCACAGTTATCTGTCTAAAACACATTACTGTCCCCGGTACATGCAGCAGCATGATCTGACAATAAAAAACATTCGGCGGTATTAAAAATGTATGCATCTGCAAACTATTCAAATACATATAGCTGCAGGATTTATGTGCCGCTGCTCAACCGAGTTACGCTTAAGAAAATAAATATTTTCCATTCTGTAGTGCCGCACACAGCAGTTTTAGCAGAACAGCTTAAGCTTTCTTAGCTTGTAATGTGTATTAGTCAAGTCAGACAGTGAAATCTTCCGTCCCTTACGATGAACACACTGGACGCTCGGACTCTCGGAGATTACTCCACTTTGTATTTCTTTATATGGAGGCATAATAGGAATTGAACAACATTGGGGGAAAAAGACGCAAACCCAAAAGTGGAATGACTTTAATAAGAAAAATTCAGTTATTAACCGTTGTTTGTTACTAGCGAGAAGGGAAGGCGGCATCACTGCTGGAGGCGCTCGGTAAAACTAATAAGCCAGTGTAGGATCCAATTTTCTTGTGTACTACATACACTCTTACTGCTGCCATTGCAGAGTTTGACTTGTAAGGTCAGGGTATTTTCCAGTGACTTGTCATGTTCTCTTATTTTTTTTCTGTATTATTTTTAAGATTTTGACATTTCATTCTTAAAGTCTTCTATTAGTCAGGGATATCAAGTGCTCTTTTCAGTCTTCCTATCCATCCTGATAAAGCGGAGCCTGGCAAGCCATGGTAAAATGGAATATATTTTATGTCTACACACTGTAATGTAAGAAGTCAGTGGAAAGATTTTCCACATTTATGTTTACAGTGGTCATGCACAGAGGTTTTTTTAACTACGGTATATGTAGGAGCTATTTCAAGAGCCCTCTGTTGATTGGATTTATGTATTAGTATGACCCACTGAATTTATTGTCTTTGGTTTGAATGTAATGGTATTTTCACCCTAACAATTGCTGTAATACATTGGCTACAGTATCCGACCATACAGCTCTTATTTCTAGCTCAGCCCAGTGCCCCACCACTCACTGTAATACATTGGCTACAGTATCCAATCATACAGTGCTCTTTTCTATCTCAGCACTGTGTCCTATGATCAGTTTTTTGTTTTTTTTCGACAGTTTTGCCCCGAGAATGGAGATGTGTTGTAGCTAGTGATGAGATAATGTGCTTGGATAACATCTTATCCGACCACCCTTGGGTGTTATCCAAACATCTGGATAATCTCGTTTATTATGTTTGAGTCCCTGTGGCTGCACGATTTTTGGATGTTAGACAGCTTCAACATATGTGGGGATTGCCTGTTAGAGAATCCCCAAATGTGTTGAAGCTACTGGAACAACACGTCCATCATGAACTGTCCTCCCATTTCTCCTCCTGCTCCCTCTTCGACCGCTTACAATCTGGTTTCCAACTGAAGCTGCCCTGACTAAAGTCACCAATACCTACTAACCGCCAGAGCCAAGCAACACTAATCTGTCCTTCTCCTCCTGGACCTGTCCTCTGCTTTTGACACGGTGGACCATTCCCTATTACTAGAGACCATCTTTTGGCATCAGAGACTTGGCCCTATCTTAGTCTTGTCATACCTAACAGTTCAGACATTCAGTGTCTCCCACTAACACACCACCTCCTTACCTTGCCCCCTATCTGTTGGAGTACCGCAAGGATCAGTCCTAGGGCCCCTGTTCTTCTTCATTTAAACTTTCGGCCTTGAAAAGCTCCTAGAAATTCACGGCTTTCAGTATCACCTCTATGCTGATGACACACAGATCTACCTCTCTGGACCTGATATCACCTCCCTACTAACCAGAAACCCACAATGTATGTCAGCTGTTTCATCCTTCTCTGCTAGATTTCTAAAATTTAATATGGACAAAACAGAATTCATCATCTTATATCCCATCTCGCTCCCCCTCCCCCGATGGACCTATCCATTAAAGTAAATGTGTGCTCACTCTCTACATTCCCACAAGCTCGCTGCCTCGGGATAACCCTTGACTCTGATCTCTCCTTCAAACCACATATCTAAGCTCTTTCCACTTCCTACTGACTCCAACTCAAATATATTTCCCGCCTTGACTATTGCAACCTCCTGTTTTGTGGCCTCCCTTCTAACACTCTCTAACCCCTACAATCTATCCTAAACTCTGCTGCCTGACTAATCCACCTGTCCCCCCACTATTCCCTGGCCTCTCCCCTCTGTCAATCCCCATTGCCTGTAGACTGCAGTTCAAAACCCTAAACATGGCATACAAATCCATCCACAATTGTTCTCCAAACATCTGTGACCTAGTCTCCCGATACTTACCTGCACGCAACCTCTGACCCTCCAAAATCTCCGTCTCTACTCTCTTCTTATCTCCTCTTCCCACAATGGCATACAAGATTTCTCCCTCGCATCCCCCTACTCTGGAACTCTCTACCGCAGCATATCAGACTCTCGCCTACTATGGAAACCTTCAAAAGGAACCTGAAGACCCACCTCTTCCGACAAGCATGCAATCTGCAGTAACCCTCGTTCCACCAAACCGCTGCACGTACAGCTCTACCCTCACCTACTGTATTCTCACCCATCCCTTGTAGACTATGAGCCCTTGCAGGCAGGGTCCTCTCTCCTCCTGTACCAATTGGAGACTTTTATATTGTTTAAGATTACTGTACTTGTTTTTATGTATATCCCTCCTCATATGTAAAGTGCCATGGAATAATTGGCGCTATAATAATAAAAACTAATAGTAATAATGTAGAATACTTCAGTACTAAAGTATCCAGTGGAGCATCACTGGAGCTTCATACACCTTGTTTATATCTGTTTGAAATCAGAGGCATGCGCAAGAACAGTATAGGGCCCTAAACTTGTATGTTGTACATATCTGCCGTGTTCTTGTGGTCCTTTTACTTTAGTTTAACCTTTATCACCTTATTAAACAAACCGTTTTCTGAAACCGTGGAGCACTGTGGCTCTGTTTAACGTATACACTTATTTTCCTGTACAGTGGTGTTCAAAATAATAGCAGTCCAATATGACTAACCAGATTAATCACTGTTTTTGGTATAAATTATATTACCACATGTCAATTTACCAGTTGGTGCAGTAGATTCTAAGAAAACCCCCCAGACTCTGCATTTATGATCTGCATGTTCCTGAGTCTGTGTATTAGAATAATTAATTGAAAGGGGGTGTTCAAAATAATAGCAGTGTGGAGTTCAATTAGTGAGGTCAATCATTCCCTGGAGAAACAGGTGTGAATCAGGTGGCCCTTAGTTAAGGGTGAAGCCAGGACATGTTGTACATGCATTTCTCCATGAAAGTTTGAGAAATATGGGTCGTTCGAGACATTGTTCAGTAGAACAGCGTACTTTGAATATAAAGTTGATTTGGAGAGGACAAAACTTATAAGAAGTGCAGACGACAATAGGCTGTTCAGCTAAAATGATCTCCAGAGCTTTAAAATGGAAAGCCAAACTAGAGAGATGTGAAAGAAAATGTAACATTACCATTCGAAGGGATGGAAGAATAGCAAGAATGGCAAAAGCTCAGCCAATGATCAGCTCCAGGATGATCAAAGACAGTCTCAAAACATGATATGTACTGAAGTGGATGCAATTTGCCAAATTGTTCATCTTTTATTTTCTGTAAAGTAAGTAAAAATTAAATACATTTCTCTACATGTTTTGAAAACTTTATGCAATGTTCCCAATGCATTGAAATAAAAACTGGTATAAAGATTTTGTGATTAACTCATATTTTTTAAAACACTGCTATTATTTTGAACATGTATGTTTATACATAGGGCACTGATGCATTATATAGTTGTGAAAAATTGTTTGCCTGATTTCCTATTCTTTTCCATGTTTGTCACACTTAAAATGTTTCAGATCACCAATCAAATTTAAATATTAGACAAAGATAACACAAATAAACACATCATGCACTTTTTAAATGAAGGTCTTTATTATTAAGGTAATAATAAATCCAAACCTACTGGGCCCTGCATGAAAAAGTGATTGCGCCTAAGCCTAATAACTGGTTGGGCCACCCTTAGCAGCAACAACTGCAATCAAGCATTTGCGATAACTGGCCATGAGTATTTGACAATGCTCTAGAGGAATTTTGGCCAACTCATCATTGCAGAATTGTTGTAGTTCAGCTACATTGGAGGGTTTCTTAGCATGAACCGCCTTTTCAAGGTCATGCTACAGCATCTATCATATTAAGGTTAAGCCTTTGACAAGGCCACTTAAAAAAATAATTAATTTTGTTTTTCTTAAGCCATTCGGAGCTGGACTTGCAGGTGTGTTTTGGATCATTGTCCTGCTGCATAACCCAAGTGCGCTTCAGCTTGCGGTCACAAACAGATGACTTGACATTCTCTTTCAGGATTCTTTGGTAGACAGCAGAATTCATGGTTCCATTTACCACAGCAAGTCTTTCAGGTCCTGAAGCCATTACATTACCACCACCATATTTGACTGTTGGTATGATGTTTCGTTTCTGAGATGCTGTATTACTTCTACCGCAGATGTAATTCGACATACACCTTTCAAAATGTTCAAGTTTATGACATATATGGTTGATGGGCAGACATAACTTGGCCAAATTATGGGCAAAACGTCTCATTTTTTTTTCTAGTATTCAGAAGCCTTGTAGCTATTCATAGTTCATATATTTCATATTGACATGCTTTAGCACGATAGAGTGCAACTTTTTTGTATATTGTACATGGAGGTAGCTGCTCCTAAGTTAGGACCTATTCACACTAGCTTGGATGTGCCAGTCAATTTGTGCCAGTCATCCCTATCTTTGTATGCATGTCTTCTCATCCCTATCTTTGTATGCATGGCTCCTCATCCCTATCTTTTGTATGCATGGCTCCTCATCCCTATCTTTTGTATGCATGGCTCCTCATCCCTATCCTTGTATGCATGGTTCCTCATCCCTATCCTTGTATGCATGGCTCCTCATCCCTTTCCTTGTATGCATGGCTCCTCATCCCTGTCTTTGTATGCATGGCTCTTCATCCCTATCCTTGTATGCATGGCTCTTCATCCCTATCCTTGTATGCATGGCTCCTCATCTCTATCCTGAACTGCATGGCTCCTCATCCCTATCCTTGTATGATTGCCCCCCATCCCCATCCTGGTATGCATGGACCCCATCAAAAAACATTTAAAATAATAAATTATATTTGCCTTCCTGCGCTCCCTCGCATTGTCTTGTGTCGGTGCCAGCAGCTGCTTTATGCTTGTAAGCAGCGCATGGCAGGGACGTCATGTGCTGCTTAAAAGCAGAGCGCAGCTGCCGGAATACTCACCGCTCCCCACTCCAGGACTGTATGTGGAGGGCAGTGAATATTCATTACTATTAAATAGCGGGCACACGTGGCCACCCGGTTGCTGCAGGAAGCCAGCAACTGCGGTTGACACTGTGCGCGTTATTTCAGAGAAATAAATATTCACTGCCAGCGCAATGAATATTAATTTCTCTTTAGCAGCGGGTCCTGGAGTTAGCCACAGCAGCTGGCTCCTGCCTCCTGTGACCCACTGCTGCCGTTCTCCCTCCATGTTCTGGACCCTCACTCGATTATAAGCCGAGTGGGGCTGAAGATCTCGGCTTATACTCCAGTATATACGGTATGTATATTAGACCGTTCCTGCACACATATTAAACTGTTATGTGCATCTAAAGCAGTTTTGACTTTTTGAGGGCAGGAAGACTATGAGAAAAGGCAGGACTACTTTAAGAATTCCTTAGTTGGGTTTTTCGGATTTGAATAATTCTTTGCAACACTTAACATGTGCTAAATGCAGATTCTTGTTTCCTAAACACAAGAAACTTCTGAAATTCTTTTGCATATGTTGTTTGACAGATTCTTCTCTCACATCTGTTAACATTTCACTAAGATCTTGTGAACATCACGACATACGTGCAAATAAAAGAGAGCCACAATACATTTTACATTATTTCATTTCTTGAATACTTAGCAGTTTAAGGGTAGAACAGAGTTAGTTCTACTCTGAGTGCTTCTTAAAGCAGCAAGTAGGATGTGAATGACTCGAGTGTCTTCCTACTCGAGGGCTGGTAAGTGGTGGGCTCTGGCGGGCTCATTAAGCCTCCTCCTTTGTTCTCGATGGTTCCACTTGTCCTTTTACCATCATTCCCTCTTGTTGTATCTCCAATACGTCGTCCTCTAATTTGTTAAGTAGATGCAAAAGGCTTCTAAAAGCGATAATACATTTTGTGCACACCATGTTCTCCCATTTAGGAAATCGCCTCCACCTCCTGTTGTCATCATTAAACATCATTTAATTTATGACAATTCTTTTCCCTGAAGAGTACTGGTTGAATAATGGCAAGGCTGTGGTAGAAATGTGCTGGTGGTGGGCGTCCTCTGAGGCCAAATATTCCCTGCTCCCAGTAGAAATCCTTTTTATACTCTTCAGTGCATTTATTTGCCTGTGTCCTTGAAACGCTCATCTATTTGGGCTGTGCAAGCTTCAGAGGCCTATTAAAATTCTTGACCCTGACAATTTGTGGCATTTTGTGCTAAAATGGTTCATTAAACCTAATGTTTGGACCTGTCATCAATATGTAAGAAATGTAGCCCCACAATGCTTTCTGTTAGTGCATTCTGTAATGCAGCTTTTTTTTACCATTGTTACAGTAGTATTTGATGCCGGTCGGTCAGTACATCATTACTGATTTCTCAGCTGCTGTTTTTTCTCACTGCTTTTGTAGCATTTCTGCAATTGTGACTGTTCCTTGTTTTTGTAGAAACTGTATCCAATCTATAATGTATACGGCGCTTTTCTGACCTGGTATCACTTTAGGTTTTTGATAAACAATAAGGCCCTAATTCATCAAGGCCGGCATTATTAATGCTGGAGGCTCTTAATGAATCAAGAGCGATGGACAAGTCGCGTACGCCTCACCACAAATCCTACTGCAGTCCAGGCAGAGAATGCAGCCCCTCATTATGCAGCACGGTGGCTTACTGGTTAGCACTGCAGCCTTGCAGTGCTGGAGTCCTGGGTTCAAATCTGCAAAGAGTTTGTGTGTTCTCTCCGTGTTTGCGTGGGTTTCCTCCGGGTTTTCTGGTTTCCTCCCACATTCCAAAGACATACTGATAGGGAATTTAGATTGTGAGCCCCATTGGGGACAGCGATGATAATGTGTGTAAAGCGCTGCGGAATATGTTAGTGCTATATAAAAATAAAGATTACGGTATTATTATGCTGACTTTATTAGAGTATAGCGAAAATGGCATGGGAACACCAAGAGTCCCAACATTTTAGCGCAGCCTTGAATTGCGGAAAAGTGTTGTGACACTTCAAAGCTTTTTACACCAGAATACTTTTTACCCCATCCTGAATCTGCCCCTTAATCTCCTGTCCATTACTTCGCACCACTGTTCTGTTCCAGATTTTCCTCTTACTCTATTCTATTCTATTCCTGCTGTGCCCCTAGTTATTGTTTTTTTCTGTTGTTGTTTTTTAAATCCTCCAAACGGTTCATAGATATTGGACTTTATTTAGTTCTAATTTTTAGGGGCTTACCAAGGGGATGTTGCTCTCAGAGTAATTATGCCCAGCAGTCTACTGGGGACGTATCTTTAGAGATTGGAGAAATGATTCACAATATTCACGTCCATTGGGCAGATCAGTAATCTGTGGTGGTGGATGGGAGCCTTCCTGGCTGGCGGATCTCTGTACCTCCTGGCATTTCTGGCTCTTCTTTTTGTTATCCAGGTTGGTTCGATGCCATGTGTGCCTCCTGCCTAATTAAGAGGAACTGGGAATGCTGGGAGGTAAGGAGACTCTCGGGCCCCCCGTCCAGCAGTCACAGGTTACTAATCTGCCGATGGGCTGGGGTCTTGAGAATCAATTCTCCCATCTGTAGGCCTCAGAGAATCCTGTGGAGTATTAATGCAACAATACCCCAACAGAATATCACGATGCTGGTGGTTTATCGCTGACAATTCAGTCATTGGTTTACCAGGCGAGTCCTCCATGGATTGGACGTCCAGGTATCCCTACAGATGCTCAGATAGATTGAGCTGTACCTGGGGCATTTGTAGGCTAAGGGTACCGTCACACAGTGCCATTTTCATCGCTACGACGGCACGATCCGTGACGTCGCAGCGTCGTATGATTATCGCTCCAGCGTCGTAGACTGCGGTCACACTTTGCAATCACGGCGCTGGAGCGATGCCGAAGTCCCCGGGTAACCAGGGTAAACATCGGGTTACTAAGCGCAGGGCCGCACTTAGTAACCCGATGTTTACCCTGGTTACCAGCGTAAACGTAAAAAAAACAAACAGTACATACTTACATTCCGGTGTCTGTCCCCCGGCGTTCTGCTTCTCCACTGTGTAAGCACCATAGCCGGAAAGCAGAGCGGTGACGTCACCGCTGTGCTCGCTTTCTGACCGGCAGGCGCTCACAGTGCAGAGAAGCTGAGACGCCGGAGGACGGACACCGGAATGTAAGTATGTACTGTTTTTTTTTTTTACGTTTACGCTGGTAACCAGGGTAAACATCGGGTTACTAAGCGCGGCCCTGCGCTTAGTTACCCGATGTTTCCCCTGGTTACAAGCGGGTGATCAAGCGACGAAAGAAAGTTCCAAACGATCTGCTACGACGTACGATTCTCAGCAGGGTCCCTGATCGCTGCTGCGTGTCAGACACTGCGATATCGTAACGATATCGCTAGAACGTCACGAATCGTACCGTCGTAGCGATGAAAATGGCACTGTGTGACGGTACCCTAAGTCAACCGCTTGAACTGACTGTTGCCTAATATACCCCACCCCTGACAGGTGCCATTTTAGTGGGATAATGAATGGTGTTCACTATTGCTGTCTTGATATTGCAGTATGATGCGTGTATATTTACATCCTGAATATTTTTAAGGACTAAATGTTGCCTCTTTTATCTTCACACTATATGGCAGTGTCATGGATTCATGTTGGTTGAATGTCTGAAAATGACAAATGACACGTACGGCTCTGTAGCCGACAAGTATAGCGATTGCAAACTTTGCTGATCTCTCCTGGCCGGCTGAAATTTTATTTTTATTTTCTAGTTTCATATAACATTCCTTTTCAAATTCAAAAAAATAAAAATCGGTCCTGTCTTATCTGGATCACTTCTTAGGCTAAGTCTAGGCATGGTGGAGAATTTTTGTTACTGATTGTATCACGAACATACAATAATTGTGTCTTTGGCCTTCCCTTATGCCGTGAAATCTACATTTGCACATTTTCTGATTTCTGCCTTATGATTTTTTTTTTTCATACTCTCTAATATCATTGATGTTTTGAAAACCCCATTCACATGGATATTCAGCGGATCGCAATTTACACTAAAATACAAGTGTCTCGCTAATTACTATCTGAACCTGCTATTTATAAGGATCTCCAATAAGGCACTCTTCTCTTGTTAGTTTAGAGACAAGTAATAAAATCACCATCACCAACTTTCCTGATCTTCCTCAACCTGCTATTCCTAGTATGTCCGCTGGCTGTACCCCCAATCCCATCACCATCACCCAACTTTCCTGATGTTCCTCACCCTGCTATTCCTGGTATGTCCGCTGGCTGCACCCCCAATCCCATCACCATCACCCAACTTTCCTGATCTTCCTCACCCTGCTATTCCTGACCTCCTTCTCTCCTCCTCTATGCTTATTGGCTCCTCACCCAATCGCCTCCAAGACTTCTCCTGAATATCCCCCATCCTCTGGAATTCTGTCGCCCAACACGTCCGGTTATCCACCACATTTGGATCCTTCAAAAGAAACCTGAAAACACATCTCTTCAAAGAAGCTTACAGCCTGTAATGACCACACGGCCACTTCAACACCATCGGAGCTACTGCAACCCCCGACGTACTGTCTCCTTCCCCATAATCCTGTAGAATGTAAGCCCGCAAGGGCAGGGTCCTCTCCCCTCTGTATCAGTCTGTCATTGTTAGTTTTGTTTACTGTAAGTGATATATGTATTTTAATGTAACCCCTTCTCATGTACAGCACCATGGAATTAATGGTGCTATATAAATAAATAATAATAAATAAAATAATAAAATGTACATACAACTCTCACCTGTTCTGCTGTATGGAGGCGATACTAAGCCCCTGAATATCTATGCACATTGGATTTTTTAGTAAATCCAGCTATGTATGTGTGCGTCCACGTCCTCCTGGCACATTAGGATTGGCGCAGCTGGAAGTCATGCAGAATGCCTGCTTAGTGTAATGCAGCCTGTGAAGTTAGAATTTCTCTCTGATAAAGGCTTCCTTTGTTAGCTTCAATTTGTAGATAAAGTTGAAAGTCATGAAGACTTGTCTGTACTTCGATAATATTACACAGGTGAACTCGAAGTTAAATTTGTAACCACGAAGCATCGTCCGTCTCATTAAAACTTAGGCACCAAGTTTTTGAAACACCTTGGAGACTGGAGTTTTCTAAAATCATATTCCCTTGGTTTCAGCCGGCGATGTCTACAGATGTACCGTGTTACAAGGGTGACATCCTGTGGCTCCTTATTAAAGTGAATGCGTTTCTTTGCATTTGTGACGTGCATCGTCTTTAATCAAAAATGTATTAGGAAGTCTGTCGTCTTCATGCTGTGATTAGCATCTTCCTAGGCCCGTAAGCACAGACATTCGGCGGAGTGACCCATAGCGATCACTCGGTGCCTGGTAATGAAACTATCATTTCTGACTAATGGAAATATAATCCATCAGTGGGGTATTTTTCTGGTTGAGTTGAAGAATTTTTGTTGCATTTTACTTCCTAGAAAAAAAAATCCATGTATTCTGGACAGTGCAATTTGTACCTGTAAGATAATCCCTGCTCATTTGTGATCTTCTTATATTGTAGCACATGATCCCATGGCGTGTAGTTTTTAGAGAATCTCCGTAGCAGAAATCTGAAGCTGCAATGCATATTTCTGCTGCGGATGTGCCAGCGGATCTGTCTGGATTAGCCCTATAATCCTTCAAAGAGGTTAATCCGCAAAAATAATGGCCATTCTGTGGATTGTGAGCCAGGAAATGCTAAACAAGGTATTCACAGGTCCTTGTAGGTGGTCCTGTGCTGTGGCTGGGCCATGCGATCTGGAGCACTCTCCCTGCAACTGTCTAAATGGCTAAATCCGCTACCCACTGCTTTGATTGACAGCACTGTACTAAAATTGCATGAGGAAGAGTTGATCCAGACTATACGGCCCCACCCACTGTGCTCCAATCACCTCATTTGCATATTTACATATATTTTTAAGAAACTATCTAGCAGATGTTAAATGAAGCATGGTAGCTGATTCACGGTGACGAACCATGGACAGCAGAAATCCGAGACTGATTTTTAAACATCTACAACCCTTGGCAAAAATTATGGAATCACCGGCCTTGGAGGATGTTCATTCAGTTGTTTAATTTTGGAGAACAAAAGCAGATCACAGACATGGCACAAAAGTAAAGTAATTTCAAATGGTAACATTCTGGCTTTAAGAAACTCTAAGGGTGCGTGTCCATGGTCCATAATGACGGTGCTTTGGACTGAGCGGAAAACCCGCTCCGCCCAAAGCGACGCCCCTTCTGTATGCGCAGTGATTTCGGATGTGTTCATTGCACACATTCGGAATCTCCGCACCCCATAGGGCCCTGTGATTTACCTTGTGGCAACAGAGCGTCGCCGCAAGGTAAACAGACATGCTGCGTTCTAAAAAGACGTGCCGCATGTCCGTAAACGCAGGGCCGCCAGATGCGTGTTCGCATGCATAGTGGAGACAGGATTTCATAAAAACCCCTCCACTATGCTGTAACATCTGGACACTGCGGGTTGAACACTGCGGCTGTACGCAGCATCCAAGTCGCAGCTAATCCGGATGTTATCCTGAAGGTGGACACATACCCTAAAAGAAATCAAGAACAAAAAATGTGGTAGTCAGTAATGGTTACTTTTTTTAACCAAGCATAGGGTAAAAATTATGGAATCACTCAATTATAAGGGAAAAAATTATGGAATCATGAAAAACAAACAAACAAAAAACGCTCCAACACATCACTAGTATTTTGTTGCACCACCTCTGGCTTTTATAACAGCTTGCAGTCTCTGAGGCATGGACTTAATGAGTGTCAAACAGTACTCTTCATCAATCTGGCTCCAACTTTCCCTGATTGCTGTTGCCAGATCAGCTTTGCAGGTTGGAGCCTTGTCATGGGCCATTTTCTTCAACTGCCACCAAAGATTTGCGATTGGATTGAGATCCGGACTATTTGCAGGCCATGACATTGACCTCATGTGTCTTTGTTTAAGGAATGTTTGCACAGTTTTTGCTCTATGGCCGGATGCATTATCATCTTGAAAAATGATTTCAGTATCCCCAAACATCCTTTCCATTGATGGGATAAGAATAGTGTCCAAAATATCAGCATAAACTTGTGCATTTATTGAAGATGTAATGACAGCCATCTCCCCAGTGCCTTTACCTGACATGCAGCCCCATATCATCAATGACTGTGGAAATTTGCATGTTCTCTTCAGGCAGTCCTCTTTATAAATCTCATTGGAACGGCACCAAACAAAAGTTCCAGCATCATCACCTTGCCCAATGCAGAGCTTGGTTTCCACATGTGAGACACGGACGTGTTTCTCGCAAGTGGAAACAAGCCCTAAGGGGGCAGCTGGCCAGCCGTATTTCTCGTGCGAGGATCACATTGCAGTTCACGGACTGGCTCGGCACCTCTCCTGACCTGGACGTTACAGCGTGATGTATTTCTATGCAGCTGCCACCCTCGCGTCAGGAGAGCAGATGGTTAGTCCGAGGAGATTGTAGTGTGATCCTAACGTGAGACAAACATCCGTCTGCCTGCACTCTGCAAGAGAATTGTGAATGAACCATGGGCAGCATGTACCTGCTTTATGATTTCAGCCATATATGTTTGACTCTGAAACTCTGTGTACTTCAGAGAAAACCTAGTTTGATGGCACTAGAGATTTGTTGGACAGGCTGGTCCCCGGTGGCTTCTCCCTGCCCGCTGTCAATGACTGACAGGTGTCTCCCTCTACACACATCCAGAGAGAGACCTGTAACTCCAGGGCAGCCGCCGAGAACCCCCCTGTCTGACAAGTCTCTCTCGTGTCACTTGGTCCCTGGCGGCTATTAAGCTATGTTTTTCTCAAATCGCTAATGTGTTTCAGATTCCTACATACGTGACCGAAATCATACAGCTGGTGTCTGATACATGCTGTCCGTGCATCAGGCAGCATGTATCAGCTGTCAGGTTCCCTTTAACCCCTTAAGCCCCGAGGGTGGTTTGCACGTTAATGACCGGGCCAATTTTTACAATTCTGACCACTGTCCCTTTATGAGGTTATAACTCTGGAACGCTTCAACGGATCTTGGGGATTCTGACATTGTTTTCTCGTGAGATATTGTACTTCATGTTAGTGGTAAAATTTATTCGATATAACTTGTGTTTATTTGTGAAAAAAATGGAAATTTGGCAAAAATTTTGAAAATTTCACAATTTTCCAACTTTGAATTTTTATGCCCTTAAATCACAGTGATATGTCACACAAAATACTTAATAAGTAACATTTCCCACATGTCTACTTTACATCAGCACAATTTTGGAACCAAAATTTTTTTTTGTTAGGGAGTTATAAGGGTTAAAAGTTGACCAGCAATTTCTCATTTTTACAACACCATTTTTTTTTAGGGACCACATCTCATTTGAAGTCATTTTGACGGGTCTATATGATAGAAAATACCCAAGTGTGACACCATTCTAAAAACTGCACACCTCAAGGTGCTCAAAACCACATTCAAGAAGTTTATTAACCCTTCAGGTGTTTCACAGGAATTTTTGGAATGTTTAAATAAAAATGAACATTTAACTTTTTTTCACACAAAATTTACTTCAGCTCCAATTTGTTTTATTTTACTAAGGGTAACAGGAGAAAATGGACCCCAAAAGATGTTGTACAATTTGTCCTGAGTACGCCGATACCCCATATGTGGGGGTAAACCACTTTTTGGGCACATGACAGAGCTCGGAAGCGAAGGAGCGCCATTTGACTTTTCAATGCAAAATTGACTGGAATTGAGATGGGACCCCATGTTGCGTTTGGAGAGCCCCTGATGTGCCTAAACATTGAAACCCCCCACAAGTGACACCATTTTGGAAAGTAGACCCCTTAAGGAACTTATCTAGATGTCTGGTGAGCACTTTGAACCCCCAAGTGTTTCACTACAGTTTACAACGCAGAGCCGTGAAACTAAAAATGCTTTTTTTTTCTTTCAGAAAAATGATTTTTTAGCCCCCAGTTTTATTTTTTCACAAGGGCAACAGGATAAATTTGACCCCAAAAGTTGTTGTCCAGTTTGTCCTGAGTACGCTGATACCCCATATGTGGGGGGGAACCACTGTTTGGGCGCATGGCAGAGCTCGGAAGGGAAGGAGCGCCATTTGGAATGCAGACTTAGATGGATTGGTCTGCAGGCGTCACGTTGCATTTGCAGAGCCCCTGATGTACCCAAACAGTACAACCCCCCCACAAGTGACCCCATATTGGAAACTAGACCTCCTGAGGAACTTATCTAGATGTGTTTTGAGAGCTTTGAACCCCCAAGTGTTTCACTACAGTTTATAACGCAGAGCCGTGAAACTAAAAATGCTTTTTTTTTCAGAAAAATGATTTTTTAGCCCCCAGTTTTATATTTTCACAAGGGTAACAGGATAAATTGGACCCCAAAAGTTGTTGTCCAATTTGTCCTGAGTATGCTGATACCCAATATGTGGGGGGGACCACTGTTTGGGCGCATGGCAGAGCTCGGAAGGGAAGGGGCGCCATTTGGAATGCAGACTTAGATGGATTGGTCTGCAGGCGTCATGTTGCATTTGCAGAGCCCCTGATGTACCCAAACAGTATAAACCCCCCATAAGTGACCCCATATTGGAAACTAGACCTCCCAAGGAACTTCTCTAGATGTGTTGTGAGAACTTTGAACCCCCAAGTGTTTCACTACAGTTTACAACGCAGTGCTGTGAAAATAAAAAATCCTTTTTTTCCCACAAAAATGATTTTTTTAGCCCCCCAAATTTTTATTTTCCCAGAGATAACAAGAGAACTTGGACCCCAAAAGTTGTTGTCCAATTTGTCCCGAGTACGCTGATGCCCCATATGTTGGGGTAAACCCCTGTTTGGGCGCACGGGAGAGCTCGGAAGGGAAGGAGCACTGTTTTACTTTTTCAACGCAGAATTGTCTGGAATTGAGATCGGACGCCATGTCGCGTTTGGAGAGCCCCTGAAGTGCCTGAACAGTGGAAACTCCCCAATTCTACCTGAAACTAATCCAAACACACCCCTAGCCCTAATCCCAACTGTAACCCTAACCACACCCCTAACCCTGACACACCCCTAATTCTAATCTCAACCCTAATCCCAACCGTAAATGTAATCCAAACCCTAACCCTAACTTTATCCCCAACCCTAACTTTAGCCCCAACCCTAACTTTAGCCCCAACCCTATCCCTAACTTTAGCCCCACCCTAACTTTAGCCCTAACCCTAACCCTAGCCCTCACCCTAGCCCTAACCCTAGCCCTAACGGGAAAATGGAAATAAATACATTTTTTTAATTTTATTATTTTTCCCTAACTAAGGGGGTGATGAAGGGGGGTTTGATTTACTTTTATAGCGTTTTTTATATCGTATTTTTATGATTGGCAGCTGTCACACACTAAAATACGCTTTTTATAGCAAAAAAGTTTTTGCGTCTCCATATTTTGAGACCTATAATTTTTCCGTATTTTGGTCCACAGTCATGTGAGGTCTTGTTTTTTGCGGGACGAGTTGACGTTTTTATTGGTAACATTTTCGGACATGTGACAGTTTTTGATCACTTTTTATTCCGATTTTTGTGAGGCAGAATGACCAAAAACCAGCTATTCATGAATTTCTTTTGGGGGAGGCGTTTATACCGTTCCACGTTTGGTAAAATTGATGAAGCACTTTTATTCGTCGGGTCAGTACGATTACAGCAATATCTCATTTATATCATTTTTTTATGTTTTGGCGCTTTTATACGATAAAAACTATTTTATAGAAAAAATAATTATTTTGGCATCGCTTTATTCTGAGGACTATAACTTTTTTATTTTCTTGGTTATGATGCTATATGGCGGCTCGTTTTTTGCGGGACAAGATGACGTTTTCAGCGGTACCATGGTTATTTATATCCATCTTTTTGATCGCGTGTTATTTCACTTTTTGTTCGGCGGTATGATAATAAAGCGCTGTTTTTTGGCTCGTTTTTTTTTTTTTTCTTACGGTGTTCACTGAAGGGGTTAACTAGTGGGACAGTTTTATAGGTTGGGTCGTTACGGACGTGGCGATACTAAATATGTGTACTTTTATTGTTTTTTTTCTTTTTTTAGATAAAGAAATGTATTTATAATAATATATTTTTTTTTTTCTTCTTTATTTAGGAATTTTTTTTTTTTTTTTTTTTTTTTTTTTTTTTTAACACATGTGGAATTTTTTTTTTTTACTTTTTAACTTTGTCCCAGGGAGGGACATCACAGATCGCCGATCTGATAGTGTGCACAGCACTCTATCAGATCGGCGCTCTCACTCACATCGCTGCAGGCTGCAGCTTTCATCTGCAGCCTGCTCCGGACCCGGAAGTACTCCCTGCAGGACCCGGGTGCAGCCCCGCGGCCATTTTGGATCCGGGGCCTGCAGGGAGGAGACGCTCGGTACAAGGTGAGTACATTCCCTTGTACCGATCGTCTCAGGGAAGCCCGCAGGGAGCCCCCTCCCTGCGCGATGCTTCCCTGTACCTCCGGTACACTGCGATCATGTTTGATCGCGGTGTGCCAGGGGTTAATGTGCTGGGGGCGGTCCGTGACTGCTCCTGGCACATAGTGCCGGATGTCAGCTGCGATAGGCAGCTGACACCCGGCCGCGATCGGCCGCGCTCCCCCCGTGAGCGCGGCCGATCGGCTATGACGTACTATCCCGTCACTGGGAATTAAGTCCCAGGTCACCTTGACGGGATAGTACGTCATATGGGATTAAGGGGTTAAAATACAGGTGCAGCCATATACAGTCATGGTACCCTTGAAATTGTTCCAGAAAATGAAGTATTTCTCCCAGAAAATTATTGCAATTACACATGTTTGGTTATACACATGTTTTTTTTCCTTTGTGTGTATTGGAACAACACAAAAAAAACAGAGCCAAAAATTCAAATTGGACATCATTTCACACACAACCCCAAAAATGGGCTGGACATAATGATTGGCACCCTCAGCTTAATATTTGGTTGCACACCCTTTGTAAGAAATAACTGCAGTCAGTCACTTCTTACACCTCTCCACTGGAATATTGGACCATTCTTCTTTGGCAAACTGCTCCAGGTCTCTCAAATTTGAAGGCACTTTCTCCCAACAGCAATTTTAAGATCTCTCCATGGGTGTTCAATGGGATTTAGATCCAGACTCCTCTCCAGCGCTTTGTTTCCATCCATTTCAGTTTGAACCCTCACCAAATGTAATTGTAGGTGCTGTGTTCCTTTCTTTGTAGGCCTTATTCCGTTTTTGGTAAACAGTAGAATGATGTGCTTTACCAAAGAGCTCTATGTTGGTCTCGTCTGTCCCCAAGACACTTTCTCAGAAGGCTTTCGGCTTACTCGTGCACATTTCGGCATACTGCAGTCTAGCTTTTTTATGTCTGTCAGCAGTGGGGTCCTCATGGGTCTCCTGCCAAAGAGTTTCATTTCATTCTAATGTCGATGGATAGTTCGCGCTGACACTAATGCATCCTGCGCCTGCAGGAAAGCTTGAATTTCTTTGGAACTTGATTGGGGCTGCTTATCCACCATCCGGGCTATCTTGCATCGCCACCTTTCATCAATTTTTCTCTGCCTCCACAACTAGGGAGATTATGGGTTGTGAAATTCTTTTGAACAGATGCCAACAGTTTTGTCCTGCCCATTTTTAGGGTTTTGTGTTGTTCCAAAACACACAAAGGAAATAAACCTGTGTAGAACAAAACATGTGTGACTGCAATAATTTTCTGGGAGAAATATTACATTTTCTGGAACAATTTCAAGGGTGCCAACACTTTCGGCCATGACTATAATTATTTAATAGAATTTGATCCCTGTTGATGAATGTAATTTTCCCCATCTTTTTTTGTAGTTTTAAATAAGTTTCATATTTTTAGATGTTTACATAAATTGCAATTATTGGGGCTTCTTATAGAATGTGTAGGTTCATCTTAAGTCTATTGCATATTATTGTGCACATTTACTTGCAAGCACTATATATATTCAAGTCTGACACTATTTCGAGTTTTCCAGGATCAAGGAGTATGTTGCTCTTGATATCCTGTAAGAAATTATTTTTTGCTGTTGTGTGGTCTGGATTGTTTTCGTGAAGAACAAAATGACGGTGACCGCTGCTAATAAAATGCTTTAGTTTCTGTTCTCCGTGAAGTGTGCCAACAGTGCCATCTTGTGGCTGCTTCCCTTCTTGCATTACCAGGAGTGAAATAATCTAGAAACCCCCATCTCCTGGCAGCATGCTGCAAATCTTTGCATAGATTGACGGGGATTCATTTGTATGTATATGAGGAAAGCGCTCTTATTTGTAATCGATCACCTTCTGCCCCACTGCATTGTATTACAAGCACATTTACAGCAATGTGCCGTATTTTATTCTTCGGACTGCTCTAAATCATGAGATCAACATTTGCAGAGAACCTGATCAGGATAATTATGTTTTGACGTATTTACAATACCAATTGCATATCTGGGGGAATCATTTCTAATTAAAATATTGGATAAGTACTTGTGATAATCAAACCAGATTTGGGGTTCATCCAAAAAATTGTGCTACTAATATTATAATTTAGGAAGCATACACTATCAGAAAGAAAGCCTTGTTTGTTTCTGACCAATTGACTATGTATGTATGTATAGTTGGATGCAAAAATAGCAGCTAGGGCGGATAAAGAAATAAGTTCAAGTATGTGTGTATGAATAAGGTTGTAGGTCTTCACTGTGGGGCAGCTTGGTGGCTCAGTGGTTAGCACTTGCTGCTCTGGAGTCCTGGGTTCATATCCCACCAAGGACAACATCTGCCAGGAGTCTTTGTTCTCCCTGTGTTTGTGAGGGTTTCCTTTGGGTATTCTGGTTTTCGTGTTCACTTTTTAGACATGCTGATAGGGAATTTAGATTGTGAGCCCCAATGGGAACCGCTTTATACAAACATGTAAAGCGCTATGAAATTAATGGCGCATGTTCAGTCACCCTACCTAATGCCCTGCATTTCCCTCTCTCTGCGTCCTCTGCTCAAATTGGTGGCAGCTATCTTGGGGTATGTGCACACGGTCAGTAATTGGCAGCGTTTTGGATGCTTCACATGTTCGCTGAGTCCAAAGCGCTGCGGCTTTTGAAAGTAGGTGATTCAGCATGTGTTCACTGAACCGTGCAGAATCACCGCATTCAATACATTGTACGGGTGAGATTTATCTTACGGAGACTCACGTCTCTGCAAGATAAATAGACATGCTGCGGTCTGGAAAGACACGTCGCATGTTCGTCTCCACAGGGAAGGCGCAGCTGCACACATAGTGGGCATGGGATTTCTTGAAATCCCATCCACTATGCTGTAACATCTGAACACTGCAGGTTGGATGCTGCAGAGGTACGCAGCGTCCAATCCGCAGCATTTACTGACCGTGTGCGCCTATCGTTATAGAAAGGAGAAATGGAATGCCGATCTGAGCAGAGAAGGCAGTAGGAGGCAAATAGGGGCCGCCAGGGACATATATAGTTATTTTTAGTGCCTTGGAGCAGGGGTACTTTAATATTTAATAGATAATAATATGTAAGAAGCCATGCTTCTTCCTATTCATGACCCAAAACTTCTCATAGATTGTTACTATAGCATGGGATTTTCCATTTAGCCTTGAGTCATGTGGCTTCTAGCTAGCAGTACCACCTCTTCATCAATAAATAAGAAGCTGGGAACCCACAAACAAATGGGGTTCAGTGATATGAGCTGCTGTGACAACACACGTGGGTTCAGTCAGGTGAGCTGCTGTGACATCACACGCGGGATCAGTCAGGTGAGCTGCTGTGACCTCACACGCGGGATCAGTCAGGTGAGCTGCTGTGACATCACACGCGGGATCAGTCAGGTGAGCTGCTGTGACATCACACGAGGGATCAGTCAGGTGAGCTGCTGTGACATCACACGCGGGATCGGTCAGATGAGCTGCTGTGACATCACACGCGGGATCGGTCAGGTGAGCTGCTGTGACATCACACGCGGGATCGGTCAGGTGAGCTGCTGTGACATCACACGCGGGATCGGTCAGGTGAGCTGCTGTGGTGGAGTAAGTTGTGATGTCACAGGAGAGGGTCTTGGTGAATATGAATTTAGCTAGTCTGATATAAAAAGTGGGGCTTCACCAGACCGGTTTTGTGACATTTCAAATGGGTTTCAGAAAGCATTTCATCAGCATGTGCTAAGGCCATTGTGAAGGGAGGGGGATCTGGGCCTGCTGTGAAACTGCCTGCTGTGAATGGTGAATCCTTTATCCACTGTGTATACAGGTGTTGCCTGTCATTGCAATCCTCTGCTGAAAAGACAGGAACTGCAAGTATGCTAGTTTTAGGTTTTTTTTTTATGCAGATTGTGATAAGAAAACATAAAACCACTGCCAAGATTAAAAAAAATAAAAAAATAAATAAAATAAATGTAACACAAAAATCTGATTAAAATCGGTCATTTTCTGACGATGGCTTCCATTTAATTAAAAGCTTGGCAATTGTAAACGGTAGTGACCTGGGACGAAAATCGATTGTTTTACTTTTCTCCTGTCATAAGTACCTAACTGATTTAAAGGGATTGTCCAATGAAAACAACTTGGTATCACCTTTCCCAAAGATAAGTGATAAATTACTGATCGCTGGGCCTATCATATACACTATATGTACACAAGTATTGGAGCAACACTGCGTTACACTTACAGGAACTTTTATGATATACATAGGTATTAATATGGAGTTGGTCTCCACTTTCCAGATGTAATGGCTTCTCCTCTACTGGGAAAGCTTTGGAAAAGATTATTTGGGGTGTCTTTTTGCTCATTCATACAGAAGAGCATTTGTGAGGTCAGACACTGATGTTGGATGAGAACATGTTGCTCACAATCTCTATTCTAGACTCCGTCCAACTACTGGGACCTACATTGATCGGCTGACCGGGGAATTTTTATCCCCAATTGGATTCTTTAAACCCCATTACGTAATGGAGTGACAGGACCTCCGCTCCATTCATTCTCTATGGGACTGAGCACAGCGCATGGCAGCCCAATAGGAAATGGATGGAACAGCAGTCAAGGATTTGCACTGCCGCTTTAATATAAGAGGCTTACAAGTGCCCCTTCTGCTGATGGGTACAGGTCCCAGTGATCAGACCCCTACCGGGGGGAACTTGTTTTCGTCGGAGAACTCCTTTTCAATAGAAATATGCTGTGTCACAGCCGGGACATTATCTGCAATGCTGCCGTATGGAAACCTGTTCCCTATTATGTCGGTGGAGTGATAAGGGATGTACAGGGACGCTGTTTACTGCCGGCTAAGCTGCAGGTTTTCCTCTCGCTTGTTTTTGTCATCTTTATTTAAATATGTAAAGGTGATATTTTGGGTAATGCAGTGAATTAAGTCCTCTTATTTCCCCTGGTAAATGCATGAAGTCTGTCTGTAGTATGCCTGCAAAAAAAAATCTAATCTCACCAGATGTGGTTAATTTCATGAATCATTCATATGTAGTAAACTTTATTACTGCTCATGCGACGCCGCTGATCGTTCAATGATTTATTCAAGAAAGAGAAGTTAGATGGAGAAATGTGCTATTGACTAGTAGAAAGGTTCTTTGGTCTTCCTAGGCCGGAGGAAGTTTCACGTCCGGATAAAAAGGAAAATGGAGGTAAAATGTGCTTCTCTGTGAGAAGGCTGTGTATGCCGCACGTGGCGTTTCCTGATTGATTGGATGGAGCGCTAAGTGCTCACTCTTGCAGGTTCTTTTAAATAATGTATGAAACTTTTATTGGCTCAGTTAAATTTTGAGAAACCTGTGAAGCAAGTAAAACTTTTATTCCTAGGAGTTAATTGAGTCTTGCTCCACAGGCAGTGGTCATCTCAGGTTCTTTACTCAGGCTGGTGTTTTATGTCGATCATAACTTCTTGGAAAGTCAGACTTTATGGATCTCTAAATACAATATTGCTAACGCAGGGTTGATTAAAGTGGGCAGTCGCTGGGGACTGCTTAATCTTTCAGGCTCCTGTGCTTGCCAGCCACAGATAAATGTTAAATTATAATACCATTGTGTCCCATTGCCTCAGATCTAATAATGCTAATAATGAAAGCTTTAGCTATAACTTCTGCTGATGTCAGAAATAGGAGGAAAACCATCACTCATTATGTCAAATCACTCTGGCGGTATATTAGTCTCAAATATTTCTGTTAGTTCTTACAAATAATTGAATGCCTTTTATTACATAGACACAAGTAATTCATAGATCATACATTAATTAGATTAATAGAAAGAAGCTAAACAAAACCCCAAAACCTATTGCATATACACAAATACAGACAAATGTATTGAGCAGCTGAGTCTGGTGGTTTTCTTAGAATCTACGGCACCAACTGGTAAATTGACATGTGGTAATATAATTTATACCCAAAACCGTGATTAACCTGGTTAGTCATATTGGACTGCTATTATATTGAATGCTACTGTATATGTTGATTTATGTGATTGTTATTCTGTAACGTCTTTAATTGTCTGCTCAAGTCCCCTCTAAAATGTAAAGTGCTACAGAATATGCTGGCGCTAAAGAAATAAAATTATTATTATAGTAATTACTATTGGGGCTTGCAATCTACTTTCCCCATCAGTGCATCTTTTGTGTTGTGGAATGAAACCCGGAGTACCAGAAGAAACCCACACAAACATGTGGAGAACACACAAACACCTTGGAGATGTTGTCCTTGGCGGATTTTTAACTCAGGACCCCAGCGCTGCAAAGCAACAGTGCTAACTACTGAGCCACCATGCTGCCTACAGTATGGTGGGGAGCCTGGATTGTTGGCCCCAAACGTGCAATCTGGTGTAATATCAGCTTATTTCTTGATCACCAAAGATGAGACTGATACTAATGTGATTACCTACTGAGCTGGGGGCAGAACCTCACGTGAGAGTAAGGACAGGTTTGTCCATTCCCCCCGTTACAGTATGGACCCGGTTATGTGGAGAGAACTCCTTGCAAGATCATGCACGCTCAAGGCACATGTTAATATCGCTTGGCATATGATAATTTATTTTCTTCTCCTTTGGGACGTGGAATGATCTTGCAGTTCACAGACGCTGGATTAGGTTGTTGGTTTCATGTCACCACTCTTTTAATACACTATTACTATTATTATTTATGTTCTTTTTAGATGATGATGGTCTATTAAGAGCATAATCCTTTGTGTGTGTTCCACCCCACTCAATCTTCCATAGGACTATTACTGCTTATTGCTTGTCTCACGGGATCTGATTTCATTTTATCAATCTTTGCAGATAATGGGCTGGCCACAAATGTTCATTCTTAGATGTCTATCGTTTGCTGTCTGCTTTCTACCAGACTGACTTTCCGTACTGTATGAAACCGCATGTATACAGCCGGCGTCTAATATTACCACACATTAGCTCCAGTTGACCAGGAGCGTTATTACCTGCTTGCTTAATTAGATAAAAATATGCTATTAGCTTGTCGGCTTTTTACAGCAAACATCATGTTGCTATATTTTTAGTTCAGAGAGAAATAATTGGATTTGGCATGTTACAAGTCTAGGCCTTTCATTAGGGAAGAAGGGAAATCTGTGTTTTTGCCGGTTGTTCAAGTAAACAAGCGTTCTCAGGGGCCGCTCTCCTCTTCAGGCTCTCACTTGTGGGCTTCGGGGACACGAGGGAGCTGATTAGAAAGCTCCAGTTGTTTCTTCTCTCCCAGGCACAGTGCAGGTGCGGGCAGGGGCATACATACAGACCTCTGTTCTCCCACCGCCAGCCCTTTCAATCAGTGTAGAAAGAGCATGGCACATAAATCACATGGCTAGTTAGTGCACCGCACAGGGAAGAGGTTATTGCATCTTTTATTTTACCAAGAAGCGAAGATGATTACCATAGAGAGTTTTTCCTACTCCTTTTCCAATCCAGTAATTATTGCTTCATTAATAGACCTTTTTGTAGATAATTATACATTATTTGGAGGGAAATTATACATGTAGAGCAAATCTAACAAGGTGTTTTTTGTGTGTGAGCTTTTAGTTTATTTTAATTAAAGATGAGCAGTGAAATCACTAAATGCTTCGTATTCTGAGCTCTTTTCTTTGCTTTCCATATTCTGCAGTTCTCCGGTGGGGACTCTGATTTCTGGGCCATCTAAGCGGCTTCTTATGTCATCTTGTATCTCCCTCAGTATTGCTGCAGCCTCTTCAGTGGCCAGTGTCAATTCTCTGTCAAATATTGCTCGGGAATAAATAACATTAAAATATAACTTTTATTCAATATATGAAAATAAACGAGCAAACAATGATAAATATATATTTATGGCTTACAATAGTTTCTATCTCTGATTTTGCTCTCCAAATGGCTTTAACCTAAAGGAGCACCACCCTCCATTCTGTTAGGGCCATCAAATGCCTCTGACGAAACGGGGCTCGTGTCTGAAAACCAACGGAATGCAACGTGATTCCAGGGGCGGTGATGAGCATGAGTAACCCGATCACATAGTTCAAAAAGAGCGGTAAAAATAGCGGTAAAGATAGTTAATACATCACCCTAGAGTTGCGGTATTTTGGCAGGTGCAGCGTCTCGGTGTCCGCCCCACCTTGGCACCTGCCAAAATACCGCAACTCTAGGGTGATGTATTAACTATCTTTACCGCTATTTTTACCGCTCTTTTCCTGTGCACTTTGTAGCATCCTGGTATATGCTAATGTGACTACACTTGTTGAGACACTAGAACTCTAGGGTAATGGATTAATTTTCTTTACCGCTGTTTCCTTGTGCACTAAGTTGTAGTTGAGCATATGCCAGTGTGGCAGCACTAAGTATCAGATATCAGTGGTAATGGTATTATCAGTAATGGTATTTAGTTTCTGATATGGTGTCTGCTTTAATGGATTTTTTCACTATACAGGTTCGAGTTCCCCTATGAAGTTTTGTAAATTTTGATCCAAATGATGTATAATTTCAACCAATATAATGTTTTATATGGGTCAGCAGGCGGCCTATCGGTGTTCTATGTGTATTAGTTGTTTTTAATCACTGTTGGGTGACTGTGTTGTCACCATTGCCCTCCCATCTTGCACTGTTAATAAAGCAATTTTACGTAAAAGACATAAAAGTTATCTATTTGGATTTATTTCCTCCCCCTCATTCATCATCAAGGAACGGTCTACCCACTGTCCGGGCATTATTCTGCAGTAGGAGGAACCCATGGCCCTCTGCACCAACTGACCCTTACCAGCAGTCGAGGTACTGTTAACAGTCCCATGGTCATCAATGTATGTGCCTCCCCAGATCTTCACCCCAAGCCAATCATCCTAGATGATCTAGCACAACTTCCACCATGACCTCTTCAGACACTTTCATTTCTGTCATACATGCTCGGTGTAAATCTGTTTTCACCTATGAAGGGAGCAGGGAGCCTATGGAAGTTCTGGTGCTCCTTGATCAAAATTAATTTCCTTTCTAACTAGACCTTTTTATTGTGAATGTCACCTTCATAATGTACAGCAGGAAAGTTGTCCTATCAGATTTACCATTGTGCTTGTAACCAACCAAGTTACCCAGAATTGCTCTGGCTGGTAATTAGTTCTCGCCTATACGTGACGGTTATATGTACTGACTATCAGTTCTCAACCTACTTTGCGCATTTAGTTCCACTTGGGCTGTGAGACAAGACATTAGTAGAATTGGTCAAATTTATTTTTGCTTTTTTTGGGAAGATATTCATGACCAATTAGCAGCATTAGCTGTAAAGCATCTGTCTCTGCCTTAGGTGCTAAATGGTTTCCATTCTTCACTGAGTAGCATTTAAAGTGTTAATTTGCTAATGAAAATGTAAACGGCAAATGTTACACATTTTCTTGATCTGTTCTTCCTTGTTTTCATTAATCTGGTCTTCCTTTTTGAATAGCCTGGATTATTTTAAACTTATTTATGGTAATAATAACAAATATGGTTTCTATAAATGGCTGTGATGTGATCCACATAATATGTATCCGGTACACCAAAGAGGAACACTTACAGCACCAAAATTCAGCTTAATAATTTACCTTCAAAAACAGATTGAAATGTCCACGCACAGATAGTAAATGGTAGTGAGGCAGAAGTCAAGATGAGTGTATATATAGGAGTATACATTGTAGCGTGGCTAAAGGTTGTATAGTCGACGGGAGGTATGTGTCACAGAGAAGGCTTGTCGCTGTGATGTAACCCGGAGTGTTTTCTTTAATGCACATAAAGCAATAAGTAATTGTTTAGTATACTTGGGTCCGGGTTACGGGTAGCTATGAGAGATGGGAGGGTCTGGCTACCCATATACCTCACCCCTGGGTAAGGGGCATAACCATGCCTATCTATGTATGTTTCAGGACCTGTGGTGATGTCATAACCACATGTCTAATCATGTGATGGGTTCGTGGGTGTGGTTAGATCCATAAAAGACAGGCTAATGCTTAACACAGGAGGTGTGTGTGTGGAGGAGAAAGCCTCCACAGTGTGTTAAGGCTCCAGGACTGAGCCTGAAGGACTGGACATTTGTATTTTCCTTTCCTGAGCTAAAGGCTATTTGTTTTCTGTTCTTACTATGTGGTTTATGGAGCAATAAACCTGTGAACTTTTAATGGAATGTGTCTCCAGAGTGTCATCCGCCGCACCTGAGCGAGTACAAACCCTTACAATTGGTGTTTCGAATGCGGGCAGAGATCCAAGGAGCACATGTTGCAGCGCTGACTGGTCTGAGCCAGAAGAGTGGACGGTCTTGACAACCGTGAGTAAATACTGACCGGGGTCAGTCAGAACTGCTGTTTGTGGGATACCTCTGAGGAGAAGAGGGTTCCAGGAACCTGTGTGGCCGACACCAACAGGTAACGGACAGGAGTCCGTGTGCTATTGACCGGGGTCAGTGAGAAACTGTGTTTGGGCTATAAAGCCGGGTATGTAACAAACAGGAGTCTGTGTGATACTCACCGGGGTCAGTGAGAGACTGTGGTTTTTAAAGCACGTGTGCAGGTGCTTGCTGTGGACCAGCAAGTCCATGAATTATTATTTTTTTTCTTCTCTGATCAACTTGCTGTGGCTTGGCGGGGCCACGAAGACTGAAGGCATCTGGCGGTAAGTCTGCGGGGTTACGAAGTTTGCTGTGGATCGGTGGGTCCACGAAGTCTGTGGTGGTTACGTGCAGTGCAGTTGCAGCAAGAGGTTCTGCAGCAGCTGGAGTTGCAGCAGCAGCAGCGGCTTGTGATCGGCAGCCGGAGGTGCCGGTGGTTTGTGACTACAATAAGAGCTGTGGCAGTACCAGCAAGGAGCTGGTGAGGTATTGTAAAAGGACAGTGTGAACCAGGTCACACAAACTCTTAAGGATCAACGGCCTAGAAAAGACCTAAGTGTACTGTGGTACTGTTGGGGCCTGTGAGTGCCGTGGGGGAGTCTATGGGGTATACCCAGAGTGGGGTGGAGTCCCAAAACGGAGCGGTGACCCCAAATAATTATGGTTGGCCAAAAAGGGGCTGCGTCTCAAAAGGGGGTAGTTGCCCAAAAGGGGGTGGAGTCCCTAAAAGGGGTGGTGGCCCTAAAGGAGAAAATGGTACACAAGGGGGCGGTAACCCAAAAGGGAGTGGAGTCCAAAAAGGGGGCGGCAACCCAAATAGGGGTGGTGGCCCAAAAAGGGGCGGCGGCGAATTCGCTGTTGAACTGTTGCCGGGTTCAGTGTTCGAACAGCGCATGTCCCGAATATTGTACTGACTTTCCATCTGACAAGATGTCACAGAGCTGTTCTGTAGAAGTCAATGGAGTGTGTGTGACTGGACTTCTGGACTCAGGGAGCCCGGTGAGCGCCACACTCCCTGTCTATCTGATTCCCAGAATGAAGATGGAAGCCCACTGCGTTAATGGGGTCGCTAGGGATTATCCGGTGTCCAGGGTAATCATGGAGACTCCCACTATTATTGCCAGTCATGATGTACCTGTAGTCTCAGACTTGCCATTCCCTGTTGTAATAGGCCAGGACTTTGAAAGGTTTTGGGACTTGTGGGAGGAAAGGGGAGTGTCTGAGTGCTCAGAACGGAGTCAGAATGACCCTAAGGGAGCCCCACCACAACAGGCGGCTGTAGTGATTCCGAGTGGTGTGATGTATGAAAAGGAGATAGCGACACCTGAGGTCGATAGTCCAGAGTTCCGGGTGACTGGAAGAAAGTATGGGTCTGACACCTGTTTAAGTGGGGACTTGCTGTTCCAGGATGACAGCGTGAGAGGAGGTGACTCCTATTCAGACTGTGACTCGAGCGCAAAGGGAAAAGAGTGCAGTAAGGAGGAGCCGAGTAAAAATCACAGATCTTCATCTCGTCGCGGGGGCCGCAGAAAGGCGGGACAGGTTACACCCTCTGAGAAGAGAGATGATGAGGAAGAGACAGGGTCAGGTACAGACCAGGTTACTGTCCTTGATAAGGAGGTCACTTTACCTCTGACAAATCCCAGCACAGAGGTAGGGCTGGAATTAAAACAGACCTGTGGTAATCCCATATCTGCAATGCCCGGAAAGGGTGAAGTGGCTCAGTATGAAGGCTCCAGAGTACCTGATGCTGAAGAGATGGAGATCTCTGAAGTTACTAAAAGTCAAGAGGTACCTAAGAGCGAACAGACAGAGAGCCCCATAGAGGCGGATGCAGGAACAGGTGGAACTCTGAAGAGGCAAATTATAGGTGGGCAAGAGAGCCCATCTGAAAATCTAATTAGAGAATTGGTGGTGCGACATTTGCTGGCCAAAAGAGAGCAGGACCATGAGATAGAGCTGCTTAAAGAGATAGTCGAGCAAGAAAGGGTCCTGAGACTGGCGATTGAGCACAGAGTGGATGAGCTGGAGAAGGAAGTCTCTGAGCTCAGAGGTCACCTATTAACTATGAATAAGGCCATATGGAAAGATGTGGAGGTGCTCAGAGAGGCCCAAGAGAAGCATCAGCAGGAGCTTCTTCAGAGAGAGGATGAGCGTTGCTGCCTGGCAGAGGAGCAAGATAAAGTGCTCCGAGAGCTCAAGATAAAGGTGACTAATCCCTAACTCCAGAAAGTCACGGATGACCATGACACTGAACTTTTGCCCTCTCCCGATCTTAACGCAATGAAAGAGAGTGAGCTGGAGAGGCTGATCAAAGAAGGGGCCTCTATGGAGGAAGAAATCCAGCAAGGAAAGAGCCACGCAGATGGCCGAACAAAGGACGTTGAGGTCTTGGAAAACTGTGCTGACCCTAAGGACGAGGAGGTCCAACAATATGGCCAAGAGGGTGAGACTTCAGTTTTCAAATGTGTAATAGACGTACCCGAAGACATGCAAGATGTGTGTTCCAGTGAGGAGGTGCATGAGGCTTTTAAAAAGGCGGTCAAAGCGTATAGGGTGCACTGGGCGCCTGAGACTCATCAACTGATCATACTTTCGACTAGGGAAGTCACGTTGAAGCGGGTGGCTGTCCTGAGAGAGATGCATCTACAATGCCTCCGCACAAAACAAATGATTACGTTGAAGAATGTGGAAGCCGCTCGACGTCTGGCGCTAGCGAGAGAAGCTCAAAATCGGCTCGGCTTGGTGGAAGACATCATTCTGGTACCCAGAAATTTGGTGGGAAAAGTTATCGGGAGGCTTGGGCGAGTGATGCAGGATATTGTAAATAGATCCGGTGTGAAGAGACTGAGGGTTCTGGGTGATGACAAGGCCCAGGTCGTGGGTGGAGATGGGATGGTTCCATTCCTTGTTGTCGGATCCATGGAGAGTCTTGAAAATATCCGGATGCTCCTGGGGTATCGCATGGGTTACCTAATAGAAGTTGAGCAGCTAAGACGTGAGAGGGAGCAGGTCAATATAGAGCTGCGGGAATTGGCAAACTGATTGCCACCACCTTCAGCTTGTGGTATACAGAGACAAAGAGGTTCTCTAAAGACGCGAAGTCCTCAAGCTAACAGAGGATATAGAGATAAAGGGAAGAACTGCTCTCCGAAGAAAGACAATGGGAGAGATCACCAACAGAGGGAGAACCGAAGGTGGCCAGAGGGAAGAGCTAGAAATAGTGACTCCTCAGTTAGCTCAGGGCTCAGTGACCTAAGCGGGAGATCCTGTAGCAGGCGAGATGACAAGGGGTCATCTTTATCAAAGTATGTGACGGAAATGGATGACGAATGCCGACGAAAGGATTCAATAACAGGCCCTGACTTAGACAGACGGTTTGACTGTCAGGGACGACTGAGAGGGGTCTCTAGTCGGTTTAGGACAAGTGCCAAGCCCCATGGCTTTAGGCAGAGGGGGGAGGTATGTAGCGTGGCTAAAGGTTGTATAGTCGACAGGAGGTATGTGTCACAGAGAAGGCTTGTCGCTGTGATGTAACCCGGAGTGTTTTCTTTAATGCACATAAAGCAATAAGGAATTGTTTAGTATACTTGGGTCCGGGTTACGGGTAGCTATGAGAGATGGGAAGGTCTGGCTACCCATATACTTCACCCCTAGGTAAGGGGCATAACCATGCCTATCTATGTATGTTTCAGGACCTGTGGTGATGTCATAACCACATGTCTAATCATGTGATGGGTTCGTGGGTGTGGTTAGATCCATAAAAGACAGGCTAATGCTTAACACAGGAGGTGTGTGTGTGGAGGAGAAAGCCTCCACAGTGTGTTAAGGCTCCAGGACTGAGCCTGAAGGACTGGACATTTGTATTTTCCTTTCCTGAGCTAAAGGCTATTTGTTTTCTGTTCTTACTATGTGGTTTATGGAGCAATAAACCTGTGAACTTTTAATGGAACGTGTCTCCTGAGTGTCACCCGCCGCACCTGAGCGAGTACAAACCCTTACAACATAAAGTGCAATATTTAAATGCAAGTATGATGATCAGTGAAAAACATCACTAAGGTAAAAAAACGAAAAAGAGAAAGTATTAGAAATGACCGTAATATCCTCAAGTCTTCATTAAAGGGTCACCAAAGAATACATGTATTAAACAATTGATAACACTAAGGCATCACGAGACACACCATCCCCGAAAATCTGAACTTTGTGGTTGTAAATCGGTATTGAAGATCTTTATGGTAAAAGTGATGGGGGGGGGGGGAAGAGAATGTTGCAGAAGTAAATGTAAAGTGTGAAACCGTATTAAAGACTATTTTGCATATAATTTGCAATTCATCACAATATTATAATGGAAACTACAACTGTTTGGCATCTTTTACCTTCACACTTCATGTGTGTAGTGTTGAGCCGTATCTCCCACCATCTGAAATACATGGAATTTGTTAATCATGCACCAGAAAAGGTCTATACAGTACATCAGCTAGTGACACTGGCATGGTTGTTAAGAGAGCTATCTGGGACTTAAAAATTGATGACCTATCCATTACATAGGTCTTGAATATGAGATTTCTGGGCGTCCGACACCTGGCACCCCCCGCCACATCAGCCAAAACGTGATTAAGCGAGCGTATATAAGCAATGTACGGGTTGTGACACAGCAACCCTGCACATTGATTAGTGGCCTCTGCGGGAGTACTGCACTTTCTCTCACATTCCAGTAATTGTACTGCCATAATTGGGGGTGCGGTGTTCCTTCGGGAACATTGCTTATGTCTGGCCGCCACTGGAGCAGATTTCAGCTGATCCACAAGGCTGCCGAGTGTTTAACCACCACCAATATGCTATTGATGACCTATCCTACCCATAAGTAATCAGCTGCCAGAGATGACATGTCACTAAGTCAAAAGTGGCCAGTGTATTATCGGATCGTAGGCGCGGCTGGCGCCATCTTGGAGGAGTCAATTTTTTTTCCCCCTAGCAAGATGGCGCCTGCACAGTAGTATCTATTGCATCACCGATAGCTACTACTGCGCTGGCACGTCCGGCGCCATTTTGAGACAGGTTGTTTTTTTTTTTTTTTAATGAATTTATTTATTCAAGCAATTTAAACAATTAAATGCACACTTACACGTGATCATGCTGCAGCGCAGGCGCCGACGCTTGCCTGCTGAAGGTGATTTTTTTTTTTTTAGTATATATAATATTCATTATGTAAAATAAGGAGCAGGTCAGTGAAGGACCTGTCAGAAGCCATACAGATAAATAGCAATAGAGCACCACATAAAGACCCCCACAGGCCACCCTAGGGTACGATCATATCTGAAAGTAAAGATTGAACAACAACCACAAGATGGATTCCATCAACCAAGGTATTATTTTAATCAGTAGAGCGGCACCGACCTGACACTGTGTGTATGTTACTCAGCACAATCTTGCTCACAGGTTCCCTTTAAGGAGACGTGGCTCACAAGGCAATAATACAGAGCAGCCTAAATACATACCCCAAAGAATACTGTGAGCCAAGTCCGCTTGTATATATCATAAAAAAATTAATACTAAATAAAAAGGATCATATCCCTGGGTCCATAGGCTGGATTAGGGAATCTGCCAGTAGGATCCTTCTTCCTAAGCCGCCTACATGGACATGTAGGTCATATGGAGCTGAATAAAATTATACCGCGCTATATCCACAATCCGATGTCTTATTCCAGAGAAATCCATATTTTTCTTATATGTAAATGAGCTCTTCTAGGCTATGGGGAAGATTTTATCTGGAAGATAATTCTGCCTCCAGAGCTTTTTTACAAACTTTGTATCTCCCCCACCTCACTGTAGATTGTAAGCTCTCACGAGCAGGGTCGTCTTATTTTGCTTTAATTATTGTATTGTTAAAGTTGTTACTTATGACCTGCATTTGAAACTGTTAAACTGTATAGCGCTGCGGAATATGTTGGCACTATATAAATAAATATTATTATTAAAGATTATTAAGAAGGGGAGTTACCAGTGTGATGTGTAGTGGCCGCTTTCTGATCTCACTGCAGAGATGCTGTGTGAGATGCTGTGAGAGCTGTGTGTGATTATACCTGACACAGATTCCTCTCATCTTTCATATCACAGGCTGACATGGTTGGAAAATTGTTGCAATACAGCAGAGCTCAAAAGCTGCAAAAAGTTCATATCTCCCCTTCTGTATTGGTTACTTGTCTCACACTGGTAATTCCCCCGTCATGTAAAATAAGCTCTGGAAGCAGAATTACAAGTGCTTCTCACAAAATTAGAATATCATAAAAAAAAGTTAGTTTATTTCAGTTCTTCAATACAAAAAGTGAAACTCCTATATTATATAGAGTCATTACAAACAGAGTGTTCTATTTTAAGTATTGGAGCTCTTTTTGCACCGTTTACTGCATCAATGTGGCATGGCATGGAGGCAATCAGCCAGTGGCACTGCTGAGGTGTTATGGAAGCCCAGGTTGCTTTGATAGCAGTCTTCAGCTCATCTGCATTATTGGGTCTGGTGTCTCTCATCTTCCTCTTGAGAATACCCCATAGGTTCTCTATGTGGTTAAGGTCAGGCGAGTTTGCTAGCCAATCAAGCACAGTGATACTGTTTTTAAATCAGGTATTTGTACTTTTGGCTTTGTGGACAGGTGCCAAGTCCTGCTGGAGAATGAAATTTCCATCTCTAAAAAGCTTGTCGGCAGAGGGAAGCATGAAGTGTTCTAAAATTTCTTGGCAGATGACTGAGCTGACTTTGGTCTTGACAAAACAGTGGAGCCACACCAGCAGATAACATGGCTCCCCAAACCATCACTGATTGTGAAAACTTCACACTAGACCTCAAGCAGCTTGGATTGTGTGACTCTCCACTCTTCCTCCAGATGATATGGTGATATGATACGTCTGTCTGTGGTGGCTCTTGAGGCAATGACTTCAGCAGCAGTCCACTCCTTGTGAATCTCCCCCCAATCTTTGAATGGCCTTAAAGGGAACCTGTCACTCCCCCTGGCGTTTTTAACTAAAAGAGCCACCTTGTGCAGCACTAATGCTGCATTCTGTCAAGGTGGCTCTTTTATTTGGGGTCCCTTCCAACGCTGAAACATTTTTTATAATTTGCCCGCTGTACCTGTAGTCTGTCCGGGGGGCATGTCTTTTCTCCCCGGACACAAATGCCTCCCAGCCATCACTCATTTCCTCTGTGCGCCGGGTGCCGCCTCTGCATTTATTTATGTCCCCTACCTGCGCTGTAAGTGGTTTTTTTTTGTTTTTTTCGGGCATGCGCAGTTTGCACTGCCCTTCGACTCCCATCACATGATGGGAACTTACAATGCAGGCGCCGGGGACATTAATGAAGGAAAAGGAGGCGGCGCACGGAGGAAATGAGTGATGGCTGGGAGGTGTTTGTGTCCGGGGGGAAAAAGACATGCCCCCTTGACAGACTACAGGTACAGCGGGCAAATTATAAAAACAAATATTTCAGCGTTGGAAGGGACCCCAAATAAAAGAGCCACCTTGACAGAATGCAGCATCAGTGCTGCACAACGTGGCTCTGTTAGTTAAAAACGCCGGGGGGGGGGGGGGGGGGGTGTGACAGGTTCCCTTTAACAATTCTTTCAAGGCTGTGGTTATCCTGGTTGCTTGTGCACCTTTTTCAAATACACATTTTCCTTCGACTCCTCTTTCTATTAATATGCTTGGATACAGCACTCTGTGAACAGCCAGTTTCTTTAGCAATGACTTTTTGTGGCTTACCCTCCTTGTGGAGTGTGTCAATGACTGCCTTCCGGATATCTGTCAAGTCAGCAGTCTTCCCCATGATTGTGGAGCCTACTGAAATAGACTAAGGGACCTTTTTTAAACTTTTTTGTTAATTACTCTAATTTACTGAGATAATGCCCTTTGGGTTTTCATTGGCTGTAAGCCATAATCATCAACATAAACAGAACTAAACACATGAAATAGATCACTCTGTAATGGCTCTATATAATATGAGTTTCACTTTTTGTATTGAAGAACTGAAATAAATTACGATAACTTTTTGATTATATTCTAATTTTGTGAGAAGCACCTGTATCTTCCAGATAACATCCTCCCCACAGCCTGGATGAGCTCATTTACATGAGAAAAACATGGACTTCTCTGGAATAACACATTAGATCACATGTCATTGGGCTTCCTATGACCTACCTGCCTATATAGACTGCTTAGGAGGGTGAATACTACTAACAGATTCCCTTTAAACAAAAAAACAAAAAAAATGAATAAAAAAGGAAATAAAACTGAATGATCAGAAAAATAGCAAATACTGACCACTTTTGAACTGGTGGCAGGTCCTATTTAGGTCCCATACAATTTTCTTTGGCACAGCATGTGACTTTTGTTTGCTTTTTAAATAACTATTTTACGCATGCAGAGAAGAATATGCAACTCAAGATGCCCTGTTTTGTGTAGATTTTCAACATAGTCGAATCTAGCAATTTTTATTTGTTACTAATTTATATTGTACCATAAATTCCCCAGCGCTTTACTGACATCGCTGTCCCCATTGGGGCCACAGTCTAAATTCCCTATCCGTTTGTCTTTGGAGTGTGGGAGATCCCGGAGGAAACCCACACAAACAGGGGAAGAACATGGAAACTCCTAGAGGTTGTCCTTGGTGGAGTTTGTGCCCAGGGCCCCAGCGCTGCTAGGTTGCTATGCCCTCGTGCTACCGAGCAGCATGACAATTTTCCCACAATCCAGATACATGCAGGTTTACTAAAAAGCTTCCTGGTCATTTTTTTTTTCTGTAGGAGTTGAAACAAAAGTAGAAAAGTACAAAGAGCTGAGAGCCAAAAGGTTTCACGACTTCAGACCTTACTTTGTAATAGTCCTGTTTTATAAAGCCTGCCTGTGAACTGTAATCTAGGTTTAGGGCCGCTGAATTGCAGCTCATCCCAAGATTTTATTACATCTTAACACCAAACTGAGGTTATTGTCTTCTTTTTCTTTACTGCTTGTGTAAAAAACCTAATGATACATTTGAGGCCCTGAGATGATGGGTTGTAGTGAGGTGTGGTGTATTTCATTACTAGGTGTTGACAGTTGTTTGCACGTTTTCTTCTTTGTCATAGGCTTGAAATCTGATCTTAGTACATTGTGCTCTGAAATGAGACTTTTGTTGCTGTCACGTCTCTGCACAGTATGTGATGCTATATAACGATAGCCAAGATTTTTCTTTCTTCAATACTGTAATGAATTCTCTTTCGGTGAGCAAAAATTCATTCAAGATCTTAAAAATATCCAGTATCTAAAAGTGTTGCTTGCATGTTGGGTATTTATTGTAAACTTTTGTAACTAAAGTTTAGTAGCAGTCTCTAATGGTATCTGAGGTGGTCTAAGACACAGCTCCATCTGTTCATTGGTTTAGGTTGCTGGTATTGCCACTGTTGGGTCCACGTGTTTGATGCAGGCTCAGGAGCTGAGCCTGCACCATACCTGTAAGATGCTGGCTGTTAATCAAAAAGACAGAAGCATAAAAACTAATAATCACCTGGTCATTAAGAGGTTAAGGGCAAAGAGCCTGAGTCATAAAAATAAACTTTAAAAAGGTTTTTGCCACTGCACTTTGGGACACTTTCAAAGTTTGCCCAATTTTTCGGACTGACTGACCTTCATTTCTTAAAGTAATAATGGCCACTTGTTTTTCTTTACTTAGCTGCTTTTTTGTTGCCATAATACAAATTCTAACAGTCTATTCAGTAGGACTATCAGCTGTGTATCCACCAGACTTCTGCACAACACAACTGATGGTCCCAACCCCATTTATAAGGCAAGAAACCTCACTTATTAAACCTGACAGGGCACACCTGTGAATTGAAAACTAATCCCGGTGATTACCTCTTGTTGCTCATCAAGAGAATGCCAAGAGTGTGCAAAGCAGTCATCAAAGCAAAGGGTGGCTACTTTGAAGAACCTAGAATATAAGACATAATTTCAGTTGTTTCACACTTTTTTGTTAAGTATATAATTCAACATGAGTTAATTCATAGCTTTGATGCCTTCAGTGTGAATGTACAGTTTTCATAGTCATGAAAATACAGAAAAATCTTTAAATGAGAAGGTGTGTCCAAACTTTTGCTCTGTACTATCTATATCTCTATCTATCTATCTATCTATCTATCTATCTATCTATCTATCTATCTATCTATCTATCTATCTATCTGTCTGTCTATCTATCTATCTATCTATCTATCTATCTCTAGATAGATAGATATAGATATATTCATTTACTTCCATTTAATAAATGTATTTAAGGGATTGCTGATCTGGAGGCTTATTGCCCACCAGAGCCCTGTATTTGATATGCCACATTCTTCATGAAGGTGGGAAGAAGGACTTGAGCTGCACCCCGGTAAGCAGGGAATACTCCTCCTTCCACTATATGTGATAGCCTTGGTGTTTTTAGTTACACTCTCTCTGTTTTTTTATTTTTTTATTTTTATTTTTACATATTCCAGCCTGGGTCATTGAAAGCTGAGCATGCGGTTCAATACCTTCCTATAATTTGGGCAGAAATATGTGAAGGATTTGAGCTCCAGCTCTTCTATTCTAGCTACAACATATCATTGCTTGTTGCATATGTTCTTGGCAGCGAACCAGTTAAAAAACTCCTGTATGGATTTTGAAATTAGTACTTATACTCTTTTTTAATATATATATATTTTTTTTTTACTAAGAAAACCTTCTAATAAAGTATTCTTTACATTTTTTCCAACAGGCATCTTTCTGAAGAGGGATTTGACGCTTGTAAAGGGTCCTTAGATAAACTGACTAGAAGTGCAATTATCCTCATTGCTCTCAATGTAAGTATCTCTTTTAATTTGCTTTTAGCAGCGCAGAGCTATTACCACTGTAATATTTTTTTGTACTCTTCATTCTGTTCTAAAATAAATGGATGCAGTGATGCAATATTTTGGCAGTATGTGTTTTTGTGCGTTCCTATTGTGTGTCTGCATATATGTCAGTTATCAATAAGGTAGAATTACCTGTTTTCCTTCCATCAAAAACCTGTAATAATAATAATCTTTATTTTTATATTTTACCCTGTAATGTATGGCCTAGTTTCAGTGGGCATTTTTACACTAAGGGTACTGTCTCACAGTGGCACTTTTGTCGCTACGACGGTACGATCCGTGACGTTCCAGCGATATCCATACGATATCGCTGTCTCTGACACGCAGCAGCGATCAGGGACCCTGCTGAGAATCGTACGTCGTAGCAGATCGTTTGGAACTTTCTTTCGTCGCTGGATCTCCCGCTGTCATCGTTGGATCGGTGTTTGTGACATCGATCCAACGATGCGTTTGCTTGTAACCAGGGTAAACATCGGGTTACTAAGCGCAGGGCCGCGCTTAGTAACCCGATGTTTACCCTGGTTACCATCGTAAAAGTAAAAAAAAAACCAAACAGTACATACTCACATTCCGGTGTCCGTCAGGGTCCCTTGCCGTCTGCTTCCCGCTCTGACTGACTGCCGGCCGGAAAGTAAGCAGACCACAGCGGTGACGTCACCACTGTGATCTGCTTTCACTTTACGGCGGCACTCAGTCTGAGCGGGAAGCAGACTGCGAGGGACCCTGACGGACACCGGAATGTGAGTATGTACTGTTTTTTTTTTTTTTACTTTTACGATGGTAACCAGGGTAAACATCGGGTTACTAAGCGCGGCCCTGCGCTTAGTAACCCGGTGTTTACCCTGGTTACCCGGGGCCCTCGGCATCGTTGGTCGCTGGAGAGCGGTCTGTGTGACAGCTCCCCAGCGACCACACAACGACTTTCCAACGATCACGACCAGGTCATATCGCTGGTCGTGATCGTTGGAAAGTTGCAGAGTGTGACAGTACCCATAGTCCACATGTTGTTGACTTTTTCTGCTATCGAAGTGATGCAAATTTACCCCACGCAATCCTTTTCTCACAACACGGTGAGCACGCTGCACATTTTACATTTTAATTACCATTAATAATGTATATTTTGCCTGATACAGTAGAGTAAGTTTATATATAGTTATTGAAGACTTCTTTGGCTTTCAAACTACCTATCTAACTTAAATTTGTCTCTTTCATTATCAGCATTTTTCTGGTGCCACCATAGCCCCTAAAAACTTTATTTGGGTAGCCAAAAAAGGGAAAAAAAAAATTTATTTATTTATTTATTTTTTTTTTTTTAATTGGCTTGGGTCATATGCAAATCACTATTCTAAACTCAGTCAAGTGATTTGGGTTGATTATAGATGAATATGAAAATGAGCCTGATTTTATAAGAGGATCCACATACGCTGGGGTTTTGTCTTGGTACTGCATAAAATTTTGAGGATATGGCTACATGGCGACATGATGACACATTAGCAATTCTCAAAAAAAAAGTTTCAAAACAAAAGTTACGATTAAAAATGTATCTACTCCAGAATGGTATCAATAAAACGTCAGCTCGTCAACCAAAAAATAAGCCTTCACACTGCCCCTACGACCCAAAAATGAAAATGCTACTTGTTTCGGAATGTTTTTGTTTTTTTAATGTTCACCACTTAAATAATAATAATAATAAAAAAAAACTCTACATTTTTATTGTTCAAAGATCTATTGATTCAAATTTTAAATAAAATAAACTTTGTTCGTGGGGAAAACCTCTGTAAATAAATAATACAAATGAATATAAAAACTTTTGTTATATATATATATATTTTGAAAAAAATTGCATATTATGCCACTTCTTCACCTCCTCCTGCTTCTTATACTCACCATCCACTTTGAAAATAACTGCTCAAATCCTATTGTTATCCTGTGTGGAAAGGAGAGGGGGAAGGATAAGTAAGGAGCTCTCTGCACAGCGAAAGGCAGAACCAGGCAGACACAGTCAGATGGAACTGCAGATTCAAGCAACGATTCATAGCTACGCTGCTCGGTACTGCTAAATAATGTCTTTTATTTTGCTTGCTGCTTCTATAATGCCAAAAAGCAGAGCATAAATCCCTTGTGTCCTTGCACGGTATATAGGAAACAACATAGCAGTTAGTCTTCAACCACCATCTCGGAAAGAACTGATAATTAGAGATGGGGTCTGCAGAGGGTGAAAAATGCAGTATACAAGTCGAATATTGGCCAAAAATAGTGTTATTCCTCTTGTGTACAAACATGAATGAATATACCGTACTGAAAATATATATGAAATTAGAGGTATACTTTAAATTCTGTAATAAAGTATTTGCCTATTCCAGTTCTGTGAAGATTTGGATGCCCCCGTCACTTACTGCAAAGATGGGCCAAAATATGCAGCAGCCCATCTTTAGCCTTCTGATCTCTGGCCACTGCATTAAGCAGCAGAGGTATCCGGCTTTAAAAATAACGGTGATACAGGTATGGGAACAGAACAGAGCCTACTACATAGATATAGATATAAACATACTGATGATATAGTCATTAAACTACATTAAATCAAGAAGTGCCTTCATGTTATTTATATAAAAGTTAACCTTTATTCAGATACATTAAAAATACACATATAAAACTTAATATAGTGCCTCAAACCAAAAACAAATAATCACAAGAGGTCAGCTGAAACATACACATATAAATACCTAAGGAGAAACAAATGGGACTACAACTTTTTTTTTCTTTCCACTAAAGAGGTGTAGGGTACTGGCTATAATTTTCAAGATTACATTCACATCATATCCTCACCCATAATTTCAATATCATACGAGGATATCCCCTGTAAAATAACGCTTACTGCATGTCTTGGGGGACACTCACTTGGCAACGGGATAAACGCACTCCGGCATGATTTTCTTACAAAAACAGTCTATTAGGTTTATTTCCACTTTAGCATAAACCGCAACCTCTGGAACTTGGTAGTATGCAACAGCCTGACCACAGTCCCTCACTGACCCCCGTCAGCATAACATGGATCCCTTTCCGTTACCTGTTGGTACCGGCCACATAGGTTCCCGGATGTCTCTTATCCTCAGAGGTATCCCATAGAGTAAACACACTAGGATGTTGTTTGGTGCACCTGGGTCCGGGTTGCGGGTAACTATGAGAGATGGGCGGGTCTGGCTACCCACATATATCTCACCTGTGGGTGTGGTTACAGCCTGCATAATGGAGGCTGTTGTTTGGCACATGGTTTGTGTCTGGGGAGGGAAAAGCCCTCCTGTGTGTGTGTGTGACTCCAGAGCGAGCTTGCATGCTGGACATTGCCCAGCCTGTGTGCCCACAGGCCTGAGGGAGCAGAACCTGACTAAGGACGTTTTGTTTTGCCAGCTCTAAAGGCAGTTTACCTTTTGTTGTTGTTTATGGACAAATAAACCCACACGGACATTTTAAAGAAACGTACCTCCTGTCTTCTTCCTGCCACACCTGAGTGAGTACGATCTGTACAATTGGTGTTAGACTGCAGGCATTGGTCCAAGAGGTACCTGGGAGGAGTACAGCAGGTGATTGCTGTGGATCGGCGGGTCCACGAACTCCGGGCGGCTTGCTGTGGATCGGTGGGTCCACGAACACCGGGCGGCTTGCTGTGGATTGGCGGGTCCATGAAATCTGCAAAGCGGAGCCGTACACAGAGGTGCCGAGCCGTACAGAGCCTCGCAGAGCAGTGCGGAGCCTCACTGTGCAGAGCCTTACAGAGCAGTGTGGAGCCTCACTGTGAGGAACTGTTGTAGTAGATAGATTGCTGTGCACAGGCGGTGAGGGGACCGTAGGGAGTCCATGGCGTGCACCCCAAGGAGGGATGATATCTCGAAAGGAGGTGGAATCCCAGAAGGGGCGGTGACACAAACAAGGATGGTTGCCCAAAATGGGGTGGAGTCCCAAAAGGGGGTGGTTACCAAAATAGGGGTGGTGGCCCAAAAAGGGGTGGCAGCAAATGTGCCGAGGGACTGTTGCCGGGAGCATTGTTCGAACAACGCTTTTCTGGTATCCTGTATCAGTTGTACATCTGACAAGATGTTACAGAGGTGTTCTGTGGAAGTCAAAGGAGAAAGTGTGTCTGGACTTCTAGATTCAGGAAGGCCGGTGACCCTGCTGAGCACCACACTCCCTGTCTATCTGATCCCCGGAAGGAAGGTGGACTTCCACTGCATCCACGGTGTCCCTAGGGATTATCCGGTGTCTAGGATAATCATTGAGACACTCACAATTATTACCAGCCATGACGTCCCTGTAGTCCTGGACTTGCCCTAACCGATTGTAATAGGCTGGGGCTTTAAATGGTTTTGGGACTTGTGGGAGGAAAGAGGAATGTCTATTTGAGGGGAGCCAGAATGACCCTATGGGAGCCCCACTGCAGCAGCCTGATTTTGATAGACGGGTTTACATCCAAAGGCAACCAAGAAGGGTCTCTAGTTAGGTAAGAGAAGATGCCAAGCCCCACGGCTTTAGGTAGAGGGGGTAGGTATGTAAGGAGGCTAATGGCCGCGTAATCAATGGGAGGTATGTGTCACAGGGCTGGCTGCTCCCTGTGATGTAACCCAGAGTATTTTCCTTTAGTGCACGTAAGCACTTGGATGTTGTTTGGTGCACCTGGGTCCAGGTTGCGTGTATCTATGAGAGAGAGATGGGCGGGTCTGGCTACCCACATACCTCCCAAAGCCCTCCTGTGTGTGTGGCTCCAGACAAGAGAGCGGTCTTCAGCACTCGGCGCTGGGGAACATTGCTAACAGTACTGCTGCTTCCCTGGTTCCGTGTCACACTGGTGAAGCACGGATGTCATCCATGTGTCATCAGTGTGCACGTGTGTGGGACGTTTTGCAGCCTGTGCTGCTGTTAAAAAAAAAAAACCTGACATGTCAGTAGCATATTTTGCGTCCATGGGAACACACTGACGTGCACAGTGTCTCCAGTATGTGCAAGTGTCTCTGTGTGTAAGGCTACTTTCACACTAGCGTCGTGCACTGCACGTCGCAATGCGTCGTTGTGGAGAAAAAACACATCCTGCAAAGTTGTCTGCAGGATACGTTTTTTCCCCATAGACTAACATTACCGACGCATTGCGACGCAGTGCCACACGTCGCAACCGTCGTGCGACAGTTGCGTCGTGTTTTGGCGCACCGCCGCCACAAAAAAAGTTACATGTAACTTTTTTTGTGCGTCGGGACCGCCATTTTCGACCGCGCATGCGCGGTCGAAACTCCACCCCCTCCTCCTCGGACCTTACAATGAAGCAGCGGAAGCGTCTTTTGACTGCTTCCGCTGCCAACATCGGGCATTTTCTTCACAGTATGCGTCGGTACGTCGGGCCGACGCAGCGTGACGGCCCCGTACCGACGCTAGTGTGAAAGCAGCCTAATTGTTTCAGTACGTGTGAAAACTGTCACCACACTTATCAAACATACTGATGTGTGAAAAAGTACTTATAGATTTAGTAAATGTGCAGTAGAAATACAGTGCAATATTGCACATTAGACTATTACCTACATTCACATCTTACAAACATACATTCAATTCAAAATGCGCACACATATATACATATTGTGATGCAGCGATGGGAACCATATACGAGAGTCGTTACGTGTCCCCCAGGATGTGTCTGGAAACATTATGAACCCGCTGGAGAGTGTTGTAATCACAACCACAGCTGTGGTTAAAACACGAAATAAAAGTAAGTGTGGACTGGGTCAAATTAAGTCAGATTTAGAAAAACCTGATACGGGCTTTTATTTTTGGAAAGATCTGTGGGAAGGTAGTGGGACAAATCTTTCCATCCAGTTCGGGTTTTGCAAGTGGCCCATGGCCACAAATCACATTTATGCCTGCAGGTAAGGCTTGTCACTGTTGGTTTGTGCCTGGTTGTGTGAGGTTGAACACAGACCAGTGCCAGAGACTTGGCCAAAGCCATTACCGCGCCCGAGAGTCCTACGGTGATACAGGTGCCTGAGACTTGGGCACAGCCATTACTGCACCCCGAGATTCCTACGGTGATGCAAGTGCCAGAGACATGGGTAAAGCCATTACTGCACCCAAGATTTCTACAGTGATGCAAGTGCCAGAGACTTGGCCAAAGCCATTACTGCCCCCTAGATTCCTACTGTGGTGTAGGTGCCAGAGACTTGGCCAAAGCCATTACCGCACTCGTGATTCCTACGGTGATACAGGTGCCAGAGACTTGGCCAAAGCCGTTACTGCACCCGAGATTCCTACGGTGATGCAAGTGCCAGAGACTTGGGTAAAGCCATTACTGCACCCTGGATTTCTACAGTGATGCAAGTGCCAGAGACTTGGCCAAAGCCATTACTGCCCCCTAGATTCCTACTGTGGTGTAGGTGCCAGAGACTTGGCCAAAGCCATTACCGCACCCTAGATTCCTACTGTGGTGTAGGTGCCAGAGACTTGGGCACAGCCATTACTGACCCCAAGATTCCTACGGTGATGCAAGTGCCAGACACTTGGGTAAAGCCATTGCTGCACCCGAGATTTCTACAGTGATGCAGGCGCCCACAGCATCAAACTTGATAGGGACGTTCACTGTGAACCGAATGATAAAGCTTTGAGTTTATTTTATACATTGACAATTAAAGCCCTTTATGTTGAACTTACTTGGGTCACTGCCTCGTTATCATGCTGCTGTGAAAGCCGCTGCCTTATAATACAAACATGTACACACATATATATGTACAGATATACAGAAACCTACATATATATTGTAAATATACAGACAGACACATACAGAAGCATAGGTGTATACAGTAAATATACACACACACACACACACACACACACACACACACACACACACACACACACACACACACACACACACTCGTACAGAGATATATACACATACAGATATATATGTATGTATTATATATACATACATACATTTATGCCCATCAGCCCGCCTCTGACTGCAGATATGCCAATATATACACTATGCAGTCAGTTTCTGACTCCACAGGACTGATTGCTGCACACAATAAACCTATTTCAACTGATTGTTTCTAAAACTTTTTCAGTGCGAAGAATAATTTATTTTGTGAATATTCTGTTGGAGGAAAAGATTATTAAAGATAATTAATCCTTTTTCCTTAAATGTATGTAAATACAGGTTTGCAGATAAAAAGCAGTAAAGATACTTAATAACCCTTGTCCCATCACACTTCATCTCCCACGGAGCTGAAATTGTTCTCTGCTGGATGCCAGCTGCTTATGTTAATTATTGCATGCTACTACAAATGACTTGTGCTACAGCACAGCAATTGGCTTAATTCTATGCTTTAGTGACTTCCAAACTAAAGCAGCGGAACAAGACTATAACTCAGAATGTCTGTCACACAAGTCAGTTAATGCTGCAAACGGATCAGATTTCTTTTTTTTTTTTAGGCTTTGTTTTGGCCCCAATGTCCAGACCTCACACTGGGAGTATAAATAGTATGGTTTAGCCTGAAGCATTTAGACAGTGGCTCTAATTTCTGCTTGATTCCCACGCATAGTGCACTCCAATAAGTCTATGGATTATGTATGATCATTGGTATGGTGTACAGAAAAAAAATCTTTGATTGTAGAGTCTCTCAACTCAGAGAATCAGGCCACTTATGCAAATGACGCTCTGATCAAACTCTGATCAAAGTTTGATCAGAGTGTCGGCATAGTGTGATCTGATTCTCTTTGATGAGAGAATTGGAGCACACTGAGGAGAAGATGGAGACCAAAATTTCTCCATTGTGTCAGTGTGTAGAAGTCTGACTGCATTCAGATGCCATCCGAGTGCAGTCAAAGCAACTCATAGACTTGCATGGCCAAGTGCAATCCAAATATTGGGTCAAACTCTAACATGTTGCGATTTTGAATTGGCCATGTGCGCAGCTCCCTAAACTAACATTTGCCTGACTGTGATCCGATGTTTTATTGCATTCCACTCTGACCCATAATACGGTGGTGTGAGCCCTTATAATGCAAAATGTAATCCTATGTGAGACACGGTTTGGTACTGTTTAATGTGATCCTCAAAGGCTCGTTTGAGGAAAAAGCATTTAGCAATGGCTGAAGATATGAACACATCTGTCAGGAGCTGATGATCTGGTTTGTAGTGTCAACCCTGCAGCGTCCGGCTGTTACAGCATAGTGGATGGGATTTCAAGAAATCTCATATTGACTATGTGTCCGCAGACGCCTGCGGCTTACCCGCGTTTCTTCAGACCGCAGCATGTCCATTTTTTTTGCGGAGACTTGCTAAAGAAATTTCACCCATAGAATGTATTAATCCGCACGGTTCAATGAACACATTCGGAGTTACCTGCGTTCAATAGACTGCAGCGCTTTGGACGCAGCGAACATGCACAAAGCGCTGCCACTTCCGGATCATGTGCACCTGGCCTAAGACTCTGTGGATGGGTCACAAATGCTGCAGTGCCAGTCACAGTCATGTGAATAATGAGTTCCTGTGTTTGTACGGCTTCTTGGTGTGTGGTCCAGAACCAATTGAACACCCTATCCTAAGGCCCCCATGGTTTAGGGTGCATTTACACTGGCTGAATATGATGAACAATTGTTCCAAGACTTGCCTGGTTCCTGATAATTGACCTCCGTAAATCGACTGCCAATCACTTCAAGAGCAAGAAATCCGCTCTTTCATTGGGTGACATTATTGTTAAGCATTCTGTAAACTGGACATGTGCTGCTGAGAAAAAATGATGGCCTATGTACACAGAACGATCGATCACTGGTTTCTCTGTGTCCATGGGAAGTCTTAACAGGCTGTTAAATGACCACCAGTCATCACACAAGTATTCACCTTCATATATTGGGCACCAGCGACAAGTGCAAACCCACCAAAACGCACAGAAATTTAAGATCAGATAGATGAGCTTCCTGTTTAAAGACACAGATATATTGTTAGGATTGAACTAATTTTAGTCCACACATCTGCTCTAAACATCTGTCCTAAAAGTCTGAAAATAAAGCCTTTTTATTCCATATAATGGATTTTTCTTTCAGAGCCGTAGATGTTAATACACTACAATCATTCTGATTGGCGGACAAATCAGTCTCTTGAGACAGTAAACCAGATTTAAACTAGATAAAATGGCCAGTTATACATACCAACCTAGACTGAAACGAGACTGTCTGGATAGAAATTGGTCACCTATCTATATATGTAGAAGCATCCTACACAGAATGAATTTGTGCATTATTTATTTTTTTACTTAGTTATATGTCACCACTAATTCCACAACGCTTTACATACACTATCAGCACTTTCCCCATTGGGGCTCACAATCTAGATTCCCTATCAGTATGTCTTTGCATATAATAGTTTATCAGCAGCACATGTTCTGTTTGCACTGGACAATGTGCTGCTGAAAACGATGATTTTTAAGCCAGCACAAATTATTTTGCTCTGTCATCTGATGTTTGGCACCATATCCCTAGGAAAGCTTATTCTTCAATTATAGGCCTTCAAAATTTGCCGGAAAAGAGCAGCTCAATATTCTCAATGTATTCTGGCCCAAGGAGGGGGGTCCTATGATATCCCAGTTTGCACTATGCCATACTGCTTTGTGGAGGAGTTTGTGTTTTCTACATCCAGAGTGCGCTAGAGGAAAATTTGACACATTTTTTTGATTAGATGGAAAAGTAATATACACTTTATATTGATTTGTGATTTCATTTATACCAGTTTCTTCAAAAATACCAGTTTATACAAAGTCTATTGGGCAGCAGGAGGTCTCACCCACATGTGAGAAAAGTGAATTGAGGCATAAAAACATAAAATGTAAAGGCATTTGCGCAAGATTTGGGGTGCTGATATTCTGGCATAAAGTCTATGTTACGTTCCCCTCTAGGGGTATTCAGGACAGGTTTGTGGCGCCTTATTGTCAGAGTTCTGGAATCAGATCTGTCCATATCGATATGTTTTGTTCCTTCATTATGGCATGTAGACAGCATTCATACAACCTTTTGGTCCAAATGTGGTCTGTGAAAACACTGACCCCAAACAGACCGCACTAGAACCAATGTTGTCCAATTAGGCTGTTCATATCATTATTTTTCCACAGACCGAATCTGCACTTAAAGAAAAATGGTTACAGTATGCACTAGCTTCTTCCGTATGTCAGATGAAACTCGCCCGTTTAGGTTTGAGTGCAGAAAAAAAAATATTCAGATCCTATACGGATCAACTGCATTGCATTAAAACAAACATATTGTCCATTCTTTAACATAGGAAACCGTATTTGGTCTTGTGAAATTTGATAACTGCTGATGCAGAAAAATGGACGCCATGGGTGAAAAATGTGACGCAGCAGATTCGAAACTGCGTCACATCTGTAAGGAACAAATAAGCAACTTATGCATGAGATTTCAGAAGCCTCATTCACTTTGATAGGACAAGTCAAATGCTGCATGTGAATATGCATTTAGTATGAGGCCTGTCTCGAAGACCCTACAGATGAATAATGACTTTGGTTCCCGAGGGCTGAGCTAGGCGTCCATGAAGGAGCTTGATGGATACAGCATATTGTCTACAGCATATTGGATCCCTCAGCCTCCGCAGCCGTACCCCATTGTACAGCCAGCACTACATTGCCTGCAGTATATAACCTCTTTAATAACCCGCGTGTAGCGCTCGCTCCTGCTGATGTATGCTGTGACTTCTGGAATTGAATGCTTAAGCTATTAAATCTGTGGCTTTCCTGTCAGATCCTTCGCTGTGTCTTATACCTGCCTGGCACACTGCGTCCCTTCACTTTCTCCCTTGTCACAAAGCACATCACTACTGTACGTTTCCTTTTTTCTATTTTTCAGACAGATCTTAGAAGCATCGGGAAGAAGTTTCTCCCCAGCGACATAAATGGAGGAAAAGTAGAGAAGGTAACGAGCAGTCCAGCTTTTTCTTCATTCTCTTTTTCCTAACCTCATTGTCACGGCGGTGTGTTACATGTGGGAAGCTGAATCCTCTTCTATTCCCCCCCTTCCTAGGATGGAGACACTTTTTATATGAGGTCATTTCTCGGGGGAGTTTAGAAGAGGAATTGTGTTAGAATTGCGTGCCACCGCTATTGACCTCTTGTGTGTCGCCAGAGCAGCAGCTTTGGCTGGGACTGATTATGTTCCCCCTGCATGGCTCGTCTGTGCGCGGGACTGATGGAAGATGCACACCAGTGTTTTATTAATGCTTCTGAGAGGATTTAGTTTGTGAGGTAAATCAGAGCTGACTGGCGGTGAGAGGTTTCGGTGCGCTGTGCGTTGCCAGCTGTTTCTATTTGTTTGTCAGCTGGGGCTGCAGGGTTTGACTGGATTCGTAACAAGTGAGCCACCTTCAATAATTAGGAGAGGGGCAGCCGGGGGTCCGCAGGCCGGCCATACGCCCTATGTAAAGACCGTCTTAAAAATAAGTCTGCTAATGTAACAGATGCACCATTCATTAGCAGCACTGTGTGGGCCCAGGAAATCCAAATGCTGAAAAGCTTGTTTTCTATTTTCACATCTCCTTTTTTTGTGGCTTCTGAGCGCCAGCTAGTTGTGTTATCTTACGGGGGTACGATGCCGCCTCCTCATGAGCAGCACTCCATTTCTTTATTGTAACAGATTTGCTTATTATAATCACAGTATTCCGTTTGCTCGCCAAGTCAGAAAAGCGTTTTAATAAAACTATAGCCCCATGCAAGTAAAATGCACGATCGCCATTTTACAGCAGGAGAGCGGCTCTTTATTATACATGTATAGTGCATTGCCGGACGTCAGAAAACACTGTTACCTATAGGGGCTTTCTCCAGTGAGCGGTACGGAGGTCACAATATTAATAAAACATAACTTATTATTTTATATAAAATCAAATTTCCTATGCAGCAAGCTATTCCCTGGCATACAAAGCAGGTGAACACATGGCAAGTTTAGAAATAATTGCTAAAAGCGAATCGTGCAGAGCTATGAACGTGTGAGGGGCTCAAAGTGCCGTCAGTCCTATGTTCTTGTGCTGTTCTCATACATAGTTTTCTGGTTAATTTTGTTACCAAGTTTATAGTTTTGTTCACTCTTGGGTTGAGGATTCTATTCATATAGTGGTCACAATGGTCTCCTTCATTATTTAGAACAAAAAAAAGCCACACACTTTTTCTTCTGGAGGTGAGGAGTGCTGGTGACCTTACATCGACTGGCGCTTGCTTGGACTCATGCTAGGAAGAGTGCTTCCTTACAGTCACATCACTGCCAACCTCTAAATAGGATTCTGTCACCTGGTTTTTGCTACCCCATCTAAGAGCAGCATAATGTAGGGGCAGAGACCCTGATTCCAGTGACTTATCAGTTACTGAGCTTCTTGCTGTAGATTTAATAAAATTGCTGTTTTCTTTGCTGCAGATCTACCGGAGAGACCCTGATTCCAATGATGTATCAGTTACTGAGCTGCTTGCTGTAGATTTGATAAAATTGCTGTTTTCTCTGCTGCAGATCTATCAGTTCTCTGACTTTTGAGCCGTTTATAACCCCACCCACACCACTGATTGACAGCTTTTTGCCCATGTACAGTGTACTCAGAAAGCTGCCAGTCAGTAGAGGGGGCAGGATTATACAGAGCTCATGAAGATGGAGGACTACATGGCAGCAGGTTTACTAGTCCTCTAGTGATAATCTCCTGCTGATAAAACAATGATTTTATTAGAACTACACTGATCAGCCCAGTAAGTAACATCTCACTGTAATCGGGGTCAATGCCCCTACTTTATCCTTTTCTCAGATTACATAGCAAAAACTTGTAGAGAAAAGAGGAGTGCACTGACAAAAGTTGATCCAGGTGGTAAGTATAAAAAAACTTTCAATTTCTTGCAAGGCACTTCATAGTAGAACCTGTTCCTTCCTAAAGGCATAGTAGAAAAGAATCCCCTCCTCCCTTATAAAGGGGTTGGAGGTGACGTTTAAAACACAAGTTATCATTTAACAGCTCATTTAAATTAGGAGCAAATGATTGAATATAAAAATGAGGAAGAAAAAAATCAATAAACATGCATATAGACATAATTAATAAACATTTTTTTAACCCTCCATGGCAAAAAATTGGTGACAAAATTCCTATAAGGGTACGCTCAACTCTGTGTATAAAATTGGCAATTTCAATGTGAGAATAAATCGCATTGCACGATCTACAATGTTAACAATTAGGCAGTGTTCATCTGCAAGTTTTTCCTCAACTGGAATTGGGGTGCTGTAAAAATCGCAGCATGCTGCGTATGGCCGTGTAAAACTGCCGAGACTCACTAATGAAAGTCTGTGGGTGCAAGAAAAAATTTGACATCCGATTTTTACACAACCATCTCATAGGAAACCCTACGTTTCATCAGCCGAGTACAGTAAATTCACAGTGTGAACCGTCAGAATAAAATAGATAAATTGATAGAATCGATAGATAGAAAAATGTCAGTGAGATGTATAATTAGTGCAGTTCATGTGTAGTTTACTGTACATATATTTATAAACAAATCAGAGAAAAAAATGGCGTGGAGGTCTCCCTTATTTTTAATATCCAGCTGAGGGAAAGCAGATAGCTGAAGGCTGGTGTTCTAATACTGGGAAGAGGCCAATATCTATGAAGCTTCCCAGGCTAATAATATCAGCTCACAGCTGTCTGCGTAGCCTTTGCTAATTATTAAAAAGGGGGACCCCGCCAAAAAAAAGACATTGGGTTCTCCATATTTTTAATAACAGCAAAGGCTTAGCAGAAAACTTTGTGCTGATATTAATAACCTGGAAGGGGCCATGGATATTATAATAACACCAACACTTAAATGCCCCAGAAATGACACATCCATTAGATGCACCAATTCTGGCACTTAGCGTTGGCTGTTCCTGCTTGCCCTGCTGTGTTGAAAAATGAAAAATCTATCCCACGACGATCCCCAACTCAGCTACATCCACATGGAGTGTTGAGTGGTGACATGAGTAATCGCTCAGCATGCCAACCGAAACACACTGACAATAGCTTGTGAATCCAGCTGCGGCGACGAGGGCTGATGTCACTAAGGTTATCGCAGTTCATAACCAATGAACTGTGGTAACATTGCTGACGTCACTCCTGGCAGCGTGAGAAATTTCACCCGACTACACATGTCACCAAAAGGACTTTTCTCTGTGTGTGTTTATTTCTTTTGACTATGGAGTTAGTTATGGAGGTGTCTGATAGAGACCTCTCATCACTAACTCCTGGGTTTGCATTACATTACACAGCTGACATCAATCCTAAAACCATTACCCCACTTGCGAACACACCAGGCCAAGCTGGAAGAGCCAAGGCTAAAAGCCAGAATTGGTGCATCTAATGGATGTGCCATTTCTGGGGGCGGCTGAATTCTGGTGTTATTAGTCTGGGATGGTGCCAATATCCATGACCCCTTCCCGGGCTATTAATATCTGCCCACAGCTCTCTGCTTAGCCTTTGCTGGGTATTAAAAATTGTGGGGTGGGCACGTCATTTTGTTCTTGTTTTGAATCCCCACTTTTTGATAACCAGTAAAGGCTAACTAGAAAGCTGTGAGCTGATATTAATAGCCTGAGAAGCTTCATGTTTATGCCCCCTTCCCAGACTATTAAGACCAGCTCTCAGATGTCTGCTTTCCCTCATCTGGTTAATAAAAATAAGGGGGGCCCACGTCATTTTTTTTTTCAATCATTTATTAGCTAAATACATGTACAGACAACTACGCATGCATAGCACTGCTATATCTCACTGACATATTTCTTAGTATCATCTATCGATCTATATCTGTATATAAGATAGTTTTATTAGTTGCAAAACTATATTGAAATGACAAAGAGGATTACTCTATGTTAAAGCTGATGTTAAAAACGAATAGCCTAACCTTGTCGTACTGATTCTAGGTGAGAAAAAATGCATGACACTCTTCTGACACTCTCCAACTTTTCTGGCTGAGAATCCCAGCTACTTTATATACTCGGATGTGTGTACCCTAAGCGCATGTGCGGATGATCCAGAAGTAACAGTGCATGTTTGCTGCGTCCAAAGTGCTGCCGTCTATTGAACACAGTTGAATCCTCATGTGATCACTGAACCGTGCAGATTCACCATGTCCAATACATTCTATTGGTGAAATTTCTCTTTCTGAGATGAAATTGACATGCTGCGGTCTGGATTGAAGTGCCGCCACATGTCTGTCTCCATGGGTGAGCCGCAGGCACCTGTGGATGCAGAGTGGGCATGGGATTTCTTGAAATCCCATCCTCTATGCTGTTAGGCTACGTTCACATTTGCATTGTGCGCCGCAGCGTCGGCGCCGCAACGCACAACGCAAACAAAAACGCAGCAAAACGCATGCACAATGCTGCGTTTTGCGCCGCATGCGTCCTTTTTTTGATTGATTTTGGACGCAGCAAAAATGCAACTTGCTGCGTCCAATGCGCCCGGACGTGGGCGCCGCAGGGAAGCATGCGGCGCAAAACGCAAGTGCGACGCATGTCTATGCGCCCCCATGTTAAATATAGGGGCGCATGACGCATGCGGCGACGCTGCGGCGCCCGACGCTGTGGCGCCGACCGCAAATGTGAACGTAGCCTAACATCTGGCTACTGCAGGTTGGACGCTGCACAAGTACGCAGCATTCTACCCGCAGAATTTACTGATAGTCTGCACAAACCCTAAGAGGCATATTCACAAGCTAGGTTTTTGTTAGGATAATTTTTTAGCTGAATCTGCTCTGCAATGTGCATCAAAAAACGCTTTTAATACAGTATGAATAAGTGTCCTATTACTCTCTGTGGGAAAGGAAAACCTCCTATAGTGCACATGGTGATGGCTTTTCATCAACCTGAGGAAAAATCAGCATGTCAACATACGGGGCATTTTGTCTGGTAAAAAAATTGAATGATTTTTTAAGAAGATTAGCCTCATACACAAAAACGTCATAATGGTAGCTATACACAAATTTAAGACACTGGCGCACCTGCCAACGTTTTTCTAGTTGAAGCCTTTTCAGCGGTTTTGCTGCCATTTTTGCAGCTCATTCAAACCTAATTTAAAGGGAATCTGTCACCCCATTTTAGGCCTATAAGCTGCGGGCACCGCCATCAGGGGCTTATTTACAATATTCTATAATGCTGTAGATAATCCCCTGATGTAACCTGTAAGATAAGAAAAACAAGTTAGCTTATACTCACCCAGGGGCGGTCCGGTCCGATGGGCGTGGCGGTCTGGGGTGACAGATTTTCTTTTAAAGTGAACTGGTTAGCAGTTTTGGCTGATATTTGACCACCACCTTTCAGGGCTTATCTACAGCATTCTATAATGCTGAGGATAAGCCAACGGTCTGACCTAAAAGAGAAGGAAAATAAGTTTTATTATACTCACCCGGGGAGAAGGTGTGGTGGTCCAGTGCGGTCTGGTCTAATGGGTGTCGCAAGTCCAGAACCAGTGCCTCCCATCTTCCGCCCTCCTGTTGCTTCATTGCTCCCCGGCATCGCGCTCCTGCGCAGGCATACTTATGTCTTATAGCAAAGTACTGCAGTGCGCAGATGCTAGGCCTCTCTGACCTTTCCCAGCGCCTGCGCTTTCAGGTCAGATCGGGGGCTTATCTACAGCATTATAGAATGCTGTATATCAGCCCTGAAAAGCGGTGGCCATGTCTTATATCAGCCAAAACTGCTGACTGGTTCCCTTTAAACTACAGTGTGGGCGATTTGTATGGCAACACCTGGGTGGGCCATGTATTATTATTATTATTTACTTATATAGCACCATTAATTCCATGGTACTGTACATGAGAAGGGGTTACATCAAAATACAAATATCACTTACAGTAAACAAAACTAACAATGACAGACTGATACAGAGGGAAGACGACCCTGCCCTTGCGGGCTTACATTCTACAGGATTATGGGGAAGGAGACAGTAGGTCGAGGGTTGCAGTAGCTCCGATGGTGTTGAGGTGTCCGTGTGGTCATTACAGGTTGTAAGCTTCTTTGAAGAGATGGGTTTTCAGGTCTCTTTTGAAGGATCCAAATGTGGTGGATAACCGGATGTGTTGAGGCACAGAATTCCAGATGATGGGGGATACTCGGGAGAAGTCTTGGAGGCGATTGGGTGAGGAGCGAATAAGCGTGGAGGAGAGGAGGTGGTCTTGGGAGGACCGGAGATTACGTGAGGGAAGATATTGAGAGATTAGTTTGGAAATATACGGAGGACAAAGGTTATGGATGGCTTTGTAGGTCAGTGTTAGTAGTTTAAACTGCATATGCTGGAAAATAGGGAGCCAGTGAAGAGATTTGCAAAGAGGGGGGAAGCAGGAATGTAGCGAGGAGAGAGATTAATTAGTCGGGCATCAGAGTTAAGGATAGACTGGAGGGGTGCAAGAGTGTTAGAAGATGATGATGAAATAAGGAACAGGGCATGCCAGCCAGAGGGGAACAAGCACATGCTTTCTGGCGGCTGCCCGGCACTAGAAGTCTTGTACCTGTGGAACGCAGAGCTCTCCGGCCTCCACAGGCGACCTTCAACCTGGTAAATTGACCTCCAGCTTTATACCTCTAAGCCTTGTACTATTATTGTTATATTTTACACTGACGGTAGCTCTTGGTATATTTTTTCTGTATATTTCTTGTAATTACCTACTGCACTCTTAAGGCAATTAAATCATAAATTAATTTTGGGCTGATCCTTTTATTCTGATTGCGAATCTTAGAATACCCGGCATGGGTAACAGGGCAGTCTCCCCGGCGGCCATTTGCTCTAGGTGCAGTTCCCTTATTGACCTGAGAGACGAAGGGGGCGCCGGAGAGCTGTGCCTGTGTAGTTACGTCACGGATTGGTGATGTGGGAGGAACCGGTTTCCTGTTTGTGGCACATTAGTTTCCCCCCTCCCATGTATTAATGTGCCACAAACAGGAAGTTGATATCACTAACCATTCCCATTTTATTTAGGTGTATACATGGCCCACCCTGGTGTATCCATATAAATGGCCCACCCTGTATAACTAGCGGAAACAACCTGAAGATTAAACATCCTATTTCTTCTCTGAGCCTTAAATAGGTTAAAAGAAGTAACAAAAGAATGAACGCTTGCACAGTGTCATTTTTACATTGCTCTTCATCATGTTCATTGCCGCATTTTTCAGGTGGGTTCTACTTGGAATCCACCTGAAAAACACGTCGTTTGCACATACCCTTAAAAAAGGCACAAAAACGACTTTACGCTTCCAAGGCAGATTTTTCTAGCACAAATCTCCACAATGGACTGTGTGAACATACCCTAAGAATATGTTGTTTCATGTATTTTTTTTCACAAGATGGGTCCAATTGATTGCAATGGATATACATAACAAGGCAGGTTTTTGTTTTTTGCCCTATGTGTTTGAAAACCACTTCAGTAGGTGATATTATAAATTTCTGTTCCTCAATGTCAGATTCTAGGGCTTTGAGATCCTCCATGTCCAATATTTTGTTTTTTTGGGAGATAAGCCACCTGCAGAAGGGCTCGGCAGCCGGCAGATGGTATCCTTCTGAGAAAATATGAACCTGATGCTACAAAATCATGTCAGTAGCATATTTATTAAAATAAAGTGGCAAACCCCTTTAAGTACAATATTTTAAAGATAAAGAAGGTTCAGTTTGTCTGGTAAACCACCAATTATTGTCTTCACATATTTGCAATGTGCCGGCAGATTGTCTGAGGTGAAGATGATAGAGAAGGTAGCTGTTTCCCATGGCAGCTCTTCCTTATAATAGCTACTGTTCTTGCCATCACTCCCGAACTGCATGCTGCGTGTGTGTAGATGGCAGATCATTACATTTTACACTGAGATTTCTTTCTTCAGGTAGATGAAACCTGAATACTTGGGTAAGACTTAAAGATTTGTTGCCTGTGTCTAGTTTCCCTACAGAACACAAATCTGTAACTAGAAAGTTCTAAAACTGCTGTATGGGGGTAGACAGATCCCAGAAGCTGTGCACACAGTGCCCTTGGAAATTTGCTGATGGGACCAAAATGTCCTTTTTTTTTCATATGATGTTAACTTAGGCAATGAAAACAGTACTGGTGTGTGTGATGAGTATAGCTTGTTTAATCAATATTTATGCAGAACTCTGGGGGCAATAATTGTCCAATAGTGGAACCTGTCATCAGGAATTTATACCCCAAGCTAAGGGCATGTATGGAACCTGTCAGCACGATTTTGTAGTGTAAAAGAATGGCGCTGTAATACTGATTACATTGATGCCCGTGGTGAAGAAATCTGCTTTGTTAGGTGGATTTCGGTGCACAGGAACAGGACTGTACACTGGGTCTTCTCCTCCTTGTCTGTGATCCCCGACCCCTCCGCCTGCCTCTTGTCTGTCTGTCTGACAGGTCACAACTGAGATTTCGGTGGAGGCAGGTCATTCACAGACTGGAGGCAGGTGGAGGGGATGAGATATTATGGACAGGGAGTAGAAGACCCCATGTACAGTCAAGCCTTTATGCACCGAATTCTAATTGGCAAAAAAAAAACTTCAAATGGTGATTAAAGAGGAACCACAAAGTGGATTTTTGTACCAAAGGTATCAATGTAATTAGAATTACCTTTGTTCCTTATTGCCTCAGAGTTTTTTTTTTTTTAATAGATTTTACACATTGTATATAAGTATTGTAAGATGGCCGCCGGATGAGTCCTGGAGGGGAGAATTTGTGTCATCGCGGTTATTAGCTGGTGTGATGTGAGCTCGAAGTATGCTCCAGCACATATAGTGCTGATAGAGTTGTTTGGGCCGCTTCGGGGCCAGGTTTTACGAGCAGTCATAAGAGATGGGTAGGAATGACCGCTCACATATCCACACCCCAGTGGCGTGGTTTGTATAATAAAATGGAGGCCAGTTGCCTCATTCAGTGTCTGTGGCTGGAGGTGTGGAGAACCCCCGATGTGTATGTGCTATAGACACTGACCAGAGCGGGTAGACCCGCATTGTTATATGGACTGTGTATTTGTTCCTGTTTGCTTTTCACCTTGTGCCGGAAAAGGCTGTTCATTTGTTTTGAGTATCCAGAGCGGTTTATGCAAATTTAATAAACTTGCATGGATATTTCCACAATACCACATCCTGTGCCTACCTCAACAGCAACCAAGTGAGTACAGACTCCTACAATTGGTTCTAGAAGCCTGGGCATGAATCCCAAGAGGCAGTGTGACTGCCGATACCGCATGTCGAGAGGGTGGCAGAACGGGAGAAATTGCCTCCAGGCCAGTGGGCGGAGGTTCTGACACCATATTTAACAGGTGAACCGCAGAAGGCCTATTATGACCTGACTTTGCAGGACGCTAAAGCGTATATGACGTTGAAAGCTGAGATCTTGGCGCGCTTAGAAGTGACTCTGACTGTCAGGGCGCAGCGAGTGCACCAGTGGGCCTATCACAGTGTCAAACCTCCCCGTTCCCAAATGTTTGACTTTCTGTACCTGGCCCAAAAGTGGTTGCAACCTGAATCTTCCTCTCCAGCACAGATGGTGGAGAGGGTCATTATCGACAAGTTAATACACTCCCTGCCGAGGCCGGTGCAATCCTGGCTTGCCCAGGGAGATCTGTCATGGTTCCCAATGGCAAGGGAACGTAAGAAACATATAAATAACGAACGAGCTCTCGGGTGATGGAAACTCAAGTTGACCGTGAGCTAAATCTACCACACAACTAATAGTAGCCAGGGAGCATACCTACGGCTTCCTAAATGCCACGCGCCAGCCAGAGGACTAACTAAGCCTGGTAGAGGAAGAAACAGACCTGGCTTACCTCTAGGGAAATACCCCAAAAGATGATAGCAGCCCCCCACATGTAATAACGGTGAAATAAGAGGAAAAGACATACACAGTATGAAAGTAGATTTAGCAAAGAGAGGTCCACTTACTAGATAGCAGAAGGATACAAAAGAGGACTTCACGGTCAACTGAAAACCCTTTCAAAAAACCATCCTGAAATTACTTTAAGACTCCTGTGTCAACTCATGACACAGGAGTGGCAATTTCAGCCCGCAAGAGCTTCCAGCTACAGAGAATTACAAAAACTGCAAACTGGACTAAAAATACAAAACAAAAGGACAAAGTCCACTTAGCTGATCAGCAGACTAGTAGCAGGAACATGCAACCGAAGGCTCTGGTTACAATGATGACCGGCAAGGAAATGACTGGAGAGCAAGGCTAAATAGGAAACTCCCAAACGCTGATGGAAGCAGGTGAACAGAAGCAGCAAAGTGCAAACAAGTCACCAGTACCACCAGCAACCACCAGGGGAGCCCAAAAAGCGGATACACAACAGTACCCTCCCCTTAAGGAGGGGGCACCGAACCCTCACAAGAACCGCCAGGGCGATCTGGATGAGCCCTATGAAAGGCACAAACCAAATCCGAGGCATGAACATCAGAGGCAGTTACCCAAGAATTATCTTCCTGACCATAGCCCTTCCATTTAACCAGATATTGAAGTCTCCGTCTGGAAATACGGGAGTCCAAGATCTTTTCTACCACGTACTCCAATTCACCCTCCACCAGCACAGGAGCAGGAGGTTCAGTAGAAGTAACCACCGGTACCTCATATCTCCGCAACAGCGACCGATGGAACACATTATGGATAGCGAAAGATGCCGGGAGGTCCAAACGAAAGGAGACAGGGTTAAGAATCTCCAAAATCCTATAAGGACCGATGAACCGAGGCTTAAATTTAGGAGAAGAAACCCTCATAGGGACAAAACGGGAAGACAACCACACCAAGTCCCCAACACGAAGGTGGGGGCCAACACGACGACGGCGGTTAGCAAACTGCTGAGTCCTCTCCTGGGACAATTCCAAATTATCCACCACTTGTCCCCAAATCTGATGCAACCGATCCACCACCGCATCCACTCCAGGACAATCCGAAGATTCAACCTGACCAGATGAAAAACACGGATGAAACCCTGAATTGCAAAAGAAAGGAGAAACCAAAGTGGCAGAACTAGCCCGATTATTAAGAGCAAACTCTGCCAACGGCAGAAAGGCAACCCAATCATCCTGATCCGCAGACACAAAACACCTCAAATAAGTCTCCAAAGTTTGATTAGTTCGTTCCGTCTGGCCATTGGTCTGAGGATGGAATGCAGACGAAAAAGACAAATCAATGCCCAACCTGGCACAGACTGCCCGCCAAAATCTAGACACGAACTGGGTACCCCTGTCAGAAACGATGTTTTCCGGAATACCATGCAGGCGAACCACATTTTGAAAAAACAGAGGGACCAACTCAGATGAGGAAGGCAACTTAGGCAATGGCACCAAATGAACCATTTTAGAAAAACGGTCACACACCACCCAAATGACAGACATCTTCTGAGAAACAGGGAGGTCCGAGATAAAGTCCATAGAGATGTGCGTCCAAGGCCTCTTCGGAATAGGCAAGGGCAACAACAACCCACTAGCCCTAGAACAACAAGGCTTGGCCCGAGCACACACATCGCAAGACTGCACAAAAACACGCACATCTCGAGACAGGGAAGGCCACCAGAAGGATCTAGCCACCAAATCTCTGGTGCCAAAAATTCCCGGATGACCTGCCAGAGTAGAAGAATGAACTTCCGAGATGACTCTAGTGGTCCACTCGTCAGGAACAAACAGTCTACCAGACGGACAACGATCAGGTCTATCCGCCTGAAATTCTTGCAAAGCACGTCGCAAATCAGGAGAGACAGCAGACAAAACCACTCCATCCTTAAGGACACCAGCAGGTTCAGAATTCCCAGGAGAGTCAGGCTCAAAACTCCTAGAAAGAGCATCAGCCTTCACATTCCTAGAACCCGGTAAGTACGAGACCACAAAATTAAACCGGGAAAAGAACAACGACCAACGTGCCTGTCTAGGATTCAGGCGCCTGGCAGACTCCAAATAAATTAAATTCTTGTGATCAGTCAAAACTACCACCTGATGTTTGGCACCCTCAAGCCAATGACGCCACTCCTCAAATGCCCACTTCATGGCCAAAAGCTCCCGATTACCAACATCATAGTTTCGCTCGGCGGCCGAAAATTTTTGCGAAAAGAACGCACAAGGTCTCATCACTGAGCAGTCGGGACTTTTCTGCGACAAAACCGCCCCCGCTCCAATCTCGGAAGCATCGACCTCAACCTGAAAGGGAAGGGAAACATCAGGCTGGCGCAACACAGGGGCAGACAAAAAGCGGCGCTTAAGCTCCCGAAAGGCCTCCACGGCAGCAGGGGACCAATTGGCAACATCAGCACCCTTTTTAGTCAAATCCGTCAGAGGTTTAGCAACGCCAGAAAAACCAGCTATAAATCGATGATAAAAATTAGCAAAGCCCAAGAATTTCTGGAGACTCTTCAGAGAAGTAGGCTGCGTCCAGTCGTAAATAGCCCGAACCTTGACAGGGTCCATCTCAATAGAAGAAGGGGAAAAAATGTACCCCAAAAAGGAAATTTTTTGAACCCCAAAAACACACTTTAAACCCTTTACACACAAAGAATTCTCCCGCAAAACCTGAAAAACCCTCCTGACCTGCTGAACATGAGACTCCCAGTCATCAGAAAAAATCAAAATATCATCCAAGTACACTATCATAAATTTATCCAAATATTCACGGAAAATATCATGCATTAAGGACTGAAAGACAGAAGGATACAAAAGAGGACTTCACGGTCAACTGAAAACCCTTTCAAAAAACCATCCTGAAATTACTTTAAGACTCCTGTGTCAACTCATGACACAGGAGTGGCAATTTCAGCCCGCAAGAGCTTCCAGCTACAGAGAATTACAAAAACTGCAAACTGGACTAAAGATACAAAACAAAAGGACAAAGTCCACTTAGCTGATCAGCAGACTAGTAGCAGGAACATGCAACCGAAGGCTCTGGTTACAATGATGACCGGCAAGGAAATGACTGGAGAGCAAGGCTAAATAGGAAACTCCCAAACGCTGATGGAAGCAGGTGAACAGAAGCAGCAAAGTGCAAACAAGTCACCAGTACCACCAGCAACCACCAGGGGAGCCCAAAAAGCGGATACACAACAGAGATCCCAGTAATGCTGATGACCTAGTGAGCCTGGTGGAGAGTTACCAGGCGTCAAGAGTTCCGTGAGAAAGCAAGGGGGCAGAGCCTCCCTGGACTGGGGTTCCCAAAGCAGGGCTGACACCCAAAAGAGGGAAGCTAGAGCCACACCTGGGGGCGGGCAAGATACCAGAGTTAGTGCCCAAGGTCCCTTCCCATAGTGTAATTTGTTGGAGGTATCATACCCCTGGCAACATAGCGGCCCATTGTCCCATGACCATCGAGCCAATGTACTGCAGCACAGGATGGCGCTGCTCATATTTTGCATACCCTGCCTGCAGTGCTGTCCCTCATACAGGGGAGGGGCTGCAAGCATGTCCCGTAACAGTAAATGGGGTGCAAGTGACTGGTCTACTGGACTCAGGGAGTTTGGTAACCTTAGTAAGTGCTACCATTCCCCATCGGCTGATTCCTGGAAAAATAGTGGGCGTCTGCTGTATCCATGGCAACGCTAAATACTATCCTGTGGCTCAAGTGGTCAATAACACAAACTATGGCATAGAGTCCCATGAGGGCGGGACTTTGTATTGTTTTGGGACTGGTGGAGAGGTTTAACAAAGATGCAAGAGAGGATTGCCAACGTGATGCCTTGTGGCTCAGGATACCCAGTCCAGGGTGTATAATAGGTCAACCAGGGTAAGACAGTTGAGCCCAGGGGATCGAGTACTTGTGCTGGTACCCATTGTAGAGACCAAATTCCTGGCCAAGTGACAGGGTCCCTGTGAGGTGGTGGAAAAAGTTGGTGAGGTCAACTGCAAAATCAGCCAACCGGGGAAACGGAAGCCCTACCAGGTGTACCATGTGAACCTGATCAAGCCATGGCAGGAAAAGAGAACCCATGGAAGCTGCTGTCTGAAGGCCAAGTCTGATGTCGTTGAGGAAACTGTTAGGGTGGTAGATACCTTTTCGCACTCACAGAAGCAGAAGTGTCAACAGTTGTTTCAGCGCAACAGAGACCTGTTCTCAGATCTTCCAGGATGTACAAAGGTCATAGAGCATGACGTCGTGACGGAGCCTCATGTCCGAGTCAACTGAAAGCCATACCTAATTCCCGAAGCACGCCGAGAAGGTATCTCCAGGGAGGTCAAGCGGATGCCGAGTCCTGGAGGGGCGATAGTGTCATTGCGGCTTTTAACTGGTGTGATGTGATCTCTGAAGTATGCTCCATATAGTGCTGAGAGAGTTGTTTGGGCCGCTCCAGGGCCAGGTTTTACGAGTGGTCATAAGAGATGGGTGGGAATGGCCGCTCACATATCCCCACCGCAGGGGCGTGGTTTGGATAATAAAATGGAGGCCAGTTGCCTCATTCAGTGTCTGTGGCTGGAGGTGTGGAGACCTCCCATGTGTGTGTGCTATAGACACTGCCCAAAGTGGGTGGACCCGCCTTGTTATATGGACTGTGTATTTGTACCTGTTTGCTTTTCAACTTGTGCCTGAAAAGGCTGTTCATTTGTTTTGAGTATCCAGAGCGGTTTGTGCAACTTTAATAAACTTGCTTGGACATTTCCACAATACCGCATCCTGTGCCTACCTCAACAGCAACCAAGTGTGTACAGACTCCTACAGTATGTACTTGTGTCATATTAATATCATTCAAAAACAGTGTGGATCTTGTTGGGACTGAAAGCCTCAACAGAGAGATTAGTCACCGTTCTGGAGAAAGTTCAGTTTTCTAGGCCTCACTAGTAGGGCGCCATAACAGGAAACCCTAGAAGTGCATATGGCCTTTACGGCAGCTCATTCTGCTTCCAATTTCCTAGGCAGACATGCAAACCCTAACAGATCAAAAATGTGGCATGTTTCACATCTACTCAGTAGTTCACTATTTCTGCGGAGTCGCGGCGATTCATCAACCATAGGATAGCTTTGAAATGCTCACTTTACGCATGTGGCTATGCCCACCATGCGTAAAGTGAGCGCTTCATGTGCGGATGGTACCCGGGTCTGGAAGAGAGGAGACTCTGCTCCAGGCCCTTGCGAACCATATTTCTGTTTTTAAAAAAAAAAAAAAGAGAATTAAAATAGAAAATAGGGATATACTTAACTTCCGATGCCCCCCGGAGTCCTCCCGCCTCTCAGTGGTGCACGCGGCGGCTTCCGTTCCCAGGGATGCATTGCACAAATCACCTGGGATGAGGTCGCGGTTACGCGACCGTGACATCACAAAGGTCCTTCACGCAAAGCATCCCTGGGAACGGAACGTACCGGGAGCCCCGCTGAGGAGATTGAGGGCCGTCGGAAGGTGAGAATAATCATATTTTTTAAATTATTTTTAGCATTTCTGTAACGTGGGCACATAGCCTCACTGTGACTAAGTCACCAGACAAAATGAGGGATCAGGGACCTGCATTATAGAGATAGATGTGTGTCCTAACTCTGGCACAAGCACAATTTACCAGTAGACCGGTATGAAGATATGCCATGGTTGTCCTGTCACACATGATGTGTACGGCTCATTGTATGGCAGCTCGTGTTCCTCTGCATAGCCTTGTTGTCATATGTATGAGGTCTTGGTTAATCGCGTCAGAGTTGCCCCAGGCCTTTCTTGTCCCTGCGGTTTGCAGAAGCCTTGAAACAACCTTCAGGAGTTGAATGTAGAAGTGTTCTGCCTGAGAGATCACACTGGCCATCCACCTGATTTCTCATATATTCACTATATACAGATGGGCTGGGTAAGGCTCAGTTTGTTCAGAGGTTGCCTGGGAATTCTTCTTTTACAGGCAGCTCAGTACTTTGATTTCTGAATGTCACATTGTTGTGTAGACCTTCATGTGAGCTACTCTTTTTTTCCTCCTACATGGCCCATCAATCAGCGTAATGCACATACATTCACAGAGGGAAAGCGTTAGCTCTGTGACATTAACGTTAACTGCGCACTATCATCTAACAGTTGAAGTGGCCTGCTTTGCATGGAAATCACAGGGTGGCAGTCTCTCATCTAGCGGGGGCATACTCCCCCACAAACCTAGGCTGTGTCTCATGTCATTCTCTGGTGTCTGCAGAGAAGACTGACCTGGGCTCTGCTCTAGCTGTGTATGTGCTCTGGATAGAAAATATAAACTTGGTCAGTTTAATAATAGCAGTTCTTTATCAGTGGAAGGTACCGTATCTTATGATCTGTGGGAGGAGCACTAAGAACAATGTATAGACTTTCTCAGGTGCATAATTACATGGATTATTTTTAACTTGGTGTAGGTGGGAATGAATGGCCGGTAATTATTTATTTATTTATTTATTTTTACAAAAAACTGTCAGAATAAATATAATGGATTCCCAGACGTGAGCTTAAAACTATGTACATCAGCAGCTATAGGTGTGCCAGTAAAGCTGTGATTTGTGAGAAAAGGCAGTCTGAGATGCTTCCTTTATTGCCTGGGGAGGGAACCAGCATGGACGCATCGCTGGGACCCCACCATTTATCCACTATCAGAGATTGATTATAGCTGCATATAAGCTCAGACTCATATTGAAGGCCAGAACAATGTCCCAGCCCCTATATATACCACTACCAATACGTCATAAACACACATAGGAGGACAACCGGAGCGTTTTTAATAAAAATACAAAATTTATTGAGAACATGTATTAAAATCCTACAACACACTTAAAAAACACCAAGTGAAAAAACACCATAGGATATACACAGTAACCTTATGATATGATTGCTAGCAGAAAATACCCTAGCACTGCATGGTTACTTCTAACATTAGAGTACAGGAGCTATGGCTTTGTACCAAGCTCCCCCACAAACACAGGCCATGAGGTGGCAACAGTAATACGTCTATCAAAAATGATGCCTGATCAGGCTTATTAAAATATAACTGTGACACAACAATGAGCCGGAAATGGGGGATTAAACTATGAAGGTGCCCAGGGGGCAGCGCCTAATTCGGGGATATCCAGTACCTGGTAAGTTTGGGGCTATGGGTGGTACCCGGACGGGAAGTGCCTTTTTTCACGCCAGTTGGCAGCGCACATACGCCTCCCTAGGGACCTTCATAGTTTAATCCCCCATTTCCGGCTCATTGTTGTGTCAGTTATATTTTAATAAGCCTGATTAGGCATAATTTTTGAGCCTACATAGCGTTAACCGGACTGCCTTACACCGCGGCATAACGTGGTGTGAGGCAGTCCGTTAACGCTGCCATTTGCGTTTTTTCATTTAAGACAAATTAAGTAAAGATAATAATACCAAAGAATTTGTGTTTGCAATCATTTTCAGGAAGAAACTGAGTATTATCTGACAGAATTGCAGGGGTGTGAATACTTTTGGCCATGACTGTATATAGTAATAAATAGTACTATATAGTATAGTACTATAGTATTTTTTACTTAATTGAATTCGTCTCAGTGCGCAAAAAAAAAAATCACATTTGTGCGCGCATCCTAGAACAGTCGAGCACTGATCAGCAACACATCACTGATCGACCTCCAGCTGTGTGAAGAGTAAAAAAAAATAATTTTGAGTAGTTGATGGGATTAGATTTTTTTATCTCAAGTAAATAAAAAAGTTTCCACCAAACACACACACACACACACACACACACACACACACACACACACACACACACACCCACACCCGCACACACCTGTGTTGCTTATTTTACACACAAACACATGTGAAAAAATGTATTTCCGCTCATCACAAACCCGATATTCAGCGAAGGAGGCAAACTCCTTCATTGCCTCCGAAACTGAGAGTGAAGGCCAGGATCCCACCATCCTTTATTTTTCCGATTCATTCAACCAGCACCCACTGTTGCTGACACCATATGGACCTCACCCACCGAAGACTGAGCCAAATATTACTGATTTTGTGGCGCAATCAGGAATCCAATTTGTCACCACCAGCCTCTCAAAAATAGACTTTTTCAAAGTCATTTTCTCTGAGAATTTTGTAAACCTCATGGTGGCCGAAACAAATGTGTACATCAAGCAATTTTTGTCACAAAACTGCCCTTCATAATTTTCTAACTGGACCCCTGTAGCCGCAAAAGAAATGACATTTTGGGGCCTGGTTCTTCATATGGGGATAGTGAAGAAATCAGAACTTCGGCAATATTGGAGTGTTGACGTTTTGTATAACACTTCAGTGTTCTGCATGGCCATGACCCGTAAATGTTTTGAGACTATCCATAAATGTTTGCATTATTATGATTCTGCACGGTGTCCTCCCCAAGATGACTCCAACATTGTTAGACTTTTCAAAGTTCGGCTGGTCATTGAGCACTTCAGCAACAAGTTTGCTGAGGAGTACATGCCCCAAAGGGACATCTGTGTAATAAACTTAGTGATAAGTGCAGTGGAGATCAGTATCATGAGTCAGAAAAGAGGCCGAGAGACAACAGGTTAAGAGTTCAAGAATATTTATGATGGTATGCAGGTAAACAGCTATGACACAGCAGGTTAGTAGCAGACAGAGCTGGATAGGCAGTAAGCACGTGTACAGACCTTGGAAGTCCAAGTATGTCAGGTCCAGAGACCTGGAGACCAGACCAGGCCTCCTAGCAGGGAGCAGTCCAGCAACAGAGATGAGTGCAGCGCAGATCCAGGGAAACAAGTCTTACAACGAAGAGACGTAGATCCGGAGACAGACGGGGTATCCCAAAGTAACGAAGAAACCAGCAAGATAGCAGTTCTTCCAGCTTGATCACAAGTCAGGAACAAGATACTCAAGCAATGAGTAATATACAGAGCTCCCTTATATACACCACAGACAGGAACAGGAAAAGTCTGACAGGAAGCAAGATGGCCCCCGTGAGGCCAGTGACTCCATCCTGGGTAAGGGCAAAAGTAACTACATCTGTTTCTGTCTGCTGTTGCCCTCAGTTCACAGTCCAAGTCCTTCCATTACTACCTTCTTAAAAGACGTCTTCTGGACGATCTTAAGTCTGGTTTATTGGGGTATCTGCTGTGAAACAGTCTGATCAGATGAGGAGCGTGGATGTTTTCCAGAGGTTCCCAGGAATTTTCTTCAGCCGAGTGTCCCTGCCATTTCACCAGATATTGAAGACGTCTCCTATGAATCCGTGAATCCAAGATTTTCTCCACAACGAATTCCTCTTTCCCGTCAATAAGGACTGGATCAGGAGGAGCAGAGGTGCGTCCGGGAAAAGAATTAGGCACTGCTGGTTTAAGCAGGGAAACATGAAAAACAGGATGAATTCTTAAAGAGTTAGGCAACTTGAGTCGACAGGCTACAGGATTCACACTATCGCTGATCTTATATGGGCCAACATATTTTTGCCCCAACTTGGAAGTCGGAATTCTGAGTTTCAAGTTTTTTGTTGAGAGCCAGACCATGTCTCCTACCTTGTATGTTGATGCTGGCTTACGGAATCTGTCTGCTGCCTTCTTGAATCTTTCCTGTGCTGAAACTAAGGTGTTTTTTAGAACGTCCAAATTTTGCTGTAAAGATGCAATGCGGTCAGCAACCGCAGGTACAGACATGTCTATGGGAAGTCGAGGGAGAATACTGGGATGATATCCCTTATTAGCAAAGAATGGAGATAATTTGGTGGAAGCATTCTGAGAGTTGTTATACGTGAACTCGGCCAACGGCAGTAGACTCACCCAATCGTCTTGAAGATGACACACGTAGCAACGCAGATACTGCTCCAAGGTTTGGTTGGTTCGCTCTGTTTGGCCGTTAGACTGTGGATGAAAGGCAGATGATAATTTTACTTTGATGTCCAGAGCAGCACAGAAGCTTTGTAAGAACCGTGAGGTGAATTGAACCCCACGATCAGATATTACTTCATCCGGAGCTCCGTGTAAACAAAAAACATTTTGCACAACCAGATCCGCTGTTTGCTTAGCTGTTGGGACACCAGCACAGGGAATAAAATGAGCAGCTTTAGTCAACCGGTCAACTACTACAAGAATCGTGGTTTTTCCCTGTGACAAAGGCAACTCCACAATAAAATCCATTGAAATCGAGCCCCAGGGACAAGATGGAACAGGCAGAGGTTGCAACAGTCCAGTAGGTGAAGAACGAGGAACTTTTGACCTGGCACATACCTCACATGATGAGATGTACCGAAGAACATCTTTCCGAAAAGTCGGCCACCAGAAAAAATGAGACAGAAATTCCTGAGTCTTCTGGACTCCCCTATGACCGGCAAACTTAGAGTCATGCATTAATTTCAACACACTCACTTTTACTGTTTCTGGGATATACAGACGCTGTCCTTGAAACCAAAGTCCATTCTTGAAAGTCAGATTTACCTGAGTGGGTGATTGACTCAAAAGCAAATCCGCAGCATAAGCTTCCTTAATCTCAGTTAGAAGATCCTGATTATGCAAGACGCTTACAAAGTTTTTCTCAGATAGAATGGTCCTTGAAGATGAAGCTGAAGTTGCTTCATCTGAATGAATCCTGGATAGTGCATCAGCCTTCTTATTACGCGAGCCCGGCCTATAGGAAATGACAAAATCAAATTGATTAAGAAAAAGATTTCACCAAGCCTGTCTAGGTTTGACATCTTGCCGACCTCATGAATTAGAGATTCCGATGATCCGTGAGTATAACAATCTGTTGGGATGCTCCTTGTAACAGATGTCTCTATTCCTTAAATGCGGTTATGATGGCTAACCGTTCCTTATTGCCAACGTCGTAATTCCTTTCTGCGGGTGACAATTTTTGCAAGAGATCTTTCTCGCCTGTTCTTTGCGAGAGTATGGCTCCTACAGCACAGTCCGAGGCATCCACTTCCACTATGAAGGCCTTGTCTGGGTCAGGGTGGACAAGAATGGGAGCTGTCGTAAATTTAGAATTCAACGTAGAAAATGCTGTTTGAGCTTGAGGAGACCAGACAAATGGCGTCTTCTTCTGAGTTAACTGAATTATGGGCGCAACAATCGCTGAAAATGTTTTAATAAAGCGTCTGTAAAAATTGGCGAATCCGATGAATCGCTGTACTTCCTTCACCGATTTGGGAGTTGGCCACTCCTGAATGGCTTGTGTCTTGCTTGCGTCCATACTGAGACCCTGGGGAGAAATAACATATCCCAAGAATTGAATTTCTGTTTTGTGAAACTCACATTTCTCCAGTTTGATGTATAAATGATTCTGCCGTAGACTATCCAAAACCATTTTCACGTGTCGCTGATGGTCCTCGATATTGCTGGAAAAAATCAAAATGTCATCCAAATAAATCACAACAAAAATATTGAGTATATCCCTGAAAACATCATTCGCCAAATGCTGGAATGTAGCCGGTGCGTTACGAAGGCCGAAAGACATAACGAGGTACTCAAAATGTCCATAACGTGACCGAAAAGCCGTTTTCCACTCATCGCCAGGACAAATCCGTACTTGATTGTACGCTCCACGAAGATCCAATTTTGTGAAGATTTTGGCATGTCGCACTCTCTCAAGTAATTCGGGAATTAGTGGAAGTGGATAAGAGTTCCTGATTGTGATTTTGTTGAGCTCCCGGTAATCAATGCATGGTCGGAGAGAGCCATCTTTCTTTTTGACAAAGAAGATTGGAGCACCTGCTGGGGAGGAAGATGGTCGTATAAACCCCTTAGCTAGTTTTTCATCTATGTACTCCTTGAGAGCTTTTCATTCTGGCCCAGACAATGGATAAATACTCCCAAAAGGAATCGCGGCACCAGGCAATAATTCCACGGGACAGTCATATGGCCGATGTGGCGGTAATTTATCCGCATTTTTCTTGTCTCACACATCACTAAAATCCCGATACTCTACTGGCAATGTCGAGTCGACCGTGACTGCTGTCTTCACTGGAGCCAGCTCTCCGGACAACGCTGATTCATTTGGAAACTGTAATTCCTTTGTTGTCCAATTGATAGTCGGATTCCGCAGCCGCAACAAGGGCAAACCTAAAATAATAGGAAAATTAGCAGAAGAAATCAACAAAAAGGACATATTTTCTGAATGATCCGCGCCCATACAGATCTTTAATGGGACTATTTCGAGTTTCACAGGCCCAGATATTAGTGGAGACCCGTCCACGGTTTCCATAAACACCGGAGAGTCTCTTTTTGGTGAGCGTATGCCATGTTTTTCAGCAAAAGAGATGTCCATAAGATTGCTGCAAGCTCCAGAGTCTGTCATGGCGGAGCAGGTGATCCAGCAGGAACACACCCAAATTTTGATGGAAACGCAAGAGAGCGAATCCCTCCTCGCCGTGGTAGAACTTACGAAAAGTAAAGCTATATCCACAGGTGATGGTGTTACCGATGAATCATCAGGAAAATCACAGTTTTCAGCAGATATTTCCTGTCTGTGCGGAAGAGAACACACTGAAGATACATCCGAAAATTCAAGTCCAGTTACCGTAGCTGCGAACTTGCGATTTTTCCCGGGGCACACTGAAATATAGTGACCCGATTTACCGCAGTAAAAACATAAATTCTCCTTAAAACGATATTCCTTACGTGCATCGATGGGTTTCCTCCGTACTGCGTCAACCTGCATAGGTTCCAGCTCTGTCTGAGATAAAGTCTTAGTCAGCGCCTCCTTGGTGGATGGAAAAGCCATAAAATTATTACGATTAGCATCGGCCCATTTTTCTTGACGACGTTCGGTAAGCCGAATATCAACCTGAATGCAATGATGTATAAAGTCAGCCAAGTTAGTAGGTGATTCACCTCGAGCTAGTTCATCTTTGATGGAAGCAGATAAACCTGTACTGAATACTGCATATTTCGCTGAATCGCACCATGTAGTATCCAGCACCCATTTCCAAAACTCCATTGGGTATTCCACGACAGGACGCTTCCCTTGATGTAGTGTCAGTAATGCGGTTTCAGCTGTGATACTCCGATTTAGGGTCATCAAACATTTGACACATTGTTGCAGTAAAGTCTTTCAGAGAATTCAAGCACACATCATTAGTCTCAATCAGAGGATTAGCCCAGGCTAAAGCCCCCGTCTCATAGCGAGATCGCTAGCGAGATCGCTGCTGAGTCACTAGTTTTGTGACGCAACAGCGACCTCCATAGCGATCTCGCTATGTGTGACACGTACCAGCGATCAGGCCCCTGCTGCGAGATCGCTGGTCGTGTCAGAATGGCCTGGACCTTTTTTTGGTCGTTGAGGCCCCGCTGACATCGCTGAATCGGTGTGTGTGACACCGATCCAGCGATGTCTTCACTGGTAACCAGGGTAAACATCGGGTTACTAAGCGCAGGGCCGCGCTTAGTAACCCGATGTTTACCCTGGTTACCAGCGTAAATGTAAAAAAAAACAAACAGTACATACTCGCCTTCTGATGTCCGTCAGGTCCCTTGCCGTCTGCTTCCTGCTCTCACTGACTCCCGGCCGTACAGTGAGAAGTGAGAGCACAGCAGTGACGTCACCGCTGCGCTCTGCTCTCGCTGTACGGCGGCTCAGTCAGAGAGCAGGAAGCAGACGGCAAGGGACCTGGACACCGAAAGGCGAGTATGTACTGTTTGTTTTTTTTGGTAACCAGGGTAAACATCGGGTTACTAAGCGCGGCCCTGCGCTTAGTAACCCGATGTTTACCCTGGTTACCGGGTGCTGCAGGGGGACTTCGGCATCGTTGAAGACAGTTTCAACGATGCCGAAGTCGTTCCCCTGATCGTTGGTCGCTGGAGAGAGCTGTCTGTGTGACAGCTCCCCAGCGACCACACAACGACTTACCAACGATCACGGCCAGGTCGTATCGCTGGTCGTGATCGTTGGTAAATCGCTATGTGAGACGGGGCCTTAACGCTTTGTTTGTTAGCAACATAATTATGGTCAACACTTTATCCCGATCAGTTGCAAACTGGGCCGCACGTGCAGAGAAATACAGCTGACATTGATTCAAAAACCCCCGAAATTTCTCTCTTTCACCACAAAACCTGAATGGTGGGAGTTTAGGAAAAGCCGGACCAGGAGCTGGGATTGGAGCAGATACCATGGTTGCAGCTGTAGTCTCCACATTTGAAAGTCGAGATGCTAAGGCCTGAATAGACGTATCGGCCACATTCGCATTATGATTAGTTTGCGATTCTAATGTCCCAAGTTTAGTTTTTATAGCCTGCAGCTCCCCATGAAGTCCAGAGACAAATGAGCAAAGTTTTTTCATTCGCACCTCCATAGAATCTGACCCAGAGATCTCCATTTTTTTGGGCTTGAGTATTCTGTAATAAACTTAGTGATAAGTGCAGTGGAGATCAGTATCATGGGTCAGAAAAGAGGCCGAGAGACAACAGGTTAAGAGTTCAAGAATATTTATGATGGTATGCAGGTAAACAGCTATGACACAGCAGGTTAGTAGCAGACAGAGCTGGATAGGCAGTAAGCACGTGTACAGACCTTGGAAGTCCAAGTATGTCAGGTCCAGAGACCTGGAGACCAGACCAGGCCTCCTATCAGGGAGCAGTCCAGCAGCAGAGATGAGTGCAGCGCAGATCCAGGGAAACAAGTCTTACAACGAAGAGACGTAGATCCAGAGACAGATGGGGTATCCCAAAGTAACGAAGAAACCAGCAAGATAGCAGTTCTTCCAGCTTGATCACAAGTCAGGAACAAGATACTCAAGCAATGAGTAATATACAGAGCTCCCTTATATACACCACAGACAGGAACAGGGAAAGTCTGACCGGAAGCAAGATGGCCCCCGTGAGCTCAGTGACTCCATCTTAGGTAAGGGCAAAAGTAACTGAACTGAGGGCAACAGCAGACAGAAACAGATGTACAGTCCAAGTCCTTACAATCTGCCTGGATGAGTCCCTAATCCATTTCAAGAGGAGACTCAAATTCTGGCAACACCTGCCCAGTTAGAGGGCCAGATATGGAATTAAGCTGTACAAACTGTGGGAGAGTACCTCAGGGTACACCAAGAAGTTTAGGGTTTATGAAGAAAAGGGATTGAACCCACTCAGGACACTCAGTTTACATTGGCTGTAAGCCATAATCATCAACATTAACAGAAATAAACACTTGAAATAGAGCACACTGTTTGTAATCACTATATAATATACGAGTTTCACTTTTTGTGTTGAAGAACTGAAATAAATGAACTTTTTGATGTTATTCTAATTTTGTGAGATTCACCTATATATACTGTTCAGCTACACGTTTGAGTGCCAATTTTTTTTCTATCACACTTATATTGAGACTTGTTTGTCACCAGTAAATTTCAGCTCCTTCCAAAATGCTCCCTTTCTTTGCACACATCAGTCATCACATGTGTCATCAGGTTTCGGAATGACATGAACACTCTGTGTATACTTCTTCTTGTATTCTTTGATCTTTTACATATTTTTCTGCCACCACAATAGTTATTCTCTTGATTCAGTTAGGCTACGTTCACATTTGCGTTGTGCGCCGCAGCGTCGGCGCCGCAACGCACAACGCAAACAAAAACGCAGCAAAACGCATGCACAATGCTGCGTTTTGCGCCGCATGCATCCTTTTTTTAATTGATTTTGGACGCAGCAAAAATGCAACTTGCTGCGTCCTCTGCGCCCGGACGCGGGCGCTGCAGGGACGCATGCGGCGCAAAACGCAAGTGCGACGCATGTCCATGCGCCCCCATGTTAAATATAGGGGCGCATGACTCATGCGGCGACGCTGCGGCGCCCGACGCTGCGGCGCAGACCGCAAATGTGAATTTAGACTAATGCAGTTGCAGGGCTGTGGTAATGTATTTTACCAGTAGATGGCACTGCTGTTTTCTTGTTTATAGATCTGTATTTACAAGATTATGTGTGCTGAGCATTAGCTTTTGTGACCGGTGATGGAAAACCCTCCATTAATAGAAGTCTTGTCTCTGTAGTTAAATATGTGAGATTTTTTTTTTGTATTGACTGTTGTGTTTTTTTTTAATGAGTTTACCTAGCAAATTATAATAAATTACAATTGTTTAAATATTTCTCTGCTAGAAATGTCATTGTTGACATGACCTGAACTCCAAAATATTACCAAACGCAATATTGTAGGCTCAGCCCATGTTTGAGCTACTTGGACTGGTGATGATCATTACATATTCTCCAGCACTTTATATTTCAGAGGTTACAAGTAGAGGCACAGTCAGATGCCATTATTCTGCAGTTTAGCCACAATAAGTGAAGTCTTAAGGTACCGTCACATTAAGCGACGCTGCAGCGATATAGACAACGATGCCGATCGCTGCAGCGTCACTGTTTCGTCGTCATGTGGTCGCTGGAGAGTTGTCACACAGACAGCTCTCCAGCGACCAACGATGCCGAAGTCCCCGGGTAACCAGGGTAAACATTGGGTTACTAAGCGCTGACACAGTGCAGGGAAGCGGACGCCGGGGGACGCGACAGACATCAGAAGGTGAGTATGCAGTGTTTGGGGTTTTTTACATTTACACTGGTAACCAGGGTAAACATTGGGTTACTAAGCGCGGCCCTGCGCTTAGTAACCCGATGTTTACCCTGGTTACAAGCGAACACATCGCTGGATCGGTGTCACACACACACCGATCCAGCTATGTCAGCGGGTGATCCAGCGACGAAATAAGGTGCTGGCCTTCTAGCTCCGACCAGCGATATCACAGCGGGATCCTGATCGCTGCTGCGTGTCAAACACACCGATATCGCTATCCAGGACGCTGCAACGTCACGGATCGCTATCGTTATCATTGTTAAGTTGTTCAGTGTGAAGGTACCTTTAGCTAAGGCCACGTTTACCCGATCTTTGCTGATAAACTGCAGTTGATTGTCTACATGTAAACTGATCTACGGTCATTTAATAACCTGTTTAGACAAGTCTACTGCACTTCTATTGTTAATATGAGAGTTCTGTTCACATAAAACACAAGTTGGAGACAGCACATTTCCTGGTTACACAGGACAATGTACTACCTAGAGCAATGATTTTAGATAAGTTCAGCCAACAATTCAGCTTTTTGCTTGTTTGTCAGATGATTGCTTCCCTGTGTAGACAGGGCAATAATGAGACCAGCAGTGCTGTGGACGTCCACTTATATTGGACTATCTAAACGAGCCCTTCATTTTTCTCTGGTAATACAGAGCATGAACGGCTGGTGGGAGTGTTCATCGGCCGCCGCCTGCGCTATAGCTAAATAAAAAATCTGGTGTGGGTTCCCCTGTTTTTTCTATAACCAGCCAGGCAAAACTGACAGCTGGGGTCTGCAACCCTCAGCTGTCAGCTTCAACAAGGTTGTTTATCAAGAACAGAGGGGTCCCCATGCTTTTTTTTTAAATTATTAAAAAAAATAATAAAAAAAAAAACACCGCATGGAGTCCCCACATTTTTGACAATGAGCCTTGTTAAAGCAGACATCTGGGGGCTGGTATTCTCAGGCTGGTAGGTGGCCATTGATATAGCCCCCCCCAGCCTAAAAATAGCATCCCGCAGCCACCCAGAAAATGCACATCTATTAGATGCCCCGATTCCGGCGCTTTACCCAGCTCTTCCCACTTGCCCTGTAGTGGTGGCAAGTGGGATTCATATTTGTGGGGTTGTTGTCACCTTTGTATTGTCTGGTGACATCAAACCCAGGGATTAGTTACCATTACTAATTTGGATTAGTTTTCTCTATTAAGTTCCATTTATATTTAAAAATAATAAACACAGTTATACTCACCTAGCACCTAATTCCATTGAATCTCCATTTCCTGTAAGAAAACTAAAATGAAATAACAACAATATCGCTCACCTGTCTGTTGTTCTGTCCCATGCTGTAATCCATGTCTGAGGGATAAATAGTTTTCAACCTGGACGGTGCCAAGATGCGACCGTCCAGGCTGAGATCCACTGGTGAATGAGCTGCTGTGTGGAAACAAACTGACATAGATTTCAATGTGTCTACATGTGTGTGAAAATTGTCACCACACATACTGGACACACTGACATGTGAACGAGGCCTGAGGCAGCACCAGGGATCTCCCGCAGCACTTGATGACTCCTTACTGTAGCAGGATGGAGCGGTCACTGGAGATGATGCCGCTACATACAGGTCCTTCTCAAAAAATTAGCATATAGTGTAAAATTTCATTATTTACCATAATGTAATGATTACAATTAAACTTTCATATATTATAGATTCATTATCCACCAACTGAAATTTGTCAGGTCTTTTATTGTTTTAATACTGATGATTTTGGCATACAACTCCTGATAACCCAAAAAACCTGTCTCAAAAAATTAGCATATTTCACCCGTCCAATCAAATAAAAGTGTTTTTTAATAACAAACAAAAAAACCATCAAATAATAATGTTCAGTTATGCACTCAATACTTGGTCGGGAATCCTTTGGCAGAAATGACTGCTTCAATGCGGCGTGGCATGGAGGCAATCAGCCTGTGACACTGCTGAGATGTTATGGAGGCCCAGGATGCTTCAATAGCGGCCTTAAGCTCATCCAGAGTGTTGGGTCTTGCGTCTCTCAACTTTCTCTTCACAATATCCCACAGATTCTCTATGGGGTTCAGGTCAGGAGAGTTGGCAGGCCAATTGAGCACAGTAATACCATGGTCAGTAAACCATTTACCAGTGGTTTTGGCACTGTGAGCAGGTGCCAGGTCGTGCTGAAAAATGAAATCTTCATCTCCATAAAGCATTTCAGCCGATGGAAGCATGAAGTGCTCCAAAATCTCCTGATAGCTAGCTGCATTGACCCTGCCCTTGATGAAACACAGTGGACCAACACCAGCAGCTGACTGTGGGTACTTGACACTGGACTTCAGGCATTTTGGCATTTCCTTCTCCCCAGTCTTCCTCCAGACTCTGGAACCTTGATTTCCGAATGACATGCAAAATTTGCTTTCATCAGAAAAAAGTACTTGGGACCACTTAGCAACAGTCCAGTGCTGCTTCTCTGTAGCCCAGGTCAGGCGCTTCTGCCGCTGTTTATGGTTCAAAAGTGGCTTTACCTGGGGAATGCGGCACCTGTAGCCCATTTCCTGCACACGCCTGTGCACGGTGGCTCTGGATGTTTCCACACCAGACTCAGTCCACTGCTTCCTCAGGTTCCCCAAGGTCTGGAATCGGTCCTTCTCCACAATCTTCCTCAGGGTCCGGTCACCTCTTCTCGTTGTACAGCGTTTTCTGCCACATTTTTGTCTTCCAACAGACTTACCATTGAGGTGCCTTGATACAGCACTCTGGGAACAGCCTATTTGTTGAGAACTTTCTTTCTGGGTCTTACCCTCTTGCTTGAGGGTGTCAATGATGGCCTTCTTGACATCTGTCAGGTCGCTAGTCTTACCCATGATGGGGGTTTTGAGTAATGAACCAGGCAGGGAGTTTTTAAAAGCCTCAGGTATCTTTTGCATGTGTTTAGAGTTAATTAGTTGATTCAGAAGATTAGGGTAATAGGTCGTTTAGAGAACCTTTTCTTGATATGCTAATTTATTGAGAAAGGTTTTTTGGGTTATCAGGAGTTGTATGCCAAAATCATCAGTATTAAAACAATAAAAGACCTGACAAATTTCAGTTGGTGGATAATGAATCTATAATATATGAAAGTTTAATTGTAATCATTACATTATGGTAAATAATGAAATTTAACACTATATGCTAATTTTTTGAGAAGGACCTGTATAATAACATATATTCTCCGGAGTGTGACACATCTGCTGTTGTGGGACTCTCTTGTGAGTCTTATGTAACAGATGGGGGAAGCACATTGGCATTATACAGTTTTGTTTTGTTTTTTAATCTGTGCCCTGTGTTGGGTTTCATTTTAGATTACCTGTTTATTGCACAGTCTTCTGCTACCATGCATGTTTTCTCAGTTCTCATGGATTTAGACCTTTGTATTAGAAATACCTTTAGTTTGTGGTGGCTATGGACTCCTTAGAAGCCTGACTTCCTACTTACACATACAAGACACAAACTACACTAGGGAAATTAATAAAGTGACAGGATCCCGCCTACTATTAACGCTAACCACAGTCAATATTGGGAAAACCTACTCAATTTTGGGAGGTCAGTATTTTATCTGATCTATTTTCTATGATTGTGTACGTTTTATGATTGATGTGACCGTACGTGTGTATCTCAGAGATTTACCTTGTGAATTTTTTTTCTAGCATAAAAATCAGTATTATCAGCAGCATATCGGCCCATGTAAACTTGTGCTGCCGATAACATAATATTTTGGTTACATCGGTATTTGTTGAAGTGCTGATTGGCATGTATATAGTGAATGGTTGCTTGTTAATGCCCCGAGATCAGCACTTCTAAATGCTTAGAGACTAAATTCAGAGTTTACTTCCTTCTTTATATCTTTTTTTTCTGTCTGAACTTAGATTGTCCAGTTGCCCGGCCTTCTACTTCTTCTGTGCCTAATTTGTGCTTGGCTCTGTACAATTTATCATAGCACACAATATAGCAGCTTACAAAATAAAAATTCAGACAAATGTCCCATGTCCGTGAACAAACAGAAAAATAAATGAGGAATGTTTTCTTCATGTTTAAATCTAGAATACAAACCTGCCATTGCCTAATAAAGTTCTGTATTCTTGTTTTTGTGCACTAGGTGGCAACATAAGCCCAGAATCGGCCATGTTCTGCACTGTGACATATTGGTAATAATGAGAACAGGAAAAAAAATACTTTTCCAATTGTGAAAAGCGCATTGCAGAATTTGTGTACTTTAGATTGATTGATGTGACTCCTAACGTTGAGAGAAACACCTGAAACTTCTAAGTAGTCATGCTTGGAAAGACTAATGTGCAGATTTAACGAATTGCTGTGGTATAATGCTGTCAGTTCTGATGACCAACAAGATGGGGTTAAATGAGGTCAAGAATCATTTCTATGTTGAACAAGGTTTTGCGACATGATCATTTCTTCCACATCTGGAATTATATTACACTTTGCCTCTTCATGATGGCTGGTTCGCTAGAGAGCTCTCTTCCTCTGTGTCTTATTTCCTATTACTTAGGTAGCAGTTGTTCTGTATGTACTTACCAACAGGTTCTCACTTGTATATAGACTTTTTGGCAATTTTGTGTGTTAGTGGCTCCAAAAACTAAAAAAATAAGCACTTATATTACAGGATGAGTAATCATGCTATTGTGTCTGTTAAAATGCTGGACACCATGACAGTACCCAAATGGGCAGGGCTGTGGAGTCAGTAAGCCAAACCTCCGACTCTTCATTTTCCCTGACTCCAACTCCACGTCTCGGACTCCGACCCCACAGCACTGGTCACTACTGACCATGTACATAAAGTGCAGCACAGATTTATCTCAACTAAAAGCCGAGATCCTTAGATCAGGAACAGAGCAGACATTTATAGGACACTAGCTGAAGAGCCCGGCGTTGCCTGGGCATAGTAAATATCTGTGGTTAGTTATAGCACCTCACTTCTCTTATTTTCCCATCACGCCTCTCATTTCCCCCTCACATCACTCATTTTCTCCCTTAAACCTCTCATTTTCCCCCTCACTCCTCTCATTCCCCCCTAACACTTGTCATTTCGACCTCACATCTGTCATTTTCCGATCACTCCACTATTTTCCCTCACTCCTCTCATCTTGCACTCACACCTTTTCATTTTCACCTCACACATCTCATTTTCCCCTCAGTATATACATGTTTGTCATCTCCCTTATATATAGTATACACCTGTATGTCATCTCCTGTATATAGTATATACCTGTATGTCATCTCCCCTGTAAATAGTATATACCTGCTGTATGTCATCTCCTGTATATTGTATATACCTATGTGTCATCTCCTGTATATAGTATATACCTGTATGTCATCTCTTCTGTATATACTATATACCTGTATGTCATCTCCTCCTATATATATTATATACCTGTATGTCATCTCCTCCTATATATAGTATATACCTGTATGTCATCTCCCCTGTATATAGTATATACCTGCTATGTCATCTCCTCTATATACCTATGTGTCATCTCTTTTATATAGTATATACCTGTATGTCATCTCCTCCTGTATATAGTATATACGTGTGTCAACTCCTGTATATAATATATACCTGTAAGTCATCTCCTCTTGTATATAGTATATACCTTTGTGTCATCTGCTCTTGTATATAGTATGTACCTGTGTCATCTCCTTTATATAGTATATACCTGTGTGTCATCTCCTCCTGTATATAGTATATACAGTCATGGCCAAAAGTATTCACACCCCTGCAATTCTGTCAGATAATACTCAGTTTCTTCCTGAAAATGATTGCAAACACAAATTCTCTGGTATTATTATCTTCATTTAATTTGTCTTAAATGAAAAAACACAAAAAGAATTGTCCTAAAGCCAAATTGGATAAAATTCCACACCAAACATAAAAAAGGGGGTGGACAAAAGTATTGGCACTGTTCGAGAAATCATGTGATGTTTCTCTAATTTGTGTAATTAACAGCACCTGTAACTTACCTGTGGCACCTAACAGGTGTTGGCAACAACTAAATCACACTTGCAGCCAGTTAACATGGATTAAAGTTGACTCAACCTCTGTCCTGTGTCCTTGTGTGTACCACATTGAGCATGGAGAAAAGAAAAAACCAAAAAACTGTCTGAGGTCTTGAGAAACCAAATTGTGAGGAAGCATGAGCAATCTCAAGGCTACAAGTCCATCTCCGAAGACCTAAATGTTCCTGTGTCTACTGTGCGCAGTGTCATCAAGAAGTTTAAAGCCCATGGCACTGTGGCTAACCTCCCTAGATGTGGACGGAAAAGAAAAATTGACAAGAGATTTCAACGCAAGATTGTGCGGATGTTGGATAAAGAACCTCGACTAACATCCAAACAAGTTCAAGCTGCCCTGCAGTCCGAGGGTACAACAGTGTCAACCCATACTATCCGTCGGCATCTGAATGAAAAGGGACTGTATGGTAGGAGACCCAGGAAGACCCCACTTCTTACCCCGAGACATAAAAAAGCCAGGCTGGAGTTTGCCAAAACTTACCTGAAAAAGCCTAAAATGTTTTAGAAGAATGTTCTCTGGTCAGATGAGACAAAAGTAGAGCTTTTTGGGCAAAGGCATCAACATAGAGTTTACAGGAGAAAAAAAGAGGCATTCAAAGAAAAGAACACGGTCCTCACAGTCAAACATGGCGGAGGTTCCCTGATGTTTTGTGGTTGCTTTGCTGCCTCTGGCACTGGACTGCTTGACCGTGTGCATGGCATTATGAAGTCTGAAGACTACCAACAAATTTAGCAGCATAATGTAGGGCCCAGTGTGAGAAAGCTGGGTCTCCCTCAGAGGTCATGGGTCTTCCAGCAGGACAATGACCCAAACACACACTTCAAAAAACACTTGAAAATGGTTTGAGAGAAAGCACTGGGGACTTCTAAGGTGGCCAGCAATGAGTCCAGACCTGAATCCCATAGAACACCTGTGGAGAGATCTAAAAATGGCAGTTTGGAGAAGGCACCCTTCAAATATCAGGGTGCCAATACTTTTGTCTGGCCCATTTTTGGAGTTTTGTGTGAAATGATCAATGTTTTGCTTTTTGCTTCATTCTCTTTTGTGTTTTTTCATTTAAGACAAGTTAAATGAAGATTATAATACCAAAGAATTTGTGTTTGCAATCATTTTCAGGAAGAAACTGAGTGTTATCTGACAGAATTGCAGGGGTGTGAATACTTTTGGCCATGACTGTATGTGTGTCATCTGCTCCTGTATATAGTATCTCATCTCCTCCTCCTTTTTTTTCCCCATTATGTAGATAGGGGCAAAATTGTTTGGTGAATTGGAACGTGCGGGGTTAAAATTTTGCCTCACAAAAATTTTGTGGCTGTAGCTGCGACGGTGCAGATGCCAATCCCGGACATATACACACGCACACACACACACTTATATATTTGATTTCATATCTTTCCCAAATTCTTATGAAAACATTTACAGCACATCCTGCATAGTACTACCGTACCCAATTTATTATATACACTACTTGCAAAAAGTTAGGAATATTTGGCTTTTGAGTGAAATTTCAGGTTGCACCTACTAGTGCTTCTCACTAAATTAGAATATCACCAAAAAGTTCATTTATTTCAGTTCTTCAACACAAAAAGTGAAACTCATATATTCTAGAGTCATTACAGAGTGATCGATTCAAGTGATTATTTCTGTTACTGTTGATGAATATGGCTCGCAGCCAATGAAAACCCAAAAGTCATTATCTCAGTAAATTAGAATACCTTATAACACCAACTTGAAAAATTATTTTAAAATCCGAAATATTGGTCTACTGAAATGTACAGTGCCTTGCGAAAGTATTCAGTTCCCTTGAACTTTTCAACCTTTTCCCACATATCATGCTTCAAACACAAAAATACCAAATGTAAATTTTTGGTGAAGAATCAACAACAAGTGGAACACAATTGTGAAGTTGAATGAAATTTATTGGTTATTTTAAATTTTTGTGGAAATTCAAAAACTGAAATGTGGGGCTTGCAATATTATTCGGCCCCTTTAACTTAATACTTTGTTGCGCCACCTTTTACTGCGATTACAGCTGCAAGCCGCTTGGGGGTATGTCTCTATCAGTTTTGTACATCGAGAGACTGAAATTGTTGCCCATTCTTCCTTGGCAAACAGCTCGAGCTCAGTGAGGTTTGATGGAGATCGTTTGTGAACAGCAGTTTTCTGCTCTTTCCACAGATTCGCGATTGGATGGAGGTCTGGACTTTGACTTGGCCATTCTAACAGCGGGATACGTTTATTTGTGAACCATTCCGTTGTAGATTTTGCTTTATGTTTGGGATCATTGTTTGTTATAAGACAAATCTCCGTCCCAGTCTCAGGTCTTTTGCAGACTCCAACAGGTTTTCTTCAAGAATGGTCCTGTATTTGGCTCCATCCATCTTCCCATTAATTTTAACCATCTTCTCTGTCCCTGCTGAAAAAAAGCAGGCCCACCACCATTATGCTGTCACCACCATGTTTGACAGTGGGGATGGTGTGTTCAGGGTGATGAGCTGTGTTGCCTTTATGCCAAACATATCGTTTGGCATTGTTGCCAAAAAGTTCGATTTTGGTTTCATCTGACCAGAGCACCTTCTTCCACATGTTTGGTGTGTTTCCCAGGTGGCTTATTGCAAACTTTAAACAACACTTTTTATGGATATCTTTAAGAAATGGCTTTTTTTCTTGCCACTCTTCCATAAAGGCCAGATTTGTGCAGTGTACGACTGATTGTTGTCCTACGGACAGACTGTCCCACCTCAGCTGTAGATCTCTGCAGTTCATCCAGAGTGATCATGAGCCTCTTGGCTGCATCTCTGATCAGTCTTCTCCTTGTTTGAGATTAAAATTTAGGGGGACGGCCAGGTCTTAGTAGATTTGCAGTGGTATGATACTCCTTCTATTTCAATATGATCGCTTGCACAGTGCTCTTTGGGATGTTTAAAGTTGTGGAAATCATTTTGTATCCAAATCCAGCTTTAAACTTCTCCACAACAGTATCAGGGACCTGCCTGTTGTGTTCCTTGGTTTTCATGATGCTCTCTGTGCTTCAAACAGAACCTTGAGACTATCACAGAGCAGGTGCATTTATACGGAGACTTGGTTATACACAGGTGGATTATATTTATCATCATTAGGCGTTTAGAACAGTCTTGGATCATTCAGAGATCCACAATGAACTTCTGGAGTGAGTTTGCTGCACTGAAGGTAAAGGGGTCGAATAACATTGCACGCCCCACTTTTCAGTCCTTGAATTTCCTCAAAAATTTAAAATAACCAATAAATTTGGTTCAACTTCACAATTGTGTTCCATTTGTTGTTGATTCTTAAATTAACAACCTAGACATGATTGGTATCTGCAAACCCGTATTGACATGGAGAATCATAATGGCAGGTCAGTTTTAGCATTTGGTAAACATGGTATAAAAAAAACCCCCAAAAAACAATTTTTTGGAATTTTTTCCTTTTATCAAGTACACAGTATGGTTCAACCAATGGTGTATTTCAAAAGTACAACTCGTCCCACAAAAAAAAACAAGCCCTCACACAGCCATGTTGACCGAAAAACAAAAAAGGGCTGAGGGAAAATGTGGATGGGCCGTGTCCTGACATGAAGCCATTCCCACAATTGGCCAGTCCTGTTCATTTTGCCGGTGAATGGCTGGCTTCCTATTGCTTTCCATAGGCTGCATTGTAATTAGTGGAGACCATAGAAGTCTATTGACAAGGTCAAGCATAGTCTGTAAACAGGGCACATCTGGGAGCAGATCTGAGCATGTGCAGGATAAGGAGAGTGAGGATTTTTTTTCCCACAATAAATGGTTAAAGAAGCATTTTAAACTGTGTGCCAAAATAGTTTTTGTGAGCCTAGTTATAAAGGGAATGTTGAAAAAAATAATAAAGTGGTACCCAGGCCGCAATATAATTAAGAGTACGATAATGTATACCCGCCGTGTTATTGCTGGCCGTTCCCTGACTGGAGTAAGATTTTTGGGAGCACCCAGAGGCTCACTCCACTATTCAGACTTGCCAGGAGTGTGCTTTTAATGAATCATTTGCGTCTGACTCCAGCACGCCCCTCATCAAGACTGGTGTGAACTAAGCCAGCCTTAATAACTCTGAACTTTCTTTCTGAGATCACACTAGATTGTTTCAGAGAGATCATTAGTGGACTAGAGACTATGATCTGGTGAAAATTATAAGCATGTCCGTCGTATTTTCAGAAGATGCCATCTGTCATTAATCAACTAAATTGATTGTTGATGAATACAACCTGACAAAGGGTCCTTGTGGTTGAAATTGTCCATTTTCATCAACTTTAGGCCTCTTTAAGACATCTATGTTGCAAGTGAAAAAAATCGGACACAACACGTTTTTCACACGTATCTATTATAATCTATGCTGCTATGCACATGTTAGTTTTTTTCCGGCAGAACGGACGAATAGGGCCAAAAGTCTATGGGTCCATGAAAACCATGTACAGCAGATGGGTGGCATCTATGTGATATTCGCGTTTACCATTGCAAAGTATAGGAAATATTCTGTAATTTTTCTTTCGCCATACTTGAAAAACACCAACAACTGTTAAAAACGGACACACTGATGGTAAAAGGGAATACTGATTTCAGTGATGGTAAAAACAGACACACAGATGACATACAGATGGTAAAAATGGACACACTGATGACACACCGGTAAAAACGGACACACGGTTGACAAACTGGTAAAAATGGACACACAGATGACACAGTGGTAAAAGCGGACACACAAATGGTAAAAACAGGCACACTGATGGTAAAAAAGACACACGGATGACACACTGATGGTAAAAAGGACACACACGACATAATGATGGTAAAAAGGACACACTGATGGTAAAAACGGACACAATGATGGTAAAAAGGACACAGACATGACACACTGATGGAAAAAACGGACACACTGATGGTAAAAGGAAATACTGATTACACTGATGGTAAAAACAGACACACAGATGACATACAGATGGTAAAAATGGACACACTGATGACACACCGGTAAAAACGGACACACGTTGACAATCTGGTAAAAATGGACACACAGATGACACAGTGGTAAAAACGTACACACGAATGGTAATAACAGACACTGATGGTAAAAAGGACACACGGATGACACACTGATGGTAATAAGGACACACACATGACACACTGATGGTAAAAACGGACACACTGATGGTAAAAACGGACACACTGATGGTAAAAACAGACACATGGATGGTAAAAATGGACACTGTTGAAAATGGGGACTCGCATGACACACTGATTTTAAAAAATGGACACACTGATGACACACTGATGATGCCGGTACCATTTTTTTCCATACGTGTTTAAACACGGACATGTGAATGAGGCTGTCCTCCCATCTCTCTTCTTGCTCCCTCTTTGACCGCTTACAATCTGGCTTCCGGTCACACCATTCCACTGAAACTGCCCTAACTAAGGTCACCAATGACCTCTCAACCACCAAGAGCAAGCGACACTACTCTGTCCTCCTCCTCGACCTGTCGGCTGCCTTTGACACAGTGGACCATTCCCTATTATTACAGACCCTCTCATCCCTTGGCATCACAGACTTGGCCCTATCCTGGATCTCATCATACCTAACAGACCAGACATTCAGCATCTCCCACTCACACACCACCTCCTCGCCTCGCCCCCTATCTGTCGGAGTCCCACAAGGTTCAGTCCTTGGGCCCCTGCTCTTCTCCATTTAGACCTTTAGCCTGGGACAGCTCATAGAATCTCATGGCTTTCAGTATCACCTCTATGCTGACGACACACAGATCTACATATCTGGACCAGATATCACCTCCCTACTAACCAGAATCCCTCAGTGTCCACTATTTCATCCTTCTTCTCCGCTAGATTTCTGAAACTTAACATGGACAAAACAGAATTCATCATCTTTCCCCCATCTCACGCGACCCCCCCCAACGAACCTATCCATTACAGTAAACGGCTGCCCACTCTCCCCAGTCCCACAAGCTCGCTGCCTCGGGGTAATCCTTGACGCTGATCTCTCCTTCAAACCACATATCCAAGCCCTTTCCACTTCCTGCCGACTTCAACTCAAAAATATTTCACGAATCCGTACATTCCTCAACCAAGAATCTGCAAAAACCCTAGTCCATGCCCTCATCATCTCTCGCCTTGACTACTGCAACCTCTTGCTCTGTGGCCTCCCCTCTAACACTCTCGCACCCCTCCAATCTATTCTAAACTCTGCTGCCCGACTAATCCACCTGTCCCCCCGCTATTCCCCGGCCTCTCCCCTCTGTCAATCCCTTCACTGGCTCCCCATTGCCCAGAGACTCCACTACAAAACCCTAACCATGACGTACAAAGCCATCCACAACCTGTCTCCTCCATACATCTGTGACCTCGTCTCCCGGTACTTGCCTACACGCAACCTCCGATCCTCACAAGATCTCCTTCTCTACTCCCCTCTTATCTCCTCTTCCCACAATCGCATACAAGATTTCTCTCACCCCTACTCTGGAACTCTCTACCACAACACATCAGACTCTCACCTACCATCGAAACCTTCAAAAAGAGCCTGAAGACCCACCTCTTCCGACAAGCCTATAACCTACAGTAACCACCGATCGACCAAACCGCTGCATGACCAGTTCTACCCTCGCCTACTGTATTCTCACCCATCCCTTGTAGATTGTGAGCCTTCGCGGGCAGGGTCCTCTCTCCTCCTGTACCAGTTATGACTTGTATTGTTTAAGATTATTCTACTTGTTTTTATTATGTATACCCCTCCTCCCATGTAAAGCGCCATGGAATAAATGGCGCTATAACAATAAATAATAATAATAATAATGAGGCCTATTACTGTGTATGGCAACCTCTACATTTATTTTAGCAGTGCACTAATCTTTGGTATTGTTACACAGTAGCTGATCCCGCTCCATATCAGGCAGAGGCCGGCTGTCTTAGGATATGTTTCCACCTTCAGTATTTGCTTGCGTCCTGATGTTACAGCATAGTGGAGGGGAATTTATGAAATCCCATCTCCACTATGTGTTCAAAGATGCATGTTGCAAACCTGCGTTTACGCACATGTGGCGTGTCTTTCCAGACCGCAGCATATCTATTTGTCTTGCGGAGATGCTCAGTCTCCGCAAGATATATACACAGTTCTATTTATAGGATGCGGTGATTCTGCATGGTTCAATGAACACATTCGAAATCACCGCGCGTACAAAAGCCGTCAGCGCTTTGGACAGGACAGGTGTCTGCTGCGTCCAAAGCGCTGCCATTCCAGACCGTGGAAACATAGCGTCACAGAGCTGCCGTCTGCCTCTAACACAGGGGTGGGGAATCTTTTTTTCCTGCCAAGGGCCATTTGGATATTTATACCATCCTTCAGGGGCCGTACAAGCTTCGCTCACAAAGTACATGCTGACTCTGGCAGTGGTTTCAGGACGTAATCTTTCATTGCAAGCCCTTCAGTGTTCAGTAGTGAACACTGCATATGTGTGCTAAGGCTACTTTCACACTAGCGTCGGGCTCGGCCCGTCGCAGTGCGTCGGGCCGAGGTTACCGACGCTAGCGTTCTCTGCGCCGCCCAATGGGGGCAGCGGATGCATTTTCCCAGCGCATCCGCCGCCCCATTGTGAGGTGCGGGGAGGTGGGGGCGGAGTTCCGGCCGCGCATGCGTGGTCGGAAAAAGCGGACCGTCGGCAGCAAAAAACATTACATGTAGCGTTTTTTGCAGCCGACGTTCCGCCACAACACGCAGCAACCGTCGCACGACGGTTGCGACGTGTGTCAATTCGTCGCAATGTGTCGTTAATGTTAGTCTATGGACAAAAAACGCATCCTGCAAGCACTTTTGCAGGATGCGTTTTTTGACCAAAACGACGCATTGCGACGGAGGACAAAAAACGCTAGTGTGAAAGTAGCCTAACAGAGCAAGAAGAAATGAATGAGCTGGTGGCAATCAAAATACACCTCCCTGCACAAGAATGTGGTCCCTGAAAATCTGCTCGGGGGCCTGATAAAAAATCATCGAGGGCCTTAAATGGCCCTGAGGCCTGAGGTTCCCCACCCCTGCTCTAACAGCACCTATTGAATCTAATAACGCCAGTCTCTGCTGTTTTACCATATAGATGCCACTATAGATCACTTAACAGCAGCATCTAAATGGTTGGGTGCTGTTGAACGTGCACAATGGCTCCCATCATCCCCCCTGCAATGCAGTTGCGGGATGCTGATAGGTTACCATGGCTACCCGTGGCCTGCTGAATGCTCCCATCACTGTCATGTTGAAACTCCTATGAAGCCCAGCTTGTGAATGGACTTTGTAGGACAATGTCGATGTACATAATGTAATAATCCATTATTGCTGCATATAGTATAAGTGATCAAACATTTGCAGGTTCAAGTAAGAGACCTGATAAATAAAGAAGAATTAAATGAAGGATCTGTATGACCTGGCAGGCTTAATAATCAGAATCGGTGCTGGGGATGCGGCATGTTGGAGGAGGCTCGCAGTGCTCTGGTTTGTGGTCACAGACTACCCAAGTGGAGACTGGACCAGGGTCCTGGGAATCTTTTTACTCAACTCATCTAGTTATAATACACATTTAATTCTCCCCCCCTCCCATCATATCATTTGGGATGGGGACAGAATTTGCAGCTAGATGCAGTCACTCTAATAATACCTATTACTCTTATAGTGAAAAGAATTGTTGTATTCTCACCATTTTACTTGCACAACATGGCCGCCTTCTCTGTATGTAGTGAGAGGGGTGAAAGTGACTTTGAAGGTGACATACAATAACCTGTAATGAAATGTTATAGCAATTATGTAATGCCTTCTCTTCCATCCCTGTTGGAGAACAGGCTCTCTATACACTTCACGTTAGTATTGTGATCACAATGGATTTCAATAGGTTGCAAATTGATTTTTGCAATGCAAGGTTAAAAGTAGTCAGACATTGAGAAAGGTCATTAAGCTCTTCTTAATTGCTACTATGAGATGCATACGCTTATCTGCAGGCCAAGGAGACCCTTCTCACATAGGCATTACTGCTTCTGATCCATGCTATAAGGCCACTCATCGTAATGTCCAGTTTTACTATTACATGACTGTCTTGCAAATGCTGTATTTTATGGTAAAATAATAGGTTTAAAGCTCTCATAGAGATCAGCTTGCGGATAAGGGATGGAAAGAACGTACTTTCTAGGTATGACTTGATGTATTTCCTATGTTTGAAAATGATTAGATACTGCCAGTCTTTGTCAGCCTTCAATGAATGAAGCTTTTCTTAGGCTATGTTCACATGTCCAGTAATGATCCTTTAGAATGGATCCAGCAAAAATGTCCATCCTTATCTTCACTCTTGCCTCCAAATATACTGAGAGGAATGCCGCAAGATGACCATCTTTGGGGAAAAAAATTGTGCATTGATCTGTCAACATTTTTTCGGCTATATGCGTCTGCCTATGAATATTTTTTTAGAATCTAGTACATTTGTATAAATTTTAAAACATTTTACAGATATAAAGCAGGATATCCAAATCAAAACATTTGAACCCCAATATAACCCTCCCCCACCTCCCCAAACAATGAATCAACCCTTTCAAACACCAGTCTTGCTCGTCCGGAAACCCAAATTATGGTACACGTAAAGATATAAAGTCCAAAACATCTACAACATGTCTTTTCATACTTTGTCTAGACTAGCTGACCAGCGCACAATATATGTAGAGTATCTATTAAGGCTTTTTAGTAGAGTATTAAAGAACAATGATTAATAGTTTTGAACCATCCAAGGAGACCAAAGTTTACCAAAGTATGCACTTCTGTTCCTTTTGGAATAGACACCTTTTCCAACCAAAATAAGAAACTTCACATATTTGAGATATTCCCTGCAGGATGGAGGTCTCTTAGCTATCTAATTTTTAGCAATTAGTTTCCTGGCGGAAAGCAGCAGGTGTGCAATAGCTATTTTCCCCACCTCTGCCATGCGCAACTTATCAATGTATCCCAGAATAGAAATCAAGGGATCTTTATGCAGTACACATTCATATACTAGATCTATAAGGTTAAAGGGAACCTGTCAGCAGTTTTGGCCGATATAAGATACGGCCACCGCCTTTCATGGCTTCTCTACAGCATTCCATAATGCTGTAGATAAGCCCCATGTCCAACCTAAAAGATAAGAAAAATATGTTTTATTATACTAACCGGGGTGGGGGGGGGTTGGCGGTCTGGTCCAATGGGTGTTGCAGGTCCGGGTCCGGCGCCGCCCTCCTGTTGCTTCATCGCTCCCCGGCATCGTGCTCCTACGCAGGTGTACTTATCTACCCTGTTGAGGGCAGAGCAAAGTACTGCAGTGCGCAAGCGCTGGGAAAGGTCAGAAAGGGTGCAGCGATGTTCACAGATTACTTGCATTGCTTTGTTATCCCGTATCACCAGAAATGTCATGCCTACGGCCCTTGTGCTATAATTGCTAACTTGGAAGAACTGTTGTGTGGAAATCGCAGGTCTTGTCCTCTTCATCAATAACATATTTTAGCTTAATGACGTTACATAGTGCAACTATGTAGTGAATTGTAACCGGGCTCTGGCACTGTAGGGTCAGCCAATTATTATCTACTGTAAATGCATCAAGACTGTGTATACCACAGGATGTGGAGGAGACCATTCTTCATTACTTAAGTCGTATGTAAATCACAATTTATAGTTTCCATTTATAATTAATTTACACTGCTCAAAAAAATAAGGGAACTCTAAAATAGCTTGGGTATCACTGAATGACATATTCTAGTTGCAAATCATTATTCATTACATAGTGGAATGTGTTGAGAACAATAAAATATAAAAATGATCAATGTAAATCAAAATTAATATCCCATGGAGGTCTGGATTTGGAATAATACTCAAAATCAAAATGGAAAATTCAATTGCAGGCTGATCTAACCTCAGTGGTAATGGCTCAAGACAAGGAAATGATGCTCAGTAGTTTCTGTGGCCTCCACGTGCTTATTTGACCTCCTTACAACACCTGGGCATGCTCCTAATGAGGCGGCAGATGGTTTCCTGAGGGATCTCCTCTCAGACCTGGATTAAAGCATTAGTCATCTCCTGGACAGTCTTTGGTGCAACGTGGTGATCGTGGATGTAATGAGACATGATATCACAGATGTGCTCGATTGGATACAGGTCTGGGGCACTGGCAGGTCATAGCATCAATGCCTTCATCATGCAGGAACTGCTGACATACTTAAGCCACATGGGGCCTAGCATTGTCATGCATCAGAAGAAACTTTGGGCCCAGTGCACCTGCATATGGTCTCACAATGGGCCTGAGGATCTCATCCCGGTAAATAATGGCAGTCCAAAGAAATTACTGACCCACTGCCAAACTGGTCGTGCTGAAGGATGTTGCAAGGAGCAGAATGTTCTCCATGGCTTCTCCAGACTCTGTCACATCATACCACCCTCATGGAGTCTGTTTCTGACAGTTTGAGCAGACACATGGATGTTTGTGAAAATTAAAGGGAACAGCATCCAGTCCAGGTGAAAAAAATAAAAGTTGATCTTTATTATCAACTTTTATTTTTTTCACCTGGACTAGATGCTGTTCCCTTTCATTTTTGGTATGTATTTTCCAATTGGGTTCACTGGACTCTTAACGTGCATCCCTATCTTTGATCCTGTCGGCTGTTGCTTTGTATTTATTACATGGATGTTAGTGGCCTGCTGAAGGTCATTTTGCAGGGCTCTGACAGTGCACAAAGGAGGATGTAGAGGTCCTGCTGCTGGGTTGTTGTCCTCCTTCACGTCTCCTGGTGCACTTGCCTATCAACTGGTATCTGCTCCATACTCTGGGCACTATGCTTCTTGCCACAGCTCGCACTGACGTGCCATCCTGGATGAGCTGCACTACCTGAGAAACTTCTGTGGGTTGTAAAGGGTGGGCCATGTATGTGGATATACCTATATTCAGCGTGCCGATCTGGCATCTGTCGAACATTCCTTCGGGGGATATTAGCTACTCTCAAATGACACCCTTACAAAATCCAGCTGCTGCAGCATCTCAACTAGGATGACCCAGATCGGCGCTCTGAATTTGCAGAATGGGCAAAGCAAAAATTGGAACAGGACCCTCAGTTTACACAGAAGATTACGTTCAGTGATTAGCAAACTTTTTTGGGTGGGCCATTTATATGGATACACCTAAATAACATGGGAATGGTGACCGTTTTCTTGCTTAGGGTCTTGCATTGAAATCTGCTGCAATGACCTGGTACTGCGTTCACCAGACATCAACATAATTTCTATCCGGTCCTCACGTGTCATGTCAATGGCTGTAAACATAGAGAAACTTGTAAATAACTCATAAAATAATAAAGTTACGTTAAAAGCAAGCACAACATTGTTTTTCTTGTGAAATTCTCAATAAGTTTAATGTGTCACATGACCCTATTCCCATTGGAAAAAATAAAGTTGGATCCAAAATGGCCGACTTCAAAAAGACCGCCATGGTCACCACCCATCTTGAAAAGTTTTCCCCCTCCCATATACTAATGTGCCACAAACAAGAAGTTGATATCACCAACCATTCCCATTTTATTTAGGTGTATCCATATTTATGGCCCACCCTGTAGATAACAAAATGTAGAGGTGACAACATCCAAATAGGTTGAAAACTGACTGGCTCAGGGTGAAAACACAGTTTGCATGTTTTTTTCTATTGAAATCTGTCAGAAAGAAACTAAATGTCTCCCTGCAGCTCGAGGCCTATTTGTCAGCAGATTTCATACATTAAACAGATCATAGACCTGATGAGTCCTAGTGGGTCTTACCTGTTCGAATTGCTGCATCATAGAGCTGGAGCTTACATAAATTCACACAACCCATTCCAATAGCAAACACGTGATCGCTGCATGGGGGAGGGAGAACCGCCTCTTACCTACTGACCTTTTATATTCTGATTAGGCGACTTTACTCAATGCGACGTGCGTTGTGCCACAATGATGACCTCACGCTGGCTAATCAGAAGCAGAGTCACAGACCTCAGCAGGTGAGAGGGTTGTTCTCCCTCTTCCTTGCAGCGGCCACAGACCTGTATATATCTTGCTTAACCAACAGTATACAATGTCCTCTATACATCATTGTCAAGTCTCCACTTTTGTGGAGTAATTTGCTCTTTCTAGTATCTTCAGTACAAGTGCCTTACTCTGTATAAGTTTTGCACCATTTTAAATCCTTTCATTGGTTTTTGTTCAGCCCATTTGCTTATCCAGATATTTAGACAGTTTCTTAAAATGCGACTTTTATCTAAAGGTTGCATTTTTGCGGATGCGTATCACTGCAGTCTCTGCTTGGAGTAAGGTCATTGGCAGAATTTTTGTTTAGGCACCTTTGAACCCTGATAAGCGCCATTTTTTTTTAACTCTGTTTTTTTAATTTTAATTAAGACATAAAACATTAACAAATCTGGTAGCATTAACATTGACTAAAGAAAGTGATTTCAATTTTCCCCCTATATATACCTATCTCACCCTTTCGGACTTTTTGCTCTAAAAAATCTCAAAAGCTGGAATAAAGGAGAAAAAAGCAAAAGTGCATTTTTTTAGATTGTTGTTTTAGATTACTCCAAATGTATCAACCACATGCAACATTTTGAAAACATCAGCACATAACGCAAGGCAAAAATATATAACCCCTTAACGACTGCCGATACACCTTTTAAAGGCAGCAGTTAAGGGTACTTATTCCTCAGCACCACTTTTTAACGGAGGGTAGCTGAGACCCCAGATAACATGATTCGGGTCTTTTTTTACCGTCCTCAGTCTTGTGATCACTTATATTCATTGAAGAACTGTGATCGAAAAAAAAAATGAAAGAGTCAGGTTCTCTATTCATTCCTCTCTCCTCTGATATGATTTAGCATACCAGAGGAGAGAGAAATGAGGTCCCCCGAGCCCCCTGGTATCTCCGGCATCACTTAACCCTCTGGCTTCTTCCCACAGCCCTCTGTGTAATTTTCCTGGAATAAAATGGCGGGCGCATGGGCAGTGTGCCAGCCAAGATCTGTCGGCCGGCAACCGACAACAATAGATTTTTCCTTTTGGGTCATTTGATCATTGTAATAGACCCGATCACCGTGATCAAAATAAAAAAATAGTAAATCAAAAGCCCCCTTTGTCACCTTAGTTAGGTAAAAAATAATAATAATAAAAAAAAAAAAAAGTTTTCTATTCTTTGCCGTTAGGGTTAGGGTTGGGGTTAGATCTAGGGTTTAGGGTTATGTTTGGGGCTAGGGTTAGGGTTGGGCTAGTGGTGTGGTTGGGCTTGCAGTGGGGTTAGGGTTGTGTTGGGGTTGTGGTGTTTGGGTTAGGGTGGTGATGGGGTTGGGATTAAGGTTAGGGGTCTGTTGGGGTTAGAGCTGTGTTATGGTTGGAGTTAGAATTGGGGGTTTTCCACTGTTTTGATACATCAGGGGGTCTCCAAATGTGACATGGCACCCGCCATTGATTCACGCCAACTTTGCATTTCAAAAAGTCAAATGGTGCTCCCTCCCTTCTGACTCCTGCCATGCGCCCAAACAGTAGCTTTCCCCCATATACGGGGGGTATCGATGTACTCAGGAGAAATTGCACAACACATTTTGTGATCCATTTTCTACTGATACCCTTGTGAAAATAAAGTTTGGTTCCAAAGTAAATTTTTTGTGAAAAAAGTAAAATGTTAATTTTTTCCTTCCACATTGCTTTAGTTCTCGTGAAGCACCTGAAGGGTTTATAAACTTCTTGAATGTGGTTTTGGGCACCTTGAGGGGTGCAGTTTTTAGAATAGTGTCACTTTTGGGTATTTTATATTGACCCCCCAAACTCACTCAAGTGTGAGGTGGTCCCTAAAAAAAATGGTTTTGTAAATTTTGTTGGAAAATTCGCTGGTCAACTTTTAACCCTTATAACGTCCTAACACACACAAAAAATATGGTTCCAAAATTGTGCTGATATAAAGTTGACATGTGGGAAATGTTACTTATTAACTATTTTGTGTGAATCCATTCTCTGATTTAATGGTACAAAAATAACATTTTGAAGATTGCTAAATTTTCAAAATTTTTGCCAAATTTCCTTTTTTTTTACATAATAATAATAATAATAATAATAATAATAATAAATAAGCACAAATATCGAAGAAATGTTATCACTAACATGAAGTACAATATGTCACGAAAAAAACTCAGAATCAGTGGGATACAATTAAGCGTTCCAGAGCTATATCTTCATAAATATCTTCATAAATTGACAGTGGTCAGAATTGTAAAAATTGGCTTGGTCAATAAGGACAAAATTGGCTCTGTCACTAAGGGTTTAAAAAGGAAATAGCAAATGGTGAATTATGGCCAATGTTCTCTTGGTAACTAGCCGCTCAGTATCCCCGTGCACATGCCAATACTCTGAATCTGGAAACCAGTACTCTGGTGGTAAATGTCCATGTGTGTTGTATTCTTCACAGCACTTATGCATGCAGGCCTCTCTGTCATCGCAGGGTGGGTCACAAGGGTTCAGCTGCATCCTGGGATGTTTTTGTCCTCTATTTTCAGTGAAAATATAAACTTAACACTTATCTTGCAGCTCATAAATCTGCTTTTCTTCTAAATCTCTCTTACCTTTTTCAGATAGATGGTCCTTGTGTTCTGCAAATTCAGAAAATCCGCAATATATCTGCGCCGAAAGACAATGAAGAATCTCAGGCAGCACCTCGAATGCTTCGATTACAGATGACGGATGGCCATACATCCTGCACGGCCATAGAGTTTAGTCACCTGTCAAAAGTCAGGTAAGAGGCTTTCCTATGTAAGATTCCGACTGTAAGCCGCTAAACCAATGCCCTAACAGAAATGGCATTTATTATTGTGGCTTATGTTTCTACTTCAGTGAACCCAAACTGATTAATATGGCAATTGCTTAAAGGGCAATTCCACATTATGATCACAAGTATCTCCTGAAAATTCTCTTGAAAGCTGACCTTTCACCACATTTTTCATGTTGGACTCTACTCATGTTATGATAGTTGCTGCGTGGAGGAATTAGAGGATTAAAACTATATATATTTTTTTTAATTTTGCCTCTTAAGTTGCAGCGATGTTAAAAGTAAAATTATTTGGCCTTAACACCCACTTGGACGTAAAGAAAACTATCAGATCGTTTTCACTGTGGTTTGTACTTATATGTATACTTGCTGTGTATTTATTTATAATATAGCTTTAGGATTATTAATGAATAGGTGTCTTCTAGACACCTCTCCATTATTTAGCCGTAATGATGATTACGATATCACCAAACAATGCAAAGGTGACATCAGCCCCACCAATGTGAACCCCACTTGCCACCGCTGCAGGGCAGGTGGGAAGAGCCGGGCAAAGACCTAGAATTGGCGCATCTAATAGATGCACCTTCTTTTCTGGGTGGCTGGGGGCTGCCATTTTTAGGCTGGGGGGGCAATTTCCCCTTACCAGCCCCAGCTGTCTGATTTAGCAAGGCTGGTTGTCAATAATTGGGGGACACCACACCATTTTTTTAACATTATTTATTTAACCCCTTTCCGACATCGGGCGTGATAGTACGCCGATGTCGCTCTGAGCCCCCATCTTTTCCTGCACATGCCAGCTGTCATGAGCTGACATGTGCCTCTAACAGCCGCAGGTGGAATCGCGATCCACCCACGGCTGTTAACTAGTTAAATGCAGCTGTCAAACTCTGACAGAGGCATTTAACACACTTACGGCAAGCGCCCTGGAAATTCCGCTCATCGTCACCTGTGTCACATGACCGCGGGTCACCAGTGGGTTGGCATGACAACCAGAGTTATCCAGCAGACCTCTGTTGTGAATTCTGCTCTTGGGCTCCCTCCGGTGGTTGTAAGTGGTAGCGCTGCTGTCTCTGAGTCGCAGCATTTGTCAGGTGTGTTCACTTTTTGCAATTCTGACTGGGCTATTTAGTCTTGCTTGACCCTTTAGTCAGTGCCAGTTGTTCATTGTTCCTGGAGGATTCACATCCTTGCCTGGTCTCCCCTGCTTTGCTGTTCATTTCAACAAAGATAAGTTCTGGCCTTGATTTTTGCTGTCCACATGCTGTGGCCTTATTGTTCAGTTCTTTTTCATGTTTTTGTCTTGTCCAGCTTGGTCTGTATAAGGATTTGTTTAGCCAAGCTGGTATCTCTGAAGATGCAGATATACCCTCCATATCTTTAGTTAGCTGTGGAGATTTTGTATTTTCTGTGGTGGATATTTTCTAGTGTTTTAATACTGACCACATAGTACTCTGTCCTATCCTTCCTATTTAGCTAGAAGTGGCCTCCTTTGCTAAATTCTGATTTCAGTCTGTGTATGTTTTTTCCCTCTCCTCTCACAGTCAATATTTGTGGGGGGCTGTCTATCCTTTGGGGATTTTCTCTGAGGCAAGATAGTTTTCCCTTTTCTATCTCTAGGGGTAATTAGTCCTCCGGCTGTGTCGAGATGTCTAGGGAGCGATAGGTACATTCCACGGCTACTTCTAGTTGCGGTGTTTAAGTTCAGGGTCTGCGGTCAGTACAGGTACCGCCTTCTCCAGAGTACGTCTCATGCTGCTCTTAGGCCACCAGATCATAACAGACCTCTATGGTTGTCACTGCCGGATTGCTATGAGAGCCTCCGGTGGTTGGTGCTCATAGCAAGTCAGCAATTCTGCTACATACAGGCGATCTGATCATCGCCTGTATGTAGCAGAGCCGATCGGGTTATGCCAGCTTCTATTGAAGCATGCCAAAAGAAAAAACAAACAAACAGTTTTTAAAAATATATACCGTATTTTTCGGACGGTAAGACACACTTTTTTTCCTCTTTGGGAGGAAAGTGTGGGGTGCGTCTTATGGTCCAATGTAACATGTGGGAAGGGGGCAGAGGCGGAGTGGGATCGCACTCGCAGGGGCAGGAAAATGTCGCTGCTGCAATAATCCAGCGCTGGGGAAACCACGTGGTCCCGATGTTTACAGTGAAGGAATATTCATTAGCCGCTTCCCCGCCCACCTGTCAGTGCCGAGCAGTGAGCGTGGAGCAGCAAATGAATATTCCTTCACTTAAACAGCAGACCCACAGGGAATTATTGCAGCATCTGGGGAGATCGTGTGTCCGGTGGAGGAGGGGGCAGGAGCAGGGTGCCACAGGAGAGATCGCCGCATACCTGATGCTGAGTGCTCCTGTATAGGACCTGTGGTGAGGTCATGAAGAGGGCAGGCTGGAGCATCACATGACAGCACAGAGTCCTCCCTCTTCATGATGTCATCACAGGTCTTCAGACATGTCACTAGAATCTGCAAGCTTCTTCTTATGACCTGTAGAGAGGCAATAAAAGGGAGGGCTCTGTGTGGTCATGGGATGCTCCAGCTCTTCTTTACCTCACCACAGCGTGGCTGGCTGGCTGTAGGACCTGCACAACCTGTACAAGTAAGAATTAATTAAAGGTTAGTCATTACAACACATAAAAAAGCACTCTGCCACTCCTGTGGTGAACTATATCTCCCAGCATGCCATAGGATCTGTAGGGCATGCTGGGAGTTATAGTTCTCCCATGGGATCTTAACCCCTTACCGACATCGGACGTACTATACCGTCCGATGTCGGCTCCCCTGCTTTGCTGCAGGGCTCCGCGGTGAGCCCGCATCAAAGCCGGGACATGTCAGCTGTTTTGAACAGCTGACATGTGCCCGCAATAGGCGCGGGCAGAATCGCGATCTGCCCGCGCCTATTAACTAGTTAAATGCCGCTGTCAAACGCAGACAGCGGCATTTAACTACCGCATCCGGCCAGGCGGCCGGATATGAGCACATCGCCGACCCCCGTCACATGATCGGAGGTCGGCAATGCTTCTGAATGGTAACCATAGAGGTCCTTGAGACCTCTATGGTTACTGATCCTCGGTAGCTGTGAGCGCCACCCTGTGGTCGGCGCTCACAGCACACCTTATTTTCTGCTGCATAGCAGCGATCTTATGATCGCTGCTATATAGCAGAGGCGATCGCGTTGTGCCTGCTTCTAGCCTCCCATGGAGGCTATTGAAGCATGGCAAAAGTTAAAAAAAAAAAAAAGTAAAAAAAAATGCGAAAAAAATAAAAAAAACATAAGTTTAAATCACCCCCCTTTCGCCCCAATCAAAATAAATCAATAAAAAAAAAAATCAAACCTACACATATTTGGTATCGCCGCGTTCAGAATCGCCCGATCTATCAATAAAAACAAAGGATTAACCTGATCGCTAAACGGCGTAACGAGAAAAAAAATCAAAACGCCAGAATTACTTTTTTTGGTCGCCGCGATATTGCATTAAAATGCAATAACGGGCGATCAAAAGAATGTATCTGGACCAAAATGCTATCATTAAAAACGCCAGCTCGGCACGCAAAAAATATGCCCTCACCTGACCCCAGATCACGAAAAATGGAGACGCTACGAGTATCGGAAAATGGCGCCATTTATTTTTTTTTGCAAAGTTTGGAATTTTTTTTCACCACTTAGGTGAAAAATAACCTAGACATGTTAGGTGTCTATGAACTCGTAATGACCTGGAGAATCATAATGGCAGGTCAGTTTTAGCATTTAGTGAACCTAGCAAAAAAGCCAAACAAAAAACAAGTGTGGGATTGCACTTTTTTTGCAATTTCACTGCACTTGGAATTTTTTTCCCGTTTTCTAGTACACGACATGGTAAAACCAATGATGTCTTTCAAAAGTACAACTCGTCCCGCAAAAAATAAGCCCTCACATGGCCAAATTGACGGAAAAATAAAAAAGTTATGGCTCTGGGAAGGAGGGGAGCGAAAAACGAACACGGAAAAACGAAAAATCCCACGGTCATGAAGGGGTTAAAGCAGCACTCCAGTGTTATTTTTCAGTGCTTGGGTGGTTCTTTAAATATAAGCCTTGTGCCCCCCATTCTTATAGTCACCCTCCAGCGTCTTCATATATTACTTTACAGAGATCACACTGGTCCTGCAGCACCATATTCTGCCCGTAGCTTCCAACAAAATAACATACTATGATATATAATAACCACATATAATAGTATGTTATTTATGTTATTAAATATTTTGCCAGAATTTTTTTGATTCAAATATTTTTCTCTAGTAACCCCCCACGACAGCACACCTGGAGGATGTTACCCCTTTCCTAATAGGGACAGGAAATGACCAAGAGGTTAAATAACCCCTCCCTCATCCTCCCCCTCAGTGTTTTTTCCTGTCCCTACTAGGGATGAAGAGGTCATCTGTGTACTGTACCGGCAGCGGTCACCCGGGGGAAAAGAAACTATATTGCCGGACAGCTGGGGAGCAGACTTACCTCTCTTCCCCGAGCGCTGCTCCCGTCTCCTTCGGACTCGGGACTTCCGCCACCAGTCCGCACCTGCAGGGCAAGGTCTGGGAGGCATCCTTCAGCTGGAGGCCTCTCAAAGCTCTCCAGCCCCACTCCTCCTCCAGCGGTATGCACGCGACGCGGGGACTTCCGGTCTGAAGCCGGCAGCAGGATGTGATGTCAGACGCCGGCCGGCTTCGGCGGTTAGGAAGGTCCTTTTGTGTTCCACGCTGGAACGCATGATAGAACGGCATGGATGGTGTCGGCGGCCTCCCCCCACATACATCCGGACATTGGAGGAGGAGGTCCTCTCACCAGGAGGACAGGTGCTGCGGTCCGGTCGCCTATTTAAGAGCCCCGGACAAGAAGACATCTCAGGTAGGACCACTGTGTGGTGAAAATCATGGAGATGTCCGCTGCCTCACGCTCTGCACCTGCAGATCCCAGCACCATCCCGGCCCCAGTAAGTAGTCTGGCCCAGGGTGTCCACTCCCTGATGCGGGTTGCAAACTTATGATTCCTTCTCCCCTTTATTTCAGGGGGACAAGGAACCCGCATAAGGAGGCAAATCCAAAGCTACGCGCAAATGCGCAGTCTGTGCGAAAAAACTGTCCTCTTCATACAAGAAGACATTGTGCAAAGAGTGCACAGAAAAAAATTATTAGGGAAGAGCAGCCGTCTCTCATGGAAGAGATTAAAGGCTTAATCCAGCATGAGATCAAGAACTCTCTGGCCACCTTTTCCCAACCCACACCCTCCCCTAGTGCCCCTCCGGAGGCTAAGAGAAGAAGGCTTAATCCAGAGGATGAAGGGCATGAGGATTCTCAAGGGGAGATGTCGGATGAACCTCCAGAGGAGGGTGAAATATCTTTAGACTTAGAGGCTTCCCAGCAGGAGAGATATTACTTCTCCTCGAGTGACATAGAAGAACTGCTCACAGCAGTGAGGAAGACTATGGAGATTGAGAAAGAGAAAACTGCTCAGTCAGTACAGGAAGAGATGTTCGGGGCTCTCCGTTCTAAGAAAAAACAGGTTTTTCCCATTCACAAAAATATCCGTGACTTAGTCCTAGAAGAATGGGAATCCCCAGATTTTTGGCTGACCACCCCAGCAGAGATTAAGGGCAGGTTTCTAGTAGTTGACGACACTGCTTCATGCTGGTCGGAGATTCCAAAGGTGGACGTCCAGATCGCTAGGGTAGCTAAAAAAAAACACGCTACCAAATGAGGATGCCTCCCAGTTGAAAGATCCTGTGGAACGTAAAATGGACGGTCTACTAAGGAAATCATGGGAAACGTCAGCGTCCTTACTGAACATCAATTCTGTATCTACCTGTGTGGCTAGGTCAATGTACCGCTGGCTGGGACAACTAGAAGAACATCTGTCCTCAGGCACTCCCAGAGAAGATATTCTAGCCTCCCTACCTATCTTCCAGAAAGCGACAGGCTTTCTAGCAGATGCCTCGGAAGAATCAAAGAGGGTGGCAGCAAGGTCATCAGGGTTGTCAAATTCAGTAAGACGAGCACTCTGGCTAAGATCTTGGTCTGGGGATATGACTTCGAAGATGAGGCTGTGTTCTATTCCCTTTAAGGGAAAATATATGTTTGGGCCTGCCCTGGATGATCTACTGGAGAAAGCCTCAGACAAAAGGAAGACATTGCCAGAGCCTAGAAACCCTAGAAAGAGACCCTTTCGCTCTCAACAAGAGCATATTCCTCAATATAGAGGCAAGGGTAAGTCGGGGCGTTGGAGTTATCCAAAAGGGGGAAAGGACAGAAATCTTTTTCTTCCCCAACCCCAAAATCAAAGAAAACAATGACGCCACCACGGTGGGGGGTCATATCTCAAACTTCCTCCCATACTGGCAAAGGATCTGCTCAGATCAATGGACCTTAAGATCAGTCAGAGAGGGGATAAAGATAGAGTTTGTATCATATCCTCAAAAGATGTTAAAGACAACATCTTTATCCACACCAAAGCTACAATCCACATTGATAGCGGGGGTGCACGATCTCCTAGTCAACAAGGTGATCTCCACAGTCCCGGAGAACGAGAGGAACAAAGGACGTTATTCAAATGTATTCCTAATAAAGAAACCAAATGGGTTCCATCGAGTGATAATCAACCTAAAACCCCTGAATCGATACGTCGCCTACAGAAGGTTCAAGATGGAATCAGTAAGATCTACAGTACCCCTCATAGGACAAGATTTCATCATGGCAACTATAGATTTACAGGACGCATACTACCACATCCCAATCCATCCAACTTATCGAAAATTCCTAAGATTTTCAGTCGCCAGGGTAGAAAACATAGACCATTTTCAATTCAATGTCCTCCCGTTTCGGCTATCCTCAGCCCCAAGAATCTTCACAAAGATCATGTCCGAAGTAATGGCCTACATCAGAGGTCAACAAATATGCATAATTCCATACCTCGACGACCTCCTGATAGTGGCTCCCACAGTTCCCATTCTACAAGAGCATCTTCAAAAGACAGTCCAGATCTTGTCGTCCCTAGGCTGGATAGTGAACTACAAGAAATCGGATATAGTTCCATCAACAACAAAGGTCTTTTTAGGAGTCCTACTAGACTCTCACAGCCAAACATCTTTCTTACCAGAACAAAAAAGGAACTTGCTTACAGCAAAAATAAGAATGTTGCGGGACAAGAAGATAGTATCTTTAAGATAATAATAATAATTTTTATTTATATAGCTCCAACATATTCCACAGCACTTTACAATTAAGCGGGGACATGTACGAAAAATAAATTCAATACAAGTTAAGACAATTTAAACAGTGACATTAGGGGTGAGGTCCCTGCTCGCAAGCTTACAATCTACAAGGAAATGGGGGGACACAATAGGTGAAAAGTGCAATAGTCAAGTATCAAGTGCAGTTATCGTGTGCATGGAGGGTGTGGAGACAGATGAATAGTAGGATGGCACGGTGGCACAGTGGTTAGCACTGCAGCCTTGCAGCGCTGGAGTCCTGGGTTCAAACCCCACCAAGGACAACATCTGCAAAGAGTTTGTATGTTCTCTCCGTGTTTGCGTGGGTTTCCTCCGGGCACTCCGGTTTCCTCCCACATTCCAAAGACATACTGATAGGGAATTTAGATTGTGAGCCCCATCGGGGACAGTGATGATAATGTGTGCAAAGTGTAAAGCGCTGCGGAATATGTTAGCGCTATATATAAAAATAAAGATTTATTATTATTTTAGGGTGCAGATTCAGAGTAATATTTGGAAGGAGGGAACAGGGCAAAGTTAGTTTACTGAGTAGTTGATGCGGTAGGCTTGTTTGAAGAGATGGGTTTTCAAAGTGCGCTTGAATAGGTTGGGGCTAGGTATCAGTCTAATCGTCTGGGGAAGTGCATTCCAGAGAGCTGGCGCAGCACGAGAGAAGTCTTTGAGACGGAGGTGTGAGGTTCGGATTACAGGGGATGTTAAGGTACCTTCACACTAAGCGACGCTGCAGCGATATCGACAACGATGCCGATCGCTGCAGCGTCGCTGTTTGGTCGCTGGAGAGCTGTCACACAGACAGCTCTCCAGCGACCAATGATGCCGAAGTCCCCTGGTAACCAGGGTAAACATCGGGTTGCTAAGCGCAGGGCCGCGCTTAGTAACCCGATGTTTACCCTGGGTACCAGTGTAAATGTAAAAAAACAAACACTACATACTTACATTCGCGTCCCCCGGCGTCCGCTTCCCTGCACTGTGTGAGCGCCGGCCCCAACAGCAGAGCGGTGACGTCACCGCTGTGCTTTGCTTTCCGGCCGGCACTGACACACTCAGTGCAGGAAGCTCTGAGCAGCAGCGCGGACGCCGGGGGACGTGACAGACATCAGAGGGTGAGTATGTAGTGTTTTTTTTTTTTTTTACTTTTACAATGGTAACCAGGGTAAACATCGGGTTACTAAGCGCGGCCCTGTGCTTAGTAACCCGATATTTACCCTGGTTACCATTGTAAAACATCACTGGCATCGTTGCTTTTGCTGTCAAACACGACGATACACGCCGATCTGACGACCAAATAAAGTTCGGAACTTTCAGCAACGACCAGCGATATCACAGCAGGATCCTGATCGCTGCTGCGTGTCAAACACAACGATATCGCTATCCAGGACGCTGCAACGTCACGGATCGCTATCGTTATCATTGTAAAGTCGCTTAGTGTGAAGGTACCTTATGTCTTAGGTCGTTGGTAGAACAGAGGGCACGTGTAGGGCGATAGACAGAGATGAGAGAGGAGATATAAGGCGGTGCAGAACTGTGGAGAGCTTTGTGGGTGAGAGAGATGAGTTTATACTGGACCCTGTAGCGAATGGGTAGCCAGTGTAATGACTGGCACAAGATGGAGGCATCGGTGAAGCGGCTGGACAGAAATATGACTCTGGCTGCAGCATTCAAGATGGATTGGAGAGGAGAAAGTTTGGTAAGAGGGAGACCAATTAGAAGAGAGTTGCAGTAGTCCAGACGAGAATGAATAAGAGCGACAGTAAGAGTCTTCGCAGTTTCAACGGTGAGAAAAGGTCGGATTCTGGTGATGTTTTTAAGATGCAGGTGACAAGAGCGAGTGAGTGATCGGATATAGGGCGTAAAGGAAAGTTCGGAGTCGAATATGACCCCAAGACAGCAGGCATGCTGCTTGGGAGTTATGGTTGAACCCTCCAGGGTAATTTTGATGTTTGGTAGAGTGAGGTTAGTAGAAGGGAGAAACACAAGAAGTTCCGTTTTGGAGAGATTTAGTTTCAGGTAGAGGGAGGACATGGGCCATGTCGGTTCTTGGGACCATGACATCATGCATCCAGATGGTGGCATGGGCACAAGCCCACAACAGAATACTCCAGACTCATATCCTGACAAATTGGGACGGATCCCCAGATTCTCTAGACAAAAAGATCCACATACCACCACACGTAAAGTCTTCATTGACATGGTGGCTACAAAAGGAGAACTTAATCAGAGGAGTTCCCTGGTCGCAGGATCCAGCAATCACTATAACAATAGATGCCAGCGAAAGAGGTTGGGGAGCTACGGTGGCCCAACATATATTTCAAGGAGACTGGCCAAACGAGATACGCCAACAATCCTCGAACTTCAGAGAACTGAAAGCGGTAGAGGAAGTTCTTAAAGCAGCAGTAACTCTTGTTCAAAATTCCCATATCAAGATCTACTCGGACAACATGACAACAGTTGCCCACCTTCGCCATCAGGGAAGTACAAGACACGAGGATCTAAAGGCCATATCAGCCAGAATATTTTCCTGGGCCGAAGAACACGTTCTCTCACTTTCTGCCCTACACATAAAAGGGGAAATAAATATACAGGCCGACTTCCTGAGCAGGGAAAGGATCCATCCAGAAGAATGGAGTCTAGACCCGGAAATTTTTCAAATACTGGTCAGAAGGTGGGGACAGCCAGAAGTGGACCTGTTCGCAAACGGTCAGAACACAAAGGTGGACCAATTTTTCTCGCTAGATCCAACCAATCCAGGACTAGGTGTAGACGCATTGGCCCAACCATGAACATTCTCACTGGCTTATGCTTTTCCAACGTTACCAGTTCTACCAAAAGTCCTACAAAAGATAAGGACAGAAAGGGTCAGGGTAATCCTAAATGGCTCCATTTTGGCCCAAAAGAAGCTGGTTTGGGACCCTCATCAGCCTAAAAGTAGAAGGACCGATGGCACTACCTCCGGTCAAGAACCTTCTCTATCAGGGGTCAATACTTCATCCAGATCCTGAGAGATTACACCTGAATACCTGGCTTCTGAATTCTCAATTCTGAGGACCAGAGGGCTATCAAAGAACGTCTTTAGAATGCTACAGAAAAGCCGAAAGACGGTAACCAATTGCATCTATCAGAAAATATGGAAGACCTTTATCACATGGAGTGCTCCTGAACGGCCTAACCCAGACCAGCCGAACCTAGCCAGGATCTTGAATTTTTTACAAGATGGGCTAGAAAAAGGTCTCAGACCCAGCACCCTCAAGGTACAGGTGGCGGCCCTGAGCTCGTATTTTGACCAGCCTTTAGCCGACCACAGATGGATAAGAAGATTTATGATGGCAGCATCCCGCATATCTCCAAGATCCATAAATATAGTCCCATCCTGGGACCTCAATATAGTCCTGAAGGGACTTACACTTCCACCTTTTGAGCCCTTGTCATCAATAAAAATGGATAGACTCGCCTGGAAAACCACCTTCCTGATAGCAATAACTACAGCCAGGAGAGTAGGTGAACTACAGGCCCTGTCAATCAATGAGCCCTACATGAAGATTCTACAAGACCGACTTATTCTGCGATTGGATCCATCCTTTCTCCCAAAGGTCGTCTCTGACTTCCACAAGTCGCAGGAGATAATTCTCCCCTCCTTTTATCAGGAACCAAAGAATGAGGAAGAACAATTCCATACTTTGGATGTTCGGAGAATGGTACTTTATTATCTTCAAGTTTCAGACAAAATTAGAAAGGATCAGAATTTGTTTATTCATCTTCACGGCCAGAATAAAGGGAAGAAGACTTCCAAATCTACAATTGCCAACTGGATCAAGAGAGCAATCTTGGAGGCTTATCAGATCCAAGGCCTTCCACCGCCAGAAAAATTCATAGCTCATTCTACCAGAGCAACAGCTGTCTCCTGAGCCGAGAAAGCCAGTGCTTCCATCGAGCAAATATGCAGAGCTGCTACATGGTCCTCGGTCCATACATTTTCCAAACATTACAGGCTAGACCTGATGTCAAAGGAAGAATTCGCCTTCGGAGAAAAAGTCCTTAGAGCTATAGTCCCTCCCTAAATGTTACTCTTGGGTACTGCTCCAGGTGTGCTGTTGTGGGGGGGTTACTAGAGAAAATAGAATTATTCTTACCGTTAATTCGGTTTCTAGTAACCCACCACGACAGCAGGAGTAATCCCTCCCTTTGCTTGATATACGTTCTGGAAAGAATAAATATAATTTGAAGCATTCCTTCTCCTGTGGTCCTTTATAATAACACTGAGGGGAGGATGTGGGAGGGGTTATTTAACCTCTTGGTCATTTCCTGTCCCTATTAGGAAAGGGGTAACATCCTCCAGGTGTGCTGTCGTGGTAGGTTACTAGAAACCGAATTAATGGTAAGAATAATTCTATTTTTTCCCTATTTACCACCTCTAAAACCTCGCTGCGTCTTATAGTCCGGTATGTCTTATAGTCCAAAAAAATACGGCATATATATAAAAGTTCAAATAACCAGCATTTCGCCCCATTCAAAATAAAACAATAAAAAAAAAATTCAAACATATACATATTTGGTATCGCCACATTCAGAATCACCCTATCTATCAATATAAAAAAAAGAATTAACCCGATCGCTAAATGGTGTAACTAGAAAAAAGTAAAAACGCCAGCATTACGTTTTTTTGTTGTTGCCACGACATTGCATTAAAATGCAATAACGTACGATCAAAATATCGTATCTACACCAAAACGGCATCATTAAAAACATCAGCTCGGCACAGAAAAAATAAGCCCTCACCTGTTGTGAATTTGCTTTTTGCTCCCTCTAGTGGTTACTAGTTTTTTGACTCTGGTTTTTCTGTCATTCCTTTTATCCGCACCTGGGTCGTTAGTTAGGGGTGTTGCTATATAAGCTCCCTGGACCTTCAGTTCAATGCCTGGCAACGTAGTTATCAGAGCTAGTCTGCTGTGCTCTTGTCTACTGATCCTGGTTCCAGTTATATCAGCTAAGTCTGCCTTTTGCTTTTTGCTATTTGTTTTGGTTTTGTATTTTTGTCCAGCTTGTTCCTAATCTATATCCTGACCTTTGCTGGAAGCTCTAGGGGGCTGGTGTTCTCCCCCCGGACCGTTAGACGGTTCGGGGGTTCTTGAATTTCCAGTGTGGATTTTGATAGGGTTTTTGTTGACCATATAAGTTACCTTTCTTTATTCTGCTATCAGTAAGCGGGCCTCACTGTGCTAAACCTGGTTCATTTCTGTGTTTGTCATTTCCTCTTACCTCACCGTCATTATTTGTGGGGGGCTTCTATCCAGCTTTGGGGTCCCCTTCTCTGGAGGCAAGAAAGGTCTTTGTTTTCCTCTGCTAGGGGTAGCTAGATTCTCCGGCTGGCGCGTGTCATCTAGAATCAACGTAGGAATGATCCCCGGCTACTTCTAGTGTTGGCGTTAGGAGTAGATATATGGTCAACCCAGTTACCACTGCCCTATGAGCTGGATTTTTGTATTCTGCAGACTTCCACGTTCCTCTGAGACCCTCGCCATTGGGGTCATAACAGTTTGCCAGGCCACTATTAAATGTTTAATGCATTGCAGAAGAGGGATTATAAGAAAGAAGATTCTGAGTTTTTTTTTTTTTGTTTTTTTTGTTTTTTTTTCTCCTTCCCCTTTACCTCAGAGTGGCTATGCTTGCTGCAGACATGAATGTCCAGACCTTGATTACAAGTGTGGACCAGCTGGCTACTCGTGTGCAGGGCATACAAGACTATGTTGTCAGAAATCCTAGGTCAGAACCTAAAATACCGATTCCTGAACTGTTTTCCGGAGACAGGTTTAAGTTTAGGAATTTCGTGAATAATTGTAAATTGTTTTTGTCCCTGAGACCCTGTTCATCAGGAGATTCTGCTCAGCAAGTAAAAATTGTTATTTCGTTCTTACGGGGCGACCCTCAGGATTGGGCTTTTTCGCTGGCGCCAGGAGATCCGGCATTGGCTGATCTTGATGCGTTTTTTCTGGCGCTCGGTTTACTTTATGAGGAACCCAATCTTGAGATTCAGGCAGAAAAGGCCTTGCTGTCTATGTCTCAGGGGCAGGACGAGGCTGAAGTGTATTGCCAAAAATTTCGGAAATGGTCCGTGCTGACACATTGGAACGAGTGTGCACTGGCCGCTAATTTTAGAAATGGCCTTTCTGAAGCCATTAAGAATGTTATGGTGGGTTTTCCCATTCCCACAGGTCTGAATGATACTATGGCACTGGCTATTCAAATTGACCGGCGGTTGCGGGAGCGCAAAACCGCAAATTCCCTCATGGTGTTGTCTGAACAGACACCTGATTTAATGCAATGTGATAGAATCCTGACTAGAAATGAGCGGAAAATTCATAGACGCCGGAATGGCTTGTGCTACTACTGTGGTGATTCTACACATGTTATCTCAGCATGCTCTAAACGTATAGCTAAGGTTGTTAGTCCTGTCACCGTTGGTAATTTGCAACCTAAATTTATTCTGTCTGTAACTTTGATTTGCTCACTGTCGTCTTTTCCTGTCATGGCGTTTGTAGATTCAGGTGCTGCCCTGAGTCTCATGGATCTCTCATTTGCTAAGCGCTGTGGATTTACTCTTGAACCATTAGAAAATCCTATTCCTCTTAGGGGTATTGATGCTACACCATTGGCAGCAAATAAACCACAGTATTGGACTCAGGTTACCATGTGCATGACTCCTGAACACCGCGAGGTGATACGTTTCCTGGTTTTACATAAAATGCATGATTTGGTCGTTTTAGGGCTGCCATGGTTACAGACCCATAATCCAGTCCTGGACTGGAAGGCTATGTCAGTCTCAAGTTGGGGCTGTCGTGGTATTCATGAGGATTCCCTGCCTGTGTCTATTGCTTCTTCTACGCCTTCGGAAGTTCCGGAGTATTTGTCTGATTATCAGGATGTCTTCAGTGAGTCTGAGTCCAGTGCACTGCCTCCTCATAGGGACTGTGACTGTGCTATAGATTTGATCCCAGGCAGTAAATTTCCTAAGGGAAGACTGTTTAATCTGTCGGTACCTGAACATACCGCTATGCGTTCATATATCAAGGAGTCTCTGGAAAAAGGACATATTAGTCCGTCTTCTTCCCCTCTTGGTGCGGGATTCTTTTTTGTGGCAAAAAAGGACGGATCTTTGAGACCTTGTATTGATTATCGGCTTTTAAATAAGATCACTGTCAAATTTCAGTATCCTTTACCGCTGTTGTCTGACTTGTTTGCCCGGATTAAGGGTGCCAAGTGGTTCACCAAGATAGACCTTCGTGGTGCGTACAACCTTGTGCGCATTAAGCAAGGTGATGAATGGAAAACTGCATTCAATACGCCCGAAGGTCATTTTGAGTATTTGGTGATGCCTTTTGGGCTCTCCAATGCGCCTTCAGTTTTTCAGTCCTTTATGCATGACATTTTCCGGAAGTATCTGGATAAATTTTTGATTGTTTATCTGGATGATATTTTGGTTTTTTCTGATAATTGGGATTCGCATGTGGAGCAGGTCAGGTTGGTCTTTAAAATTTTGCGTGAAAATTCTTTGTTTGTCAAGGGCTCAAAGTGTCTCTTTGGTGTACAGAAGGTTCCCTTTTTGGGGTTCATTTTTTCCCCTTCTGCTGTGGAGATGGACCCAGTCAAGGTCCGAGCTATTCTTGATTGGACTCAGCCCTCGTCAGTTAAGAGTCTTCAGAAGTTCTTGGGCTTCGCTAACTTCTACCGTCGTTTTATCGCTAATTTTTCTAGCATTGTGAAACCTTTGACGGATATGACCAAGAAGGGCTCCGATGTAGCTAACTGGGCTCCTGCTGCCGTGGAGGCTTTTCAGGAGTTGAAACGCCGGTTTACTTCGGCGCCTGTTTTGTGCCAGCCTGACGTCTCACTTCCCTTTCAGGTTGAGGTGGATGCTTCGGAGATTGGGGCAGGGGCCGTTTTGTCGCAGAGAGGCCCTGGTTGCTCTGTTATGAAACCTTGTGCCTTTTTCTCTAGGAAGTTTTCGCCTGCCGAGCGAAATTATGATGTGGGCAATCGGGAGTTGTTGGCCATGAAATGGGCATTTGAGGAGTGGCGTCATTGGCTCGAGGGTGCTAAGCATCGTGTGGTGGTCTTGACTGATCACAAAAATCTGATGTATCTCGAGTCTGCTAAACGCCTTAATCCGAGACAGGCCCGCTGGTCATTGTTTTTCTCCCGCTTTGATTTTGTTGTCTCGTATTTACCAGGTTCAAAGAATGTGAAGGCCGATGCTCTTTCTAGGAGCTTTGTGCCTGATGCTCCTGGAGTCGCTGATCCTGTTGGTATTCTTAAAGATGGAGTTATCTTGTCAGCTATTTCTCCGGATCTGCGACGTGTGTTGCAGAGATTTCAGGCTGATAGGCCTGAGTCTTGTCCACCTGACAGACTGTTTGTCCCGGATAAGTGGACCAGCAGAGTCATTTCCGAGGTTCATTCCTCGGTGTTGGCAGGTCACCCGGGAATTTTTGGCACCAGAGATCTGGTGGCCAGGTCCTTTTGGTGGCCTTCCTTGTCAAGGGATGTGCGGTCATTTGTGCAGTCCTGTGGGACTTGTGCTCGAGCTAAGCCTTGCTGTTCTCGTGCCAGCGGTTTGCTCTTGCCCTTGCCTGTCCCGAAGAGACCTTGGACACATATCTCCATGGATTTCATTTCTGATCTTCCGCTATCTCAGGGCATGTCCGTTATCTGGGTGATATGTGATCGCTTCTCCAAGATGGTCCATTTGGTTCCTTTGCCTAAGCTGCCTTCCTCTTCCGATCTGGTTCCTGTGTTTTTCCGGAACGTGGTTCGTTTGCACGGCATCCCTGAGAATATTGTGTCAGACAGAGGATCCCAGTTCGTTTCCAGGTTCTGGCGATCCTTTTGTAGTAGGATGGGCATTGATTTGTCGTTTTCGTCTGCTTTCCATCCTCAGACTAATGGACAGACGGAGCGAACCAATCAGACTTTGGAGGCTTATTTGAGGTGTTTTGTCTCTGCTGATCAGGACGATTGGGTGACATTCTTGCCGTTGGCTGAGTTTGCCCTTAATAATCGGGCTAGTTCCGCCACCTTGGTTTCGCCTTTTTTCTGCAACTCTGGTTTCCATCCTCGCTTTTCTTCGGGTCATGTGGAGCCTTCTGACTGTCCTGGGGTGGATTCTGTGGTGGATAGGTTGCAGCAGATCTGGAATCATGTGGTGGACAACTTGAAGTTGTCACAGGAGAAGGCTCAGCGCTTTGCCAACCGCCGCCGCGGTGTGGGTCCCCGACTACGCGTTGGGGATTTGGTGTGGCTTTCTTCCCGCTTTGTTCCTATGAAGGTCTCCTCTCCCAAATTTAAACCTCGTTTTATTGGGCCTTACAAGATATTGGAAATCCTTAATCCTGTATCTTTTCGTCTGGATCTTCCTGTGTCGTTTGCTATTCACAATGTATTTCATAGGTCCTTGTTGCGGCGGTACATTGTGCCTGTAGTTCCTTCTGCTGAGCCTCCTGCTCCGGTGTTGGTTGAGGGCGAGTTGGAGTACGTGGTGGAGAAGATCTTGGATTCTCGCCTCTCCAGGCGGAGGCTTCAGTACCTGGTCAAGTGGAAGGGCTATGGTCAGGAGGATAATTCCTGGGTGGTCGCCTCTGATGTTCATGCGGCCGATTTAGTTCGTGCCTTTCATGCCGCTCATCCTGATCGCCCTGGTGGTCGTTGTGAGGGTTCGGTGACCCCTCACTAAGGGGGGGGTACTGTTGTGAATTTGCTTTTTGCTCCCTCTAGTGGTTACTAGTTTTTTGACTCTGGTTTTTCTGTCATTCCTTTTATCCGCACCTGGGTCGTTAGTTAGGGGTGTTGCTATATAAGCTCCCTGGACCTTCAGTTCAATGCCTGGCAACGTAGTTATCAGAGCTAGTCTGCTGTGCTCTTGTCTACTGATCCTGGTTCCAGTTATATCAGCTAAGTCTGCCTTTTGCTTTTTGCTATTTGTTTTGGTTTTGTATTTTTGTCCAGCTTGTTCCTAATCTATATCCTGACCTTTGCTGGAAGCTCTAGGGGGCTGGTGTTCTCCCCCCGGACCGTTAGACGGTTCGGGGGTTCTTGAATTTCCAGTGTGGATTTTGATAGGGTTTTTGTTGACCATATAAGTTACCTTTCTTTATTCTGCTATCAGTAAGCGGGCCTCACTGTGCTAAACCTGGTTCATTTCTGTGTTTGTCATTTCCTCTTACCTCACCGTCATTATTTGTGGGGGGCTTCTATCCAGCTTTGGGGTCCCCTTCTCTGGAGGCAAGAAAGGTCTTTGTTTTCCTCTGCTAGGGGTAGCTAGATTCTCCGGCTGGCGCGTGTCATCTAGAATCAACGTAGGAATGATCCCCGGCTACTTCTAGTGTTGGCGTTAGGAGTAGATATATGGTCAACCCAGTTACCACTGCCCTATGAGCTGGATTTTTGTATTCTGCAGACTTCCACGTTCCTCTGAGACCCTCGCCATTGGGGTCATAACACTCACCCAACCCGAGATCACGAAAACTGGAGACGCTATAGGTATCGGAAAATGGCGCAAATTGTTTTATTTTTTTTAAACAAATTTTGTAATTTTTTTTTCACCACTTAGATAAAAAAGAACATAGACATATTTGGTGTCTATGATTTCGTAAGGACCTGGAGAATCATAATGGCAGGTCACTTTTAGCATTTAGTGAACATGGTAAAGAACAAACAAAATACAACTGTGGGATTACACTTTTTTTTGCAATTTCATCGCAGTTGGAATGTTTTTCCTGTTTTCCAGTACATGATATTTTAAAACTAATGGTGTCATTCAAAAGTGTAACTGTTCCCGCAAAAAACAAGCCCTCACATGGCCATATTGAATGAAAAGTAAAAAAGTTATGGCTCTGTGAAGAAGGGGAGCCAAAAACGAAAATACCTCCAGGGGTTAAACAATTAAAAAATACGGCGTTGGGACCCCTCTATTCTTGATAACCAGCCTTGCTGAAGATGACAGCTGAGGATTGCAACCCCCAGATATGAGTTTTGCCTGGCTGGTTATCAAAATTGCAGGGGAACCCACGCATTTTTTTAAAAATATATATTTATTTACTGCGCAGTCACCGGCTGATGAATACTTCCATCAGCCGCTCCTGCTCTCACTGTTATTATCGGAAGCAGGCGTCAGCTGATGGGAGCAGCAATGACCAGAGGCAAACTTTATACCTCCAATCGTAGCTGCGGGCTCACGCTGTCTTTTGAAAGTGTGGGAACCATGGCTGTCTGACTGGCTTTGATGATTTTGCCGCCGATCAGAAGTGGTGTTTGCCGCACCGTCATGCACATGACAGCGTTGCAAACACTGGATGTTCAAGTGAATGAGGTCTGGGTACTGTCCTGGTATCCGAATCCAAATTTTTTGTAACTATTCGGCCGAACCTGCTGGACCCGAACATCCAGGTGTCCGCTTATCTCTAGAAAGCACCAATGACTGACACCTTTCTGATAAAATCCTTCTAGGAGAAAAAAGCAGTGCAGCTGAGCTTTGCTGTTTCTCCTTACAAATTCTTATACCAGATCTCTTCAAATCATAGCACTGTCACCTCTGCTGTACTGCTCTTCCTTCCACACGGTCTGTCTGGACATGTGTCGGTATCACACTTATGTCTATTGTTCTCAGGGCAGGTTGTGATCACTCATTCCATAGTGAGATTAGAGCAGTGTTTCATTAAATCTGACACAGTCCAGAACTGACTACTCCTGTATGAGATGTAATGAGAGCCTGATCGTTTTCCAGTAAATTACATGCAAATCCCAATAAATACGTGAGTGGTTATAAGTTACTTGTGCAGAGCACACATAATTGTGATTAGTGACACACACAGGCAGTAATCAGGAGAGCTTGTAGTGTGACAAAGCTAAACTCCGCTGTATTGCCCCTCATCCTATACTGAGTCATGCAGGAGGTTAAACCAGGAGATTAGAGCTGTATGATCACATCTCACACACTGAGAATACTGCCCTCCGCTATTGTGGGGGCATATTCTTCTTTTGAGTGTTGCTGCCTGTCTGAGTGGTCAGCTCCTACAGGAAAAAGAAATCTGTGCCACCATTGAAAATTGTCGGATAACTTTTGTTTAGTCCCAGTGAGTGTTAACTGATTAGTTGCCAAATACTTTGATTGCTAATATCTCAACGGAGAAGAGAAATAAAAAAAAAAAAAAAAGGTTTGTGTACATTCTGCAGACACTGTTACATTGTGTATCTAGTTCAAAATGAAAAATTTGGTCCGAAGCAGTAGGCGTTGGCTGCATTCATAGATATTACTGTGTATTTTGATTACTCCTGTACAGGGAGGGATTGTGATAAGATGTATTTATTGGGAATTGCAGGTCATTTCCTTATGTTGACTTTTGTGCACTATGAGCCTCCGCTGTCGTTGTTGTATAGAACCTGAGTTGCTGTGGTTCCTAACATCCACTTCTCAATAATACCACCCAGGGTTGAAGAAATGACATGTGCTATCTTGTTACACAAGTGACATCTGATTACAGGACCACTCCGATATCCGTGAGCTCTTTACAACAATCCATTCAATCATGAATGTTAGTAATGGCAGCCTGCATGGTGAGGGGCTGGAATTCCTACTCCTGCATGGTCACACATTTTTCCACCAGCATCCATTTTGAAAATGGCATCTCTGTGTGAACTAGATGAAAACGACACTATTCATTACAGAAGGAGAACTTCTAGTACTCATACATTAGTAAGTGCCACAAGATCAAGGTCATGTCCCCAAAAAATTAAAAGGTAGCTTCACTACTTTTATATTGATGACCTATCCTGTGGATAAGTCATCAATATCTGATTGATGGAAGTCTGACACTGAATGTTAGCAGTTGTGGAGCTGGATAGTACAATGTAATGCTGAGTACTGCAGATCCGGCTCTATTGGAATGTATAGAGCGAGTCTGCAGTCCCTGGCAATCACCATTACATGGTGGATGGAGCTGTGCCCTTCAGTCCTGCAACTGCCAGCATTGAAAACAGCCGATGTCTTGAGCTGCCTGGTGTCAGACCTCAACCGGTCCTATATTGATAATTTATCCTGAGGACAGGTCACGCATAGTCCTGAAATGTAAAGATGGCAAGACACGTGAACATCTTTAGATTTCTTTTCTCTTCAGCAGTTGTTATTTAGGTCGGGGGCGCAATTATTGAATCTAGCACTGTCTAAAAATACTTGACATAGCCTATTATATTAATGTGTGAGCAGTGGGTGTTACCTGTCACTGCTGAAGCCATCCAGTCCTGGTATAATGGCTCTGGCCTGCACTTCGTACCTGTACACGGTGAAACATTCCCGGTTTGCATTTGAAGCATTGTTAAAGGTTTGCGCTGTTCTGTAAATGCTGTAATTTCCAGCTAACTGTGATCCGAGGGTCTGATTAATGAATGGCGGGCTCCCGCTCTGTAGAGGTGTCACTTTAATAGCTTCAAACGCTCTGCAGGAATTCACTTACATAATTACAATACCGGATCATGACTGCTGAGGCTGGGGCATGCGATAAGAGCCGCTATTCCTGTGCAGTATCCATCGTCTCACCCCGCATGCGGGAACATTCACCGTGCACTTTATTCTTCATTTTCTGCTATGAAAATGTTGGATTTGGATGTTCCACATAGGGGTTTCTGACACGACACAACAATGAGTTAAGACACAATATCATGTTGATGGGTCCAGAACTTGAAAATTCTTCTATGGGTTCTTTCTTACTGAGGCATTAATATGTGATTCGTTTCAGCTCGTTGCTAATTTAGACTATATACCCATCTGTTTTTCCTACATATTATTTGCTTTCATTTTATTCTTCACTGTTATGCATATTACACTTGCAAGAATACTGCCTTATCAAAACCATCCGCCACAAATTGCTCTATTGTCTGGTGATATGTCCAGCAGTTAATTAGTATAGCCCCAAGATTGTTGTGCCCTTGGATTTTGCACCTTCCAGTGCTGAATTAAATACAGACTTTATCTTGGGCTGTTTCTTAAGGGGACTGCTTGTAACTATAGCAATATTTTTTATTTTAATTCTTTATTTTACACATTAATGTTGTTTTGATACCGATACCCGATACCACAAAAGTATCGGATCTCGGTATCGGAATTCCGATACCCGCAAGTATCGGCCGATACCCGATACTTGCGGTATCGGAATGCTCAACACTAATGGCATCCGATCCGATTTTTTATCGGATCGGATGCCATGCAGGAGGTCTGTGGGTCCAAACAACAGAGCTCCGGTGCAGAGCGTCTAGGTCTGGGACTTCCGGTAGGCCAGGCGCAGCTCCCGGAAGTCCCAGGCCTCTGCGTCGGATCTGTGTTGTTTGGGCGGCATTGCGCTGCTCCCTGCTCCCTGCTGCGCCGGCCAGAAGTCCCAGACTGCACTTCTGAGGCCTGAGGAGATCGCTGTCTGGAGGCCCTGTGATTGCTGTCTGGAGGCCCTGTGATTGCTGTCTGGAGGCCCTGTGATTGCTGTCTGCAGGCCCTGTGACTACTACAGCAACCATCATCCAGTGAACTGTGGGGTGTCATTGGCCATTACTGAGATAAGTGAGAGGGAGGCTGTCAGTGATGGCGAACCTGTGGCAGTCCAGCTGTTGCAAAACTACAATTCCCATCATGGCTGGCCATTCAAAGCAAAGGCTTTGGCTGTGAAGACATGATGGGAATTGTAGTTTTGCAACAGCTGGAGTGCCACAGGTTCGCCATCACTGGAAGAATTCCCCCTCCCCCTCACTTATCTTAGTTCACGGCACCCCACACAAGTTAAATAATAGCAAGACCAACAAAAGAAACCAACTGACAGATGAACAAAGAAGTCACTAAGCAGGTAAGTTAATTCTAATTATACATATTTGTTATTTAAACTATACATGTCGCAAAATTATGGTTTTTTATCAAGGTGACACACCACCCAAGTTATGCTCGGTTTTTTGGCGAATTTTGACACACCAAGCTCAAAAGGTTGCCTATCACTGCCCTACACGGTACATACAGGGACTCAGACCAACAGACATACCAATAGGAAAGTAACATTCTGCAATGCTTAATGGGGTTGTCCAGTGAAAGCAAGTTCTCACCTGTCCACAACTTCATCATTGGTGGGTGTCCTACCCCTGATCAATAAGCACCATAGGGACTTTTTATCCCCATTAGAAAGTGGAGCAGCTTGCCTGTGAGCTGCTCCAGACATTCTCTTTGTGGCTGTCAGAATAGTCATAAATAGAAAGAACCCGGCACTCAAACTGTGTGTACAATATGTGATGTTTCACTCTTACATAGACCTTTTTCAAGCATACACACTGATGATTCTGAGAGATCCTGTTCAGGGTAAATGGTAAGGCATCCTTCAGATAGCGTGCTGAAGATGATTCACCAGGATTCACACAGTCCAGTATGTCTGAGTGTCCGCCTCCAGAAGGCATACACCCTGAAAATGATGTGCAACAGAGCACATGTTCGTTCTATCAACACCATTCTAATCTATAGCCCAGTTGGCGCATGCGCACAAATCCTGCTTTGCGGTTCGGATATAAGCCTCGACTTGAGCAACAAACGGGTGCCAGAAGGCAGTGTGAAAGCTCCCTTAGGTTATGTGCGCACGATGAGTATTTGCCTGCAGAATTTTCTGCAAGGTTTCTGCATCTCGTGGCAGCAAAAACGCTGCGGCAGAAACATATGCTTTGCTGTGGTTTTTGGTGTGTTTTTGTATGAGTTCTTTGCATGCATTTTTTGCATGCGTTTTTGTGCAGCAATGAATGCTTTTGTGAGCTAAATTTAGCTTTTGTGAGCTAAATAAAGATATTTTAATATAGTTATATAGTATACCATACTATAGTATTACTATAATATAGTAATAAAGTTTTGTGATGCAATTTCTTGATTCAACACCACCTTTTCCATTCTGATGCAGTAGCATCAGAGTAATGGGATTAGGGCTTGGTGTCAGCAGCTGTCATTGACACCAAGCCCTAGGCATAGTAATGAAAAGGTGTCAGCCCGACACCCTCATTACTAAACTAGTAAGTAAACACTGTACACACATTGTCACCAGCCTATGTAGGAAAGTTAACAGATGTGACTGCTCTCAAAGACAGCTGGGGATACACTGACAGGAGGTTATCGCACCCACAGTCTACAGCACTGAGCTGCGGTGAGAGAGTTCACCGGAATTCATCAGCTGATCAGCTCAGCTCCGGGGATCTCCCTTACGGCACCACTGCTACATGAGAAAGTTCTCACGCAGCGGTGGTGCCGTATGTGAGAGCACCAGAGCTGATGAACTCCAGTGAACTCTCTCATGGCAGCTCAGTGATACACTGCGGGAGCGATTTCCTCCTGTCAGTGTATCGCCAGAGGCCGGGTAGAACCATAACATCTCCTGATGTGACTGTTCTAAACATGAGATCGCTGTGGGACACATTCATTTTTATTTTTTTATATCAGATATGGGCATCAGGGATTGGGCGTTAAGGTTAGTATAATGTGTTTTTTTTATTTTTGTTTGAATATGTATGGAATTATTTTACGTGCCGTTTTTTGGGGTTTTTTTTCTTGTGTGAGCTCAGGCACTGGCTGGCAAAAGACTACTCCCTTCAGCGGCTCCTGCCATCGTTGTTATCAGTGACAGCAGATGTAGGCTGATGGGAGGAGTTGTCTCATCAGCCCACGCCTGCTGACCTGCGGTAAGCGTTTTACTGTGGGTCGCAGTCACAGCTGTGGGGTCATGCTGACATCTGACAGCATGACCCCGCGACACTCTGACAGACAGTCTTACCAGCGTTAGCGTTACCACCGATAAGAACCACAGCACCAGTGTTTCCCACGCTGTCACACAGATGACTGTGGGAAACACCATAGGAAGCCGGTAAACAGGCAAAGAAGAACTCAGCAAATCCGCAAACATTTTTATACTTGTGTTTTTGCTGCGGATTTGACGGACTCAGTTGAAGTCAATGTATGGAGAATGCTACAAATACGCACAAAGAATTGACATGCTGCAGAAAAAAAACACACTGCAAATACTCTCGTGCACAACACTTCAGGATTGTCATTGAACTAGCTTGTATAAAGTTTCCATAGCATTTTTGTCCCATTTCCGCATGGAAAAAATACTACGAAATACATAAAAAACGCACACAGCCTTGGAGTTGTATGACCTTGTATAAATACACTAGATGTTTCCAGCCAGCTAACGCTCGGCATGCTCATTGCTATCTAATTAACGCTGCTGGTCATTAAACTAAAGTAAATAATGACAGCATTTAATAGCTCTTACGCAGGTGGTAAATTAACTTAAAATGAAGTTAATAACAATAGTGTGGTGATGTGTTGGGGGCAGGATTATGAGTGGTAATGGGGGGGCGGGATTAAGTGTGGTAATGGGGTGGGGGGCGGGATTATGTGTGGTAATGTTTTGGGGGCGGGATTATGTGTGGTGATGTGTTGGGGGGCGGGATTATGTGTGGTAATGTGGGGGCGGGATTATGTGTGGTAATGTGGGGGGCGGGATTATGTGTGGTAATGTGGGGGCGGGATTATGTGTGGTAATGTGACGGGGGCGGGATTGTGGTAATGTGGTGGGGGCGGGATTATGGGTGGTAATGTGGTGGGGGGCGGGATTATCTGTGGTGATGTGTTGGGGGACGGGATTATGTGTGGTGATGTGGTGGGGCGGGATTATGTGTGGTAATGTGGGGGGCGGGATTATGTGTGGTAATGTGATGGGGGCGGGATTATGTGTGGTAATGTGATGGGGGCGGGATTATGTGTGGTAATGTAGTGGTGGGGCGGGATTGTGTGGTAATGTGGGGGCGGGATTATGTGTGGTAATGTGGTGGGGGGCGGGATTATGTGTGGTAATGTGATGGGGCGGGATTATGGGTGGTAATGTGGTGGGGGGGCAGGATTATGTGTGGTGATGTGTTGGGGGCACGGGATTATGTGTGGTAATGTGGTGGGGGCACGGGATTATGTGTGGTAATGTGGTGGGGGCGGGATTATGTGTGGTAATGTGGTGGGGGGCGGGATTATCTGTGGTAATGTGGTGGGGGAGTGGGATTTTGTGTGGTGATGGGGTGGGGGCCGGATTATGAGTGGTGATGGGGTGGGGGGGGGGCGGGAGTATGTGTGGTGATGGGGTGGGGAAGCGGGATTATGTGTGGTGATGGGGTGGGGGGGCGGGATTATGTGTGGTGATGGGGTGGGGGGGCGGGATTATGTGTGGTGATGGGGTGGGGGGGCGGGATTATGTGTGGTGATGGGGTGGGGGGCGGGATTATGTGTGGGGGTGGGGGGCAGTATTATGTGTGGTGATGGGGTGGGATTATGTGTGGTAATGTTGTGGGGGTGGGATTATCTGTGGTAATGTGGTGGGGGTGGGATTATCTGTGGTAATGTGGTGTGGGTGGGATTATGTGGTGGTGGGCGGGATTATGTGTGGTGATGGGGTGGGGGCGCGGGATTATGTGTGGTAATGTGGTGGGGGCAGGATTATGTGTGGTAATGTGGTGGGGGGCGGGATTATCTGTGGTAATGTGGTGGGGGAGTGGGATTTTGTGTGGTGATGGGGTGGGGGCCGGATTATGAGTGGTGATGGGGTGGGGGGGGGCGGGAGTATGTGTGGTGATGGGGTGGGGAAGCGGGATTATGTGTGGTGATGGGGTGGGGGGGCGGGATTATGTGTGGTGATGGGGTGGGGGGCGGGATTATGTGTGGGGGTGGGGGGCAGTATTATGTGTGGTGATGGGGTGGGATTATGTGTGGTAATGTTGTGGGGGTGGGATTATCTGTGGTAATGTGGTGGGGGTGGGATTATCTGTGGTAATGTGGTGTGGGTGGGATTATGTGGTGGTGGGCGGGATTATGTGTGGTGATGGGGTGGGGGCGCGGGATTATGTGTGGTAATGTGGTGGGGGCAGGATTATGTGTGGTAATGTGGGGGCAGGATTATGTGGGGGCAGGATTATGTGGGGTGGGGGGGCGGGATTATGTGTGGTAATGTTGTGGGGGCGGGATTATGTGTGGTAATGTGGGGGCAGGATTATGTGGGGTGGGGGGGCGGGATTATGTGTGGTAATGTTGTGGGGGCGGGATTATCTGTGGTAATGTGGGGGGCGGGATTATGTGTAGTATTGTGATGGGGGCGGGATTGTGTGGTGATGTGGAGGGGGCAGAGCTACTGTGCAGTGGGCGGGATTAGCGAGTAATCACGATGCCTCTTATATATATATATAGATGTTCTTCCCCCGACTACATCTTCAGCGCACCATGGTCTGCTGATGGCCCCCTTTTTTAATGTTCTGGAGCAGTGTTTCCAAAACTCCGCTCCTCATGGCCCCCCAACAGTTCATGTTGTCAGGATTTCCTTAGTACAGGTGCCAGATCCTGTGGCAATTTCTGATACTAATTCCATCACCTGTACAAGACTAATAAGGAAATCCTGAAAACATGATCTGTTGGGGGCCGTGAGGACTGGCATTTGTGAACAACCCTCCGAATATGTAACATGGGTTTCATTCTTGTAATAAGACAGACACTTTTAATGGTTACTCCCTATTTAATTACCTGTTTAGTGGTGCATGTGTTTATTATACTTTTCCTCTGATTGTTCCACTCCTGGTTTTGGCTTACACATACTGATGTAAAAAACTGACCAAATACTGATGGTGTGAACATGGCATTATTCTCTGAAATCCATGATGCAAAATATAATCTGTCATTGTCAAAATCCAAGCAAACCCATCAGGTGGAAGTCTGAAACATAGAAGAGGTGCAAGAGTTTCCATTTGACAATTTCTCCTTTGTCCATGACATTCTTGGTTTAGCTTACTGATGCAAAAACTGAGCAAAATGCAGCCACGTGAAAGTGGCCTTAGGCCACGTATTGCTTATTTTCCTGTATTGCTTCCTGATTTGTTTGTTTAATCCATGGCATAGTTTTTTTTTACACTGTTCTTTGTACTTTAAAACTTATTGATTTGAAAGGTAACTTTTTTATATTTTGTTTATTCCTGTTGTTGGTTTCCCTTAGGAGTTCTTTTTTAACTCTCCATTCTAATCTGCATTGTATCTGTCCTAGATCAGGTCACAAAAGAAGAGCCCTTCAAAATCTTTTTGATTATTCGATCTCTATTTTTGATCCTGAAACAAACACAATGGAGAGTTGCAGCTTAAGGTACCGTCACATTTAGCGACGCTGCAGCGATCTATACAACGATCTAGATCGCTGCAGCGTCGCTGTGTGGTCGCTGGAGAGCTGTCACAGACAGCTCTCCAGCGACCAACGATGCCGGTCCCCGGGTAACCAGGGTAAACATCGGGTTACTAAGCGCAGGGCCGCGCTTAGTAACCCGATGTTTACCCTGGTTACCAGTGTAAATGTAAAAAAAATCAAACACTACATACTTACATTCCGGTGTCTGTCCCCCGGCGCTGTGCTTTCCTGCACTGACTGTGAGCGCCGGCCGGAAAGCACAGCGGTGACGTCACCGCTGTAATCTGCTTTACGGCTGGCCGGCGCTGACAGTGCAGGAAAGCACAGCGCCGGGGGACAGACACCGGAATGTAAGTATGTAGTGTTTGTTTTTTTTACATTTACACTGGTAACCAGGGTAAACATCGGGTTACTAAGCGCGGCCCTGCGCTTAGTAACCCGATGTTTACCCTGGTTACCAGTGAAGACATCGCTGGATCGGTGTCACACACACCGATCCAGCGATGTCTGCGGGAGATCCAGCGACGAAATAAGGTGCTGGCCTTCTAGCTCCGACCAACGATGTCACAGCAGGATCCTGATCGCTGCTGCGTGTCAAACTCAACGATATCGCTATCCAGGACGCTGCAACGTCACTGATCGCTAGCGATATCGTTCAGTGTGAAGGTACCTTTAGTCTCACTTAAGTGGTAAGCCCCATGGGGCAGAATTTTCACTGACACATACAGTTGTGGCCAAAAGTATTGACACCCCTGCAATTCTGTCAGACAATACCAAAGAATTTGTGATTGCAATCATTTTCAGGAAGAAACTGAGTATTATCTGACAGAATTGCAGGGGTGTCAATACTTTTGGCCACAATTGTATGCTGCTCTCTATAATGGCGCTTCCAATGACAAAATACCAGATTAGTCAGAAAACATTGGCATTTACCACCAATTTTTAGTGTGCCTCTGTGTGATATTGTGGAGACTCTGTACTGAACCTGCAGCAAACTTCTCTCCGCTCTGCCCCGTCTGCGGTAGGATAAAAACCCTAGAAGCGTAGGAACCCTTCCCATGACTAAACCTCAAGGATTCACTGTTCCTTCCTTAAAAGTGCAACAAATGACTTATGATAGCCTGTCAGATTTCGCCTGTCTTTCAGAGACTTCACTGCTCCACTCCATCCTTCCATTTTAAGAAATGCCCCCCTAGTTTGCAACAACTAATTAGGATGAGCCCAATTTTCCATGGTGGCCCTTTTGGATAATCCCGTCTCCTAGCTTTTATTAATTTACACATGGAATTCTACCCATACATTTCCAGCACAAAGTCAAGCTGCTTTTGGCTATGTAAACGTGATTTTAAAAGAATCTGTCATCAGGATTTTGCCATCTAATCTGAGAGCCGTGTAATTGTAGGAACAGAGATCCTGAATGCGATGTTGTTTCACTTTCTGGGCTGCTTGCTGTAGAGCAGGAGGCTATCTCTAAGGGCTCATTTCCACATGCGAGGCACACGTCCGTATCTCGCATGTGGAAACCAAGCTGTGGAGCCGGCACTCCAGAGCGGAGCGTGCGGCTCCATGTGTTCCTATGCGGCCGCACGCTCCGCTCCCAAGTGCCGGCACCAGAGCTTGGTTTCCACATGCGAGACACGGACGTGTTTCTCGCAAATGGAAACAAGCCCTAAGGGAGAAAACCTGCTGTCAGGTAGTCCTCCATATTCATGAGCTCTGTACAGCACTGCTTCCCATCAGTTTCTGCCTATGCAGTGTGTACACAGAAATCTGCTAATCAGTGGTGTTGGCAGGATTATACTGAGCTCAGTGTTCAGTTAACTGGTAGATCTGCGATATATACAGCTGTGATTTTATCAAACAGTAGCAACGTAAGCTTCATATCACTGGAATCAGAGTCTCTACCCCTACATCATGCTGCTCTGGGAGGATAGCACTAACCTCGTGACAGGTTCCGTTTAACAAAAAAGCACTTCAGCTTTTTGAAGTTCCAGGGTAGAATATTTTGTCCATGAGATGATTGGGGTGTTGGATTGGGAATCCGGTGTACGTGTCAGCACATGGTAATTTGATTCTGTTGTTTCCTTACCTATTAACATATTAGTTATAGAAGTTCATGGCTATAAAATGCTCAAGGTGGGAAGGTCAGGAATTCACTTAAGAATACAGCTTCCCTTCTAATCCTGCCTAATGCAACAGTCCTGTAAATATGATTTTTCCCTTTTTTGTTAGGCTTCATGATGTTATATTTCATTATTTTAAGTGCAACATCCACATAATTGTGGTATATGTTCATTAGATAATTAATACGTTCATAGCATTGTGTGCCAACCAGCATAGGAGACTTGAAAGTTTATCCTTTAGTGTCGTGTTGGAGAATGATAGTTCTGTTACAGCCAGGGGAATTGTACATAGACAATATGCGCAATGTCACTTATTTGACTCATTTCCTCTGCAAGTATTTTATCTTCATTGTTCATAGCTTCAAGATCTGTTTGTAGTCCGTAAGTAGAAAAATATTGTTAAAGCAATTGTATGGTTTGGATAAGTTATAACCTACACAGGATCGATAACGTTGATATTTGGGAGTCTGACTGCTGGAAACCCCATGGATCCCCAGAATGGGGCATTTTTACCCTTTCGAATGGGGCGGTAGTGCTCTATCAACACTCTGTTCATTTTCTATGGGACTACTGGAGAGAGGCAAATACAGTGCTGGATCATTCCATTTCAAGTACCGTAATCCAAATCTGAATAATTTATTTTTTACCATCTTAGGATATTTATTTTCCTTGGTTTTTTTTGAACTGCTACCTTAATGAATTAAAAATAAGTTTTAATGTTTATCTTCATTAGTTGATTTTTTAGCGTTTTCTAAAGTTTTGAAAAAGCCTGAATTATGGGCTTGTATGACTTTTTACATTTCTTATCATATATTGGGCTAGAATTAAGATAAAGAGATGGAAGGGGCATCATTTGGGCAGAGTTATATGGGCTTTAATTGCATATGTTTGTTTGTATTTTGTTTTTGAGGAGTCAAATTCAAAATTTTGATGGTTGATTTCGGAAAAACTATATGTATATGTCTTACTTGTGTTTTTGGTTACATTTGTTCAGAGTTGGGATTTCCGTAAGATCATATTTGGTAGTGTAAATTTCTAAATACAGTCTCATGCTAATCATATATGTTTAATATTAAATTAAATTTAATTTAATATTAAATTTGAACCCAGGAGTCCAGCGCTGCAAACCTGCAGTGCTAACCACTGAGCCACCGTCCTGCCCCTTTTATCATCAATTTGTCCCCTTTACTGGGTGAGATGTAATCTTGTCCGCAATCTGTTACTAACAATGGTCGTTTCCTTTTGTGTCAGAATATATATGGCTGTTATGGGGTTTGGCGCCACCTGAGTTAACCCCTTAGTGACGGAGCTAAGTTTGACCTTTTATTTTTTAAATCTAACCAGTGTTAAAATGTGTAATAACTCTGAAATGCTTCCACGGATCCCACCCATTCTGAGAGATTGTTTTTTCATGACATATTGTACTTCATGTTAGTGGTAAAATTTGGTCAATACGAATTGCGTATAGCTATGAAAAAAATGGAAATTTGTCAAAATTTTGCAATTTTCAAACTTTATTCCTTTCACTCCGGACCTGCTTTCACCTTCACGACCGGGCCAAATTTACAATTCTGACAACTGTCACTTTATGAGGTAATAACTGTGGAACGCTTCAACAGATTCCACTGATTCTGAGAGTTTTTTCATGACATATTGTGCTTCATGGTAGCGGAAAAACTTACTTGATATGACTTATGGTTTATTTAAAAAAAAAAAAACAAGCAATTTTCAATGTTTGTATTCTTATGCCCTTAAATCAGACAGTTATGTAGCAAAAAATAGTTAATAAAATATCCCACATGTCTACTTTACATCAGCATAATTTTGGAAACAATTTTTTTTTTAATTAGGAAGTAATAAGGGTTAAAAATTGACCAGCGATTTCTAATTTTTCTAACAAATTTTACAGAATCATTTTTTTAGGGACCACATCACATTTGAAGGAGTCTGTATGACAGAAAATACCCAAAAGTGATGCCATTCTAAAAACTGCACCCCTCAAGGTGTTCAGAACCACATTCAAGAAGTTTATTAACCCTTCAGGTACTTCACAGGAATTAATAGAATGCGGAAGGAAAAAAAATATTTACCGTATATACTCGAGTATAAGCCAAGTTTTTCAGCACCCTTTTGTGTGCTAATAACGTCCCCCTCAGCTTATACTCGAATGAGGGTCCTGGAAGATGCAGCGGGTCACAGGAGGCAGGAGCCTGCTGCTGCAGCTAAAGTCTGTGCCTGCTGCTAAAGAGAAATTAATATTCACTGCGCTGGCAGTGAACATTCCTTTCTTTGTAATAGCGTGCACAGTAGTCGCCACTTCAGGGTTTCTGCAGCGGCTGGGCAGTCATTTGTGCCCGCTATTTAACAGAAATTAATATTCATTTCTCTCCACTCTCATGGGAGTGGAGAGAAGTGAATATTCATTTCTGTTAAGTAGCAGGCACACGTGATCACCGAGCCGCAATGAATAATCACTGCCCTCCACGCACATTGTCCCAGCTTGGAGATTAGCAAGTATTCCGTCAGCTTTCCTCTGCTTGTAAGCAGCGCCTGATGTCACTGCCATGTGCTGCTCACAAGCATAAATCAGCTGCTTGCACCGAAACAAGATGCTGTGAGGGAGCGCAAGGACAGTATTTTGGTTTTGTTTTTTTTTATTTATATTTTTTGATGGAGGCCATGTATACAAGGACAGGTATGAGGAGCCATGCAGACCAGGATAATAATGTTGAGCCATGCATAGCAGGATAGGGATGAGGAGCCATGCAGATCAGGATGGGGATGAGGAGCCATGCATACCAGGATAGGAATGAACTGTCATGCATACCATGATAGGGATGGTGAGACAATGCATACTCAGCTTATACGCGAGTCAATGCGTTTTCCCAGGTTTTTTGGTAAAATTAGGTGCCTCGGCTGATACTCGAGTATATATGTTAACTTTTTAGACCAATTTATTTTTTATTTTCACAAGGGTAACTGGAAAAAATGGACCCCAAAAGTTGTGCAATTTCTCCTGAGCATGCTGATATCCTATATGTAGGAGAAAACCACTGTTTGGGCACATGCCAGGGCTTGGAAGATAAGGAGCGCATTTGACTTTTTGATGTCAAAGTTTGCTGGAATAATTAGCAGATGCCATGTTGCGTTTGGAGAGCTCCTGATGTGCCTAAACAGTGAAAACCCTCCACAAGTGACCATTTTGGAAACTAGACCCCCAAGGAACTTATCTAGATGTGTAGGGAGCTCTTTGAACCTCTAGGTGCTTCACAGAAATGTGTTACTTTGAGCCATGAAAATAAAAAATCAAATTTTTTCCTTAAAAATCATCTTCTAACCCCAATTTTTATTTTCAGAAGGGTAACAGGAGAAATTGGACCCCAAAAGTTAATTTCTCCTGCATATGCTGATCCCTGCATACGCTGATCCCCCATATATGGGGTAAAACTACTGTTTGGGCACATAGCAGGGCTTGAAAGGGAATCAGCAAAAATGACTGGAATCAATAATGGACGCCATGTTGCGTTTGAAGAGCCCTTTGTTGTGCCTAAACAGTGGAAATCCCCACAATTAACCCCATTTTGGAAACTCCATTCCTCAACGATTTATTTGGGGGTATAGTGAGGATTTTTAACCCATAGGTACTACACAGACTTTGATAATAATAGGTCAGTATTGAATATTCATCTGTTTTGAGCCCGAGTGCTCGCTGCTTGAGTTTACATCGGGGTGCTTCGGCAAGAACCAGCCTATTTTGGAAATGAGTTTTCTTACTGTTCACTTTCATAAACACACAGTCTTTTTTACCAGGTATAATTCGGCTCACTTCATCACTATTGTAAAAACCTTTCACTGTATCCGCTATAAAGTTATCTAATGATTTGTCTGATTTAAGATCAGGACCAGAAAAGGGTGAACTCAACCAGTAAAGTTCAGCATCTGTACCGAACACCTACTGTTTGGGCACGGACATCGAACACGGGCTTCACCAGGAAGTCCGTGTTACTGATCGGGTTCGGCCACCTGAGCATTGGGTGTTTGTTGCGCTGTCATGTGCCTGTCTATACGACACCTATGCATTACTAATCCTACAGGTATATTGTAAATGAACACACAGCCAGAATAAAGTCCTTAGATTGAAAGAATGACACTGACTCCTTTAAAGATTTTTAAATTAAACCATACTCGCATCATCACCCATTCAATTGAAGCCCTCATCTTCTGTAATAAAACAAAAATAAAAAAGAACAATATCCCTCACCTGTCCGTCATTCTGTTTCACGCCGTAATCTATATCTGGGGGATAAACAGTTTTCAGCCTGGACGGTGCCAAGATGCACTGATTTTTTTTATTTGGAAAATATAGACAATACACTGTCAAACCACAGGCTGAACAGGTCTGAATTTGAGATTTTCAAATTGATTCTGTTTTTATATAGGTATTTCTTGATGTATGATTCCTTTGAGATCCCAACTTTGGTACAGATGTGGCTAGGAGCATAGGAGGCAGGTGTGAATTTTTTGAATATTTGACAACGTACTGTAATGTTTTATTTAGACATGCTTTTCAATTTTTTTTGCGTTTGAGTCCGCATGGGAAAAATATTAACTCTTGTGACATATCGAATGAAAGCCTGTAGAGTTCTGAGTGGAATGGTGTTTTTTCCGTTTCTCTATCTTGGCTCTAGCCAGGCATTTTTTCAAAACTTTGAAAACTAATGAAAAAAAAAAAAAAACTTAAGTTTTTATAGAATTTTTTTCACATTTTGCTTTTTCTAACACACTATTTTCAAACTGCAAAATGTCAATATAATTAAAAATATAGATGACAATTGCATTGGTTCACTTGAAATAGAATGACCCTGCTCTGGAAGAGTCATAGAGAGTGAATGGAGTGAAAGTTGCATGTTGTCTCACCATTTTTATAGGAATAAAATGTGTAATTCTGCCCTTCAGTGGGGATCTGAGAGGATGGACCTCCAATAACTTATTAAGGGGTTGTTTGGGACTTTTATATTAATTGCCTGACCTTAAGATAAGTCATTAACCCCTTTCCGACATGTGGTGTAATAGTACGCCCATCTCAAACTCCCCCTGTTTGGTGCAGGCTCCGGCGCTGAGCCCGCACCTTTCCGGGCACATAACAGCTGATCTATACAGCTGACATGTGCCCACAACAGCCGCGAGTGGAATCGCGATCCACCCGCTGCAGTTAACTAGTTAAATGCCGCTGTTAACTAGTTAAATGCCGCTGTCATTATCTGACAGAGGCATTTAACTCGCGCTTACAGGAAGAGCATCCCTAATCCCGCCCATCGGTGACCCTGTCACATGATCGCGGGTCATCGATGGGTTAGCATGACAACCAGAGGTCTGCAGAAGACCTCTATGGTTGTTATTGCTAGATTGCTATGAGCTCCGCCCCGTTGTCAGTGCTCATAGCAAGTGAACATTTCTGCTCCACACAGGCAATCTGATCATCGCTTGTGTGTAGCAGAGGCGATCAAAGTACTGGAGCTTCTAGTCTCCCATGGAGACTATTGAAGCATGCAAAAAGTAAAAAAAAGTTTTTAAAAATATTAAAAAAATGTAAAAGTTCATATCACCCCCCTTTCGCCATATTCAAAATAAAACAATAAAAAAAAATCAAATATACGCATGTTTGGTGTAGCCGTGTTCAGAATTGACCAATTAATATAAAAAATAATAAAACTGATTGCTAAGCGGCCTAATGAGAAAAATTAAAAGCACCCCGATTATGTTTTTTTGGTTGCAGCTGCATTGCAATAAAATGCAATAACGGACGATCAAAAGATCGTATTTACACCAAAATGGTATCAATAAAAACGGCAGCTTGTCGCACAAAAAATAAAGTCTTGGAAAATAGCGCCTTTTTTAAAAAAAATGTTAAGCTTTTTTTTTTCACCACTTAAATAAAAAATAACCTAGACATGTTTAGTGTTTCTGAACTCGTAATGACTTGGAGAATCATATTGACCGGACAATTTCAACATTTCGTGAACATGGTGAAAAAACAAACAAACTGTGGAATTGCACTTTTTTTGCAATTTCACCGCACTTGGAATTTTTTCCCGTTTTCCAGTATAGGATATGTTAAAACAAATTATGTTGTTCAAAAGAACACCTTCTCCCGCAAAAAAGCAAGCCCTCACATGGCCATATTGAGTGAATAATAAAAATGTTCTGGCTCTGGGAAGAAGTTGAAAAATAGCAAGGTAGGGCTGTAGTTACATAAATAATAAATAATAAAATATAACTTTTAATCTTATCTGTTTAAAATGAGCTGTAATATCTCATAAAATCCATATAATACACAACAAACAACATTTAAATACTCCTTAGTGCTTCAATCATGCACTATATTCTCCAGCACAATGCACTTTTTATCAATATATGGGATATTGCTTCCCCCAAAGAGAAAAAAATGCTTCTTAAAGTGGTCCAATCTATGTCTGAATATGCCACTTATATTAACCGTTGAAATACAGGAACAATCTCACCAAATAAAGTCCCTTGTTTCACGGTCTGAGTCAGGGTAGGTTGCGATGCTTCTATTCATGAGGGGGCTCTCCACTTGCCCTTTTCGAGACCTCATTACTCTAAGTCTCATCCAACTCTCCCGACGTCCTCCTTCATAACAGAATCTCCCGACGCGTTTCTTATTTCCCAGTCATCAGGGGAGAGGTCATTCAATATAGCGGCAAGTGTGCCATACACCATACAGGCATGCACACTTAGGAGGGTAGGTCACCGCGCGTACGATGTCTTACTTTTATACTGAAGTGTCCATCTCTCTGCGCGTGTGGATTGCCGGAGCTCCATTTCCGGGTGCCTGGCGGTCACATGATCTACGACGCAATGCGCTCCCTTCGGAGGTGTGTCATCATGAAACGCATGATGGCACGCAAACTTCTCCACATGTAACTAAGGAGTCGCATAGTTAATCTGCAGCTTTCATTTTAATGCGGCGCATAATACTAAGCCAGCATCATTACCGGTCCGGAGGATGGTAGAATTCACTCCTTCTCCGGAGGGAGCAGAAAAAAGTGCCTGCCATGTATAACCTTATTTCACCCCTCCAATCCTCCTAACAATTCGTTATATATTTTGTATACAGGGGGGAGGGTATATTCCCATATTTCTTTAATGCATCCTACAACCTCCAATCCTTGGAGGGAGGATCTAGTAGGCAATGTCTTTATGGTTTCCTAACTTCGGGTTTTCAACACATCTATCCCAGTGATTCCTCCAGGAATTTTCCCAGAGCTAATAAAGCCATATCCATTTCTTTTGATTTTTTAATTACCAATGATTTTTAATCAATGATTTTTAATCTTTTTGGCCGGTTTTCTGACTAAGGGAATCAACACAGACACCTGGGTGGCAGAGGTAAAAGAGGTTTTCTCAGAGAATACCTTTATACAACCAAAATATACTCCTTCCTATAATAACGCATTTAAAGAGCTAACTAGAATCTACAAGAACCAAGTCTCTAGTTGGTGGGAAGTGCAGAGTTTGGAAAACTATATAAAGGCAGGAATAGTTCCAAGACACCTGAGAATAACTCTGCAACCAGGATTTAGGTACAGGGGGTGCCTCCTGGGAGAACGGTGGGAAAAAGAGGCAACGGCAGGCTCCTTGAGGTTTATGAATATCCTTCTTGAAGAAGAAAAAAAGACTCTATCAAAAACTAGTGATCAGTTGAAAGAACAAATAGAGATCACAAAAAAATTCTCAACGGAGCCTGACTTTGCCTCAAAAGAGACCCTTCTCCAAAACGTAATTGAAAGATACCAATATAATATAAAAGAAAGGAAGCATCGTAACTTTGTACGGGACCTACAAGAATTTAAAGAGAATAAGGCATACAACATCCCAGTGAATAGGAATTTCCAAAGTAATTCTAACAGAAATTTTGAGACGGACATATCCTCTACGGATACGGACCTCTCGGATTCAGAGATACGTACGAAACCACCTAGGGGGAGACAAAGAGGGAGGGGAAATCAAAGAAGTAGACCAGGGGACAGAATAACCAACAACCGTTTTTTAGATCAGGGCTATTTCCTGAGAAGCAAACCAGGAACAAGCAACTGACAGAGGCCGAACCCAATCAGATCATTAATTTGTCTGAAAAGGTCTTGAATGATACAGAATTACAGGTGCTAAATAGAGGTTTGAGCTTTGTACCTACATCCGATTTTCAACTGTTTGAGAGCGTGAAAGATTTGCATCTCTTTGTGAGAAAATTGAAGTGGAGGAAGCACTTCATTAGGGAAGATAAACGCACAAGTATGGAGATGAATGTTCCAGACACATTGCTACCAGATATAAGATTACTCTATGGGCTATCTGACCCTTTACCAGAACATACAGGGGAGGGCCCGTTTACAGACTGTAGGGCCAAAAGCCATAAAATGCCCCCTAATTCAGGAGATCAATCCACACTGGATGTATTCCTTGAATTAGTAATGAAAGATCTGGAAAACCTAGCCCAGAAAAGGAATAGGGGGACTACTTTTAATCTATCTAAGCAAGAAATGGAGGCGCTGTTGAATTTAGAGCAAGATCGGAATATAGTTTGTAAGCCCTCAGACAAAGGTGGGAATATAGTAATAATGGATGTCACGAAATATCAACTTATGTGTGAGAATGTACTAAACAACTATGAGTCTTATCAACAGTTATCAAGTAATCCCACTCCCACCTTTGTCAGAACTCTAAAAGAGATCTTAGATAGAGGACTTACCAAATCACTTATTGATAAAAATGAATATAATTTCCTATATCCGAAACACCCAACAATGGCAACGTTCTATTGCCTCCCGAAAGTGCATAAGGGCTTACTACCCTTAAAAGGAAGGCCAATAGTATCTGGAATTGAGAGCGTTAGCTATTGTGTTGGGATATATCTAGACAAGATTTTAAAACCTTTTGCATCAGCTCTGAACTCCTATACTAGGGACTCAACGGACCTTTTGAGAAAACTAGATGGCTTAACCCTAGATCGAGAATCTATACTCTGCAGTATAGACGTTGAAGCCCTATATTCATCTATCAACCATGCTGATGGAATAAGGGCGGTAGAATATTTTCTGAAGGGTAGAGGTCAACAGTGTCAGGAACACAACAGGTTTGTTCTCGAGTTACTTGAATTCTGTCTGACAAGAAACATCTTTACATTCAATGGCAAAATCTTCCACCAGCTCAGGGGCACTGCGATGGGCATTTCTTGTGCGCCATCGTACGCAAATTTGCTCCTGGGCTGGTGGGAGGAGACAATAGTCTTTGGGGATGATTATGAGGATGAATGCTCAAAGATAATATTCTGGGCACGATATCTGGACGATGTTTTATTAGTCTGGAATGGAGAAACAACGGAGTTGGTTAACTTTGTCACTAAATTGAATGTAAATCCCTTAGGCCTAAAATTCACCTTTGAATATAATAAGGACCAACTTCCTTTCTTAGACCTCTGTATCCAAAAGAGAGCTGAAGGGCACATTCATACAAAAACATACCGCAAGCCTACCTCTACAAATGCCCTTTTAAGGTGGGAGAGTCACCACCCCCCTCCCTTGAAAAAGGGCATCCCCAAAGGGCAGTACATAAGAATTCGCCGAAACTGCTCCTCAGAAATGGATTACAGGGAACAGGCGACGGATTTACGTCAACGGTTCCAAAATAGAGGGTACCCGGATGGGATACTCAGGAAAGCTTATAGAGAAACGAGAGGCATGAATAGAACGGGTTTATTGAATCCAACAAACCGAGAAGAGGGAGACTTGAAAAGTCGATTCATTACGACTTATAGTTCGGGAGCGGATAAAGTTAGGTCAATCCTTACAAAACATTGGTCAATTTTGAGGATGGATGATGACATTGGAGACCTGGTGGGACCCTATCCCCTGATCACCTATAAAAAAGGGAGATCAATAAGCGATAGGATTGTACGGAGCCACTTTACTCCTCCAAAAAATGAAATGTGGTTGACCAATAAAATCAAAGGTTGTTACAGATGTAAGGGATGTGTAGGTTGTCCAGTAATGAAAACGGGCCAATACTTCAAAAGCAATGTTACCAACCAGGAATACAAAATTCGCCACTTTATAAATTGCCGGTCTAGAGGAATCATATATAAGGCAACATGCTCATGCGGCATGGAATATGTGGGAAAGACCACACGTGAATTGAGGAGAAGAGTGGGAGAACACCTGAGGGACATTGCCTTGGGGAGAGATACACCCCTGGCAAGACACATCGCCACTGTACATGATGGGGATGTATCGGGCTTGAGATTCATGGGGATTGATAAGATAGAGGCACCAAAAAGGGGTGGAGACTGGGACAGGAGGGTGTTGCAATGCGAGACGAAGTGGATATTTCGTCTTAAAACACAGCAACCCCTGGGTCTCAATGAGAACCTGACTTTTTCTTGTTTCTTATAAAAACGGTAACCCTGGCAACATATATTAATTTTTATAATTAGTGTTGCTAACGACCCCCCTGTCTCATTCCTCTAAAAGAAACCCCTCTCTATTCTATCCTGATCTATCACACTTATGGCGTTCCTTTTTCTGGCACATAGGTAGAATACTGATTAAGATAGGGAATGATAGGATTATGTAGGGACAGCCGCCGTGGAGTTGGGGGCGCCAGCTCTCGTTTTTAGGGTGCCAACCCCCACTGACAAGGTAGGAAGGAAATTAGGGATGTATTAGGGTGAAGTAGCAAGCCCAAGGCCCACTAGGTCTCCAATCGTCACTCCCCCTCTAAGACTAATTTCTGGAACCAAATATACATTTGAAACAACTAAAGGTGAACCTCTTTAAAGTAAAGGACCCTATTTACCACTCCCCTATATCTTGTAACCTGAAGGGGAAACCCCCCTCTACAACCCCTAGGATAGGAATTCTGATTAAAAAAGATTAAAAAAGATTAAAAATCATTGATTAAAAATCATTGGTAATTAAAAAATCAAAAGAAATGGATATGGCTTTATTAGCTCTGGGAAAATTCCTGGAGGAATCACTGGGATAGATGTGTTGAAAACCCGAAGTTAGGAAACCATAAAGACATTGCCTACTAGATCCTCCCTCCAAGGATTGGAGGTTGTAGGATGCATTAAAGAAATATGGGAATATACCCTCCCCCCTGTATACAAAATATATAACGAATTGTTAGGAGGATTGGAGGGGTGAAATAAGGTTATACATGGCAGGCACTTTTTTCTGCTCCCTCCGGAGAAGGAGTGAATTCTACCATCCTCCGGACCGGTAATGATGCTGGCTTAGTATTATGCGCCGCATTAAAATGAAAGCTGCAGATTAACTATGCGACTCCTTAGTTACATGTGGAGAAGTTTGCGTGCCATCATGCGTTTCATGATGACACACCTCCGAAGGGAGCGCATTGCGTCGTAGATCATGTGACCGCCAGGCACCCGGAAATGGAGCTCCGGCAATCCACACGCGCAGAGAGATGGACACTTCAGTATAAAAGTAAGACATCGTACGCGCGGTGACCTACCCTCCTAAGTGTGCATGCCTGTATGGTGTATGGCACACTTGCCGCTATATTGAATGACCTCTCCCCTGATGACTGGGAAATAAGAAACGCGTCGGGAGATTCTGTTATGAAGGAGGACGTCGGGAGAGTTGGATGAGACTTAGAGTAATGAGGTCTCGAAAAGGGCAAGTGGAGAGCCCCCTCATGAATAGAAGCATCGCAACCTACCCTGACTCAGACCGTGAAACAAGGGACTTTATTTGGTGAGATTGTTCCTGTATTTCAACGGTTAATATAAGTGGCATATTCAGACATAGATTGGACCACTTTAAGAAGCATTTTTTTCTCTTTGGGGGAAGCAATATCCCATATATTGATAAAAAGTGCATTGTGCTGGAGAATATAGTGCATGATTGAAGCACTAAGGAGTATTTAAATGTTGTTTGTTGTGTATTATATGGATTTTATGAGATATTACAGCTCATTTTAAACAGATAAGATTAAAAGTTATATTTTATTATTTATTATTTATGTAACTACAGCCCTACCTTGCTATTTTTCAATTTTGAACTGATTGGTGGCACTAGACTAAATCTCTGGGAAGAAGGGAGCAAAAAACAGAAATTCAAAAGCTGAAATACCTCTAGATGTTCAGGGGTTAATATCTGATCAGTGGGAGTTCGGTCGGCAGCGCTCAGCTCAGTTGCCTAACTGCACAGCCCACCTCCATCATCTGTGAAGTGGCCGGGACTGGGCACTGTACAGCTTCACCCTATTTATTAGACGCCGATCAGATATTGATGACCTAACTTTAGAATAGGCCGTCAATGTAGGTCTCAGACAACCCCTGTAAAAGTTATCACCTGTCGATAAGTGATATGTTCTAAGCAGACAACCGCTGTAAGTGGGGAAAAATGGTTCTGACCTAGCCCTGATCTGACAGCTACAGTTTGTTAAAGGGAACCTGTCAGGTCCCCCATGCCCTTCAATCCACTAGCATTCTTCTATTTGTGATTAAATTACCACTCACCATCCCTGTATAACATAATTCTATTAAATAAATGCTTTAAAAAAGCATTTATAACCTCTGCTTTCCCAATGCTAATGAGGGATTTGACTAATCGATGGGGCGTTAGTTGCCCCAGACCACTCAGCCCTCTTTCCATGTTATCACGCCATTTGGGTGTGATAACATAACTTGCACAAAGGCGTCATCACCCCTCATGCAAATCTGATGAACACATTGTATCAATGAATGGAAATCTTCGATCTTAGATTTTATCCCATAAAGACCACCCTTGTGCATACCCTTTGGGATGCTCCCTTTGTGAGCTGCTTCCACACTGAGGTTGGATGTGGGGTTTCCATGCATTCCATGGACAGCTGTTGATGTGATTGGTTGCATTGTGTGGCTGGTTGCGGCTTCCCCTGATAACAGATGTTTGTTGGGGTGAGACAATTCGGAGCTCCCAATAAATGCCTGAAAAGCACATGTGAATATGGTGTTTTCAGCCCCACGTATTGAGCCTTGCAATCATTTTGTGTTGATATCTGAGAGCAACATGGCCTCCCTGAGCAAGACGATGAGCAATGAACTTGACCATCTGCATTGTTTACTTAAAATGTGCTTTGTTAGCGCAAAAACAAAAAAAAAAATGTCATTATGTGAAATGGGCGTATGAAAGCCTGGCCGATGTCCCAAGCTGTTTGGTGCCCAGAAACAGACTTGCATAGAAATTATCAAAAATTACAGATGTGTCCTTGAAAACAAGTTAACAATTTGCTGAATTCAGCACATTCCAAAGTTATTCAGCATCTTAATGTTATGTTGCTGTAAGATATTGTTGCGAAATTTGTAAAAGGTGAAGGGGAACAGGATCTACAGAATGGCATGCATATTCCATAACGATCCATTCAACCAATGTACAGATTGGTTGTTGTAACCGCAGCCAAATAATTTATGACTCTACAAAATGAATTCTCAGTTGAGCAGCAAAATGTTGTATTCCGGACCATTAACCACGTATCATTTAATTTTTGTGGGTTTGCAATTATGATTCTGAGGCATATAATTGCTATTTTGGCTATGTGTTCATAATCTGCTTGAGTATACTGATCGAGAAATCTCTGGAGTACGTGCAATAAAAGAAATATGGTTTCTGGGCTTTTATATTATTTTAATTATATTATTATCTTATTTGAAATATATAATTTGCACCATGTAATAGTTCTGATTTTAAAATAGTCACTGAAAATAGCGCAGTGAGACTTTTCATACACTTTTATGGTTATAAGGCGTGGCGCATACAGGGCTTATTTGCTTGCAATAAAATTGCGTCAAAATCCTTATGGGTTAACTGTTGCTTCTACAGGGGATTTTGTTGCTGCAAACTTCATCCTATGCATAGCACATGGTCAGGTCTGCAATGAGTTCCACTGAAAAATATTGCAAAATAAAATATGTCTAGTAGTTTTTTTTTTTTTTTTTATGAATCATGAAGAAGAGTCATGCAAACATCCTAGTTCCGCAGTGGCAAAATCAGCACTAAATCGTGGATTTGCAGCAAATTTCCAGAGCAAAGAATGAAATCCGCTGAATAGTCCCCTCTGCCAGTCAAAACCCACAATATGTACAACCCATGGTAACATATCTGCAAGATGCAGCAAAATCTGCATGTTCTCCGCTGCTTGTGAATGTGGCATCGTGACTTAGGTGTAAAACAGGCCGGGCGTATAGGCTTTGTGGTGACCATTGAATCAGTATCTCCCCAACTACGGTAATTCAGATTCCATTTTTAAAGGAGTCTTCAAGGCTGAATAAACATTTCTGAAATCACACTGTGAGACTGCAGATTGCTGAATCTTGACAATGTGCCCACTGTCTCTCCACTGCCAGCTCGAGGGGTCATCCTGTGACCACAAGTATGCAATGCCGTTACATGCCCCGACTAGCTTCTTATCCGCTTCTCTCAATAGAACATTACGAGACGCAGGGAAAGTTGCTGCTCAGCACATGGCCGCAAGTATGCAAATCACATTCAGGTGACACCCACTCGCTGGCAATAGAAGGCAATCCTGTCAGTGTGCACATTGTCAGGATTCAGCAATGTGCAGTAATACAGTGACTTCAGACTGGAAGCAAAAAACATTTATTAGAATTTTGATGCCATTGAGGACTTTTCAGATGAGCTTATGATGATGAGTATACGGACAGCACGCACATCAAGGTTGTTCAGATGAGTGTTTTTTCACACTGTGAAGCTTGCACTATTCTCCATATTCTGGATGTGACTCTTCTATTTACAGTAAGTCTTTGGGTGCACAAAAAATATCAGATCCCATATGGATTATCCTTATTGCATCATTATTTTTACGAATACATTGCACTTCTTCACATATGAAACTGTATGTGGTCTTGTAATTTTTTTTAAGTGTTAATGTATGAAAACTGATGCCACACAATGTAAAGGATGGACATACGGATGCCGCACTCACGGAATACAGATGAAATTAGTCTGTTTTTTTCTGGCCTGTAACAGATCTTGATACCTCACAAAATAGTTACCGTAATAACATTTCTAGTATGTCGAGTTTACAACATTATCATGTTGAAAGGTTTTGTTAGGGTGTTCGAAATCTTAAAAGTTTAGCAGCATTTTTTCTTTTTGAGAATTTCATTGAAAAAAAATCTTGATACATTTTTTTTCTGCATGTATTGCTTAAAGGGAATCTGTCACCCCAAAATTTGCCTATAAGCTAAGGCCACCGGCATCAGGGGCTTATCTACAGCATTCTGTAATGCTGTAGATAAGCCCCCGATGTTACCTGAAACATAAGAAAAACAGGTTAGATTATACTCGCCCAGGGGCGGTCCCGGTGCTGTCCGGGTCCGATGGGCGTCGCAGGTCCGGGTCCGGCGCCTCCTATCTTCATACGATGACGTCCTCTTCTTTGCTTCCTGTCGTGGCTCTGACGCAGGCATCCTTTATCTGCCCTGTTGAGGGCAGAGTAAAATACTGCCGTGCGCAGGCACTGGGCCTCTGACCTTTCCTGGGGCCTGCACACTGCAGTACTTTGCGCTACCCTCAACAGGGCAGAGAAGTACGCCTGCGCCGGAGCCATGGCAGGAAGCAAAGCAGAGAATGTCATCGTATGAAGATGGGAGGCGCTGGACCCGGACCATGAAGCCCCTCGGACCGGACCGCACACTGGGACCGCCCGTGGGTGAGTATAATATAACTTGTTTTTCTTACCTTTCCGGTTACATCGGGGGCTTATCTACAGCATTCCAGAATGCTGTAGATAAGCCCCTGATGCCGGTGGCCTTAGCTTATAGGCGAATTTTGGGGTGACAGATTCCCTTTAAATTTGGTTACTTGTGTTTTTTCATTGTAATCTTTTGTGCGTGTTTTTAACATGTGTTTTTATCACATTTTTGAGCCTGCAATGTTTGTCTCTGTTTGGTGTGTCATTATTTAAATAAAGCTGTTTTGTTTTTTAAACTTCCAGGTATTTTGATTGCACTGAAATTTATTGATACACGGTACTTAGGTACTGATTTACAGTCATGGCCAAAAGTTTTGAGAATGACACCAAAATTATATTTTCACATGATCTGCTGCCCTGTGGTTTTTATTAGTGTTTGTCTGATGTTTATATCACATACAGAAATATAATTGCAATCATATTATGAGTACCAATAGGTTATATTGACAGTTAGAATGAGTTAATGCAGCAAGTCAATATTTGCAGTGTTGACCCTTCTTCAAGACCTCTGCAATTCTCCCTGGCATGCTCTCAATCAACTTCTGGACCAAATCCTGACTGATAGCAGTCCATTCTTGCATAATCAATGCTTGCATTTTGCCAGAATTTGTTGGTTTTTGTTTGTCCACCCGTCTCTTGATGATTGACAACAAGTTCTCAATGGGATTAAGATCTGGGGAGTTTCCAGGCCATGGACCCAAAATCTCTGTTTTGTTCCATGAGCCATTTAGTTATCACCTTTGCTTTATGGCAAGGTGCTCCATCATGCTGGAAAAGGCATTGTTGGGCGCCAAACTGCTCTTGGACGGTTGGGAGAAGTTGCTCTTGGAGGACATTCTGGTACCATTCTTTATTCATGGCTGTGTTTTTAGGCAAGGCTGTGAGTGAGCCGATTCCCTTGGCTGAGAAGCAACCCCACACATGAATGGTTTCAGGATGCTTTACAGTTGGCATGAGACAAGACTGGTGGTAGCGCTCACCTCTTCTTCTCCGAATAAGCTGTTTTCCAGATGTCCCAAACAATCGAAAAGGGAATTCATCAGAGAAAATGTACCTTTTGCAGAATACCAGTCGGTCCCTGATGTTTTTTCTGGAGAGAAGTGGCTTCTTTGCTGCCCCCCTTGAAACCAGGCCTTGCTCAAAGTGTCTCCGCCTCACAGTGCGTGCAGAAGCACTCACACCAGCCTGCTGCCATTCCTGAGCAAGCTCGGCACTGCTGGTAGTCCGATCCCGCAGCTGAAACAGTTTTAAGATACGGTCATGGCGCTTGCTGGTCTTTCTTGGGCGCCCTGTAGCCTTTTTGACAACAATGGAAGCTCTCTCCTTGAAGTTCTTGATGATGCGATAGATTGCTGACTGAGGGGCAATCTTTGTAGCTGCGATACTCTTCCCTGTTAGGCCATTTTTGTGCAGTGCAATGATGGCTGCACGTGTTTCTTTAGAGATAACCATGGTTAACTGAAGAGAAACAATGATACCAAGCACCAGCCTCCTTTTAAAGTGTCCAGTGATGTCATTCTTACTTAATCATGACTGATTGATCGCCAGCCCTGTCCTCATCAGCACCCACACCTGTGTTAATGGATCAATCACTAAAACGATGTTAGCTGCTCCTTTTAAGGCAGGACTGCAATGATGTTGAAATGTGTTTTGGGGGTTAAAGTTCATTTTCTGGGCAAATATTGACTTTGCAAGTACAGTAATTGCTGTTAAGCTGATCACTCTGACATTCAGGAGTATATGCAAATTTCCATTAGAAAAAATGAAGCAGTAGACTTTGGAAAAATTAATATTTGTCTCATTCTCAATTTTTGGCCATGACTGTACATGCGTTTTTGATTTGTTTCTGCCTTGGAAACCTACTAAAAACACATGTGCGTTTAACCCCTTCCCGACCTTTGACGCATACGCTGCGTCATGAAAGTCGGTGCCAATCCGACCTGTGACGCAGCGTATGCGTCATGGAATGATCGCGTCCCTGCAGATCGGGTGAAAGGGTTAACTCCAATTTCACCCGATCTGCAGGGACAGGGGGAGTGGTGCTTCAGCCCAGGGGGGGTGGCTTCACCCCCTCGTGGCTACGATCGCTCTAATTGGCAGTTTCACTTTCAACAGCCAATCAGAGCGATTTGTAATATTTCACCTAAAAAACTGGTGAAATATTACAATCCAGCCATGGCCGATGCTGCAATATCATCGGCCATGGCTGGAAATACCGAAGTGACCCCCCCCCACCGATCGCCCCCCCAAGCCACCGATCTGTCCCGTAGTCCCCTCCGTCCTGTGCTCCGCTCCCCCGTCCTCCTGTCCGCTCCCCCCGTGCTCCTATGTCACCCCCCGTGCTCCGACGCCCCCCCCCCCGTGCCCCGATCTCCCCCCCCCTTATACTTACCAAGGCTCCCGGTGTCGGTCCGTCTTCTCCATGGGCGCCGCCATCTTCCAAAATGGCGGGCACATGTGCAGTGCGCCCGCCGAATCTGCCGTCCGGCAGATTCATTACAAGTACATTTTGATCGCTGTGGTAGGTTCTATCACAGCGATCAAAATAAAAAAAAATAATAAATAAACCCCCCCTTTATCACCCCCATAGGTAGGAACAATAATAAAATGAAGAAAATATTTTTTTTTCTTTTTCCACTAGGGTTAGGGTTAGAACTAGGGTTAGAACTAGGGGTAGGGTTAGGGTTACGGGTAGGGTTAGGGGTAGGGTTAGGGTTATGGCATGTGCAAACAGTGCGGATTTGGCTGCGGATCCGCAGCGGATTGGCCGCGGATCCGCAGCGGATTGGCCGCGGATCCGCAGCGGATTGGCCGTTGCGAATTCGTAGCAGTTTTCCATCAGGTTTACAGTACCATGTACACCTATGGAAAAACAAATCCGCTGTGCCCATGGTGCGGAAAATTCCGTGCAGAAACGCTGCATTGTATTTTCCGCAGCATGTCAATTCTTTGTGTGGATTCCGCAGCGTTTTACACCTGTTCCTCAATAGGATTCCGCAGGTGAAATCCGCACAAAAAAACACTGGAAATCCGCTGTAAATCTGCAGGTAAAACGCAGTGCCTTTTACCTGCAGATTTTTCAAAAATCGTGCGGAAGAATCTCACACGAATCCGCAACGTGGGCACATAGCCTTAGGGTTAGGGTTGGAATTAGGGCTACGGTTGGAAATAGGGTTAAGATTAGGCTTGTGGTTAGGGTTACGGATAGGGTTAGGGGTGTGTTGTGGTTAGGGTTGGGATTAGGGTTAGGGTTGGGATTAGGGTTAGGGTTAGGGTTGGAATTAGGGTTACGGGTGTGTTGCGGTTAGGGTTGTGTTGGGGTTAGGGTTGTGATTAGGGTTATGGCTACAGTTGGGATTAGGATTAGGGGTGTGTTGGGGTTAGTGTTGAAGTTAGAATTGAGGGGTTTCCACTGTTTAGGCACATCAGGGGTCTCCAAACGCAACATGGCGCCACCATTGATTCTAGCCAATCTTGCGTTCAAAAAGTCAAATGGTGCTCCCTCCCTTCCAAGCCCCGACGTGCGCCCAAACAGTGGTTTACCCCCACATTTGGGGTACCAGCGTACTCAGGACAAACTGGGCAACAAATATTGGGGCCCAATTTCTCCTGTTACCCTTGTGAAAATAAAAAATTGCTTGCTAAAACATCTTTTTTGAGGAAAGAAAAATGAATTTTTTATTTTCACGGCTCTGCATTGTAAACTTCTGTGAAGCACTTGGGGGTTGAACGTGCTCATCACACATCTGGATAAGTTCCTTGGGGGGTCTAGTTTCCAAAATGGGGTCACTTGTGGGGTGTTTCTACTGTTTAGGCACATCAGGGACTCTGCAAATGCAACGTGATGCCCGCAGACCATTCCATCAAAGTCTGCATTTCAAATGTCACTACTTCCCTTCCGAGCCCTGACGTGCGCCCAAACAGTGGTTTACCCCCACATATGGGGTACCAGCACACTCACAACAAACTGGGCAACAAATATTGGGGCCCAATTTCTCCTGTTACCCTTGTGAAAATTAAAAATTGCTTGCTAAAACATATTTTTTGAGGAAAGAAAAATGATTTTTTATTTTCACGGCTCTGCGTTGTAAACTTCTGTGAAGCACTTGGGGGTTGAACGTGCTCACCACACATCTAGATAAGTTCCTTGGGGGGTCTAGTTTCCAAAATGGGGTCACTTGTGGGGGGTTTCTACTGTTTAGGCATATCAGGGGCTCTGCAAACGTAACATGATGCCCGCAGACCATTCCATCAAAGTCTGCATTTCAAAACATCACTACTTCCCTTCCGAACCCCGACGTGTGCCAAAACAGTGGTTTACCCCCACATATGGGGTATCAGCGTACTCAGGAGAAACTGGACAACAACTTTTGGGGTCCAATTTCTCCTGTTACCCTTGGGAAAATAAAAAATTGTGGGCTAAAAAATCATTTTTGAGAAAAGAAAAATTATTTTTTATTTTCATGGCTCTGCGTTATAAACCTCTGTGAAGCACTTGGGGGTTCAAAGTGCTCACCACACATCTAGATTAGTTCCTTGGGAGGTCTAGTTTCCAAAATGGGGTCACTTGTGCGGGAGCTCCAATGTTTAGGCACACAGGGGCTCTCCAAACGCGACATGGTGTCCGCTAATGATTGGAGCTAATTTTCCATTCAAAAAGCCAAATGGCGTGCCTTCCCTTCCGAGCCCTGCCGTGCGCCCAAACAGTGGTTTACCCCCACATATGGGGTATCAGCGTACTCAGGACAAACTGGACAACAACATTTGGGGTCCAATTTCTCCTATTACCCTTGGGAAAATACAAAATTCTGGGCTAAAAATCATTTTTGAGGAAAGAAAAATAATTTTTTATTTTCACGGCTCTGCGTTATAAACTTCTGTGAAGCACCTGGGGGTTATAAGTGCTCACTATGCCTCTAGATAAGTTCCTTGGGGGGTCTAGTTTCCAAAATGGGGTCACTTGTGGAGGAGCTCCAATGTTTAGGCACACAGGGGCTTTCCAAACGCGACATGGTGTCCGCTAACGATGGAGATAATTTTTCATTCAAAAAGTCAAATGGCGCTCCTTGCCTTCCGAGCCTTACCATGTGCCCAAACAGTAGTTTACCCCCACATGTGAGGTATCGGTGTACTCAGGAGAAATTGCCCAACAAAATTTAGGATCCACTTTATCCTGTTGCCCATGTGAAAATGAAAAAATTGAGGCTAAAATAATTTTTTTGTGAAAAAAAAAGTACTTTTTCATTTTTACGGATCAATTTGTGAAGCACCTGGGGTTTAAAGTGCTCACTATGCTTCTAGATAAGTTCCTTGGGGGGTCTAGTTTCCAAAATGGGGTCACTTGTGGGGGAGCTCCAATGTTTAGGCACACAGGGGCTCTCCAAACGCGACATGGTGTCCGCTAAATATTGGAGCCAATTTTTCATTGAAAAAGTCAAATGGCGCTCCTTCCCTTCCGAGCCCTGCCGTGCGCCCAAACAGTGGTTTACCCCCACATATGAGGTATCAGCGTACTCAGGACAAATTGGACAACAACGTTCGTGGTCCAGTTTCTCCTTTTACCCTTGGGAAAATAAAAAATTTTTCGCTAAAAGATCATTTTTGTGACTAAAAAGTTAAATGTTCATTTTTTTACTTCCATGTTGCTTCTGCTGCTGTGAAACACCTGAAGGGTTAATAAACTTCTTGAATGTGGTTTTGAGCACCTTGAGGGGTGCCGTTTTTAGAATGGTGTCACTTTTGGGTATTTTCAGCCATATAGAACCCTCAAACTGATTTCAAATGTGAGGTGGTCCCTAAAAAAAATGGTTTTGTAAATTTTGTTGTAAAAATGAGAAATCACTGGTCAAATTTTAACCCTTATAACTTCCTAGCAAAAAAAAAAATTGTTTCCAAAATTGTGCTGATGTAAAGTAGACATGTGGGAAATGTTATTTATTAACTATTTTGTGTCACATAACTCTCTGGTTTAACAGAATAAAAATTCAAAATGTGAAAATTGCGAAATTTTCAAAATTTTTGCCAAATTTCCGTTTTTTTCACAAATAAACTCAGAAATGATCGACCTAAATTTACCACTATCATGAAGCCCAATATGTCACGAAAAAACAATCTCAGAATCGCTAGGATCCGTTGAAGCGTTCCTGAGTTATTACCTCATAAAGGGACACTGGTCAGAATTGCAAAAAACGGCAAGGTCATTAAGGCCAAAATAGGCTGGGTCATGAAGGGGTTAATAACTGTGGATCTTCTGCATCTAATGTAAGTCTATGGGGAAAATTTCCACAAGAAAGTCAGCTTATCCGCAAAAGAATTTGGCATGTTGTGGATTTGAAAAATGCACCGCAGGTCAGTATACTCAGCGTAAATAAGAAGCACAGTGGGCACTGGATTTATAGAAATCTCGTCCACTTTGCGGGAGCTGTAAGACGCTGTGTTTTTGATGCAAGGAAAAAAACCATCGCAAAACGTATTAAAAGCACATTGTGGGATCGTAGCCTTAAACTAACTTTTAGGGGTCTATATGTCAGAAAAACTTTGAACTAGATAGAGCCCCCCTGACCAAATTCAATACTGGATTCAGGAAGTTTGTTAACCCTACAGGTGCTTTACGTGTGCTGTTTGGTTAGAGACTACAGAAAGAGCGCTATTTGTCTTTTGGAGCTCAAATTTGGCTGAAATAGCTGGTCTCATTTACCAAACTTCTGAGATGCTTAAACAGCAGAAACCCCCACAAGTGAAACTGTACTCTGTAAATAATTTGTCTAGGGGTGCAGTGAGCATTTTGAATTCACAAGTTCTTCACAGAATTGTATAGAATTAGGCAATGAAAACAAAATATTATGTTGTTTTAGCCTAATATTTTTTATTTTCACAAAGGATAATGAAATATAATGTACTGCACAATTTTCTTTTCTTTTTTTTTTTTTTTTTTTTTCACTAAATATATGGGCATACGGCAGGTCTTGAGAGGAAGAAGCCCTATTTGATTTTTGCAGCACAGACTTTATCATAAATAGAGCCGCAGAAGTGCCAGAACATCAGAACCCCCACTCCCCCGAAAAGTACAAAAATGACACCCCTCTGGGAATTACTCCAGGGATGTAGTGTCTGTTTTGACTCCACAGGTGTTTACTAGAAGTACGCATGCGGTTGGTATTGCAGGTTGAAACTGCAAAGTAGCCTGCGCTTTTGGAGACACGCACCGTCTGTTGACTGGGTTTCCCCCGCTACATCAATTATGTTCGTTTGGATGTTTGGATGATAACTGTGGTTTGGGAATTTGGTTATGAGTGCGCATATTTTGCTGAATTTTTTTAAGTGTGGTGGTAAAAGAGAAGTGGAGCCCCATCACTTTCCAGAGCCTTTGATATAGCAGTATCATGGAGCCCCCCCTAGTTTCCCATTGACAGATTATAGACCTATGTTGGGGCTTGTAGCTTGCTGGTTGCATTGAAAATTCTATTGGTACCATTTAGGGGTAAATCAAATTTAAGGCTCGATTCACATTTATCCTGTACTCTCTTCATTAAATACTTTTGTATAGGACAAAAAAATATGACTCGGACAGAATGGATGCCAGACCTCTCACCTGTAATGTGATCTGTCTGGCCTCTGTTATGCTGGTGTTCACCTTTTAGAGGTTATGAAAAACCTGGTCGACTGTTGCAACTGTGTTCGGTCTTTTTTTATTTTTGAGTGGGGGTGGGGGGGACTGCGCAAAAGCACAGAGTCAGTAGTGAATCCATCGGCCTCATTATAGTGCATGGTTCTGACGGGTTTTGTGTGCTTTCTGTTTTTTAGAGATTCATTGTATGTGCACACGAACCCACCAGTTATTTCAGGAGGAAGAAGTTTGAGTACACAACAGCCACATTTGTCCTGAATCACTTTTTTTTGCTGTATTTTCAATAGTTTTGCTTATTGCAGCCTCTACGGTCGCCGACATCTTTAATGTTAATTGTACTGTATAAACTAGTGAGTGGCTTCTAAGCACAAGTGGCCTTAAGAACGGTAAGGTTACTTCTTTTAACTGCCTTGACGCTTTTGAGATTCTTTTACCTACTTCAGCTTTATAAAGATGCAACATCTGCTCGAGTCTTTTTTAAATCCAAATGCTTATGTTTGTTCTTTTTAGCGTTTACTTTGCGCTCTTTCAGGTGGGTTTCGGAGCGTACCAGCTAAAAAGATGTCTTGTCTACATACCCTTAGATGGAAAGCCTGAATGCCTGAAAGTGCTCTATGCAAATTACCTCTATAGAGGAAAAGAGGACTTGGAACTCTATAGCGCCACCTATTGGAAGTAGCAATCCTAAACATCACAATCAAACCTTTAACGAGTCGTGCAATATGACTTAGGATAAGAGCCAAATCAGTATCCCAATTTGCAAACACGGTGTTTCGGGCTGTTGGCCCTCGTTCTCAGCATGGATCTACGCTTAAATGTGGATCTAGCCCAAGGCTTTCTTCACAAGTTTATTGCAGCTTTTTTATGCAAATTAAAGCTGCCTTTTATAATACCAGCAAAAGCAATGAGATTTAGCAAATCTCATGCACATGCTTGATTTTTTTCTTCCTGGCTGAATGGGAAAACTGTACTGTTTGTTTGTTTTTGTTTTTTTTTAAATCTGCAGCATGTCACTTCTTTCAGCTTTTTTTCACTCATGGAAAGCAATAAGAAAGTGAAAAAACACTGCAATAAACGCAATGCTGTTTTATGGACAGCGTTTTTGAAGCATTTTAGTGAATAAAATTGACTTTATTAAAGAGTTTTGAGCACAGAATTTTTAGTGCCAAAAGAGCAGATTTTGGCTGTAGATGTAAATCGCAGCAAAATGCTGCGTGTGAACATAGACCTCTTTTGATTTTTATACTCCGAATCTGACTTGATTCCTCGTTATGGCAGGCCTTACCAGGCCTCTGTACCATGCAGACCAATGGGAACAATTGACATCCAGAAATCGCAGCATGGGGTGCCCATGAGGTTACAGAGGGAGCCAACTCACAACTATGTAAATGACATGGTCGCTATAGACCACAGCATCTACATGGTAGAACCACCAGGATTGGGTTTGGCATTGACCCTGGCTGTTACTGCAGGACCTTGGACGCCAGTTAAACCGAGCTCTGTGATTGTGCCGGCCACCACAACTTCTCTGCCTGCACGGTCATTTGGACATCCTGTTACGTTCATTTGCGGGGAAACTTGTCCCCAAATATGATACCTTCGTGACGTAAGAAAAATTAGTGCATCAAATTGGCAAGTATTGAGAAAAGTTCTGTGTCTGGCATCGAATGTCACTCGTTCAATCACTAGAGCTAGTGATATCTACAATTGGACAAGCCCTTTAGTTTAAGGCCGGCGTCACACTCAGCTTATGTAAATACGGTCCGTTTTTTACAGACTTTAATACGCTGAAATGTTCCCAAATTAGTGATCCGTATGTCATCCGTAGGCAGGGTGTGTCAGCGTATTTTGCGCATGGCATCCTCCGTATGTAATCCGTATGGCATCCGTACTGCGATATTTTCTCGCAGGCTTGCAAATCCAACACCTAATGGATTTATGTGCTCAAATGTTCGTTAAAACATATATACAGTCTATATATATATATATATATATATATATATATATATATATATATATATATATATATATATATATATATATATATATATATATATATATATATAATATATTCTGTATTTATATTGCCGGTAATTCAATTGCCGGCTTTTTCTTTCTCCTTCCCAAACCCAACATGATATGAGACATGGTTTACATACAGTAAACCATCTGATATCCCTTTTTTTTTTGCATTTTCCACACTACTAATGTTAGTAGTGTGTATGTGCAAAATGTGGGCCCTCTAGCTTGTAAAATAAAGGGTTAAATGGCGGAAAGAATTGGTGTGGGCTCCCGCGCAATTTTCTTCACAAGAGTGGTAAAGCCAGTGACTGAGGGCAGATATTAATAGCCTAGAGAGGGTCCATGGTTACAAGACCGTATAATGCGGATCAGTAAAATACGGCTGATAGGAGCTGGGCCATAGAGAATCATTGGGCCGTGTGTTATGCGTATTTTACGGATGTATTTTCTGCGCTCATACATCCGTAAAACTTGCTTGTGTGACGCCGGCCTAATACTCAGTATAGACCCAATTTCCGGTAAATGCCTAACCAGACAGTAGGGAGTAATCGAAGTTCTGCTGCAGTGTGTTTCTGGTTTGATATCTTGGTTAGGCTTCTTTTAGAACGTGAATGTAGAATACACGTAGGATTAAAGGTCCGCACTTCAGTTTTTTCACTATTTGCTGGATTTTGTTTTTAGTCTAGAATATATCTGAAGACGTTTTCAGATGTGATTTTTCTCAAAAGGCCTTCACCATGAAACCTACTGACAAGGCTGACACATTTTACTAGTCTGTCAGAAGTATTCAATATAAATATTGTAATAGACATCTGAAAACCGTGTGAACTCTGGCTTCTAGCAAATGAAAGGCTGCCATTCGCAGTGAGCCGGAGAGCGGCTTATTAGACATGCTCTGCATATTTAGGAAGCAGTTTTTCTGTGCGCAAGCCCCTTATATGACTATTATAGCTATGTATGCTCCCTCTAGCGTTGTAATTTAATGCTTTCGTCTGTACGTCAGCTATTATCCACTGACTCTTTTCACTTTTCTACATTTGGAGAGTATGGCTACTACATTGTCATTAATGTAAATCCTGCTGACAGGTTCTGCAAAGTAATCTACAGGCATTGTCAGGTTGGCGCTGCTATGCTGAATAAAATGATACCTGGGGTAAAGAAACCTGTCTTGCAGTTGTTATGTAATCAGCGTTAGAAGTTTTCAGTTAATGATATGCCTGTGCTCCGGGACCGTAGGCAGAGTCTTATCTTCCTGCTCTAATGCAGAGAAACCAAGAAAACACCAGCCCACAGGCCGCATCGAAGTACAAACAGTTTGTCTTACTCTCTGTCTCTATGATGGAGAACATGTTTGTTCCTCATCATAGAGTCTATGCCAATATGTAGTAAGTGTAATAATAACGTTAGCAAATACCTCCACTTAGAATTGTAGTATAGTTCTTCTGATAAGCTATGCCACTAATCATGTGCAGAGCATAGCAGTAGCTTAGGTATCCATGGTTATAGCTACATAGTGACAGTAAGTTAGTTGTTAGTGCTCATCATAACCATTTGATATCTAAGCTACCGCAATTCCCTTCCTCATGAGTAATCGACATAGCTTATCAGAAGAACTATACTACATTTAAAGTTGGAAGTATTTGATAATATTATGATTACACCTACTACATCATATTGGAAGATGGGAATACCCCCTTTAACGTTAAAATCACTGACGTGAAGTAACATTGTCAGAAAAATGTCTAGTCCTTGAAAGGCCTTGGATTTATTAGACAGACTTCAGATGCACAGAAATGTACGCCACAAACCTGGTGTGAACATAGCCTAACGAACCAGGCTGCACTTTTATGCCCTGATTTTTTTATTTTTTTTTTCTTCAGAGCAACAATATCTAGACACGTGCAGTTTTTTTCTGCAATTGGACTCTCTGTAGCTCAAATCAATTAATGCTGCAGATCCAAAATCCACACTTTCAGATTTTTTTCTATGTATATCACTTTTGGCAAAGGGTGAAATGTGTGGCAAACCCTCAGTGTTTCCACAGTTAAATCTGCTCTTTTTACTTCTGCCATTTCACTTCCAAAGGCCCTAAGTTTACCTGCACATGCTGCAATTCTCCTGCAAAATCCTAATTTACCATGGTAAGCATTGCACATAGAGTTGACTTTCAGCGGATTTTAAAATCTGCACACTGAAAATGTCCACAATGTGTTGATAAGATTTTAGAAAATATATTTCACAAAGATTTAAAGGGCTATTCCCACAGGCACATAGTTTTTTTCAGAAAACACTGTAAATGCATACACATTCTTATAATGTACAGATAAAGCCCTGCATAATGTTTCCTTGTTAACCCTTTTTAGTTTTTTTTCATCTCTATATGCCCCTCTGTGCATCCAGTCTCACATAGCAGGATGGACTATTTTATTTTTTCACTGCTAAATGTAAATTTCCCAGCAGCAGTAGCTTCTGCTGTCACGTCGCTACGGCTACAGAAAGGGGCCAGAACATTGCAGAGTCTCATCACACGAAATCCTGCACCGATTAGAACTGCTTCACCATCCTGTTAGGCTGCCGTCACACTAGCAGTATTTGGTCAGTATTGTACATCAGTATCTGCAAGCCAAAATCAGGAGTGGGTGATAAATGCAGAAGTGGTGCATATGTTTCTATTATACTTTTCTTCTAATTGTTCCACTCCTGGTTTAGGCTTACAAATATTGATGTAAAATACTGACCAAATACTGCTAGTGTGACAGCAGCCTTAAGCAGTGCAGGTTTTTTTCCTTGCGCTGTCATTACAACGGTTAATCCATTCAGTCGATCTCCTGGAGCTCTCCATCCTAAATTGCCTCACCTGTTCTGTGTTAGCCACTCCTCTGTGGTAGATATGCTTGCCATTGTTACTTGGGAGTTGCCAGTGATAGTTCTTCTTGCTGGTTAGGTGTTAGAGGAGAAATGCTGGTCAGTCCCCACTGTAAACTAAAGACAAAAAGCTAGACAGACAAAGGGAAGGAACTTAGCTTGAGCAGACTCAGAGAGTTGACCCCTTACGTCCTCATACAGCTCCAGAGAGGAAGTTAGCCAACTGTTATAGCTCCAAGCCTTCACAAGGGAAAATATGAATATCACCGGCGACTCTCTGCTGCAGACTGGAGATATATAAACATTCAGGTCCAGGTGTGTCAACTAGAGTCCGGAGAAGCTTGCCGCTGGGTCCAAGAGTCAGGAGGATTAAGGAGGCGTCTGCAATGCCAAACGCAGAGATCTTCTGCAGCCAGATGCAGAGCGACAGTCTCTTGCATCTGACACACCCATGACAATGCATATGACAAGATTGTTTTATGTTATGTGCATCAACAGCGCATCATTTGTGGATTGATATCACTGATCTGTTGGCAATAGTCAACAAACAAATCTCCGTTCCTCTATATGCACCCCATTACTGCAGTATATTATTCTTATTAGATCCTGATATATAGCCCCATTCTGCAGTACATCATTCCATTCAGCTCCCCTTATACACTCCCATCCTGCAGTACCGCTCTCCCCCAACACCTCTATACACCGCTCCCTCCTGCAGAATATTACTCCTTACAGCATATTGTATAAAAGCTGTGGGGGAACAAAGAGCGCACAAGACCATCGGGTGATACCCTTTTAGCTACAAAGGAAAGTAAAAGGAGGGTGCTCACCTGAGCAGGTTGTGTGCAGGCACAACTCCTATGAGCACCTGATGATGTCAGCTGCTGCTGCCTTGTGGCTGGGGATCATCTCCTCCAGGATAGTTGATCAGTTTGGACGGTAACACAATATCACGCTGTGCTGCTGTAATGAAGAATCCTTGGGACCAAGATGAGTTTTTTATTTCCCCACTTCTCCATTTCTCGCTCTTACCTCGTGGACCACAGCCTAGGGTTGAGATATGGTGAACAGCCATCCCACCCAACTCTTTCCTCTTCAGAATATACCTGACCCTGTCATGGCCAATTAACCCCTCTCAACACCCATCATTCTTCCAGGTTCATACCACTGAAGCTAATGACCTAAGTGAAACATCCCCTCCAGCACATTACCTGTTACCCTCTAGGGCTGGGGTGACATTTGCGAGTGTGATCGAGAAACTCACACCTCAATACCCGGCACTGCCGCCGGCACTCGGACCGGAGTGTGCGACTGCATGCATTTCTATGTAGCTGCACACTCCGGTCGCGAGTGCCAGCGGCAGTGCCGGGTATTGAGGTCAGAGACTCGCGTGAGTTTCTCACATCACACTCGCAAGTGTGACCCCGGCCTTACTCTGTGAACCGATTTCTGGCTTTCTTTGACTATGCTACCTACCTCTGCTCTCTCTAGTGGTTGCAGTAATTAAGACTTAAATCCAGACCAGATCCTAACACTGCACTGTGAATGACTGTCCAAGAGCACTGGAACTACCACAGGATGAATGCAATGTCAACTGGAGGGTAAATAACGCCTGGGAGGGCATTCTTTAGGGTGTCATACAGTATGTGCAAAATTGGACAAATTTAAAACTGAGTTATATTGGTACAAGTTAATACTTATGTTTATATTGTTTTTGGGAATAACCCTTTAAAGAGGTTTTTCACTACTGGACAACTCCCTCTTAAGTGCCCCACATAAAAACAAAATAAATATTTACCTTCCACTTTTGCAATGTTGACGCTGTGATGTTGTGAATCTTTGCAGTCATGTGACCTTGTCATATGACCAATGCAAGCAGTGCAGTTGCTCTGATGGAATATTAAAAGGTTGCCATCTATCAGCTGCCACTGATTGGCAGCAGTGATGATGTGACATTACAGTGTCTCTTGACAGCCAGGAGTCACATGAGTGCCCCCCAGGCGAGGAGTTAAGAATATGATTTTTATTTTATTTTATGTGAAGCACTTGAGCAATAAAAAGAAGGTTTTCCAGTTGTGGACAATCCCTTTAAAATTCTCATCTATTTATGTATTCCAGTATTACAACATGGATTTTCTACATGCAAATCTACGGTACATGGAATATCTTTATGAAATATGCTACTTGTGCATGTAACCTAAAAGTATCATTTTCTAGCAAGTGTGCCAGTGATTGCATACTCCTTGAGTCTTTCCTCGCCCCATTAGGTTTGGACAATTCTGCTGTAGTGTTCTGCAGGAAGAGGGCAGCAGTGCCATGGAGAAGAGAGATGCCTATAAGATTTAATTTGTATGATTCACCTATGAAGGATTGCCTACAGATTGCTTCTGGCTCTCTGATTCCGTTCAGCCCTTCCTCCTTTGGAGATGTGTTGATACAAGACTTCTTTGATTTCACATAAATGCTATAGACTTGTTATTAAAGCTGTGTTATGTTCGGTTCTCCGGCTTGGAGAGACTTAACGGTTGACTAGATTTGACCTGTGTTGAAATTTTACACCTGCAGAGACTCAAATATAACCGGTAACTGAATATTCAACCACATGTAACCCACAAAAAGACTGATTTATGGCTAACGTTTTTCTGGACAATAGCTTTGAAACACATGTCAGGCGATACTTCGCATCCAATCCAGGTGCTCAAAGGTTCAAACTTTTACATTGTAATGAGATCCTTGATAAATTGGGCATAAATGATAAATTGTATGAACTAATTAAAGGAGGTTTTTCTTCAGCAGCTCATGGTGCCTTTTGTATTGATACATAGTAAGAACATTGTTAGAAAGATGCAATGATCTTTTGTGGGAAAGAATAGTGCAGAAGGTTTTTTTAAGGAAAATCTGTCAATCGGATCAACTAAATAAATAAAATGATTAATTGATATCTGCGATCTGATTTCTTTATTCCAGAGAAATTAACATTTTTCTTATGTAAATGAGCTGTTCAGAACTTTAGGTCAGGCACTGATCTGTATGAGAATCTGCCTCCCGAACTTATTTTTAGTAAATGGTGATGTTACCAGTGTGAGACATGTAACTGACAGAACAGCAGAACTGAACTTTGTCTCCTTACAAGCACATTTGTGGCAGCTCTGCTGTATTACAACTCTGCCTGCCTGTGAGAGGGAAACAAGACCTGAGAGGAACCTGCATATGTGTCAGGTATAATCACTCAAAGCTCTGCAGTGAGATCAGGAGAGCAGAGAACGGCCATTACACATCACACTGGTTGTAATAAACATTGACCACCAGATGTTCTGTTGTGCCAGAATTTTTATGCATGTATAAGCCCTACTATACCATGACCTAATAACACCATCATACTGTGACTAAATAATGTTACCTAATACTGCCGTAGAATGCATATATAACACCAACATGCATACACTGAATTTTAATACCATACTGTGACTAAATACAACCACCTTACAGATGCTGAATAATACTAATATACTTTTGCCTAAATAATTCCGTTAACTGACTCTAACCACACGGACACTGTTGTCACAATAATATAAATATGCCATATTCTGAGTTTACTTCCAGAAGGTTCCATGGCTTTCCAGACACACACTGTGGGCTCTCTGACCCCCCTCTCCAGCTGCTTAGGAAACTCTTCTTCTCACTACACACTGTGTGCAACTTGATACCAGGTTGCAGCAGCCCCACTGAGTAGTTTATGGATTTAAGCTGGCTAAAGGCAGCTGTGGTAATGTGCTCTTTTGTTCATGTACAAACTTAATAGTAGGACATAACTTGACCCCAATTAGTGACAGAGATATAAAAGTTACATATTTGGGATGTGCTACAATAGGACAACACACAAATGTGTTTTCTAAGCGCAGCACCTAGCAGAAACGGAGAAATGGATTACTACTTAACCAGGTCACCCAGCTACCTCATGTGTAGACTTAAATGGAAGCTAACCTCGTGAGAAGACATGCAATACATTTGTCGTCACTCTACGAGGTTCCCAGCGCACGCTAGGACAAATACGAGTTTTAATAAAGTTCTGAGTCTCGCTGGATGGGGAGTGGAATCTATAGCTCCGCCCTCTCAGTGATGTCACGACCAGGGGGTATAATTGAGTGGGAGCTCATTTTTCACTAGTCTTTGCCCAGGAAGCTAACTGAGAGACACATCTGTGATGCATTGGGACATGTGCTCCCCTCCACCCCCAGCCGCATGGTCAGCCATGATATGAAAGAACTGTAAGTCTATTTTGTTCTGTTAATCCCTTTTTATTTTGTAATCATCTGTATATACATAATTGTTTCATTTTATCATATCTTTTATACTTTGTAAACACTGCCTACCTTTTTGAGTAAAATATATAAAATTAATAGCTTTGTTTCACCTTGCTCTATAACGTACTTTCACATCCACTGAAGTAAATTATGCTACTAATTGGGTTGGCTCCTGACCCGTTATTGATTAAGGAATAAGGCAGCGGACCGTACTGAGCTTGTTGGGTAAAGTTTATTGTTGGGTTTATAAGTGTATTGCTCAGCTGCGGCTGGGAATAATTATATCACCCTCGCTGCAGTTTGTGCCCCACAGCCAGTACATAGCAGGCAGCCTTTCTTTCGACTAATTATCCTAGGTGCAGTTCCCTGACTGACCTGAGGGTAAGGGGGGCATCGGAGAGCTGCAAGTTCCAAACCGGAAGTGGGATATAGATAAATCCCGTTCAGAAAAGAACCGGGGCCGGCCAAACAACCCTGGTTCATGACATATTGGTGGCAGTGGTGGGATAATTGAGCATTAGTGATCGGGTTTGAGCAATCATTCCTCTCCTTAAAAACACTCAGTGTTTACTAGTCCTGAGACGATACTGTGTGTACTTTCGATTACCCCCTCCCTCTCTCTTTGTTTTTCTGTCCTATCTTTTATTTGGCAATGATGGCCGCAAAAGGAGAAGGCTGGTATAAGCAGCATAATAAGGACACTCTTATTGCCCTTTGTGGGTTGAGATAGATTGACGCCACAACAAAAACAAAAGCCAACTGGTCTCTGCTCTAGTGCAACTGGAAATCGCTCAGAGCCCAGCGGACGCAGAAGCCAGCCCAAGCGCAAATGGTGCTGCTGCAGAGGTCCAGCCACTGAATGCCAGCACAACTTTCAACAAGGGCGGATTGGAACCCCACCTGCAGGTGGCCTTGGAACAACTGCCTGCCAACGACCGTGATGGACGTCTAAGGCTTATCCAGCAATACCTAGCGGAGAGAGCCCAGCGGGAAGCAGAGAGAGCTGAGTGCCAAGCTGAGCGGGAGGCCCGAGCCACCGAGGCCCAAGCTGAGAGGGACCATGAACTGCGGATGGCCCAACTCGGGGCATTTCCATCTACCACGCGGAACAGTGAGTCCAGCAATGCACCGTCCCCTAAACCCCGGCCAGAGCATTTTCTTGTGATGGAAAAGAACGGGGACTTGGACACCTTTCTGCCGGCATTTGAGAAAGCCTGCAGACAGTACCGGGTGCCTGAGAACCAATGGACCCAATGCCTAACCCACAGGCTCAAGGCAAAGCTCTGGAGGCGCTTGCTGCTCTCCCACCAGACCACGATGAAGACTATGAAGTAGTGATGAGCGAGTATACTCGTTGCTTGGGTTTTCCTGAGCACGCTCGGGTGGTCTCCGAGTATTTATGACTGCTCGGAGATTGTTTTCCTCGCAACTGCTGGATGATTTGCGACTGTTAGACAGTTTGATTACATGTGGGAATTCCCTAGCAACCAGGCAACCCCCACATGTACTCAGGCTGGGTAGTAGCTGTAAATCATTCAGCTGAGGTGATGAAAACTAAATCTCCTCCTAACACTAACAAATACTCAGAGGTCACCTGAGCGTGCTCGGAAAAACTCGAGCAACGAGTACACTCGCTCATCACTACTATGAGGCCATCAAGCAGTCCCTGATAAAGAAGTACCAGCTAACTCCTGAGGTTTACCGTAAAAAGTTCCGAAACATCCAACGTGGCCCACACGACAGAGCGATGTGGTGCATGGACTCAGGACCCACTTTAACCAGTGGATCCAAGGACTGTCAGTGACCACCTTTGATCAGCTGGGACCCCTGATGATCAAAGACCAGTTTTTACATCTTTGCCAAGCTGAGGTGTGACAGTTCGTGATGGACCGGATAAAGCAGCGCAGATTGCCGACGCCTATGAGGCCAAACGGTAAATCGGAAGTGCGGAAGCCAGTCACCGCCAGCTGGAGAGGGGGTAAGCCTGCAGCCAACACCAGTACCCCTGCCAGCCTACTCACCGGAGGCCCTGTCCCCTTGGCCAACAGCACCAGACCTACCACCGACCTTCGCAAGTGTTTTGCCTACAATAGTAATGGTCATATCAGCGCCAACTGTCCAGAGAAGCAGAAGAACCCCCCCCAGCCAAGGCCCCAGGGCCTAATGCAGCAGTTCTTTTGGTGGGTGGGGCAGTTGGGAGGGTCTATGACAACTTGCTTCACGTCACCTTGGGGGGGACATGTCGCTAAAGACCTCAGGGACATCGGGGCTGAACGAACCCTCATCTGACCCGAACTGGCAGACCCTGAAGAAATTATTCTGGGGAAAACCCTGACACCGGGATTGGGGGCATCCGTTGTCCTTTGCCGTTGGCCCGGGTGTTTATAGATTGGGGAGCCGGGAGCGGTGAGAAGGGAGTTGGGTTGACCAAAAACTTGCCCACCGACGTTTTATTGGGGACTGATTTGGGGAGCATGGTTGCATATTATGTCCCTGACCCCCCTCCCCAATTTAATGCTGATGATAATGATGGGAAATTGCAAGGGGTTGCCCGACGATGCTTTACCATTTAATGATTTACCTGATAACCATTTTTCTGAAAATACTAATGGTAATACTGATGATGATGATAATGTGCATGTTTTACCTGCTCAGCATTTATCTCCTAATGATGTGTCTACACGTGCAGGAGTGCTCAGCCAAATCACTCTGTGGTGTGGGATGGCTCAGGAACCCCTAACAGGAGTAAGTGTTTTTGCTATTGGAAATGGGGAGGTGCATGGGAACCGTGAGGAAGGTGATGCTGTGCAACTGACCAGTACCACAGAGGAAGGTAACTGCCCCATAAGTAGCACTGCTCCTGAGGTATTGGGGGTGAATGGGGAGGTAGTACCCATAGCAGCGCTGGCTGATGGGTCTGTGGAAATCCCCGGGGAGACAGCCTACGTAGCTGCTGTCACCCGCAGTCAGAGTGCTCGGAACGCAGATAATGCCTTCTGGACCCTCCTCGGTCACAGGCATGACTGAACCAGAGATGGCAGGTCCTAGTGGGTTCCCGTGGGTAAGGGTCCCTGACGTCGCTTTTGGCTGCCTCCAGCCAGGAGTTTCAGGCTGTTCTGCACTCAGATGCGAGCCTGGAGAATTTGAGACACCACCTTCGTGACTGATAAGGAGACGGTGTTCTGGGAACGAAGGAGGTTACATTGGGAGACAGTTCCCGGTGAATCCCAAAAGGAGTGGTTGAGGGAAAGACAGCTGTTCGTCCAGTACCAATTCAGGGGTGAGTTGTTGTGGATTGCCTATGAGATCCCACTCGCTGGACACTGGGCAATCAGCAAAACTAAGGCCTGGCTGTCTCAACACTTCTGTTGGCCCAAGAGGGGGACAGATGTGACAAACCACTGCCGCTCCTGTATCACCTTCCAAAGAGTGGGGAAGACGGGACCTGCTCTTAAGGTCCCCTGATTCCCTTGCCAGTGATAGAGGAGCCTTTCCCTTGGATTTCGGTGGACATTGTGGGCCCACTGGCCATCCCTAGCAGCTCTGGAAAGCAATATGTCCTCACTATGGTAGACTACGCTACGCTACCCGGTACCCATAGGCAGTGGCTCTGTCCTCAATTAGGGTGGATAAGGTGGCGGATGCACTGTTGGCCATCTTTTTACGGGTAGGATTTCCCAAGGAGATGCTTACTGACCAAGGGATCCCTTCGGTTGGTAAGGGAATCTTGGGTAGAAGAGCCGAACCCTTCTGAAGTGTTCATCATGGAGTATGTCATGCACCTCCTTAATAAAATGCAGACATTGACCCAGTTGGTGCATGACAACGTGACGCAGGCTCAGGCTGACCAGAAACAATGGTATGACCAGAACGCCCAGGAGTGGACCTACCAAGTGGGTCAAAAGGTGTGGGTGCTGGTCCCCGTACCAAAGGATAAGCTTCAGGCAGCCTGGGAAGGCCCGTACGTCGACCAACAGCTCAACCCAGTCACCTACGTGGTCATGCTTGACCATGCTCGGGGTAGGCGAAAGGCCTCATCATGAATGTGAAGCCTACGTCCTACCGGTCTTCAACCTGCCCGAAGACGGGGAGGAAGAACACCCTCTGGACATGCTGGCCCAAGCCAAGGCCAGTGGGTCCATCGAGGACAAGGAGGTAAGCGCTTTCCTAACCGAACCCCAGTGGTCGTAGTTGCAGACCTCCCTGGAACCCTTCCAGGTCGTGTTCTCCAACCGACCTGGAAGGACTGAGTTAGCGGTCCACGAGGTGGACACCGGGAATCATGCCCCACTACGGCGGACACCCTATCAGATCTCTGACGAGGTTCAGCAGGTTATGTGCCAGGAGATCGATGAGATGTTAAAGCTGGGGGAGATTCAACGCTCCAAAAGCGCGTGGACCTCACCAGTAGTCCTCGTATCAAAGAAGGATCGGACCACCCGGTTCTGCATGGACTACAGGGGGCTCAACGCCATCACATCCTGATGCGCACCCAATGCCGCGCATCGAGAAGCTGCTTGCTAAAGCAAAATATCTGTCTATTATGGATTTGAGTTGGGGATACTGGCACATTCCCCTGAGCCCCGATGTGCAGGAGAAGTCCGCCTTTATCACACCCTTCAGACTGTACGAGTCCACGGTCATGCCATTCAGCATGAAGAATGCCCCTGCCACTTTCGGCGGTGGCTTACTTGGATGACATTGCCATCTTCCGTTTCTCCTGGAAGGAACACCTGCCGCATCTACAGGAGGTGCTCAGGCGAATTCACTAAGCAGGCCTGACCATAAAGCCGGGAAAGTGCCAGATTGGCATGAGAGAGGTCCTCTACCTGGGGCACCGGGTAGGCCTGGGCGTCATGAGGCCAGAGCCTGGGAAAGTGGATCGCGTCCTGGCCCACCCCCCAGGACCAAGAAACAGGTGATGTCCTTCTTGGGCACTGCAGGGTACTATAGGCGCTTTGTACAGAACTATAGTAGCCTGGCAAAACCCTTGATGGACCTCACCAGGAAGAGGCTACTCCAAACAGTCAACTGGTCGGATGGCTGTGAGGTGGCTTTCTGGGCTTTGAAAACAGCCCAACAGCCCTGAGCAACTCTCCTGTGTTAAAAGCAGTCGACAGCAGTCGACAGTTCCTGCTACAGACCGACGCCAGCGAGTTTGGCCTAGGTGATGTGCTCAGCCAGGTCAACTCGGAACAAGAGCATCCCGTGTTGTTTCTGAGCCGGAAGCGTCTGCCGAGGGAAGTGGCCTATTCCACCATCGAGGAGTGCCTGACCATGGACTGGGCCTTGCAATGTTTGCAGCCCTACCTGTACGGTCGCACCTTCACTGTGGTGACCGATCACAACCCTTTGCACTGGCTACAATCCGTTTCTGGAACCAACGGAAGGTTTCTGCGCTGGAGCCTTGCCCTCCAGCAGTACGACTTTACAGTCAAACACAAAACGGGCAATGCATATGGGTTGTACCGCCGAGGCTAACCTGCTGAGGTGCACATGGAGGAGTACCGAGAGTTCTTACCTCCGTAGCACAGTCCAAAAGGGAGGTGTCACGATAATCTAAATATGCATATTCTGAGCTTACTTCCAGAAGGTTCCATAGATTTCCAGACACGCTGTGGGCTCTCTGACCCCCTTTTCTCCAGCTGCAATGGAAACTCTTCTTCTCACTACCCACTCTGTGCAACTTGATACCAGCTTGCAGCAGCCCCACTGAGTAGTTTATGGCTTTAAGCTGGCTAAAGGCAGCTGTGGTAATGTGCTCTTTTGTTCATGTACAAACTTAATAGTAGGGCATAACTTAACCCCAACTAGTGACAGAGATATGGGATGTGTAACAATAGGGCTACACACCAGTGCGTTTTCTAAATGCAGCGCCTAGCAGAAATGGAGAAATGGATTTCTACTTAACCAGGTCACCCAGCTACCTCATGTGTAGACTTAAATGGAAGCTAACCTCGTGAGAAGACATGCAATACGTTCGTCGTCACTCTACGAGGTTTCCCAGTGCATGCTAGGACGAATACGAGTTTTAATAAAGTTCTGAGTCTCGCTGGAAAGGGGAGTGGAGTCCATAGCTCCGCCCACTCAGTGATGTCACGACCAGGGGGTATAAGTGAGTGGGAGCTCATTTTTCACTAGTCTTTGCCCATTAGGATATGTGCACACGTCAGGATTTCTTGCAGAAATTTTCCTGACAAAATCCGGACATTTCTGCCAGAAAACGCGTTTTTTGTGCGTTTTTTTGGCGGATTTTTTGAGTTTTTTTCCTGACACTCCAATTTAATAGGAAATCCGCCAAAAATCCGCAAAAATAATGAACATGTTGCTTCTTTTTCCGGAATTCGTTTTTTTTGCGGAAAAAAACGCAACATGTGCACAAAAAATGCGGAATGCATTCTAAATGATAGCATTCTAAATTATAGCGTTTTTATCGGGGAAATCCGCAAAAAAAAAAAAAAACGCAAAAATTCCTGAAGAAATCCTGATGTGTGCACATACCCTAGCTAACTGAGAGACACATCTGTGATGCACTGGGACATATGCTTCCTTTCCCCCCAGCCGCATGGTCAGCCATGATATGAAAGAACTGTAAGTCTATTTTGATCCGTTAATCCCTTTTTATTTTGTAATCGTCTTTTTATACATAATTGTCTCATTTTAATCATATCTTTTGTAATTTTGTAAACACTGCCTAACTTTTCGAGTAAAATATATACCGTATTTTTCGGACTATAAGACGCACCGGACCATAAGATGCACCCCAAATTTGGTGTGAAAATTGCAGAAAAAAAGATTTTTTTATAAGATGGGGGTCCGTCTTATTGTCCGAATTTACAGTATCTTACCTGAGGGCTGGCGGTGGCAGAGTAGGGTCACATGAGGCATGGTGTCGGCAGAGGTGGGGTGATGCGGTACGGCGTGCACCTGAGCAGGGTCCCTTCCTGCGTAGGTGGGCGACGCCACGGCCTGGTGTCCATGGGGGGGTTGCAGCAGTGGTGTGGCGACGGCAGAGGTGCTGGAATAATGAGCGGTATGGTGTGCGCAGGGTTCCGTCCACAGGTGAGGTCATCCACAGGTGAGGTCGTCCACAGGTGAGGTCGTCTACAGGTGAGGTCGTCTACAGGTGAGGTCGTCTACAGGTGAGGTCGTCCACAGCAGCCCGGAATGCAATGTGACCAGCAGAGCCGGGTTAATCACCGGTTTATCGGTGGCGGCGGCCGTCTTCCCGAGGCCGCGTGTGCGCAGATGGAGTGCTCTGCTTCCCGGGGCTTCAGGAAAATGGCCGCGGGAGGCCGCGCGTGCGCAAATGGAGATCGCGGCGGCCATTTTCCTGAAGCTGAGATCTAAATCTGCGAACTCGCCGCGATCTCCATCTGCGCACGCGCGGCATCCCGCGGCCATTTTCCTGAAGCCCCGGGAAGCAGAGCACTCCATCTGCGCACGCGCGGCCTCAGGAAGATGGCTGATGCCACCGATAAACCGGTGATCAACCCGGCTCTGCCGATCACATTGCATTCCGGGCCGCTGCGGACGACCTCACCTGTGGAAGGGACCCTGCACACGCCATACCGCACCTCTGCCGCCGCCACCACACCGGGTAATAATAATAATAATAATCTTTATTTTTATATAGCGCTAACATATTCCGCAGCGCTTTACAGGTTGTACACATTATAATCACTGTCCCCGTTGGGGCTCACAATCTAGGTTCCCTATCAGTAAGCCTGCATTACGACTATAAGACGCACCCCCTATTTTCCCCCCTTTTTTGGGGGGGAAAAAGTGCGTCTTGTAGTCCGAAAAATACGGTAAATTTACTAGCTTCATTTCTCCTTGCTCGATAACGTACTTTCACGTCCTCTAAAGTAAATTACGCTACTAATTGGGTTGGCTCCTGACCCGTTATTGATTAAGGAATAGGAGCTGGTGGCAGCGGACCGTACTGAGCTTGTTGGGTAAAGCTGGCAGTGACGGAATGATGTTTATAAGTGTATTGCTCAGCTGCGGCTGGGAATAATTATATCACCCTCGCTGCAGTGTGTGCCCCACAGCCATTACATAGCAGGCAGCCTTTCTGGCGACTAATTATCCTAGGTGCAGTTCCCTGACTGACCTGAGGGTAAGGGGGGTGCCAGAGAGCTGCAAGTTCCAAACCGGTACTGGGATGTGGGATATAGATAAATCCCGTTCAGAAAAGAACCGGGCCGGTCAAACAACCCGGTTCATGACAGCTGTGAATAATGCTACCATACCGTGACTAAAGAATACTTTATACTTTTGCCACAAAATAACTAAGTGTAACCACCATACAGACACATAGTACTATCAAACCTTAACTGAGTAATGTTGTACAATGGCAAAATATAACCATCATACAGAAACAGAATAATACTGCCATACAGTGACTTAATAATACTGCAGTACGATGAAAACATATAACCATCATACAGAGACAGAATAATACTGCCATACAGTGAATAAATTCCCTTTCTATTGAGCTCATACTTTGTTCTGTGCATACTCATGCAGAAACTGTGTGCTTCTGTGCAGTGTTTTGAATGGTCGATGTGAGTCTCTGTACCTTGGCCCTCAACAAGGACATTTGAAGGACTTCTGTCATTTGGAAAAAATAATGAAATGACAGTTAGTTTAAGAATATCACTTTCATTGTAAAGGGAAAAATGGTTATCAAGTAGCACGCGCTACCTGTGAATAATGGAGATTGTTCTACTTTCATAATTAGTCATGCACTCCTTGATTGCAATCAAGCTCCAGCAGCATTCTGTGCCTGCACGGCGTAGTGTGCTGGCCTCCTCTTCATCTGGCACTGCACATGCACTTGGTACAAGCAGTGACTGCATAAAAGATCGCACTGAGTATGTGCTATCTGAACATTTTATTTTATCCTTTTAGAAAGGTGGCATTTTACAGTGACACTTTTGGAAGTCTGTTGTTATTCTGTATAAAACTGTGGCAGCAGTATCTAGGTTTCCTATGCGATAACAGATTAACCTTGATGAAGTCTTTGTAGCAACAGGTTCCAATGTAATAAAGTAATAAATGAGAATGCAGTGACTGACTGACTATTACTCAAGCATCTGTACAATATGCATGTGTATATATATATGTGTGTATATATATATAGATATATATATATATATGTGTGTGTATGTATGAGTACATATATATACCGTATGTGTATGCATACACACACACACACACCCACATAAATATTTATATTTATTATGTGTATGTATGTTCTGACAAAGGAGGGGAGATACGTCACTACGCTTAATGGCGTCAGTGATTTAAAACCCAGAGTAATTTCTTCCAGCACACTGTGCTGTGAGGTTAAAGCTAAGTTATGTAATAGGCTGGTTTATATGTGGCCATCCATAGAGTGGGTGGTAGGGTGTCCATCTTACTCCACCTGCACCGCCGTGTGCTGACAGGACCTGTGTGATGTCACAGTCATGTGTTCAGTTACATAATAATAATAATTTTTATTTCTATAGCGCCAACATATTCCACAGCACTTTACATTTTAGAGGGGACTTGTACATACAATAGACATTACTGCATAACAATAAGCACATAGATCAAAACAGATACCAAGAGGAATGAGGGCCCTGCTCGCAAGCTTACAATCTATGAGAAAAAGGGGAGACACGAGAGGTGGATGGTAACAATTGCTTTCATTGTTCAGACCAGCCATAGTGTAAAGGTACTGTCACACTCTGCAACTTTCCAACGATCACGACCAGCGATACGACCTGGCCGTGATCGTTGGAAAGTCGTTGTGTGGTCGCTGGAGAGCTGTCACACAGACAGCTCTCCAGCGACCAACGATGCCGAGGTCCCGGGTAACCAGGGTAAACATCGGGTTACTAAGCGCAGGGCCGCGCTTAGTAACCCGATGTTTACCCTGGTTACCATCGTAAAAGTAAAAAAAAACAAACAGTACACACTCACATTCCGGTGTCCGTCAGGTCCCTTGCCGTCTGCTTCCCGCTCTGACTGAGTGTCGCCGTAAAGTGAAAGCAGATCACAGCGGTGACGTCACCGCTGTGCTCTGCTCTTACATTCCGGCCGGCAGTCAGTCAGAGCGGGAAGCAGACTGTGAGGGCCCTGACGGACACCGGAATGTGAGTATGTACGGTTTGTTTGTTTTTTACTTTTACGATGGTAACCAGGGTAAACATTGGGTTACTAAGCGCGGCCCTGCGCTTAGTAACCCAATGTTTACCCTGGTTACAAGGTAACGCACCGTTGGATCGGTGTCACACACATCGATCCAGCGATGTCAGCGGGAGATCCAGCGACGAAAGAAAGTTCCAAACGACCTGCTACGACGTACGATTCTCAGCGGGGTCCCTGATCGCTGCTGCGTGTCAGACACAGCGATATCGTATGGATATCGCTGGAACGTCACGGATCGTACCGTCGTAGCGACAAAAGTGCCACTGTGTGACAGTACCCTAAGAATCGGGTGTTCATGTAAAGCTGCATGAACCGGTTATCAGCCTAAGTATGTAACAGTACAGACACAGAGGGCTATTAACTGCATAAAGCGTGTGAGAAAATGATGCAAGGAACCTGGTTTTGGTAAAAATTTTAAATGGGCAACACTGGGCTAGTTAGGTTAAAGCATTGAGGCGATAGGCCAGTCTGAACAAATGCATTTTTAGGCCACGCTTAAAACTGTGTGGATTGGGGAGTAATCGTATTAACCTGGGTAGTGCATTCCAAAGAATCGGCGCAGCACGTGAAAAGTCTTGGAGACTGGAGTGGGAGGTTCTGATTATTGAGGATGCTAACCTCAGGTCATTAGCGGAGCGGAGGGCACGCGTAGGGTGGTAGACTGAGACCAGAGAGGAAATGTAGGGTGGTGCTGAGCCATGGAGTGCTTTGTGGGTCAGGGCAGGGCCGCCATCAGGGCATTACTGACCTTACTACTGTAGGGGGCCCAGTGATTAGAAGCAGAAAGGGGGGCCCGAACACGCTGGCAGCCCGGTCCCTCTCTTTGCTTCTCCTCAACACTGTGGTGTTTTAAAGATACACCTACAGTGTTGTTAATGCATCCGGTGAACATAAATTGGCATTGCACCTTTAAGCTGCATCATGTTCCTTCCTGACATCAGACGCTGCGCATTCCTCATTGCGGAGCAGAGCAGCGTGCGGTGTGTCACGTGGGGGCGGATGGCTGATTACGGACAAGCAGGTGGAGGCAGGGAGCAGGGTGAGTCTCACTCTCTTCGGTGATCCCGTCTGCTGGGATGTGTATCTTATCCTTTTCTGTGTGATACTGACTGAGCCATGTATCTAAACCTCTCCTGTGTGATACTGACTGCTAAGCCGTGTATCTAATCCTCTCCTGTGTGATACTGTCTGCTAAGCCGTGTATCTAATCCTCTCCTGTGTGATACTGTCTGCTGAGCCGTGTATCTAATCACATCCTGTGTGATACTGTCTGCTGAGCCATGTATCTAATCCTCTCCTGTGTGATACTGACTGCTGAGCCATGTATCTAATCCTCTCCTGTGTGATACTGACTGCTGAGTCGTGTATCTAATCCTCTCCTGTGTGATACTGTCCGCTGAGCCATTTATCTAATCCTCTTCTGTGATACTGACTGCTGAGCCGTGTATCTAATCCTCTCCTGTGTGATACTGACTGCTGAGACGTGTATCTAATCCTCTCATGTGTGATACTGACTGCTGAGACGTGTACCTAATCCTCTGTGAGGGTGAGGCGGCGTACCGGACGAGCAGGGTGAGGCGGCGGACCGGACGAGCAGGGTGAGGCGGCGGACTGGACGAGCAGGGTGAGGCGGCGGACCGGACGAGCAGGGTGAGGCTGCGGACCGGACGAGCAGGGTGAGTCTCTCCGGTGAGAAGCGGCTTCAGGTGGCTCACTGTGGCTGCGGCTGGACTGGTATTGTGTGGCTAATGATGGAAGGCTGAAAAGGCAGGTGCGAGCAAGGTGACATACAAACCTGGATCAGTTACCCCAGTTTTGTCAGGAGGAATGGGCCCAAATTCTGACCAACTATTGTGAGAAGATTGTGGAAGGAGATCCCAAACGTTTGATCCATGTCATTCAGTTTAAGGGCAATGGTACGAAATACTAATGAAATGTATGTAAACTTTTGACTTTGCGGTAAGAAATAAAAATGCCTTAAAACATTCAGGCTATGTTCACACTTTGCGGGTTTTGCCGCGGATCCGCAGCGGATTTGACACTGCGGATCCGCAGCAGTTTTCCATGCAGGGTACAGTACAATGTTACCCTATGGAAAACAAAACCCGCTGTGCACATGCTGCGGATTTCCGCGGAAAAAGCCGCGCGGCTTTTCTGCGGAAAAAAAGAAGGAGCATGTCACTTCTTGGTGCAGAATCGCAGCGAGCGAGACTCTCCTCCAGGCCCTGGGAACCATATTTTGGTGTAAAAAAAAGAATTAAAATAAAAAATAATGCTATACTCACCTCTCTGCGCTGCCCGCGGCGTCCGGTCTCAGTTGCTGTGCCGAACAGGACCTGTGGTGACGTCGCGGTCACATGACCGTGATGACGCCGCGGTCACATGACCGTGACGTCACGAAGGTCCTTGTCGGCACAGCCGCTTGCAGCGCCGAGGAGATCGCGACGTCAGAAGGTGAGTATAAGGCCAATTTTTATTATTTTTTACATTACTATTGATGCTGCATATTGCTGCATATGCAGCATCAATAGTACAGGAGTAATCCCGCAGCGGAAACCGCGGAACAAACCGCGATAAATCTGCAGGGATAACCGCAGCGGTTTTGCCCTGCAGATTTATCAATTCCGCTGCAGGATTAACCCGCAGAGGAACCCGCAAAGTGTGAACGTGGCCTCACTCTCTCTCATTATTCTGACATTTGACAAATGTTAATTATGGTAATCCTAATTGACCTAAAATGGGAAAGGTTTATTCTGATTTCATGTCAGATATTGAGGAAAACGTGCATATGTATCTTTTTATATAGTGTATGTAAACTTCTTGTTTAACCCCTTCATGACCTTGGGATTTTCCGTATTCCGTGTTCGTTTTTCGCTCCCCTCCTTCCCAGAGCCATAACTTTTTTATTTTTCCATCAATATGGCCATGTGAGGTCTTATTTTTTGCGAAACAAGTTGTACATTTGAACAACATCATTGGTTTTAGCATGTCATGTACTAGAAAACGGGAAAAAAATTCCAAAGTGCGGTGAAATTGCAAAAAAAGTGCAATCCCACACTTGTTTTTTGTTTGGCTTTTTTACTAGGTTCACTAAATGCTAAAACTGACCTGCCATTATGATTCTCCAGATCATTACGAGTTCATAGACACCAAACATGTCTAGGTTCTCTTTTATCGAAGTGGTGAAAAAAAATTCCAAACTTTGCTAAAAAAAAAATAAATAAAAATAATTGTGCCATTTTCCGATACCCGTAGCGTCTCCATTTTTCATGATCTGGGGTCGGTTGAGGGCTTATTTTTTGCGTGCTGAGCTGGCGTTTTTAATGATCCCATTTTGGTGCAGATACGTTCTTTTGATCGCCCGTTATTACATTTTAATGCAATGTCGCGGCAACCAAAAAAACGTAATTCTGGCATTTCAATTTTTTTTCTCGCTACGCCGTTTAGCGATCAGGTTAATCCTTTTTTTTTTTATTGATCGGGCGATTCTGAACGTGGCGATACCAAATATGTGTAGGTTTGATTTTTTTTTTTTTGATTTATTTTGAATGGGGTGAAAGGGGGGTGATTTAAACTTTTATATTTTTTAATTTTTTTTCTCATTTTTTTTTTTTTACTTTTTTTTTTTACTTTTGCCATGCTTCAATGGCCTACATAGGAGGCTAGAAGCTGGCACAACTCGATCGGCTCTGCTACATAGCAGCGATCATCAGCTCGCTGCTATGTAGCTTAATAACAGGCTTGCCATGAGCTCCGACCACAGGGTGGCGCTCACAGCTAGCTGGGATCAGTAACCATAGAGGTCTCAAGGACCTCTATGGTTACCATTCTGATGCATCGCTGACCCCCGATCATGTGACGGGGGTCAGCGATGCGCTCATTTCCGTCCAGATGGCCGGAAACGCCGGTTAAATGCCGCTGTCAGCGTTTGACAGCGGCATTTAACTAGTTAATAGCGGCGGTTGAATCGCGATTTCACCCGCCACTATTGCGGGCACATGTCAGCTGTTCAAAACAGCTGACATGTCCCGGCTTTGATGCGGACTCACCGCCAGAGCCCTGCATCAAAGCAGGGGATCTGACCTCGGACGTTCTATCCTATCATAAAAATGAGGTAGAACTCCTTCTGCTGGGTTCTTGCCTTCCTACTGCCCCCTCCACATGTCCTGGTGTACTGGCCTGTCTACTGGTGTCTGCTCCATACTTTGGACACAATGCTGACAGTCACAGCTAACCTTCTTGCCACAGTCCACATTGATGTGCCGTCCTGGATCAGCTGAACTAACTGAGCAACTTCTGTGGGTTGTAGACACCGCCTCATGCTACTGTATAGTACCTGTAGGGGTGAGAGCAATGACACAATGCAAAAGTGACCAAAACAGAAGCAAAAAAGGATGAGAACTGAGAAATGGTCTGTGGTCACCACCTGCAGAACCACTCATAATAGGGGTTGTCTTGCGATTTTCCTATTCTACCTGTTGTCTGTTCCATTTGCACAACAGCAGGAGAATTTGATTCACAATTGGTGTTGTTTCATAAGTGGACATACTGATTTCACAGGAGTATGATTCACTTGGGTTTATTGTGTTGTTTAAGTGTTTCCTTTAATTTTTTTAGCTCTGTATGTGTGTACATACACATTATATAGATATATAAAGCAGATTAAGAGCATGTTGTTAAAATTCAACATTTGTGTATACGGTATATAGAATATGCATTATACTATAGTGTCTCTCAATGACAGCGGACATAGACCATAGACATTAGTGGGCTCTTTACAAAGAAGTATAAATGAGAAAAATAAATCTGTACTGCACAGAAACGTGTATGCACGTTATATGGGTATGTTCACACATGGATTTTCCCTCCAGGATTGCCAGCTGAAAATCTAAAGCAAATTACCGTACCACCATAGTGGATGAGATTATAACATTTTATCCATGTGGTACAGAATCCCAAAATCTGCCACGTGTCAATTTATGTAGCGGATTTTTCCCCTTTTCAGAGGTGTCACAGTGCAGACTCCCACTACTAAATCCAGCTGACGTGTCTCTATTTCGTGGCTGCAGTAGCTTTGAGAGGAGACTCTGCATATGTCCATAGTTATCGGACTACTGACAGATAAGCAGTCCTTCTCTGTGATAAATGGGGACAGCCTGAGGTTCTCTTTATGGTCTTGCTGATTTCTGATGATTCATGCTATTGTGTTCTTGTGCCTGTGTTCTACATTGGTTTGGTTTATTGCTGCAGCTAGAGGTTTATTAGGAAAAGGAAGACATTATTATCTCAAATGTATTTTGGGTTATTTTCATTTCTATGAAATAGCAGCAGTGTCACTTGAAGAGTATTGAAGTAACAAAAGCAAAAGCTCTGAGAATCTTGTGTATAAATGGTTGATATCCCTGTGTATCCTTCATCTATGAAAGAACATATAATGGAAGGTTATTTTGTGATTTTGCTGCACAAACAGGGAGACATGTTGAAGATGTGGGCACGTTTCTCCCAGTGCTTGCCTGAATGTCTCCTACTGGAAAAAATACAAAGGATCCAAAGTTTGGATGAAAAGACTAAAAAGTTTTTAGAAGCACTGCACTAGACTCTCACGTGTACTCTTCACCTCACTGTTTATCACGGATACCTTCCGCCATACCTGATTACAATATCCGTCACTCATTGTGGTTGTTTTAATTAATATGCACTAGTGGAAATCTTACAGGATCCAGAGATATTACTTCAACACAAACTTTTAATGTCACGTATGTACAGGTATAAGCAGGTTGTGGGATGAAGTGATAGACAGAAGGCAGAGCAAGGGTTAACAAATTTAACAATTTTAATTTAACGGGGTTAACTCCTCGCATGAAGGTTCAGGGTTAAAGGGAGAAAAACAGTCCAATTGAAAGGATATGTAGAGTTAAGGAACAATGAATCAGATAACGGCAGTTCTTGTGAATGCTGTGGGGGAGTCAATAGCGCCAACAACGGCTGGTGCGATGCTTGTACAAGAAGGACCTGTAGGCAACGGTAATCCTTCTGGCGGCAGCGGTCGGTTTCCGGTACCTTCCACTGAGCCCCTAGTCCATGAACATATGCGGCCGGAGCAAACAAGACCGCAGCTTGATCAAAGCCCCCACCCCTCGGCTGAAAATCTCTGTGCAGTACCCAGTTCTCTCCTTGTGGTACTTGTGCTGTACTCACGGTCACGAGGCACATGGCACCTCGCTCTCTGCCAGCCACCGGGTGCGCTGCACTTCTCTCTCTGTGCTGCGCGCAGCATGTTCCCGCCAAGACTGAAGCGGTGACAGCAGCCGGCGCGATGTTTCTCCAATGAGGTACTGCAGACCGACGATGAGAGGAGCAGCGAACAGTCCTGAACTCTGCCCTATCTCTTAGGCTAGCGTGCGGTGCTTAGCTGAACAGGGCTCCCGGCTCTTTCCTTATTACTGCGGTGGGCTCCGGCAGTGTGCCGGCAGCGCCCTCGGACCCCCGCTGCACATGCACCTTGCCTCTGTCACTGGCCAGACGCTGCGCGCACTTTTAGTTATATCAGTGCCCCCAGCTTCCAGGTCAGGTAACCTGTCTGGGCCTTTTTGCCTTCCCACGGACAACATGGGATGCAGCCTCAGCCGTTCCGGACCTGGTCTGGCACAGGTACCCACAAGTCCGGCCTTTCTACTTACACAGGCTACTGCACAACAATGAACCTAAAGACTTAGAAGATTTAATGGGAACCAGTCAGTAAGATCAACCTCACCAAATGGCACACACTAGAGACCAAAAGTTTTTCATTTTTTTTTTGTAAAGAGTGATTACTTCTGTTTGATTGATGTGATGCCATTTTCTTGGTGATGAATTGAAAGTGCATGAAGTTGTCATTGTGCACAACCTTAATTTTAACCAAAATGCTTTAGAATATAGGTATGGTCATCTAATTAAAGAAAACTGACTGCCAAAACTGCAGAGTTTTTTCGATTGTTTTATCTCTGGAGTGGGGCTTCAAATCTAAGTCTCCGGCACCCTGCCTTGTTTCACTTTTCTTCGTCTTCATCTTATTATTGCTGCCGATCCTGACAGTCTCTGACATTTTGTGAGCTGCCGGCTGCTCCAATGTTTCATGAAGTAAGCCGGAGGTCACAATTCAATACTAGTCTGAGCGCCAGAACGAGGCTTTGAGAGTTTGTGATGTAGCTTCTGACTTCCTGCAAGTCAGAAACTGCGGTCACAAGATGGAACCGCGGGACCAGAAAGGCACCGAAAAACGGTGAAAAGGCTGCAGTGTGAGTATAAGAGTAGGGGCAGTGGCCTTCGGTTTAATGCAGCACTAAAGCACTGAATAAAAAAAATGCCGAAGGGGTGATTTAGGGGTTATTCATGCAACAGTTTTAGTTTTTGTGGTACGATTTTATAAACTAACATGTCAGTGGTGCTATTCATGCATCAAATTATCTCACTAACCTAGGTGCCTAAATCATGAAAATCGCAGTGCATGTCATATTCTAGTCTATTTTTGTGGGTAAAGTCTATAGGTAGTGAGAAAAGAAAAATGGTAGTGCACTCGGCGACAAGATCTGACAGTCGTGTCAGTTGTGCTTTTCTCCTGAATGATTTTGGTTACTCTTTGATTTGGCCCTTCTACGCACCCCACTCATTTTGGCTTACAGATGCTTAGCTATATCATCTCAGACTCCAAAGCTTCCAACTTTGTAAAGAAATAGTAAAATAATCCATCGATGTTAGGTTTACATTCTGTAATTTTATACATTTATTGACGTGGTTGGTGAAGCGCTATTACTCACCTGTCATTACATAACAAAATGTCATTCTTAGGGATTTTTCCGCCACAATACATTCATCCCCTATGCACAAGACCATTGCGCTTAGCTGTTTGTCAGCCTCATATACTGTGATTGGCAGCTGCCATCAATCCATTCAGGTTTCTTTATGGTGTGGTTTTGCAGGTAAGGAGAATGTGGACGTCCCAGCAATCATACATTGATCACTTATCCTGTGAGTCACTGAAGTGTTTTTCAAAGGAAACCCAATCTGGTTCATTGACATTAGAGTCTTTTGTAGGTGACACATTTTTTTTCTCTTTGGAATGGATGATTTAGAATGCTTCTGTTGTCTGTTAATGTTGGGTCCATGCATATTACCTTACCAACTATAACAAGTGTCATGATTTTCTAAAATGTTAAATAAATGGATGTAGTTTCAATTCAGAGTCCTTAGTCCTTACATGTCCTGTGCTATAAGGAACATTTTGTATTTTACTTTCCTGTATTTTATTGCGTTCCACTTGACTAGCGCGGTGTGTGGTCATACATTGTAGAATTGATTAAAATAAAACCCTTGTAGGAAAAGCAGGCAGCAGAGTGGTTCCATTGTAAGAGGTGCGGTGTGTTACAGGAGATAATAATTGCTTGTGTTGTGCTTTGCTTGCATCGTGGGATTACCATATGTTCTACTGTCATAACTTCATTGCCCTTGTAATTGCTTCTAATGTGGTGTTACGTACTGTATTTTTCAGAAACTAAATCCTAAATGGCAGCACTATATACTTTAACTGCTGATTGCAATGTTCGCGGGCCGTGTACTTCTGTCTCCTAAGTGTTTGTACTGTTACATTTGTTTTTGTATGCATTTAGAAGAAAATTAGAATTGATTATTGCATTTCTTGGCAGCTTGTACAAAAGTCTAACATTTTAATTGTATTCTATGTCTATTTCCTCCCTTCTAGCTTGAACACTCCACCTGGCACAAAAATAAAGCTATTAGGAACTGTTGAAGTGAAAAATGGATGCTTGCTTTTGGATGACACCAACACAGTCGTGCTTGGAGGTGAAGTGGAACCGCTCATTGAGAAATGGGAGCTGCAGAGGGTGAGGCTAACACAAATCACGTTGGGCTCTTGTTGCTGGCGTGTTACTAAATTGACTCTTCCAGGCAGAGAATGAATATCCTTTTAGAAGCATACATCCAATATTGCCCTTTATAACAGTGTTTGCCTATTTATTCCAAGCAAGCAGTATTAACAGAATGCATTTTATTGCAGGCATTGTGACGATTTAGACCTGTATCCCATTTCATTACAGTCATTTTTTAGGGAATTTGCAGACTAGGTTTGGTAAAAATTCATAATTTATTATAAGATCTAAATTTCTTTACATATAGTACTGTGTAAAAGTTTCAGGCAGGTGTGGAAAAAAATTCTATTTTTAATCAATTGACAAAATGCAAAGTGAAAGAGCAATGAGAAATCTAAATCCAATCAGTATCTGGTGTGACCACCCTTTGTCTTCAAAAACAGCAATAAAGGGAGTCTGTCAGCATAGAATGTCCGTTCAAACCATGTACCACAGCTCGGTGCTTCATGGCGGGGCCAATCGTTTTAAATACACCTTCGTACCTACTTGTTTTTCCCTCAATCTCCACCCGTTATTTGCTTGACAGCTATGTCTTCATAGGGCAATGGAAGGGTGGAGATAGAGGGAAAACGAGCAGGTGTATATATAACTGATTGGCCCTGCCATGAAGCACCAAGCGCCTGTACTTGGGTTGAACAGTCATTCTGTGCTGATAGTCCCTTAAATGGAACCTGAGACAACTCTTCAGTGACTGCTCGATACATAGTGAGCAGCAGCTGTAACCATGGTCCCAACACGACTGACAGCCGGATCAGCAGTGCATCAGTACAGAGCTGGCTGTTAGTCATTGCTGGGATCGTGGTTACAGTCACCGCTCACTAAATACTGAGCAGTGACTGAAGCCGCACCTCTATGACTGAAAGCCAGAGGCTGCCGGAAGAAATATAATTAATTTCACCCCAGCAGCAAGTCTTTCCGTGCGGTGGCTGCACGGTTTCTGAAACTTATTAATCTGCAGATTAACCCTATATCTGCAGGTTAGTAGCGTTTTTTCACATAACAGCTTCCCTTTAAGGGGACTATGTCAGCATAGAATGTGTTGTACAGAATGGCCTGTAGAATTAAAAAGCGTATTTTCATGGACCTGAAAAGGAGTAGGGGGCTTATACATAGACTGCTGGAATCATGTGTAACTGGGCTTAAAAATGATGCTTTTAGTTTATATGGAGAAAACCTGGTGATGGGTTACCTTTAACTCCTTCACCCCTGGGCCATGTTCTGTTTTTGCTTTTCCTTTTTTTGCTCATCTTCCCAAAGCCATAACTCTTTTATTTATTTTTTTCATCAATATGTCCTTGTGAGGGCTTTTTTGCTGGACAAGTTGAACTTTTGAACAACTACATTGATTTTACCATATAATGTACTGGAAAACAGGAAGAAAAATTCCGAATGCGGTGAAATTGCAAAAATGAGCAATTCCACAATTGTTTTTTTTTTTTTTTTTTACCATGTTCACCAAATACTAAAGCTGACCTGCAATTATGATACCCCAGGTCATTATGAGTTCTTTGATACCAAACATGTATAGGTTCTTTTTTATTTGTTTGCCACACTGTCATTTGCACGACAGCGCAGCAAACACTGCGTCTGATCGGCGGTAAAATTGTCACCGCCGGTCAGACAGCCATGGTTCCTGCTCTGTCAAAAGACAGCGTGAGCGCGCAGCTGTGATCGGAGGTATAAAAATTGCCTCCAGTCAATGTTGTCAGCTAATGGGACTACTACTCGCTTGCAGACGCTAATAACAGAGCAAGAATGGCTGATGGGAGTATTCATCAGCCAGCGCCTGTGCTGTAAATAGATAATAAATAAATAAAAACGTTGTGGGTTTCCCTGTATTTTTGATAACTAGCCAGGCAAAACTCAGACGGGGCTGCAATCCTCAGCTCTTCTGCTTCAGCAAGGCTGGTTATCAATAATAGAGGGGTCCCCACGCCGTATTTTTAATTATTTAATTAAATAATTTTAAAAAAATGGCATGGCCCTCCCCCCCATTTTTGATAACCTGCCTTGCTAAAGCAGACAGCTGGGGACTGGTATTCTCAGGCTGGGGAGGAGCCATAGATATTGGCACCCCCCTCCCCCAACCTAAAAATAGCAGCCCACAGCCACCCAGAAAAGGTGCATCTATTAAATGGCACATCTATTAAATGTGCCAATTCTGGCATTTTGCCCGGCTCTTCCCACTTGCCCTGTAGCAGTGGCAAGTGAGGTTCATGTTTATGGGGTTGATGTCACTTTTCTATTGTCTGGTGACATCAAGCCCACAGGTTAGTAATGGATAGGCATCTATAAGAAACATATCAATTACTAATCCTATAGTTAAATGATAAAGACACAACAAGAGTAAAGTCTTTTGATTGAAATAATACAAAACGCATTTTACTTTTTTATTTAAAAATAACAAACACAGTTATACTCATCAAAGCCCTCATCTTCTATAATAAAACAAAAATAAAAAAAACAACAATATCCCTCACCTGTCTGTCTTTCTGTCCCACGCCGTTATCCATGCCTGGGGGATAAATAGTTTTCCACCTGGACGGTGCCAAGATGCGACCTGTCCATGCTGAGAACCACCAGTGAATGAGCTGCTGCGCAGCATCAGTGACTAGCGGTGACGTCATCGCTACTGATGGTCACTGAGGCTGCGTTCCCAGCCAGGCTGAACTATGGTGACCTCAGTGAACTCCTCGCTAGCACCCTGAGAAAATGTCATGGTGCTGAGGCGAGTTCACCACAGTTCAAATTCACCGCAGTGAAATTCTCCTGGTTCGCTTGTAGCAGCTCATTCACTAGTAATTCACAGCCTGGACGGTCGAATCTTTGAACTGTCCAGGTTGAAAACTGTTTATCCCCCAGACATGGATTACAGCATGGGATAGAACGACGGACAAGTGAGGGCTATTATTGTTTTTTATTTTATTACAGAAGACGAGGGATTCAGTGGAATTAGGCGTTAGGTGAGTATAACTGTATTGGTTATTTTTAAATAAAAAAGTATTTCAAATGAAAGACTTTATTCTTGTGGTTTCTTTATTTACCATATAAGTATAGGATTACTAATGGAGAGGTGTCTTATAGACACCTCTCCATTAGTAATCCGTGGGCTTGATGTCACCTGACAATATAACGATGACATCAACCCCACAAATATGAATCCCACTTGCCACCAATACAGGGCAAGTGGTAAGAGCCAGGCAAAGCACCAGAATTGGCGCATCTAAAAGATGCACCTTTTCTGGGCAGTTGTGGGCTGCTGTTTTTAGGATGGAGGACATTATCCATGGCCCCTTATCAGGCTAAGAATGCCAGCCCCCAGCTGACTGCTTTAGCAAGGCTGGTTGTCAAATATGGAAGGGACCCAATGCCATATTTTTAAAATATTTATTTAAATAATTTCAAAATACGGTGTGGGGACCCCTCTGTTCTTGATGACCAGCCTTGATGAAGCTGACAGCTGAGGGTTGATGCCCTCAGTAGAGATTTTTACCTTGCTGGTTATCAAAAATAAAGGGGAACCCACGCAGTTTTTTTTTTTTTTTAATTATTTATTTACAGCGCAGGAGCCAGCTGATGAAAACTCCCATCAGCCACTCCTGCTGTCACGGTTATTAGCGCCAGCAGGTTTTGGCTGATGGGAGCAGTTGTCCTATTGGCCGACAGCAGTGACCGGAGGTAAACTTTATACCTCTGATCACAGCTGCTCTCGCGCTGTCTTTTGACAGCGTGGGAACCGCGACTGTCTGACCGGCGGTGATAATTTTACCACTGATCAGAAGAGGTGTTTTGCCACGCTGTCATGCACATGACAGCGCGATGAACACTTGGTGTTTGCGGGGACCGAACTCGAACAGTAACACAGACTTCCTGATGATGTCTATGTTCGGTGTCTGTGCCCAAGCAGTAGGTGTTCGGTATGGACGCCGAACTTTACTATTCGGTTCGCCCATCTTAAATTTTAATGCAATGTTGCAGCAACCCCCAAAAAATGTAATTCTGGCAGTTTGATTTTTCATTCTTAGTACACCGTTTACCGATCGAATTAATTCTTTTTATATGTTGGTAGATGGAGCGATTCTGAACATGGCAGTGCTAAATCTGTGTATTTTTTTTAATCGTTTCATATTGAATGGGACGAATGGAGGGTGACTTAAACACACACACATATATATATATATATTTTTTTTATTTTAAGCATTTTTTTAACTTGTCAATTGCTTTTATAGTCTCTTTGTGAGACGAGAAGCTGCAATTTTCTGATCGCCTGTGCTACAGACAGCAGGGTTTCAGCCCTGCTGTGTGTAGCAGAAATGCTCACTTACCATGAGCGCCGACCGCTGCGCAGCCCACATAGCTATCCAACAATGACAACCACAGGGGTCTCCTGCAGACCCCGGGTTGTCATGACAACCCATTGGAGACCCGCGGTCATTTGACATGGGCACTGATGGGCGGCGTTTGTGGCGCGCTTCCAGTGCTTGCATGTTAAATACCGCTGTCGGAGTTTAACAGCGGCATTTAACGTGTTAACAGGTGCGGGTGGATTGCAATTCCACGCACGGCTGTTAGGGGCACATGTCAGCTGATTAGATCAGCTGTCATGTGGCCGAAGGGGATGGGACATCTGACGTACTGGCATGTCAAATGTCGGGAAGGGATTAATGTTGTCCTCAATGCTGAGAAATACAGATATTTATCCATAATTCATTGCCATCAGGAAATTGTCTATTTGAAATTTATTCTACAGCAGGACAATAATCCCAAACATACAACCAATGTCATTGAAAGCTATCTTCACAGTAAGACTATGTGCACACGTTGCAGATTTTGATGTGTTTCTGCAGCGTTTTTGGAAGCTTGGAATTGCATCAAATCCACAGTGTAGTGCACAACCAATGTTAGTCAATGGGAAATTGAGAATTGGTGTGCACATGCTGCGGAAAAATATGCGCGGATTTGCAGCATTTTATTTTCTCCAGCTTTTCAATTCTATTTGCAGATCTGCAGCGTTTCTGCACCCATTGACTACCATTGATTCAGTCAAATCTGCAGCAAAACCGCAGGTTTAAAAAGATCTGCGGTTTTGCTACGGAGTTGCATGCGAGAAATGCTGCAGATAGGGAGGAGGAAAAGTGTGTGGGCGAAGACTATGTGTGAGCGGAGAAGATGTGCGTGTCTGTCTGGGGGTGTCTGTGTGTATCTGTGGGGGTCTGCGGGGCTGTTTGTGTGCGGGTCTGTGTGTAGGCAGGCATCATCCGATGGGACTACTAGTCCCATCCTGCTATGCCTGCTACAGTGACAGCTAGCCGATGATGGGACAGTAGTAGTCCCATCATCCGGCTACTGTGTTCAAGTGTAAAAAAACCCACATACAGTACATACTCACCATACAGCTAATCCCCGACGACCTCGATCACCTGTAAAAAAAAAATAAAATAATAAACCAACAGTATACTCCCTGTTCCTATGTAATCCATTTAATAACGAGTGTCCCACAACGATCTCCCGTATAGAGCTGTCACATCGGCAGATGTGACCGCTTTTCATGGGCCTCCAGTCACTGGATTTCATGCTGTCACTTGCTGCACCGCTGTGTGGGAAAATTCTCATGCATCAGTGCTGTAAAGTGAGAGCATGAACTCCAGTGAACCCTCAGTGATAAACTCAGGAGCCATTATCTCCTGTCAGTGTGTCACTGGAGGCCCTGTAGAGTGGTGGGACATTCGTTATTAAACCGATTACGTCGGAACACGTAGTATACTATTGGTTTATTATTTTTTTTACAGGTGATCGAGGGCGTCACAGGAATTAGGAGTACAAGAAAGATAGGAAAACTGTGTTGAGTGTTTTATTTCAATAAAATACTTTATTCTGGCTGTGTGTTTATTTAACCCCTTAACAACTATAGGATTAGTAATGGATAGGTGTGTTATTGACGCCTCTCCACTGCTAAGCCGGGCTTGATGTCACCTTACAATACAAAGGTGACATCAACACCACAAATATTACTCCATATGCCACTGCTACAGGGCAGTGGGAAGAGAGAGGTTAAGTGGCTGAATTGGCGCATTTTTAATGCTGTCACTGTTCTATGTGACAGCAGACATAGCCAGATGGGACTAGACTGCCTACACACAGACCCGCACACAGACACCCACATGCACACACACACAGACACGCACACACACCCCTTTATGTAGTAGAATTGCTGAGTTGATATGAGCACCGACCACTGTGTGGCGCTTACAGCAATCTGGCACTGACAACCATAGAGGTTTCAAGAAGACCTCTGGTTATCATCCTGACAATCCGATGACCCCCGATCACGTGACAGGGTCATTGGTGCACGTATTTCCGGCGAGATGGCCGGAAGCGTTATTTAAATGTCGCTGTCAGAGTTTGACAGCCGCATTTGACTAGTTTGGCTATTGTGGGCACATGTCAGCTGTTCAAAACAGCGGACATGTCCCTTAACTCCTTTCTGACATTAGACCTACTATCCCGTCGAGGTGGTAACGGGATAGTACGTCTAACGCGATCAGCCGCGCTCACGGGGGGGATCGCGGACGACCACGGCCGGGTGTCAGCTGACTACCGCAGCTGACATCCGGCACATTAACCCCTGGAACACTGCGATCAAACATGAACACAGCGTTCCGGCGGCATAGGGAAGCATCGCGCAGGGAGGGGGCTCCCTGCGTGCTTCCCTGAGACCCTCGGAGCAACGCGATGTGATCTCGTTGCTCCAAGGGTCTCCCACCTGCAGGCCCTGGATCCAAAATGGCCACTGGGCTCCTTCTGGGTCCTGCAGGGAGGTGGCTTGCAAGCTCCTGCTCAGAGCAGGCGCCTGCAAGCCTCCTTCAGTGCCTGTTTGATAGCTGATCTGACACAGTGCATTGCAAAGTGTCAGATCAGCGATCTGACCCTATACTGTGATGTGCCACACTGGGACAATGTTATAAAATAAAATAAATATTTACATATGTAAAAAAAAAAAATTCCTAAAATAAAAAAAAATATTGTTCCAATAAATACATTTCTTTATCTAAATAAAGAAAAAAACTATAAAAGTACACATATTTAGTATTGCCGCGTCTGTAACGACCCGACCTATTGACCCCTTCAGTGAAAAAAAAAGGCAAAAAACAACGCTGTAATATCATACCGATGAACAAAAAGTGGAATAACACGCAATCATAAAGACGGATATAAATAACCATGGTACCACTGAAAACGTCATCTTGTTCCGCAAAAAACGAGCAGCCGCACAGCATCATCAGCAAAAAAATAAAAAGGTTATAGTCCTCAGAATAAAGCGATGCAAAACTAATTATTTTTTATATAAAATAGTTTTTATCGTATAAAAGCGACAAAACATAAAAAAATGATATAAATGAGGTATCGCTGTGATCGTACCGACCCGAAGAATAAAACTGCTTTATCAATTTTACCAAACGTGGAATGGTATAAACACCCCCCCCCCCCCCCCAAAGAAATTCATGAATAGCTGGTTTTTGGTCATTCTGCCTCACAAAAATCAGAATAGAAAGCGATCAAAAAATGTCACATGCCCGAAAATGGTACCAATAAAAACGTCAACTCGTCCCGCAAAAAACAAGACCTCACATGACTCTGTGGACCAAAATATGGAAAAAATTATAGCTCTCAAAATGTGGGGACATAAAAACTATTTTTTGCAATAAAAAGCGTCTTTTAGTGTGTGACAGCTGCCAATCATAACAATCCGCTAAAAAGCCTGCTTTAAATAGTAAATCAAACCCCCTTTCATCACCCCCTTAGTTAGGGAAAAATAATAAAATTAAAAAATGTATTTATTTCCATTTTCCCCTAACGGTTAGGTTAGGGTTGGGGCTAAAATTAGGGTTGGGGCTACAGTTAGGGTTGGGGCTAAATTTGGGGTTGGGGCTAAAGTTAGGGTTTGGATTACATTTATGGTTGGGATTAGGGTTAGGGGTGTGGTTAGGGTTATGGTTGGGATTAGGGTTAGGGGTGTGTTGGGGTTAGGGTTGAGGTTGGGATTAGGGTTAGGGGCATGTTCGGGTTAGGGGTGTGGTAAGGGTTATGGTTAGGATTGGGATTAGGGTTAGGGGTGTGTTTGGGTTAGGGTTTCAGTTAGAATTGGGGGGTTTCCACTGTTTAGGCACATCAGGGGCTCTCCAAACGCGACATGGCGTCTGATCTCAATTCCAGCCAATTCTGCGTTGAAAAAGTAAAACAGTGCTCCTTCCCTTCCAAGCTCTCCCGTGCGCCCAAACAGGGGTTTACCCCAACATATGGGGTATCAGCGTACTCAGAACAAATTGCACAACAACATTTGGGGTCCAATTTCTCCTGTTACCCTTGGTAAAATAAAACTAATTGGAGCTGAAGTAATTTTCTTGTGAAAAAAAGATAAATGTTCATTTTTTTTTTTCAAACATTTCAAAAATTCCTGTGAAACACCTGAAGGGTTAATAAACTTGAATGTGGTTTTGAGCACCTTGAGGGGTGCAGTTTTTAGAAAGGTGTCACACTTGGGTATTTTCTATCATATAGACCCCTCAAAGTGACTTCAAATGAGATGTGGTCCCTAAAAAAAATGGTGTTGTAAAAATGAGAAATTGCTGGTCAACTTTTAACCCTTATAACTCCCTAACAAAAAAAAATTGTGTTTCCAAAATTGTGCTGATGTAAAGTAGACATGTGGGAAATGTTACTTATTAAGTATTTTGTGTGACATATCTCTGTGATTTAAGGGCATAAAAATTCAAATTGGGAAAATTGCGAAATTTTTGCGAAATTTACGTTTTTTTCACAAATAAACGCAGGTAATATCAAATAAATGTTACCACTATCATGAAGTACAATATGTCACGAGAAAACAATGTCTGTCAGAATCATCAGGATCCGTTGAAGCGTTCCAGAGTTATAACCTCATAAAGGGACAGTGGTCAGAATTGTAAAAATTAGCCCGTTCATTAACGTGCAAACCACCCTTGGGGGTAAAGGGGCTAAAAGATGTGGGCTCACCGCCAGAGCCCACATCAAAGCGCGGGATATCGACATCGACGTACTATTAGGGCATGTTCATACTTTGCAGATTTTGCTGCGGATTTTTCCGCAGCGGATTTGGAAAAACCGCATTGAAAAAACGCTGCGGCTTTCGCTGCGGATTTTCCTGCGGTTTCTTCTGCGGGTTTCCAACAGCACTTTCCTATTGGTGCATGTTGAAAACCGCTGCGGAATCCGCAGAAAGAAGTGACATGCTCCTTCTTTTTTTCCGCAGCAATTCCGCGCGGTTTTTAAAGGGATTTTCTGCAAAGTGGGAACAGCGGATTTTGTTTTCCATAGGGTAACATTGTACTGTACCCTGCATGGAAAACTGCTGCGGATCCGCAGCGTCAAATCCGCAGCGGATCCGCAGCAAAAACCGCAAAGTGTGAACATAGCCTTACATCCGATGTCGGTAAGGCCTCTTTCACACTTCAGTTGTTTGGCGTCAGTCTAAATCCGACATTTTCCTCAAAAAACGGATCCGTTTTTTTTTTTCGACGGATCCGTTTTTTTCCCCATAGACTTGCATTAGCGACGGATTGTGACGGATGGTCATCCGTTCCAGCCGTCATGCGACAGATCCGTCAAAATTTGGCGGACGTCATCTAGACATTGACGGTCATTGCAACGTTTTTTGTCTGCGTTGAAATGGCGGATCGCGACGGATCCGTCGCGTCCGTCATTTCATAGAATGGCCACCTATGGGCGACGGATCCGTCGCGACCGTCATTTCAGCGGATCCGTCGCCCCAATCCGTTTTTTCAATTTTTTTCAATTGCGCATGCTCCAAAAAGTATATACAACCCCCGAGTAACGGATCCGTCAAAAAACCGGATCCGTTACATCCGTTTTTTCAACTATTGTGACGGATCCGTCGATCCGTCATTATGTCGGAAGTGACTGACGCCAAAAAACTGAAGTGTGAAAGAAGCCTTAGGGGTTAAAATGTTTCCAGATGCAAAAAAACAACTATAGTATTGCTACGTAATATATATTAATACAGATAACAGATGTTTTGATTTTAAAGAGAAAAAAATATGTCCTAATGAAGTTACAAAAGCCTAAAATGTTGTGTTAGTAATCCGCTTTTCAAAGGGATCTAATATTACTGGTGCAGATTTACCAAGTTCGCTCATAGATTTTAGTGGTGTCTTAGGCTCATGGTGAACGTCCCTAATACTGTAGAGAATATGAATTGTGACAACAGAAGACATAAGATGTGTGACAGCTTTTATCTGCCTTAACTATGCCCTACATCACAAAAAATACGGGGATGATATGATATTTGAAGATTGGCAAACTGACATATTTTCAGGAATAGATAGAAACTAGTTTCATCTCACTCGCTCTTGAATCACAAGCTACACTTTAATCGATGTTCACAATATCCTCCATGTTGGCAGTAGGTGAAGCAGCCTTTGAAAAAGAATCATCTGGTATTCATCCAGTAACTGAAAACATACAAAATATAATCAATTGATTATAATCCACACAAACAGAAATCTGCATGACCAGATAAGTAACTTGATCTCTGCATACACAATCTTACAACTTTTACATGCACGCATAACTGATAGAAAAAAATATTTTCCTTTTCTAATTTCTGCATGTAAGAAACAATTCCAAGCGTAAGCATTTTATTCTGTAATTATTTACCAACAAAAAAAAAGTAATATTCAGGAACTATACACTAAAGGGGTTGTTCAGACTTGGAATGAAAGTCTGCAGACATGCTATGTGACTGTACTGTAGTCTAATGAATTCTCATAGCACGCACCCTACATGCTGTCGGGATTTCTCCTGGGAGTGCGGCATGCGCGCAGGTATGCAATTTGCATACTTCTTTCTACATTCTGACTAGACATGCGTGACCTCACTGAATCCAAGTAATTTGAATAAGGCTGCATGTCTAGTCTTCATATGAATGCATGGATGTAAATCACATACTCAGGGTATGTTTCCACGTGGCGTACTGGCAGCACTTTAAACGCAGAGGATCCCCGCTCCGTCCAAAGCGCTGCCGGCTTTTTAATGCACGGTGATTACGCATGTGTTCATTGAACCATACAGAATCACTGCTTCCTATACATAGAACGGTGCTACTTATCGCTCAGTGTCCACAAAATAAATAGACGTGCTGCGGTCTATAAAGACGCGTAAATGCAAGTCTGCCACCTGCGTTTTTGTATGCATAGTGGAGATGGGATTTCATAAAATCCCCGCCGCTATGCTGTAACATCTGGACGCTGCAGATTGAACTCTTCGGCTGTATGCAGCGTCCAATCCGCAGCAAATACGCCACGTGTAAACATACCCTTATGGTTACATGACTGCTGGCACCAAAGAGTATTTCATCCCAGACCTGGATAACTTCTTTAATGTTAGCTGTAGTATAATATAATAATGGAACGTTTTGAGTCCGGTACTTTAATATTGATGGCCTACTTTTAGGATAGGTCATCACTACCAAATCGGTGGGCTTTAGGCACTTGGCACACCCACTAGTTAGCTGTTCCCCGGTGCCAGTACTCACTCGCTGATCTAATTTTGATTACCTATCTTAAGAACCGCCATCGATATTAAACTCTTTTAATTTTATAGATAATCTGAGCCCATACCTATTACCTTCTAGTAATACATTACTACATTTTCTTGGCTAATTACAGACACATTAGCTGTTTACATTTCTTTACATGTTTGTCTATTTAAAAACAAATTGCAAGATTATAACCTGCTCCTAATTTCACACTTTTCTGATATGGAGTTGTGACTCCTCATAGTACTTTCTGGATGTGATGGCTGTGTGTTCAGAGGTCTACTGCTTTTGTTAGCTCTCATGTTCCAAATTTACTTTAACTGATTTCTCCTCCTTCAGTCCTTAAGGAATCTTCTATCCTTTGTGCTGACTTAAACTGATGTATTAACCCTTGGAAAGCATAAAAGTTCTGTTCTTTAGAGTATGTGAAAGTGACTACTCAGCAGGGAGCATATAATGAACTAGAGCACAGTTGATGAATATTTGCAGCAGATTTTTCTGCAGCAAAAATCAGAGTGTAGGCATGAAAAACGCCTTAGAAAATATGTGCGGGTTTGATGCTTTTTTTACTTGCGTTTTTTCCCCCATTAATTTGAATGGATAAAAAACGCTGATAGAATTGAAATGCTGCACATTTAAAAAGAAACCCTTTGTTTCAAATCCGCAAGGAAAAAGTAAGTATCGTGTACATGTGATGTCAGAAATCTCATTCAGTTTGCTGGTATTGTTAAACGCTGTGTTTCTTTTCCAACGGCAAACATGCAGTGTGTGAACAAGCCCTTAATCTAGGAATCTTTAATACAATCATTGATGAAGATGCTGATTGCGATTAGTCTTACCTCTTATAAATACTTTGTATATGGTATAGCAAAGCCAGGTAAGCTAGGGTTAATTCATAGCGCTACAGGTTCTGATTAGGTGCACCTGGCTGGCTTTGCATATAACAGGCTTGGCGTCCACCTTAGGCCCCCTTCACACGTGCTCATAAACTGTGGGACGTTCCGTTTTGACTATTCGTGTGCTTTTTGTTCAATATCTGTGTGTACGTTTGCTTTTTCAATCAGTATGTCATCCACAGGGCTGTGAAGTCAGGAAGCCAAACCACCGACTCCAACTCTGATTCCCGACTTCTCAATTTCCCTGACTTCCGACCCCACAGCCCTGCCTTAAGGTACTGTCACACTCAGCGACACTGCAGCGATATAGACAACGAGCCGATCGCTGCAGCGTCGCTGTTTAGGTCGCTGTAGAGATGTCAAACACAGCAGCTCCAGAACGATGAAGGAGCGATCCTGTGACATAACGGTGACTCACTTATCGTTCTCACAGGTCGTTAGCTCCATGTAAAACATTGCTGGCATCGTTGCTTTTGCTGTCAAACACGACGATACACGCCGACCTGACGACCAAATAAAGTTCTGGACTTCTAGCTCCGACCAGCGATATCACAGCGGGATCCAGATCACTGCTGCGTGTCAAACACAACGAGATCGCTAACCAGGACGCTGCAACGTCACGGATTGTTGTCGTTCTCGTTGTAAAGTTGATGAGTGTGAAGGTACCTTTACTACTGTACATAAAGTGCAGCACAGATTCATCTCAACTACGACTCCACAGCCCTGCCTCACTACTGTACATAAAGTGCAGAACAGATTCATCTGAACTACGACCCCACAGCCCTGCCTCACTACTGGTCATGTACATAAAGTGCAGCACAGATTCATCTCAACTAAAAGCTGAGATCCTTAGATCAGGAACAGAACAGACATGTATAGGACATTTCATAACTTTCCCAAATTCTTATGAAAACATTCACAGCACATCCTACATTGTCCTACTGTACCCAATTTATTATATATTTTCGGAGTCGGTCCATTTTGTACCGACTCCAACTCTGATTCCACCAAAATAGACACCGACTCCGACTCCACAGCTCATCCATGTGTGCGTCATCTGTATGCTATCTGTGTGCACATGTGCTTCATACATGTAATATCCATGCACCCGTTCTTGTGACACATACCGAACTATAATGCATTCAAGAAATTACAGATTTTTAACTGTTACAGATATGCAAATATAATAGATACAGCGGGTGAAATAAGTATTGAACACTGCTATTGATATGAAATTCTCATCAGATGTCGGTAACAACCCATCCAATCCACACAGGCAAAGAAATAATAGATGTCCATAAATTAAGTTATGTGTAATAATGATAAATGACACAGAGAATAAGTATTGAACACATGAAGAAAGAGAGGTGCAAAAAGCCATAGAAAGTCATGACCCCAGCGATCTTGCCACTTAGTGAAAATTTATATCATCTAGTTAAACTGATGGCCTATAAAAAGGTGTCTCATTACAAAGATGCCACACCAGAAACATTTCATGATGGGTAAAACTAGTGCGCTGTTTCAAGACCTTTGCAACGTTATTGTTGCAAAACTCACTGATGACATTTGATACAGAAGAATTTCTAAACTACTGAAGATTTCAGTGAGAAATATTGAGTAGGATTGAGCGAAACGGATCGGTCATTTTCATAAGTCGCCGACTTTTGGCAAAGTCGGGTTTCATGAAACCCGACCCGATCCCTGTGTGGGGTCGGCCACGCGGTACGCAACTTTCGCGCCAAAGTCGCGTTTCAATGACGCGAAAACTGCCATTTCTTAGCCAATGAAGGTGGACGCAGAGTGTGGGCAGCGTGATGACATAGGTCCTGGTCCCCACCATCTTAGAGAAGGGCATTGCAGTGATTGGCTTGCTTTCTGCGGCGTCACAGGGGCTATAAAGGGGCGTTCCCGCCGACCGCCATCTTACTGCTGCTGATCTGAGCGTAGGGAGAGGTTGCTGCCGCTTCGTCAGAAGCAGGGATAGTGTTAGGCAGGGTACATTAACCCCCAAACCGCTTGTGCTGTAGCGATTTCCACTGTCCAACACCACCTTTTGTTTGCAGGGACAGTGGAGGCTACTTTTTTTTTTTTTCCTCAGCGCTGTAGCTCATTGGGCTGCCCTAGAAGGCTCCCTGATAGCTGCATTGCTCTTTGTACGCCGCTGTGCAAACCAACTGCTTTTTTCAAAGCACACATCCTGTTGCTCCTTCCTTTCTGCACAGCTATCTTGTTTCTTTGTCGACACTTTTGTGTGCAGCAGTCCTTTTTATAGCTGCCTGCCATACTTTTCTGAGATTACTGCAGGGAGATAGTAATTGTAGGACAGTCCCTTTTTTTTTTTTTCGTTATATCTCTTCAAGCCACTTTCTGCCACATAAAATATACTCTAATACAGTGGCCCAGATTTATTCACTAGTCTCCCTGAAGAAAAAAAAAAAAAAGTGCAGATTAAAATTGGCAAATCTGCATCAGTGGCAGTCCTGTGTGTGGCATCTGTGTCTCATTTTCTGGCACAGAAAACATACAGTCTAACAGTGGGCCTGATTTCTTGCCAATTCTCCCATAAATAAAAAAAAAATAGTGGGAGATAAAGATTGGCAATTTGGCAATTCTGCCTAAGTGCTGTGTGTGGCAACTGTCTCTCATTGTGTGCCACAGAAAACCTAGTGTGTAATACTGGGCCATTTTTTTTTTAAATTCTCCCAGGAAAAAAAAAATAAATAGTGGGAGATAAAGATTGGCAATTCTGCCTCTGTGCCAGTGCTGTGTGTGGCATATGTCTCTCATTGTGTGCCACAGAAAACCTAGTGGGTAATACTGGGCCATTTTTTTTTTAATTCTCCCAGGAAAAAATAAATAAATAGTGGGAGCTAAAGATTGGCAATTCTGCCTCTGTGCCAGTGCTGTGTGTGGCATCTGTCTCTCATTGTGTGCCACAGAAAACCTAGTGTGTAATACTGGGCCTGATTTCTTGACAATTCTCCCACAATAAAGTTAAAAAAAAGGGGGAGATTAAGATTGGCAATTCTGCCTCAGTGCAAGTCGTGTGTGTGTCATCTGTCTTTCATTTTATGCCACAGAACGTATACTGTATAAGAGTGGCCCACATTTCTTAAATATTCTCCCAGAAAAACTAAAAAGGGGGAGATTTTTATTGGTAGTGTCTGCATCAGCGTCAGTCCTGTTAGTGGCATATCTGTCTGCCACAGAAGCTGTGTACTGTTATACATTGGGCCTGATTTTACCTGCAGTCTCAGCCACCTACAAAGGGATATATAAATCCTACATAAGTTTGAGTTCACCTTGTAACTGGTTTTACAGTAACAAATACCGTTACTTTGGTTACGTTTTGCAAACAATGAGGAAGTCTGGTGGAAGAGGTCGTGGCCGTGGGCGGTCATTGTCAGCTGGTAATGATGGTAGTGGTGGTGGAGCATCAGGTGGTCGTGGGAAAAGCAATATAGCACCTAAGTCTCCAGTTGTTGAGCCAGGTTCGTCGTCTGGCTACACAAGGCCTCGAACGCTCCCTTTTCTAGGAGTAGGAAAACCGCTTTTAAAGCCGGAGCAGCAAGAACAAGTTTTGGCTTTTCTTGCTGACTCAGCCTCTAGCTCTTTTGCCTCCTCTTCTGAAACTGCTAAATGTAAAAGCAGCGCGTCGTTAGTGGATGTTCACGGTCAGGGACAAGTCGCTTCCTTGTCTTCTTCACCCAGAACAAGAGAGAAGGATGCGTCAGGCGACACAACGGGTTACTCCATGGAGCTCTTTACACATACCGTTCCTGGGTTAGAAAGTGAAACAGTTAACAGGCCATGCCCATTAGAAGTTGAATCGGACATGGAGTGCACAGATGCACAGCCAGATTACTATGCTGTTCCTTTGACTCAGACCAGAACATTGCCCTCGCAGTGTACTGAGCCAGAATCAAACCCAGCTGAGACTATGTTGCCCCGTCACGAACGCTATACCACCGGCTTACACGGTGACACAGACGAAGTTGCACACGAGATAGAAGAGGAGGTCATAGATGACCCAGTTGTTGACCCCGATTGGCAGCCATTGGGGGAACAGGGTGCAGGCGGCAGTAGTTCTGAAGCGGAGGAGGAGGAGCCGCAGCAGGCATCAACATCGCAACAGGTTCCATCTGCCGGGCCCGTATCTGGCCAAAAACGCGTGGCAAAACCAAAAGCAGTTGGAGGACAGCGTGGCCATCCGGTTAAAGAAGCTCAGTCTGCAATGCCTGAAAAGGTATCCGATAGTAGAAAGAGTGCAGTCTGGCATTTTTTTAAACAACATCCAAATGATCAGCGCAAAGTCATCTGTCAAAAATGTTCAACTACCTTAAGCAGAGGTCAGAATCTTAAAAGTCTAAATACAAGTTGCATGCATAGACATTTAACCACCATGCATTTGCAAGCCTGGACTAACTACCAAACGTCCCTAAAGGTTGCAGCACCCTCGGCCAATGAAGCTAGTCAGCAACGCTACATCCCTTCCCTCACTGTAAGCCCACCATTTCCCACACCACCTGCAGTATCTGTGCAGCTTTTGTCGCCAGGCCAAAGCAGTCAGGGAATCACCAGGTTCGTAGTAGGAAACACTGCATGTAGGGCACCGGCAAGAATACCATCTCCAACCCTCTCTGTCTGCCATGTCCACCGGCACCCCCGCTAGTTCCACGATCTCCAGCTCTCCAGTCCAGCTCACCCTACATGAGACTCTTGTTAGGAAAAGGGAATACTCCTCCTCGCATCCGCGTACACAGGGTTTGAACGCCCACATTGCTAGACTAATCTCATTAGAGATGATGCCCTACCGGTTAGTTGAAAGCGAAGCTTTCAAAGCGCTGATGGACTACGCTGTACCACGCTACGAGCTACCCAGTCGACACTTCTTTTCGAGAAAAGCCATCCCAGCCCTACAAGAGCATGTTAAAGACCGCATCGTCCATGCACTCAGCCAATCTGTGACTACAAAGGTGCACCTGACAACAGATGCATGGACCAGTAGGCATGGGCAGGGACGTTACGTGTCCATCACGGCACACTGGGTTAATGTGGTGGATGCAGGGTCCACAGGGGACAGCAATATTGGGACAGTTCTGCCTAGCCCCACGGTCTAGGAAACAGTTGGCTGTTGGTGTTCGCCCCCCTTCCTCCTCCTCGTCCTGCAGAAGCGAGAGGTCGTCCACAGACCGCAGTCGCACAATCACTCCATCCGCAGCTGCCAATGTTGCACACCAGGTGTCCCATTATGGGACAGCTATTGGCAAGCGTCAGCAGGCTGTATTGGCAATGAAGTGTTTGGGCGACCACAGACACACCGCGGAAGTTCTGTCCGAGTTCTTGCAGAAAGAAACTCAGTCATGGCTGGGCACTGTACATCTTGAGGCAGGCAAGGTAGTGAGTGATAACGGAAGGAATTTCATGGCTGCCATAGCCCTTTCCCAACTGAAACACATTCCTTGCCTGGATCACACCTTAAACCTGGTGGTGCAGTGCTTCCTGAAAAGTTATCCGGGGTTACCCGACCTGCTCCTCAAAGTGCGCAGACTTTGCTCGCATATCCGCCGTTCGCCCGTACACTCCAGCCGTATGCAGAACTATCAGCGGTCTTTGAACCTTCCCCACCATCGCCTAATCATCCACGTTGCAACAAGGTGGAACTCCACACTGCACATGCTTCAGAGACTGTGCGAACAGAGGCGTGCTGTTATGTATTTGTGGGAGGATACACATACACGGGCAGGCAGTTGGATGGCAGACATGGAGTTGTCAGGTGTGCAGTGGTCGAAGGTACAAGACCTGTGTCAAGTCCTTCAGTGTTTTGAGGAATGCACATGGCTGGTTAGTGCAGACAACGCCATAATAAGCATGAGCATCCCCCTAATGTGTCTGCTGATGAAAAGTTTGACGCACATAAAGGAGCAGGCGTCTGCAGCCGAGGAAGAGGAAAGCCTTGATGACAGTCAGCCATTGTCTGGTCAGGGCAGTGTAGAGGACGCGTTAGCGGGCGAAGAGGAGGAGGAGGATGATGGGGATGAGTATTTTTTTAATGAGGAAGCTTCTCCTGGGCCAATAGAAATTGGTGGCGTTGCAAGGCCGGGTTCTGGTTTTTTGAGGGAGACAAGTGACGTAGATTTGCCTGTAACTGCCCCTCAACCCAGCACAACCGCAGATTTGACAACTGGAATTTTGGCCCACATGGCGGATTATGCCTTACGTATCCTCAAAAGGGACCCACGCATTATTAAAATGATGACCGATGACGATTACTGGTTGGCCTGCCTCCTTGATCCTCGCTATAAAGGCAAATTGCAAAATATTATGCCACATGAGAACCTCGAACAAATATTAGCAACCAAACAAGCAACTATTGTAGAACGTTTGATTCAGGCATTCCCAGCACACAGCGCCGGTGATGGTTCTCACACGAGCTGCAGGGGGCTACAGGGCAGAGGTGTTAGAGGTGCACAAATCAGAAGTGGCGTTTGACAGAGGGGTTTTCTGACTAGGTTGTGGAGTGATTTCGCAATGACCGCAGACAGGACAGGTACTGCAGCATCTATTCAAAGTGACAGGAGACAACATTTGTCCAGTATGGTTACTAACTATTTTTCATCCCATATCGATGTTCTCCCTCAACCGTCATTCCCATTTGATTACTGGGCATCCAAATTAGACACCTGGCCTGAATTGGCAGAATATGCATTGCAGGAGCTTGCTTGCCCAGCAGCTAGTGTGCTATCTGAAAGAGTATTCAGTGCTGCTGGTTCAATATTAACCGAAAAAAGGACTCGTCTGGCTACCCAAAATGTGGATGATCTAACCTTCATTAAAATGAACCACTCCTGGATTATTTTGCCCCACCTTTACCGGCTGACACCTAGCTTTCCTATAAAAAGGTCTTGCTTGTGGACTGGTCTTACTGAGTGTTCCAGTCTCTTACTTTGCAGCAGCTGTTTGTCCAGCATACGACATGTTTACACCTCCCTAAATGGGAAAACTCCCCCCACGGGGCCGTGGTCTCGCCACTTGGCGCAAGCACCCGTTAGAGTGCCGTTTGTCTGAAGAGGTGGGTGTGCCCGCTTTTGGTCGACGGCACTGCCACTGGGTCCCTCATAGTACAATAAAGTGTCTCTGGCGGTGGTGGCGCGCACCCAACGTCAGACACACCGTTGTAACATGAGTGGCCCTGGGCCTGTACCACAAGAGAGTTCCCCCCCCCAGCTCAAACTGTGCTCTACCACGTGCAAAATTATCTCTCACAGCTCCACCAATGTTTAGTCTATGCGCTGACATCCTTCAATGCCTGGCACTGACAATACCAATTTGTTGACATGTATGATGCTAGTTTAAATAGTCAGGGTCAGTGTCCTATATTGACACCAGTAAATACTTAGCGCCAAATAACTATGTCTGAAACTCAGCAGAGGAGCCCACCACTGTACCGAAGTATGCCACCCTTTTGTTTTTTTGTTTTGTTGTTTTGCGAGACATTAACATCTATTTATTTTTTGGGAGTACTAACTGTGTCAGACACTCCTTTCAATCGTCCTCCGCTGACCACACCAATGCTGCCTGTGTACCCCTGCAAGATAATTCAATCTGCATTGAGCCTAATGTTTTTTATTTTAGGCCTACTAAGTCTGTCTGCGGTCCCTCCTTCCAATTGTCCTCCACTGACCACACCAATGCTGCCTGTGTACCCCTGTTGGCAAATTTAAGCTGCATGGAGCCTATTTTATTATTTTAGGCCTAGGAAGTCTGTCTGCGGTCCCTCCTTCCAATAGTCCTCCACTGACCACACCAATCCTGCCCTTGTACCCCTGGAACCTATTTTAAAGTGCATAAAGCCTTTTTTTTTTATTTTAGGCCTACTAAGTCTGTCTGCGGTCCCTCCTTCCAATTGTCCTCCACTGACCACACCAATGCTGCCTGTGTACCCCTGTTGGCAAATTTAAGCTGCATGGAGCCTATTTTATTATTTTAGGCCTAGGAAGTCTGTCTGCGGTCCCTCCTTCCAATTGTCCTCCGCTGACCACACCAATCCTGCCCGTGTACCCCTGGAATCTATTTTAAAGTGCATAAAGCCTACTTTTTTAATTTATTTTCTATTTATAAAGCCCTGATGGACTACGCTGTACCATGCTACGAGCTACCCAGTCGACACTTCTTTTCGAGAAAAGCATTCCCAGCCCTCCACCAGCATGTAAAAGACCGCATTGTCCATGCACTCAGGCAATCTGTGATTAGAAAGGTGCACCTGACAACAGACGCATGGACCAGTAGGCATGGCCACGGAAGGTTACGTGTCCATTACGGCGCACTGGGTTAATGTGGTGGATGCAGGGTCCACAGGGGACAGCCTACTAAGTCTGTCTGCAGTCCCTAATTCAAATTGTCCTCCGCTGACCACACAAATGCTGCCTGTGTACCCCTGTAACCTTTTTTAAACTGCATTGAGCCTACTTTTTTGTTTAAGGCCTACTACCTGTGTCTGTCTGTGCCACTCAATACAGCTGTCCTCCTCTGAAAAAAGCTGAGCTTCAATTGTCAGGTTTTCAGCCTATAGGAATTTGAAAACTGCAGTGGGGCTACTAGTTTGGTTGGGCCTACTAACGGTGTCTGCCGCTCCTTGGTCTTCTACACTTTGCAAAGACTAGCTTCAATCTTCAGGCTTTAGGGCTATTTTTAAAAATAGGAAACTACATTTGGGCTACTAGTTTGGTTGGGGCCTACTAACGGTGTCTGCCGCTCCTGGGTGTTCTCCTCCAGGTTTCCTTGTCTGAGCTTCAACCTTCAGGCTCTCATTAAGTAGTTGTTTAGATAGGAAACTGCATTTGGGCTACTAGTTTGGTTGGGGCCTACTAACGGTGTCTGCTGCTGCTTGGTGTTCTCCTCCACTTTACATAGACTAGCTTCAATCTTCAGGCTTTAGGGCTATTTTTTAAATTAGGAAACTGCATTTGGGCTACTAGTTTGGTTGGGGCCTACTAACGGTGTCTGCCGCTCCTGGGTGTTCTCCTCCAGGTTTCCTTGTCTGAGCTTCAACCTTCAGGCTCTCATTAAGTAGTTGTTTAGATAGGAAACTGCATTTGGGCTACTAGTTTGGTTGGGGCCTACTAACGGTGTCTGCTGCTGCTTGGTGTTCTCCTCCACTTTACATAGACTAGCTTCAATCTTCAGGCTTTAGGGCTATTTATTAAAATAGGAAACTGCATTTGGGTTACTACTTTGGTTGGGCCCTACTAAAGGTGTCTGCTGCTGCTTGGTGTTCTCCTCCACTTTACATAGACTAGCTTCAATCTTCAGGCTTTAGTGCTATTTTTAAAAATAGGAAACTGCATTTGGGCTACTAGTTTGGTTGGGGTCTACTAACGGTGTCTGCCGCTCCTTGGTGTTCTCCACTTTGCAAAGACTAGCTTCAATCTTCCAGCTTTAGGGCTATTTAAAAAAATAGGAAACTGCATTTGGGCTACTTGTTTGGTTGGGGTCTACTAACGGTGTCTGCCGCTCCTTGCTGTTCTCCTCCACTGAACAAAGCAGTGCCGCCTGTTTAATACTGTTAGCAATTTTGAATTGCATTTAGCCTAGTTACTTATTTGGGCCTACTCACGGTGTCAGCCTCTCATTACCGTTGTCCTCCACTGAACAAAGCAATGCCGCCTGGTTAGTCCTGTTACCAACTTTGAACTGCATTTAGGCCACTTTATTATTTGGGCCTATATCTGTCTTTCCTCCTCATCCTGCCAATTGCCCAGCCAGTGATAGATGAGTCTGCTGGTACATTGACCCGGACCACTACATTCCCCTTGCACGCTACACAGCCAGAATCTGACCCTGCTGAAAGTCTGGTTCCCCTTCCCGCATACTATAAAACCTTACACGGGGACAAAGAGGAAGGTGCAGATGAAAGTGCAGGTTCCTTCATCAGGTGGGGGGGCATACTCGTTGGCGACGTCACTGGCACATGGCCCCTCATAGTACGCAAAAGTGTCGCTGCCGGTGGGAGGCACCCCCGCCGTGCAAACACACCGCCGTACTTTGAGGGGCCCTGTGCCAGTGCCAATGCGAACGAGTGGACCCCCCTGCTTGCTCAGGATCACAGCACTTGCAAAGTTGAAATACTTACCTCTCCCTGCTCCACCGCCATGACGTAGTCCACGTTTCCTGGGCCCACTAAAAACTTGAACCAGCCCTACCCCCCACAACTTTACCCAAATGACCCCCAATTTCCAATGCCTAAATATTATTATAAGGTAAATTAAGATTGGCAAGCTTCAGTAACAACAATGGATGTTATTGCCTTTAAAATGGGCACTCTAGGTGTTTTCCTGGCCCCCACTCACTGCCGACTATGCTTCCCCATTGACTTGCATTGGGTTTCGTGTTTCGGTCGATCCCAACTTTTCGACATAATCGGCCGATCTCACTCGACTCGACTTTTGAGATAGTCGGGTTTCCCGAAACCCGACTCGACCCTAAAAAAGTAAAAGTCGCTCAACCCTAATATTGAGGCCATAATCCGCTAGTAAAAAGAATATTTCACCATAAACCAGCCTCAACTAGGTGCTCCTCGCAAGATTTCAGATTAGTGAAAATAATTGTCAGAAGAGTTGTCCAAGAGCCAATGACTGCCTGTTGAGAGCTCCAGAAAGAACTGGAATCAGCAGGTACAATTGTTGGGGGGGGGAAAAAAGACCTAGAATTAATGTACTCAACCTCCATGGCCTGTATGCACGCTCACCACGCAAGAGTCCATTGTTGAACAAAAAAAAAAACAGGTTAAAGCGCGTTTAGGCTGTGTGCACACGATGCGGAATTAGTGCGGACCCGCAGCGGATTTTTCTGTGCAGAAATGCTGCAGTTCCGCAAAGTGATTTACAGTACAATGTAAATCAATAAAAAAAAAAATCTGTACTAATGATGCGGAAAAATCCGCATGAAAACCGCTGCTTGTGCGGAACTGCAGCGTTTCTGACCCCTTCCATTATAGAAAACTGCAGGGGTAAGAAACGCAGAAAATCCGCATCAATTCAGCAACAAAAACTCACAAAATCCGCTTGAAATGCACGGCAAATCTGCACCTGCGTTTTATGCCAGGAGATGCAGATTTTGAGCGGAAAATTCTGCACCCCAATCCGCAACGTGTGCACATAGCCTTAAAGTTTGCTCAACAACATTTAGACAAGCCTGTGATATACCTGGAGAATATAGTCTGGACTGATGAAACCAAACTAGAACTCTTCGGATGCCGTAATCTGCTGCCATCTACCAGGATGATGAAGAAGAAGAAGAAGCGAGGGTGGTCATTTCAGCAAGACAATGATCCCAAACACACAACCATGGAAACTCTTAATTGGTTTCAGAGAGAGAAAATAAAGCTGCTAGAATGGCTTAGCTAATCACCTGACCTGAATCCAATAGAAAATTTATGGAAGGAACTAAAGCACAGAGTTCATAGAAGGAGCCTATGGGACTTTCAGGATTTGAAGAGTGTTTTGAAGAATGGGCCAAAATAACACCTGAGCTATGCATGCGACTAGTTTCTTCATACAGGAGGCATCATCACCAGTAAAGGTTTTTGTAGAAAGTATAAAATAAATGTCTGAGGGGTAACATTACTGACTTGTCCGCTTTTCAGAATCGCCAAGTCTCGTGCTGATTTGGTGGACAATGGCAGATCTGCATGGGATTTTTTTCCTTTATGAATAAAGTGGTGAATGAGGGGAAGTGTGAGGGGGAAAAATAGGGGGATCCCATGTCATTTTTTTCATTTAATCATTTTTTTATCTGGCTTAATAGAACACTTCAAGCTATTTATTGTCTTTGCACATCACTTAAAAATCTGTAGTTTCTTGAAAGCATTATATCCTCGCATGTGTTGTCACACAACTGTCATCCGTATGCGGTACGTGTTTTACACGGAGTCATAGACTTGTATGGGTCTGTGTGATATGTACTGATGGTAAAAAAAAACCATTGGTTCAGCCCCATAGATTATAATTTTATAATGGCTGTGCATGTGTACGTGTGCACAGACGTGTGAAGGGGCCGTAGTCATTAAGTTGGGTGGAAGCTAACCAGAGGGGATTGTATTGGAGCTGCAGAGACAAGCCAGAATCCCTCTCTAAGAAGGGACTGCAAAGGCTATGTTCACCAAACTGCAAGTATCAGTGGTTGCTATGGACAAAGCCTTGTGATTGACAGAACTGGGACTAGCTCAGCCGTGTATGAGCAGCTAGGGTCTGTATTGTTTAGTTAGTGCTTGGACAATGCTAAGGATTTTGTGTTTGTAGTTTTGCTTCCACGCTATTCAACCATCTCTATATATATTATCGCCAGTTGGGACTTCCAGCCGCTGTCCCCGAATCCCATAAGGCACTGTGGCACCGCTATTCCCACGCAGGCGCAGTAACAGCCGCAACTGCACGCTCTACACGCGCATACGCGGTAACGACGCGGTTGTTACTGCACCTGCGTGGGGAATAGCGGTGACGTCTACGTTTTACTTGTTAATTTCACCGCAGTCCCGATGCCATAGCATCTGGCCTATTCCTAGTTGTAAATAAACGTCACATTGTTTCGACTCAAGAATCCAGTGCCTGTGTGAACGCTGCCTAATGCCTACCTGAGAGTGTGAATCTTTACAATGGCTATTAAGTTGCATGAAATAGAATATTTGTGTGGTTTGTCAAAAAAGCAAAAATCAAGCTTTAATCGTCACATTACGCCTCATGGTTCTAAATCAAGTTTTAATAGTCACATCGCTCCCTTTGAATTTGTCATGGTTTCTCTCCATTGAGTATTTTTATTTTCCACTATCATTGCTTTTCCAGTGGGTAGTTTAATTTCTTACAAACCGATTACACTTATCTTTCTTTTCCCCTCTGTCTGGTGCGTTCAGTTTAGTGTTTATTTTTATTATGTGTTCTGTGCAGTGATTATGGTGTGCAGTGATTGCAATGCCGGGAACTCAACAGTTTTTACTTCCATCCTATTTCTGCAATATAAATTTATTTTGCAGTTGTACACCCGTTCGCAAGCTGTATTCTGCTTTGCGCTGTACACAACATAATTATTATTAATACTTTTATATAGAAGCGTGCATGTTTGTGGAAGATTAGGGCTGTGGTTGGATTTGGCTGGCTTTACGCACCATTTCTATAATAATAAATGGTAATCATCGGGCACAATCTAAACGTTATCCGACCCAGTAAATGTTTCGAATCTGATCACTGTTATTGCTGCAGTAAGAGCTCCTACAGTTAATTGGATTGGAGAACCCCATTCTGAGGACCATATAGGAGACCATCACTGACTTCTAGGGATAACCCTTATCAGTAGATATGGCCTGTGTGCACAGTGATAGTAGTATAGTTTAGGATGTAATTAAAAGTGTGCATGCACTACACTGACAGTAATTGACAATAGACCTGAAAAAGTCACTTTTCACCAAGACCTGTGGCTAGTAAAACCAGTGTTAAAGGCATCTTTCATGGGTTTGATCTTGTGTTTCTGTACTTGCAAAGGAAAAGATCTTAACCCCTTCACCCCCAGCCTATTTTCTCCTTCCTGACCAGGCCAAATTTTACAATTCTGAGCAGCGTCATTTTATGAAGTAATGACTCTGGAACGCATCAACATATCCCAGTGATTCTGAGGTTATTTTTTCAAAACATTTTGTACTTCATAATATTGGTAAATTTTTGTTGATGTCATTTGGATTTATTTATGAAAATATTGAAAATTTGTCAAAAATTGGAAACACTTTTCAAACTTTAAATTACGCCCTTAAACAGGTTGTCCACTACTAGGACTACCCCTTCTTAAACTAAATGTTCGGTAGAATAATAAAACCTATACTCGCCTCTCGTGCTGACGCCGTTACCATGGTGTCGGCGCTCTCTCTCTCCCAGGGGGCTGTGGTGCTGTGTTGTGACACGCAGCCGGCGCCCAATCAGAGCTCGCATCACTGTCTCCGACTTCGTACCAACTGAACATGAAAGGAAGCCAGGGCTGCAGCTCATCCCAGACTTCCTCTTCATGTGCAGTTTGTCTGATGGTGGAGATAGTGACGCCAGCACTGATTGGACGATGGGCATCAAGTGTCATTCAACCGAATCACAGCCCCGGGACCGCGAGTGCCTACACCGATGGAACTGAGCCGGCACTAGAGGTAAGTATAGGCTTTGTTATTTTATCGGAGCTGAACATTTAGTTTAAAGGGAACCTGTCAGCAGGATTCTGCTGAGTAACCTACAGACAGTGTCAGGTTGGCGCCATTATACTGATTAATATGATACCTTGGTTGATGAAATCCGTCTTGTGGTTGTTGTTTAATCTGTTTTTTCTGTTTTGAGTTAGGGATTACTTGTCCTCCGGGGTCGGGACAGTGAGGGGGGTTTTCATGTGGTGCTCTGATGATCTCTTCATGCGTATGGCTTCTGACAGGTCACTGATCCCTCAGTGACCTACCTCCTAGTTTACATAATGAATATAATATATATATATATATATATATATATATATATATATATATCTATCGAGACCACTGCAAAATGTTCAGTTTGTCTGATTTTTCTCTTTATAGGTATATTTATGAGTAAAATGTAAATTGTTCATTTATTCTATAAACTTCTGACATGTCTCCGAATTTCCAAGCAATAAATTTTGTATTTTTTTTCTGAAAAGGAGAAATGGTCAAAATTAAAAAAACAAAAAAAACCCTGTGCTTTCAGACCTCAAATAATGCAAAGAAAACAAGTTCATAATCATTTAGAAACAACAATACTAATGTTTTAACTCAGGAAGAGTTCAGAAATCAATATTTTGTGGAATAACCATGCTTTTTAATCACAGCTTTCATGCGTCTTGGCATGCTTTCCACCAGTCTTCCACACTGCTTCTGGCACAAAAATGTAAGCAGTTCTTTGTTTGATGGCTTGTTATTATCCATCATCCTCTTGATTACATTCCAGAGGTTTTCATTGGGGATCAGGTCTGGAGATTGGGCTGCCCATAACAGGGTTTTGATGTGGTGGTCTCTTGATTTTTGCCAGAGCTGTATATATCGTGTATATCGATCGTCGATAGCTGCTACTGCGCAGTCGCCGGTAGTGCCATCTTGGAGGAGGATTTTTTTTTTCCGTACAAAGATGGCACCGCCTGCTCAGTAGCAGCTGTCAGATCACCAATAGCTGCTACTGTGCAGGCACAGCTAGTGTCATTTTGAAACTGATTTTTTTTTTTTTCATGAATTTCGGAATAACCTCTAACAAATCAATTATAAACGCATTACAGATCCGATCAGTGCAGGCACCACCGCCGGGGCCTGCCTTGCAGAAGGGGAATTTTTTTTCAAGATATATATATAATATTCATTATGTAAACAAGGAGCCAGGTCACTGAGGGATCAGTGTCCTGTCAGAAGCCATACTGATGAATACCTAATCAGAGCACCACATGAAGAGCCCCCCCCACAACCCTGCCCCAAAGCACGAGCAAATAATTAATCAGTTAGGACGGAGAACAAGTAATCCCTAACTCAAAACAGAAAAAAAAGATTAAACAACCACAAGACGGATTTCATCAACCAAGGTATCATATTAATCAGTATAATGGCGCCGACCTGACACTGTCTGTAGGTTACTGTGCACAATCCTGCTGACAGGTTCCCTTTAAGAAGGGGTTGTCCTAGTAGTGGACCACCCCTTTAATCCATATTGTGATTCCAAACAAAATAGTTAATAACATTTACCACATGTCTGCTTTAGAGCAGCATAACTTTTGAAGCATTTATTTTTTATTAGAAAGGTTGATAGACAAAATTTACAAATCCTTTTTTTTTTTTTTTAAAGGGACCACATCACATTTTAAAGTGACTTTGATGGGCTTATGTGACAGAAAATGCCCTAAAGTGACACTATTTTAAAAAGTGAACCCTTCAAAGTGCTCAAAACCACATTCAAGAAGTTTATTAACACTTTTAATGCTTCACAGGAATTAAAGCAATGTGGAAGGAGAAAAATGAAAGTTTTAATGTTTACCCTTAAAAATGTTGCTTTGCCCCAAATGTTTCATTTTTCACAAGGGTAACAGAAGGAAATGGACCATACAATTTGTAGTGCAGTTTCTCCTCAGTACACAAATACCCCATATGTGGTGGAAAACCACTGCTTGAGTACACAGCAGGGCTCGACAGGGAAGGAGCGCCAATTGAATTCTGGAGAGCAATTTTGGCTGGAATAGATGTCACATTCGAAGAGCCTCTGACATGCCAAAACAGCAGAAACCCCAGCGAGTGACCTCTTTTTGGAAACTACACCTCTCCAGGGATTCATATAAGGATGTAGTGAGCATTTTTAACACTCAGGCAATTCACAGAATTGTATAACATCGGGCTGAGTACATGGAAAATTACCATTTTTTTCTCCACTAAATTGTTTTTTTGGCCCCAACGTTTTAATTTTCAAAAGGGATAATAGGAGAAAAAGAACTGTACAATTTGTTACGCAAAGTATCCTGAGTTTGTCAATACTTTACATTGACTTTAATTGAGAAATAATTTTCAGGCACAGTGGAAAGCTCAGAAGGGAAGGCACACCATATTATTGTGTAGATTTTGCTGTTACAGTTTTGAGTGCCATGACCCACTGAAAAAGCCCCTAATGTGCATCTCATGAATTCATCGAAGGGTGTAGTGATCATATTGAAACCACAGTTGTCACAGAATATTTTAATATTGGGAAGTGGAGCAAAAATAATTAACATTTTTACCAAAAAAATTATTTTATCCACAGATTTTACATTTTACACTGGGGAAATGGGTAAAAAAAAGGCACCAAAATGTGCTGCAGGTGGCAATACCCCATGTGTGGCTGTACAGTGCTGCTTAGCCACATGGCGAGACTCTGTATGGAAGGAGCGCTATTTGACTCTTGGGGAACAAAGTTTTGTAGAATAGTTTGCAGACTCCATATTTAAAGCTCCATCAAGTGACCCCCATATTGGAGATTTCTAGTGATGAGCGCGCGTTCTCCAATATCGTGTTATCCTGGCATGCTCAAATAATATGTTGAAAAAAAGGTATATTCAGCTCACCCTTTAGATGAATTTCCTTATGAGTCCAGGAAATCTTGAGCACGGATTCCCGTCTCTGCGAGACGCCTAGAGATGCACATGTGGAAAAAGGGAATCCAGCTCCCAGAGTTAAAATTGCTTAACTTTAATAGTATTCATTTAAAATAAAAAGAGGCTATAAGACATATTATAATAATAATAATAATATGTTCCAGTTCCCACGGCTGCATGTTTCGCAGCTGTTAGGCCATGTGCACACATTGAGTATTTGGTAAGTTTTTTTTTACCTCCGTATTTATAAGCCAAAACCAGGAGTGGGTGAGATATGCAGAAGTGATGACGTGTTTCTATTATACTTTTCCTCTGATGCCTGGTTTCCTCATTCCTGGTTTTGGCTTACAAATACTGATGTAAAAAGCTCACCAAATACTCAATGTGTGCACACGGCCTTAGACCGCTGCAACCCATGCGGGGATTGCTTAACAAACAAGCAATCCCCTCCTGTGTTGCGGCTGCCTAACATCTGTGAATCATATAGCTGCAAGGACTCGATTATAATATTCGAGCGTGCCCGAGATAATTGGATAACACGCGAGCATACTCTGATCACACCCTCGTTCATCACTAAATTACTTCCCTCTGGGAATTTATCTACAGGTGAAGTGACCATTTTGACTCAATTGGTGTTTTTCATTAACAAGCAGCAATGGCTGTCGCAAAGTGAAAATTGCAAACCTGCCATTATAGTGCTCAGTATGTTGTAGTGCCCTTACATTATGATCAGTGTCATGTCGGACGCTGTTCACACTAGGGCGTCCGACAGACAGCGGTAATTCCTCATTCGTCCACTATATGCTCAGTGGCGCCGGTTAGATTTGATCCAGATTATCCGGGGTTAATCTGGCTGGTACTCGGGTTGAGGGCTGAGTCACGCCCACTGCCTTTAAATAGTTTTGCTGGTCTTTGGGCGTCGCCGATTATAGCTTCTGTCGTGTGCTTGGTTATCTCGGTCTGGAGTGGTGGTCTAGGAGAAAGAGTTTCGTATCCGGTGGTGTATTTCCCTTTGTCATATTTTCTCCTTCCTTTATTTGTATTGTTTTGCCCTGTGCACTTATAGTGTATTCCTGTGTGACTGCGGCGTGGTGCATATTTTCCGTTATCCTTGTCTGTGCTAACTGTGGGTATTGGTGTGTGGTCTCTTCACTGGGTGGTGGGTGGTGGTTTCAGCCTAGGGTTGAAACAGGAGACAGGGTGAGGGTGGAGGCCCAGACATGCACACCATCAGTGTAAACTCTGGGAGAGGGTCAGTCAGGGTTTCCCAGAGTTGAGGGAAATGGCAGGGGCCTAGGTTATTAGCTCTTGCCTACCTAGGCTTCCCATGACGCTCAGCCTGTGCTTCTGGAGACATGCACCTGTAAATTAAATGGATTTTCATAACTACAAAAATGCCAAACATGTAGACACTAAATGTGGTTTAGGCACGCTGTTGGGATCGGGAGTTAGGGGGGCATATGGGTTTTTAAACACAGAATTTTTAGCAAATGTATTTATACTTCAACCTTAGGATTTGGCTAAACTGTCTTGTTGGTCTCCTACACTACTAACTGAAACTTCAATAGGGAAACAATCATTTTATTGGTTGATGCAGAACTTTAATCATTCTGGGGAATCTTTTCAAGTTGTAATTTGTCCCATCCCAGTGAAGCAAAAACTTAAGTAGACCTACCATCTGTTACCTGTGTAGGAAGCTGTAATTAGCATAAGCCAAACAGTCTCAACTGTTTCTATGATTTGAAGCACTTTCTGCTGCAATGTGGAAGTTACACACAAACCAGGAGTGCCACAATAGAGCAATGGAAAAATAGAGACCCTGGAATTATCTAAGGTTCATACACATTCAATATGGTGATTGGAATAGCATACACAGATCAGTCATAACATTCAAACCGCATCCCTAATAGTAGGATCAACAGTCCTAAGCCATCTATATGGGCATGTATAGTGCCTTGAAAATGCATTCATATGAGTGTTTCTACATTTTTGCACATCACAAATACTTGCTTTGTGGATGTAAAGTTTAAAATAAATTATACACTACTTTCTAAATACTTTTAAAAATCTAAATCTAAAAAATTGTGACTTGCATTTGTATTCTGCCCCCTGAACTCTGATAACTGTAAATAAAATCCTGAGTGATCAATTTCCTTCATAAATCATATAATTGGTAAATTAGTCCACTTGTGTGTAATATATTTCCAGAATAATTATAGCTGTTCTGGATGTTTGTTTGAGAACATTAGCTATCAAACAGCATCATGAAGACCATGGAACACACCAGAAAGGTCAGGGATAAATTTGTGGAGTAGATTAAAGCAGGGTTAAGTTATAAAATTAGCCCAGGCTCTCAACATCACACAGAATACTGCAATCCATCATCCAAAAGTGGAAGGAGTATGGCACAACTGCAAACCTATAAAGACATGGCTGCCCACCTAAGTTAACATCCCAAGCAAGAAGAGCACTAATTAGAGAAGCAGCCAAGAGGCTTATGGTCACTCTGGATGAGCTGCAGTGATCCACAGTTTAGGTGGGAGAATCTGTCATCTGTCTTATTAGTCGTATATGCCACAAATCTGGCCTTTAGGGCTAGAAGAAAGCCATGTTTAAAAACTAGCCATGAGACACCCCATTAGTAGTTTGAAAAAAGTCATGTATGGGACACAGCATGTGAAGGTGCTCTGATCAAATAAATGCTAAACGCTATGTGTGGCGGAAAAATAACACGAAACATCATCCCCACCGTCAAACATCATGGTGGCAGCATCATGCTGTGGAGATGCTTTTCTTCAGCAGGGACTTGGAAGCTGGTCAGAGTTTAAGGGAAAATGGATGGAGCTAAATAAAGAGCAATCTTGAAGCTAAACCTGTTAGAGGCTGCAATAAACTTTAGACTGAGCATAGGTTCACCTTCCAGCAGGACAACAACCCTAAACATGCTGCAAGAGCTACAATGGAAAGGTTTAGAGTAAATCATATTGAAGCATATTAATGTGTTTGAATGACCCAGTCACTTTCCAGACCTAAATCACATTGAGAATCTGTGGCAAGATGACTCAATCCAATCTCAGTCTTGAAAAGAGGCGTTGGCAAACATTTCAACTTAAAGATGTACAAAGATAGTAGAGACCTACTCAACAAATCAAATTACCTTAACAAGTCCCTAAATAATCAACAACTCTAAAAAAAAAAAAAAAAAAAAAAAAAAAAATCCACTTACTATATCCATCAGATTTAATGGAAAAGTATTTAACCCCTTAACAACTGCCGATACCCCTTTTAATGGCAGTAGTTATGCCTCAGAGCCGCTTTTTAATGGCGCTGAGTAATAATTGTTTAGCGCCCCCCAGTGTCAGAATTTCTCGGCTACCGGGGGTTGCCGAGACCCCGAGAACATGATTCAGGTTGGTTTTTACTGACCCCAGTGTTTTGGTCACCGTAATTAACCGAATAGTTAAGGTTATGTTTAGGGGTGTGTTGGGGTTAGGGTTGGAGTTAGAATTGGGGGTTCCACTGTTTAATATACCAGGGGGTCTCCAAACGCGACATGGCGCCACCATTGATTCCAGCCAATTTTGTGTTCAAAAAATCAAACCGTCCTCCTCCCTTCTGAGCAATGCCATGCACCAAAACAGTGGCTTTCCCCCACATACAGTGAACTCAGGAGAAATTGTTCAACAAATTTTGTGGTCCATTTTCTCCTGATACCCTTGTGTAAATAAAAAAAAATTTGGTTCCAAAGTAAACTTCTTGTGAAAAAAGTAAAATGTTAATTTGTTCCTTCCACAGCACTTTAGTTCTCGTGAAGCATCTGAAGGGTTAATAAACTTCTTGAATGTGGTTTTGTGCACCTTGAGGGGTACAGTTTTTAGAATAGTGCCACTTTTGGGTATTTTCTGTTATACTGACCCCCCAAACTCACTTCAGATGTGAGGTGGTCCTTAAAAAAATGGTTTTGTACATTTTTGGAAAAAATGAGAACTCGCTGGTCACCTTTTAACCCTTATAACGTCCTAACAAAAAAAATTTTTTTTCCAAAATTGTGCTGATGTAAATAAAGTTGTCATGTGGGAAATGTTATTTATTAAGTATTTTGTGTGACACCACTCACTGATTTAAGGGTACAAAAATTAAAAGTTTGAAAATTGCTAAATTTTCTACATTTTTGCCAAATTTCCATTTTTTTTCATAAATAAACGCAAGTTATATCAAATTAATTTTACCACTAACATGAAGTACAATATGTCACGAAAAAACAGTCTCAGAATCAGTGGAATGCATTTCATAAAGCGTTCAAGAGCTGTCACCTCATAAAGTGACCGTGATCAGAATTGTAATCATTTGCTTGGTCATTAAGTACCAAATTGACTCTGTCACTAAGGGGTTAAAAGGGAGTCCTTTTGAATAGTCAAGCAGGAATAGATCATTGACATGAACAATAGGGGTACAGGCCCTAATTTCGGCCTAGTGGTTACCTCACATTGCCACATAAGATGGCACCCTAGGAGATAGACTTTAAAGAAAGATGCAAATGGAAAACTGGCAACAAACACCAAAATTAGACAAAAAAAAGGTGCAAATGCAATAAGTCAAGTCCCTACTATTTTGAAGATGCTAAGCCCAGTTATTTAGGCATTACAATGTATCCCTTGCTAAAGTCGCTCAGATCATTACACTTGTTATTTTTTCCTACTTCCTACACCTTCAATAAGTAACTGTTCACATCCACCACATTGATGCTATTTAATCTTCAAAAGGATTGTTCGGTCCAAATCGATAAGTCTGCAGCCAGTAAAAAATCCTTTTGGATCCCAAGAACGGAGAGCTTTTTAATTTTATTATTTTATTGCTAATCGCCTAGGTGTTCTGTACGGACCCTGAACTTTACCGTTCGGGTTCGCCCATCTCTAGTTAAAGGGTTATTCTCAATTCCTTAACGGTTAAAATTTTCAAATCTTTGTAAAAACAAGCAACTTCGCAATTTACTTTTCAAGAACAGAGGAATGTTTAATTCTGTTGTTTGCTTCTTGTTTCCCAATTTACCAGGCACCGCTGCGGTCTATCAGCAGTGGCTACTTTCCTTAGCTAGGTGCTCAGCGCTAGTCAGCTTCAGTCCCCATTATGCTCTTTCAATGCTGCAGAAACAAAGTTGCCTCTGCTTACATTATCGGGGAGTGTGTACCCTTCTGGCCATTGGCTCGCAATTACACTATTCCGAACTGTCAGTCAATCAAGAGCCTACTATCCCTAAATGGTGAGACAACCTCATAAGATATTAGGCAGACATCTACTATCTCATTTGTTTTCCTTTACAAACCACTCCATTCTTCCAAGTTTCTGAAGGATAAATATCAGGTTTTCATTTTCTTAAATGGAACATCTTCTGGCTGCTGTTTTAAAATGCTTCTATTTCCTTTTCCCAGTCGATTACAAGCAATAATCTGGATCCGGTTCCACCAGACAAGCTTATTTGTTTGGCTGCAACAGTGGAGCTGTAAACATGCTTTGTTTAATGTATTAGCGGTTTCCATCCATTGTAATTGTCTTTGACTAATTTGTTTAGCAGGTCTATATCGTGCCTGCTCATTTAATATTATTTTTAAAGTGTGTTTTTAATCCCGAAATAGTCTGTCTCATTAATTTACACAAGAGCAGATGATATCCATAGCTTTAGAAAATGAATTTAATTTCTGCTAAGAGGATGCTGAAACTGTGGCCAATTTACATGCGCATTGAAAGTCACGGAAAGGATTTTACCCCCACATTCAGTAAAATTAGGAATGTAAATGGTTATAGCTACATCTTCCAATTTACTTGGGTAATATAATTAAATGGGAATCGGTACTTTTGTACGATCTGTAAGTAAACTATATCTGCAAGACACAAACCTTTCTAAAGAAAGAATTAGAATTTTTTTTTTATATAAAAGCAGTGTGCTTGTTTATTTGAGGTCTTTCCTGGTAAGATTCCTATGTAAGATTTGCTAATGTTATGTAATTATTGTAATTCCCTGTAAGCACTACAAACAGTGCCAGGAGAACAGGACCTTGTCACTTTACATAAAGCAAGAATAAATCATGGCTGGCACACTTTTGATGATCAGCTGTATTAAAGCATTTGATGCATTGTACACTGCTATGTAAAGCGCTGTCTTCTTGGAATGTGACTAGTGTTGTCTACTTGGAATATAATTTGCAACCCTGCTTTCTTCACAGCAACATGATCCTGTAATGGAATGATTGAAGCAAGGACAGTAGAAAATGACTCTCACTTATGAATTATAATAGTCTTAGGTGACGCAGAGCTGCCTAGGTTCTGTGTGACTGTATTAACTTTTAACTGGTTATTTTAGTTTAAACATTGTTTTGTCCCATAAATCAAGTGAATATTGGAAACATTGTAATATATTTTATTAATGAAATATGGTTCTTTCTGCAGCTATGAGGTACTTTTCACTTAATTCCTCTTAACTCATTGTTCACCCCGAAAATGTATTAAGATCCATCAAGGTCAAGCATACCGCCAACTTACTGAAAGATCATATTACAACTGCCTATTAAAGGGGTCCATCACCTATAATGTATTTTCAAACTATGTATCCTTACGCCCTAAACACTTTTGTAATGAGTTTTATTATACACTACCTTACACTTCTTCTTAAATACCTAATCCCTGAACTATATTTCCTGTGACATTTCGTTTGGATGCTGTGGCAGATGTGAGTGCAGGTCCCGCTCTCTGCTTCTATCTCTGCTGCCACTGTAGCTTTCATGAAGGAAGACACCTTTAGAAGGAAGAGATAGAAGCAGTGAGTGACACCAGCAAAGTGCCCTGGTCACAATTTGAGGGACGTGCATTTTATCTTCACACAGTCTTCTTTCACAGAAGCTATTGCGGTGGCAGTGATAGAAGCAGAGAGCCAGTGCTGCTCTCATATTTGCCACAGCGTCCATCATCCAGGATCAGTAACTGCAATGCTACCCCATGACTTCCTGTTCCAGAAAGGGTGATGAACGCTGCGGGGAGTGCACCCCCATCCTCCTGTGACATCACATTTGAGAGGAGTCTCAAATAAAATGTCACAGGAAGTACAGTAAAGAAACACATTTAGATATTAGATAGAGAGGGAGAAGTGTAGAGCACAATAAACTCATAATAAAAGTGGTTGAGATGTAAGTATAAATAGAAAATACAGTTCCAGTGCCGGACCATCCCTTTATGTCTGTGGAGGTAGGGGGGAGGAGGAGGAAGGGTATCTCAGTGAAAAAGGAGTATCTTATTGAATTCACAAGTACACTGCTCAATACTTCTCTATAATGTTCTCCATGGTGCTGCTTCAAAATGTGCTTTACACTAAGTCAGGAGAACATAGAAGCTTATTCTGAATTTTGATCAGTAAAAGTTATTTATTTTGAAAAGTAACTATAGGTACTTAACATACGGGTATGTAACATAGTGCAAAAAAAATCTGTGTGCAGTATGTACACGCTGAACATTTTAGGATAACCAGCGCATTCATTATTGTCATAGAAAACCGCCTTTAACTCCACAGACAGGTGCTACCGGAACACAAAAGACACAAAAATGTTTTTTCTTGAAAATGTTTGAGACTGCATAGCTCGTCAGATGAATCCATTAACCATATTGGTTAAGCCCTGCACAGGCGGCCGTCTTGTAGGTATCCATGATGCTTTTTTATTGTACATTTTCATTATGTGATGTGGCTTTTCTGGATGACTGGCACTAATGGGCTTATTGATGACAAGGCAGTCTAACGGTGTAAACTGTTACTTCTTCCTATAACTGAACTTCATGTGTGTAAGTGCAGATCTAAGGAAGAATTAGTCTTGTAGAGATTTAATAGACGAATGGTAAAGTGACTCTTCAGACCCTGCCAGCATTTTTTTTAAAAAAGAAGCAAACACGGTTTGCTAGTGTTACTGTAACTTGTTTTCCTATGGACACAAGTATTGTAGTAGAGACTATGAAAATAAATCAGCAAAAGTAAATTATTACTGGAGCCAAAATCTCAGCCCCACAGCTGTACGGATGCATTTGTTTTACTCTTCATACGTTGACATTCATGTACATGTCTGTATGGCAGAGGCCCTAAAGGGTTTTACTCTAGAACTGTAATAACGCTGAATCAGAACTACTGACAGTGCTATATAAAGGACAAGGAGACCAGTGTTAAAATTCCTGTGGTGATGGTCATGTAAGTTGGATGTCTAAAATACACAACCGTAAAGGATGTGGCTCGCAAAACACTCTTGTATTCAAGGGACGAAAAGTCCAATGCCAAGGTACCCCACTCGGCAGTAGTACAAATGTAGAGATAATAGACCGTGTCCAAACCAGGTGATAGTAGAGTAATATTTGGCTGAATAAAATGTATTTGGCAGAATACAAACTGAGGCGTTCACCGCTTCTTGTGAGGCCTCTCCCCAGCTTCTCTACACTGAGTGATTGGCCCTTTCCTCAGCTCCTTTGCTCTGAGCTATAGGGTTTCTACACAGCTCCTCTCCTCTGTTCTAAGTGATGAGGCCTCTCCCCAGCTCCTCTCCTCTGTCCTGAGTGCTGGGGCCTCTTCTCTGCACTGAGTGATGGGGCCTCTTCCCTGAGTGCTGGGGCCTCTCCGCTGCCCTGAGTGCTGGGGCCTCTCCGCTGCCCTGAGTGCTGGGGCCTCTCCGCTGCCCTGAGTGCTGGGGCCTCTCCGCTGCCCTGAGTGCTGGGGCCTCTCCGCTGCCCTGAGTGCTGGGGCCTCTCCGCTGCCCTGAGTGCTGGGGCCTCTCCGCTGCCCTGAGTGCTGGGGCCTCTCCGCTGCCCTGAGTGCTGGGGCCTCTCCGCTGCCCTGAGTACTGGGGCCTCTCCGCTGCCCTGATGATAGAGCACTACTTGCTATCTTAATTTTACATAACTTTAAAGTCCTCGAAACAGGTTATAGCACTGAGTGATGTCACAGGCACATTGCTCACATTAATGTTTACAAAACTGGAAGAACAAACTATTGGCAAATAATGATCAAAGCCACCGTTATACACCCAGCATCCTAGTACAAGGTTAATGAAAATAATAATGCCCTAGTTCATTCATAATAAACTAGTGTATTTTGGGACCCTAGGGCCCAAGTGAGACAGTTTTATATTGCCAAAAAAATTGTACAGCCAATTGGCAAGCTATTTCAAAACTGTACTTCTCCACATGGGCACAGTCTTGGCCAGAATGCAATGATTTAGAACACTGACTGTGCTCACTTCTGCACTATAATCTTTTTTTTCCTTTATATTTGGAAGTATATTTGAAATATACTGATGGTCAAATTCAAGGAAATCGTAAACCTGCTGGTGCAATGTAAGCAAAGAAATATCAAATAACGAGGTTTCTTTTTGTGTAGCACTATTTACTTAAAGGAAGCATAAACGTATAAAGAAATCCTATTACTTTGTCCATACCCTTGAACATGCAGTTTACCTTTTAAATGAATTTTTCCTTTAGATGGTGCAGAAATGTAATATAAAAATTCATATTTCAGATGATTTGAAAAGATCATGTAAACAGACGCATTCAGTAAAAAGAAGTTTATCTCCTGTGTGTGTATATGTTAAATTTGTGTCATCTGAACAGGGACAGATAAATATACATTTAATGCAGTTCAAAGAACTAATGTGTAAGTCTCTCGCTACAGCCAGTGCCTCCATTTCGCCCAGTTTATGGCTCTATTCAATCACGTTTTTGCATGCATGTCACATATCTAACAAGAAGAGAAGGTTACTAATATAGCAAGGCAGGAAAAGCCATCTGAAATCTCACAAAATCTCAAAATGCATTTTGTATTGTCTAATACATTTTCAATATGATCTTCTTATATTGCATCTAAATTACGAGGAATACTTCACAAGAATTTAATATATGCCTGTTGCTAGCTGCAATTTGTTTTGCTGCCTCCTTCTTTTCTTTTAAATAGGTTTGTCACTTCGGCTGGATACTCCAATAATCTGCAAAGTGTGTTCTCTAATGGCTTGTACAGTATTTGCAGCTGTGCATAGTAACCCTATGTTTTACTCTGCTATTGCACGCAACGTTCGAGAAACCATTCAAAGGCCTATACTGAAAATTACAATACACACCAATCTCCTTCATCATGAATGTCTGCAATAGAGCAAAATGAATCTAGTTATGATGACGACAAAGTTAATATTCTGCACTTTCATAGCCCCTCAAAACAGGAAGGAAAAATTACCAATTATTTTAAGAATTTTCTAATGGGGCTTGGAACGGGTGCTCATAATTGGCTATTAAGAGGGACGTGCTTTATATAGCATCAGATTTTTGCTAGTTGCATTTTTTGTTCTTATTCCCTATTATATGGTGCATTATATACGGTACGCTAAACTCTACCTAGGTCCTATATATCTAATATATAAAGCTGAATGTGTGTATGTATGTATGTATGTATGTATGTATGTATGTATGTCCGGGATTGGCATCTGAACCGTCGCAGCTACAGCCACAAAATTTTGCACAGTCACACGTCTGGACCCCGAGAGCGTCATAGGCTATATTGTGAGGTGAAATTTTAACCCCGCGCTTTCCAATTCACCAAACAATTTTGCCCCTATCTACATAATGGGGAAAAAGTGAAAGGAAAAGTGTTGGAGGCGTCGCAGCTACAGGCACAAAATTTTGCACAGTCACACGTCTGGACCCCGAAAGCGTCATAGGCTATATTGTGAGGTGAAATGTTAACCCCGCGCTTTCCAATACACCAAACAATTTTGCCCCTATCTACATAATGGGGAAAAAATGAAAGGAAAAGTGTTGGAGGCAAATTAACAGCTGCCAGATGTGAACAAGGGGGACTTAAAGAATGAGAGCGATGGCGCCAAAGAGTATATACTGTACAGTTGCTAAGGTGGGGCCCCAACATGGGATAATCACCACACCACCATGGGGATATGAACACACACACAAAATGCGCCACACACTACCACGTGCTCGAACACACATACCACCCTCAGCGAACATTTCACCACACATACACCAACCTCGCCACATAAAAGTAGAAACACAAAAGTCGCCGCTCAAAACTCGCCACGCGCAAAACTCTCCACATGCAAAACTCACCTCATGAAAAACTCGCCACACGCAAAACTTGCACACGCAGAAAAATTGCCACACGCAGAAAAATTGCCACATGCACAAAAGTTGCCTCACACAAAACTTGCACATACTCAAAAGGCTCGCCACGCGCAAAACTCGCCATGCGCAAAACTTGCTGCACACAACTTGCTACACTAACCTGTCACATGCAACTCGACACACAAAAAGTTGCTACACGCATGTCGCCACACAAAACTCATCTCACAAAAGTCACTACATGCATGTCGCCACACGCAACTCAACACACACAACTTGACACACGAAACTCGCCCTAAAACACACACAAGTCTGGTATTATCCTTCAAAAATAAAAATCTGATTAATAAGCAGACAAACTACAGGAGCAACAAATGTACCATATAGGAATCCGGCAGCTGTCAGTCACATGACCTGTCTATTATGTGTATGTGTGAGCTAATATATACTGCCAGGGGGTGGGCTTACTGTTGGCTGGGGATTTATCAGGCTGCCATTTTAGCTTACAAATACTGAGGTAAAAATACTGACCAAATAACGTGTGAACGAGGGCTAATACAGGAGGAGATGACATACAGATATATACTATATACAGGAGGAGATGACACACAGGTATATACTATTTACAGGGGAGATGACACAGGTATATACTATATACAGGAGGAGATGACACACAGATATATACTATATACAGGAGAGATGACACACAGGTATATACTATATAGAGGAGGAGATGACATACAGGTACATACTACATACAGGAGGAGATGACATACAGGTATATACTATATACAGGAGGAGATGACACACAGATATATACTATATATAGGTGAGATGACACACAGGTATATACTATATACAGGAGATTACATACAGGTATATCTAATATATAAAGCTGAATGTGTGTATGTATGTATGTGTGTATGTCCGGGATTGGCATCTGCACCGTCGCAGCTACAGCCACAAAATTTTGCACAGTCACATGTCTGGACCCCGAGAGCGTCATAGGCTATGTTGTGAGGTGAAATTTTAACCCCGCACGTTCCAATTCACCAAACAATTTTGCCCCTATCTACATAATGGGGAAAAAGTGAAGGGAAAAGTGTTGGAGGAAATTTGACAGCTGCCAGATGTGAACAAGGGGGACTTAAAGAATGAGAGCGATGGCGCCAAAGAGTATATACCGTACAGTTGCTAAGGTGGGGCCCCGACATGGGATACTCACCACACACGGGGATATGAACACAAACACAAAATGCGCCACACACTACCACGTGCTTGAACACATATACGACCCTCAGCACACATTTCACCACACACACACCAACCTCGCCACATAAAAGTCGAAACACAAAAGTCACCACTCAAAACTCGCAACGCGCAAAACTCGCTACATGCAAAACTCGCCATATGCAAAACTCGCCACACGTACAAAACTCACCTCATGGAAAACTCACCTCATGCAAAACTTGCACACACAGAAAAATTGCCACATGTACAAAAGTTGCACCACATGCAAAAGTTGCCTCACACAAAACTTGCACATACTCAAAACGCACCACACATAAAACTCGCCACGCGCAAAACTCGCCATGCACAAATCTTGCTGCACACAACTTGCTACACTAACCTGTCACATGCAACTCGACACACAAAATGTTGCTACACGCATGTCGCCACACAAAACTCATCTCACAAAAGTCGCTACATGCATGTCGCCACACGCAACTCAACACACACAACTTGACACATGAAACTCGCCCTAAAACACACACAAGTCTGGTATTATCCTTCAAAAATAAAAATCTGATTAATAAGCAGACAAACTACAAGAGCAACAAATGTACCATATAGGAAATACGGCAGCTGTCAGTCACATGACCAGTCTATTATGTGTATGTGTGAGCTAATATATACTGCCAGGGGGGAGGGCTTCCTGTTGGCTGGGGATTTATCAGGCTGCCAATAGCAACCAATCACAGCTCAGCTTCTATTTTGCTACAGTTAATTAACCTGAGCTCTGATTGGTTAATATAGGCAACAAAGACATTCTCAGTATAACAAAGCTAATATATGTAGTGAAATTCTTCTATTAGCTTAGTTTTTGCCTTTTAATAATTACATTTCTATCTGTTTTGTGGTTTTTGTGTGCAGAATAAATTTTTGTTAACACATTCTATTTTGCTAACAGCAGTCATTAACCCGGGCGAAGCCGGGTAGTACAGCTAGTATATATATATATATATATATATATATATATATATATATATATATATATATATATATATATATATATATATATATTTTCTCATTGCTTAACATAATGGCCACCTCTCCCAAGTCCACAAAAGTGGGCAGTTATCTTGGCAATGTGTGTAGTTCATATTAGATAAAGGGTATAACCCTTTAATGTACAGTTGTGCCTAGAGAAGGGGTCTCCTCACATAGCACTTGTTCTGCTGTGTCCTATCTAAATGCAGTCAGTGACTCATTATTGATATAGAACTGCTGCCCCCTATAATAATAATAATAATAATCTTTATATTTATATTGTGCTAACATATTCCGCAGCGCTTTAAAGTTTTGCACACATTATCATCACTGTCCCCGATGGGGCTCACAATCTAATTCCCTATCAGTATGTCTTTGGAATGTGGGAGGAAACCGGAGTACCCGGAGGAAACCCACGCAAACACGGGGAGAACATACAAACTCCTTGCAGATGTTGCCCAAGGTGGGATTAGAACCCAGGACTCCAGCGCTGCAAGGCTGCAGTGCTAACCACTGAGCCACCATGCTGCCCTATTGCATTATATTCTATGTGAGGCCACTTCATGCAGTCCCCCCTGCCTACAAGTAGTTGGTTTGGGAGACAGACTGAAGCTGCATCTTATAGAATACTATGCAGTATGTATCAGAAATACCAGTTCTATGTCACTGATGTATTACTGGCTCTACTGCCTGGTGGTGTGTGGCAGGGGCTTTAGATTTACAAATAGTTCTTCCGTATCATTCACGTATCAATTCAAACCCTGATTTCTCACTATTGCAGGAGTACACTGGCCTTGTAAAGGTTTTGCTTGACTTTGAAAGAGCTACACGAGCATGTAAATCGTTTGGGGTCTGAAATCCTGCTGACAAATTCCCTTTAAAGTATTGTTACTGAGAACATTTCTCCTGTTCCTGAGTAGACTATCAGACCCCGCAGTCATGATTTCACTATTCATACCGTGCCAATTTGTATGTAGTATCAGAGACTAATAATAATAACTAATGACGGCGGGTGGCCATAATTTTCTCAATCAGTTTCTCCACACGTAAATGCCCAATTTAATTGTCACTGCTGCTTACCGCGCACTATTACACTCACTGGAGTCCGGAAAGTCTGTAAAATATTATAAAATATTTGCTTTGCTTTACTTTATCTTTTAGGTAATTTTCCTGTGCTCTATTTTTTTTTTTATGCAGAGTTTATCCAAGCACAGTCGAAGCAATATTGGAACTGAAGGAGGTCCGCCACCATTTGTGCCTTTTGGACAGGTATGATTGTTCTCTTCTGTGTGATAAAATACTAGTGCTGTTCTGTTTCTGGTTTGATATGGACGCTATGAAATAATAAAAGCGCTTTGTTTCATTTAGAGAGTACCTGCTGTCAGTCAGTGGCTGCGCTTGGTTTCTAAGAAAACAAGGGGCAGCCACAGACTAGCGACTTTACTAATTATAATTTATGAAAAATGTGCAAAAGAGTCCCTAATCTCAGGCTAAAAGATCCGAATTTCTAGCGAAAGTCAGGTCCAAACTTCTGGTGGGATCCTGGCATAAAGAGTAGGATCTCCTACAACCCCCCGCATCCCCACTCACAGTGAAAGTGCATGATCTAGCGTAATATAGTAAGATCTCATGCATTGATCTAAGCTGCCGTGCTCTCTCATCATTTATTAGGCAGCCAAATAAACAGCCATATACGGTACTTACCTGTACTCTTTAACCTATTTTACTACTGATTTCCCAAGGAATCTGTTTTACATGTATCTCTGTTTTTGGGCCAGGGATCCACCATTTCACACAGACCATTTGTATATCCAGGGGGCAGCGCTTAGTTTACAATGTTTTTTAAATACATTCAATAATTCAACAAACTCTATAAAGAAAACAAATACTGAGTCATGACTACCTCTTGAAGCTCATCAAGAGAATGCCAAGAGTGTGCAAAGCAGTCATCGAAGCAAAAGGTGGCTACTTTGAAGAACCTAGAATATAAGACATATTTTCAGCTGTTTCACACTTTTTTGTTAAGTATATAATTCCACATGTGTTAATTCATCGTTTTGATGCCTTCAGTGTGAATGTAGAAGTTTCATAGTCATGAAAATACAGAAAAATCTTTAAATGAGAAGGTGTGTCAAAACTTTTGGTCTGTACTGTATATATTATAATGAGTGTTTGTATGTGTGTATGTATATATATATATATATATATATATATATATATATATATATATATATATATATATATATATATATATATATATATATATATACACACACGCATGCGCGTGTGTTTGTCCAGCAGTTAAATATATCCTGACAACTGGTAATCACCTTTTATTCCTCCCTTCAGCGTTGTGCATCTGTTACTTCAGTCGACAGCAGAGAACTCGATAGCCGGAAAACGCTGCAGGCTTCTAGTGCCACCAAGTCTGTTGGGGAGAATGATGAGTTTGAAAAACAAAGGACGGCTGCCATTGCTGAAGTAGCAAAAAGCAAAGAGGTTTGCACTCCTTGTTTACTTGAGTAGTTAACCTTAGCTAATGGTTTGAATGAGTTTGTTTTCCACAGAAATAATGTCGTTCTTCATCTGTTTATTCACTTTCTGTTCTGTTTTCACAAATCAGCAGGAATATTTGCCTTCCAGGACTCCACTTTATGACTGAAAATGTACAATGACCTTGTTTGCAAAACTTTGCATAAACTATTCAGTAGAATATGGCTGATATGGATATGGAGGCTAATAAACATTGACCTGTAGTAGCACTGAATAGGAAAACCCTAAAAAAAAGTCCAGAATGTTTTGAGTAGTTTCTAAACTTTTTGTGGACTCTAGAATATTATGGCGGAGCATCAGAAACATTGTAAGGGTGAATTTGCATGGAGCAGATGCGCTGTGGTCACAATTCAGGTTTTTAAATTGATTGTTAAAGAACCGCATAATTTTGCATTTTCTCTAACAAAAGAAAACCTGCAGCTATTGCAATTAGCTGCCTGGTTTTGTCCTGCAAAATCATGTAACCATTCACCAATTACATGGACAATGCCAACAGCTGCTATCCACTGTGGTTTTTCGCTGTGTCCTGGATGCTCTGTGTGGTCTTACCTTTACAGTCTTCTGGAAGTAATAAAGTATTTCCTCTACTCCTGAGTCGATGAGTAGAACGGGATGCATACAGTGTGTGCTACTGTGAATAACTGAGGCCTCTAGCAGTACTATAGAGCTTCCAGGAAATCCCTGATGCCTACACCTCAAACATGACAAACGGCATTCAGAAAACTGCAATCATTAGACGTTATTGTTCCAGTGGCCAGAGTGCAAAGCCAAGTATTGCAATTAATTTGCTATATGGATGATTTCAACAAAAAAATACAGTATTAAATAATCAAACTAGATATTCTATTTTCGCTTTAGTTTTTAAAAAAATGTATAATAAGCCATACAACCTCTTCTACGCCTTACTTTACAAAGTAAAGTCGATTTGCCTTTTTTTTAAATCATCTTTAAGATGGAAACATAGTTTGAATAAATATTGTAAAACGGTCCATTAACCCAATTGGCTGCCCTCATGCAGAAAATAGATGCTGAAGTGTGTTTTACCAAGTGTGTATCCATACACCAAATCTTGAGTACAGATCTGCCAACTATGAGTGCATTAGAGTCTCTACGGTGTTCACTCTCTCCTTTCATATAGCAGCCACAGTGAGAGAAGAGCAGGAGCTGGGTCTGCACAGTGCTCTGACTGTCGCCTGCTTACCCCACATTCATAGGATCAGTCTATGGTCAGTATTTTATATCAGTATTTGTAAACCAAAACCTGGAGTGCAACAATCAGAGGAAAAGTATAATAGAAACACGTCACCACTTATGGATTTTTCAACCACTCTTGGTTTTGGCTTACAAATACTGAGGTAAAATACTGACCAAATACTTAACCTGTGATCGTGGCCTGACTGTAATGATACCGCTAGAATGACAGTTCAGTCTACGAGCACAGATTCCAGAGCACATGGGTGGAAAGCAGACAGGCATCTTGGTGACAAGCAATACAATAGCATTTTCTGCTCTATGCTAATACTCGTAACTACTCAGCCATCAACCTCCAAAACCAGCTTCTCCACTATTAAAATAGATCAATTTTCTTCTCTACTATCCAGATCACCTCTCGCTACTTGTGCACTTGACCCGATCCCGTCCCACCTCATCCCAAACCTCACCACAGTCTTCATCCCAACCCTAACCCATCTCTTCAATCTATCACTAACAACTGGTGTCTTCCCCTCATGCTTTAAACATGACTTGATGTCACCCATCCAGAAAAAGCACTCCCTTGACCCATCCTCTGTGTCTTGCTATCACCCCATATCACTTCTCCCCTATGCCTCAAAACTACTGGAACAACACATCCATCTTGAACTGTCCTCCCCCCTCTCCTCCTGCTCCATCTGGTTTCCGAGCGCATCATTCCACTTAAACTGCCCGACTAAAGTCGCCAATGACCAACTAACTGCCAAATCCAAGCGACACTACTCTGTACTGATCATCTTGGACCAGTCCTCTGTCTGACTGTGACACAGTGGCCCATTTCATAGTGCTACAGATCCTCTCATCACTTGTCATCACAGACTTGGCCCTATCTTGGATCTCTTTATGCCTAACAGGCCAGACATTCAGCATTTCCCACTCACACAACGCCTCCTCATCTCGCCCCTTATCTGTCGGTATCCCTCAACATTCAGTCTTGGGACCCCCTGCTCTTCTCCTTCTACACCTTCGGCCTTGTACAGCTCATAGTCCCACGACTATATCATCTCTATCTACCCCTCTGGACCCGATAGCACCTCCATACTAACTAGAATCCCAAAATGTCTGTCTGCTATTTCATACTTCTTCTCTGCTCGATTTCTAAAAGTTAAAGGTCCAATCCAAATCTATAACTCTAGTCATTCTGTGTGACTGCAGACTTATGAATTCCCCCAGCTCATACACTGTGCGTACTCCCAGCCAGTGGGTGCAGCCTCACTTCCATACACTTGCATTGAACGAGGCTGCACTCTTTAGTTGACCAGGCCCACTTGAACGTGGCTTGCTCCATACAAGTGTATGGAGTGAGACCACGCCCACTAGACGGGCTCATATCGGGAGTATGTGTAACACACACATACCCTCTGCTCCCCGCTTAGAAATCTGCAAATCCCTGCAGCACACAGTGCATTGACTGCAAGCTTATCGATTTGGACCAGACAACCCCTTTATCGTGAACAAAACAGAATTCGTCATCTTTCCCCATCTCACTTAACCCCCCCCCCCCCCCCTCCCCCCAACAGGCCTATTCATCAAAGTCAATCGCTACTCACTCTCCCCAGTCCCGCAAGTTTGCTGCTTTGGGCTAACCCTTCACTTTGATTCTCCTTCAAACCACATATCCAAGCCCTTTATACTTCCTGCCAACTTAAAATCAAAAATATTTCCCAGTAACGTACATTCCTTAATCAAGAGTCTGCACTAGTGCATGCCCTCATCATTTCCCACCTCAACCACTGCAACCTTCTGCTCTCTGGCCTCCCTTGTAACACTCTCACACCCCTCCAATCTATCTTAAAGGGAAGGTGCCATCAAAAAATTTTTTTTTACAGCAATTGTAAAAATGTAAAGAATTAATGTTTAAGTTTTCTTAAATATTATCATCTGTTTATAATTTAGTAAAATATGAAAAATAATTTGAAAAGTTTTGGAATTTCCACTTTTAAACACTAGGGGGAGCAGCTAATGAAATTTCAGAAAAACCTAGTGTACAAATAGCTCACATTACAGCACTGCAGTAATTATGGGTGGAGTCTGCTGATGTGTGTGATGTCTCCTCTCCTCCCCTTCTGGGTGTTTGCTAAGGGATAAGAGAGGATGATATTCAGGAACCCAGTGAGCAGCCATTTTGTTGGTGACTGCAGAGTAAGGCCATGTTCACACAGTGCGTTTTTTACCGCGGAACCGCAGCGGTTTTGCCGCTGCGGTTCCGCAGCTTTTTTCCATGCAGGGTACAGTACAATGTACCCTATGGAAAACAGGAACCACTGTGCACATGATCCTGAATTTAAAAAAAAAAGCCGCGCTGAATAGCTGCGGGAAAAAAGAAGGAGCATGTCACTTCTTTGTCCGAAACAGCAGCGGTTCTGCACCCATAGACCTCCATTGTGAGGTCAAACCTGCAGTAAAACCCGCAGATCAAAAATATATCTGCGGGTTTTATTGCGGTTTGTGGTGCAGAACCGCTGCAGCAGGAAGTGCGGGGAAGCGGCCGGAAGTGCGCGGGCGGAAGTGCTTGGGCGGAGAGACATGGAGGCATACCGTCGCATGGGGATCGTGTCAGCCATTTGATTGATTTGGTATGTGTGTGTGTGTGTGTGTGTGTGTGTGTGTCCCCATGCGACGCTAGTGCCACCATTGTGCTAAGTTGCCGTATGGGACTACTACTCCCATCCGGTATTAGGATGGGAGAGTTGTCCCTGTGTCCGGCGACTTAGCACAGTTGTAAAGTTACACAAAACACACACAATACACATACATGACACACAGTACAGTACATACAACATATAACACAGAGTATATACTCACCAACAGCACACTTGTAGGCGAAGCCCTCGATCCTCCAGGAAAAAATCACAAAATAAAAAATAAAATTCATACTCCCTGTCCGCAGAATCCATAAAACGAGTGTCCCACGCCGATCCCCTGCTCTCCGGCGATACACTGCCAGGAGCGAAGCTCCTAGCAGTGTATCGCGTACTGTTCCGGAGTTCAATGGCTCTGGCGTCTCGGTTAACGGCAGTACAGCTGCGTTGAACTTTCCCACGCAGCACTGCCGTTAAGCGAGAGTGCCGGGGTCAATGACCGCCGGTAAACTCGCTCGCGCATGCGCAGTGACACACCGACAGGAACTATGGCTCCTGTCAGTGTGTTATACGTTATATATATGTGTGATACGTGGCACTGAAATACGTGATACGTGGCACTTAAATACATGATACGTGGCACTTAAATACGTGGCACTTAAATACGTGATACGTGGCACTGAAATACGTGATACGTGGCACTTAAATACGTGGCACTTAAATACGTGGCAGTGAAATACGTGGCACTGAAATACGTGATACGTGGCACTGAAATACGTGGCACTTAAATACGTGGCACTTAAATACGTGATACGTGGCACTTAAATACGTGGCACTTAAATACGTGATATGTGGCACTGAAATACGTGATACGTGGCAGTTAAATATGTGGCACTGAAATACGTGGCACTGAAATACGTGGCACTGAAATACGTGATACGTGGCACTGAAATATGTGGCACTTAAATACGTGGCACTTAAATACGTGATACGTGGCACTTAAATACGTGTCACTTAAATACGTGGCACATAAATATGTGGCACTTAAATACGTGGCACTTAAATACGTGGCACTTAAATACGTGGCACTTAAATACGTGGCACTGAAATACGTGGCACTGAAATACGTGGCACTGAAATACGTGGCACTTAAATATGTGGCACTTAAATACGTGGCACTTAGGCTATGTTCACTTTTGCGTTGTGCGCCGCAGCGTCGGCGCCGCAACACACAACGCAAACAAAAACGCAGCAAAACGCATGCACAACGCTGCGTTTTGCGCCGCATGCGTCCTTTTTTTGATTGATTTTGGACGCAGCAAAAATGCAACTTGCTGCGTCCTCTGCGCCCGGATGCGTGCGCTGCAGTGACGCATGCGGCGCAAAACGCAAGTGCGACGCATGTCCATGCGCCCCCATGTTAAATATAGGGGCGCATGACGCATGCGGCGGCGCCCGACGCTGCGGCGCAGACCGCAAATGTGAACGTAAACTTAAATAGCTGGATAGAGCTGGATCCGCGGGCTGTGATCTGGCCTACGCTCAGCACTCTGCGGAGCGCTGTCATTCAAAACACGTCCACTCATTTTGGTGTTTAGTCCCAAAATGGAGGATGGAAGAAGAAAAGGGTTGGACAAGGAAATGACATCATTTCTTTTTTTTTTTTTCCCCACTGCAGTTAAAGCTTTATTTGTGTCAAACACAGACAATCTGCAGAGAAAACTGCATAAAAAAACGCACTAAAAACCGCATCAAAAAACGCACCAAAAACCACACCAAAAACGCACCAAAAACCGCACCTGCGTTTTCTGCCAAGAGCTGCGGTTTTTAGTCCTGAAAAAAAGGAGGGAAATCAGGAACGTGTGAACATACCCTAAGGCTGCCGTCACACTATAAGTATTTGTTCAGTATTTTACCTCAGTATTTGTAAGCCAAAACCAGGAGTGGAACAATTAGGGTATGTGCACACGTTGCGGAATTTGCTGCGGATTTGGAAAATCTGCAGTGCAAAACCACTGCGGTTTTCACTGCGGATTTTCACGCGGTTTCTTCTGCGGATTCCTCTGCGGGTTTTCAACTGCACTTTCCTATTGGTGCAGGTTGAAAACCGCTGCGGAATCCGCAGAAAGAAGTGACATGCTACTTCTTTTTTTCCGCAGCGTTTCCGCGCGGAATTTTTCGCAGCATGTGCACTGCGGTTTTTGTTTTCCATAGGTTTACATGGTACTGATCACAGCATGGAAAACTGCTGCGGATCCGCAGCGTCAAATCCGCTGTGGATCCGCAGCAAAAACCGCAACGTGTGCACATACCCTTAGAGGAAAAGTATAACAGAAACATCTGCACCACTTCTGTATTTATCACCCACTCCTGGTTTTGGCTTACAAATACTGAGGTAAAATACTGACCAAATACTGAATGTGTGACCGCAGCCTTATACTGACAAGTAGACAGTCACCGAGGATGGCAGGCAGCAAGGATTCTGGGAGATATATGGTGGAGGGAGCAGAGTGACAGCAGCACAGAGTATTTCAGGAGAGCAGTGTACTGGTCTATGGGGGGCACCCCGTTTGGTGCGCGGAGCAGCCAGGGATTGTACATAGAGCGCTGTCTTTTATACACATGGATGGACCGTCTGCGCCACAGAAATCCAGGAAACATTTCTGCGGATTGATGGCCTGTTCTGATCCAGACATTGCATGCAAAGACCCCATTCCCCTCCTCAGATCCTGTCTTCTCCATCCTGTCCTGGCGATGTGTGAAAGTGAGACGACAGGCGCAGTCTGGGGTGACGCTGGGAAGGAAATGTAGCCATATAGTAACGATAAAAATGAGACCCCTCTCTTCAGCTGCCTCACCAGCCCTGACTGAACCTAACTGGAGGTCATGCTGCCCCCTCTATTACCCCAGACCCGCGTGCAGGTGCTCAGCCAGAACCACCATAGAATGGGTCCGCTTTCTGAAGATAATACTGCCACAGTGTTCTCACATAATACCTCCATATAGATCACACATAATACTGCCATATAGATCACACACAATACTATCAAATAGATCACACAATACTGTCATACATTTCTCACATAATACCACCATATAGATCACACATAATACCGCCATATAATTCTCACCTAGTACTGCCACATAGATCACACATAATCCCACAATATAGTTCTCATATACCACCTTCATATAGTTTATACATCATTCCACAACACTGATCAAACATAATACCGCCATATAGATCACGTATAATACCGTCACATAGATCACACAATACTTGGCGGCATAATGTGTGATTATATATATATATATATATATATATATATATATATATATATATATATATATATATATATATATATATATATATATATATATATATATATATTTATATAATCTCGGCATAATGTGTGGTCTTTATGGGAGTATTATGTGATAAATATATATAGCGGCATTATACGTGATCCATATGGTATTGTGTTGCTCTAGGGAGGTCACAGAGATGTATGATGGAAGGAGCAGGGTGACAGGAGCACAGAGTATTTCAGGAGAGCAGTGTACTGGTCTATGGGGGGGAAGGTGTGCTCACACTCACACGCTCCCAACTGTATACTTAGCCTTTACTGGTTATTAAAATGGGGGACACCCCCCCAAAAAAGACGTGGGGCCCCCTATAATTAATAACCATCAAATACTATGCTGACAGCTGCGGGCTGACATTAATAGCTTAGGAAGGGGCCATGGATATTGTCCCCCCAGGTTAAAAACATCAGCTCTCAGCCGCCTTTTACATGCACCTTTTCTGGCGCTTTGCCTGGCAATTTCCACTTGCCCTGTAGCGGTAGCAAGTGGGGTTCATATTTGTGGGGTTAATGTCACCTTCATATTGTCCGGTGACATCAAGCCCACGGCTTAGTAATGGAGAGGCGTCTATAAGGCACCCATCCATTACTAATCCTATAGTTGTATTGTAAATAAAGACTCAGCCAGAATAAAGTCCTGTATTAATCTTTTTTAAACCATACCGAATGCATAATCCTCGACTCCCTCATCTCCAACAACAAAAATAATAAACCACAATGGGGAAAGACACGCAGGGGGAGAGGAGTGCATAGGAGAGGATTAGATACTGACTGCTGAGCCGTGTACCTAATCCTGTCCTGTGTGATACTGTCTGCTGAGCCGTGTATCTAATCCTGTCCTGTGTGATACCGACTGCTGAGCCGTGTATCTAATCCTGTCCTGTGTGATACCGACTGCTGAGCCGTGTATCTAATCCTGTCCTGTGTGATACCGACTGCTGAGCCGTGTATCTAATCCTGTCCTGTGTGATACCGACTGCTGAGCCGTGTATCTAACCCTGTCCTGTGTGATACCGACTGCTGAGCCGTGTATCTAATCCTGTCCTGTGTGATACTGACTGCTGAGGACACAGTACACAGGACAGGATTAGCTACACAGGACTAGATTAGCTACACAGGACTAGATTAGCTACACAGGACTAGATTAGCTACATAGGACAGAGGTAGCAGTGGTAGGTGGTATATAGAGGCAGGTAGCAGTGGTATACAGAGGCAGGCAGCAGTGGTATATAGAGGCAGGCAGCAGTGGTAGGTGGTATACAGAGGCAGGTAGCAGTGGTATACAGAGGCAGCTAGCAGTGGTATACAGAGGCAGCTAGCAGTGGTATATAGAGGCAGCTAGCAGTGGTATATAGAGGCAGCTAGCAGTGGTATGTGGTATATAGAGGCAGCTAGCAGTGGTATATAGAGGCAGCTAGCAGTGGTATATAGGGGCAGGTAGCCGTGGTATATAGAGGCAGATAGCAGTGGTATATAGAGGCAGGTAGCAGTGGTATATAGAGGCAGGTAGTGGTATATAGAGGCAGGTAGCAGTGGTATATAGAGGCAGGTAGCAGTGGTATATAGAGGCAGGTAGCAGTGGTATACAGAGGCAGGTAGCAGTGGTATATAGAGGCAGGTAGCAGTGGTATATAGAGGCAGGTAGCAGTGGTATACAGAGGCAGGTAGCAGTGGTATATAGAGGCAGGTAGCAGTGGTATATAGAGGCAGGTAGCAGTGGTAGGTGGTATATAGATGCAGGTAGCAGTGGTATATAGAGGCAGGTAGTGGTGGTATATAGAGGCAGGTAACAGTGCTTTATAGAGGCAGGTAGCAGTGGTTTATAGAGGCAGGTAGCAGTGGTAAGTGGTATATAGAGGCAGGTAGCAGTGGTATATAGAGGCAGGTAACAGTGGTAAGTGGTATATAGAGGCAGGTAGCAGTGGTATACAGAGACAGGTAGCAGTGGTATATAGAGGCAGGTAGCAGTGGTATATAGTGGCAGGTAGCAGTGGTATATAGAGGCAGGTAGCAGTGGTATATAGTGGCAGGTATCAGTGGTATATAGAGGCAGGTAGCAGTGGTATATAGAGGCAGGTAGCAGTGGTATATAGAGGCAGGTAGTAGTGGTATACAGAGACAGGTAGCAGTGGTATATAGTGGCAGGTAGCAGTGGTATATAGGGGCAGGCAGCAGTGGTAGATGCATAAGAAATAAAAACCCTGTACTTACCTTCAGTCCTCTCCCAGGAAGTGCTGAATCCTGTTCAGGGCAGAGCAGTGTGACGATCTCCCTGCTGTGCTCTGAACAGGTCGGCAGTGAGCAGTGATTGCAGCCTGTACTGTAATACTAAGTACAGGCTGCAATCACCGCTCCTCGCTGCAGATACCTACCTCGGACCCTCGCTTCCCAGCAGCAACTTCTCCCTGGCAGCTCCTGTCATCGCACGCACTGAGCTGTGTGTGCGATGACAGAGGAAAATAAACAACAAAATGGCCGTGATCACCTCTCACAGCTGTGACGTAGCAGCTCAGTGGGCGTGCCCAAGTCACAGCTAGGAGGCAGGAGGAGCGGCTTCAATGAAAGAGATGCGGTCGGAGCCCGACCGTTGGCTCCTATGCCCATGGCTGCCGTAAGTAAGGTGTGCAAGTGTCGTGCCCAGACACTTACACCCACACTAATGAAAATGGCAGCCTCCAGTAGTAAAAGTGAATAAATAAAAAAAGTATGAAAGTAGTACATTTACTTTTGTATTAAAAATAATTGATTATATAATCAATAATTATTAATACAAAAACTAAAATCACGGCACCCTCCCTTTAAACTCTGCTGCCTGACTAATCCACCTATTCCCCTGCTATTCTTCGGCCTCTCCTCTTTGTCAACCTCTTCCCTGGCTCCCCATTGCCCAGAGAGTCCTGTTCAAAACCCTAACCATGGAATATAAAGCCATCCACAACCTGACTCCTCTATACATCTGTGACCTAGTCTCCCAGTATTTACTTGCAAGCAGCCTCTGATTGTCACAAGATCTCCTTTTCTAGTCCCCTTTTATCTCCTCTTCCCACAATCGCATGCAAGACTTTTCCCATGCATCCCCCTACTATGAAACTCTACCCCAACATATCACACTTGCACCTACCTTCAAAAGGAACCTGAAGACCTACCTTTTTCAACAAACCTGTTACTGCAACCTGCAATGACCCTTGTTCCACTGTAGTGTTGCTTGACAACTTCTACCTTTACCTACTGTATTTTCACCCATCCCTTGCAGACTGTGAGCCCTCTCTGGCAGGATCCTCTCTCCTGTACCAGTCGTTGACTTGCATTATTAAAAATTATTGTACTTGTTTTTTATTACAGTTGTGGCCAAAAGTATTGACACCCCCGCAATTCTGTCAGATAATACTCAGTTTCTTCCTGAAAATGATTGCAATCACAAATTCTTTGGTATTATTATCTTCATTTAATTTGTCTTAAATGAAAAAACACAAAAGAGAATGAAGCAAAAAGCAAAACATTGATCATTTCACACAAAACTCCAAAAATGGGCGAGACAAAAGTATTGGCACCCTCCGCCTAATACTTGGTTGCACAACCTTTAGCCAAAATAACTGCAACCAACCGCTTCCGGTAACCATCAATGAGTTTCTTACAATGCTCTGCTGGAATTTTAGACCATTCTTCTTTGGCAAACTGCTCCTGGTCCCTGATATTTGAAGGGTGCCTTCTCCAAACTGCCATTTTTAGATCTCTCCACAGGTGTTCTATAGGATTCAGGTCTGGACTCATTGCTGGCCACCTTAGAAGTCCCCAGTGCTTTCTCTCAAACCATTTTCTAGTGCTTTTTGAAGTGTGTTTTGGGTCATTGTCCTGCTGGAAGACCCATGACCTCTGAGGGAGACCCAGCTTTCTCACACTGGGCCCTACATTATGCTGCAAAATTTGTTGGTATTCTTCAGACTTCATAATGCCATGCACACGGTCAAGCAGTCCAGTGCCAGAGGCAGCAAAGCAACCCCAAAACATCAGGGAACTTCCGCCATGTTTGACTATAGGGACCGTGTTCTTTTCTTTGAATGCCTCTTTTTTTCTCCTGTAAACTCAATGTTGATGCCTTTGCCCAAAAAGCTCTACTTTTGTCTCATCTGACCAGAGAACATTCTTCCAAAACGTTTTAGGCTTTTTCAGATAAGTTTTGGCAAACTCCAGCCTGGCTTTTTTATGTCTCTGGGTAAGAAGCGGGGTCTTCCTGGGTCTCCTACCATACAGTCCCTTTTCATTCAGATGCTGACGGATAGTACGGGTTGACACTGTTGTACCCTCGGACTGCAGGGCAGCTTGAACTTGTTTGGATGTTAGTCGAGGTTCTTTATCCAACATCCGCACAATCTTCTTCTTTCTTTTCTCCATGCTCAATGTGGTACACACAAGGACACAGGACAGAGGTTGAGTCAAATTTAATCCATGTCAACTGGCTGCAAGTGTGATTTAGTTATTGCCAACACCTGGTAGGTGCCCCAGGTAAGTTACAGGTGCTGTCAATTACACAAATTAGAGAAGCATCACATGATTTTTCGAACAGTGCCAATACTTCTGTCCACCCCATTTTTATGTTTGGTGTGGAATTATATCCAATTTGGCTTTAGGACAATTCTTTTTGTGTTTTTTCATTTAAGACAAATTAAATGAAGATAATAATACCAAAGAATTTGTGTTTGCAATCATTTTCAGGAAGAAACTGAGTATTATCTGACAGAATTGCAGGGGTGTGAATACTTTTGGCCATGACTGTACCTCTTTCCATGTAAAACGCTATGGAATAAATGGCGCTATCATAATGTGTCAAGGAGAACACGCTACAGTCAGAGTGAGAGCGCTTTGCAGACCCAGCTCCTGCACTTTTCTCACGGTGGCTGCCACATACAAGTAGACTGCGCGTACACTGTGAAAACTACTTCTGATGCTCTGGATGTGGTGTATGGATCTATGCATTTGGTCAAACACACTATGTACTGCATGAAGTCAGCAAAAAGAAATAATTAAGAAAGATGACCTACCAGCCGTCTTGACATCTGTGTATTAGTAAAAAAAATATATTCCCTATCAATAACCATTGGTGAATAATCCCCCTTTTTAGACCCCATGTTTTGCTTTTCTTCTGTATTGCTACTTGAAAGTTCTGAGCAACTTGTCAGTTGGGTGTTGCTATTCCTCTTGTCAAAAGAGAGAGTCAAGCACTGGCTGATCTGATTAGATTTTGTCAGACTGTGCAGGGACACATCCCTAATTGGTAACTTTCAGTTGTCACATGAAATGCAAATTGCGTCTTCAGAAAGTAAGAGGACTAGAACTCTAGGGCCACATATTGCTACTTCCAATAGGTGGCACTAGAGTTCTTGTTGTCTTCTGCTCTGAAGAGGCATTTTGCATATTTAGTTTTACAGAAGAGTATTGCATGGCTTATAAGCCTTCTCACATTGGCATGCCAGGCATGTCACTTTCCACAAAGAAAAATGTCACCCCTTAGTTTCCATTTGGAATGCAGAATTCCAGAGCCCTCCAGAACTGTTACAGTAACTTACAAGTTAAAGGAATTTACCTCTGTCAGGAGAGCTGATAGATCCTCTTTAATTAAAAGTAAGGCATGGAAGGGGTTCTATAAATTGTAATTACATTTTCAAATACCATAAATAAAAGTAAACAATATTGAATTGTTCAGATCCACTGTGTACAATGTGGTGAAAGGATATTTTCATGTTTCCCAGGTATTGATGTTTAGTAAGACCCCATCCTGTGCAGCCATACTATGATCACCTTAGGCAGCAAGCACCAATTCATAAACTTGGGTCTTTGTGTTTATGTTGTATTCAAGTTAATATTGCAAATTTTGAAGTCTTCTTTATCTTGTTTTCTATAAATAAATCCTAATAATCTGTACATTAATATTGTGATTAGAATGCTGGATAAAATCGAAGACAAAGCTTTTTCTGGCAGCTGTGATTGTGGCTGGATTTCTAAGCTGCAGAGACTTGGATTCGGTGTAAAACTCCTCTGGAAGTTCCCCAGTTTAACGCTTGTGTCATTTTATATCCTGCTATATAGTTTTCCATTTGCATTTATTGCTATGATTCAGTTCAGAGTAGCTCATAATCGTGAACATTATATACCAAATATTTTACGGCCTGAAACATTGACAATACCGAAATAGCCAATGAGTAGATTACTGTTCCGTTTTATGGAAATTAACGTTTTATTTATCAGTAGGTACGGTTCCATAAAAAGCATCTTCCGGGGATTTATTGCTCTCATAATAATGGCTTAATCTTTAGGATGAGTTTAAATAGGAGTTGTTTACCCTAACGCAGCCTTTCTTATCTTCAGACCAAGACGTTTGGAGGAGGCGGGAATGCTGGAAGCAATCTCAATGCTGCTGCTGGAGGGAGTCGTAATAGGGAAGCGTTCCAGAAAGAGAAGATTATCAGAAGTGAAGGTAGATCAGAAGGAGTGTATCGTGAGCTGGTAAGCATTACATAAATGAAAAAAACAAATTATTAGTCCTCTTGTCCTCCGTGTTCCTTAGTATTGCACAGTTTTCTACTAAGTTTCTTTATAGGGATTGAGCATAGTTCTGGGCACTTATACTGGCAGTGAGAAGCTGTTTGCCTAAGCATTTGTTACATGTATTGTTATAGCTTGGCTTACGCTTCTTACCCGTATAAAAATGCTCTTGTATCTGCAGAGATGCATCTTAATTTGTATTTAAAATGAAAACTTTAAAATAAAAGAATCTGTTCTGTTTAATACCAGTAAATGAAGTCCAAAGGTGTTGAGATTCAGTCATGAGCTGGAAATGATTATATTTGGGGGATCATCACATGGGATGCTGCTAGCTGTGATTCTACTATTTGTAGCCAAATGTTTGGTGATTTTGTTTTGTGTTGTGAACAAGGCTTTTTGTATACTTTATAATGACAAGTAAATGAATATGGTAATGGTTGTTTCATCTAGATACTCTTTAGTAATTCAATTTACACAACTCTTGTAAACTGCTTGCTATTGTAATAGATAGAAGCTGAATGTGAAGGCTTTCTAAATGTTCCCTCTAAGAATTTACACATGACCTGTATTTCTTGCTCAATATATGAACGCTTCTTAATTTTGTACAGTGATTGGCTGCAGCTGTCACATGCTTCTGTGTCTGGGTGCCATCACTGCAGCAGGAAGTAGGAGACCAGCTGGGGACAGGAGTATGACCATTTTTTAACCACCAGACAGCCCCTTTACAGTAAAAGGCACCTTGTACCGTTTAGCATTTTGGAGAAGATGCAGTGATTTGGCACATTCAGTTATCTATGATTTAGTTCGGTGAGCCTAGTCACCATGTAGCCCGTTACCCGGGAGATAAAAGGTCCTGGTTAGTACTATATACAGCATTCCCTTGAGAAAGTGATATCCTAACATGCGAAACGCACATCGGGGTCTTGCCCTCCGTTTTTCTTGACAGTCTGAGTCTATTCACATAATTCACATGCCCTTCCTAACCATATATTTTTGTCCACTGAGAAAGTTATGCAATAATTGGTTGGTGTTGTGCTGCTCTTACCTACGAATACATTTTATGTAACTTGCTTGATTTGTTGTGGTTTTGATGTACCCATGGCTGTCTTTCGTTTGTTTGTCTTTTTTTACACACTTAATATAAAAAAAACTGTTATTCTTAACCCCTTCATGACCGTGGGATTTTTCGTTTTTCCGTGTTTGTTTTTCACTCCCCTCCTTCCCAGAGAAATAACTTTTTTATTTTTTTCCGTCAATTTGGCCATGTGAGGGCTTATTTTTTGCGGGACAAGTTGTACTTTTGAACGACATCATTGGTTTTACCATGTCGTGTACTAGAAAACGGGAAAAAAATTCCAAGTGCGGTGAAATTGCAAAAAAAGAGCAATCCCACACTTGTTTTTTGCTTGGCTTTTTTGCCAGGTTCACTAAATGCTAAAACTGACCTGCCATTATGATTCCCCATTACGAGTTCATAGACACCTAACATGACTAGGTTATTTTTTACCTAAGTGGTGAAAAAAAATTCCAAACTTTGCTAAAAAAAAATAAATAAAAAAAATTAAAAAATCGCGCCATTTTCCGATACTCGTAGCGTCTCCATTTTTCGTGATCTGGGGTCGAGTGAGGGCTTATTTTTTGCGTGCTGAGCTGGCGTTTTTAATGATTCCAATTCGGTGCAGATACGTTCTTTTGATCGCCCATTATTGCATTTTAATGCAATGTCGTGGCGACCAAAAAAACTTAATTCTGGCGTTTCGATTTTTTTTCTCGTTACGCCGTTTAGCGATCAGGTTAATGCTTTTTTTTATTGATAGATCGGGCGATTCTGAACGCGGCGATACCAAATATGTGTAGGTTTGATTTTTTTTTTTTATTGATTTATTTTGATTGGGGCGAAAGGGGGGTGATTTAAACTTTTATTTTTTTTTATTTTGTTCACATTTTTTTTAACTTTTGCCATGCTTCAATAGCCTCCATGGGAGGCTAGAAGCAGGCACAGCACGATCGCCTCTGCTACATAGCAGCGATCTGCTGTTCGCTGCTATGTAGTAGAATTGCAGGTGTGCTGTGAGCGCCGACCACAGGGTGGCGCTCACAGCTACCGGCGATCAGTAACCATAGAGGTCTCAAGGACCTCTATGGTTACTGTCCTGACACATCGCCGACCCCCGATCATGTGACGGGGGTCGGCGATGACGTCATTTCCGGCCGCCCGGCCGGATGCGGTAGTTAAATGCCGCTGTCTGCGTTTGACAGCGGCATTTAACTAGTTAATAGCGGCGGGCGAATCGCGATTTCACCTGCCGCTATTGCGGGCACATGTCAGCTGTTCAAAACAGCTGACATGTCCCGACTTTGATACGGGCTCACCGCGGAGCCCTGCATCAAAGCAGGGGAGCTGACATCGGACGTACTATACCGTCCGATGTCAGTAAGGGGTTAAAGAACTTTGCTAATTAAAAAATCACCATTTAATCCTTTCTACTCTACATTCTCCTGTTTCTACATGATTGCTTGGAGTTGTTTCTTTTTGTTTGTGATTTATTGCACCAACTTTGCTGCCATGTTTCACATGTAATATGCAACTGGGTTTTCTGTTTCTGGCATATGAGTTGTATAGAGTTCATCAAGTTGGCATATGTGAGTTGTGTAAGTCAGAAATAAATTTATTAGTCCATGGACGAGTGGTAGACTCTGAAACAGGCTTTCGCACACACCAGGGTAAGGCTAGGTTCACATTGCGTTAATGCAGCCCGTACAACACATGCGTTAAACGGCTGCGTTAACGCAAATGCCGAAATTCGTTTGCTCTAGCGCGGATAGAGCTAGCAGATGCTCTATCTGCGCTAGCGGTAACGAACTCGGAAACGCTGCAGCCCGCGTTATAACGCAGTCCGTTTAACGGACTACCTATAACGCAATCTGAACCTAGCCTAAGTGTCACACTAATAAATGGTGTCCTTTTGTATCCCCCTTCTGTAACATACTTTGCACCTTTTCTGCAACTTTCCTCTCTTTGTAGTTGAAGGGACTTCACCGGGGAAATATTGCCCTGGTACAATATGGGCACTTTCAGTTCCGAAAGTACTGGGGCCTGCTCCTACCTACTAAATAATAGGGCCTTGATCACTACCTCCTGGAACTGAAGGAAAGTCCGGTATGGCCTGTACATTGTGCTAGCACGAAAGAGATATACATTGTGCATGGTCAGCTTCTTGTACCACACCTTGGCTTTTCCCATGGCACTGTACGTCTGGTGGACTTGATCAGAGAGATCAACTCCCCCATGTTCTGGTTGTACCCCAGGACACAGACTAGTTTGGTCACCTGAGTAGAGGAACCTTGTACAGAGGTGAGAGTGCTGCCATCACCATGAATGGTGGTCAAGAAAACGACATCCCTCTTTCCTTGTATTTGATCACCATTATGTTGTCACTACATTCTGCTCTCATCCTTTCTGAGCAACTGCTCAATTAGCGTTCTCTCTCTCAGCTTGCGCAGAGAGGGACGTGAAGAGTGGGATTCTGGTATAAAAGTTATCTAAGTAAGGTGATAACCTTGATCCAGCAGTGGGTGCACCAAATCCCACACCATTTTCCTACTCACTCTCAGGACAAGGGGGGCATTTAGGGGGGTTGAATCCAGGTGTCCTTCCCTTCATAAACCCTAAACCTGTGGGTGCACTCTCACACAGTTTGTGGAACTTAGTACAACTTAACCCTCTTACTGGGAAGGTATTGCCAGAATTTGAGCCTTCCCTTGAAATGTATTAGGGACTCATCCATGCAGATGTCCCTTTGGGGAACATACACCTCAGCAGACTTGTTGCTGATGTGCTCAATGAACAGCCAGACTTTGACAAGTTGGTCAAAGTTGGAGTCATCTCGGGAAGAATATTATGCATTATCACTTTAATGCAAAAAATTGTGGATGGCCTCAAAGCGTGTATGGGGCATAGCCATGCAGAACAGTGGAGTGTTATACAAAGCGTCAACACTCCAATACTGCTGGGTTTCTGGCTTCTTCACTATCTCCATGTGAAGAATAAGGCCCCAAAACGTCATAATTTCTATGGTGTATACTGGGGTCCAGTTCGCAAATGATGAAGTGGGTTTTTGGGATAAAAATTGTTGTGTGTACAAATTTGTCTGTGACACCATGAGATTTACAAAATCCTAAAAGAAAAAGACTTTGAAAAAGTCAATTTCTGTGAAGCCACTAGTGTTAAATTGGACTAATGATTGCGCCACAAAATGAAGAATTTGTGGCTCATAATTTTCAGGAGGTGAGGTCCATATGGACTCAGTAACGGTAGACGCTGGTTCATTTTCTGTCTTTGGGTGTCCCCGTGGCGGTTTGGTATCACTAGAGGAAGAATAATTGAAGGTGGGACCGTCTCCCTCACTATCAGTTACGGAGGCAAGGAATACGTAGGCATCCTCTGCTCTGAATACTGTGTTTGGGACAAGCCAAACGTTTTTTCACCTTTTTGATGTAAACCTTTATTTAGAAAAGAAAAAAAAAAGGCAAAGAATTTAGAAATAAAAAGAATATAAAAATTTGGAAAAATATAAAACAAACTACCGTATATACTCGTGCATAAGTCGAGATTTTCAGCACATTTTCTTGTGCTAAAAACGCCCCCCTCTGCTTATACACGAGTCATTGTCCAGAAAGCCAGCGGGGGAGCGGCAGAGCAGAGGCAGGAACTGGCAGCTGTGAAATCATACTCCTCCTCGTGCCGTTGCTGAATGTCCCTGTATCTCCATTGTCCCGGCGCCGGCAGCTCTCCTCTCCTGTACTGAGCGGTCACGTGGTACCGCTCATTAAGGTAATGAATATGCACCCGTCTCCACTCCCATAGGTGTCGCGTGCATATTCATTAGCTTAATGAGCTGTACCACGTGACCGCTCAGCACAGGAGAGGAGAGCTGCCGGGACAACGGAGATGCAGGGACCTGCAGGGACCGCGCGAGGAGGGTGAGTATGACAGGGGAAGCCCAGCTATGCATACAAGGACAGGGGAGGAAGGGGGGAGCCCATCCATGCATAGAAGGACACGGGATGATGGGGGAGCCCAGCCGTGCATACAAGGACTGGGGAGGATGGGGGAGCCCAGCCATCCATACAAGGACAGAGGGAGCCCAGCCATGCATACAAGGATGGGGAGGACGGGAGGAGCCCAGCCATGCATACAAGCACGGGGGAGCCCAGCCATGCATACAAGGATGGAAAGGGGGGAGTCACACAGAACAGGACAGGGATGAGGGGACAATGCATACCCGGCTTATACTCAAGTCAATAAGCTTACCCAGTTTTCCGAGGCAAAATTAGGCACCTCGGCTTATGCTCGGGTTGGCTTATACTCGAGTATATACGGTACTTACTAAACGGATATCCGTAAAAGAAAAATTACTGTGCGCCCGCAACTATATGACATTAACCATGGCTGTGTTCAATAGAAAAAAAATTGTAGTATGTGCTAGTTACTGCAGTATATTTTTACTTTTCCTAATTTAGTCCTATCAACTAATCAATTTTTTTTTGTTCTTTTTTCACACCAAAAACAACTGGAGGCCGATCAGTGCTGGTCATCGCTCGACGGCTGTAGGATATATACACTCACAGATTACTGCAGTATAATGTCCCCAATCTAGTCATATGGTGTATACTATCTGACACTTACCCTAACTAAATTCAGTAAAAAATACTGTAGTGGATGCTGATTACTACAGTAAATTTTTACTGCCCCTAATCTAGTCCTATCAACTAATGTAAATTATTTGATTTGATTTTTTTTTCACAGAGGAAAAAAAAACAACAACCAGAGGCCGATTAGTATGTGCGTCATCAACCAGCGCTCAACAGCTGTAGGACGCATGCATGGATGTGGTGCAAAAAGAAGATAAAAAAAAGACGGGAAAAATAAAAGTCTTTGCCAAAAGCGAGCATGTATGTCTGATCAGCGCCTCGGCGGTTGAAGGATGCACGCACTGAGGTGGTGCTAAGTGGGGAGAGCGAAAATATAGACACGGACAAAAAAATGGCCTGAAAAACAGCAAGCACGGGTGCCGATCAGTGATTCGCGTCAATGATCAGCACTCGGCTGCTGCACAAACTAAATGAAATCTGCCAAAAATCGAGTACTGATTAGCTCTTAGCGGCAGAAAGGGTGGATTAGACAGGGGGTTAGGAATAGGGTGAGATGGTGAAAATGGGGGATTGGAGTGGATTAGGAATGATCAGGAATGTGTCAAGAAGGGCTCAAGGATATCTTTCTTCAACAGAGGCAGCAATACCAGCAGTGATGGCACAGCAGTGATGGCACCACAAGGCGCAGCACTATACGACAGAGCAGCAGTAGGACCGTTCTGCACAAACCTAGAATGAAGAAGTGCAGGGCGGTCATACTGAGGTCAAATCGCCTCTGAGCACTCTGATTGATGCGATTGATGTCATCGTCCTATCGCACCAATCAGAGCTGGGCCTGGTGACACTACCATATCAGTCCACTTGGTCTGACAAAGATATGGAATAATAGGTTGGTGTTGTGCTGCTCTTACCTACAAATACATTTTATGTAAATGTCACTTGACTTGTTGTGGTTTTTGATTTGGCCGCTCTGTGGAATGGAGAATATAGATCATTTTCTCCCCGCTGCATTCGGCTGCGTGCAGGCGCTGGACAGCATAATAACGCTGTTAGCCTGCAGATTAACCCCATATTTTCAGGTTAACAGCATTATTCCTGGTCACAGGTTCCCTTTAAACCTTTCCATGCTGCATTCTCCTGTTCATACATCATATGCTAACCTGATGCACTCTACACAACTCTCGTAAGCCAACCTGATGTACATAACTTACGAATTCCAATCTAATGTACTCTACATAACTCACAGATGCCAACCTGATGCACTCTACACAACTCTCGTAAGCCAACCTAATGCACTCTACACAACTCTCGTAAGCCAACCTAATGCACTCTACACAACTCTCGTAAGCCAACCTAATGCACTCTACACAACTCTCGTAAGCCAACCTAATGCACTCTACACTACTCTCGTAAGCCAACCTGATGCACTCTACACTACTCGCATATGCCAACCTAATGCACTCTATACAACTCTCGTAAGCCAACCTGATGCACTCTACACAACTCGTGTATGCGAACCTGATGCACTCTATACAACTCTCGTAAGCCAACCTAATGCACTCTACACAACTCTTGTAAGCCAACCTGATGCAATCTACACTACTCGCGTATGCCAACCTGATGCATTCTACACAACTTACATATGCCACCACATTGAAGGATTCATAATACCAGGAAAACACTAGACCGATTCCAGTATAGGGTCAGTTGTGGAGGATTTACAACTTTTTAGGCTCTCCAAACACAACATAACAACCGAAGACCATTCCATCAAAGCTGCGTTCCATACGTCACTCCTTTCTTTTTCAAGTCCTGCCGTGTGCTAAAACAGTTCCTCCTTTCCACCGATGGAATATTGGCATAATCAGGAGAACTTGCACAACAAATTTTGTGGTTAATTTTCTAATCTTACCTTTATGAAAATAAAAAAAATGGGGCTAAAAGAACATTTTTGTGGAAAAAAATAGATTTTTTTTTTTTTTTTCACGGCTTAACGTAATAAATTTCTGTGAGCACCTGAATGTTCATGGTGCTCACCACACATCTAGGTAAATTCCCTCAGAGGTCTAGTTTCCAAAATGGGGTAATTTGTGGGAGGTTTCCACTGTTTAGGCACATCAGGGGCTCTCCAAACGCGCAATGGAGTCGTCTCTCTATTCCAGTCTTACTCGACTAAAAGTTTTTTGTTTAGACAAGCTCTTACTGAACTGATTTGTTACGTTGTTTCTGTGACTATGTTCACACATTGCGTTTTTGCTGCATTTTTTATGCAAATTTTAAGCTGGCTTTTACAGTATCATCAGAAGCTATAAGATTTCAGAAATCTCATGCACACACATTGTTTTTTTCCTGACTGAATTGGAAAACTGCTGCGCTTTTGCACACTGCAGGATGTCACCTTTTTTCAGTGTTTTGCATAGTTTTATACCCATAGAAAACAATGAGTAAGTGTAAAAATGCAGCAAAAACGCAGGTATCAGGTTTTGCTTCGTTATTGGTGCAAAAACCTAAGGAATTTGCATAATTTTTTTTGTTGGGGGGGGGGGGCACTAAACTTTATCAGCATGCACAACAAACTGCAGTGAAAAGTGCAGCAAATCCTGTGAGCATAGCCAAATTGTTAAAGTAAGTTTGCTAGCAGGACAAGACTTAGCTACTCTAGGTTCCAACTATTTTAAAGCCGTAACCAAAGACAGTTCACTGGTTATCGTGCGCCTTTTATTCCATATAGTTTTTCTACACTCTGCTTTTGGACACCCGCATCTGTGCTAATGTGGGGGGGGCAGAGACAGGGCCTTAGTCATGACCGAGGCCAGCTGTGTAGTCGTGACCTGGTCTCCCATCACATGAAGACAGTACTCATTGCTCTACATACCTGTGGCTTCACTTCCGGCATCGTCAAGGACTCTTTTGCGTTTCTGTAGGCTCCCTCTAGACGGGTTTGCTGAAATCGAGACAGTCCATTTCAACTTCAAATGAACAACTTGGTTTCCTTACACAGCACATCCATATTGATTATAGCATCATCAACACATTCCATTAAGCACACTTCTTCCTCTTCCCTGTACTCCTTTCTTTGTCATACGGCACATGCCCGGGTTGGACAGTATCATACGGTTCAATAGGCTCATCCCTGTCCAAACTTACTTTGCTTGGGGTTCCCTGAGCCGTTTCGCAACGTATCTGAGGGCATTTGCCTATGCTATAAGTTGCCACATGTGAGCGACCTGCCCTTCTGTATTGCCGTGATTGGGCTCCAACTTAGAACATTATGTGATCACTGCTTCTATAGCCCGTCCAGATGGTTCGGGCACCCTGGCTCGACGGACTCCTAGTGGAAGTCCTCCCTCCCTTAACTGCAGCTGACCCCTCCTAAAGTAAACTGCAGTGTATGAACTACCTAGAATCCATCAGCACTCCATCTTGTGGACTACCTGGGTACTGCACTTTCCCTATGTCAGAACTATTATACATAGCAAGACAAGTATATACCTTTATTCAAATATAGACAAAGGAAATTTAACACTAAAGAAGGGAGTGGAGTTTTTTTTCCTCATAATGCCACACTTCCCAAGGTTAAGCTTCCTTATGTGTGTCCAGTTCTTTGTTTCTTTTGTTTTTAGACTTTTATGTCACTTTGTTGATATTTTTCTCTTATAAGGCTGTCTCTCAATCAATAGATAATGATAGAAAGTAGTCTGATTTTTTTAAATACTTGTAATGCCTTTACTCATCGTTGATTATTCTATTGCTGAATATTGTGAAATTTATATAATTTTAATTGTATTTTTTAGTTTGTCATTACAGTATGTGTGTATGCGAAACTTATGTTCTCGACTAATTGCACACATATACATTTGATTTTCTTTTTTTGATAACAGTAAATTACATCCTCTAATTGTACACTTTGTTTTTAGGTCTCTATTATCATGTAACTGTTTTAGCACAGTGAGATTCATTTTGCATTTTCACATTAACAATAAAAAGTAAAATATAGATGTGATTTTTCTAGAAGTACAGTACAGACCAAAAGTTTGGACACACCTTCTCATTTAAAGATTTTTCTGTATTTTCATGACTATGAAAATTGTACATTCACACTGAAGGCATCAAAACTATGAATTAACACATGTGGAATTATATACAAAAAAGTGTGAAATTATGTCTTATATTCTAGGTTCTTCAAAGTAGCCACCTTATGCTTTGATGACTGCTTTGCACACTCTTGCCAAGAATGCCAAGAGTGTGCAAAGCAGTCATCAAAGCAAAAGGTGGCTACTTTGAAGAACCTAGAATATAAGACATAATTTCAGTTGTTTCACAATTTTTTGTTAAGTATATAAGTCCACATGTGTTAATTCATAGCTTTGATCCCTTCAGTGTGAATGTACAATTTTCATAGTCATGAAAATACAGAAAAATCTTTAAACGATAAGGTGTGTCCAAACTTTTGGTCTGTACTGTATAAAGCTTAGAATTAGATATAAGGACATCTAGAATTTTTTCCTTTTTTATTGGGGTCAACCTTTTGAATACAAGAGTTTCTGAAAGAGTACAGTAATTCATTTCAATTCATTTTCGTTTTTTCTTTGAGCTCATTCTTATTAGTGCAGCTAGTTTGATGTTTTTCAAAGTGGCTTGTGATTCATTCCAATGATTTTCTGTCTTTAGTGTATCCCACAAATAGGAAATTGGCTTGTGTCTGATTGCTGGGATCGCCACCTAGCAGTATAATATTAGGGCTGTGGAGCCCAATAAAAGTTTTTTCCTTTCTCCCAAACACAATTCTTTTGGCATCCTGTTTGTGTCTATTACAGCTTAAAGTGGTGTTCCCATTTAGAAAATGTGATACCTATCACTGCCATGCATTTTAAATAAATGCAGGCCTTAATCGAGACCCTCATCAGTTTAGAAAGCAGGGCTAAGTCCGGAATGGAGAAGTGGTTGTGCATGCACAGCTTTTCAGTGGAAGGTCTGAATATTCTGAACAAGCTGGTACTTGCATCTATCAGACATTTATGGAATATCCTATTACTCTCCCATAAATGTCCCAGTTGGGAACAGCTTTTTAAGTTAAGTGGCAAAGCCGCTTTCTCCTTGATTATAGAATCCCAAGTATTAGAAAGTGGTGGTATATTGTTGCATGTACGGTAGTTCCTTTTTTTGCTAAAGTGGTTATCTGGACATAGGTATTTAATGATCGATCAACACAATAGATTATTGATGGCATGTCGGTGTGGGTCCGACTGCTGGCGCCATCAACAATCTGATGATTTTTATTCCGGCGGCAGAAAGATGTAAACACTTTAAAGGGGACTGTTGAGCACCTTCTACACAAAAGAACAGGAGCTCCGCTGCAGTAGTCGGCAACAGCCGCTACACTTGAATTGGGCTGCGTTCAGCATTCAAAGTATTGTCAGCTATCTGGCTATGAAGCAAAAAGGAGCTTAGTGTTTGGGGCTCCGGCTGTAAGGACCCCCGACTTATATGCTATTGATTACCTATTTTGTATCTGGGTCATTAAATACCTATGCCTGGACAAATACTTTAATGCTGAATGATTATGAATCTTAGAAGAAATTCATGTGCACTTTCTAACAAATAGATACCTGCACAGGACAGTTTTTCAGGTCAGTGATATTCTTAGATGCTAGACGTCTAATCATAAGCACAATCATAAGGTTTTATGATGTGTGCCAATAGACCTGTCATACAAATTTTATTTCAGACAACCCCTTTAAATAATAATTTGTCTTTATAAGGCTTCTTTCACACTTCAGTTGTTTGGCATCAGTCTGCTCCGACATAGTGACGGATCGACGGATCCGTCACAATTGTTGAGAAAACGGTTCTAACGGATCAGTTTTTTTGACGGATCCGTTACTTGGGGGTTGTCTGGGAAAAGTATTTACTTTTTGGAGCATGCGCAATTGAAAAAGCGGATTGGGGCGACTGATCCGCCGAAATGACGGTCGCGACGGATCCGTCGCCCATAGGCGGCCATTCTAAGGAATGGCGGACGCGACGGATGCGTCGCGAACCGCCATTTCGGCGCAGACAAAAAACGTTATAATGTCCGTCAATGTCTAGATGACGTCCGCCAAATCTCGACGGATCCGTCACATGGCGGATGGAACGGATGACCATCCGCTACAATCCGTCACTAATGCATGTCTATGGGAAACTAGCGGATCCGCAAAAAAAAAAATGACGGATCCGCTATTTGACGAAAATGGCGGTTTCAAACTGACATCAAAAGACTGAAGTGTGAAAGAGGCCTAAGGTGCACAGTAATAATGATGTGATGTGTACCAGCTTATATGGCCATTATTTTGTTACAGTAAGTGAAATGTAACTATTGATCTGTACCTCAGGAGCGAAACATTATTTTTGAGAACAGTAGCTGAATTGTAAGTGCCCCACGACAATGGTGATATTGTTTCGATTAGACATGCTAATAAAACGCCATGTCTTGCTTAGCTTGTACATTTCTGGAATAGGTTTTCTATTCTAATTATCTAATTTTTTTTTGTTTTTAGTCATTTGATCCCAGTACCTTTTTACGATGGAAGATATGATTTGTCACTCAGTAATGTAATTGCATTTGATAATTGCTCTAGTCCTAACCAACTAAATATTGTGAGAAAAAAATACAGCGCTGAAGACTGAAAGATCAATATAAGATCTCCTCTTTAATGTGCAAATTGTTAGAGCGACAGTAAATCTTTCTAGCTTTTTTAAGCCCTGCACTGTGTTGTTTTTTTTCATGTCATTTCATGTTTTTATTAAAAAGACTACATTTCTCTGCAGATGTTCCATGTACGTCGTTTGAATGCTCCTTTTACTGTTTCTTTCAAAGCCTTTCTATTTTATCAGAGAATCATCATATTAAATAAATTATCTTGTTTTGGGGGATTTTGTGTTTTGATTCTTTGCATTGCTTTATTTAAATGCTTTGGGAAATCACCAGGGTGAATAGGTTTACAGTATTGAAAGTATTGTGCTTGAATACAGAATTTGGCCTAGCTTGTTTTTTATGTATTTTCATTTTATTAAAGGTTGATGAAAAGGCCCTGAGACACATCACAGAGATGGGCTTCAGCAAAGAAGCAGCCAGGCAGGCACTCATGGACTTCAGCAACAATTTGGAGGCAGCTCTAAATTTCCTTCTTGCTGGCAGCAAACCAAAGCCTGTTCAAGGACCCCCACCGCGAGGTATACATCATGTATCAGAATGAATGGCTGATGTCTACAAGTTGGAGCTTTATCTGATCATGTAACTTGGATTCTAGTTTCAGTCATATTGTCATTGTGTTTCATCAATTAACTCAATGTCCATTCTATCCACAATTGCATGGATTTTTTTTCATTTGTAGTCATATTTGATGACTAGGGTCATAATTTATAAGTTACAAGTACAAAATAAATGCATACTAAAGTAATATACTGTATTTTGCAGATTATAAGACATAACGTATTTCCATTATTCCATTTACTTCTTTAGTGGTCCACATTTGCGCTCACTCAAGCTGTATTGTGTTTTTCTTGCGTAGTAGTGCTCAAAACTAAACAATATTCCATGTGCAGTCTCACTATTAAATTGTAGAAAACTTGGCACTCAGGTAAATGTTGTAAGCAGATAATTTTATTGTGTGCATCAATCAAAAAATAAAGACAGATTGCAGTGTGCACAGGGTTAGGCAGAAATTAATGCTCAGGATCAGCAGCACACTGCTGCAGCATGTTATGCTGATCCTGAGCATTCTTTTGTGCCAGTAACCTTGTGCATACTACAATCTGTCCGACTGGCAAAGGTCATTGTAGTACAGAAACGTTGTCTTTTATTTTTGGATTGCCTGCACACAATAACATTATCTTCTTGCAACTTTACCTGAGTACCAAGTTTTCTACAAGATTTACATGGGATAGGATCCTACTTCAGCACCATCCACAGGAGTGCCGTAATTACCAATTTTGATCACTATTAATTTGTAACATAATAGAAATATATTCCCAAAATGTTTATCAGTGCCTTATTTGAAGCATACTTAAACTTATTTGTAATTTCAGTTATATTTGATTTTCAAGTGCTTCTGAGCAGGATAATAATCCTCCAATGGAAAAAAATATTTACTTGAGTTTAAAAAAAAACCAAAACCTTGTGTAGTCTGGACCTTCGAAAATTGTATTCATGCTATGATGAATCTGGAGTACAGATGCATAAACTCTCCTTACAGTGCACAAGTAGGATACATTGCCTTTCCATTGTTTTAACACATACACTACTCCCAAAAAGCTAAGGATATTTGGCTTTTGGGTGAAATTTCAGGATGAACCTAAAATGCACGCTTACCTTTTCAGGTCAACTTAATGTGACCGCCTCTACACTTTTGAATGCACATGTCCAACTGTTCAATGCTTCAGTACTTTATCACAACTTGCTGTTCTCTAACAAGGAGCTTAAAGACAAATATCACAACAGGTGTTTGACCCATGAATTGGCCGATAAATTTTGGGGGACTTCATGAGATCAAGATGACAATTGATGAACAGGACCTCGCTGTTGCGAGGTTTCAAGAAGGATGTTCTTAGACAGAAGTGGCCACTGAACACAGAGTGTCATAGGGTGTCATCAGCAGGTTGAGATGCAGAGAGACTGGAAGAGTTACAGAAAGGCAGAGAAGTGGACATTCTTTGGCCACATTCCTCACTGATGACCACTTAGTTGTGAACAATGCCCTTCCAGATGATGAATGCCACACAACTCCATGAACATTTAAGGGAGGTGAGAGGCACCTAAATGTCATGTCAAACCATTCAAAACTGTTTACATCAGCGTGGTCTGCGTGCTAGACTACCTGCAAGGCTACCTGACCACAGCACCAAGCACAGGCGTCATAATATTGCATGGGCCAGGGAGCATCTGCGCTGGATGAGGGACCAGTGGACCTCAGTATTGTTCACTGATGAAAATCTATTCACACTGAGCAGAAATGATGGCCCCCATTGATGTTGGACACATCAAGGAAAGCGCTATGTATCTGCCACTGTTGTCACCATACGAGTCTTTGGCGGTAGTGTTACAGTGTGAGCAGATGTGTCTAGTCAATACAGAACTGCCCTACACTTTGTAAATGGTACAGTCACAAGCCCCTACTACTTTAATAACATTAATCCAGTTACTGGGCCTCTGCACAGATAACACAGGACGACAATGCTCCAGCTCATCTAAGTTGTATCATTAGGTTTAAGCTGCTGGAGACTGGGGAACCTTAAATGGAGTGGCCTGCACTTTCTCCATACCTGAATCCCATAGAAAACCTATGGAATCAGCTGAGTCACCATATAGAGGCTCTTAACTCTCAACCCCAGAACCTCAATGACCTGAGGGCCGCCCTTTTTGTCTGCCTCAGCAGACAAAAAATCAACTGGTGAACAGCATGAGATGTCATTGTCAATCTGTAACTGATGCTCAAAGTCACATGACAAGTTATTGAGAAATTGACATTTTTGTTGGGGCATACCCATCACTGTTGTTGGCTTCTCTTTCAATAAATTGTTTGAGATGAGGAAATCACCATTGCAAGCTATTACGTAAATGACCTACTTTAAAGGGAACCTGTCAGCAGATTTTGCTGCTATAAGATGCAGCCACTGCCTTTCAGGGCTTATCTACAGCATTCTTTCTACCCAGACCTGCGACACCCATCGGACCGGACTGCTCCCCCGGGTGAGTATAATATAACTTATTTTTCTTCACTTGCAGGTCGGACCGGGGAGGGGGCTTATCTACAGCATTATAGAATGATGTAGATAACCCCTGAAAGGCAGTGGCTGCATGTTATAGTGGCAAAATCTGCTGACAGGTTCCCTTTAATGATAAGATATCACTATAGTGTGAACTTTTTCCGTTTTCCATAAATTTTGCCAGAAAGCCAAATATCCCTAACATTTTGTAAGTAGTGTAACTCTAATAACTTTGTAGGAAAATTGTCATATGTAGGCGTCTCACATGGCTGAACTGAAATAATTTAGCTATTTAGGATAACTGTCAACCTCTGTAGGATACGTCAAAGTTAAATAAACCATTATTTTTTACTTTAGCAGCTGAAATTCTAAAGCTTTAGAGTACATTTTACTTTTCCTGCTTACTTGCGTTATCCTTGATATGACTGTGAAGGTTATTTTTTTCCTTGTTAATCGATTTATAATACACTGGATTTGATATTCTCTTTATATAGTTGCAAGTGTTGTAAATTAATTTTTGGTTTAGAAGTTAGTATATCAGTATGCAATCTGAAGAGTACATTTCTAGCGTTCTTAAAAGGAGACTGTCAGCCCCCAAAACCACTAAGTAGACCACTTGTACGTGTATCTAGGGGACTGCAGTATAGATTTTAATGGTTTACTTGCCGGAAAAAAAAAATCCTATGCAAATGAGGGCTTCGATGCACCATTAAGGTGGCCAAGGACTCAGGTGGCCCCCTCAATTGGCCCCCTCAATTTTATCTTAATTGCTAGCGCTCGGCTTAACTGACAACTCAATCAGCGGCACTGCATGGACTTTGCAGCCATGCTAAGTGTCATTGTCGGCTCTCAACACTAGCTCTAGTCTGCAGACTGTAGGCAGGAGCCATGACACCATGTGAGCTCTGGTCCTGTATTGTCCATGCTGAGCTGCTGATTGAGTTCTGTCAATCAAGACATGATAAAGTTTTCAGCATGCAAATTGAGGAGGTGTAACAGTCACACCAAAGGTGTGCCCCCGAAACCCCTCATTTGCATAAGGAATTGTGAGTGTTTTTTTCTGGCAACTAAATGATTAAAATCTTTATTTGAGGTATGATTCTTATAGGGGCTAAGTCCCTTTAACCTTGGAGGTTGGTAATATACAAAATACATCTGAAAACCCATTGCAACTGCAGGGATCAGAGAGAAATGCAGCATCAGCCACAGCAGCTCCCTCTGTCACCCCCTCAGTAACCCCGAGATATGATTTTAGGGTGTTAATATCTTTCTATAACTTTTGATGATTTCATAAAAGCTTTTAGGCCTGTCATGGCTTCACTCTTATTAGTCCTTGACAACTACAGTAACATTGCAATTTTTATATTAGGGATCAAGCAATGATATCAGAGAAAACACTGAATTAATGTCCAAAATAACACAAATATAGAATATCTTTTGATTCTATACATGTGTAAAATTAATTGTATGTTTATGGTATTGCAGCAGTGATTATAACCCCACTATCTAAATATGGCAAACAGACTGGCACAGCCAACATACAATCCTTGGTGCTACATGCTCGCATAGCAAAACTGCATACACTACAAAAGCACCAGGAACTATATGTATACTAGCAGTGTAACGAGTAGATATAGCTTAAAATACAATTTTATTTCAGCTCCAAAACTACCCATTGGGAAGCCAATTGTGATGTGGAAGTAATATGCTTCTTTGTTCCTTGATGTTGGATTTGATACCATTTTTGATTTTGGAATATCGGCCTTAATATTTTCATATGAGTGCTTTAATAGAATTGTATTTGTCATGATGTCTATTAATGTGCACTGTTGCTATTGGTATACCTTGTGGTCATTACTTGATGGACTCATACAATAAAAGTAAATTGCCATTTAGATTCCACTTCAAAAAAATATTTAAAACTTAGATTTAACCCCTTAATCCCATATGACGTACTATCCCGTCGAGGTGACCTGGGACTTAATTCCCAGTAACGGGATAGTACGTCATATGCGATCGGCCGCGCTCACGGGGGGAGCGCGGCCGATCGCGGCCGGGTGTCAGCTGACTATCGCAGCTGACATCCGGCACTATGTGCCAGGAGCGGTCACGGACCGCCCCCCGGCACATTAACCCCCGCCACACTGTGATCAAACATGACGCAGTGTTCCGGCGGTATAGGGAAGCATCGCGCAGGGAGGGGGCTCCCTGCGGGCTTAACTGAGACCCCCGGCACAACGCGATGTGATCGCGTTGCTCCGAGCGTTTCTTACCTCCTATCCCTGCAGGCCCCGGATCCAAAATGGCCGCGGGGCTGCATCCGGGTCCTGCAGGGATTACTTCCGGGTCCAGTGCAGTCGCTGGTAAGCCTGCAGCGCTGCCAGTCAGATCGCTGATCTGACAGAGTGCTGTGCAAACTGTCAGATCAGCGATCTGTGATGTCCCCCGCTGGGACAAAGTAAAAAAGTTTAAAAAAAAAAAATTCCACATGTGTAAAAAAAAAAATAAAAATTCCTAAATAAAGAAAAAAAAATTATTCCCATAAATACATTTCTTTAATTAAATAAAAAAAACAATAAAAGTACACATATTTAGTATCGCCGCGTCCGTAACGACCCAACCTATAAAACTGTCTGACTAGTTAACCCCTTCAGTGAATACCGTAAGAAAAAATAAAGAGACAAAAAACAATGCTTTATTATCATACCGCTCAACAAAAAGTGGAATAACACGCGATCAAAAAGATGGTTATAAATAACCATGGCACCGCTGAAAACGTCATCTTGTCCCGCAAAAAACAAGCCGCCATACAGCATCATACGCAAAAAAATAAAAAAGTTATAGTCCTCAGAATAAAGCGATGCCAAAATAATTATTTTTTCTATAAAATATAGCTTTTATCGTATAAAAGCGCCAAAACATAAAAAAATGATATAAATGAGATATCGCTGTAATCATACTGATCCGACGAATAAAACTGCTTTATCAATTTTACCAAACATGGAACGGTATAAACGCCTCCCCCAAAAGAAATTCATGAATAACTGGTTTTTGGTCATTCTGCCTCACAAAAATCAGAATTAAAAGCGATCAAAAAATGTCATGTGCCCGAATATGTTACCAATAAAAACGTCAACTCGTCCCGCAAAAAACAAGACCTCATATGACTCTGTGGACCAAAATGTGGAAAAATTATAGGTCTCAAAATGTGGAGACGCAAAAACTTTTTTGCTATAAAAAGCGTCTTTTAGTGTGTGACAGCTGCCAATCATAAAAATCCGATATAAAAAACACTATAAAAGTAAATCAAACCCCCCTTCATCACCCCCTTAGTTAGGGAAAAATAATAAAATTAAAAAAATGTATTTATTTCCAATTTCCCATTAGGATTAGGGCTAGGGTTAGGGCTTGGGTTAGGGCTAGGGCTAGGGTTAGGGTTGGGGCTAGGGTTGGAGCTAAAGTTAGGGTTAGGGTTGGGGCTAAAGTTAGGGTTAGGGTTGGGGCTAAAGTTAGGGTTAGGGTTTGGATTACATTTACGGTTGGGATTAGGGTTAGGGGTGTGTCAGGGTTAGGGGTGTGGTTAGGGTTACCGTTGGGATTAGGGTTAGGGGTGTGTTTGGATTAGGGTTCCAGGTAGAATTGGGGAGTTTCCACTGTTCAGGCACATCAGGGGCTCTCCAAAAGCGACATGGCGTCCGATCTCAATTCCAGCCAATTCTGCGTTGAAAAAGTAAAACAGTGCTCCTTCCCTTCCGAGCTCTCCCGTGCGCCCAAACAGGGGTTTACCCCAACATATGGGGTATCAGCGTACTCGGGACAAATTGGACAACAACTTTTGGCATCCAAGTTCTCTTGTTATCCTTGGGAAAATAAAAATGTGGGGGCTAAAAATCATTTTTGTGGGAAAAAATTTTTTTTTATTTTCACGGCTCTGCGTTGTAAACTGTAGTGAAACACTTGGAGGTTCAAAGTTCTCACAACATATCTAGATAAGTTCCTTGGGAGGTCTAGTTTCCAATATGGAGTCACTTGTGGGGGGTTTCTACTGTACTGGGTACATCAGGGGCTCTACAAATGCAACGTGATGCCTGCAGACCAATCCATCTACAGTCATAGCCAAAAGTATTTACACCCTTGCAATTCTGTCAGATAATACTCAGTTTCTTCCTGAAAATGATTGCAAACACAAATTCTTTGGTATTATTATCTTCATTTAATTTGTCTTAAATGAAAAAACACAAAAGAGAATGAAGCAAAAAGCAAAACATTGATCATTTCACACAAAACTCCAAAAATGGGTCAGACAAAAGTATTGGCACCCTCAGTCTAATACTTGGTTGCACAACCTTTAGCCAAAATAACTGTGACCAACCGCTTCCGGTAACCATCAATAAGTTTCTTACAATGCTCTGCTGGAATTTTAGACCATTCTTTGGCAAACTGCTCCAGGTCCCTGATATTTGAAGGGTGCCTTCTCCAAACTGCCATTTTTAGATCTCTCCACAGGTGTTCTATGGGATTCAGGTCTGGACTCATTGCTGGCCACCTTAGAAGTCTCAAGTGCTTTCTCTCAAACCATTTTCTAGTGCTTTTTGAAGTGTGTTTTGGGTCATTGTCCTGCTGGAAGACCCATGACCTCTGAGGGAGACCCAGCTTTCCGAACATAACCGAACATAACTTGGGTGGTGTGTCACCTTGATAAAAAAAACCATAATTTTGCGACATGTATAGTTTAAATAACAAATATGTATAATTATAATTAACTTACTTGCTTAGTGACATCTTTGTTCATCTGTCAGTTGGTTTCTTTTGTTGGTCTTGCTATTATTTAACTTGTGTGGGGTGCCGTGAACTAAGATGATGGGTCTCCCCTGTACACTAATGCTGGGGTGCAGGGCAGATGATGGGTCCCTGCTGTACACTGATGCTGGGGTGCAGGGCAGATGTTGGGTCCCACCTGTACTCTGATGCTGGGGTGCCGGGCAGATGATGGGTCCCTCCTGTACACTGATGCTGGGGTGCAGGGCAGATGATGGGTCCCTCCTGTACACTGATGCTGGGGTGCAGGGAAGATGATGGGTCCCTGCTGTACACTGATGCTGGGGTGCAGGGCAGATGTTGGGTCCCACCTGTACACTGATGCTGGGGTGCAGGGCAGATGATGGGTCCCTTCTGTGCACTGATGCTGGGGTGCAGGGCAGATGCTAATCACTAGCTTATAATTAGAAGTGTCCTGTGACTGTCCAGGACATTAGTGAAAGTCCTTTGCTTTTCTCCCTCCGGCCCTTGGTGTACTCTACAATACCCCCAGTCATTCTAGTGGCGGCACCAGGGGCAGTGTGCGACAATGGCAGGCGCCCTCCATACATAGCGTGTGATGAGCTCCTCTGAGGATTTTTGTTCACTTCCTTTCCTCTGAACTGGCCTGGGATCGCTTCCTCGGAGCACACGTAGCTCCGTCAGTAATGGCTCAAGTGTGTGTGTGTTTCCCCCCCGGGAGGGGGTTGGGAGCATGAGCCGTGGCCAGAGTCCACCTGCTTCCTCCTGCCGCTGGGAGGCCATGCATTGCTGGCTGCGGTGACGGAGAGTGAAGCGCGATGAGCAGCTCTCCGCGGCTCCGCTCCGTGCTCTCCGCCAGCCGTGCTCTGCAGCAGGCCGCCCCCTCCGCTGTGCAGCCAGCCTGCCTGTGCCGCCGCCGACCTCCTGCTCACTGGCGCTCACTTTCTGCTTCTAGGGTGGATCCATGCCGTGTACACTCCAGCAGACTTCCGAACTTCCGGCCGGCGCAGCAGGGAGCAGCGCAACGCCGCCCCAAACAACAGAGCTCCGGCGCAGAGCGTCTAGGCCTGGGACTTCCGGGAGCTGTGCCGGGTCTACCGGAAGTCCCAGGCCTAGACGCTCTGCGCCGGAGCTCTGTTGTTTCGGCCTACAGGCCTCCTGCATGGCATCCGATCCGATAAAAAATCGGAACGGCTTGCCATGCAATTTAAGGATGCAATTTCTATGGGGCCGCGGCCGGCGGCCGCGTGTCACTGAAAATGACTACGCGTGTCAGCACTGACACGCGTGTCATAGGTTCGCCATCACTGGTTTACATCAAGCAGATATATAGGAGTTCTTTTTGCATGCCACCAACTTCTTCCACCCTTTTGTTTTTGTACATGTTGAACAGGTAATGTAGATTTTGTTGAAGAGTTTTGAATGAACAATTTAGGTAATGATCCTGAATAAAAACCAAAATACAATTTAACTGTGAGATATTTAATGTACTTTGTGTTACGGACAGGTAAAGGGAAAGGTCGTGGAAGAACACGGGCAGAAGCGGACGATGAACTATCAAATGCTAGACCTTCTGCACCTAGTACACTGTTTGACTTTCTTGAGTCCAAAATGGGAACTTTTTCACTAGAAGGTATGATGCACATTTATTTTAGATTTTATATATAGACTATTTTTTGTTTAGTTTTTTTAGCCTTCTGGTCTTATATTTATAACAAGAAACATTTAAAGCTGTATTTTTAAGACTATAAAAAATGTTCACATCTAATTTAAGCCCACTGCTTGAACAAACATAGTACTTTAAAAGGCTTCCTCAAGTTATCATGTGGTTTGCAGTAAGTAATTTTGTTTGCACTCTATGTAGTAGAGAAATTGAGTACTTAACAATTTATTAAAAATCAAAGTTTCTTGAGTGGAATGTAGATGATTCTCAGTCTGGAGAATTTCAGTGAAGGACAGTTAAAAAAAAAAAAAAGAAAAAGAAAGAAAAGATTCCTACGCTACCATTCATTTCAGGGTCATTCCATATCAAGTGAACCAATGATTTTTACCACTATATTTTTAATTCTTTTGAGATTTTGTTATTTGGTAATAGGGTGTCAGAGAATGCAAAATGTGAAGAAGAAAAAATTCTAGATATTTTTTTTTATTTTTTATTGATTTTCAAAGTTCGGAAAAAGTGCGAATTTCGGTGTTGCCTGCCTTTACATTTCTCCCCATAACTCAGGCTAGAAAAGAGATAGAGAAACAAAATAAACACCATTCTACTCAGAACTCCACAGGCTTTCACCAGATATGTCACAAGAGTATCTTTGATAATATTTTACCTATGCGAACGCAAGCGCAAAACTTTAAAACGCATTTCCGAAAAAAACGTTTAATTTAAAAATTTCAAAAACTGCACATGTGCCTGCTATGCTCCTAGCCACATCTGTACCAAAAAACATGTTGGGATCGTGATGGGATCATATTTTAAAAAATAAGACTATTACAGTGTCAGTTCAAAAATCTTGATTTCAGATCTGTTCAGCCTGTGGTCTAACAGTGTGGGGTCTAGATTTACCAAATAATCCATGATTTTTAGATATTACTGTATTATTTTATTATGTTACCACTTAGAAGCAGGAGAGGACAGAGGAGAAGCTTTGTTAGGGCTGAGGATGACCAGGGGTAGACGGTGACTGCAAAGCAGATGACAGGCCGGCAGCTCCAGCCTCCACAGGCCGTATTCACACCAAATCTTATCACCCAGGCAACTCCTCAAATGGAGGGAGAAACATATTCTTAACATCCAGTTCATGTATTGTTCAAACCAGGACTACGAAGAGGAGGAGGAGAGTTTGTTATAACATCGGTTACAGGAAGCAGAACCCATCACAGGGACTCAGCAATACTAGACTGTCATCCCATGTAGTGGAAATAAAGACAGTGACGTCCATGACGTGGTAGAAGGCGGCAAAAGATCGGCAATGGATGACACAACTGGTGATGTGACCTGTGAATATGATCAGCGCTGGCGGCTACTGGACTCTCCAAAGATTGTGAAAATGAAGACGTAGAAGTGACTTTTCTGCACCTTCTGGTCCAGCGCCGTCCTTTGTGTATCCAAGAAAACCAGACATTGTAAAAGTGAACAAAAATCAGATCTAACTCAGGTGGAGCCGAGCACCATGACAGGCCGTCCATACTCTGACACAAAAGGAGACGGCCATTGCTAGTGAGCGCTGATGGACAAGGTCACATTTCATCCTCTAGAAGGGACACTGATTATAGAAGGCCAGTGTAAAAACCTACTATTAATTGTTTGATTAGTTCATATTTTATAGTACGAGGATTTAACTACTGGACTATTCTTCTTAAACACTTCAGAAATGACATGTTTAGTGATATAGTAGAAAAAAAAATTGTTCCATGTATAAATAGGTGGTAGAAATATTGGTTCTTTTAATCTTGTTTTTAACATATAATTAGGATCAGACTATTTAGAAAACCACACTTGAGGATGTGATCACCTTTTATCTTTTGGCTTGTTCAATGAATTCAGGTTTAAAATGCTGAGCAAGTTATGATGATTAAGATGTATTTATCCTGGCACTTTGGTATTTGTTTTTTGTGTTCCTTTATTGTTACATATAAATGTTGAATGCAGTAAGTTGTAATTTGAAAAGAAAAAAGGAAGAAACTCACACAAACATAAAATCAGATGATTCAAGGCTTAAAAAAAAAAATACAAATTTGATAGATCCCAAGTTGAATCCCTGTACAAATATAAACAAGGACACGAGTAACACACATGCATGTTTTCACAATTTTAAAACATACGTTTTTTTCAGAATTGCGCATCAAAATTTTTAATTTGATTTCTCCAAAACAAAATATAAAGAAACATAGTCTTGTGACATATCAAATGAAAGCCAGTACCGTTCTGAGAAAAATGATGCCTCTCCCACCTCTATATCTTAATTCTAGCCCGAGATATGATAAAAAATGTAAAGCCATACCAGGCCAAAATCCGCGCTTTTTCAAAACTTTAAAAATCTGTAAAAAATTAACTGATGAAGAAAAAAATTCTAAACTTTTAATTTGTAATTAACTAAAGTTGTACTTCATAAAAACAAAAAATAAAAAAAATCTAAAGACGTAAGGTAAAAAAAATATTCATATTTGGATCACTTGATATGGAATGACCCTTCAGAGGACAGGAATTACACTTTTTCTGCATAACCTGTATCCAGCATTTTTCACCATTTTTCACATCTGCATGCGCCTTTTCTGATTTTCAGTTCTCCCTGAGCTAGTGGGAGAAGACTAGCTGCTATGATGTCTCACTGACAAATACATAGAGCTAATGAAGCATTGCTGGGCTCCTGTCTACCTGTAACACATATTCAGACGCAGCATGGAGCAATGTGTTTGTGAGTCCAGCTCTGTGGTGAGATAAACACTTATTAGAAAGCAGCAGCACAGTCTTTGTGTTTCTCTCTCTTTCCTTCCTTCCTCTCTTTTTCATTTCCATGTCTCCATAGACTTCAATAGGCAGCTGTAATTTGATCCCTCAGTCAGCTGCCAGTCTGTCTTGTGGTGAGCGAGATTCATTTTATTTGTTTTTCTGTGTAATAATGGATTCAGGATGTTGGGAGGAAATGGCGCAAACTTTAAAAATAATCTGAATGAACTGATACTATCGTGCAAAACAGCTAGGAAAGGGGGTATGGAAAAAAGTTATAGGCCTAGACTCTGCATAAAATATAATACATGATTCAATGTATGATGGGATATTAGCATTAATAAAAATGATTGAATAAAAGGTTTTCTTCAGACCGTAAAATACAGACATTAATGCAATTATGCCACTTAAAGTGAAGTAGGTAATTGTATTATTATATGCTGATAACAATGTGTACCTGTAAGGATAGGGCAATTAAAATGTGCATTAGGTAAATACTGCTCTTATTGATCCCCAGGAATAGTCAGTAATCAGTGGATACATAAAAGTGGCAGACTTGCCATTCCAAGGGAAAATCCCGCATTAACTAAAAAAAAAGTTAAAAGTCATATTGTGGGAAACGGTTCATTCCTCTTCATCCAAGTGAGATGGGGAGTGTACCCTGATGAAGTGATGAAGGGGGACTGTGAACTGTGGAACTTTGTTTCCTGAAACGCGTAGTATCAATTCATTCAGTTATTTAGTACCTGTACTATCACACAGGACCACCTCCAACTGTCAGCAGCATCCAGCCAGTCCTATCTCCCTTTTTGAGCACTAGTGTTCTATGCCTATTTCACTTATAGAAAAATAATCTACCGGTATTTCTTTGATGAGACTTTTTACATAGTTTATTCTATTTGCTTGTACTTTGTTTGAAAAGACAATGATCGTTTAAATAAATTCTGGAATGACTGACGTCAGTTAGTTACCTTGTTTTTTTTTGTCTGTTTGTTTGTTAAGATACATTTCTCCTTTAAGATTTTATCTAGTCATACATCTCTTTATTACATACAAACAGAGGCTGTGGGCGCTCTGTACAGTTCTTTGTTTCCTGTGACGCATCAAGTTAAATGCACTGCAATATATTCCCCGAGAGTACAGATAACCGTGCGTGTAAACAAAGTGTACCATCTTGGAGGTTAGAACATTTTGATCTGTAGGGAAGATTGATTGCTCCTTCCAAGAAATTTTACCAATAAAGTGTTGTGATAAAGCATGTAGAATTAACTAATTAGTTGTATGTATTTCCAGCTGGTAAGGGTCCTTGTTTCTATTCTTTTCTTGTAACAGTCGGCATGCTTCCTAATTAGGCGAGTTGCTGTTTGATTTGGACTTGATACATTTTCCTTTAGAATACCATTATATTTAGAAGGCTATAATTTGGATTATTTAGAACTTTGGTGAATTCTGTAAAAGTACAAAATTAAAGAGTTCAGTGATTGATTTTATACACGTCACGCCTAAGATTAGCTTGTAGGTTGTCCATTTTACGAATAAACAACATACAAATTGGGCAAATCTTTCCTTTACTTCAGCTACAAACTTTACTACATACAGAATGTTGTTATAGATCAGACATGTAATAAGTCCCTGTGTATTTTCCAATACGGTTTATAAAAGATATAACTACTTTTAAAATGTTAATCTTCTTGGATAATTCATATCTGTTTGTTAAAGGTTGATTTGATTCTCTTATTACATTGTCACACTTATACAGACAGCCCATCATGCTAAGAAGATGATTGTGATAGGATTTACTTTTGTTGTTGCAGTTGCAGGAAATCATTTTACAGTTCTTTTCACATTACTACACCCATCATATAATAAAATAACTGTGCCGATCTCCCAGGACTTTTCACGCTCCACACTTAGCCTTCCCCTAGCAGCGGTACTTCCTAGACCGCTGTCACACTAGTGAGACAGTGGAGAACCTGATTTCAGTCGACTCCAATCTTCCTTTCCCAAAGGGACACACCTATTATCACTAAATTTGACATGATTTTTTTCTAGTTAAATACAGTGCCTTGCGAAAGTATTCGGCCCCCTGGAACTCTTCAACCTTTTTCCACATATCATGTTTCAAACATAAAGATACCAAATGTAAATTTTTGGTGAAGATTCAAAAACTGAAAAGTGGGGCGTGCAATATTATTCGGCCCCTTTACTTTCAGTGCAGCAAACTCACTCCAGAATTTCATTGTGGATCTCTGAATGATCCAATGTTGTGCTAAATGCCTAATGATGATAAATATAATCCACCTGTGTGTAATCAACTCTCCGTATAAATGCACCTGCTCTGTGATAGTCTCAGGGTTCTGTTTGAAGCACAGAGAGCATCATGAAGACCAAGGAACACAACAAGCAGGTCCCTGATACTGTTGTGGAGAAGTTTAAAGTCGGACTTGGATACAAAATGATTTCCAAAACTTTAAACATCCCAAGGAGCACTGTGCAAGCGATCATATTGAAATAGGAGTATCATACCACTGCAAATTATTATCATTATTATTTATTGTTATAGCGCCATTTATTCCATGGCGCTTTACATGTGAGGAGGGGTATACATAATAAAAACAAGTACAATAATCTTAAACAATACAAGTCATAACTGGTACAGGAGGAGAGAGGACCCTGCCCACTAAGGCTCACAATCTACAAGGGATGGGTGAGAATACAGTAGGTGAGGATAGAGCTGGTCATGCAGCGGTTTGGTTGATCGGTGGTTACTGCAGGTTGTAGGCTTGTCGGAAGAGGTGGGTCTTCAGGTTCTTTTTGAAGATTTCGATGGTAGGCGAGAGTCTGATGTGTTGTGGTAGAGGGTTCCAGAGTAGGGGTGATACGCGAGAGAAATCTTGTATGCGATTGTGGGAAGAGGAGATAAGAGGGGAGTAGAGAAGGAGATCTTGTGAGGATCGGAGGTTGCGTGTAGGTAAGTACCGGGAGACGAGGTCACAGATGTATGGAGGAGACAGGTTGTGGATGGCTTTGTATGTCATGGTTAGGGTTTTGTACTGGAGTCTCTGGGCAATGGGGAGCCAGTGAAGGGATTGACAGAGGGGAGAGGCAGGGGAATAGCGGGGGGACAGTTGGATTAGTCGGGCAACAGAGTTTAGAATAGATTGGAGGGGTGCGAGAGTGTTCAAGGGGAGGCCACAGAGCAGGAGGTTGCAGTAGTCAAGGCGAGAGATGATGAGGGCATGGACTAGGGTTTTTGCAGATTCTTTATATTTTTGAGTTGAAGTCGGCAGGAAGTGGAAAGGGCTTGGATATGTGGTTTGAAGGAGAGATCAGCGTCAAGGATTACCCCGAGGCAGCGAGCTTGTGGGACTGGGGAGAGTGGTCAACCGTTTACTGTAATGGTTAGGTTCGTTGGGGGGGTCGCGTGAGATGGGGGAAAGATGATGAATTCTGTTTTGTCCATGTTAAGTTTCAGAAATCTAGCGGAGAAAAAGGATGAAATAGTGGACAGACATTGAGGGATTCTGGTTAGTAGGGAGGTGATATCTGGTCCAGAGATGTAGATCTGTGTGTCATCAGCATAGAGGTGATACTGAAAGCCATGAGATTTTATGAGCTGTCCCAGGCCAAAGGTGTAAATGGAGAAGAGCAGGGGCCCAAGGACTGAACCTTGTGGGACTCCGACAGATAGGGGGCGAGGTGAGGAGGTGGTGTGTGAGTGGGAGACGCTGAATGTCCGGTCTATTAGGTATGATGAGATCCAGGATAGGGCCAAGTCTGTGATGCCAAGGGATGAGAGGGTCTGTAATAATAGGGAATGGTCCACTGTGTCAAAGGCAGCCAACAAGTCGAGGAGGAGGAGAACAGAGTAGTGTCGCTTGCTCTTGGCGGTTAAGAGGTCGTTGGTGACCTTAGTTAGGGCAGTTTCAGTGGAATGGTGTGACCGGAAGCCAGATTGTAAGCGGTCAAAGAGGGAGCAAGAAGAGAGATGGGAGGACAGTTCAAGGTAGACGTGTTATTCCAGTAGTTTGGAGGCATAAGGGAGAAGTGATATAGAGCGATAGCTAGATACAGAGAATGGGTCAAGAGAGGGCTTTTTGAGGATAGGTGTGATGGAGGCATGTTTAAAGCTTGAGGGGAAAACACCAGTTGTTAGTGATAGGTTGAAGAGATGGGTTAGGGTTGGGATGAAGACTGTGGTGAGGTTTGGGATGAGGTGGGATGGGAGCGGGTCAAGCGTACAGGTGGTGAGATGCGATCTTGAGAGTAGAGTGGAGAGTTGAACTTCTGTAATGGTAAAGAAGTTGGTTTTGGAGGTGGAGGGCAGGGAAGTCTGGAGGAAGGGCTCTGGGGCTTGTTGACCAAAACTGTCTCTGATGCTATCAATCTTCTGCTTGAAGAATGAGGCAAAGTCTTCAGCGGAGATAAGTGTGGAGGGAGGAGGTGCTGGGGGACGGAGGAGAGAATTGAACTTGTTGAATAACTGTTTAGGGTTGTGAGACAGGGAGGATATGAGAGATGAGAAGTAGGTTTGTTTAGCTGTGGGGAGTGTGGTCTTGAAAGTAGTGAGGGACTGTTTGAATGCGATAAAGTGGTCGTTGGAGTGGGATCTTTTCCATCTGCGTTCAGCAACCCTGGAAGCTCGCCTCAGTTCTTTGGTCAGGCTGGTGTTCCAGGTCTGTCTGTTGATTTTGCGAGCTTTGGTATGTGTAAGTGGGGCAGCAGATTCCAAAGCTACAGCTATTGTGGTGTTATATAGAGCGGCAGCGTCATCCGCATTGTGTATGGAACTTATGTCTGTGAGAGGGAGGAGGGATTCAGAGAATGAATGTAGATCAAGATGTTTAAGATTTCTGCGAGGATTTGAAAGTTTGTGGGGTGGGGATTGTAGATATGGAGTGGAGAGAGATGAGAATGTGAGAAGGTGGTGGTCAGAGAGTGGAAGAGGTGAGTTAGAGAGGTTAGATAGGGAGCAGAGGCGGGTGAAGATGAGGTCCAGTGTGTGACCATCTTTGTGAGTGGCTGCAGAAGACCATTGAGTCAGGCCAAAGGAGGAAGTGAGAGATAGAAGTTTAGTGGCAGTTGAGAGGGAAGTGTCAATGGGGATGTTGAAATCGCCCATGATGATAGTGGGGATGTCCGCAGAAAGGAAATGAAGTAGCCAGGTGGTGAAGTGGTCAAAGAAGGTGGTGGCTGGCCCTGGGGGGCGGTAAATGGCAGCCGGTTGGAGGGGGAGTAGATGCGCACAGAGTGAGCCTCAAAGGAAGGGAGGGTAACAGAGGGTGGCAGTGGGATTGGGGTGAAGGAGCAGTTATCTGACAGGAGAAAACCAACTCCTCCGCCATGCTTGCTGCTGGGGCGGGGTGTGTGAGAAAGGTGGAAGCCACCGTAAGAGAGTGCAGCAGGGGAGGCTGTGTCAGAAGGGGTGAGCCAGGTTTCGGTGATGGCGAAGAAGGAAAGTTTGGTAGTAACAAAAAGATCATGGATGTAGGGAAGCTTGTTACAGACATAGCGAGCGTTCCACAGAGCTCCTGTTAACGCAAATGTGAATGTAGCCTTAGTGGGACTGGGGAAGCGGGGGCTGGGTGAATGGGTATAAGGTTAGAGAGGTTACGGAAGTTTGTGATGGAGCGTGGGTGGGAGGTAGAAATGACTGTGGGAATATGGTGAGGAGGACCAGGATTTGGAGAGATATCACCAGCAGTGAGAAGGAGCAGAGATAGTATTAGCAGGTGGGAGCAGGAGAGGGCATGAGGGGGCTGCCTGTGCTTTGAGACAGAGGATTGTATGTTAAGGAACAGTTCTGAGGAGGAGGTGAGATGGATGGGGAGGATTGAAGAGGAGATTAACAGTTCCTTACTTGGTGTGGGGATTGGGGGAGGTAGCAGAAAGTGAAAGATTATAGGGGTGAAAGTGAAAATTAACAGAAACATTGTTTGCAGTGACTGGCCAGTTACCTTCAGTTCCCTTCTGGTTCTATTCAGGTTTTAATTCTAATGTAATCCACACTTTTAGAACACACTTCTAGAAATCACACTGCAGACTAAAGTCATGCAGACTTGTGCTATGCAATATATGGAAAACTAAGTGCGTTCAGGTGTGAAGCAGAGAGGAGTGGTCTCTGCTCATCTTGGTCAGAGAATTAAGGGTGGACCAGATGCATACAATCAAGCCTAAGTAAACAAGGTCATAAATATCACAGGGTAAGTTGGGGTTAGCTGAAAGGCATACCATGAGAATGCTAGGAGCAGAGGAAAGTCTATGTGCAAAGCTGGGTGATGTACTATGTGCACTTCATAGCAGGAGAGCTGGGTGGATGAACATACCAAGAGAATGCTAGGAGCAGAGGAAAGTCTATGTGCAAAGCTGGGTGATGTACTATGTGCACTTCATAGCAGGAGAGCTGGGTGGATGAACATACCATGAGAATACTAGGAGCAGAGGAAAGTCTATGTGCAAAGCTGGTTGATGTACTATGTGCACTTCATAGCAGGAGAGCTGGGTGGATGAACATACCTGTTGGAAGAATAGAGATGCTTGTTAGAGTGCGATGGTGGTAGGTAGCAGGGCACAGTCTGTATACATCTTTCAGGTTTTAATTCTAATGTAATCCACACTTTTAGAACACACTTCTAGAAATCAGACTGCAGACAAATCTACCAAGACCTGGCCGTCCCGCTAAACTTTCATCTCAAACAAGCAGAAGACTGATCAGAGATGCAGCCAAGAGGCCCATGATCACTCTGGATGAACCGCAGAGATCTGCAGCTGAGGTGGGACAGTCTGTCCATAGGTCAACAATCAGTCGTACACTGAACAAATCTGGCCTTTATGGAAGAGTGGCTAGAAGAAAGCCATTTCTCAAAGATATCCATAAAAAGTGTCATTTATAGTTTGCAACAAGCCACCTGGGGGAGACCAATCATGTGGAAGAAGGTGCTCTGGTCAGATGAAACTAAAATCGAACTTTTTGGCAACAATGCCAAACGATATGTTTGGCGTAAAGGCAACACAGCTCATCACCCTGAACACACCATCCCCACTGTCAAACATGGTGGTGGCAGCATAATGGTGGTGGGCCTGCTTTTCTTCAGCTGGGACAGGGAAGATGGTTAAAATTGATGGGAAGATAGATGGAGCCAAATACAGGACCATTCTTGAAGAAAACCTGTTGGAGTCTGCAAAAGACTTGAGACTGGGACGGAGATTTGTCTTCCAACAAGACAATGATCCCAAACATAAAGCAAAATCTACAGTAGAATGGTTCACAAATAAATGTATCCAGGTGTTAGAATGGCCAAGTGAAAGTCCAGACCTCAACCCAATCGAGAATCTGTGGAAAGAGCTGAAAACTGCTGTTCACAAACAATCTCCATCAAACCACACTGAGCTCGAGCTGTTTGCCAAGGAAGAATGGGCAAGAATTTCAGTCTCTCGATGTACAAAACTGATAGAGACTTACCCCAAGCGACTTGCAGCTGTAATCGCAGCAAAAGGTGGTGCATCAAAGTATTAAAGGGAACCTGTCATCCCCAAAATCGAAGGTGAGCTAAGCCCACCAGCATCAGAGGCTTATTTATACCATTCTGGAATTCTGTAGATAAGCCCCCGATGTTTCCTAAAAGATGAGAAAAAGAGGTTAGATTATACTCACCCAGGGGCGGTCCCGGTACGATGGGCGTCGCGGTCCGGTCCGGGGCCTCCCATCTTCTTACGATGACGTCCTCTTCTTGTCTTCACACTGTGGCTCCGACGCTGGCGTACTTTGTCTGCCCTGTTGTCTGCCCTGTTGAGGGCAGAGCTAAGTACTGCAGTGCGCAGGCGCCGAGAAAGGTCAGAAAAGCTCAACAACAGGGCAGACAAAGTACGCCTGTGCCGGAGCTGCAGCGTGGAGACAAGAAGAGGATGTCATCTGATGAAGATAGGAGGCGCTGGACCAGACCGCGACACCCATCGGACCGGGACCGCCCCTGGGTGAGTATAATCTAACCTCTTTTTCTCATCTTTTAGGATGCATCGGGGGCTCATCTACAGCATTCCAGAATGCTGTAGATAAGCCCCTGATGCTGGTGGGCTTAGCTCACCTTCGATTTTGGGGGTGACAGGTTCACTTTAAGCTAAAGGGGCCAAATAATATTGCACGCCCCACTTTTCAGTTTATGAATTTCCGCAATAATTTAAACTAACCAATATATTTCGTTCAACTTCACAATTGTGTTTCACTTGTTGTTGATTCTTCACCAAAAATTTACATTTGGTATCTTTGTCTGACGCATGATATGTGGGAAAAGGTTGAAAAGTTCCAGGGGGCCGAATACTTTCACAAGGCACTGTATATGTGAGGGAAGTGAGAGATCTTCTTTAATCATGTGTTTAATCATTTATTTTGTAATGCTGAACTATTGGCACTCTTTAACCATTTCCTACTGAAAAAAAAGAATAAAATAGGCTGGAAATAGTTTAACATTTTGCAATACTTCCAATGTGCTTCCACCTGCTGGTACTGAGTAAGTTCATCTTAGTTCGCATGTCATGTACATAAAATTGGCGAGTCCAGGCAGTTACAAGCTTGAATTACCCAGTGCTAGTGGTGATTCTATCCCTAAACTGGTGCGTGATCATGGTGGGGAGATAAAAGGAGAAATGAAAGCTTTAAAGATTAAGCAGTTTTACAGTAATCTGTGTGTTTTGGATTTATGGTTTATATCTGAGGAGTTTTCGAGGCTCTTTAGGACGTTAATAATCTCACTTTATTAAATCTAAATGGAAATGCTGCCATATTTTCATTTTATTTTTTAAGAAAGAGAAGTTCTTCCAATAGTTGTGGGAGGAAAGTAGTCATGCCGCGTACAGCGGTGAGAGAAATTAGTTGGCAAATAGTTTTTCTTCAATCAAGTACATTATCAGTGCCTTAATATACACAATGTCCAGGGAGTATAATTACTGCTGCGAACAGTCAAATTCCAGCATCTAGTTTAGCTAAATGTTAAACACTGTCTGGCGGTGTTCCCTGTGAGATTATTTTTGCCAGTCAATTTGTAGGAGTTTTTTCCCTAAACTATTATTGACACTCATGACTGTGTGGGAAATATTCTGGCTGATAGATTTTTATGCCTTAATGAAATGCAAACCAGGTTTATAACCACATAAACTGCGATCTGTGATGCAAGGAAAATGTCAAAACTGATGAATATGTGACACTTCACTCGCAGAGTTATATATGTACAGTACCTGGAATATATATTTTATGTATACTTGCTGGAAGCTTGTGTCGCCTAATCTACACAAATGTAATAGATATACGGTACATCTATATACTTCAGGGAAATGTTTTCTTTAAGCACCGTTGAGCATGACATTAACCCCCCGTACCCTAAAACTAACAGCTTTTTTAAGTGTTTGCCATGCACTAAGCATTGCTAAGCTGATTGGTACTGGTTTTAATTAAGAAATGGAAATAAAGGCTGCACTTCAATATCTGGAGAAAGCAGCTGTGGAATACGGATACTAGCCAAAGCATTGTTCAAATCCGGAATCTAATAAAGAAATGCCACATGGCACAATGCCGAACCACATTACCCTATACTGCCATATATCACTAAAGAGGTTATATAGAACATCACGTGTGCATGCGTGCGTGCGTGCATGTACAGTACAGACCAAAAGTTTGGACACACCTCATTTAAAGATTTTTCTGTATTTTCATGACTATGAAAATTGTACATTCACACTGAAGGCATCAAAACTATGAATTAACACATGTGGAATTATACACTTAACAAAAAGTGTGAAACAACTGAAATTATGTCTTATATTCTAGGTTATTTTGCTTTGATGACTGCTTTGCACACTCTTGTCTTTCTCTTGATGAGCTTCAAGAGGTAGTCATCGGGAATGGTCTTCCAACAATCTTGAAGGAGTTCCCAGAGATGCTTAGCACTTGTTGGCCCTTTTGCCTTCACTCTGTGGTCCAGCTCACCCCAAACCATCTCGATTGGGTTCAAGTCTGGTGACTGTGGAGGCCAGGTCATCTGGCGTAGCACCCCATCACTCTCTTTCTTGGTCAAATAGCCCTTACACCGCCTGGAGGTGTGTTTGGGGTCATTATCCTGTTGAAAAATAAATGATGGTCCAAATAAACGCAAACCGGATGGAATAGCATGCCGCTGCAAGATGCTGTGATAGCCATGCTGGTTCAGTATGCCTTCAATTTTGAATAAATACCCAACAGTGTCACCAGCAAAGCACCCCCACACCATCACACCTCCTCCTCCATGCTTCACGGTGGGAACCAGGCATGTAGAGTCCATCCGTTCACCTTTTCTGCATCGCACAAAGACACGATGGTTGGAACCAAAGATCTCAAATTTGGACTCATCAGACCAAAGCACAGATTTCCACTGGTCTAATGTCCATTCCTTGTGTTCTTTAGCCCAAACAAGTCTCTTCTGCTTGTTGCCTTTCCTTAGCAGTGGTTTCCTAGCAGCTATTTTATCATGAAGGCCTGCTGCACAAAGTCTCCTCTTAACAGTTGTTGTAGAGCTGTGTCTGCTGCTAGAACTCTGTGTGGCATTGACCTGGTCTCTAATCTGAGCTGCTGTTAACCTGCGATTTCTGAGGCTGGTAACTTGGATAAACTTATCCTCAGAAGCAGAGGTGACTCTTGGTCTTCCTTTCCTGGGTCGGTCCTCATGTGAGCCAGTTTCTTTGTAGCGCTTGATGGTTTTTGCCACTGCACTTGGGGACACTTTCAAAGTTTGTCCAATTTTTCAGACTGACTGACCTTCATTTCTTAAAGTAATGATGGCCACTTGTTTTTATTTACTTAGCTGCTTTTTTCTTGCCATAATACAAATTCTAACAGTCTATTCAGTAGAACTATCAGCTGTGTATCCACCAGACTTCTGCACAACACAACTGATGGTCCCAAGCCCATTTATAAAGCAAAAAATCCCACTTATTAAACCTGACAGGGCACACCTATTAATTGAAAACCATTCCCGGTGACTACCTCTTGAAGCTCATCAAGAGAATGCCAAGAGTGTGCAAAGCAGTCATCAAAGCGAAAGGTGGCTACTTTGAAGAACCTAGAATATAAGACATAATTTCAGTTGTTTCACACTTTTTTGTTAAGTATATAATTCCACATGTGTTAATTCATAGTTGATGCCTTCAGTGTGAATGTGCAATTTTCATAATCAACAAAAAAATCTTTAAATGAGAAGGTGTGTCTAAACTTTTGCTCTGTACTGTATATACATACGATGATATATAACTTCTTTAGCGGTATATGGCAGTATGGATGTAGAGGTTCCTTTTGTGCTTGTTGCTTCAGGATCCATTGATTGGGAGTAAAGAGCTCTATTACTGGCTCTGGTACAATAACTACACACTAGTAGTGTAGAAGTAATAATACACATGATCATCATTACAATCTTCATTTATTAACACCCCACCCCTACATATCACCCATATATCTAAATAAATATATTGTAACCGGACTAGGGAAAAATAGTTTGGTGTACATTTCCCCAGATTACGGCCTAAATAAACCAGCCAGGCAGTTAGATAGCTGGGATCTGTGTATTTTCTCTTCTTCATTTAGCCACTCCAGGTACAGTGGGAATAATAATAATTTGATATACTGCCGATTTTGCAAGTTTTCCCACCCACAAAGAATGGTTTGTAATTTTTATCGTAGATACACTTCAACTGTGAGTGAATCTAAATATAAAAACCAGAAAATCACATTGTATGTTTTTTAAATAATTAAATTGCACTTTATTGCATGAAATAAGTATTTGATCACCTACCAACCAGCAAGAATTCTGGCTCTCACAAACCTGTTAGTTTTTCTTGAAAACACCCTCCTACCCTGCACTCATTACCTGTATTAATTGCACTTGTTTGATCTCGTTACCTGTATAAAAGATACCTGTCCACACAATCAATCACACTCCAACCTCTCCACCATGGCCAAGACCAAAGAGTTGTCTAAGGACACTGGGGACAAAATTATAGACCTACACAAGGCTGGGATGGGCTACAGGACAATAGGCAAGCAGCTTGGTGAGAAGACAACAACTTGCCACAATTATTGGAAAATGGAATAAATACTAGATGACTGTCAATCTGGCTCAATCTGGGGCTACATGCAAGATCTCGCCTCATGGGGTAAGCATGATTCTGAGAAAGGTCAGGAATCAGCCCAGATCTACACAAGAGGACCTGGTCAATGACCTGAAGACAGCTGAGATGACAGTCTCAAACATTACCATTAGTAACAGACTACGCTGTCATGGATTAAAATCCTGCAGGGCACGCAAGGTCCCTCTGCTCATGCCAGCACATGTCAAGGACCTTTTGAAGGTCAACAATGACCATCTGGAAGATCCAGAGGAGGCATGGGAAGAAGATCATGTTGTCGGCTGAGACCAAAATAGAAATTTTTGGTATCAACTCACTGTGTTTGGAGGAAGAAGAATGAGTACAACTCCAAGAACACAGTCTCAACTGTGAAGCATGGAAACATCATGCGTTGGGGGTGTTTTTCTGCAAAGGGTACAGGATTACTGCACCATATTGAAGGAAGGATGGATGAGGTAATGTGTCATGAGATTTTGGCCAACAACCTCCTTCCCTCAGTAAGAAGCATTGAGGATGGGTCGTGGCTGGGTTTTCCAGCATGACAGTGACCTGAAACAGCCAGGTCAACAAAAGGGGTAACTCTGTAAGAAGCATTTCAAGGTCCTGGAGTGGCCTAGCCAGTCTTCAGACCTGAACCCAATAGAAAATTTTTGGAGGAAGTTAAAATTCAATGTTGCCCAGTGACAGCCTCAAAATCTCAAAGATCTGGAGAATATCTGTATGAAGGAGTGGGTCGAAATCCCTGCTGCGGTGTGTCCAAATTTGGTCATGAACTACATGAAACGTTTGTCCTCTGTAATTGCTAACAAACATTTCTGTTGTATCAAATACTTATTTCATGCAATAAAATGCAAATTAATTATGTAAGTCATACAATGTGAGTTTCTTAATTTTTTTGAAGATTCTGTCTCTCACAGTTGAAGTGTACCTGTGATAAAAAATTATAGACATCCCCATTCTTTGTAGGTGTGAAAACCTAGCAAAATTGGCAGTGTATCAAATACTTATTTTCCCCACTGTATTTGTGAAGACTGTGGCTAATCACTTATAAAGCACAGGTATGGTGTAAAAGGCCAGGGAGTCCACAAGCTGATGCCTGTCTGAGCTCCTGAGAAATTGTGAGTAAGCAATTGTTTGGGAGCTGTGCGCTAGGCTGTGAGCCAGGATTTGAGTTTATAGTTAGCAGCCAACCATCCAATTTTTTTTATTTTGTATTGTTTCTATTTTCTTTTGATGATATGTATGCTGAACCAATAAAATTGAATGTGATGAGTTGCATCCAACTTGTCTGGTCTGAACTGTTTCTTGGAGTGTCTGCAGCGAACGTCTGTCCCAGTGTCACACTGTGACACGGACCGGAGAAACTTGGAGAGGCATAACCAAGCAACCACCTGGTTTTTCACAAGAGCCTCTGATGGTTTGGTTAAACTTGAGCCACAGGTGGTTGCCAGGTACCACTCCGGGACAGACCGCAAGGTGACAGGGACAAAGATACAGACTCGGAGTAGCTGGTAGGGCCAGAACAGGATCGCAACCAGAACGGATATAGGAGCTGGTTCAGACAGAGCGGATTCAGGACCATACGACAGGCTCATGGTTGATGCAGAACTGATTGGCAGGTTAAGACAGTACAGACTCAAGGTATAGTTATGGGTTCAGACAGGATGGACTTGGGGTTCAGGTACAGGTTCCGACAGGACAAATTCGAGTTTCAGGTACAGATTGAGACAGAACTGACACTGGTTTCCGGTACAGGTTCTGACTGGTGGACTGAGGAACAGGGATATGACATCTAAGTAACAAGTGCAAGACTGACTAGCGTCTAGCTAACATTGCTCAGGGACCTCTCTACAGGAGGAAGGTACCTTAAAGACTTAATGCTTCCCATCTATTGGCTGGGGACACATCAGGAGTGCCCACGGTGCCCCTTTAAGAACTGGGTAGCACGGACACGCTCCTAGCTCACTGTCAGTGGACCTGCATGGCATGCGCAGGCCCTGGGACACAGGAGATGCTGGGAGAGCCGGAGCAGGGAATGCAAGTGGGTGACTGGAGAGGTATGACTGCGTCCCTGCTGGGGGAAATGGGAGCACCATGAAGGGACTCTGGCATTACTCCCATGAGTCAAAAAATGGATTTCAGCTCTCTAGATTCTGATATTTGAGAGTTATTTGTCAAAAAAAATGGAGCACTAAAATAAATATCAGCAAAGTTTTTTAACCACACATAAAAAACAAATGTGTAAACCAAATACACCACTTACTGTGCACTACTTATGTGGCTCATGCTGCTGTCAGAGAATATTATTGATAATAATAATTACTGAAGGATTTAGTGTACCTGCTATGTATAATGTTTATGCTAACCAGTCATTTCTGTGTGTAGTTTAGGCTAAAGTAGATTATTTGCATTGTAGAAATAGCCGCTGTATTGGTTTTAGTGTAGCAGTTCTTTACTTTTATTACTTTGACTTTCTGCAGTGGCTACAATCATTGCAACTTCCCCGTTTCCAGAAATATACCGAAAGAACATTAAACTGCAAAGAACTAAAGACAATGGAATAGTGCCGAACTGCACACATATGACATCCTCAAATAGTAGTTCATTCCCAGTATTAATGGCCCTTTCAGAGAAAATTGTCCTGTGTTCTGATATAGATAACTTAAGTGATTTGTTTCCGGGAACGTAATAGCAGATGAACAATCTGTACCAGCAATTCACCTAAAACTTAGTAATGGTCTATAATGACTTTTTATTCCAGTGTTTCCTTTTTTGTGCTGTTGAACCAGAAGTGTAAAGACCATAAACCATGGTTACTAGGAAAGGTGATAGAAGGAAAAATGGGCAAGTGTAAGGATCTAATCTTAAACCAGGGCAACACTGATGGCTAGACTGCGTCATAGCATCTACAAAATAGCAGGTTTTATGGAGCTATTTCTGGTATGCATTGATCGGTATCTACGAATTGTGGTCCAAAGAAAGACAGCCAAGACTTAATCATATGTGTGTGGGGCAAGGAGTTGTCTGTTTCGTTTAATCCCACAGTACCGTAGCAAAAAATAAAAGCTGAAAAGATATTAATGTCAGCTATGGTATAAACGTGTCGCTACACATATCACCGCTTGTTGCATTTTGGACCACATAGTCTTACATTGAACATTGCACTTTATGGTTGAAATATATGTGTATTGGGACTCCAGAGGAAGAGCTGGTTCCTCCAGCAGCTGGCTCTTTCTTGTATACACGTACAAATTTCTTTGCACATACAAATCCATAAAAAGATAACCGTAGTCTCTGTTCAGACCTACAGTAGTTTATTTCCATCAAATCTCTTATATTTTACTCTCTTACTGACACATGACGTACATCTAGGTAATATCGCATGGGTGTTTGCAGCGAGGAGGTTCGGGAGCTGAGACTGCATAATACCTGGCAGATGTCGGCTGTATAGCCGGCATCTGCATGTAACAGCAGCATTTGGAGCTGGAGATTAATCTCTTAACAGCTGCATTTAAGGTGTGTACTCCCAGGGGTACACCATCCCAGATTTCCACCCCACACACAACGTGGTCACTGGGTGCTGATGAGTTTCCATTGTTCACAGGTTAAAGTACTCTAGAAGGGCTTACAAACGTAATTTTTTTCAGTCCTTCATGTCCGGACAATTATTACATTTTTGTGCTTGCATTTTCCTCATATTTTCCTCTTGTAAGAGCCATAACTGTTTTCATGTTTAAGCCAGGGTCACACTGCGAGTTCAATGCGAGAAACTCGCGCGAGTCTCTCTCATCAAGTCCCGGCACTGCCGGCGGCACTCGGGACCGGAGCGTGCTGCTGCATAGAAATACATGCAGCCATACATTCCGGTCCCAAGTGCCGGCAGACTTTATGCGAGAGACTCGCTCGAGTTTCTCTCATTGAACTCGCAAGTGTGACCCTGGCCTTATACTGATGCTATAATGAGATAGATTTGTATGGACATAGCAATACCAAATACAGAGCATATAGAAAAGATCAGAGACTTCTGTGAAGCTGGGAGCATGGATTGGCTTCATAGAAGTACCGCCATGACAGACACTGGTCCTTCAGCTGGCCCTCTCTTGCCGTGGCAACCCATCAGTACCCCACACCACAGTTATACTGTGGAGGTATGATTACCGAATGAAATAGCCCACCGTCCAGACTGAGTGTCTTACATATTTGGTTGTTGCATGCATCTGTCGTACCACGTCTTACAGAATATTTCAATCAAAACTGCAATTTGTTCTTCACCTTTTATTTTTTTTCAAGAAAAGTATCCTTTCTCGATTTGACTTTGCGAGCAGATATGGAAAATACAATAATAAAAACACATACTTACAGCAAAAACTATTTCCGGAAATACTACCTTACGAACGGATTCCTATCACATCGGGCACACCATTCAGGGTGTCCCTAAGGGTGTAATGATTCTGGCAAAAAGAAACTGCTCTGACTATGAACAATCTGATAAAGAAAAAGATGTTATTTGAAATAATCTCCGAAATAGAGGGTATAACAAATGGACATTAGATCGAGCCACTAAAATAGTGAATAATAAACTACATCATTGTGAAGAATATTGGAGATATAATTCCCTGTCAATCGTCTGTATCCTATTGGGCATGGAAGTATAAAAACCTTTTCAGCACGTGCAGTGGTGACTTGACCCCTGGCCAGCTTCAAACAAAGGGTTTCACACCCCTCTCCAGCTGGCTGGTATGCAACCTTCTACAGGAAGACCCCCTATGGATCACAGCCATGCGGCCTGAGTTCTTTGTTCATCCAGCTAGGATTTCATAAACGAGTTATGGAAATACTATACGTCCTAGCTGTACATCATATATATTTCTGAGATCCCCAGAACAGGGCAAGCGCTTGCCTTTGTCTCCAGGCATACCTAGAACAGCTAGTAGCAGCTAGGTAGCAAAATTGTGTTTAGTCTCTGAGTAGCAGGATCCCAGTTGAATCTGATGGCGCCAGAACCACTGCCCTAGGTCTGCTCAGAAAGGAGTTATGTTCTTTCATAGGTTTTGGGACATTTATCTCCAAACTTCCAGTGGAGGGGATTTAGTTTCAGCCCAGAGGGCAGGAGGGGAGTGACCCAGAGAGTTAAATGCTTGTGTGAAGCATATCTTATCGTTTTTTCTCTGGGAGGTTGTGACGACACATGATGTGAGGATAAGTCACACACAGAGGGGACCACTTGCCTCCCATGTAGCAGCCCCTCCCCCACAAGCCAGGCCTTTAATCTAACTGGAAATTGACTTTATATATGTTTAACAAGTGTCCTTCAATCACAGCATCACAGGTAACAACCAAATTGCCTTGTTTGATTATGTAATCTATTTGCAAAGATTTTCCTCCTCTGTTTTAAAAATCAACAAACTCTGGCCTAGACAATGTATAATTAGCATATCTGTAAACATCACTAGTCATTAAGGATAAGATCACAATATGTTACATCAATTGCCAACTTACAAGTCAATATTACAGGCTTACAAAAACAAAAGTCTTTTTTTTTTTTTTTTTTTTAATAACCAGAGAGAAACATTTAAATTCAAAAGTCAACATATAGATAAGTCTATTCTTCTTGGCTTGCTAAAAATATTAGTCTGGTTCATTATGATACAATGATGTGTCGCCACATATAACCAGTGTGCATATAGTGTATTGTCTAGTGTGCCCTTAAGGTTATTAAATATATAACTTAACCTTGGGCTGGTCTTTTTTTCTCGATCCACGAATTCACACGTTTGTCGGCCTAATTTCACTACTGGGGCTGGTTTCTGGCCCGATATAACCCTGCTAATAGACCAGGCGTATATCGAACGAAGAACTAGTGGCAGTCCTACCGGGCTGATAAGGTTCTGTTTCATGGGTGCTAGTGAAAGGGGCATCTCAGCCTGTTAGTGTTGTGGGCGAGTGTGGTGCCATGTCAGTGACTGCTTGGGCCACTTTCTCTCACTCCCCGTGCCTCCACGGGCCCGTGTGGACAGGGGGGTATCTGTGTAAAACTGTGCCAACCTCACCTTGCGTGTCCCCAGGGGGTGTGGAACATCACGTTGGTACAAGTGGACAGACTTTACCATGTGATCCCGCTGATGTTATATTGGTGTCAGGCGGGGTGGCGAGGTGTGCATTCTTCACGTTCATGACAGTCCTGTATTATTTATTAAATAAACATCTGAAAGGGAATATAATCTTGGGTAAACCTGTATTTGTCATGACATTTTGCAAGGAGTTTAATCAAATTAAGGGAATTAGTAATAAATATCTTCCCTTGTTGTTTAGTGATATCCAAATGAATCAGATTTTATGAGAGAGATGTTTATTTTCAGCTAAAAAAAATCCCCCACCCTTTTAAAACTCCTTTCCCTTAGTCTATTTGCAAGAGAAACGTAGAGTAAAAGAACTTAGCTCGCACCAGTGGGTTTTTGTATTTGCGGCATCGATAAATGCATACGTTGAAATATGCAAAGCAAACTCAAGAATTAAATTTAAATACATTGAATAAAATACATCACATCGGGCAATTCATAAACTGTAGTAGTAAATTTATAGTATATTGCATTCAGTGTTTAGAATGTAATGTTACATATGTTGGCTGCACTACTTGCAAACTGAGACAGAGAATTAATGAACTTTTACATGACTCCGGGAACCCTGAGGCCATTAACCCTTCCAATGTTTCTAAACATTTTTTTTAAAGAACATAATTATGATCTTAAGAGCTTTCAGTTCTTTGGTCTGGAAAGGGTTAAGCGTTCTGTTAGAAGGGGAGACCGTAAAAGTACTTTGCTGAATGAGAAGCTTATTGGATATTCATGTTAAATACTTCTGACTCCGTAGGGTTAAATAAACCAACAGATTTAATTCATATTTTCTGATTTCAATTTAGTATTTTTTTTCTCAAAGCATGTTTTTTTCTTTCACTATACAGGTGCTGCACCTATTAATTAGATTATCCACCATATGTGTAAAGGTGCTGTTAATTGTGACAGTTTTTTATTCTGTTTGAACTTCATTCCCACATTAGGTTATGGATAAGAAGTATCACTTCAAAACGCGCTAAACAGCACTTTGAATCCTTTTTTTTGCTTGGGACTTTTTCCACGGATGTAATCGCTTCCAATTTGATTATATGGATTTTCCTTTTGTGATGGGGTGATATGCCATGTGGGTATCATTTTTCTGTATATTTCTATTTTACTGATTATCATGGTGTTACTGTATCTTGTAGGATGAGTTGTTATTTGCCATCTGATATTCTCCCCACAGTTCTGTATTGTATGCTAATGACCTGTTGACCTAGCTTGTTGATACAATGAGCCTGTAAGACCTTCCTCCCCCCCCCCCCCCCGGCCTGTGAATGAGGGGGGGAGACTTGTAAATATCAGGGAGGTGAGACACACAGGTCAGTCTGATGTGGAACCATGATGTGAAGAGCATATCAGAGAGAAAGAAGGGAATATGGACTGTTATCCTCTGTGCTGGATTGTTGGACTTTTATCCTGTTACTGAAATGCATTCGTGTTCTGGAATATTTTATCCTTTGTGTGATGGATCGTATATATGGACCTTTCGTGTTTTGCCTAAAAAAAGGTCTTGGAATTGTTCACTATTCTCTTGCTCTGTTGATTGTGTGAATACCGGAGAAGGAACCCGTGACAACTGGTGGCAAGCAGCGGGATCAACAGAGCGTAACCTAATGGAGAACCACACACAGAGTGAGTACAGAAATTGGACTGTATCCAGTTTACAGGAGAGAGCCAGAGACCTGGGCCTCAACTACCAGGGACTGACTAAAGAGGCCTTAATCGATCTACTGGTGGGTGCTAGCCAGACCACCTACTCCCATATGTCTGAAGGACGAGCACTGGAGATGAGGACCCCCACCCCAAAAAGCCAGTGGGTGGTGTGGTACGAAGAAGAGATGGCGGTTCTGGGCCCAGGCGTCTCTCGGGAGTACAAGGAAGAGGCTGCCCGCCCGGCACAGCGGAGACCAGAAGCAATGGAGCTTGAAAGAGGGAGTCATGCGATGTGGAGTGTAAACCCAATAATCCGGGAGCCTGTATGGATCACCCGGACAGAGTTTAAGCCATTTGATGAGGCTTCCGGAGATGTGGAGGGGTTCTTCAAGGAATTTGAGCAGCAGTGTGCTGTGATGGAGGTGCCCCACTCTGGCTGGATGCGTTTGTTAGTGGGACTCCTAAACGGTAGCCTGGCAGAGGCTTACTGATCCATTGACTCACAGCTTAATCGGGATTATAACATTGTAAAGCAGACTATCCTGGATTACCATGCTATCACCCAGACTCATATAGGGCCAAGTCCTGAGACCTCCCATGCACTATGGGGGGATCGTTTAGGATGTATGCACATAAGATGTCCCAGGCATGTCGGAGATGGCTGAAAGCAGAAAATGCCTTTACTGTGGAAGATGTTATACAGGCGTTCCTTATAGAACAATTTCTTGCCAAGTGCCCCGCATAGGTACGGGAATGGGTCCAGGAGCGCACGCCGTGCACCGTGGATAGAGCTGCAGCCCTGGCCGATGAAGCCCTTACTATCCGACTGCAATGGAGGAGGCTTCTGGACAATGAACCACGGCCTTTGACCTCGCCCCCTCCCCCTCCTATTATATCTGCCCCTCCACCCAGCCGCAGGCCGATGACAATCACAGCTCACAATCCTGGGCCCCAACAGTTCCGACCACGACCTGGGGGTATCACAGAGAGATGTTACGGGTCTGGGCAACCTGGACATTTGCAGTCTGGCTGTCCCTCAAGGATTTGGAGGGAGCCCCACGCAGCCCCACCTCGTCCAGTGCATCTTGTGCTCTCCATCCCGCCTGAGGAAGAGGAACCACCCCCCCCACACCAGAGTGGACCACCGACCACGGCACCATAGATACCCCTCCTGGAGTGTACGGACTCCGGCGTTTGTCCATCAGAAATACACAGCAACGGCATTGCCACCTGCAGGATGTCTTAATTGATGGATACAACGTGTTGGGATTTAGAGACACAGGGGCATTCCTGACTATAGCTGACCCCCGTGTGGTTCGACCCGAGGCAATTCACCAGGGCCCGGGAATTCCCATTGTCCTGGCGGGGTGTGTCCGCAAATATATACAGAGAGCTTTGGTACGTTTGGATTTCGGTTTTGGAGAAAAACTGTGTTAGAGTGGCGTTATGGGAGGACTTCCTGCAGATATCCTCCTTGGAAATGACATTGGGGAGTTGCAAAGTCATTTTGTGGGAGCAGAAGGTCCGTGGGCCTCTCCTTCTTCTGAAAGAACAATTGGAGGGAGATATTGCAGATACCGTAATGCCCATCATTCCCTACGTTTTAGAGTTCAGAGACTGTCTCGCCCAGCTAGCTACCTTGGCTAATGAACATCAGCGAACGGCCCAGTCCAGTCTAAAAGCCTGGTATGACCATAAAGCCAGGAACTGGGAATTTATGGACAAGTGCTCATGATTATTGCAACCCCTGCCACTGTACAAGGAACTATAAACAGTGGAGCAAAGTGGACTAAAGTGAGCAGGCCAGAGGTCTGTGTAGACCTAATGGTGTGCTCACTTACTATGAGAGGGGAGAGGTTGTGATGGGGTGATATGCCATGTGGGTATCATTTTTCTGTATATTTTTATTTTACTGATTATCATGGTGTTAGGGTATGTGCACACGTCTGGATTTCTTGCAGAAATTTCCTGAAGAAAACTGGAAATTTTCTGCAAGAAATCCAAATTTTTTTTTTTGCGTTTTTTTTCCGTTTTTTTCGCATTTTTTTTAGCACTCTGCAAGCGTAATTAGCTTGCAGAATGCTAAAGTTTTCCAAGCGATCTGTAGCATCGCTTGGAAAACTGACTGACAAGTTGGTCACACTTGTCAAACATACTGTTTGACAAGTGTGACCAACTTTTTACTATAGATGCTGCTTATGCAGCATCTATAGTAAAAGATAGAATGTTTAAAAATAATTAAAAAATAAAAAAATGGTTATACTCACCCTCTGCAGACAGCCGATCTCAGCGGCGTCAGTTCCTATAGATGCCGGTGTGGTTCAGGACCTTCGATAACGTCGCGGCTTGTGATTGGTCGCGTGAGTCACATGAGCGGTCACGCGACCAATCACAAGACAGCGACGTCATCACAGGTCCTGAACCACACCGGCATCTATAGGAACGGAAGAGAAAGCATGCACCGGAGAGGCGGGAACACTTCGGGGGCCATCAGAGGGTGAGTATATCACTATTTTTTATTTTAATTTCTTTTTTTTTTTACCAATTATATGGTGCCCAGTCCGTGGAGGAGAGTCTCCTCTCCTCCACCCTGGGTACCAAGCGCACATAATCTGCTTACTTCCCGCATGGTGGGCATAGCCCTGTGCGGGAAGTAAGCAGATCAATGCACTCCTAGGTGTGCAGAATCCCCGCAATTCCGCATTTTTAATGAACATGTTGCTTTTTTTCCGCGATGCGATTTTTTCGCGGAAAAAAATGCAACATTTGCACAAAAAATGCGGAATACCCTGTAAATAATAGGAGGCATATGTTAGCGTTTTTTTCGCGTTTTTATCACGTTTTTATAGCGAAAAAAACGCGAAAAATCCTGAACGTGTGCACATGGCCTTACTGTATCTTGTAGGATGAGTTATTTGCCATCTGATATTCTCCCCACAGTTCTGTATTGTATGCTAATGACATATGTTGACCTAGCTTGTTGATACAATGAGCCTGTAAGATCTTCCCCCCCCGGCCTGTGAATGAGGGGGGAGACTTGTAAATATCAGGGAGGTGAGACACAGAGGTCAGTCTGATGTGGAACCATGATGTGAAGAGCATATCAGAGAGAAAGAAGGGAATATGGACTGTTATCCTCTGTGCTGGATTGTTGGACTTTTATCCTGTTACTGAAATGCATTCGTGTTCTGGAATATTTTATCCTTTGTTTGATGGATCGTATATATGGACCTTTCGTGTTTTGCCTAAATAAAGGTCTTGGAATTGTTCACTATTCTCTTGCTCTGTTGATTGTGTGATACCGGAGAAGGAACCCGTGACACCTTTGAACAATGATTTTATTGATGGAATAAACTTTGCATTTTATCTGAAGTGCTGGATCAATCCCTTTTTTTGGGCTCCTTACATATTGCTGTTAGAGATTGCAAGTGGCATTTAAGGGGTTAACAGGTTAGAGGCATCTGCTGAGTTCAGTAAGGATTCCAAGCTTGCATGATAAATGGGGATCTGATATTGGATGTGCCGGTGCGGTCCCTCGTTGGGAGAGGTATAAAAAATATGAAATAGCTGAAAAAACATAAACATTGAAAGAAACCGTATTTTGTCTCCCATTAAAAATAAAGACACCAAAAAAATTCTCATGCAAATTACTCATGCAAAAGTCCAATTTAGTAAGACTGGTTTCAGACTTCCGTACGGGAGTGCTGCGGATGGCAGCGTACTTTCTCCCTTCTTCCTCCCTGAAACCACACTTACGCTCCGCCTACGCCTCCTTGCGTCCTGCGGTGCCTTGCGTACCTATCTTTAACATTGGGTACGCAGGGACATATCCTGTATGCGGATACCTCCGCATGCACCGTTTTGGTGCTGCGCCGACCGCAACCAAATGCAACATGTTGCATTCTAGGTAGGCGGAGCTTATGCATGGTTTCAGGGAGGAAGAAGGGAGAAAGTACGCTGCCATCCGCAGCACTCCCGCACGCAAGTCTAAAACCAGCCTAAAATATAAAATTATTGAACATGTTTTTTGAGTGGAAATGCTGTAAAAAAAAAAGTAAAACATCAGAATTGCTATTTTTTATTTGCTGCATCTCCTTTTAAAAATGCAATAAAAAGCAATCAAAATGTACCCCAAATTGTCATTTATAAAGAGGTAATCTAAAAAACTGAATCCCTCACATACAGTGAATTCAAACACACCCCTGTTAAAATAGCAACTTTTTGTCTTAATTTATTCTCGGCAGGATTTTTTTTTTTTTTTTTTAAGAACTTTTTCCACATTCAGTGCATCCATAATCTGTATTGATTAGCTAACTAGCTAATCATATTTAAATTTGTTAATAGTAGTTAGTACACAGCAGCTATCACTTACAGTGATTCTTATTTACCTCATATAAAGGTTATAGCTGTTCTAGTAGAATTTTCCTTAGTTCTTTAGCAGCCTACAACACAGCAAAGGATCTCATGGATGAAAGCTATTCGGCAGGAGAAGAGTTCAAACAAAGTTCCAAAGTATTAGATATAGCATGGAACACTCTGAAGACCGTAATCAAACAGTGGCTTAAATTTGGCACAAAAGTGACATTACCTAGAACTGGATGTTCCATCAAATATTCATGAGAAGACCAGAAGAGAATTGGTCTGTGTGTTTGCCAAGAGACTTGCAGTAACAATGAAGGAGCTGCAGATATATCTGATAAATACTTGTGGTGTTCGACCTGTGACAGCAGTCTCCCGTATGTATTATATGTCTGGTCTGTGTGGTAGGTTGGCAAGACGGCAGCCTTTTCACACAGAAAATCACGCAAGCCCAGCTATGTTTTGCTAAAACCTACATCAAGTCTGCCAAAAGCATGTGGGAAAACATGTCATGATGTGATGAGACCAAGGTTGAACTTTTTGGCCATAATTCCAAAATGTATGTTTGGAATTATGACAGATTTGGAGCACTACCATAAGGAAGAGTGGGCAAAGATTGCCAATTCTAAATGTGCCATACTAATAGACTCCTACCCAAAAAGACTGCACGCTGTCATAAATTCAAAGTGTACTTCAATAAGTATTAGTTTAATGGTGTGCATATTTGTGCAACCACATTATTTTAGTTCTTTATTTTTCTATCTAAAAAAGAGGTCACTTTGTTATTCAGATATATCGTACATCATATGGGTGTCATTAAAGGGAACCTGCCACTCCCCCCCCCGGCATTTTTAACTAAAAGAGCCAGCTTGTGCAGCACTAATGCTGCATTCTGTCAAGGTGGCTCTTTTAGTTGGGGTCCCTTCCAAGTCTGAAATGTTCGTTTTTATAATTTGCCCCTCATACCTGTAGTCTGTCCGGGGGGCATGTCTTTTCCTCCTGGACACAAACGCCTCCCAGCCATCCCTCAACCCCTCCTTTGCAGTCATTAACGTCACTGGCGCCTGCGTCTCCGTGTGGGACCCTGGATCTGAGCTGTCCCAAACTTACCAGGGAACACCTCCAACTTGGGTTCAATGGGGTCCCCACGACCTCTACTGCCACAACCTCTAGGGGGAGCCTATCAGGGTTACACTCTATCCCTAAATTGGTGACCCATGTGGCAGACATCTTAGCATCTTCGGGTTCTATGCCCGAAACAACATTTTCAGTTTCTCCTGCCATTACCTCTAGGGGGAGCCTATCGAGATTATACTCTGTCCCTAGGTTGGCGACCCCTAAGGCAGGTATCTCAACATCTTTGGGTTCTGCACCCGGTGCAACATTTTCCGTGAGAGGGTTGACCCTGGTCTCCCACAGGGACCAAAACAGGGGCAAGTCTCTCCCCAACACAGCCCCATATGGAAGAGTCTTCACCACTCCCACCTCATGGAAAAATTAACCTCTGTGGTCGGGTACTCACGGGTTTGAAACACGGCCAACTGTCTTAGTATTTCCTGTATCTTGTCAGCAAGCTTGAGCTATAGCATTGCTGGCTTAATTATTCACATTCAGCACGCTTTGGGTATGTTCACACGGCCCGCATTCTTTCCACCATATGTAATGTAGCGGTAGCACCGTACACCGTGAAACGGCAAGTTCAAAACAAAACGTTCCTTTAATGTGTTACTTCACACAGTCCATTAGAATGCATAGTACACAGCTTTAGTTTGCAGTCCCTAAACAGGCCGGAACAAGTCTCTTTACTCACGCAGTGCACAGCACGCTGTATCCTCCGGATCGCAGCCGGAAAAATAAAACAACAGTCTTAGATGCGGGGTGTCAGCCCCTTTGGCTCCACTTGCCTCTGTGTCGCTTCCAACAGGGAGTGCTCTGGAGACGACTGCTCTGTCTGCTTCCAAGACCAAAACTGACACACCTCTTCCCTATACTACAGGGCTTTTAATCAGTCCCTGCTTCCCCATTGTAATCACAGCTACACCTGTGACTGCAATACACCCTCATGGCCTCACTACTCCTCCGTGCGCATTCTGGAGAGCACACACAACGCCTCCTAGCTGTAACAGGGGTCACTGCCTTACCCAAGGAAACCACCAGTGAAATCTAAATGCCATATTAAGCAAAGGGGGCCATTTAAGTGGGAAAACCTTGTAAGCTGGTTAAGAAATGGTGAAACAAATATTGTACAAATCAAAATGTGAATGGAAAAAATAATTGTAAAATGGCTTGGTTGCGTTAAAACGTGGCGATCTACAGTTTAGGTGTACTAAATGTTTCTGTTGCTAAATATCTGGATGTTTCTGTACATACTCCTTTTAATTGTGCATAATAAGGACAATTGTTATAGATGGGCATGTATTGATCCGCTTTTTCAAAACATTTATGTAAATCCTTAAGTCAATAATTCAGACAGTTCAATTGGCAGGCAGCAAAGGAAATAAACTACCAGTACTCAGAGTAAATTAGTAGAAACACTTAAAAGGTGTGACTGGAATTGGCAGCTCTGGATCCAGTTAAGTGGTCTTTTACTGACTGTCCGGTTAAGATTCAGATTCACTGTGACCAGCACAGAAAGCTGTAATTCACTTTAATATGTGTTTTCTATCATAAAATAAAAACAACAAATACAAAAAGTTATTGCACTTCTTTGTATCTTGTCATCTTCATGAACAATATGTAATAGACCATTTCCACAACTTGCGCTGTACAAATCAGTATTCCCCTACTCACTTTCATAACCATTATTGAGTGGCCTATTGTCACTGGCACAAGGCAGTAACTCTGATATACGAGAAGGTTAAAGGGGATCTGTCAAGTTATTTGCTACCTCATCTAGGAGAGCCATACTGTATCTACAGAGACACTGATTCCAGTGATGGGTCACTTAGCTGTTTGCTGTCATTTTGATACATGCACTGTTCTGATCTGTTGCACATCTAGCAGTTCTCTGAATGCTGAGCTCAGTATAGCCCCACCCACACTACTGATTGGCAACTTCCTGCCCATTTGCGGTGTACACTGAAAGCTACCAATCATTGGCGTTACCAGGATTATACGGAGCTCATGAATATACTTGACTACCTAGTTTACTAGTTCGCTATCAAAACTACAGCAAGCAACTCACTAAGTGACACATCACTGTACTCTGTGTCTGTTTCTACATTATGCTATTTTCAGATTAGGAGGCAAAAACCTAGAAACAAATTCCCTTTAATGTGTCTGTACCTTTCTTAATTGAAAATACATATGTTGGCCATCAAGACTGAAAACCATATAGGAAATGTGCATTCCAGAAACGAGATTGTGTTCAAGAGTGGACAGTGAGACTTATGTTTGGGTACTGATGGATCATTCATCTGTTATTGCCTTTGGAACATTATTTCTCAACTAAGTTTGTATTTTTTTGTATTGATTTTATGTCTGAGGATTTGGATGCTGTGATATGCTCTTGGTAATAATTCATCGTAACTTCTGTAGATATCTTTATGCCTGTTGTTTCCCAATAGAGATTATATCTCTGTCTATCAAAAATGTTGTTTTGCAATGCACTTCTGTTCAGTCCTGACTACCATCTTAGCTATGGATTTTTAATATTTTTCTTTTAATGATCTTTGTCCTTGAGTGGTAAAATATGTATTTTGGATTAATAAATGTCTATAAAGTTTCAGCACTGGAGTGGTGCCACTAAGAGAAGTTCCCAGCCGCTGTCTTCAGCTATTCACAGTGCCACACCCGTCCACGCCACCATCTTGGGACTACAACTTCTGACTGTCGGGGAGTCAGAGGTGTCAATCACAAGCTGTCAATGTAAGTCTATGAGAGCCTCTTTCTGGCTCAAATAGACTTACATTGAGTAGTTACCTCCAGCTCATCCAGCAAACATAGGAGTGGTCCAGCAGGTCACAAAATGCTGAAGACAAGAAGCGTTGATAACAGATGAAGATGACGGCTGACAAGTACATTGCTAGGGGCAGGGAACTTAGATTAGTGGCACCACTACATCGATAAAACAAAAAAGAACCCACTAAAGAGACTATTTAATACATTTCTTCTTCTAATTTCTACTTATATTTTCCAATGCGCCCTTTGGATAGGTATATGTTTGCAAGTTTGGGGAGATGTGTTTTTTTAGGTCCTATCGGTATTTGTATGATTTGGATGTCTTCGCATTCTGGACTGTTTTTATTCAATTCCATAGTATCCTTTAGAATAAAATCTTTGTGGGACCATTACTGAGTAAGCCATAATTATATTAAATCATTTTATTGACCTTTTCTAAGAAGCATCCACACTGTTTATCCAGGGTCATTTGGATGTTTTGGGTTTTCATTATGATTTAGAAAGAGAAAACACAGTAGTTTGACAATAAGTGGCTTCACTCAACCACTAACCCATTAGTTGAGAAAAATCTTTGGTGTTATCATTCACATTTTCTGAAAAAAAGGCCAAGAAAGCAAACATTCTGCCGGTGTATGTAAACTTTTGAGTACAATTGTACAAGCACATTATACAGCTGCCTGTTTTATAAGCAAATTGCACTATTCTAAGTTAACGAACACTGCTTCAAGCCTTAAGGCTATGTGCACACTCTGCAGCGTGCTCTGCGGGTTCTCCCGCAGCGGAATTGATAAATCTGCAGGGCAAAACCGCTGCAGTTATCCCTGCAGATTTATCGCGGTTTGTTTTGCGATTTCCGCTGCGGGATTACTCCTATACTATTGATGCTGCATATGCAGCAATATGCAGCATCAATAGTAATGGTAAAAATAATAAAAATTGGCTATACTCACCCTCTGATGTCCGGATCTCTTCGGCGCTGCACGCGGCGCTCCGGTTCCAAAAATGCTGTGCCGAGAAGGACCTTCGTGACGTCACGGTCATGTGACCGCGGCGTCATCACGGTCATGTGACCGCGACGTCATCGCAGGTCCTGCTCGCACAGCAACCAGACCGGCCGGCCGTGTGCAGCGCTGAGAGGTGAGTATAGCATCATTTTTTATTTTAATTCTTTTTTTTTTTACACTATTTATGCTTCCCAGGGCCTGGAGGAGAGTCTCCTCTCCTCCACCCCGGGTAGCAACCGCACATTATCCGCTTACTTCCCGCATCGTGGGCACAGCCCCATGCGGAAAGTAAGCGGTTCAATGCATTCCTATGGGTGCAGAATCGCTGCGATTCTGCCCAAAGAAGTGACATGCTGCGGGTTGTAAACCGCTGCGTTTCTGCCCGGTTTTTCACGCAGCATGTGCTTTGCGGTTTCCATAGGGTTTACATGTTAATGTAAACGCTATGGAAACTGCTGCGGACCCGCAGCATCAAAATCGCCGCGGATCCGCGGTAAAAACCGCAAAGTGTGAACATGGCCTTAGATGCTTTCTTAGATTGCCTATGTTGAGGTAAGCATCATGATGCGTTGACAACAGTACGTTGTCAGTCCTTGAGTTAAGGTTCAATTGATGTTTGCACCCGATAGTTTGCTTTTCCATTAGCTATATTTAGTAATTATGGTGGTTGTTTTACTTTCTTTAATTCAGAAACAAATATATGCAGTATGTGTGCATTAATCTTACATTTCTGCAACCTGTTTCAAAATTTTTTAGTTCACCACGACTTTATTTCTTGCAGACAACAGGCCACAAACTCAACCTCAAAGCCAAGGACAACACAGAGTTCAACATGTAGAGCAAAATGGAGTGAAGGATTACAACCAGTCTCGTCAGTTTTCTAGAAATGATACTCGAGGTCCAAGGAATGAAAAGCCCCCTCGTTTTCAAAGGGATGTACACTCGTCTAGACAATTTGAAGGTAATGGGCCACCAAGAAGTCGAGGACCAGAAAAACACAGTTCAGAACCATGGTTGGAAGACAGAATTAAGTGCGAAAGAGGGTATCAAAGGAATGATCGATTAAAAGAGTTTTCACATTCTTCCTCTAGTTTCCAAAATGATGGTACATTTAAAAAAAGAGATAATACTATGCAATGTAGGACCGTAAAAGGTCCTAACCTCCTTGACACAAGAGAGCACACCAGCATTCAGAATAGTAATACAGAGGTTGTCCAGCAAAAACGTGGTAGAAGGGAAGACCAAAGACACAATTCGGAATTTTATATTGACAGGAGACCACGGACAAGTAACAGTGAAACATACACTAATTTACCAAATGAGAAATCTATTGGTGCCAATATGGACTCGTCCAACTACCATGTAAAATTAGTAAAAGATGATGCTAATGATTTACCAAATGGAGAACTGGAGCAGAAAGGACGAAGAATGGGTCCCATAAAACCAATAGGATCAAACCTGAATTCGACACAAGAGGATAGAAATAAGATGATGTTATACACCAATAACTCTACAAAGAGATCTGGTCCGATAAAACCAGAGCGAATTATGGATAATGTCTACCCCATCTTTAGCTGGAGACCAGGGGATGAGTGTTTAGCTCTTTACTGGGAAGATAATAAGGTATGATATTCAGACTTGTCTATACTTTACTTTTTATTGGTTGGGGTAATGCTGAGGCACAGTAAAACATCTTTGAGATCATCACCCAAAATTGCATTTAAAAGTGGTCTTCTACAGGGTGGGCTTCTCAAAGTTGATGGTTAGTATGCATAATATATGGTAGAAATGAAAATCTGTCTCAAAAAATCAGCTCTGGATAAATGTGGTCTTCTGAAATAGATCTTTTATATTTTCAGTGAAAAGTTTTAACATTTCTGCTTCACAAATGAAATGATTTTGGTTTAAAATGCCATCACATGTACAGATTTTTTTTAATGTGTGGACCGGGCCTTGAAAACTGTTTATTTTTGTTGTACAGTAAATTGCATAAATTATGATACTTGTAAATATCAAGAAAAACTTGATAAACACAAGACTGATTGTAAGTCTTTAAAGGGAATCTGTCAGCCGGTTTTTGCTATGGAATTTGATAGCAGCATAATGTAGAGTCAGAGCACCTGATTCCAACGATGGATGTATCACTTATTGGACTGCTTGGTGTATTTCTGACGGAATCCCTGTTTAGTCTGATGTAGATGTTGGAGAGCGAAGACTTCTGCACTCTGTATAACTTCACCTACACCTTTTACTGTCAGTTTCCTTTGTATAATGTAAATTGTCAGCAGGCTGCAAATCACTGGTGGGGGGCAGTGTTCTACAGATAAGTCTGACTTGCACATGATATCTTGTCCTACAGTAATAATCTCCTGCTGATAAAATACTGATTTGTAGTAAAACTACAGCTCACAGACTAATAAATGACACATCTCTGTACTCTAGCTCTCAGTTCCTGCATTATGCCGCTCTTAAATTAAATAGCAAAAACCTGACAGATTCCATTTAAATTTACTGTAATAAATTTTTATATTAAAAGGTTGCTTTGCCACCATTCACTTCCACATTGGTAGGTGAGTGACTCTGATGGCATCCTGACAACCGGTGCCTTCAAGACACAGGTTCTTATGAATAGGCACGTCGATCGATGGAGCTTTGTGACGGCTTATATTTTTGCAGGACTAGACTGTGTTTTTATTATCACATCTTTTCTAAAATGTTATCATTTTGATCGCTTGTTATAGCATTTTTTGCGCAATTGCAGCGACCAAAAAACGTAATTTTGATGTTCTTGATTTTTTTCTCTTTACACTAATCATTTTTAGATTTTGATAGATTGGACCTTTCTGAGCACGGTCATACCACATATGTGTTTTTTATTTTTTTTAATATCTTTACTCCGTAATGACAAGCATGGTGGTCTACAGCAGACCCCCGTTTGTCACTGAAATACTGATGGGCGCATGGAATGATGCGCCCCCGTGCTGGTACATTTAAAATGCAGCTTTAGAGTTTGACAACGGCATTTAACCAGTTAACAGTTGCAGGCAGACTTTACCTTACTCACGATTGTTAGACTATGTAAAGATTGAGAGTATTGGAAATTTAAAAATAGAAACAGATCAAAGTTCCTTTTTTTATGAACAGAAAGGTGTTAATTAATGTATGCATGTGGCAATAGTTAATGAGAATTTATTACCAGTGTTATGCTCTAATCAGAAGGCAGTATAAAGTAGAGACCGTGATCTGATTCTATTGCATGGTTGCTTACTAGTGATGAGCAAATATGCTCATTGCTCGGGGTTTCCCGAGCCCGCTCCGGTGATCTCCGAGTATTTGTTAGTGCTCGGAGATTTAGTTTTCCTCACCTCAGCTGCATGATTTACAGCTGCTGGACAGCCTGAACACATGTGGGAATTCCCTAACAAACAGGCAATCCCCACATGTATTCAGGTTGTCTAGCAGCCGTAAATCATGCAGCTGCGGCAATGAAAACTAAATCTCCAAGCACTAACAAATACTCGACCAACCGAGCAATGATAATACTTGCTCATCACTATTGCTTACTCATCTTGCCTCTACCCGAAACACTCATAAATTTACAATTTCAATTTATTCTATTTGGTTGGAAATACGTCCGCTTAGATTTATATTCAGGAGGAGGGCTACAGTCTGAGCCATCAGGAGAGGTCATCTGAAAGATTCACACTGAAAAGGATTGAGCAGCCTGAAATGTAAGAATCCATGGAGGCTGCAGAGAACAAGGTGTTAAATCTTAAAACAAAACTTGATTACAACAATCACTTTAAGCCAAAAACAAGCAATGCAGTAAAATGCTTTCTAAGGCTTCTTAACATTTTGATATATATATATATATATATATATATAATATAATATACATACACTGTGTTCCAAATTATTATGCACAAAGAGTTTAGGAGTGGTAAGGTTAGAATTTTTTTGTTTGTCATTTAAACTCATTGATGGTGATGTGTGTCAGGGCTCTTTATATCACTGAAAGCAATTGCAGATACCTGTGCAAATTAGTTTGTCAGGTGTGTCAAAATAAAGGCAAGAATACTTAAGGAGGCTGTTCCACATTATTAAGCAGCCTACATTTTTTGCCAAAATGGGAAAGAAAAAGGATGTGTCGGCTGCTGAGAAGCAACTAATTGTGGAGTATTTAGGTCAAGGCATGACTACAATCAACATTGCCAAGACACTTCATCGTGATCATCGCACAATCAAGAAGTATGTAGCTGATTCCCAGCACACACGTGTGCGTGCTGATAAGGAAAAATTGAGGACTCTTTCCAACAGGCAATTGCGTAAGGTTAAAAGAGCAGCTGCAAAAATGCCTTGTCATAGCAGCAGACAAGTTTTTGAAACTGCTGGTGCCTCCAACATCCCCAGAACAACAAGATGCAGGGTCCTTCAGAGGTGCGTAAGCCATCCTGTCGACCACCTCTATCCACTGCACACAAGCAGAAATGGCTCCAGTGGGCCAAACGATACATGAAGACTGACTTCCAAACTGTTTTGTTCACCGCTGAGTGCCATGCAACGCTCGATGGTCCAGATAGATGGAGTGGAGGATGGCTGGTTGATGGACACCCCATGAAAACTCGGCTAAGGCGCCAACAAGGAGGAGGTGGAGTAATGTTTTGGGCTGGAATCATGGGGAGAGAGATTGTCGGCCCCTTTATGATCCCTGAAGGGGTAAAGATGAACTCCATAATCTATGTGGAGTTTCTAAAACACTTCCTGCCATGGTTCAAGAGGAAGAACCGTGCTTTCCGCAGCAAGATCATTTTCATGCATGATAATGCACCATCTCATGCTGCAAAAAACACATCTGCATCTCTGGCTGCTATGGGCATAAAAGAGGACAAACTTATGGTGTGGCCACCATCTTCCACTGACCTCAACCCCATTGAGAACCTCTAGAGCATGATCAAAAGGAGTGTATATGATGGCGGGAGGCAGTTCACATCTAAACAACAGCTCTGGGAGGGTATTCTGTCCACATGCAAAACAATTGAAGCAGAAACCATCCAAAAACTGACAAATTCAATGGACGAGAGAGTTCAGAAGCTTCTTTCGAACATGGGGTCCTATGTGCAAATGTAACATCACCTAGAATAAAGTTTTCACTTGAAAACTGATTTCATTTTGTAATAAGCTGATAATGCTTATAACTTCACAATTGACCATTTTTTTGTTCAAAATAACAAAAAAAGGTTGAAAACTCTGCTGTGCATAATAATTTGGAACATGCATTTTGAGTGTTTATTTTTTTTAAAAAAGATTCTGTTTTCATAGGCAGTTTGTTCCAAAACATTGCAATTATACTAGAATAGTAGATGACTGGAAAATAACAATGACTGCAATTCAGATAGGTAATTTAGAGAAAATATGAGGAAATATTATTTGCATAATAATTTGGAACACAGTGTATATATATATATATACAGTGGGGCAAAAAAGTATTTAGTCATTCAGCAATAGTGCAAGTTCCACCACTTAAAAAGATGAGAGGCGTCTGTAATTTACATCATAGGTAGACCTCAACTATGGGAGACAAACTGAGAAAAAAAAATCCAGAAAATCACATTGTCTGTTTTTTTATCATTTTATTTGCATATTATGGTGGAAAATAAGTATTTGGTCAGAAACAAAATTTCATCTCAATACTTTGTAATATATCCTTTATTGGCAATGACAGAGGTCAAACGTTTTCTGTAAGTCTTCACAAGGTTGCCACACACTGTTGTTGGTATGTTGGCCCATTCCTCCATGCAGATCTCCTCTAGAGCAGTGATGTTTTTGGCTTTTCGCTTGGCAACACGGACTTTCAACTCCCTCCAAAGGTTTTCTATAGGGCTGAGATCTGGAGACTGGCTAGGCCACTCCAGGACCTTGAAATGCTTTTTACGAAGCCACTCCTTCGTTGCCCTGGCGGTGTGCTTTGGATCATTGTCATGTTGAAAGACCCAGCCACGTTTCAGCTTCAAAGCCCTTGCTGATAGAAGGAGGTTTGCACTCAAAATCTCACGATACATGGCCCCATTCATTCTTTCATGTACCCGGATCAGTCGTCCTGGCCCCTTTGCAGAGAAACAGCCCCAAAGCATGATGTTTCCACCACCATGCTTTACAGTAGGTATGGTGTTTGATGGATGCAACTCAGTATTCTTTTTCCTCCAAACACGACAAGTTGTGTTTCTACCAAACAGTTCCAGTTTGGTTTCATCAGACCATAGGACATTCTCCCAAAACTCCTCTGGATCATCCAAATGCTCTCTAGCAAACTTCAGACGGGCCCGGACATGTACTGGCTTAAGCAGTGGGACACGTCTGGCACTGCAGGATCTGAGTCCATGGTGGCGTAGTGTGTTACTTATGGTAGGCCTTGATACATTGGTCCCAGCTCTCTGCAGTTCATTCACTAGGTCCCCCCGCGTGGTTCTGGGATTTTTGCTCACCGTTCTTGTGATCATTCTGACCCCACGGGGTGGGATTTTGCGTGGAGCCCCAGATCAAGGGAGATTATCAGTGGTCTTGAATGTCTTCCATTTTCTAATTATTGCTCCCACTGTTGATTTCTTCACTCCAAGCTGGTTGGCTATTGCAGATTCAGTCTTCCCAGCCTGGTGCAGGGCTACAATTTTGTTTCTGGTGTCCTTTGACAGCTCTTTGGTCTTCACCATAGTGGAGTTTGGAGTCAGACTGTTTGAGGGTGTGCACAGGTATCTTTTTATACTGATAACAAGTTTAAACAGGTGCCATTACTACAGGTAATGAGTGGAGGAAAGAGGAGACTCTTAAAGAAGAAGTTACAGGTCTGTGAGAGCCAGAAATCTTGATTGTTTGTTTCTGACCAAATACTTATTTTCCACCATAATATGCAAATAAAATGATAAAAAAACAGACAATGTGATTTTCTGGATTTTTTTTTCTCAGTTTGTCTCCCATAGTTGAGGTCTACCTATGATGTAAATTACAGACGCCTCTCATCTTTTTAAGTGGTGGAACTTGCACTATTGCTGAATGACTAAATACTTTTTTGCCCCACTGTATATATATACAGTACAGACCAAAAGTTTGGACACACCTTCTCATTTAAAGATTTTTCTGTATTTTCATGACTATGGAAATTGTAAATTCACACTGAAGGCATCAAAACTATGAATTAACACATGTGGAATCATATACTTAACAAAAAAGTGTGAAACAACTGAAATTATGTCTTATATTCTAGGTTCTTCAAAGTAGCCACCTTTTGCTTTGATGATTGCTTTGCACACTCTTGGCATTCTCTTGATGAGCTTTAAGAGGTAGTCACCGGGAATGGTCTTCCAACAATCTTGAAGGAGTTCCCAGAGATGCTTAGCACTTGTTGGCCCTTTTGCCTTCACTCTGTGGTCCGGCTCACCCCAAACCATCTTGATTGGGTTCAGGTCTGGTGACTGTGGAGGCCAGGTCATCTGGCATAGCACCCCATCACTCTCCTTGGTCAAACAGCCCTTGCACAGCCTGGAGTTGTGTTTGTGGTCATTGTCCTGTTGAAAAATAAATGACGATCAAACTAAACGCAAACTGGATAGAATAGCATGCCGCTGCAAGATGCTGTGGTAGCCATGCTGGTTCAGTATGCCTTCAATTTTGAATAAATGCCCAACAGTGTCACCAGCAAAGCACCCCCACAGCATCACACCTCCTCCTCCATGCTTCACGGTGGGAACCAGGCATGTAGAGTCCATCCGTTCACCTTTTCTGCGTCACACAAAGACACGGTGGTTGGAAACAAAGATCTCAAATTTGGACTCATCAGACCAAAGCACAGATTTCCACTGGTCTAATGTCCATTACTTGTGTTCTTTAGCCCAAGCAAGTCTCTTCTGCTTGTTGCCTGTCCTTAGCAGTGGTTTCCTAGCAGCTATTTTACCATGAAGGCCTGCTGCATAAAGTCTCCTTTTAACAGTTGTTGTAGAGATGTGTCTGCTGTTAGAACTCTGTGTGGCATTGACCTGGTCTCTAATCTTAGCTGCTGTTAACCTGCGATTTCTGAGGCTGGTGACTCGGATAAACTTATCCTCAGAAGCAGAGGTGACTCTTGGTCTTCCTTTCCTGGGACGGTCCTCAAGTGACACAGTTTCTTTGTAGTGCTTGATGATTTTTGCCACTGAACTTGGGGACACTTTTAAAGTTTTCCCAATTTTTCGGACTGACTGACCTTCATTTCTTAAAGTAATGATGGCCACTCATTTTTCTTTACTTAGCTGCTTTTTTCTTGCCACAATACAAATTCTAACAGTCTATTCAGTAGGACTATCCGCTGTGTATCCACCAGACTTCTGCACAACACAACTGATGGTCCCAAGCCCATTTATAAAGCAAGAAATCCCACTTATTAAACCTGACAGGGCACACCTATTAATTGAAAACCATTCCCGGTGACTACCTCTTGAAGCTCATCAAGAGAATGCCAAGAGTGTGCAAAGCAGTCATCAAAGCAAAAGGTGGCTACTTTGAAGAACCTAGAATATAAGACATAATTTCATTTGTTTTACACTTTTTTGTTAAGTATATAATTCCACATGTGTTAATTCACAGTTATGATGCCTTCAGTGTGAATGTACAATTTTCATAGTCATGAAAATACAGAAAAATCTTTAAATGAGAAGGCGTGTCCAAACTTTTGGTCTGTACCGTGTATATGTGTGTATATATATATATATATATATATATATATATATATATATATATATATATATATATATATATATATATATATATATACACACGTATAAACATATAATGTGTGTGTGTAATGTATCAATTTGTCAAGTCTTGAAATGGGCTGTTTGTGTGACCACAAATAATATGGCAGTTAGATGTGATCAGCCCTGCCAGTTGAGATTACTAGATGTCATTGGAGATAATTGAAAGTTGTTTCTTGGCTAACGGTGCAACAAGACTTTTATATTTTATACTATGGGACCACTTAAAATCAAGACCACCAATAGCGGAGAGAGGTACATCTATTACTTATGCTTGCCATGGCCACCTTTGAAAAAGATTTCCAAAGCAGAAAGCTCTAGTACATAAACACAGAAATTACTTTTGTGTTACAATTTACAAACTTTTCATTGGCCTGTTTGCTTATAAGAGCTTTACAGTATTCATATTTTTTAAAAATCATAAGTCAACAATGTAGCCTAATTACGGTATCTAGTCAGATGAAAAGTAATTTGAAGTGCAGTTCATTTTGTTACAGAATTCTAATATTGCTTTCTACTATGTGGGACGTTTTGACAGATTTTAAAAATAAAATGTCGAATAAATGAGAAATAAAGGCACTTATAGGGCACATTTTTCATTAGTAACTTCACCTACATAATAAATAAGTGCATATCTATTTACAGTATTACAGAGCTGAGATTGAAGCCCTGCACTCTTCTGGAACCACGGCTGTTGTAAAATTTTGCGATTATGGGAACTATGAAGAAGTACTATTAGAAAACATTAAACCGATTCAGGCAGAAGCATGGGTGAGTGATGTTTCTAGTTCTGTATGTCATTTAAAATGGATTGAGGTCCATTGTGATTTACGTAACTGTCATGTGTCGAAAGGATTATAGAAACGAGAACACCACATTGTCACTTTACACATGCATTCCAAAGAGTAACAACAGAGGAAAAGCACAACTCAGAGCTCTTACAAGAGAGTTCCCCAGACTTATTGAACAGACAATGTACCCATTTAATAAATTAGACCTCTTGGGAGGTTGTGTGCAACAGGTCCTCTCTCGGTAAGATCAAACCCATCCTCCAAGCCGCATATAAGGACATACAGGCCTTTGAAATCTGATGTGGCATTCCTGAGTAATTAACATTTTAATTCACATGCAAATCAGGTATTAATTACTCTAGGTGTGATAGAGCACTTAAAAGGATCCTGTTATGTTCCCAGACACTAACAACCTGCAAATATAGGGTTAATCTGCAGGCTAATAGCATTCTAAAGCTGTGCCTCTGCTGCACTGAATGCCCAGCTACCAGGAGAAAATGAACTTTTTCTCCAAGTAGGTGTACTAATGCGACTTTTGTCACCACGCAGTGTGACTGTAAGCACGCCCCTGTACGTGGACTGACAGCCATGTTTGCAGCCTATTAATGCAGCAGAAGGCCTGTGTGCCAGAGCATGCTTACAACCGCTGCACACTGTGTACTGAGTAGTAGCTGAAGCTGCATCGGCCATGCCTCTATGACTTCTATCTGGCGGCTCACAGGAGGAATTAAGTTGATTGCCTCCTTGTAGCCTTTGCTTTCAGCGCAGCAGCCGCACAACTTTAGAACATTGTTAACCCCTTCACGACCATGGGATTTTCCATTTATACGCTTTAATTTTTTGCTTTTTTATTTTTCCGTCAATATGGCCTTGTGAGGGCTTGTTTTTTGCAGGTCGAGCTGTACTTTTGAACGAAACCATTGATTTTACCATATAGTATTGTGGAAAACAGGAAAAAATCCAAGTGCGGTGAAATTGCAAAAAAAAAGTGCAATTCCACAATGTTTTTTTTTCTTTTTTAAACATGTTCACTAAATGCTAAAACTGAAAAGCCATTATGATTCTCCAGGCCAGTACGAGTTTGCAGATACCAAACATGTATAGGTTCTTTTTAATTTAGTAGTAAAGAAAAAGAAAAATGGTGTCATTTTCCAAGATAAGTATCATCTCCATTTTTCGGGATCTGGGGCTGGTGAGGGCTTATTTTTTGCACACCAAGCTGACATTTTTATTGTTACCATGTTGGGGTAGATTCACAGTTTTGATTGCCTGTTATTGCATTTTATTGCAATGTTGCAGAGGCCAAAAAAAAAATAATTCTAGCACACTTTTTTTCTAATTTATTTTTCTAATCTTTATTTTTATATAGCGCTAACATATTCCACAGCGCTTTACAGTTTTACACACATTATCATCGCTGTCCCCAATGGGGCTCAAAATCTAAATTCCCTATCAGTATGTCTTTGGAATGTGGGAGGAAACCGGAGACCTGGAGGAAAATCACACAAACACGGGGAGAACATACAAACTCCCTGCAGATGTTGTCCTTGGTGGGGTTTAAACCCTGGACTCCAGCGCTGCAAGGCTGCTGTGCTATCCACTGAGCCACCGTGCTGCCCACATTTATATCGTTTACCTACCGGATTCGTGCTTTTTATAAATAATAATAATCTTTATTTTTTTTTATATAGCGCTAACCTATTCCGCAGCGCTTTACAGTTTACACACATTATCATCACTGTCCCCAATGGGGCTCACTATCTAAATTCCCTATCAATATGTCTTTTGATCGGGCGATTCTGAATGCAGCAATACCAAAAATGTGTATTTCTACCTTTTTTTATTGTTTATCTTGAATGAGGCAAAAAGGGGGTGATTTGAACTTTTATATATTTTTTTTTATATTTAAAACTTTTTTTTTTTTACTTTTTACTTGCCTCAATACTTGAAGCTGCAATCTTTGTAAATCTGCTATGAACACCAGCCACGGGATGATTCTCATAGCAATCTGCAATGACAAGTACGGGGGTTTCCTGCTGACCGCCGATTGTCATGGCAACCTGTCGGCGCCATGCGATCATGTGACAAGCGCCAATGGGCATGGTTTGTCACTCGCTTCGGCGCGCTCCCGTTAAGTGCCGATGTCAGACATTGACAGCAGCATTTAACTTATTAAAAGCCGCGGGTGGATCGCGATTCCACCCACGACTGTTAGTGGCACATGACAGCTGATCAGATCAGCTGTTGCGAGCATAGCTTAGACAGCTGATGTGATCAGAAGAAGCAGACTTAGCGCTAAACCCTGCATAAAATCAAGGGAAGCGACCTATAAATGGGTTAACCTGCAGATTGACCCAATATCTGCAGGTCGTTTAGGTACATGACAGGTTCTCTTTAAGGAGCCTGATTGATAGATCATTGTCTGATTTTCATGCCTAGTTCTTGCCCTCACACAGATAGTGAACGATCAATCAAGTTAAAGAATCTGGTGTTCGGCAGGGTAACAATCTCAGGAGGCAGAGAATCATTACCTGCTTTGTCATGCTTAGATTACTCTTTGACTCATTTGCATATGCATTAAAATGCTAATTCTTCAGGAATGCAGCAACAGATATAAGATATAAGGTGTAGATACATTTACATTTCAAAGACCTGCGTGCCCAAATATGTGGTTTGAGTGTTTGACTTCACTGATTTCCTTTAATAATAATAATAATAATAATAATAATAATCTTTATTTTTATATAGCGCTAACATATTCCGCAGCGCTTTACAGTTTGCACACATTATCATCGCTGTCCCCGTTGGGGCTCACAATCTAAATTCCCTATCATTATGTCTTTGGAATGTGGGAGGAAACCGGAGTACCCGGAGGAAACCCACGCAAACACGGAGAGAACATACAAACTCTTTGCAGATGTTGTCCTTGGTGGGGTTTGAACCCAGGACTCCAGCGCTGCAAGGCTGCTGTGCTATGCACTGCGATAACACAACTGGTACATATGACAATTATAGTGGTCGATATGATTTTCAAAAACTCACAGATGTTGCCTATCATATTTCAGGAAAAGAAAGTTACATTTCACAATGATCTGTGGACCAGAAAAATGTTGGCACCAATGAGTTCTGCTCTGTTAGGCTATGTGCTCACCATGAGGATTTTTCCGCTCAGAAACGCTGCAGAACCGCACTGTGATGTATAGCACAATGTAAATCAATGGGATAAAAAAAAATTGCTGGGCAGATGGTGTGGAAAAATCAGTGCAGAATTGCTGCGGATTTCAAAGAAGTGCATGTCACTTCTTTTGTGCGGATCTGCAGCATTTCTGCACCCCTCCATGTTAAAAATCTGCATCAATTCCGCAAAAAAAACGCACAAAATCCACATAAAAACCGCGGCAAATCCGCAGCTGCGGATTCTGCCAGGAGATGCGGATTTTGTTAGAAAATACTGCACCTCTTTTCCTACATGTGCACATAGCCTTATAGAGGACCTTTGACTTGATTTTTAAATTTAAGTTGAGTAATTGGGGCTGCTCCATTGATTCTTGAATGTTTTTTGATGTGTGCCCCTGTGTTGCACAGTTATGGCTCCTAAGGATGCAATTTTTCCCTTTGGAAAATTGGGAGTATACTGTACATTATGTCATAGAGGAGAAAAATCAAATGCTGACAGTAGTTTTGTGGTACATGCCCAGTTAGTTGCAGGGAAAATTTTGCATCATTATTGCAGGGAGGTATAACTATGAAACAAAGTTTGAACCTGACAGCTGATACATTTATGATACATCATACACTTACTGTAGGTTTTCAGCCATGTATGTTTGACCTTGAAATGCTGTGATATTTCAGGAAAAAAACAAGGGGATCATTTAGTAAACTAGTCAGATAGGCGGGTCCCTGACTACTTCTTCCCACCACTAGTCTCCTGCGCAGGTCGGTCCCCAGCGGCTTTCCTCTGCGTGTCCTCTTAAAGTGTGTGTGGGAAGAAGCAGTCAGGGGGTACCTGCCTGTCTAACTCCTTTAACATCTTCCCACCATGGCAAATTATCCTTTTTCTCCTTCTTCCAAGGGTCAGTACTTTTCATTTTTTTTCTTGATAGAAACAATGACGGATTGGTTTTGCGGGGCGAGATTAAGTTCGGAGGGATGCCATTTATTTTACTATACATTGTAATGGAAAATGCAAAAAATTCCCAGTGCACACACGCATACTCCACAGAACACAATTTCAACATCATTTTTTGAGCTTTGTTTATGCTGCATATTTTTCTTTTTATATTTTAGTAGCAAATAATTTTGTTTTTGAATGCATTCATAAAAAGGCAGTGATGACAATGTGTTTTTGTATTATATTTATTTTAATAATGGAAAAGGAGGGTGATTAAAATGTTTTATTGGGCTTTTTTTTATTTTAATATTTTTAAAAGCATTTTTAGTCCCGTTAGGAGACTTGAACTTGCTGTCATCTGATGTCATATTTTGTATACTACATGTGGAGAAACAGGGTTAGTGGGTGCTCTCGTCCGCTGGCCTGGCTGTCTTTTGCAAAACTGCTTTGAACCAGGGTTCATACCACTGAACGCCCGCTCTATCTCCCGGTGGGCAATATACTACACAGACAGCACAGGGTTAAGGTAAAGCAATGCGGCAATACTTTATTGAACCACAACACACAATAGCAAACAGAACAGTCCCAGCAATAACCCCAACATAGTGCACATTACAGGATCTCACTCTTCCGTTGTCTCGCCTGGATAATGGTATCTCACTCTTCTGTTGTCTCGCCTGGATAATGGTAGATGTCATATTAGAGCTCCCAGGGTTGCTATTCCACCTGTGATATACACACAGAGAAGAGATGACAGCGCAGGGAGATGACAGAGAACAAGCCATAGAGTCCATACAAGGTCAAAAGCCAGTTGACACGCGAGCCACCACCTGACTTATCCGACCATCTCCATGGAACCAGGCATCCAGCGGGTCCCAAACCTGGAATTCTCCAAAAATATCCATGGTTCAGAGATGGTCACTGGATCAGATCTGTGTCCTTTCAACCGGAGCCAAAAACCCCTAGGTTGTTTCCTATAGAATCATAGATCTGTGTCTCTCGTGATGGTGCCATGATGAATTGGCTGCAGTCCTGTCTCTTGTCCGTTGGGTGGTTTGCAGAATGTCCGGCTAGTAGCTCTGTGTTACTTCAGATCTGATGATGTGATCTCTGAGTATTTTTATACCCAAGGCATGTCAGCTATTTTTATAATTACCCAGTGTCCTTCAGTCCAACATCAAGATATGGTAAACAATACTGATGAGATCAAGTAGCACTACTTGACCATTCAATCTATTTGCACAGTCTTTCCCTCTGCTTTAGACGTCAACAAGCTGGTTCCAGAATTCAATGCACAATTAGCATATCAGCACACATCAATAAACAAAGATAAACACACACTATGTACAAGTCACTATTACAGACTTACACAGTATGTTAAATAGTATATCAGTTTGCAAGTCTGTCTTCTTGGCCCACCAGACATAAACACTTAAATCCACAAGCTAATATAGAGATAAAAAGTCAGTTCTTATTGGTTTGCAAAAACATAGTTGTCTGGGTAATTAAGATGTACTCTGGTTTCTTCACACTACAGTAAACATTTTCTGCAGTATATAGGTGAATTGGGCTTCTCAGACCTGGAACCCATAGGGGCTTAGCTGCCATGGCCAGCTAATCGGCACCCTGAGATTGTGTTGAAACGTTGCACTCCCAGGAAGGCATACTTTAAATGCTGTTGTCACAGGCAGATTCATGTTTATCACAGCCTGCATCTGCCATGTAGTGCAGGCTCGGCTCCAGAGCCAGTTCCATACATCAACACCTTGGCAGTACTGATTAAAGGGGTTGTCTGGTATCTTACTTTGATGGTGTATACTTAGGATTGTCATTTATATAAGGCCGATGGGGGTGCAGCATTCAGCACCCCCACCAATTAGCTGTTCTCTGTGTCATACGGATGTACTCAGTTGCATAGTAGAGCTGCACAGCACCGTCAGCTGTATAGTGGCCATGGCCAGGTATTGCACATCAACACCTGTTCATTTGAATAGAGGTGTCTGCAATACACTCTGCGGCCACAATAAGTTTGATGGAGCTGTGTAGTAGTTCTGCTCTGCAACTGAGCACATCTGGCCAGCACTAAGAATAATTGATAGTCGGGGATGTTGTGTGTCGCACACTGACCCATTTGACATTGATGACCTATCCAAAAGTTAGGCCAGCAATATAAAGTATCTGACAATCCATTCAATTACCTTTTGTGCCATGGATGTTGTATCTTTTACTTAGAGAACCTTTTTTTAATTGGAAATTGAATAAAAAATTGCATAACTGTACTAAGTTTTATTAAAGAGAACCTGTCAGCAGAATTGTGCACAGTAACCTACAGACAGTGTCAGGTCGGCGCCGTTATACTGATTAACATGATACCTGGGGTGATAAAATCCGTCTTGTGGTTGTTGTTTAATCTTTATTTTTAGTTTTGAGTTACTGATATGCTCGTGCTCCGGAGCGGCCTGTGGGGGGTCTTCATGTGGTGCTCTGCTTACATATTCATCTGTATGGCTTATGTCAGGTCACTGATCCATCACTGACCTGCCCCCTAGTTTACATAATGAATATTATATATACATATTGGGGAAAAAAAAACTTCTGCAGGCAGGCACCATTTGTACTGTGTATATAATTAATATGTTTGAGGTTATCCTTTTATCATTTGAAAATGGCACCTGTCATCTTGCTAGAGAAAAAAATGTCCTCCTCCAAGATGGCGGTGTCTGCGCAGTAGCGGATAATGTATTGCTGCTAATGAGTAGGCGCCGGTGGCGCCATCTTGCTAGAGAAGGAAAAAAAAATTCCTCCTCCAAGATGGCACTTTCGGCTCCTGCACAATATCTGCTATCGGTAATCGCTGATAGCTGCTACTGTGCAGGCATGATGAGATGTATTTTCAAATGGATCTTTATTTTTTTTTTAATATCAGGATAACCTCAAACATATTAATTTTACACACAGTACAAATGTGATTATGCTGCAGGGCAGGTGCCACGACTGGCACCTGCCTGCAGAAGGGTTTTTTTTTTTTTTTTCAATATGTATATATATTTGTTATGTAAACTTAAGGGGAAGGATACTGAGGGATCAGTAACCTGCCAGCTGTCTGCATTATGAATACCTAAGCAGAGTATTACATGAAGTCCCCCACAGCCACCCCGGAGCACGAGCATATCATTAACTCAAAACTGAAAATAAAGATTAAGCAACAACCACAAGACAGATTTCATCAACCAAGCTATAATTTTAATCAGTATAATGGAGCCGACCTGACACTGTAGATTACTCAGCACAATCCTTCTGACGGGTTTCCTTTAATAAAGCTTAGTACAGTTATGCAATTATTTATTCAATTTCTAATAAGGGTAAAACCAGGTGGTGCGGCTGAATGTACACATATAAGCCACATCCACATGCTGAAACAAATGAACATATGATTTACTAGCAAAATCGTGACCTTTCACCACAGTATGAGTTGGGCGCATGCCAGTGAGTGCACCATGTGATTTCACCTTAAAATGTATGTTCTGTTGGAGAAGCCTCCTTTTCCCCTTTTCCTAATATGGCTTACTGTAATGTATTTTCTGTGAAGTGGTTTAGGAGAACAGGAGGGGAGTGCCCGATACTTCTGTGGTTTCATTTTCATTCCCCTCATTGCTCCAAGAAATAGATCTAAATTGTAAATGTTCAGAATCAATTAACCACATGGATTGTACTCTGTAAAGAAGGTGAAAAGTATGAAAGTTTATTTGGTTTTGAAAGTCTGAGACATTTGTGGATATGGGAAGGTGCACACTTTTTCATTTTTTTTTTTCTTGCTCTGCACTCTCCTAAAATAAATGTTTTCCAATTTTTTTAATTCTAGAACACTGAGAATAAGTAGTGAAGCATTATTACTGTGAACGAATCCTGTTGTGTGAACAGTAATTTGCTTTATTTTTCATTTACTTAACCAAACATTAGCCGCTCTGATCAATATTAATTTGTGTTAAGGTGTAATCTTTGGAATGTAAACAGAAAAATCGATGTGCTCGAATATATGTAATACACATCCACTCGCTTGCTATTATTCACCTAGTAGACATTTCTCATTAAACTAGGCACGTCTTGTGATTTCCTTTTATCCCACTGTCAGTAATGCAGGATTGTTACCTCAAATCAATTCTATTCCAACCCCCTTCCCAATCTTACTGACCCAATTGTCATAAATTATAATATTATTAAAGGGGTTACTCTGGGAATAGAAACAAAATAGAGGAAATGTCATTCTAAATAAATTCTAAATCCTTTTAATAAGCAAATCATGCTCGTTTTGTCCAGAGAAGTAATCGCTGTAGTACATTAAACTGGCAGCCATCTTGTCAGAAGCCGTTTCTAGAATGTTAATAGTACAGGATACTGTAAGCATGTGCAGGATGAAACTGCAGCGCTGTAACCTGTAACTTATAGCACTTAATATCGCATTATATCCAGGTCACAGTAGCTGCTCAGCATTCAGTAATACAGGGTGGAAAACCGTGTCACAGGCCTCTTCTTACCTCAGCACTCCTGGTATCTCCAGTATTACATCAGGTAGACATGGTGGGCAGCAGTGCGAATAGCCTCTTCTTACCTCAGCACTCCTGGTATCTCCAGTATTACATCAGGTAGACATGGTGGGCAGCAGTGCGAATAGCCTCTTCTTACTTCAGCACTCCTGGTATCTCCAGTATTACATCAGGTAGACATGGTGGGCAGCAGTGCGAATAGCCTCTTCTTACTTCAGCACTCCTGGTATCTCCAGTATTACATTAGGTAGACATGGTGGGCAGCAGTGCGAATAGCCTCTTCTTACCTCAGCACTCCTGGTATCTCCAGTATTACATCAGGTAGACATGGTGGGCAGCAGTGCGAATAGCCTCTTCTTACTTCAGCACTCCTGGTATCTCCAGTATTACATCAGGTAGACATGGTGGGCAGCAGTGCGAATAGCCTCTTCTTACTTCAGCACTCCTGGTATCTCCAGTATTACATTAGGTAGACATGGTGGGCAGCAGTGCGAATAGCCTCTTCTTACCTCAGCACTCCTGGTATCTCCAGTATTACATCAGGTAGACATGGTGGGCAGCAGTGCGAATAGCCTCTTCTTATTCAGCACTCCTGGTATCTCCAGTATTACATCAGATAGACACAGTGGACAGCAGTGTGAGTAGCCTCTTCTTAACTCAGCACTCCTGGTATCTCCAGTATTACAGTTGTGCTCAAAGGTTTACATACCCCTGCCTGCAGAATTTTTGCTTCCTTGGCCTTTTTTTTCAGAGAATTTGAATGATAAAAAAAACGTTTTCTCCACTCATGGTTACTGGTTGAGTGAAGCCATTTATTGTCTAACTACGGTGTTTTCTTTTTTTACAATCATAATGACAACCCAAAACATCCAAATGACCCTGATCAAAAGTTCACATACCCTGGTGATTTTGGCCTGATAACTTGCACAGAAGTTGACACAAATGGGTTTAAAAGTAGCATCCTCAACTGTTTGCTTGTAATCAGTGTGTGGGCTTAAAAGCTGAGTGAGTTTCAGGTATCCAGACAGACTCTTGCATCTTTCATCCAGCCACTGATATTTCTTGATTGTGAGTCATGGGGAAAGCAAAAGCAAAAGAATTGTCAATGGATCTATGGGAAAAGGTAGTTGAACTGTAAAAAAAATAGGAAAATAGGAATAGGAATACAAAATTAGGAAAGGTGTGATGTCGGGAAGACATGAACAAGAGTGGACCCTCTGGGTCACAGCACTGAGGATCTAACGGGCGAGCGAGCCTGGGAACAACCCCTATACAGGGACTGTGAGGAGCAGGCCCGAGGGAGTCAGATGCTGCAACAGCTGGAACCAAGAGGGACGGCTCAAGAGAGAAAAAGCACAGGACAAAGAAACAGTGATGCTTGAGTCAGAGAGGAAAAGGAATACAGGCACAGCCAAATAACCAGGACGGAACAGGGAAAGGGCCAGAAGCACGTATGGAATGCACACGATAATCAGGCGCCGCCATAATGGCGGAACTGCCTGATATATCCTGTGCGGAAGGCTGATTGGGAGGCAAGGACTGCTGGGAAGGAACTGAAGAGGTTAACTGCAGGGAAGAGCACGTGCCCGCGACCTAAGGGGTTTGCAAGGAGCTGACACAGGTCGGGAGAAAGGATGGGAACGTGCATCATGCTGGGGCCCCCTAGTGGCTGAAAGGGAGGACGGAGGAAGCGCGCGGCGCTGGAAGGAAGGAGACGGAGCAGAACCCCTGGGAACAGCAGCGGCAGAGATGGCGGCGAGGCCTCCAGTGCGGCGAGGAGGAAGCGGGAGAGTGGACCCCGGAGCAGAAGGAGTAACGACAGCGCGACGTTTGGAGAGGTAAGTAGCGGCAGAAGCGGAGGGAGCAGCGGCAGAAGCAGGAGGAGCAGCGGCCATGACAAAAGGGATACAGAAAGATATCCAAATGGAAAATCAGGGGCCCTGTAAAAGCAAAACCATGGTCAGGTCACTTAAAAAAAAAAAAGTGGGCTGCATGGTCAAGTCGCCAGAAAAAATCCATTACTGCGCAAATGCCACACAGTATCTCACCTACAATATGCAAAACAGCACAGAGGCAAGCCTCAAAACTTCGAACAAGGTAATTTGGAGTGATGAGACCAAAATTTAACAAAGGCACCGGAAACGTGGTCAAAGTTGAAGGAAAGATGAATGCAGTACGTTATCAGCAAATACTGGAGGCAAATTTGCACTCATTAGCCCGGAAGCTGCGCATGGGACGTTCCAACATGACAACGATCCAAACCACAAGGCAAAGTCATTGGCTACAGCAGAACAAATTGAAGGTTCTGGAGTGGCCATCTCAGTCTCCTGACCTCAATGTCATTGAGCCAGTCTTGGGAGGTATCAAGTGCGCAATTCATGCTTGACAGCCCAGGAATTTACAGGAACTGGAGGCTTTTTGCCAAGAACAGTGGGCAACTTTACCATCTGAGAAAATAAAGAACCTCATCCACAACTACCACAAAAGACTTCAAGCTGTCTTTGATGTTAGAAGGGGCAATACACGGTATTCAGAAATGGAGTATGTGAACTTTTGATCAGGGTCATTTGGATGTTTTGGGTTTTCATTATGATATAAAAAGAGAAAACACAGTAGTTTGACAATAAATGGCTTCACCCAACCACTATCAGTGAGAGGAGAAAAAGTTTTGGTGTTATCATTCATAGTCTCTGAAAAAAGGCCAAGAAAGCAAAAATTCTGCTGAGGTATGTCAACTTTTGAGCACAACTGTACATCAGATAGACATAGTGGACAGCAGTGTGCATAGCCTCTTCTTACTGCAGCATTCCTGGTATCACCAATATTACAACCCCTGGCAAAAGTTATGGAATCACCGGCCTTGGAGGATGTTCATTCAGTTGTTTAATTTTGTAGGAAAAAAAGCAGATCACAGACATGGCACAAAACTAAAGTCATTTCAAATGGCAATTTTCTGGCTTTAAGAAACACTGAAATAAATCAAGAACAAAAAATGGGGTAGTCAGTAATGGTTACTTTTTTTAACCAAGCATAGGGGAAAAATTATGGAATCACTTAATTCTGAGGAAAAAATTATGGAATCGCCCTGTAAATTTTCATACCTAAAAATAACACCTGCATCAATTTAGATCTGCTCGTTAGTCTGCATCTAAAAACAAGTGATCACACCTTGGAGAGCTGTTGCACCAAGTGGACTGACATGAATCATGGCTCCAACACTAGCGATGTCAATTGAAACAAATGAGAGGATTATCAAACTCTTAAAAGAGGGTAAATCATCATGCAATGTTGCAAAAGATGTTGGTTGTTCACAGTCAGCTGTGTCTAAAATCTGGACCAAATACAAACAATATGGGAAGGTTGTTAAACGCAAACATACTGGTAGACCAAGGAAGACATCAAAGCGTCAAGACCGGAAACTTAAAGCAATATGTCTCCAAAACAGGAAATGCACAACAAAACAATTGAGGAACGAATGGGTGGAAACTGGAGTCAATGTCTGTGACCAAACTGTAAGAAACCACCTAAAGGAAATGGGATTTACATACAGAAAAGCTAAACGAAAGCCATCATTAACATCTAAACAGAAAAAAACTAGGTTACAATGGGCTAAGGAAAAGCAATTGTGGATTGTGGATGACAGTCATATTCAGTGATGAATCGTGAATCTGCATTAGGCAAGGTGATGATGCTGGAACTTTTGTTTGGTGCCTTTCCAATGAGATTTATAAAGATGACTGCCTGAAGAGAACATGCAAATTTCCACAATCATTGATGATATGGGGCTGCATGTCAGGTAAAGGTACTGGAGAGATGGCTGCCATTACATCTTCAATAAATGCACAAGTTTATGCTGATATTTTGGACAGTTTTCTTATCCCATCAATTGAAAGGATGTTTGGGAATGATTAAATAATTTTTCAAGAAGATAATGCATCCGGCCATAGAGCAAATACTGTGAAAACATTTCCTTGAAAAAAGACCCATAAGGTCAATGCCATGGCCTGCAAATAGTTCGGATCTCAATCCAATTGAAAATGTTTGGTGGAAGTTGAAGAAAATGGTCCATGACAAGGCTCCAACCTGCAAAGCTGATCTGGCAACAGCAATCAGGGAAAGTTGGAGCCAGATTGATGAAGAGTACTGTTTGACACTCATTAAGTCCATGCCTCAGAGACTGCAGGCTGTTATAAAAGCCAGAGGTGGTGCAACAAAATACTATTGATGTTTTGGAGTGTTTTTGTTTTTGTTTTTTTTCATGATTACATAATTTTTTCCTCAGAATTGAGTGATTCCATAATTTTTTCTCTATGCTTGGTTAAAAAAAAGTAACCATTACTGACTACCACATTGTTTGTTCTTGATTTGTTTTAGTGTTTCTTAAAGCCAGAAAGTTGCCATTTGAAATGACTTTTGTTTTGTGCCATGTCTGTGATCTGCTTTTTTTCTACAAAATTAAACAATTGAACGAACATCCTCCAAGGCCGGTGATTCCATAATTTTTGCCAGGGGTTGTACATCAGATAGACATGGTGGGCAGCAGTGTAAATAGCCTCTTCTTACTTCAGCACTCTGGGTATCACCAGTATTACATCAGATAGATAGGGTGGACAGCAGTGTCACAGGCCTCTTCTTACCTCAGCACTTCTGGTATCTCCAGTATTACATCAGATAGACACGGTGGACAGCAATGTGATTAGCCTCTTATCTCAGCACTCCTACTAACTCCAGTATTACATCAGATAGACACGGTGGACAGCAGTGTGATTAGCCTCTTATCTCAGCACTCCTACTAACTCCAGTATTACATCAGATAGACAGGGTGGGCAGCAGTGTGATTAGCCTCTTATCTCAGCACTCCTACTAACTCCAGTATTACATCAGATAGACAGGGTGGGCAGCAGTGTGATTAGCCTCTTATCTCAGCACTCCTACTAACTCCAGTATTACATCAGATAGACACTGTGGACAGCAGTGTGATTAGCCTCTTATCTCAGCACTCCTACTAACTCCAGTATTACATCAGATAGACAGGGTGGGCAGCAGTGTGATTAGCCTCTTATCTCAGCACTCCTACTAACTCCAGTATTACATCAGATAGACAGGGTGGGCAGCAGTGTGATTAGCCTCTTATCTCAGCACTCCTACTAACTCCAGTATTACATCAGATAGACACTGTGGACAGCAGTGTGATTAGCCTCTTATCTCAGCACTCCTACTTAGGGTACCGTCACACATTGAAATTTCCATCGCTACGACGTTACGATTCGTGACGTTCTAGCGATATCGTTACGATATCGCAGTGTCTGACACGCAGCAGCGATCAGGGATCCTGCTGAGAATCGTACGTCGTAGCAGATCGTATGGAACTTTCTTTCGTCGCTTGATCACCCGCTGACATCGCTGGATCGTTGTGTGTGACAGCGATCCAGCGATGTCTTCGCTTGTAACCAGGGTAAACATCGGGTAACTAAGCGCAGGGCCGCGCTTAGTAACCCGATGTTTACCCTGGTTACAAGCGTAAACGTAAAAAAACAAACCGTACATGCTCACCCGTCGGTGTCCTTCAGGTCCCTTGCCGTCTGCTTCCTGCTCTGAGTGCCGGCCGGAAAGTGAGAGCAGATCACAGCGGTGCTGCGATCTGCTCTCACTGTACGGCTGCACTCAGAGCAGGAAGCAGACTGCAAGGAACCTGAAGGACACCGACGGGTGAGTATGTACTGTTTGTTTTTTTACGTTTACGCTGGTAACCAGGGTAAACATCGGGTTACTAAGCGCGGCCCTGCGCTTAGTTACCCGATGTTTACCCTGGTTACCCGGGGACTTCGGCATCGCTCCAGCGCCGTGATTGCAACGTGTGACCGCAGTCTACGACGCTGGAGCGATATTCATACGATCGCTGCGACGTCACGGATCGTGCCGTCGCAGCGATGAAAATTTCAATGTGTGACGGTACCCTAACTCCAGTATTACATCAGATAGACAGGGTGGGCAGCAGTGTGATTAGCCTCTTATCTCAGCACTCCTACTAACTCCAGTATTACATCAGATAGACAGGGTGGGCAGCAGTGTGATTAGCCTCTTATCTCAGCACTCCTACTAACTCCAGTATTACATCAGATAGACAGGGTGGGCAGCAGTGTGATTAGCCTCTTATCTCAGCACTCCTACTAACTCCAGTATTACATCAGATAGACAGGGTGGGCAGCAGTGTGATTAGCCTCTTATCTCAGCACTCCTACTAACTCCAGTATTACATCAGATAGACAGGGTGGACAGCAGTGTGATTAGCCTCTTATCTCAGCACTCCTACTAACTCCAGTATTACATCAGATAGACAGGGTGGGCAGCAGTGTGATTAGCCTCTTATCTCAGCACTCCTACTAACTCCAGTATTACATCAGATAGACACGGTGGACAGCAGTGTGATTAGCCTCTTATCTCAGCACTCCTACTAACTCCAGTATTACATCAGATAGACAGGGTGGGCAGCAGTGTGATTAGCCTCTTATCTCAGTACTCCTACTAACTCCAGTATTACATCAGATAGACACGGTGGACAGCAGTGTGATTAGCCTCTTATCTCAGCACTCCTACTAACTCCAGTATTACATCAGATAGACACGGTGGACAGCAGTGTGATTAGCCTCTTATCTCAGCACTCCTACTAACTCCAGTATTACATCAGATAGACAGGGTGGGCAGCAGTGTGATTAGCCTCTTATCTCAGCACTCCTACTAACTCCAGTATTACATCAGATAGACAGGGTGGGCAGCAGTGTGATTAGCCTCTTATCTCAGCACTCCTACTAACTCCAGTATTACATCAGATAGACACGGTGGACAGCAGTGTGATTAGCCTCTTATCTCAGCACTCCTACTAACTCCAGTATTACATCAGATAGACAGGGTGGGCAGCAGTGTGATTAGCCTCTTATCTCAGCACTCCTACTAACTCCAGTATTACATCAGATAGACACGGTGGACAGCAGTGTGATTAGCCTCTTATCTCAGCACTCCTACTAACTCCAGTATTACATCAGATAGACAGGGTGGGCAGCAGTGTGATTAGCCTCTTATCTCAGCACTCCTACTAACTCCAGTATTACATCAGATAGACAGGGTGGGCAGCAGTGTGATTAGCCTCTTATCTCAGCACTCCTACTAACTCCAGTATTACATCAGATAGACAGGGTGGGCAGCAGTGTGATTAGCCTCTTATCTCAGCACTCCTACTAACTCCAGTATTACATCAGATAGACAGGGTGGGCAGCAGTGTGATTAGCCTCTTATCTCAGCACTCCTACTAACTCCAGTATTACATCAGATAGACACGGTGGACAGCAGTGTGATTAGCCTCTTATCTCAGCACTCCTACTAACTCCAGTATTACATCAGATAGACAGGGTGGACAGCAGTGTGATTAGCCTCTTATCTCAGCACTCCTACTAACTCCAGTATTACATCAGATAGACAGGGTGGGCAGCAGTGTGATTAGCCTCTTATCTCAGCACTCCTACTAACTCCAGTATTACATCAGATAGACAGGGTGGGCAGCAGTGTGATTAGCCTCTTATCTCAGCACTCCTACTAACTCCAGTATTACATCAGATAGACACGGTGGACAGCAGTGTGATTAGCCTCTTATCTCAGCACTCCTACTAACTCCAGTATTACATCAGATAGACAGGGTGGGCAGCAGTGTGATTAGCCTCTTATCTCAGCACTCCTACTAACTCCAGTATTACATCAGATAGACACGGTGGACAGCAGTGTGATTAGCCTCTTATCTCAGCACTCCTACTAACTCCAGTATTACATCAGATAGACAGGGTGGGCAGCAGTGTGATTAGCCTCTTATCTCAGCACTCCTACTAACTCCAGTATTACATCAGATAGACACGGTGGGCAGCAGTGTGATTAGCCTCTTATCTCAGCACTCCTACTAACTCCAGTATTACATCAGATAGACAGGGTGGGCAGCAGTGTGATTAGCCTCTTATCTCAGCACTCCTACTAACTCCAATATTACATCAGATAGACACGGTGGACAGCAGTGTGATTAGCCTCTTATCTCAGCACTCCTACTAAAGGTACCTTCACACGAAACGACTCTACAACGAGAACGACAACGATCTGATCGCTGCAGCGTCGCTGTTTACATCGCTGTAGAGATGTCAAACACAGCAGCTCCAGAACGACGCAGGAGCGATCCTGTGACGTAGCGGTGACGCACTTATCGTTCTCACAGGTCGTTAGCTCCATGTTTAACATTGCTGGCATCGTTGCTTTTGCTGTCAAACACGACGATACACGCCGATCTGACGACCAAATAAAGTTCTGGACTTCTAGCTCCGACCAGCGATATCACAGCAGGATCCAGATCGCTGCTGCGTGTCAAACACAACGATATCGCTATCCAGGACGCTGCAACGTCACGGATCGTTGTCGTTCTCGTTGTAAAGTCGTTTCGTGTGAAGGTACCTTAACTCCAGTATTACATCAGATAGACAGGGTGGACAGCAGTGTGATTAGCCTCTTATCTCAGCACTCCTACTAACTCCAGTATTACATCAGATAGACACGGTGGACAGCAGTGTGATTAGCCTCTTATCTCAGCACTCCTACTAACTCCAGTATTACATCAGATAGACAGGGTGGGCAGCAGTGTGATTAGCCTCTTATCTCAGCACTCCTACTAACTCCAGTATTACATCAGATAGACACGGTGGACAGCAGTGTGATTAGCCTCTTATCTCAGCACTCCTACTAACTCCAGTATTACATCAGATAGACAGGGTGGGCAGCATTTTGAATATTCTTTTCTTGCCTCAGAACTAGGGATGGGCAGAGCCGCAGAAGTTCTGATACCCGACCCAAACTTTATTTCAGTTTGGCTCGTGTACCAGAACAGTACCCCAACTTCAACCAGAAGTTCCCTCCCTCTCTCTCTCTACCTCTGTCTATCTCTCTCTATGTGTTTCTCTCTATCTCCGATCATTACTACAGATTTCTGGGGGAAAGTCGGTGTTCGTCTTCTAGCAAGTACGAACACCAAGCTCGTAAGTTCGGGTTCGCTCATCTCTACTCAGTATAGTATCACCTTGTATCTCTAGTATTAAATCAGAAACACAAGGTTGACAACAGTGTGAGCAGCTTCTTACCTTATTACCCTTGCTAGCTCTAGTATTAAATCAAAAAGATATGCTTGTCAGCAGTATAAGCAACTTCTTATCTCAGCACCACTGGTATCGCCAGTATTAGATCTTATAGACAGGGTGAACAGGAGAATAAGCAGCTTCTTCTTACTTCAGTACCGCTGGTATCTCCAGTATTAGATCAGAAAGTGTGGGCAGGATTGACAACAGTGTGAGCAGCTTCTTCTTACCTTGCTAGCTCCAGTATTCAGTCAGAAATACATGCTTTTTAGCAATGTGAACAACTTCTTATCTCAGCACCACTGGTATATCCAGTATTAGATCTTATAGACAATGTGGACAGCAGTGTGAGCAGCCTCTTCTTCTTTCTTCAGCGTTCCTGTTATCTCTTCAAGACACAGTGAACATCAGTGTAAGAAGCATCTTTTTGTCTCCCCAAACCAGTTATCTCCAGTATTATATCAGAAAGACAGGGTGGACAACAGAGTGAGCATCTTCTTCTTACCTCCACACCACTGGTATCTCCAGTATTATATCAGAAAGACATGGTGGACAGCAGTGTAAGCATCATCTTTTCTTGTCTTCACACCAATGGCGCACAAGCTCACAGGCTGTTGTCCTATTAACATTCTAGGACAGGTTTTTTTCTTAGGCCATTGTTTGTTTTTTAAACTAGGGAAGTTGTAGACACTTATAATTTTGTAACATTTTGGTCCACTTGAAGTATAAATAATTGTTCAGTCAGAATAATAGCGTGACATGCTATGTTATTCTACTAAAAGATTTGTGATTTTTTTACATGCCAGTTTCTTTCTCTACATGTTGTAGGATGTCCCTAAGTTGGCTTGTTCTTGTGCTACCATGTTATAATTCTTGTCCCTATTTATTCTTTACACTCATTAAGGCAGGGGTGGGGAATCTTTTTTCTGCCAAGGGCCATTTGGATATTTATACCATCCTTTGGGGGCCGTACAAAATTCGCCCACAAAGTACATCCTGACTCTGGCAGTGGTTTCATGACTTAATGTTTCATTGCATGCCCTTCAGTGTTCAATAGTGAACGCTGCATGTGTGTGCTAACTGAGCAAGAAGAAATTAATGAGCTGGTTGTAATCAAAATACAAAGAATGTGGTCCCTGAGACTATAGACGGCCTGATAAAAGGTCATCGAGGGCTGTAAATGGCCCTGGGGCCTGAAGGTCCCCACCCTTGCATTAAGGGGTTATTCGATAAAAATGATTGCCCGGTGATTTTGTTGTAAGAAATAATAACGCTTACTAAATTATTCCTGCTTCCGAAGATGTACCAATCCCCCAGTCCGAACCTCCGTAACGTGGCAGCTCAATAACCCGGCAGCTCAGTAACCTGACATAGGAAGTTCTGTTCCTGTTTGAGCTACTGGAAACATCTCATCCTGTCATGTGTTTGATGGCTGCTTTCTTCTCTCATCATCCATTATGCAACCACAAGTAGCTCATGATTGCCAGCTCACACGTCAATTTATCTTCACAGCACTAGATATGCAGTTGTTAACCATACTATAAATCAAGCTAATAGATTTGCCAATAGCTATATACACTAGATTATTTGTTCTTAAAACAGGGATTCTTAGGAGGCTAATATACCATGTACTTGATGGCAGTATGTATAAATGCCTCCTAATTACTGCCAAGTTATTTCTAAGCACAGGTTGGCTGACCCAGTATTACTCTGAACTGTAGAAGGGATGGAGTGTGACCAAAGGAAATCTCTAAAAACATCCACATCTCACTGTTCTTGCTTCTTCATACTGCTGTGGTTGATGTATATTCATTCCAAAAGTTGTCAAAATAAATGTAGTATTGATTTGTGTTTCTTTGAGTAATCATCACTATTGTTAACTGACAGGTTGGAGTGTATATATTTTCTAATAATTTAGATGGAAAAGGGAATTCTGCTAGTCAGATGCATTCTCATGCATTTTACACTTTATTTTTCCTTGCTTATATTTTAGCAAAGTTATTTGGACTGTTTTCGGGTAAAAGTGCAAATAACCCACCACATTTAATTCTTTTTATACTAGCACTCTTGATAATTTTCCATCAGCAGTGCCCTTTCTACAAGCTAAGGCTTGCTGTACATATTATGGTTACAAGGTAACAAAACCGTATTCAAGGCGATATAATATAGATACAGAATAAAGTATCTAAAGGTACCTTCACACGAAGCGACGCTGCAGCGATAGCGACAACGATGCCGATCGCTGCAGCGTCGCTGTTTGATCGCTGGAGAGCTGTCACACAGACCGCTCTCCAGCGACCAACGATGCCGAGGTCCCTGGGTAACCAGGGTAAACATCGCGTTGCTAAGCGCAGGGCCGCGCTTAGTAACCCGATGTTTACCCTGGTTACCAGCGTAAAAGTAAAAAAAACAAACAGTACATGCTCACCTGCGCGTCCCCCAGCGTCTGCTTCCTGACACTGACTGAGCTCAGCGGTGGCATCACCGCTGTGCTTTCACTTTCACTTTAGGGCCGGAGCTCAGTCAGTGTCAGGAAGCAGACGCTGGGGGAAGCGCAGGTGAGTATGTACTGTTTGTTTTTTTTACTTTTACGCTGGTAACCAGGGTAAACATCGGGTTACTAAGCGCGGCCCTGCGCTTAGCAACCCGATGTTTACCCTGGTTACCAGTGTAAAATATCGCTGGTATCGTTGCGTTTGCTTTCAAACACAACGATACACGGCGATCGGACGACCAAATAAAGTTCTGGACTTTATTCAGCGACCAGCGACATCACAGCAGGATCCTGATCCTGATGTCAAACGAAACGATATCGCTAGCCAGGACGCTGCAACGTCACGGATCGCTAGCAATATCGTTTCGTGTGAAGGTACCTTAAAGGCAAAGGCTAAACAAAGCAAACGTAATGACTATTCGTATCTGCATATTATCTCCCTAGAAATACAACATTTATCTGCAAAATCTTTCTTTTGTTTTGCGTTTGTGATTGCTATTATTTATTATAAATCTATATAAAAACACCACTGATCTGTCTTTCCTGGAAAATACATTAACATTATCGTAAATTATACTTTTAAATAGGAAAAAAAGACTTATAAAGTACAAAATGTACCGTAATTTATGTTCTGTAGGTAAATTTTTTATTAATATAGAGAGTAAAGAAATATTCACTTTTACAAGTATCACTTGAAGAAATTGACCCCACTTTTTAATGTTTTCTTTTATGGTTCCTGTTTAATAACTTCAATTGTAACCTGTTATTTAGAAGTCAAACACTTTGTAGTCGCACACTCTCAAAAACCATCATCCAGAAGGTTGACCTGATCAGCGTTCGCCTCGCTTTATTCTTTACAAGTAGGATTAGTAATTTCAACTGCACAGATTTAATGAAATCTAATTCACAAATATGCAGTTTTTACGATCCAGCGTGAGTTTGTCAAAACGATGAGCTGCATGGAGATCTTTATTCTAGATGTGCGAAATCAGCAGGGTGCAGTAGATTGGTCAATCATGGGGACTCCTGTAAAATTAGGATGGAAGTGAAGTTGAAAGTCAACTACTCCCTGTTGAGTACTAACTTGTAATAGCTGTTTGCTAAATTGCTTATATCTCTAATAATCTGTATAATCATTGCAAGAATGCAGTGAGACAAGGGCAGTAATTCCTTTGATAATAAAGTGTCCTCATCAATCCTGTTCGTGGACCATTGACTATAATTGTTTGCTCTCTGGCTTGGAATCTTAGGTACTCTCCAGTGGAACAGAGAGCTTTGTCGTGTCACAAGTATCTATTGACAATATTCACTGAAGAGTTTGGTGTATAATGGAAGCAAAAAAAAATCTATATATAAATTTATGGTAGTAGAGTGATGTGTGGCAAAAGAACTGCATTCAGTTTGTGGTGAATATAATGCACTTTCTCTTCTTCTTGCAATATAGTCCGTAAAATTCCTCCAAATAATATGACTTGATAGAATCCCAAAATATAATATCAGCACAAAAAAATGTTAATACGGCTCTTATTTTTTTAGATAAAAAAAAGTTACTATTTTTGGTCTTGAGAAAATCCCCATTAAATTGCACAAGTGTCAGACACTGAGAATTTCAGGAATAATGGATGACAAGATAATGGATCTCAGTATGTGTTTTTGTTCCTTGTTGCATAATTGTTTTCCCCTGAGGATTGACGTGTTTTTATTGAATTCTACAATTTTATTTATAGTGTATAATGTTATGAGGTCACCGCACACCAGTTTCTCTTGGGTAATCTGTGGGGGCAATACTGTCACTCTGGATCCATTCAGTCCCGTATAGTATTCATCATCTCGGGGCTCACAGTAATGTACATGTGACCTGATAAGAAGAATGGTGCAAAACTAGCCTTGTCTTAGACGGTTGCCTCTGCAATTGACAAATCTAGAATACAATAACGTCTATGAACCTGGTGTCAGATTGGATGGAAGAAATAGACACTGTACAAACACCTTTAGACCTATTTGTACATCAGCAGGACTATGATTTTTTTAAAGGGAACCTGTCAGCAGGATTGTGCACAGTAACCTACAGAAAGTGTCATGTCGGCGCAGTTATACTGATTAAAATGATACCTTGGTTGATGAAGTCAGTCTTCTGGTTGTTCTTTAACCCCTTCCCGACATGCAACGTACATATACTGCTCTGCTGGAGGTGTGTTGATCAACCTGATTGGTAAGCGCCAAAAGATTTCAAAACACTGAAATTGCGCTGTTTTTGTCTCCGCAAAAGAATGCAATGAGAAGCAATCAAAATGTCATATCTATAGAAATGTTGTCTCAACCCGCAAATGACGAGCTCTCACAGAGAAGAGAATCACGATGCCGGGACATTTCTACCCCACAATATATGCCAGATAAACAATTCCCAAAAAACAATGTCAGAATTCCATGTTTTTACCACAATTGGAGGTTTTTTTTCCCATTTTACAATACACTTTGTGGTAAATGGGATGGTGTCACTCAAAAGTACAACTCATCCAGTAAAACAAGCCCTCCTATATCTATATGGACAGAAATCTAAAAAATGCTATGGATTTTGAAGGGGTAAGGGGAGGTAAAATAGCAAAACACTAAAACTGAAATTGGCTACTTCGGAAAGGGGAAATATTATAATAGATGAATGTGGATAAAATCTGCGCTGCTATGACAAATAATGAATCCAGATATAGTTGTAAGGTGTTCGGGTGGTTTATTCAACGCGTTTCGAAGCTCATGGCTTCTTCTTCAGGAAGTTTCCACACAAAGATATGACACATGTGTCTCCTATTCTTCTATACTAGGAAAGGGGAAATAGACATACAACACATACACCTTTCCACAGATAAGAGGGATTGTGGAATCCAAGTAACAGAGCAGTGCAGCTATGTTTTACACCTGAACTATTCAGATGTAGCAGAGCTCATCTTGTCACATTTAAAATGTCACATGAAGTGAAGAGGCCTGTCCAGATGTAGCAGAGCTGAATATGACAAATTCAACTCCGCTACATCTCTGTGGTATGTGGGCATGCAGAGATTTTTTGTAAGAAGTCAGTGGTCACATTACGCCCTGTCCTCCTCCTTTCTGTTCCCTCACATAGAATTCTGGATCATTCTCTCTTGCCTTCTTCTTATCACCTCTTCTCTATGTGCTCGCTGGTCTCCCTTTTCAAATGAGCGCTTCCTTCAGAGGAGGGAGACGCTCATTGGTCGGTCCCTTTTGCCCTAGCCTTGTCACAGCTAACAGCTGGTTGGACAGCTTGATCCAATCAGCAGCGCTTCTCCCTCACATTGAGCTACAATGCGATGATATCAGGAGACTGAAGAGTCTCTGCACAAGTGCTGGAATCGCTTCCAGTGCTTGCATAGATGAAGCAGAGAAGCCAGGAGGACAGTCTGGCAGACAAGACTGGGTGTGACCAGCTTTTTCAGAATGGTACCAAAGTGTCAGATTTAGCTTTTAGTTCAACATTTGTCTTATCAGAGTAAAACAAGTTTTCCTGCTTGCTTTTAGCAGACTTGATGTAGGTTTTGGGAAAACATATCCAAGCTTTTGTTTTTCTACCCTACCTCACAGGCCATGCATTTGAAGAGTACGGGAGATTGTCACATGCCGTACACAACCAATACTTAAACAAAATTCCTGCAGCTCCTTTAATGTTGCTGGATGCTGTTTGACAGCCTCCCAGACCAATTTTCTTCTTGGCTTTTCATTAGTTTTTGAGGGACCTCCACTTCTAGGAAATGTTAATGTGCCAAATTTAAGCCACTTTTTGATGTTCGTCTTCACAGTGTTCCATGATATAACAAATGCTTTGGAAATGTTTTGGGATCCTTCTCATGACTGATAACTTTCAACAGTAAGATCCTTTTGCTGTATTTTGAATTGTTTGCTGAACGTTGGTTTTTGCTGTAAAATGCAACTAAGAAAATTATCAGGGAGATCCTACAAGAACAGCTAAACTTTATATGGAGTTAATTAGAGCCACTATAAATGATGGCAGCGGTGTACTGACTACTATTTGACATGAGTTTAAATGTGATTGGCTAATTCAGAACACAACTACATCCCCAATTATGCAAAAACATTATTTTAGTTTTGTTATTTTTATTTCCCCCTGCAAAATTCTTTTTGTTTCTAAATAGATTTGTACAGATTATGGGTGAGATTAAAGGTGGAAAAGGTTCTGAAATGATTCTTCTTGGTATGATTTTTACATGCCAAAACTTGACATTTTAACAGGGCGTTGTAGACTTTTTGTATGTTATGGAATCGAACGTACAAGAGAAAATGGGGAATGTCTCAAAATACCTCATTTGCTATCCATTGTTATTGCTAGCTTATTTTTAATTAAATTAATTAAAAGCAACCCTGGCCATTCATCACTTTTTAAATGCTTGTGACTCGCCTGCTTGTGGGAAAACCCAAGACAGTACACTGTTATTATAAAAGGTATTTAAAACTGTCAAATAGGGTTGAGCGACTTTTACTTTTTCAGGATTGAGTCGGGTTTCGCGAAACCCGACTTTGTCAAAAGTCGGGTTGGGTGAAATCGGCCGATTATTGCGAAAAGTCGGGGATCCGACCGAAACACGAAACCCAATGCAAGTCAATGGAGAATCAAAGTCGGCAGTGAGTGGAGGACAGGAAAACACCAACAGAGGCCATTTTAACCCCTTCCCGACCCATGACGCCACGTAGGCGTCATGAAAACCCGTGCCAATCCGACCCATGACGCCTATGTGGCGTCATGGAATGATCGCGTCCCTGCAGATCGGGTGAAGGGGTTAACTCCTATTTTACCCGATCTGCAGGGAGAGGGGGAGTGGTACTTCAGCCCAGGGGGGGTGGCTTCACCCCCCCGTGGCTACGATCGCTCTGATTGGCTGTTGAAAGTGAAACTGCCAATCAGCGATTTGTAATATTTCACCTAAAAAACTGGTGAAATATTACAATCCAGCCATGGCCGATGCTGCAATACCATCGGCCATGGCTGGAAAACCTGAAGTGACCCCCCCCCCACCCCACCGATCGCCCCCCCAGTGCTCCGTTATGGGGTCCGGTCCCCTCCGTCCTGTGCTCCGCTCCCCCCTCCTTCTGCCCGCTCCCCCCCTGCTCCTATGTCACCCCCCGGTGCTCCGACGCCCCCCCCCCGTGCCCCGATCTCCCCCCCCCCCTTATACTTACCGAGGCTCCCGGTGTCGGTCCGACTCCTCGCTGGGCGCCACCATCTTCCAAAATGGCGGGCGCATGCTCAGTGCGCCCGCCGAATATGCCGGCCGGCAGATTCATTACAAGTACGTTTTGATCGCTGTGGTAGGTTCTATCACAGCGATCAAAATAAAAAAATAATAAATAACCCCCGCCCCCTTTATCACCCCCATAGGTAGGGACAATAATAAAATAAAGAAAATATTTTTTTTTCTTTTTCCACTAGGGTTAGGGTTAGAACTAGGGTTAGAACTAGGGGTAGGGGTAGGGTTACGGGTAGGATTAGGGTTAGGGGTAGGGTTATGGCATGTGCACACAGAGCGGATCGGCCGCGGATCCGCAGCGGATCAGCAGCAGATCCGCAGCGGATTGGCCGCGGATCCGCAGCGGATTGGCCGCGGATCCGCCGCGGATTGGCCGCGGATCCGCCGCGGATCCGCAGCGGATTGGCCGCGGATCCGCAGCGGATCCGCAGCGGATTGGCCGCGGATCCGCAGCGGATTGGCCGCGGATCCGCAGCGGATTGGCCGCTGCGAATTCGAAGCAGTTTTCCATCAGGTTTACAGTACCATGTACACCTAAGGAAAACCAAATCCGCTGTGCCCATGGTGCAGAAAATTCTGTGCAGAAACGCTGCGTTGTATTTTCCGCAGCATGTCAATTCTTTGTGCGGATTCCGCAGCGTTTTACACCTGTTCCTCAATAGGAATCCGCAGGTGAAATCCGCACAAAAAAACACTGGAAATCTGCTGTAAATCCGCAGGTAAAACGCAGTGCCTTTTACCTGCAGATTTTTCAAAAATTGTGCGGAAAAATCTCACACGAATCCGCAACGTGGGCACATAGCCTTAGGGTTAGGGTTGGAATTAGAGTTAGGGTTGGAATTAGGGCTAGGGTTTGAAATAGGGTTAAGATTAGGCTTGTGGTTAGGGTTACGGATAGGGTTAGGGGTGTGTTGGGGTTACAGTTGTGGTTAGGGTTGGGATTAGGGTTACGGTTGAGATTAGGGTTAGGATTAGGGTTGGAATTAGGGTTACGGGTGTGTTGCGGTTAGGGTTGTGGTTAGGGGTGTGTTGGGGTTAGGGTTGTGATTAGGGTTATGGCTACAGTTGGGATTAGGATTAGGGGTGTGTTGGGGTTAGTGTTGAAGTTAGAATTGAGGGGTTTCCACTGTTTAGGCACATCAGGGGTCTCCAAATGCAACATGGCGCCACCATTGATTCCAGCCAATCTTGCGTTCAAAAAGTCAAATGGTGCTCCCGCCCTTCCAAGCCCCGACGTGCGCCCAAACAGTGGTTTACCCCCACATTTGGGGTACCAGCGTACTCAGGACAAACTGGGCAACAACTGTTGGGGTCCAATTTCTCCTGTTACCCTTGCAAAAATAAAAAATTACTTGCTAAAACATAATTTTTGAGGAAAGAACAATTATTTTTTATTTTCACGGCTCTGCGTTATAAACTTCTGTGAAGCACTTGGGGGTTGAAAGTGCTCACCACACATCTAGATAAGTTCCTTCGGGGGTCTAGTTTCCAAAATGGGGTCACTTGTGGGGTGTTTCTACTGTTTAGGCACATCAGGGGCTCTGCAAATGCAATGTGACGCCCGCAGACCATTCCATCAAAGTCTGCATTTCAAATGTCACTACTTCCCTTCCGAGCCCTGACGTGTGCCCAAACAGTGGTTTACCCCCACATATGGGGTATCAGCGTACTCACAACAAACTGGGCAACAAATATTGGGGTCCAAATTCTCCTGTTACCCTTGTGAAAATAAAAAATTGCTTGCTAAAACATCTTTTTTGAGGAAAGAAAAATGATTTTTTATTTTCATGGCTCTGCGTTATAAACTTCTGTGAAGCACTTGGGGGTTCAAAGTGCTCACCACACATCTAGATTAGTTCCTTGGGAGGTCTAGTTTCCAAAATGGGGTCACTTGTGCGGGAGCTCCAATGTTTAGGCACACAGGGGCTCTCCAAACGCGACATGGTGTCCGCTAATGATTGGAGCTAATTTTCCATTCAAAAAGCCAAATGGCGTGCATCCCCTTCCGAGCCTTGCCGTGCACCCAAACAGTGGTTTACCCCCACATATGAGGTATCGGCATACTCAGGAGAAATTGCCCAACAAATTTTAGGATCCATTTTATCCTGTTGCCCATGTGAAAATGAAAGAATTGAGGCTAAAAGAAATTTTGTGTGAAAAAAAAGTACTTTTTCATTTTTGCGGATCAATTTGTGAAGCACCTGGGGGTTTAAAGTGCTCACTATGCCTCTAGATGAGTTCCTTGGGGGGTCTAGTTTCCAAAATGGGGTCACTTGTGGAGAAGCTCCAATGTTTAGGCACACAGGGGCTTTCCAAACGCGACATGGTGTCCGCTAACGATGGAGATAATTTTTCATTCAAAAAGTCAAATGGCGCTCCTTCCCTTCCGAGCCTTACCATGTGCCCAAACAGTGGTTTACCCCCACATGTGAGGTATTGGTGTACTCAGGAGATATTGCCCAACAAAATTTAGGATCCATTTTATCCTGTTGCCCATGTGAAAATGAAAAAATTGAGGCTAAAATAATTTTTTTGTGAAAAAAAAGTACTTTTTCATTTTTACGGATCAATTTGTGAAGCACCTGGGGGTTTAAAGTGCTCACTATGCTTCTAGATAAGTTCCTTGGGGGGTCTAGTTTCCAAAATGTGGTCACTTGTGGGGGAGCTCCAATGTTTAGGCACACGGGGGCTCTCCAAACGCGACATGGTGTCCGCTAAAGATTGGAGCCAATTTTTCATTCAAAAAGTCAAATGGCGCTCCTTCCCTTCCGAGCCCTGCCGTGCGCCCAAACAGTGGTTTACCCCCACATATGAGGTATCAGCGTACTCAGGACAAATTGGACAACAACGTCCCTGGTCCAGTTTCTCCTTTTACCCTTGGGAAAATAAAAAAATTGTTGCTAAAAGATCATTTTTGTGACTAAAAAGTTAAATGTTCATTTTTTTACTTCCATGTTGCTTCTGCTGCTGTGAAACACCTGAAGGGTTAATAAACTTCTTGAATGTGGTTTTGAGCACCTTGAGGGGTGCAGTTTTTAGAATGGTGTCACTTTTGGGTATTTTCAGCCATATAGAACCCTCAAAATGACTTCAAATGTGAGGTGGTCCCTAAAAAAAATGGTTTTGTAAATTTTGTTGTAAAAATGAGAAATCACTGGTCAAATTTTAACCCTTATAACTTCCTAGCAAAAAAAAAAAAATTGTTTCCAAAATTGTGCTGATGTAAAGTAGACATGTGGGAAATGTTATTTATTAACTATTTTGTGTCACATAACTCTCTGGTTTAACAGAATAAAAATTAAAAATGTGAAAATTGCGAAATTTTCAAATTTTTTGCCAAATTTCCGTTTTTTTCACAAATAAACTCAGAAATTATCGACCTAAATTTACCACTAACATGAAGCCCAATATGTCACGAAAAAACAATCTCAGAATCGCTAGGATCCGTTGAAGCGTTCCTGAGTTATTACCTCATAAAGGGACACTGGTCAGAATTGCAAAAAACGGCAAGGTCATTAAGGCCAAAATAGGCTGGGTCATGAAGGGGTTAATGCCAAAAACATCAATTCTTGTCACTTAAGCTTGTCAATCTTAATTTACCTTATAATAATAGTTAGCCATTGAAAATTTTGGGGTCATTTGGCAACAGTTGTGGGGGGAGTAGGGCTGGCTCAAGTTTTTCGTGGGCCCAGGAAACGCGGACTACGTCACGGCGGTGGAGCAGGGAGAGGTAAGTATTTCAACTTTGCAAGTGCTGTGATCCTGAGCAAGCAGGGGGGGCACACTCGTTCGCATTGTCACTGGCACAGGGCCCCTCAAAGTACGGCGTTGTGATTGACGGCGGGGGCACCACCCACCGGCAGAGACACTTTTGCGTACCCTGTGCCAGTGACGTCGCCAACGAGTATGCCCCCCCACCTGTTGAAGGAACCTGCACTTTCATCTGCACCTTCCTCTTTGTCCCTGTGTAAGGTGGTATAGTATGCGGGAAGGGGAACCAGACTTTCTGCAGGGTCAGATACTTGCTATGTAGAGTGCAAGGGGAATGTAGTGGTCTGGGTCAATGTACCGGCAGACTCATCTAGCAGTGGCTGGGCAATGGGCAGGATGAGGAGGAAACACAGATATAGGCCCAAAGAATAAAGTAGGCTAATTGCAGTTCAAAATTGGTAACAGGAGTAAACAGGCAGCACTGCTTTGTTCAGTGGAGGAGAACAGCAAGGAGCGGCAGACACCGTTAGTAGGCCCAACCAAACCAGTAGGCCAAATGCAGTTTTAAAATTCCTATAGGCCGAAAGCCTGAAGATTGAAGCTCAGGAGAAAAACACAGGAGAATACCAAGGAGCGACAGACACTGTTAGTAGGCCCAACCAAACTAGTAGGCCAAATGCACTTTAATATGTTATATCGGCTGCAAATTAAGGCTCTGCTTTGTGCAGTGAAGGACAGCTGTATTGAGTGGCGCAGACAGACACAGGTAGTAGGCCTAAATTAAAAAAGTTGGCTCAATGCAGTTTAAAATTGCTTACAGGGGTACACAGGCGGCAGAGTGTTGTTAAGCGGAGGACGATTGTCAGGACTGGAGTGGCCCAGACAGACTTACTAGGCCTAAAATAAAAAAGTAGGCTCAATGCAGTTCAAAATGGGTAACAGGGGTACACAGGCAGCATTGTTTTGGTCAGCGGAGGACGATTAGTAGGAGTGGCGCAGACAGACTTACTAGGCCTAAAATAAAAAAGTTGGCTCAATGCAGTTTAAAATGGGTAACGGGTACACAGGCAGCACTGGTTTGGTCAGCGGAGGACGATTGCTAGGAGTGGCGCAGACAGACTTACTAGGCCTAAAATAAAAAAGTAGGCTCAATGCAGTTCAAAATGGGTAACGGGTACACAGGCAGCATTGTTTTGGTCAGCGGAGGATGATTAGTAGGAGTGGCGCAGACAGACTTACTAGGCCTAAAATAAAAATGTTGGCTCAATGCAGTTCAAAATGGGTAACGGGTACACAGGCAGCATTGTTTTGGTCAGCGGAGGACGATTAGTAGGAGTGGCGAGGACAGACTTACTAGACCTAAAATAAAAAAGTTGGCTCAATGCAGTTCTAAACTGGTAACAGGAGTAAACTGGTGGCACTGCTTTGTTTGGTGGAGGACAACTGGAATAAGTGGCTGACACAGTACATTGGCATAAATAGTAAAGCGGGCTAAATGTCTGCAAAAAAAATGTTCATAAATAAACAGGCGGCAAAGCAACGTACAGGGGTGGGTTCCTCTGCTGAGTACCAGATAGTGGTAGTTCGCGCACAGTATTCACAGGTCAAAATGGAGGGCATGGTCCCTGTATATATTTACTATCATCTCTCAATTTGTATTGGCAGTGCCATTGAAGGATTTAACAGCACCGACTAAACAGTAGTGGAGCACTGTTTGAGCTGGGGGGGAACACTCTCTCGTGGGCGGCGGTACTGGCCCAGGGCCCCTCATATTACGACTGTGTGTCTGACGTTGGGTGTGCACCCCCACCGCCAGAGACACTTAATTGTACGATGAGGGACCCTGTGCCAGTGCCGTCGGCCAAAAGTGGGCACACCCACCTGTCCAGGCAAACGGCACTCGCACGGGTGCTTGCGCCAAGTGGTGACCACGGGCCCGTGGGGGGAGTCAGCCCATTTAGGGAGGTGTTAAAAATGGCCTATGGTGGACATTCAGCAGCAGCAAATGGAGGAATTGGAGCAGTCAGTAAGAGGAGTCCAAAAGCAAGACCTTTTTAAAGGAAAACTACGTGTCCGCAGGGGAAGGTGGGGCAAAAGAATGTGAAATCCATGATTGGTTCAATTTAATGAAGGTTAGATCATCAACATTTTGGGTAGCCAGACGTGTCCTTTTTTCGGTCAGTATTGAACCAGCAGCACTGAAGACTCTTTCTGATAGCACACTGGCAGCAGGGCAAGCGAGCTCCTGTAATGCATATTCTGCCAATTCAGGCCAGGTGTCTAGTTTAGATGCCCAGTAATCAAAGGGGAATGACCTGTGAGTGAGAACATCGATAAGTGAGGAAAAGTAGTTTGTAACCATACTGGACAAATGCTGTCTCCTGTCACTTTGAATGGATGCAGCTGTCCCTGTCGTGTCAGCGGTCATTGAAAAATCACTCCACAACCTTGTCATAAAACCCCTCTGTCCAACGCCACTTCGGATTTCTGCACCGCTAGCACCTCTGCCATGTTGCCCCCTACGGCCCGTGTCAGAACCATCACCGCCGCTGTGTGCTGGGAATGCCAGAACCAAACGGTCTACAAGAGTTGCTTGTTTGGTAGCCAATATTTGCTCTAGGTTCTCATGTGGCATGATATTTTGCAATTTCCCTTTGTAGCGTGGATCCATTAGGCAGGCCAACCAGTAATCGTCATCGGTCATCATTTTGTCAATGCGGGGGTCCCTTTTTAGGATACTCAAGGTATACTCAGCCATGTGGGCCAATGTTCCAGGTGTCAATTCACTGCTTCTGCTGGGTTGAGGAGCACTTTCTTGCAAATCTACATCACGAGTGTCCTGCAAGAAACCTGTACCAGACCTTGCAACGGCACCAGTTTCTATTGCCCTCTGAGAAGCTCCCTCCTCCCATACATATTCAGCCCCATCATCCTCCTCCTCATCCTCTTCGTCCGCCACCTCGTCCTGGACAGTTCCCTGACCAGACAATGGCTGACTGTCATCAAGGCTTCCCTCCTCCTGGGCTGCAGACGCCTGCTCCTTAATGTGCGTCAAACTTTGCATCAGCAGACGCATAAGTGGGATGCTCATGCTTATGATGGCGTCGTCTGCACTTACCAGCCGTGTGCATTCCTCAAAACACTGAAGGACTTGACAGAGGTATTGTAGCTTTGACCACTGCACACCAGACAACTCCATGTCTGCCATCCAACTGCCTGACCGTGTATGCGTATCCTCCCACAAATAAATGACAGCACGCCTCTGTTCACACAGCCTCTGAACCATGTGCAGTGTGGAGTTCCACCTTGTTGCAACATCTATAATTAGGCGTTGCTGTGGAAGATTTAGCGATCGCTGATGGTTCAGCATACGGCTGGAGTGTACGGGCGACCGGTGGATGTGCGAACAAAGTTTTTGCACCTTCAGGAGCAGGGCTGGTAACTCCGGATAATTTTTCAGGAAGCACTGCACAACCAGGTTCAAAGTGTGAGCCAAGCAAGGTATGTGTTTAAGTTGTGAAAGGGCTATGGCAGCCATAAAATTCCTTCCGTTATCACTGACTACCTTGCCTGCCTCAAGATGTACACTGCCCAGCCATGACTCACTTTCTTGCTGCAAGAACTCGGCCAGTACTTCCGCGGTGTGTCTGTTGTCGCCCAAACACTTAATTTCCAACACAGCCTGCTGACGCTTACCACTAGCTGTTCCATAATGAGACACCTCGTGTGCAACACTGGCAGCTGCGGATGGAGTTGCCAGGCGACTGCGCTCTGTGGACGAGCTGTCGCTTCTGGAGGAGGAGGAGGGGTGTCGAACACCTACTGCCAACGGTTTCCTAGACCGTGGGCTAGGCAGAACTGTCCCACTGTGGCTGTCCTCTGTGGACCCTGCATCCACCACATTAACCCAGTGCGCCGTGATGGACACGTAACGTCCCTGGCCATGCCTACTGGTCCATGTATCTGTGGTGAGGTGCACCTTTCCACTGACAGACTGCCTCAGTGCATAAACAATGCGGTCTTTGACATGCTGGTGGAGGGCTGGGATGGCTTTTCTCGCAAAGAAGTGGCGACTGGGTAGGTCATAGCATGGTACTGCGTAGGCCATCAGGTCTTTGAAAGCTTTGCTTTCGACCAACCGGTAGGGCATCATCTCTAACGAGATTAATCTGGCAATGTGGGCGTTCAAACCCTGTGTATGCGGGGAGAGGATGAGTACTTTCTTTTCCTCACGAGAGTCTCTTCTAGGGTGAGCTGGGCAGGAGACCTGCAGATGGTGGAACTAGCGGTGGTGGTGGTGGACATGGCGGATTGAGAGACAGTTGGTGATGTTGGCCTACATACAGTGCTTCCTACCAATAACCTTCTGATTCCCTGCCTGCTTTGGCCTTGCGACGATCCCTCCACATTTGCTGCTGGTGGTGTCTGAACCGGTGGGCTTACAGTGAGGGAAGCAATGTAGTGTTGCTGACTACCTTCATTCTGACCAGGTGCACCAATGGTACAGGACGTTTGGTAATTAGTCCAGGCTTGCAAGTGCGTGCTGGTTAAATGTCTACACATGCACGTTGTATTTAAATTTTGAAGAATCTTCCCTCTGCTAAAGGTCTTTGAGCATTTCTTACAGATCACTTTAGACTGATCATTGGGATCTTGGTCAAAAAAATGCCACACTGCACTCTTCCTACTATGGAATTCCTTTTCAGGCATTGCACGCTGTGCAACTTTCAGCGGTTGGCCACGCTGTCCTAAAACTGTTTTTGTCACTCGTTTTGGGCCTGATACGGGCCTGGCTGATGACAGCTGTTGCGATGTAGATTGGTGTTGCTGTGGATAACCCTCCTCCGCTTGTGAGCTAGTGCCAGCGGCACCCTCTTCCCCCAATGGCTGCCAATCTGGGTCAAGAACTGGGTCATCTATCACCTCCTCCTCCACAATGTCATGTGCACCTTCCTCAGTGTCACCGTGTAAGCCGATGCTATAGCGTTCGGGACAGGACACCATAGTCTCATCAGGGTCAGATTCTGGCTCCGGAAACTGCGAGGTCAATGTAGTGATCTGAGTCAATGGAACAGCATCATAATCTAGCTGTGGCTGTGCATCAGTGCACTCCATGTCCGATTCTTCTTGTAATGGGCAGTGTACAATTTCCCTTTCTAACCCTGGCACGGTATGGGTAAAGAGCTCCATGGAGTAACCTGTAGTGTCGCCTGACGCATCCTTCACTTTTGGTTTGGGAGAAGGACACAAGGAAACGTCTTTTTCCGGACCGGAAGCATCCACTGACGACTGGCTGCGCTTAGATTTTGAACTTTGGGAAGAGGAGGCGAAAGAGCTAGAGGCTGAGTCAGCAAGGAAAGACAAAACTTTTTCCTGCTGCTCTGGCTTTAAAAGCTGTTTTCCTACTCCCAGGTAAGGGAGCCTTCGAGGCCTTGTGTAGCCAGACGATGACGCAGGCTCAACACCTCCAGCCTTAGGTGCTACTGTGCTTTTGCCACTACCACCAGATGCAGCACCACCACCACCATCAGTACTAGCTGGCAACCCCCGCCCACGGCCTCTTCCACCAGACTTCCTCATTTTTTGGGGGGAGACACTGAACCACAACTCTGTCCCAGTGGTATAACGCAACACTATGAACGTGGCAGAAAGTGGCTGCCTGATATACGACACACTAGCAGTACAGCAGAATATAAACTGTGTGAGAATTACTATCTCACTTTTGGGGGGAGACACTGAACCACAACTCTGGCCCAGTGGTATAACACAACACTATGAACGTGGCAGAAAGTGGCTGCCTGATATATGACACACTAGCAGTACTGCAGAATATAAACTGTGTGAGAAATATTATCTCACTTTTGGGGGGAGACACTGAACCACAACTCTGACCCAGTGGTATAACACAACACTATGAACGTGGCAGAAAGTGGCTGCCTGATATACGACACACTAGCAGTACTGCAGAATATAAACTGTGTGAGAAATACTATCTCACTTTTGGGGGGAGACACTGAACCACAGCTCTGGACCAGTGGTATAACACAACACTATGAAATTGGCAGAAAGTGGCTGCCTGATATATGACACACTAGCAGTACTGCAGAATATAAACTGTGTGAGAATTACTATCTCACTTTTGGGGGGAGAAACTGAACCTCAACTCTGGCACAGTGGTATAACACAACACTATGAACGTGGCAGAAAGTGGCTGTAATTGTTATAAAAAAAAATCACTGCAATAACACGCTCCCTAGTCCCTACAATGATCTCAGGACAAGTCAAGTCAAGGCAGCAATAAAAAGGACTTCAGAACAAAAAAGTGTGGACAAATAAACAAGACAGGTAACTGTGCAGAAAGGAGCAACAGGATTTTTGCTTTGAAAAAATCAGTTGGTTTGCACAGCACCGTGCACACAGCTATGCAGCTGCTGCACTAAAATACGACCTCCACTGTCCCTGCACAAAAAGGTGGTGTGGGACAGTGAAAATCACTCCAGCACAAGCGGTTTGGGGGTTTATATTTCCTCCCTAACTCTGTCCCTGCTTCTGACTAACTGCAGCAAACTCTCCCTATGCTCAGATCGGCAGAAGTAAGATGGCGGTCGGCGTGCATGCCCCTTTATAGCCCCTGTGACGCCGCAGACAGCAAGCCAATCACTGCCATGCCCTTGTGTAAGATGGTGGGGACAGAGACCTATGTCATCACGCTGCCCACACTCTGCGTCCTCCTTCATTGGATGAAAAACGGCGGTAACAGCGTCATACGAAACGCGACTTTAGCGCTCTGATCGTGTACCCCATGGCCGATCCCACACTAGGATCGGTTCGGGTTTCATGAAACCCTGACTTTGCCTAAAAGTCGGCGATTTCTGAAAATGACCGATCCGTTTCGCTCAACCCTACTGTCAAATGCTTAACGTGATGATCAAACTGAGAATTGCACTGTGTGTATCTCTTTGCCATACATTTGTGGTCATCTATCCCTTTATGCCATTTTTACCTTTTCTTGGAAAGGCATAGAAGGGTTACAAGCACAAGAAAACTTATCAGCCAAACAAATGTCTAATCTAGGGGGATGTGCTTTGAAGGGTTTGTTAAACTTTTTGTTAGTAAAACAGATAACCGGGTGCCCTGCTGCTGAGACCCACAGAAATCATCTATAGTCTGTGGGAATCAGATGAACAAGTGTTGAATTACCCTTCAGCGCCACCATAGAACATTTCATCGTGAAATCAGCGGGCTGCTAATGTGATGCACAGATGTGCTGAGTCTTCTAGCGTGAGAGACACTCTTTGTAGCTCCTCCGTGCACTGTGGCATAGATGGCTGCTTCACAAGGAGGCTTTCTATTCATTTATAATTCCTCCGTTATAAAGAATAAGATGAAATGGTGATTATTGCTCTAGTGTCATCAAAGAGGCAAGTGCACATACTGTTACTATGCTTAATTAGATGGTAACCACTTATTATATGTAACGCTTTGTTTCTAATTTGTACAGTGCAATGCTAAATAAATTATGGAACTTCAGTAATCCTTGCAGAAGCTTAGATTTCTGGAGATGATCATTAAGATCTAATTAACAACACTTACATAATTTCATTATGTGTTATGTGCACAGATTATTTAAGCAGATCTTTATAGATTTAGCCATTTCTAAGAAATAAGTTACATCGTTTTAATGTCATTTTCATAGAAGTAGGCACATTAAATTATCAGAAAACAAGCTGCATAAGGCTGTACATACAACATAGATCAGTATAAACTACTAGCAATTTTGACTCCACTAAACTGCTAACACTACTGAAACGTCACATTTAACCATACTGATGTTAACCAATCAGGTGTTCCTGGCTTCCCTGATGCAAACCCTCTAGAATCCCTCTTTCTCATTCATGATTAGCAGCTCCATCATTCTCCTCCTTGTTCTGTCATAGTATAATAGATTTAGTAACGCCATGCTGGTGTGAGAGCAACAAAAATGTGCAGGTCCAACTTCAAACTGCTCTAGAAAAAAGTCAAGATTTTTTGCTTTGAAAACAAGACCAGGATCACAGCTCTAGATTGACCTAGACACTGCATCTCATTCGCAAATCTCTCTCCTTTTCTCTGGATTGAAAGTAAGATTTGTTTCCTGCTTTTTAGTCTTATCAGAACACCACTGCAGTTGTAGAAGTGGTGAGAGGTTGGAGAGACTTTGCTACTTTCATTGTTCAGTAATGCTAAGTGTCCACTTAGGCTAAGTTCACACTTGCGTTTTGCTGGTCTTCTTATGGCTGCGTACTTCCTCCCTTAAGCTCTGCCTACGCTCCACCTACTTCAAATGAAAAAACCTTAGGGTATAAACCTTAGAAAACCTTAGGGTATACTAAGAGCATAAATATAAATTCACAAATGGTATAACCACACGGACGGGGAAACACGTCGAGGCGAAGTCTCCTAGATGGGCTAAGTTCCCTCCCTCTCTTTATGCAACCCTTTTCATTCATTATATGAACCCTATTGGTGATTATCAATGTGGTCACATATGTGATATGGGCCTTACATTTGTATTACCGCCGCTCCTCTGAAAGGGTTACATTTGATTTTTGATCCACAAGGTTATCATGTTTGTGGTCTCTTCTGATAGAGGGTTATACCATTTGTGAATTTATATTTATGCTCTTAGTATACCCTAAGGTTTTTTAAGGTTTATACCCTAAGGTTTTTTCATTTGAAAAATCTCACTGCATAGATATTTCAATTTTTCATCTCTTTCTATAACTATATGTTTTCCCACCTGCATTAGTACAGATTGGGACACACGTCACGGAGCGGGGGCGCCAAACAATCGTTTCTTCTTAGGGTGCCAACCTCCACGGCCAGTCAGGGTTCATATAGGGTGTAACCAGGGTTACTTAGAACATTATATCTTAGGGTATCAGTCTATGCATTTGTCATTTTTTGTGTTTCTGTTGAACAAGTTTTCTTCTGTTGACACATTGGGTTGGTATTTTTAATATTTAAAATAAAATGTAGTTTTTTAACGGAATATATGATACACCTATGTTATAGAATCACCATAAGCTTAAAGTCAGTGCAAAAGATATGCTCAATAAATACAAATAGGGATTCGAAAAGGCAAACAATTCCACAGGGTAGACCAAAGGGCTGCCAGAATAAGAGTATATATTACTGTATTTACAATATTTGTGGTGTGTGCAGGCTCTATTTAATGTGGCTCTGTTATATGTGCTCCTAATGCTTCCAGAAATGGCCCTACTATCTACCAAAGTTTGTCCTGACTTTCCTGGTTGTGGAAATCCAGAAGGCAGAGCAGGATCCCCCAATCCTCTGTGGTCCTCTAAGTGAAAGGGTTAGCACTCACTCTTTCCACTAACCCAGCACTGTGGTGTATTTTTACTCTGTTTTTACTGAATATTAACATCATTATAGTGGTTACTGTATGGTACACGGCAGTGTTCAGTTGGAAGAGTAAGATCACTTTTTCATTGCAAAATCGCACTGAAAAAATAAGACGTTACATCACTTTTTTAAAAAAGTTGATTCATTTGCAGTTACCATAAAACACTGTTATTTACACATGAAAAAATTAGTGGAAACAACTCTGCAGCAATGTACTATATGAACATGTCATACCCTATGAGGAGTTAACATTGTAAAATGTAAATGGTATAATTCTATATCTTTACATAGGGGGTACTTGCTTATCGTTGAATTATTTTTGCTATGTGTATGTTTTGTTATATGATTATGTCCCCTCACTTTGTTGTGCGCCATTAAACCTAAGGTATACAGGGCTGTCAGCCACTAAATGCAGCGCAATGCCACCATATGCTGTCAGCGTAGATGTTGGGCATCGAGAAAGGAGCTCTCTAACTGGTTATATTCCGTTGCCCCTGTAAGTTTTTCACCTTTTCTTTCTAGGCTGTATGACTACACTCCAGTACATGCTCCTGTGCAAACGAGAGTTCCATTTCTCTTGAGGAGTGTTTCATTTGAACTTCAGAATTCCATGTTCCTTTTATTCTAAGACATCCTTCCCCCATAAAATAGCACTGGATAACTGATGGAAATATCAACTTTATATTCACATGGGGTGGTCAAATCACTATTTCAATTGTGATCATTGAAAAACTGTAGTAAAATTCTTGGGTTTGACAGTAGTTTGAATTGATATTCCTTTACTTATATGAGTTGTGTGATTGCAGCCTGTGCAATGCTAAAAGTAATTTGCTTTTTACATTTTTAAGGGGGTGTTCTGGAAATTATTGATGACCTATCCGTAGGGCAGATCCTTGTGGTTATCGATATGGGACTGACACCCCATACTCCCAGCTGCTGGATGTAAACCTGTTGAACAGATCTGCTCAGTGCCACTTTATTCATTGTGTAGAGGCCGCTGCCGAATACTGCAGAATGGCTGTTATTCAAAAGGAAAGGAATAGGAGCAGTGCTGCAATACTCAGAGTTTCTTTCAATCAATCGGTGGGGGTGCAGGGTGTTGGACCTCCACCTGTCTCACATTATTGAATAAGCAGTAACTCTGTAGGGAGAAGTGCACAATATGGTAAAACCCTGGTTTGCTCACCTTGGTGGTTGTGTGAAGACACTACCACTATAAAGGTTTAGATAGCCAGCTGCTGCTGCCCTGTTGCTGGTGAAAGGTTACACCAGAGGGAAATTATCAAAACAGTAAAAAACACGTTTAAAAATTGGCTGTGCTGCTGGAAAGAAGTCTCTTGCTGCAATACTCATGAGAAGGTTCTTTATTGTCCATTAAAATGTAATTCTATTCTCTTTATTTAATAAAGAACCTTCTAATGAACATTGCACCAAGAGACTTAGACTTTCCACAAGTGCAGCCAATTTTTAAACATGTTTTTTTTTGTAGTTATCTCACATTATTGACCTTTCCTCTGAAGAGGTCATCAGTATTTTTGTCTGGACAACCCCTTTAAGCTATTAGCAGCCCAACCGTAAGAAGAGGATTTTTTGGCAGCATATGGGAGCAGTCAGACAGCTGTATAAATTGGACTGAGGTCGGAACGCAGTGCACTGAATGGCCTCCTGATCCGAGTGACAGTTCTATAAACATATATGAAGATGTCGGGAGAGCCGCCTTTCAGTCGGTGCTCTGTGTTCCGACCTCGGTCCGATTTATAAGGCCATCTGACTGCGCCCTTATTGTGCCCCTGTTTATCTCTGTTATTAGAGTATGACTGCATGGAGCCAAGGAAAACTAATGGTCATGTAGTCTCACAGGGAAAACTGCAGTTTTGCAGTGCAGATTTTGGCCTTGTGGGCTTTACTTGGGAAGCGTGATCTACCTGCAGTTGTTAACAAGTTAAATGCCGCTGTCAGTCACTGACAGCGGTATTTAACACGTGCAGACTGGAAGCGCACCACTGCCCTCCCCCCCATTGGCACCCCTGTAACGGGATCACGGGGCGCCGATGGGTTGTCTTGTCATGATAGCTGTGAGACTGCAGAAGACGGGGGCCTGTCATTGTGAATCTCCTATGAACTCCAGCCTGTGGCCAGCACTCATAGGAGATTGTGATTAGACATGAGCGAACATTGTCGGCTCCCCCCTTATTCTGCTCGCTAATAGAGCTTACCGAATAGCTGCATTGGGAACTCTGATACCTGGAGCGCTCCCGATAATCAGGTGTCTGGTGCCGCAGCTGCATGTGTCGCGGCTGTGTGACAGTGACAACACACAGGCTCTCCATGCATGTGTTGTGACAGTGAAACAACCGTGACAATCAAAACATTGTATCTACCCCAAAATGTTTTCAATAAAATCCTCAGTTCAGGGTGCAAGAAAATAAGCCAACACCCAGCCGCAAATCCTGAAAAATGGAGACGCTGCGAGTCTCGAGAAATGGCGTCATAAGTAACTTTTTTTTTTCCTTACAAATTTTGGGGGGTTTTTTTCAGCACTTGCATACTCGTACTGACCTGGAGAATCATAATGGCAGGTCAGTTTTAGCATTTATTGAACATGATAAGTAAAATAAATCTAAAAAAGCATTTTTATTTTTTTTTGCAATTTCATAGCACTTGGAATTTTTTCTCCTGTTTTCCAGTACACAATATGGTAAAATCAATGGTGTTGTTTGTTGTGGGACAAGTTTAAACAAGTCCTCATATGGCTATATTGACGGAAAAATGAAAAAGTTATGTCTCTGGGAAGAGGGGGGGGGGGGGGGACGAAAAGGAAAAACATTGCAAGGTGCTGAAGGGGTTAAAGCAGCTTATGTACACGTAGATGAGCTGCTCATAAGTTATAGCGCTACTGTAAGAAAAACTCAATAAGGACTATAGCATAATTGTTCTTGTATTCTTCCATGTGTCAGTAATTCAGAAGTTCCACCTAGTTGGTTTTCTATCATATGTTTGTTACTACAGACATACAGGCTTATTTTTAACCATTTTCTTGTAGCTTTATCCCTGGCGTTCTAATGTCGAAGTGGAAGTAGACACCAACAACTCCGTTATGTAATTACAGGACTCTAGAGATTGACTTCTCTGCCAGTTGCTATATTTGTCCAGATCGACTGTGATACTGTGCTTTCTGACCCGATTATGTCTACATTCATATATTATGGTACTGTGCTTTGACATTAACCCAGCAAGTTGAACTTCACCTCTTTTTATTGGCATTTGTGTCTCAGCACATTATCGCCATATGCATCAGTCTCAAATAAGAAACACAAATGTCCATTTGTACCCGTGATAAAAAAGGCAGATTAACATAGCTTAAAGGCATGCCATCGGTCTTATGTGTGCAGTCTACATGTAAGATTACAAGCATTTATAGTGGTTCCATTTTAATGTAGCAATTTTGGTGATTCGCTGTATCAGAAGAGAGCAGTTTGTGAAGCCGTAATTAATGGAAATGAAATACTGAAACATAGAACTGCGGTCTTATTTATTAGCCCTAGAAACTTTAAAGACTGATTTAGCAACATTAAAAAAAAACTTAACAGCTTTGCTTCATCTACTGGTCTGTTTCCAGGTTGGTTATTTTGTAACATCTCAAAGGAAAATCAAATATTAATCTAAATGGACTATGCTTACAGCACTGATATGCTGCTCCTATCCAAACTTTCCGTTGTGGTTAGTTATCTGTGGATTTTGCATATGTTAAATGCTGACTGTTTATAATCACTCTTTATTATATAGGTATGTGTTTCACTTTTTGTATTGAAGAACTGAGATAAATTAACATTTTGATGATATTCTAATTTTGTGAGAAGCACCTGAAATTGCTTACACCAGAAATTTTTGTGGGCTTCATAGCAGAAGGGATGATAACATATGCACGTGCCAATTTTTAGTTATTTGTTCCTTCAAACTTAATTTATACCGATCTTTTTCTCACTTCACCAACTTAGACTGTTTATTGCTGATTCATCACACACAAAACGGATTAGAAAAATATTTAAACATAGGTTGTAATGTAACAAAATAGGTAAAAAGCCAAGGGGGTGAATACTTTCACAACCCACGGTCCTTACCTGCCGCCGTCTTCACCTTTTGTCTGCTGCTATGGTTCCACAGTTCTGTCTTATGACCGCAAGTTCTGACTAGCAAGAGGTCAAAAATAACACTCACAAGCTCTCAATGCAAGTCTGAAAGCCAGAGTGAGGATCTCATAGACTTGCATTAAAAAGTGACCTACAGCTTGTTCCACGAAACACTGAAGCAGGCAGCAGATCACAAACTGCAGGAGACCGATGACAGCGGCGGCGATAGAAAGTGAAGAACGGCGGCTGCTAAGTATGAGAGTAGGAGAAGGGACATTAAATTAGAAGTACCACTCGAGCGCTGCAATAAAAATAAACGCAGTGGTGCTTTAAGACATAAAGTGGTTTTTAGATACACAGCCTGGTAATTATCTAATATTCAGAGATTCTTGACATTCTGCTCTCTATATTTTTCTATACTTACTAAACTCATTCTCCCATAGCCAGCTCAGTGGTTCTTTATTTAATTATTATTTTTGCAATTGAGTTTCTTTGGACCATTTGTGTTCTACATCCTCCTACAATATTACAGCTGGCTGCAGAATGAGTTAACAGTGAAATTGGTGGCAGAGTTCGTCTGTCAGTTTGGGTTTCTTTCTTCTGAACGATCTTCTAAGTTGATATATGACCAAATCATAGTTGAATCTTGATTTTGGTAATAAATCCACTCAGAAGATTGTCAGCACTGTGTAGTAGAGATTTCTATATTCCACTGCTCTTACAGTCAAGAATCTCAGTCTTCTTTTCTAGATGTCGATGTCACTTTATTATCGTTATAGGCCTAGAACTTTATACTGTCCACTCATAAGTTTATGTGTTACGTTTTGTGTGCAGATATATTGAAGTGGTTGACCATTCATTTTGCAAAACTTTGTTTTAGGAAGAAGAAGGGGAATATGGAGATTCACTTGACTTCCGCAGAGGTGGTGATGGACAACCGAGGAGATCTACTAGACCCACTCAACAGTTTTATCAACCACCCAGAGCGCGGAACTGACTGTTAAGGTGAAAACAATTTAATAGATGCAATAGAAATTCATTGCTTTTATCTTTGTAGCCAATATTACAGTAGTTATATACATTTATGCAAAAATTGGAAAGGTTTACATTACATTATAATTTATATCTTGTATAGATATTTTGTGCTTTTTGAAGCATACCTATTATACAGAAACAAAGCTGTGTTGCAACTAGAGATGAACGGATGTGACAACATTTTAATTTGCCAAATTGTGCAGATTTTTCTGTGAAATTTGATTCACAGCAAATTTAATTAATGCAGTTCAATGTTTCCTATTATGCTCTAAGGTCTCTTTATGTCCCCAGAGCATAATTATTGGAAAAGGAAAAACTTGACTTGTCACCCACCTCTCTGCCTGCCCCCCTTGTTCCCTTCCACGCATTTATCACATTGCATCATCGCTCAGTGACCTTGCGGAGCCTTTTCGCATCCAGAAGTCCCAGCTTGGAGTGAGAACTCTAGGCCGGGAATTCTGGCCTCAGCCCTGTATGTACAGTGACCTTCCAGGGCCTGCTCACTGCTGCAGATGCAGTGCAATGAAGAAGCGGATAAGTACCAGGAGCGACGAGTACTTTTTTTTTTTTTCACAAGTGTGGATAGATAGCTGAAAATAAGAAGCCAGAAGAACTGTTACCTTAGTGGAAGACAGGAAAGTATACCATGTAGGACGGACTAAAATATCTCACCTTACCCTGACGTATGATTTGTAACTGAGCTTCTCCCAGGGGTGTGAAAGAAGCTTCCGGAAGAAGCTGAGTTGCGAAACGCGCGTTGCGGTGAGGGGAGTTATTCTGGTCTGTCGTACATGGTATACTTTCCTGTCTTCCACTAAGGTAACAGTTCTGGCTTATTATTTTCAGCTATCTGTCCACACTTGTGAATAACATACTTCATGGCTTATAGCCCTTTGTGCCGTATAGCTTAATATATAATAATTTTCATCCTGGCAGCTGTTGAATTTCAATAAAATATTATATTTTTATTAATACATTGAATTGGTCTGCTCTAAGCTGGTCAGGATGTTATGTTTATACTTCAGCCATACCTTGTACCATGTGGTTATCAAAAGTGTATACAGCATAATCTACACATATGACAATTTATTTGCATTATATATTTGGAATATACATTACACCTTTTTCTTGAGGATGTACTAGTAATACCTCCCTACTGGGCACTCTGCTATTATTACTTTCACTCTGCATTTACTTTAGATTTTTATTACTTGTTTATATCTTGTATTCAATAAAGATTTGCAATTTTATTAATGGTTCTCTTTGTTCGGCTGTGTTTTCATATCAGTCTGAAACTGGGTTTTGCTCCTCCATATCTAGCATTTACTGGTTTGCTCTTGATAGACCTTTTTTTAATGGTAGATATTTTCAAGGCAGGCTGATTAGGAGCAAACTGCAAATTGAGGAAGATGCTATTTTCTTCCAATAAAATACATTTATTTTCATATACAATATAGTCATGACTTTAATGATTTCTGCAATTAAAAATCTATCCTATGCATGTATAAAATAAATGTTACTTGAGTGTCTTTCTATTTCCCGTTTTATTACCTAATGCTTGTTTGTAATCCACCAGATCTACCATGAGATTCCCACACAAGAAAGGAATACTGCAGCTGTTTTCACGGAAGTGGTATATTTTTCTAAAGAATTGCCTTGCACTGTGGTGTTAATATTCTTATTGCAAGCAAGATTGAGAATTTTCGGACGCAAGTAGCTATACATTTGCCATCAGTTATTAGTTTAACAAATGATTTTTTTAAATATTGATTTCTTGTTTGCATCAATAAATCCACAGTGCACTTGAACAATGTCTCTGGTCTTCATTATTTCTGCATATTCCATATTTTTTCTTAACGAAAAATGGGAATTACCGTAATTATATCAAAGAGAAAAAGAATATCCTAATCCAAAGCAATTACTATTTTCCCTGTCACCTGATGGGATTGCCTCCTGTAATCGAACCTGTATTTAGGTTTTACCTTGTTCATTAAAAGGACTTTCCTCTTTCAACCTCTTGTACAAGCTCAACATTGCCATGACAAATATAACAAAATTGGTTTTTACTTGTCCTCCCCAGGTTCAGCGGTGCATCTTTGCTATGGCTCCAGTGAGTGTGTACAGTCTAAGGGCCCTTAGGAAAAGCTGGTATTGAGGCAAAACACGCGACAGGGACATATGTCTTGATCTTATGCCCTATAGTGGAGAATAATTAGGGTCTGAGTGCAAGTCAGCAGGTGTCAATGAACGCCACCAGTGAGGCTTCCCTATAAGAAGCCGCTGTACATTTGACAATACCGTGCGCTGCATAATTGACAACAGTGTACGCTGCAGGGTCGGCGTGTTCATTCACTGAGGGAGACCACGTTTGCTGCTGTTACACCTGCACACAGTCTCTCCCACTGGCCGCAGATATTCAGATGCGGCTCTCGTACTAGAGCATTAGCGGCGAGCATATTCGAAGGCAGAAGCAGTCCCTCTACATGCGATCTTCTGATAAGCTGCACAATATCATCAGCAATTTATATGTGAATTGAATAACAGCGTGTCAGCCACCTCACCTATTTATATCGGTAAAAAATTTGTCTGATGATCTATAATAATGTTGACAAAATATAGTAGTGGTCACAGACATCTTCAATTTATTGCAGCATGTCAATTGGGTACTCTAAATCCATCTAAGACTCATACATACTTGACAGCTTTTGTAAAATCTGAGACCCTATATGTACATAGAGATATTAAACCCGACTTATAACTTATTAGAGACAATGGATAGGGGTCCTATTATAAATTATTATACCTCTTCAGTCTATATAAAGAATGAAAGTGGCGCTGGAGGTGACGGGTGTAATTACCTGCTGCAGAATTTAAACAATCCCCACAAGATTGTAAAAGAATAAATAAAATAAATAGATAAAATTCGCGCTGGTAAACCCAAAAAAATGCCCAAGAGCACTAGAGATAGATAAGTGTGATAGCCTCACACAGTGTGTATTCCAGTGTGGAATAATCCTCAGGACACAGGGTCCATAGTTAATTCAGTCGGTACAAAAGTCTATAAGGAAGTGCTGCTTTTTTTTAACAAGAAAGTGCTGCTTTTAACAAGGAAGTACTGCTTTTAACATTAGTAGCGCATTCATTGAGCTGAAAATTAGTAATACCTTTAGGAGTAAAAACAGCTGATCTGTTGCCTCTGTCGATTTTCTAGGAAGGCACGATGAGAAGTCTTCAGAGGGTATTGATCCCGGAGGGCTGTTCCGGCCGGTAACAGCAACTCCGAGTATAGAAGTCCAGCAGGGGCGGATGTGCACCGTCTGTGGTCGGCGACGCTACAGCGTGTAACCGGTGTGAGCGGCGCATACAGGACCTGCGTGACGTGTGGACCAGGTGACCGCCCCACGTGACCGCTGGATTAGGTACGGATCGCGGTAAGGACCAAAACAAACCAACGCGTTTCGAAAACAACTGTTTTCTTCCTCAGGGCTGGTCCTTGCCCGGGTTGAAGTTCCTTTTATAGCCTCCGCGATCTCGTTAGCTAATAAAAACCGAACAGCTCGACTCCACAATTGAGTCCTCTAGGGGTCAGTGTATCCAATAGAAAAATCCATTTACTTTCAATCCTAGACATGGATTTTATAAAGTTACCCCCTTTCCAGTGTCGGTGTACTCTTTCAATACCAAACACCTCCATTGCATGGACCATTCCTCCATGTATTTCAATAAAATGCTTGGACAATGGGTGACCAATAAATTTATTCTTAATGTTCCGTATATGCTCATTAATCCTAACTCTTAGGGGCCTTTTTGTACGCCCCACATACATTTTGTGGCATGGACATTTAATAACATAAATTACTCCTATTGTGGAGCATGTGATGAAGTCGTTTATCTTATGTTTAAAGTCCCCTTTACTTATACCATCAGTTTTATGAGTCGTAATTTGTTTACACATGCTACACTTACGGCACGGAAAGAAACCTTTTAGTGAGCTGTGAAAAAAAGAGGGATTATGAACAAAAGGGGGTTTATTCTGAATAGTTGGAGCAACCATATTTCCCAGGTTAGCAGCTTTCTTATATATAAACCTGGGACCATCAGATATTTTGTCACCAATAATCTTGTCGTCTTTTAGAAGGTGCCAGTGTCTATTTACTATTTTCCGTAATAAGTAAGAGTTGGTGTTGTATTGAGTGATTATAGGGATGGACTCGTTTTTTACCTTCTGTTTTCCCGTGAAATTGATCAGATCCAGACGTGGTTTTGCAAGAACACTGTTTTTGGACATCCCCAATAAGTCTTGTTTATATCCTTTTTGTAAAAATGGCAACGTTTTATTGATGACATTGTTTTTATCTGGTCCGGTGGACCGCACACCCTTAATAGTTTTTTAAGTAATTTAAATAAAAATGAGTTCTTTTTAAAGTTCACTTCAAACATTAGCACCAATGTCATCAACTTTTTAGATTTGCAAATTTTTATTGATAATGGCGCCATCCAGACTCGCACGTTTTTTAAACCAACAGATACAAACAGTTTTATTCCTTTAGACAGCTGCCATCTCCCGATTTGGTTGCTCAACATTCCTAAAAGCCAGTTTATGCGAATTTATCGTAACTGTTCAAGAACTGAAGACTTCCACGCTGAAGCCGAGATCATGACCAAAAAATTTTTACAAAAAGGATATAAACAAGACTTATTGGGGATGTCCAAAAACAGTGTTCTTGCAAAACCACGTCTGGATCTGATCAATTTCACGGGAAAACAGAAGGTAAAAAACGAGTCCATCCCTATAATCACTCAATACAACACCAACTCTTACTTATTACGGAAAATAGTAAATAGACACTGGCACCTTCTAAAAGACGACAAGATTATTGGTGACAAAATATCTGATGGTCCCAGGTTTATATATAAGAAAGCTGCTAACCTGGGAAATATGGTTGCTCCAACTATTCAGAATAAACCCCCTTTTGTTCATAATCCCTCTTTTTTTCACAGCTCACTAAAAGGTTTCTTTCCGTGCCGTAAGTGTAGCATGTGTAAACAAATTACGACTCATAAAACTGATGGTATAAGTAAAGGGGACTTTAAACATAAGATAAACGACTTCATCACATGCTCCACAATAGGAGTAATTTATGTTATTAAATGTCCATGCCACAAAATGTATGTGGGGCGTACAAAAAGGCCCCTAAGAGTTAGGATTAATGAGCATATACGGAACATTAAGAATAAATTTATTGGTCACCCATTGTCCAAGCATTTTATTGAAATACATGGAGGAATGGTCCATGCAATGGAGGTGTTTGGTATTGAAAGAGTACACCGACACTGGAGAGGGGGTAACTTTATAAAATCCATGTCTAGGATTGAAAGTAAATGGATTTTTCTATTGGATACACTGACCCCTAGAGGACTCAATTGTGGAGTCGAGCTGTTCGGTTTTTATTAGCTAACGAGATCGCGGAGGCTATAAAAGGAACTTCAACCCGGGCAAGGACCAGCCCTGAGGAAGAAAACAGTTGTTTTCGAAACGCGTTGGTTTGTTTTGGTCCTTACCGCGATCCGTACCTAATCCAGCGGTCACGTGGGGCGGTCACCTGGTCCACACGTCACGCAGGTCCTGTATGCGCCGCTCACACCGGTTACACGCTGTAGCGTCGCCGACCACAGACGGTGCACATCCGCCCCTGCTGGACTTCTATACTCGGAGTTGCTGTTACCGGCCGGAACAGCCCTCCGGGATCAATACCCTCTGAAGACTTCTCATCGTGCCTTCCTAGAAAATCGACAGAGGCAACAGATCAGCTGTTTTTACTCCTAAAGGTATTACTAATTTTCAGCTCAATGAATGCGCTACTAATGTTAAAAGCGGTACTTCCTTGTTAAAAGCAGCACTTTCTTGTTAAAAAAAAGCAGCACTTCCTTATAGACTTTTGTACCGACTGAATTAACTATGGACCCTGTGTCCTGAGGATTATTCCACACTGGAATACACACTGTGTGAGGCTATCACACTTATCTATCTCTAGTGCTCTTGGGCACTTTTTTGGGTTTACCAGCGCGAATTTTATCTATTTATTTTATTTACCTCTTCAGTCTAGCCTCACATAGGGACTATAGTGGGTCACAGTAGTGATTATAACATAACAAATCATTTAACTGTGACCCACTATACATCCTTAATTGGATGTATGTGAATTTGTTTTTTTAGAAAAACATATTTAACAAATTCAAGAAAAGTTAATTTTTATTCACATAAATCTCTTCCCCTCTTTCCCTCTCCTACTAATCTAAATCATGTTGGTTGTTATTTTGAGTAACTGTGTGTGTTATTTGGGGAAGGAAGAGGACCCGAATGCATTATGGAAAAAAGGTAAGCTAGCAGAGGCAGTGTGATGCTCTGGGCAGTGTTATATGAGAAAACTCTGTGTCCTGGCATTTTTGTGAGTGTTCGTTTAGCACCTACCTAAATATTGTTGGAACCTTGGTACAGTTTTCATGGCAACAGTTTTCTCTCTGGAAGTAGCCTCTTTTAAGCCACATAACGTTCAGGATAGTTTGAGGAACATGATGAAGAGTGAAAGGTGTTGACCTGGCCACCAAATTCTTCTCTTTTTCCAATTGAGTGTCTGTCGGATGTTTTGGAAAAACAAGTCCCATCCATGGAGACTACTGAAGCATGCCAACAGTTAAAAAAATATATATATTTTTAAAAATATAAAAGTTCAAATCAAGCCCCTTTCGCCCCAATCAAAATAAAAAAAAAAAATCAAGCATACCCATATTTGGTATCGCCATGTTCAGAATCGCCCAATCTATCAATATAAAAAAAATTAACTTAATCGCTAAATGGTGTAACGAGAAAAAAAGTAAAAACACCAGAATTATGTTTTTTTGGTCACCGCAACATTGCATTAAAATGCAATAATGAGCGATCAAAAGATCGTATCTGCACCAAAATGGTATCATTTAAAAACTGCAGCTCTGCTTGCAAAAAATAAGCCCTCACCCAACCAGATATCAGGAAAAATGAAGATGGTATGGTTAACGGAAAATGGCGCAATTTTTTATTTTTTTTTTACATACTTTGGAATTTTATTTCGCCACTTAGATAAAAAAAGAAGCTTTACATGTTTGGTGTCTATGAACTCGTAATGATGCGGAAAATCATAATGGCAGGTCAGGTTTAGCATTTAATGAACATGGTAAAAAAAAGAAACTGTGGGATTGCACTTTTTTTGCAAATTTCACCGTACTTGCAATTTTTTTCCTGTTTTCCAGTACGCAATATGTTAAAACCAAGCGATCATACGGCCATATTGACCAAAAAATAAAAAACTTATGGCTCTGGGAAGAAGGGAAGCAAAAATCGAAAATACCTCCAGGCTTAAGGGGCTAATATGCTACTTATTACGCTGCAATACCAATTTGTTTTTTTATTTATTTTTTGTTCTGCTTCTTATTTTCAGTCATAATTGTTATTTTTCTATAATTTGGAGCTGTGTGAAAACTTTTTTGTGGGGCAAGTTATAAATAACATTGGTACCATTTGGGGGTAATATAACATCTTGACTGCTTTTTATCCCATTTTTTTTGAGAGGTGACATAGTTATGGTTGTTCAGTGTACAGCTTTGGCAAGACCACTGCAAAATTTTCAGTTTGTCTGATTTTTCTCTTTCTAGGTATATTTTTGAGGAAAATGTAAATTGTTCTTTTAACCTATAAACTTCTGACATGTCTCCGAATTTGCAAGCAATAAATTTTGTATTTTTTTCTGAACAGGAAAAATGGTCAAAAATGGTCAAAATTAAAAAAAAATAACCAGTGCTTTCAGACCTCAAATAATGCAAAGAAAACAAGTTCATAATATTTAGAAACAACAATACTAATGGTTTAACTCTGGAAGAGTTCAGAAATCAATATTTTGTGGAATAACCATGATTTTTAATCAAAGCTTTCATGGTTCTTGGCCTGCTTTCCACCAGTCTTTCACACTGATCCTGGTGCAAAAATGTAAGCAGTTCTTCTTTGTTTGATGGCTTGTGACCATCCATCATCCTCTTGATTACATTGCAGAGGTCTTTAATGGGGTTCAGGTCTGGAGATTGGGCTGCCTATGACAGGGTTTTGATGTGGTGGTCTCTTAATTTTTGCCAGAGCTGTATATATTCATTGTAAAGGTTTCTCTATGTTTTTATTGACATTGTATACTATTTTGATATTGATTTTGACTGGTTGGTAAATTAACCTTAAAACTGATCTGTCATCCACTACGTTTCCCTGTGTATAGTCTGTTTTCCTATTAACCAAAATAGTATATTCACAAAAAAATCAGACAGTTTACCAGACACATAGTTTGAGTTCAGCTAAATATAGAAAAAGGTATCAAGCATTACACCCAAAGTAATATTTAAAATATACAGTACAATATTTAATGCCTTTAAAAGCATTCAAACAAGCATGTTATCCCTAAATAGTAACCTTAAGGATTTGTGTCTGTAAGTCTCCTGGTATAAAGTGCTTACATGTTTGTTTTTTAAAGGAATTAAATAAAGTTGATTTTAGCTGTTCTACTCTGGATGTGATACGTTTTTCTACATGAAGGATTTTTACTACTATTTCCCTGCACCATCTAAGATGTGACGCACATAGAGATAAGCAAAAAGATTTGCAGGACCCTGGTCTGGAGTCCATGCTGGTCCTGGGTGACAGACCAAAGTCCTGCAAACTTCCTCTATCGGTACTTGACTGCCTTCATCCTTTGCGCGTCTATGGTTTACAAAGCTTCTGTGATGTCATGATGGAGTACCAACGTAGATGCCAGACAAGGGTCCTCAAATCTTTATGGTCCTCTGTAATAACATGCTTTTTTAATAGTCTGGTATGTGCAGAGACTTTATTTTGTTGTTTTTTTTAGTTCAGTAAATTCATCAGAAGAGAAGTTCTTTTCCCTCCACCCATTAATTGTTGGACTGCTGTGTATATATTGATAACTGCTCAAGGAGGGTTGAGGGGATAACTCTTCTCATGAAAATATATCCGGTGTATTCTTTGATCCCTTTTATTGGCCAAACTTTACATTATATATATTTTCTCCCGGTCTCCACTTTAATAAAGTGCAGCACTCCAATAGGATCTCAGTAGATGTATGTAAAGGGAACCTGTCAGGTTGGCTAATGCTGTTAACCTGCAGATCTAGGGTTAATCTAAAGGTTAATAGCATTATTAAGGTATCCAGCTACTGTACTGAAAGTCCTGCACCTGGGAAAAAATGAACTTTATTCATCCCTGCTGCCCCTGGCTTTCAGTGAAAATAGCAAAAATGCGGAGATAAAACTTAACCTTTACTTCATTATTTAAAAGGGGTTATAAAGGACTAAATACAAAAATTCAGTGCAAACAGTTATAGAAACAACATCAATATAAATCAACATGTAACATATAAGCAGAACCCATCTCTCTGGGAAGAAAAAAGTTCTGACAATGGGCATGCAGTATAAAGGGCTAGCATGTATACTGTATGACCATTGTCATAAAAATTTATCTTTGCATGTTTGCTATTTTCTGTGAGTATACTGCAGATTTTCGGTGGTGGGGGAATATACAATTGAATATCCCTTTCCCCCACCTTCTTTTGCTATTTTGTACCCTGGCTTTCAGTCATGCAGGTGTACCCTATATCTGCAAGTTAATAGCATTATCTGGCCTGAAAAGTTCCCTTTAAGCATCTCAATCTTACTGCTGTTTTGAAGATTTGTTGCTTTGAGTCTAAGCATTTTTCCTTTTAATGCCATGTAGCCAAGGACAACATTCAGTGTGTGGCTTCTGCTTGTGATAATGACTACATAAACATACACATTATGTCTAGTTTTCACTTTTCTTTCTGTGATCCCTGTTGAATCAAGGCTTGAGATTTGCAATTGAAAGGATTTACAACAAATTGTAAGAATTTCAGTATAATAAATGGGATGTAGGAATATATAGTCATCTATACAGTTGTGCTCAAAAGTTTACATACCCTGGCAGAATTTTTACTTTCTTGGCCTTTTTCAGAGAATATGAATGATAACACCAAAACTTTATCTCCACTCATGGTTAGTGGTTGGGTTAAGCCATTTATTTTCAAACTGCTGTGTCTTCTCTTTTTAAATCATAATGACAACCCGAAACAACAAAATTACCATGATCAAAAGTTCACATATCCTGGTGATTTGGGCCTGATAACATGCACATCCCTGATAAAATCTATGTCTGCCAGGGTGCACCACTGACACCTGGATGAGGAAACGTTGGCTGGGGCTTACATCTTGCTGACTGGGCACTGGGTGACTTGTGACTGTGTGGGCAGGCAGTCAAGAGGCTGTCCCAAGACTTGCAAGACAAACCTCTATCTAACACTTCCTCCACTGCTTCTGGCCCCTCCTCTAGGGGCTCCTCATGCATCCTCAACCGCTCCCTTAATGAGACACGCATTTCAACAGTTCAGAGAGAATCATGCAGTTTAAATTAATATGCCTTGGAGATTGAAGTCGCACAGTTCAAGAATTCTGGACACCTATTCAGGTCGAGTTAGAGCAATGGCTATCTCCATTTCACCCCCTGACGAAGGTAAAGAGCCGAAACGCGCGTTGGGGAGGACGCCATCCAGGAGCCAGGGACTCACTATCTCACTGTAAGTGATTCTCCACATCGATACGGTTCACTACAAATTTTACAGTGATTTCCTGCTTTCCCTTCACTTTCATCCCATAGCATTACCATTTTTTGTGCATTCACTGACTTTTTTTACCAGCATGTTTATTATATTCACTATAGCACAACAATTGCTGCACACTTTTTTATTTTTTTATTAATTTTGTGGTATATTTCACTCTTACACATGATTGGTTTTGTACTTAGGTAATATCTGTGGCAGTTCACGTGTTTTCTGTAGCATTTATTGCTACTTATACATATATGATCCGGTGTGATCTGTAATTTGTATACACAGTACCTCTTTAACCCAGTCTGTATATGTTCTCTGAGTATGCGTCCCCATTTTTTTGGTACATGTTTTGGTACTTTCTAGTATTTAATCTGCAACTTGGCATTGTGATCTATATTTTCCCCTGTAAATTTTCCTGTTTTAGAACTTTTTACTGTAATTATATATATTTATACAATAAAACTGCATTATATTGGATTATATGGTCAGTTGTGGTGCTCTTTTTAGGTTGTGTTCAATGTCCAGTGTATTTTACACCGGTCCTGTCTTTGGCTTGTAAGCACTAATACATCACTGTATATTCACTCTACACCGATCCTTTCCTTACTCCCATACGAACTTCCTTTGTGTTTCTCATACATCCCCTATAAAGCTGTTCCTGAGTGAGAAATTTCAGGGATTCTTTAACTTCTGCCCTGATGACAGACCTTAAATCAGTGGCAAAGTTAGGCATCGCTTCTGCTTTTTTGGAAGGAATCGGGAATAATCTACAAAGTGCTTAGGCTTTGCCACACACCTCTTTCCCTTGCAATAAATGACAGAAAGAAAAAAGCCATATCACCAGGGGAACTTTCAAGAAGATCACTTACCACTGTGAGGCAATCAAATGGTACCGAATTAAGAGGGGGGCACATCTCAGCCGAAAGACCATCTTGGGAGGCTGAAGACTCATCCACTTTACTGAAGCTTCTTTGAGTGGATCTGCTGCTCTTTGCAAAACTCTGCCTCTCACTGACACGGCTGCCGCCACTACTGCCATGGGGCCGATGCTGCTCCACCTCCTCCTGGGGATTCCCATCAGGCTCCTGCTGCTCAGGGACGCTGAGCAAGGAAGTGTTGATCCATAGGCCTTGCCACCCATAAATGCGAGACCCAAGCTGTTGCCAACCCCTCCAGGCCTCTCAGTTACCCAGCAAGTTCTGGGTCTTCAGGCTCTGCACACTTCCGTTCCGGCTCACCTCTCAGTGTGTCATATAATAGCCTTGGAGGAAGCTGCACGCAAAACGTGTTTCTTTTGTAGGCCAAGCAGGTTTATTTTATCTATTATATCTTTTCCTGTATTTTTGACATTTTGGATATATACCCCTTAGGCTATGTGCACACTTTGCGGTGTGCTCTGCGGGTTCTCCTGCAGCGGATTTGATAAATCTGCAGGGCAAAACCGCTGCGGTTATCCCTGCAGATTTATCGCGGTTTGTTTTGCGGTTTCCGCTGCGGGATTACTCCTATACTATTGATGCTGCATATGCAGCAATATGCAGCATCAATAGTAATGTTAAAAATAGGTTATACTCACCCTCTGATGTCCGGATCTCCTCGGCGCTGCACGCGGCGCTCCGGTTCCAAAGATGCTGTGCCGAGAAGGACCTTCGTGACGTCACGGTCATGTGACCGCGGCGTCATCACGGTCATGTGACCACGACGTCATCTCAGGCCCTGCTCGCACAGCAAACCGGAGACCGGACGGCGGCGTGCAGCGCTGAGAGGTGAGTATAGCATCATTTTTTATTTGAATTCTTTTTTTTTACACTATGCTTCCCAGGGCCTGGAGGAGAGTCTCCTCTCCTCCACCCCGGGTAGCAACCGCACATTATCCGCTTACTTCCCGCATCGTGGGCACAGCCCCATGCGGGAAGTAAGCGGAACAATGCATTTCTATGGGTGCAGAATCGCTGGGATTCTGCACAAAGAAGTGACATGCTGCGGGTTGTTAACTGCTGTGTTTCTGCGCGGTTTTTCCCGCAGCATGTGCGCTGCGGTTTGCGGTTTCCATAGGGTTTACATGTTAATGTAAATGCAATGGAAACTGCTGCGGACCCGCAGCATCAAAATCGCCGCGGATCCGCGGTAAAAACCGCAAAGTGTGAACATGGCCTTACTTTTCAAAAACCTTCCTGATTAGGATTATTTATAAGCCTTATTTTGGTTGGACCCTTATATGACCTTGTGTATGGGCACACATTGATCTTGGATGCAAATTCCCCTTTTTTGGCACTTTATCAGTATTAGACATAAATAGCTTATTTTTCCCTATTTGAAACTGATGTGCCTTGTTTAGGTAGAACTGTTTTGTTCACCATTCTTATTTGTTATACATTATACAGTAACATGATCCTTATAAAAAGAAAAAAATATTGAAATTGATCTAGCATGCGTCGCTTGTGGTAGGACTTTGCTGTACTGTGTTTTCTAGTTCTATGATATATACTTTCTGGGAATATAATCCTTTTTAAAAATTCTCATGAGGTATTAATGAATAATTAACTTATTTGATAATGAAGGAAGGTTTTTTCTGTGGTGGTTAGCTGATGTCTGACACTCCTTTTAAATTCCTTTAATTAATTGTCTGGTAACTGTTTAATAAAGATTATAATTTTATTAATTTGGATTGTACTCCTATATGTGTATATGATTATGTTACTGAGTGTGTGAGAGAGCCCTCACTATTGTTTGTCAGTTTGGTAACTTGATCATTTCAACTGTGTTTATGAAGTGGGGTTGCCGGCAAGATATAGTTGGGCATATAAATTTGTCTAAGCCACAATGAGATTTGCAAAATCCTCAGAGAAAAAGACTGTGACTTTGATTTCTGTGAGGCAGTGGGTGTCAAATTTGATTCCTGATTGGGCCACAAAATCAGGAATCTGGTGCTCAGGATCTTCAAAGGGTGAGGTCCATAGGGGGTTACTAAGATTGAGCACTGTCTCATTTGCTGTCCTGGGGCATCTACGTGGAGGCTCATTATCACTGGAGGAAGAAAAGAGGGAAAATGAAGGAAGGTGGCATCTTCTCCCTCACTTTGACTGTCGGATGCAAGGAAGGCATATGCCTCCTTGGCTGAATACAGTCTTTGGGGAGAGCGGACATTTTATTTTTCATTGGGTAGTGTGTGCATCTGTTGTGTTCTTCACATGTGTGCATGTTAGATTGCAAAATTTTATTTAGACGTGTGTTTTCTGTAAACTTTTTAAAATAATTTATTAGATTTAGAATACTAGAAAAGAATATATGAAAACAATCAAGTAATAAAAATAAAATAAAAATTTGTTAAAATAAAAAAACTTACTAAATAGACAACAGTGTAAAAAAATTACTGTGTGACCATGTAGAAAGAAACTGTAATGAAATTATAACAATTTTCCACTGAAATTCTGAAACTTCAATTACAAAACAGATGATTATCTGATTCTATATATTGGTAGAAAAAAAGCTGTAATTCAATTACTACAATAATTTTCTACTAAAATTCTGAAACTACATTACGGTAATGTCTGCAACGCGCTGTGGAATTAACGGCGCTTTATAAATGAGTAAAATAAATAAATTACTAAATGGACGTCAGTAAAAACAATTACTGAACATCCGCAACTATCTGATGCTAATTGTGATTATATTTTAGTACAAAATATTCTGTATAAGCTAATTGCTATAGTATATTTTACTGTGGATTACATTGTTCCTAATTTAACTCTATAAAATAATTAAATTATTTTTATTTAATATTTTTTACACTTTACTATCTGATGCTAATTCTGGTTATATTTTAGTAAAAAAAAATACTGTAGTTTAAGCAGATTACTACAGTATATTTTTACTGCCTCTAATCCAGCCCTATCGACTAATCCTTCTATATTATTTCAAAACACTCTTGTTCGGTGATTACTTTGTATCTCCCTTTATACTGAACCCACACACACATGATAAACCATTTGAAAAAGGTAAACTTGCCTCCTTCAGCAAGAAAATAGCCAAACAAACCACACATTCACAATGTTATCACAAAATACATTTTAAACATTAATTTTCATAAAACTGCAGTAAGGAAAAATGACCTGCTGGTGGCACCACACTACCCCAAAGCACAATACCACAAGGCTGAAACAAATCCTAACATTTGCCTTGGGGGCTTTCCAGTTGCCGAACTCCTTGCCCAGCTGATTTCAGGCAGGTACCTATAAAATATTTGCTACATATGGGGAAGTAGAATAAAAGAAAAATTTACCTGTTTAAGACTTCAGCTTTAAAACTGAAGATATAGATGAATGCAGCCTAAAAGGGACTGTACAGGTTCTGAACCATCAGATCTTCCGTATTATTGGACAGTCATTGAAAAGTCTAAGGTTGCAGCTAATTGGTGACCTGGAGTCACCTCTGGTTCCAAGTAAAAAACTGCAGCGTTGACATAACTCAGAGTGTACATTGTTTCCCGATGGGAGAGATTGGTGGAAACAACCTTGCAAAAATTGAAAAAAAAAGTTCAACCGAAAAAAAGGTAAAATAATCTGCAGATATTACTTTTTTTTTTCTTTTAAAGGGATATTCCCAATTATTATACAATGGTGTAAATACGCTCAGTTATGGTGTCAATTCTCCATCATTTTTATTGTTAAAGTGGCACTGCTCTACAGGGAGCTGCTTCATTCACATACATAGGGCTGTGTTGCACTTCCCTACACTGCAGATGGATGGCAGTGCTGCTGTGGAGGGGAAAAAAATGCTGCTGCCCATGTTCTTTTGCAAGTTCCTGACAATGAGACCCCTTCTGATCAGTAAGTACCGTATTTTTCGGATTATAAGACGCACTTTGGTCCCCCAAATTTTGGGGGAAAGTGGTGGGTGCGTCAGAATCTGTGTGCTGTAGAGGAGGGGAGGCGGCTCTGAAGTGGTGTCAGGGGTCTGGAGTGGGCTGGCTGCGGGCTGCAGAGACAGCAGGAGGTCTTGTGCTCCCGCTCATTAGCCTCATGTAATATTCACTGCACCCGCTTTCCATCACCTCGGTGCTGAAGCCCCACCGAGTTGGTTGACAGGGGAGTAGTGCATATTGCATGTGCCTGCACTCACCCCCATCATGAATATGCCCCTCGGTCACTCTATATGCCCCCTGGTGGCACACACATGGCCCCCCGTCACTACATGCCCCCCTGTAGGCACGCACATGATAAAATAACAAACACTTAACTCACCTTCTGATGATGGCTCCGTGCTCCCAGTTCTCCCGTGGCTCTTCCTGTGTCTGTGCCAACATGTGATCGGCACAGCACATTGTGCCCAGGTCACATGATCTGATGCCTGGGAAACAGGAAGCGCAACCAAGAAGCTGGGAGCATGGAGCCATCATTGGAAGGCGAGTTAAATGTTTATTTTATCATGTGCGTGCCAGCAGGGGGGCAATATAGTGACTGGGGGGGCTATGTGAGTGCCAGCAGAGGGGCATATAGACAGAGGGGGGCCATGTGCGTGCCAGCAGGGGGGCTTATAGTGATGGGGGGCCATATCCGGGATAAGATAGGGGCAGTGTGCCAGCAGCACAGGGGGGCAGGTGTGCCAGCAGCACATGGGAGCCGTGTTCCAGCAGCACAGGGGGGCAATGTGCCAGCACAGGTGGGGCCATGTGCCAGGATGGGGGTTATATATATACCAGGATGAGGGACATATATATGATTTGTAAGACGGACACTGGTATAAAGACAGACCCCATTTAACCCCTTAAGCCCCGAGGGTGGTTTGCACGTTAATGACCGGGCCGATTTTTACAATTCTGACCTCTGTCCCTTTATGAGGTTATAACTCTGGAACGCTTCAACGGATCTTGGAGATTCTGACATTGTTTTCTCGTGACATATTGTACTTCATGATAGTGGTAAAATTTCTTCGATGTAACTTGCATTTATTTGTGAAAAAACAAATTTGGCGAAAATTTTTAAAATTTCGCAATTTTCCAACTTTGAATTTTTATGCCCTTAAATCACAGAGATATATCACACAAAATACTTAATAAGTAACATTTCCCACATGTCTACTTTTACATCAGCACAATTTTGGAACCAACATTTTTTTTTGTTAGGGAGTTATAAGGGTTAAAAGTTGACCAGCAATTTCTCATTTTTACAACACCAATTTTTTTTAGGGACCACATCTCATTTTAAGTCATTTTGAGGGGTCTATATGATAGAAAATACCCAAGTGTGATACCATTCTAAAAACTGCACCCCTCAAAGTGCTCAAAACCACATTCAAGAAGTTTATTAACCGTTCAGGTGTTTCACAGGAATTTTTGGAATGTTTAAATAAAAATGAACATTTAACTTTTTTTCACACAAAATTTATTTCAGCTCCAATTTGTTTTATTTTCCCAAGGGTAAGAAAAGAAATTAGACCCCAAAAGTTGTTGTGAAATTGTTCCTGAGTACGCTGATACCCGATATGTAGGGGTAAACGACTGTTTGGGCGCATGGCAGAGCTCGGAAGGGAAGGAGCGCAGTTTGACTTTTCAATGCAAAATTGACTGGAATTGAGATGGGACACCATGTCGCGTTTGGAGAGCCCCTGATGTGCCTAAACATTAAAAGCCCCCACAAGTGACACCATTTTGTAAAGTAGACGCCCTAAGGAACTTATCTAGATGTGTTTTGAGAGCTTTGAACGCCCAAGTGTTTCACTACAGTTTATAACGCAGAGCCGTGAAAATAAAAATTCTTTTTTTTTTCCACAAAAATTATTTTTTAGCCCCCAGTTTTGTATTTTCCCAAGTGTAGCAGGGGAAATTGGACCCCAAAAGTTGTTGTCCAATTTGTCCTGAGTACGCTGATAGCCCATATGTGGGGGGAACCACTGTTTGGGCGCATGGCAGAGCTCGGAAGGGAAGGAGCGCCATTTGGAATGCAGACTTAGATGGATTGGTCTGCAGGCATCACGTTGCATTTGCAGAGCCCCTGATGTACCCAAACAGTAGAAAACCCCATAAGTGACCCCATATTGGAAACTAGACCTCCCAAGGAACTTATCTAGATGTGTTGTGAGAACTTTGAACCCCCAAGTGTTTCACTACAGTTTACAACGCAGAGCCGTGAAAATAAAAAATCTAATGATTTTTAGCCCCCAAAATTTTTATTTTCCCAAGGGTAACAAGAGAACTTGGACCCCAAAATTTGTTGTCCAATTTGTCCCGAGTACGCTGATACCCCATATGTTGGGGTAAACCCCTGTTTGGGCGCACGGGAGAGCTCGGAAGGGAAGGAGCACTGTTTTACTTTTTCAACGCAGAATTGGCTGAAATTGAGATCGGACGCCATGTCGCGTTTGGAGAGCTCCTGATGTGCCTAAACAGTGGAAACTCCCCAATTCTAACTGAAACCCTAATCCAAACATGCCCCTAACCCTAATCCCAATGGTAAAACTAACCACACCCCTAACCCTGACACACCCCTAACTCTAATCCCAACCGTAAATGTAATCCAAACCCTAACCCTATCTTTAGCCCCAACCCTAACCCTAACTTTAGCCCCAACCCTAGCTCTAACCCTAGCCCTAACGGGAAAATGGAAATAAATACATTTTTTTATTTTATTATTTTTCCCTAACTAAGGGGGTGATGAAGGGGGGTTTGATTTACTTTTATAGCGGATTTTTATGATTGGCAGCTGTCACACACGAAAAGACACTTTTTATAGCAAAAAAGTTTTTGCGTCTCCACATTTTGAGACCTATAATTTTCCATATTTTGGTCCACAGAGTCATGTGAGGTCTTGTTTTTTGCGGGACGAGTTGATGTTTTTATTGGTAACATTTTCGGGCACGTGACATTTTTTGTTCGCTTTTTATTCCGATTTTTGTGAGGCAGAATGACCAAAAACCAGCTATTCGTGAATTTCTTTTGGGGGGTGGCGTTTATACCGTTCCATGTTTGGTAAAATGGATAAAGCAGTTTTATTCTTCAGGTCAGTACGATTACAGCGATACCTCATTTATATAATTTTTTGTTTTGCCGCTTTTATACAATAAAAACTATGGAAAAAATAATCATTTTGGCATCGCTTTATTCTGAGGACTATAACTTTTTTATTTTTTTGCTGATGATGCTGTTTGGTGGCTTGTTTTTTGCAGGACAAGATGACGTTTTCAGCGGTACCATGGTTATTTATATCCGTCTTTTTGATCGCGTGTTATTCCACTTTTTGTTTGTCAGTATGATAATAAAGCGTTGTTTTTTGCCTCGTTTTTTTTTTTACCGTGTTTACTGAAGGGGTTAACTAGCATGACAGTTATATAGGTCGGGTCATTACGGACGCGGCGATACTAAATATGTGTACTTTTATTGTCTTTTTTTATTATTTAAAGAAATGTATTTATTTTATTGGGAATAATATTTTTTTTTTCTTTTTTTAGGAATTTTTTTTTTTTTTTTTTTTTTTTTTACACGTGGATTTTTTTTTTTTTTTTTTTTTTTTTTTTTAAAGTTTGTCCCAGGGGGGGACATCACAGATCGCTGATCTGACAGTTTGCACAGCACTGTCAGATCAGCGATCTGACTTGCAGCGCTGCAGGCTTACCAGCGCCTGCTCAGAGCAGGCGCTTGGTAAGCCACCTCCCTGCAGGACCCGGATGCAGCCCCGTGGCCATTTTGGATCCGGAGCCTGCAGGGAGAGGAGGTAAGAGATGCTCGGAGCAACGCGATCACATTGCGTTGCTCTGAGGGTCTCAGGGAAGCACGCAGGGAGCCCCCTCCCTGCACGATGCTTCCCTATACCGCCGGAACACTGCGATAATGTTTGATCGCAGTGTGCCGGGGGTTAATGTGCCGGGGGCGGTCCGTGACCACTCCTGGCTGCGATAGTCGGCTGACACCCGGCCGCGATCCCCCCGTGAGCGCGGCTGATCGCATATGACGTACTATCCCATCACTGGGAATTAAGTCCCAGGTCACCTTGACGGGATAGTACGTCATGGGATTAAGGGGTTAACAAAATATTTTTTTTCTTCACCAAATTTAGGGGTGTGTCTTATAATCAGGTGCTTCTTATAAAATGAAAAATATGGTAAAATACCATTATGTTTCAAGCTGGGGGATCTCTTTTAGGCTGGAGTCACACACAATGTATAAAAAATTGGTCCTTTTTACACGGATGACAATCGCAGAAATGTTCCCTGAACAGTGATCCGTATGTCATCCGTGTGCAATGTGAGGATGCGATTTTCTCGCATGTAAGCATCTGTGTGACATTCGTATGGCGAATTTCTCGCCGGCTTGCAAATTGGACATATAATTGATCCATGGGCTCAAATATCCGTGAAAACATATACAGTCATATATACTGTATACTGTGTGTGTATGTGTATATATATATATATATATATATATATATATATATATATATATATATATATATATATATATATATATTGTCAGTGAGACACATACCTCTCTGTGTTCATCATCTCATTAAATACATTTACATTTGACCAGCTTTATTTTCCTGAAATTGCCTGCGCTCCCAACAACCAATGTGCAAAAATTTTGCACGGGCCAACTAGTCTAAATTTATTATTTTTATATGATCCTCTTTTTTAAAAAAAAAAACACTTTAAAAAAAAAAAAGAAAAGCGCAACCGGATGACGATCAGTGATAAGTGTTTCACTTATGGCTGCAGGAAGAATGCACAGAGGTGGTGAACTGGAGAAAAAAGACCTTAGCCAAAAGTGAGCAAGGATGCCGATCAGTGATGTGCCTCACTAATCAGCAGCTGCAGGACGCATGGAAGTGATGCAAAGGGGTGGATGGACAGAAAAAAAAAGTCCTAAGCTAAAATCAAGCACCGATGCCAACCAGTGATGTGCATCATTAATCAGTGCTCAGTGGCTGCAGAAAAAACACACATTCAGACATGATGTACCACACCGTGCAGGTTTCCTGGCAATGTGCTTATGGTGCACGTGATCCTCAGTTCTTAAAGGGGTAGCACACGAACTCCTAATGTTTTCCCAGAGAATAGATGGGAGACACTAAGTATTTAAAGCACCTTCAAATGTAGGGAGGTGCCTGAGCAACATTTGTATTTACTTTGTCTGCAAGCTGCTAAGTCCATTGTCAGGTCCCTGTTCCAGTAAGTCTTGCTTCCCAGAACCTGAACCAATTCTGCCTTCCTGAACCTGCCTTGTCTGAACCAGTATGGCACCTGCTACTATACTGTCTGAACCTGTCCCTATACTCTGAGTTGGTCCTGTCTGATCCTGTCATTTGGTTCTGACAGAACCCTAAGATAGTCCTACAGTCCTGAATCCATTCTTTCTGAACCAGCTCCAATATCCGTTCTGGCCATAATCCTGTTCCTGCCCTACCTTCATCCGTGTCCCATTGGGGTCAGATGCTGTTGTGCTGGGGTCTTTCCTGGAGTAGTACCTGTGACCACCTGTGGCTCAAGTTTAACTACACCATCAGGGTCTCTAGTGAAGAATCAGATGGTCGCTTAGTTACACCCCTCCAGGCTCTCCCCAGTCCACAGAGCAGTGGGTCCACACCCACCAGCATGACACAGGTTTACTAGGAGCTTCCCTCCTATTTTCAATTGCAGGCAACAGAGCTGCAGAAAGGCATCTTTATCTACTTATTCAGTTATTATGCAGGCAATCTGACATGAGCCCAAACCTGCACTAACGAGAACGTGCACGACCTCTTTATGTGTTTAGTTAGGTAATTTTAGCATATGATGTAAATTTCCCTTTTGACAAATCTGTTTTTTTGTGCTGATACTGCAACATTGTTACTTTATTATTTCATAATGACAAACTCCAACTTTCCCACAATTCTCAACCCACAAATTTAAAGTTGAAGGACGTTATCTGTAAAAGGCATCAAGTAGATCAATTATTAATTCTTTGCAGGCTGACATAAATGTTAATATCCAAAAGTGACTTTACTTGTATTTTAAATTTTATACCATAAATGAAAAATGTGTAAAGTACTGTAAAAGTTACACATTCTGACAAGTTCTTAAGATGTGCAAATATTTCAAAAGTGTTTTGAATACAGCACCATCTCATCTTGTGAATGTCCAAAAGCACTCTATTTTTACATTATGTTCTGAGCTGAATAAAAGAACAATAGGGGAGATTCATTAACTTATTTATGCCAGTTTTCTGGTGAAGAAAAGTTGCATATTTTGGTGGTTAGGGCTTAAGCAAAAACAAGGCTAGTGATTACGGGCATATTTCTATATGAATGAGAACCAATCGGAAGGATCCTGGTCCTGCTCTGATAACATTTGTAAAATTGTATTTATGTTGCCCATATTCATTAAGTATAAAAAACGTAAGGGTCTAATTGTCTTTATGATGGACAGACTTTTTTTTTACTGTTTCTCTTACTTGCAGGGGTGTTTTCTATGTATTAATTAAAGTTTTGTATCCCTCTTTACTTCTCAGTCTGGTTTGCAAGTATGAGAAATATGGACAATGCTTAGATCTTAATACCTGGCTCGATCACTGGGTCTCCTGATCCGTGCTGACTGCCTCAGAGGTATGCATAAGCCCGTTAACTCAGGTCAAGAAACCAGGCAGTCCAGCCAAGTATTAGGATGCGAACAAGGTCTATGTTTCTTGGATGTGTCAAACTGTTCTAACACTAACAAATTATTATTATTATTATTTAATTATTACATGGTGATGTACGTGAAAAGGAGTTACATACAAATCACAGATATCACAGTAAACAAACTAACAATATCAGACTGATACAGATGGGAGAGGACCCTGCTCTTGCAGGCTTACCTTCTACAGGATGGTGGGGAAGGAGACAGTAGGATGGGGGGTTGCAGCAGCTCCGGTGTTGGTGAGGCAGTAGCTCCGGTAGTGGAGAGGAGGCAGCGGGGTCATTGCTGGCTGTAAACTTTCTTGAAGGTGTGGGATTTCAGGTTCTGTCTGAAGGATCCGAATGTGATTGATAGTCGGACATATTAGGGCACAGAATTCCAGAGGATGGGGAATATTCGGGAGCAGTCTTGGAGGCGATTAGGTGAGGAGCGAATAAGTGTGGAGGAAAGAGGAGATCTTGGGAGGACCGGAGATTGCATGAGGGAAGATATCGGGAGATTAGTTCAGAGATATATGGAGGAGACAGATTATGGATGGCTTTGTAAGTCAGTATTATTAATTTGAACTGGATACACTGAGGGGAATGGGAGCCAGTGAAGAGATTGACAGAGAGTAGGAGAGGAGGAGTAGTGAGGAGAGAGATGAATTAATTGGGCAGCAGAGATAGGGATGGACTGGAGAGATGCGAGAGTGTTAGCAGGGAGGCCACAGAAAAGGATGTTGCAGTAGTCAAGGTGGGAGATGATGAGGGCATGCACAAGCATTTTAGTAGATTGAGGGTTGAGGAAAGGACAGATTCTGGAAATACTTTTGAGCTGGAGGTGGAAAGAGCTTGGATGTGCAGTTTGAAGGACAGGGCAGAATCAATGGTTACTCCGAGGCAGCGGACTTCTGGTATGGGGGAAAGCATGATGTCATTAATTGTGATAGATCAGGTAAGGAAGATCTGTGAGATGGGGAAAGAAGATGAGTTCGGATTTGTCCACATTGAGTTTGAGCAAGCGAGAGGAGAAGGAGGATATGGCTGATAGACACTCCAGGATTCTGGACAGCAGAGAGGTAACGTCTGGGCCAGAGAGATAGATCTGAGTGTCATCAGCATAAAGGTTGTACTGGAAACCATGGGACTTTATGAGTTGTCCAAGGCCAAGTGTATAGATTGAGAAGAGTAGGGGTCCTAGAACGGAGCATTGGGGTACTCCAACAGAGAGAGCGTGGGATGAAGTAGTGAGGGAGTGGGAGACGCTGAATGTGCGGTTGGAATGGTATGAGGAGATGTAAGTAGGTTGTTAGTAATTTTGGCCAGGGCAATTTAGGTATAATGATGGGGATGGAAACCAGATTGTAGGTTGTCAAAGGGCAAGTTAGTTGAGAGGTGGTAGGAAAGTTCAGTGTGAGCGTGCTGCTCCAGGAGTTTGGATACGAATATGAGTAACGATATTGGGCAATAATGCTGGACATAGAAGGGAAGGTACCAGAAGTTAGTGATAGGTTGAAGAGATGGGATAAGTGTGGTGGTGAGATTGGGGAGGGGATGGGATGGGGTCTAGTGCAGAAGTGGTGAGGTGTGAGTTGGAGAAGAAGACAATTAAGCTCTCATTCAGTGATGTTGGAGAGAGAGGTCATGGGAGAAGGTCATTGGTCTGGTATACAAAGGGGTTGTGCTGGTTGAACAATAAAGACTTGCCTTATTTGGTCGATCTTATTTTTGAAGTGTGGCAAAGTACTCAGCAGAGATGAGGGAGGTTTGAGGGCAGCGGTGGGCGGTGGAGGGAGTTAAAAGTTTTGAATAACTGCTTGGGGTTGTAGGATAGGGAAGATATGATTGTTGTGAAGTAGGCCTGTTCAGCAGAGGTAAGGGCAAATTTGAAAGTGAGAGTTGCTTGTTTGAGTGCAGTGAAATCCTCTTACGAATTTGTTTTCTTCCAACGCCGCTTTGCAACCCTGGATGCTTGCCGGAGCTTTTTAGTGATGTTATTGTGCCAGGGTTGTCTATTGATATGTCGCACTCTGCCATGAATAAGAGGGGCAACCATGTCAATAGCTTATGCGAGAGTGGCATTGTAGAAAGCAGTGGCACTGTCTGTTGTGGAGTGAGGATATGGATGCCAGTGTTAAAATAGTCAGAGAGCGTGTGGGTGTCTAGGTGTGCGATGTTTCTGTGGGGGTGCGCATGTTGCTGGACATGGGTGACAGATAAGGAGGACAGGGATGAGAAAGTGAGTAGATGGTGGTCAGATAGAGGGAGAGGGGAGGTTGTGAAGTTAGATAGAGAGCAAAGACGGGTGAAGGTGAAGATCAGGTCTAATGTATGTCTGTCTATGTGTGGGTGGCTGAGGAGGACCACTGAGTAAGTCCAAAAGATGAAGTAAGAGATCGGAGTTTGGAGGCTGGTGACTGAAGGGTATCAGTAGGGATGTTGAAGTCACCCATGATGATAGTGGGAATGTCAGTGGAAAGAAAGTGAAGAAGCCAGGTAGAGAATTGGTCAATAAAGGCAGTGGCTGGGCTCGGAGGTTGGTATATGACAGCCACTTGGAGGTTGGAAGGAGAGTAGATGCGGACAGAGTGGAATTCAAAAGAGGGGAGGATAAGGGAAGGTAGAGGTAAGATTGAGTTACAGGTGAAGTTAGTAGAAAGGAGAAAACCCACTCCTCCACCATGTCTGTTGCCAGTGCGAGGAGTGTGGGTGAAGTGGAGGTCGCCATAACACAACACAGCAGGGAAGGCGGTGTCAGAGGGTCATGTTTCTGTGAGGCTGAGGAAGGCGAGATTGCGAGAGAAAGAGGTTGTGAATGACATGAAGCTTATTGCAGATGGAGCGGGCATTCCAGAGTGCTCCAGAGAGGAAGCAGGGGGGTGGGCATCAAGGGAACGAGTTTTACATTGGAGAGATTGTTGTAGTTCATATTAGATAAGGAGCGGTAGGAGGAGGAATTAATGGGAAGTATTAGCTGTGGGGGTCCAGGATTCGGAGATATGTCGCCAGCAGTGAGGAGAAGCAGAGAAAGGGAGAGCAGGTGGGAGAAAGAAATGGCCGGCTTGTTTTATTAGGAGAGATCTGAGGTTGAGGAGCAGGTCAGCAGAGGAGGTCAGGAGGGGAGGAAAGAGGGAAGTAGAGATGATTATTTGGTTAGAAGGTGCTGGGGTTTTGGGACCGCGAATGAGAGTGAGGATTAGTGGAGCAAACACTGTAAGGGCATATTTAAACATGGTGAAGGGGTAAGATGGGTTAATAGAATAGCTAGGTCCAAGTAGGGGGTAATTAAGACACAAGAGCTAATGTGGGCTATTACTAGCAGGGAAGGCAGATAGGCCAAAATAGACAAATATACAGGTGTGAATTAAGATTTCAAAGGATTACAGGAAATCACAACTAGGAAAACATACTGGTGTGAATTTTGTTAAAAAAGAGACAGATTGATGAGAAACGGGGATCAATGAATATGACAGACATTGGAATCAGCAGACATACCCAAAACAGACAGATGCATAGTGTGGGGTCCTGACTCCTGCCGTAACTAACTGCTGTTGAATTAACTGCAGCTTCTGGATACTTAGCTGCAGGTATACTTTGCTGCAGGGACGCGTGCTTGCACCCCACATGCGTGCACCCCTTAGAATGCTACTAAATTTATAGGGCTGAGAAGAGGAGCAGGTAAGAGGGATTGTGGGAGCTGGTTTGGGATAAATTAGCAGCTGGCCAGCATACCAGGGGTGGATAGATGATCAAAGACACTAGGCCTGGCTCCATCTATATGCTATAACACCTTTCACCAGATAACCTCTATAGTGACCCCAACCATGCATGGATAAACAGCAGTGAGTATTGAGTACAATGCAACAAATGAATTATAGCAAAAATTCAGCAGGCACTGTTATATACCATTAAAAATCGTTGCAGGATGACAGAGCAGATGCAGCAGATGACAGACAGCAAGCAGTGTTATACCATTAAAAATGGTTGCAGGATTACAGAGAAGATGCAGAAGATGACAGACAGCAAACAGTGATATACTATAATGTAAATATACTTACATTAGTAAATGTAGTATGTCTCTGCTGTGTTTGATTTTGTTCCAAACTGTATTTTGTTGATTATTAGATTATTATTGTAAAAGTGAAATGAATAACATTGATTATATTATCAATGACACTGGTCAAGGGACATTGGTTAAGTTAGCAAATGCAGTCACTTCAAAATGTTGATGTCCTGGAAACAGCTAAAATGATCAATCGCGAGCATCTGAGCAACTTTGACAAAGGCCAAATTGTGATTGCTAGACAACTGGATCAGAGTATCTCCAAATAGGCACATCTCGTGGGTTGTTTCTGTTATACAGTGAACTAAAAATGGTAAACAAAAAGGACAACTAGGGAACTGAAAATGGGTACTGGGCGCTGAGTGCTCATTGATACTTGTGGGAAGAAAAGACTAGTCTATCTCCTCTGATCTCACACCGCAGCTATTGTAGCATGAATTTCCAAAAAAAGATAATGCTGGCCATGATACAGAATAGTCAGAACATAGGACATTGTATTTTACTGGCATGGGGCAACATATGTGCAAACTAGTCAAATGGTCGCCTATCACTGAAAGAGCCTACGACTGGTCTATGAGCATCAGAACTAGAGCAGTAGAAGACATTGACTTGTTCTGGTGATGTTTTCTTTTACATCATTATGATAACCAATGCTTGTTCATCACTTACCTAGGGAATAGAGCACCAGGATGCACTATAAAAAGCAAGCTATTCTGGACAGTTTGATGGTCTGGTCAATGTTTTTTTGAAACCTTGGTTCTTTGAATTCATGTGGATGACAAGTATCACCTACCTTTAAACGTTATTGTAAACCTTTTCATTTTAATTGTACTTGTTAATAGTGATGGGCAGACCCCTGGATGTTCAAGTCTGGCCAGCTTAGCGCTGCACCATCAGACTTTTTCTCACGGTGCTAGCAGTGATCTTACTGAGGATGCCGCAGTTTATGGACCCGGTGCACATTGAACTGAGCTGGAAATGAAGCCTCTGTTACAAACTGTTGGGCTTGATGTCACCTAAAAATATAAAAGTGACATCAACCTCACAAATATAAACCCTACTTGCAACAGCCACAGGGCAAGTGGGAAGAGTCGGGCAAAGTGCCAGAATTGGCGCATCTAATAGATGTGCCTTTTCTGGGGCGGCTGCGGGCTATTTTTAGGCTGGGGGGGCCTATATCCATGGCCCCTTACCAGCCTGAGAATACCAGCCCCCAGCTGTCTGCTTTAGCTTGGCTGTTTGTTAAAAATAGGGGGACCCTACAACTTTTTTTAAATTATTTAAATGGCAGTGTGGGAAACACTCGATGTTCAGGGTGCCAAACCCGAACAGTATCACAAACTTCCTGGAAAAGTCCATGTTCAGGGTCCGTGCCCAAGCAGCAGGTGCTTGGTATGGGCCCCAAACTTCACTGTTCGGGTTCACCCATCCATTTTTATTAACAGTAGTGGATTCTTAAGTGGAATAATGCCCTATACCACACTACAGAGAGTATCCACCAATGTCTGGTGGACAAAGTGTTCAATGTGTTAATTTGGCCTCCAAATACCAATTCCAAAAATTCTACATTCTAAATTTGATCAAGAATTTGAGGGCTGTGCTGAAAAATCAGGTCCAATCGATGGAGGCCGCATCTCACTGCTTCCAGGAAATAAATGATCTGCTCTTGGGGTCAGATACCATAGGACATTATCAGCGGTCTTGTGGAGTTTATACCTTGATAAGTCAAAACTGTTTGGTTGTTATGACGGGGACATAAACAATATTAGTCACAAAACACAAAGCTTGATAGTGATAACCTAGAAAAAGCATTTTCAGAACGCTATAGTTTAGTGAACATCTATTTTACACCACTTGACACTTAAAAGGGTTTTCCCATGAAATAAAGTTAATTTTAGGCCGGAGTCACACTACAGCGAGATACGGCCGAGTCTCGCAGGTTAAAACCAAGCTCTGGCCCCGGCACTCCAGAGCGGAGCGTGCAGCTTCATGTACTGCTGTGCGGCCGCACGCTCCGCTCCGGAGTGCCAGAGCTTGGTTTTAACCTGCGAGACTCAGCCGTATCTCACTGTGTGTGATCCCGGCCTTAATCAAAAGATCTTAGAATAATAATAAGTTCCACAATTGGATGTGTTTAAATAAAATGTCCCTGTGCTGAGCTAATCTTATAAATGTGCCCCTGCTGTGTACTGTGTAATGGCTGAGTCTGATCGTGCTGGAACATGGTCTGATCATACCACATCTCCTGACCATGGGAATAAACAAAAGAGAGTATACAGATAGCAAGGCATGGGATCACGGCTGATTCTTTTTGTGAGGTAAAACATTTACCTTGCTGTTTTTAAGCAATATTATACCTCAAAGAAAGAACCATTTGCAATCCCAGGCAGTAATGTCTGTATAGTGTTTTTTTGCTCACCTGCCCCCCAGGAGATGTGGTATCATCAGACCATATTCCTGCTCTTTGAGACACCACCATTACACACCACATAGCAGGGGCCCACTTATAAGATTACCTCAGCATCGGAATATTTTATTTAAACACATGTGGAAATTATTATTATTCCAAGATCTTTTAAGATCTTTGCTTTCTACAACGTACTCTTAAGAAGTACATGTAGTGCCTATGTAATGTCATCGCATGCTATCTATATTATAGCAAAAAGGTAACAGTATTTAACTGCCCAGGTCACAGAAACTATCATGATGCAGCAAACCTCTTTAATAAAGATGGAGGCAACATAGGAGCAAAATACTAATGAGACAATCGCTCACACATCTACCAATTTCTAGAGGGGGTGGTAGCCTAGTATAAAAATTGTACACAAAAAAGGGCTTGTATAGAGCGCTGGTCACACATGTAGTGCACAGTAGCTACAGACTATTAGTGACACCCATACAATTAGGTTAGACGGGCTTCCCAGCACTGCATAAGTGCACCCCACCAGGATAGATACCCTAGGCTACAATTTCAAGATTGATGGGCTTGTCTGCCCCCTGAATAAAAATTTTACATGCAAAAAAATATAATGCATGAGGTAGTGATCGAACCTTGACATGGGTTGTGACACTTTGTATTATTGTCAAAATATAAGCCAACACCTTATATATACAATCATGGCCAAAACTGTTAGTACCCTTGAAATTGTCCTAGAAAATTATTGCAAATACATGTTTTGTTATGCACATTTCTTTTGTGTGTATTGGAATAACACAATAAAAAACAGAGAAAAAAGGCAAATTTGACATCATTTAACACAAAACCCCCAAAATGAGATGGGCAAAATTGTTGACACCAACAAATTAATATTTGGTTGCACATGCTTTGGAATAAATAACTGCAATCATTTACGTTCTTTTCTGTGTCCTCATTCCATTTTTGATAAACAGTAGAATGATGTGCTTTACCAAAAAGCTCTATCTTGGTCTTATCTGTCCACAAGACATTTTTCCTGGGGGATTTTTGATTACTCACATACATTTTGGCAAGCTGCAGTCTAGCATTTATATTTGTCTGTGTCAGCAATGGAGTCCTCCTGAGTTTTCTGCCATACAGTTTCATTTAATTCTAATGTTGATGGATAGATCGTGCTGACAGTGATGCACGTTGAGCCTGCAGTTAAGCTTTAGTTTCCTTGAAACTTGATTGGGGTTGCTTATCCAACATCCAGACTATCCTGCGTTGCAATCTTTCATCAATTTTTCTTTGCCGTCCACATCCAGGGAGATTAGCTACAGTGCCATGGGTTGTAAAGTTCATGATTATGTTGTGGACCATCGACAAAGGAACATCAAGATCAGAGGTGAGCGAACATTTCAAGGTTCGGTTCAGCAAACGTCCCAATATTTGTCGAACATACCTGAACCCCATTGAATTCAATGGGAGGAAAAACCAAGCGCATAGACAACAACTTCAGGGAAGCCTAAACGCTTCCCAAACAGCTCAAATTAGAGGCAAACACCAGGAAAAGTGGCATAAATTTACCCACATTACAAATAGTACAATTGTGCAGCATGGGTGCATGGCACAGGGCTTAGTACAGCATTTCTAGCTGAATCATTGATCAGTAAAAGGTGAATGAGTGACTGGTGTAGGCCTGGTGCTTTGAGAGACCTGCCATATTCATGCAACACAAATGACCCAACTTGGAGTCCAAACATTTCCCAAAATTAGTGTAGGCAACAGGAAAAGTGGCATCAATTGACCGACAATAGAAATTTGATAATGGCACAGCAGCAGTCTGGGGCAGCATTTACAGTACAATGTTGAATTGAAGTTTCAATTAAGATGAGGTGGGTGAGGGACCAGTGTAATCCTGCTTTGCTGGGAGCCCTGATACCTCATGCAACAGCTCAAACTAGATTTTTGCTCAGCCACACTCAGGTGCCACAAACATCTGTTTCGTAGACTACTATTGATAGAAAAATGTAAGGATAATAACACAGGTAGTTGACTGATGATCAATTCACCCACAGTAGAAATTTCAGAATGGCACAGCTGCAGTCAGCCATAGGCCATGTATGAGGTATCAGGGTCTGTGCCAGCATTCAGAGTTTTCAATTTAAGTTTAAGTTAAGATGAGGTGGTGAGTAATTGGTGTAAGCCTGCTGTGCTGGGTGCCCTGATACCTCATGCAACAGATCAAACTGCTTTTTTACACAGCCATACTCAGGTGGAACAAATATCAGCTTGGTAGACTACTAATGTTAGAGAAATATAAGGATAGTAACACAGGTAGTAAACTAAAAGCAAGTGCAGGCCTGCTGGTCTGGGAGCCCTACTGCTTCAGGACATGGAGGAGACCCATCTTGAAGTGCAAACATTTCAAAGATATATTGCCACACACCACAAAAGTGGCATCAATTTCCCCAGGGTACTAATAGTGTAATGGGCCTCTGACACCCCTTCCACTACAGTAAATACACCAGATGGGGACCCAACTTGGAGTCTCCACATTTCCAAAAATTATTGTCACACACCACTAAAGTGGCATCAATTTCTCCAGGGTACTAATAGTGTAATGGGCCTCTGACACCCCTTCCACTACAGTAAATACACCAGATGGGGACCCAACTTGGAGTCTCCACATTTCCAAAAAATTATTGTCACACACCACTAAAGTGGCATCAATTTCCCCAAGAGCAGAAATATTATAATGGGCCTTTGACACTCCTTCCACTACAGGCATTAGGATTAGGAAAATAGGGCCTCCTGCCTGCACCCCAATACTTTAGATTAGGAAATGGGGCCTCCTGCCTGCATCTCAATATTATCCAAAACAATTTGGATTAGGAAATGGGGCCAAGTGTCTGCACCTTAATATAAGCCCGTGCGATTTGGATTAGTAAATGTGACGTGCTGAGTCCTGACTGCAACACAGTATTAGCCCAACCTATTTGGATTAGGAAATGGGGCTTGGTGCCTGCACCCCATTATTAGCCCAAATGATTTTAATTAGTAAATGTGATCTACTTAGTCCTGACTGCAACACAGTATTGGCCCAAATGATTTGTATTAGGAAATGTGGACTCCTGCCTTCACCACACTATTAGCACAAACTAGTTAGATGCTGGCAGGTCAATTTCACTCAGGACAGGATCCTATCTGACAATTTGCAGCAGGAGTAGCATCTCTGCGCTGATACACTAACAAAATGGTGCCAGCAAAACAACATGTCTGCTTTTTATATGGAGAGGGACATGTGAATTTGGCAGCCAATGACAGAAGCCCTTGTGTCTAGATGTTGTGGATGGCTTCTGTGCCTTAATTGGCTGCTTGAATTTACACATACTAAGTTAATAATAAAGTTAAAATTACACTCCACCACTCCTCTCACCCTGTACACACCCTCTCCCCTCATAAAACACGTCCTCCCCGCTCATCATACAGAACCATTATCCTAGCCAACGTCCTAACAAAAGCATAAGTGGAAACGCAATCGTTTATCTAACTGTGCCCAAATTTTGCCGACTTCTAGGGAAAATGCTCAGGAAACCGAACGTGAATCTGAATTAGCTACATTTATGCCTAATTTGAGATTGGCGAATGTTTTCTGAACAATTTCGCTTATCTCTAATTAAGATCTCTTGAGATGGACTTGTAACCTTGAGTTTTATGATATTTTTCAACAATATTGGTAATCTGGTTTCAGGTGGGATTTTCAAACTGTCCACACCTGTTACTTACCATAGGTGAGTTTGAACGAGCATTCCCTGCTTGAAACAAAGCTGTTTACCCACAGTTTTTTATTGAGGGTGCTTCCAGGCCCATCAATATTGGTATTGTAAACTATGGTGTATGTCCTGGTGGGGTACACTTATATAGTGCTTGGCAGTCTGCCTCTTAATCTAATAGTATGAACGTCACTAATAGGCTGTAAGCCTTTTTTGTGCAGTTTTAATACGAGGTAATCACCTCCTCAATGAATTTGTAGAGTATGAGTGGTTGTCTCATCAGTATTTTGCATCCATGTTGCCTCTATCTTTATTACCATATATACTTGAGTATAAGCCAAGATTTTCAGCCCGTTTTTTAGGCTGCAAGTGCCCCTTTCAGCTTATACTGGAGTCATTGTCCCAGGGGTCGGCGGGGGAGCGGCAGCTGTCATATCATACTCACCTGCTCCCGGTGCGGTCCCTGCTTCTCACTGACAGATGGTCTCCAGGCGCCGACAGCTTCTTCCAGTATTGAGCAGTCATGTGGTACTGCTCATTAACCCCTTCACCCCGAAGCCTGTTTTCAACTTCCTAACCAGGCCATTTTTTTCAATTCTGACCACTGTCACTTTATGAGGTCATAACTCTGAAACGCTTCAACGGATCCTGGTGATTCTGAGAATGTTTTCTCGTGACATATTGTACTTTATGATAGTGGTAAAATTTCTTCGATTTGACTTGCGTTTATTTGTGAAAAAAATGAAATTTGGGGAAAATTTTGAAAATTTTGCAATTTTTAAACTTTTAGTTTTTATGCCCTTAAATTGGAGAGTTAAATAGTTAATAAATAACATTACCCACATGTCTGCTTTACATTAGCACAATTTTGGAAACATAATTTTTTTTGTTAGGAAGTTATAAGGGTTAAAAGTTGACCAGCGTTTTCGCATTTTTACAACAAAATTTGCAAAACCCATTTTTTTTAGGGATTACCTCACACTTGAAGTCACATTGAGGGGTGAATATGACAGAAAATGCCCCAAACTGACACCATTCTAAATACTGCACCCTTCAAGGTACTCAAAACCACATTCAAAAACTTTATTAATCTTTCAGGTGCTTCACAAGAATATTTGGAATGTTTAAAAAAAATTTAACATTTAACTTTTTTTCACAAAATTGTTACTTCAGATCCAATTTGTTTTATTTTACCAAGGGTAACAGGAGAAATTGGACCAGAAAAGTCATTTTACTATTTGCCCTGAGTATGCCGATACCACATATGTGGGGGTAAACCACTGTTTGGCCACATGGCAGAGCTCGGAAGAGAAGGAGCGCCATTTGACTTTTCAATGCAAAATTTGCTGGAATTGAGATTGGACACCATGTCGCGTTTGGAGAGCCTCTGATGTGCCTAAGCAGTGGAAACCCCCAAGTGACACCATTTTGGAAAGTGGACCCCTGAGGAACTAATCTAGATGTGTGGTGAGCACTTTGAACCTTCAAATGCTTCACAGAAGTTTGTAATGTAGAGCCATAAAAAAATCATATTTTTTTCACAAAAATGATCTTTTCGCCCCAAGTTTTTTATTTTCCCAAGGGTAACAGGACAAATTGGACCACAAATGATGTTGTGCAATTTGTCCTGAGTACGCTGATACCCCATATATGGGGGTAAACCACTGTTTGGGCGCATGGAAGAGTCAGAAGGGAAGGAGCGCCATTTGACTTTTCAGTGCAAAATTGGCTGGAATTGAGATCTGAACCTATGTCACGTTTGGAGAGCCCCTGATGTGCCTAAACAGTGGAAACCCTCCACAAGTGACCCTATTTTGGAAAGAAAACCCCTAAGGAACTTATCTAGATGTGTGGTGAGCACTTTGAACCCCCAATTGTTTCACTAAAGTTTAGAATGTAGAGCCGTGAAAATTAAAAAAAACCTTTTTTTCCACAAAATGATATTTTAGCCCACAATTTTTTATTTTCCCAAGGGTAACAGGAGAAATTGGACCCCAAAAGTTGTTGTTAAATTTGTCCTTAGTACGCTGATACTCCACATGTGGGGGGGAACCACCATTTAGGCGCATGGCAGAGCTCGGAAGGGAAGGAGCACTGTGTTGGAATGCAGACTTTAATGGAATGGTCTGAGGGCGTCACGTTGCGTTTGCAGAGCCCCTGATGTACCTAAACAGTAGAAACTTCCACAAGTGACCCCATATTGGAAACTAGACCCCCCAAGGAACTTATCCAGAAGTGTTGTGAGAACTTTGAACCCCCAAGTGTTTCACTACAGTTTATAACACAGAGCCATGAAAATATAAAATCTTTTTTTCCACAAAAATTATTTCTTAGCCCCAGGTTTTGTATTTTTCCAAGGGTAACAGGAGAAATTGGACCTCAAAAGTTGTTGTCCAATTTGTCCTCAGTACTCTGGTACCCCATATCTTGGGGTAAACCCCTGTTTGGGCGCACGGGAGAGCTCGGAAGGGAAGGAGCACTGTTTTACTTTTTCAGCACAGAATTGGTTGGAATTGAGATCAGACTCCATGTCGCGTTTGGAGAGCCCCTGATGTGCCTAAACAGTGGAAACCCCCCAATTCTAACTGAAACCCTAACCCAAACACACCCCTAACCCTAATCCCAACCATAACCCTAACCACACCCCTAACCCTAATCCCACCCATAAATGTAATCCAAACCCTAACTTTAGCCCCAACCCTAACCCTAACTTTAGCACCAACCCTAACCCTAACTTTAGCCCCAACCCTAACCCTAACTTTAGCCCTAACCCCAACCCTAACCCTAACTTTAGCCCCACCCTAAACCTAACCCTAACTTTAGCCCCAACCTTAACCCTAATGGGAAAATGAAAATACATTTTTTAAATTTTATTATTTTTCCCTAACTAAGGGGGTGATGAAGGGAGGGTTTGATTTACTTTTATAGCATTTTTTGGTGGATTTTTATGATTGGCAGCTGTCACACACTAAAAGACGCTTTTTACTGCAAAAAATAGTTTTTGCATCACGACATTTTGAGAGCTATAATGTATCCATATTTTGGCCCACAGAATCATATGAGGTCTTGTTTTTTTGCGGGACGAGTTGAGGTTTTTACTGGTACCATTTTCGGGCACATGACATTTTTTGATCGCTTTTTATTCTGATTTTTGTGAGGCAGAATGAACAAAAACCAGCAATTCCTGAATTTCTTTTAGGGGGGCGTTTATACCGTTCCGCATGTGGTAAAATTGTTAGAGCAGCTTTATTCTTTGGGTCAGTACGATTACAGCGATACCTCATTTTTATAATTTTTTTATGTTTTGGCGCTTTTACACAATAAAAACTATTTTATATAAAAAATAATTGTTTATGCATCGCTTTATTTCTGAGAGCTATAACTTTTTTTATTTTTCTGCTGATGATGCTGTTAGGCAGCTTTTTTTGCGGGACAAGATGACATTTTCAGCGGTACCATGGTTATTTATATCCGTCTTTTTGATTACATTTTATTGCATTTTTTGTTCGGCAGTATGATGATAAAGCATTGTTTTTTGCCTCATTCTTTATTTTTGCGGTGTTCACTGAAGGGGTTAACTAGTGGGATAGTTTTATAGAGCGGGTCGTTACGGATGCGGCGTTACAGATGCGGCGATACCGAATATGTGTACTTTTATTGTTTGTTTTTTTTATTTACATGAATGGATTTATTCGAAAATATTTATTTTTTTCTTTATTTGGAGTTTTTTTTTTTTTTATACATTCTATTCTTTTTTTTTTTTACATTTTAGAACATTGTCCCAGGGTGGGACATCACTATATTTCATCAGATCGCTGATCTGACACTTTGCATAGCACTGTGTCAGATCAGCGATCTGACAGGCAGTGCAGGAGGCTTAACGGCGCCTGCTCTTAGCAGGCGCCGGCAAGCCACCTCAGTGATGGACCCGGAAGGAGCCCCTCGGCCATTTTGGATCCAGGGACTCCTTCCAGAACACCAGAACAACGCGATTGCATCATGTTGTTCCGGTGGGAGAGCGCAGGGAGCCACAGTACCTGCGCGACGCCCCTCTATGTCGCTGTCACTACTGACAGCGGCATCAGAGGGGTTAAATGCCCACGATCGTGGGCATTGCTGCAGGGTGTCAGCTGTCACATACATCTGACACCCGCATGCGATCGCCGTGGTGCTCACTGTGAGACCGCGCGATCGTGCCGCCGTACTAGTACTGCGGTTTGCGGGAACTCAGTTCCCGCAGAGCATTACTAGTACGGAGCATGTCGGGAAGGGGTTAAAGTAATGGATATGGATGCGACTCCACTTCCATAGAGGTGGAGCACATATTCATTACTTTAATGAGCGGTACCAGTGACAACACTGGAAGAAGCTGCCGGAGACCATCTGTCAGTGAGAAGCAGGGACCATGCCGGGAGCAGGTGAGAATAACAGGGAGGGTGAGCATTCCGATATTCACCTGTCCCCGTTCCACCGCCGAGCTCCATCTTCTGCGTCCTCTGGCTGTGATGTTCAGGTCAGAGGGCGCGATGATTTGTTAGTGTGTGCATTCTGCCGGAAAAGTCACTGCAGAGAGACAGGACACTGAGGAGCAGCGGGCAGCGACGAGAGGTAAGTATGTTATTTTTTTTTTAATTGCAGCAGCAGATATACGGTACCGTTAATCATATTAGCATAAACTGCATCTTATGGGGCCATAATCAACTTTTATGCAGCAATACATGTGGCATATTTTCTATGGAGCATCTTATGGGGCCATAATCAATACTCGAGTACATAATGTAAGTGGGTTTGCTGCATCCTGATAGTGTAGACCTAGGCAAAGTGAGGCCTGCAGGCCACATCCAGCCCTCTGGCTGTTCCCATCCAGCCCACAGACCGAGACAAGTGAAGGGGTTTAAAACTATGGCCCAGGGGCTGCACAGTGCCATGCCCCACCCGCTGTAACCGCTAACTTCATCCTACCCCTTCTTCCACCAACCAGCATGTGAAACAGCTGTTGCAATACTGTGTTTTCTTTGCGTTAGCTGTGCTCTGCGGAGATATTTGGCTAGACATTTGGAGGCTACAGGGGTCTCAGTCTGGACATGGGGAGGCTATGTGTAGCCCATGCATTATATAGGGAGGCTAAGTGCAGCTCATGCTGTATATAGGGAGGCTATGTGGGGCTCATGAAGTATATAGAGTGGCTATGTGAGGCTCATGCAGGATATAAGGAGGCTTGCAGTATGTAGGAAGGCTATGTGGGGCTCATGCTGTATATGGGAGGCTATGTGGATACTGATGCTGTATTTGGCTATGTGGGGCTGATACTGTAGTCAGGGAGACTATGCGGGGCTCATGCTGTATATAGGGAGGGTAGGTGGGGTTCTTGCTGTATTTAGGAAGGCTATATGGGGCTCATGCTCTATATAGGGAGGCTATGTGAGTCTCATGCTGTATATAGGGAGGCTATGTGGGTATTATTTTGTATATTGGAGGCTATGTGAAAGCTCATACTGTATGTAGTAGGCTTTGTGGGGGTTCTTACAGTATAAAGTGGGCTGTGTGGGGGCTCTTACGATATATAGAAGGGGCTGTGTGCCAGCTCAAGCTGTATATAAGGGGATGCCAGCATACTTAATTCTTCTCAATATTAAGTGATGGCATTAATATTAATATAAAATAATTATAATGAAAATGTTAATATTAATATTGACAAGAATTAATTTAAGCCTATTGGTTCAGAACTCCATAACAGTTGCGGTGTCTCTTGTGGCCACTCGGGAAAATGAATAGTCCACCCCTGTGATAGTTTAGTTGCGATAGATTAGTTTCTGTGACCTGGGCAGGTAAATATTGTTGCCTTTTATGCTATGTTAATTCTTGCTTTTTTTGGGGGGGGGGGATTTTAATTCCTCTTTCTGTTGCTTTGCTTTTATTTTTATATATGTCATAATAGCTTTTCCCCCCAAATAATAGCATCACAGTGCCCTTAAAATGGGCAACAGTCCCACTGCAAGTGGCCATGTATGTACTGTTTATTGTGCATATTGTAACGTACAATCCATGAGGATGACATTATAAGAATATTAGTAATTTTTGCAAACAACCACACCTTGATGTTTATTTCCACAGTGGCTTGTTAAAGCAAATATTCACAGCACTTTTAATAGCAAAAGTTTTACAATACCTATTTTCTCTGCATTGCTTTGAGAATGAATAAGAACTTGTAATCTTGTGAAACATTCTCAGAAACATAAATGGAAATTAAGTAGAAAAGCTGCATGTTTGGTGATAATAAAACTTAGCTCTTATTATATTACAGACTGTGTCAGTATAACATTAATATAACTCAAGGACAAGGTATAATAGAAATATTTTTTCTCTGCATGTTACAGCAGAAGTGTTTTACGTTACATTTCTACTTTCTTACATTAACGTAAATATGAAGTAGTGAACAACATTAAGATCAATGTCAACATGTGCAACTTTTTTGCTATTCTACACTGTGCTGGTTGACATTTAAGATTATATGTAAGGACTTGTGGACCTTGCTTATCAAAGAGTAAATGATAAAGATAACCGAATATATTCATGTGAAATTGAATTTTACTCAAGTATTACTAAAATATACATTAGCCAAAAAGCCTGATTTTTTTTTGTAATATGCTCCTGAATATATTAATATATATTAATCAAAATGGAGGCCACTGGATGCCATTTTTTCTGACCCAAAACAGAGCCATCAAAAGTTTAAAAAATTTTAAAAAATACTTATTCTCATCTTATCACTCACCTCACTGGCTAGTTTTCGGTACATTTTATGATCACCTTCTTCATGCTAGGCCGGGACTTCTAGCTCTGATGAGGCCTGAGATGGTTTTGCACATGTGCATGCAGGATCATGGTCTATATTGCGGAGTAATGACTTCACACAGGTCACAATATACTTCGCTTCGTGTCCTTTCTTAAGATGCCGCCGCAATGAGGTGCAGGCACAGCTCCGTAACGATCTGTCCTGTGCTAGGCCACCCCTGACAGGGACCCCCCTGAATCTTCCCAAGCAACTTCTTCTCTCACTAGATGTTACCTGGGCAAAACCCAGTCAGCTTCTCTCTAACTTCCTATCCAACCCCCAGTTTTACCAGAGTGTGAGGAGTGGCCTAATACATAGAACCTTTTGCTCCCCCTGGTGGCCAGAGTGTGAAGTGTAATGTGTGACTGTGATACCTGGTCAGGTGAACTCCTTTAGTGCCATCAGACGTACCATCACTCCCCTTAGCGGCTGAGCGACAATACTGCAACGACCAGGACTCTGGGACGCTGCAATTTTATCCTAGTTAAAGAAGAGATCCAAGAATAAAATATATAATTTTTTTTCAATATCATTAAAAATCGAAAGAATATTTTAAGAAAACAGGATGTCTCAGCAATAGGAGAGACGCCACAAAAAATGAGAAAATTCCTTATGAGTGGGTATAAATATTAGTCCATAATTACCATACTTAGGCTAAATGCACAAGTGATGAAATGATGAAAAGGATTTTTATCATAGGTACTTAGCTACTTCCAATAATCATAACTTGTTGTAAAATATTCATTCAATTATGAGAATGCCTATACCTCAAGTATACATCAATAAAGTGCACAGTGCCATTCAGAAACAATTCATATTAAATGTAGGGTTACAGTAGTTCAGTAAACAAAATTCAGAAAGACCACAGAACTGACGCTGTACACTTATAATTAAAGTGTAGCCATAATCTTATAAGAATCCACAAGGAAATAATATAAGTAATGAGTGAGCAAAGGGAACTCAACACATAGCAGTATAAGTCAAAGTCCTATATAATCTAGTGACAGTACAAACCGTAACCAGTATGGAGGGACATGTGTGCAAAGAACGCATATGGCTAAGGGATACCTAGATATGTAGAGCAAGAATTAACTGACAAAGAATTGTGGTGGCGTCCCCTCACCCCAACGTGCGTTTTGCTGCTGGCTTCTTCCAGGGGCGTGGCTTGCTGAGGGGCCGTGGTGTATTTATGTAAAGAGGTGGACAATGGAGATGCCCATGAATCAAGGAGGGGCGTGTTGATGCATGACGCCAATGCCCCATGGTATGTTATAGCTTCCTGGAAACTGCTCCGTGGACCACTTGCCTGGAACACAAGAGGTCATGATAAGAACACTTCCAGAAGCTCACCTGGGTCCAGAAAATCAGCGCATGCGTACTGCCAACAGAGGATCCGGGGATTGGGATAGGTTGGTATAAGGGCTAGAAATATTTTAACCGTGTGAAGTGACAACAGAGTAATATCTATCACTAATAGGGAGTGCAATGGAACACAAGTGCATAATAAGAGATATTTATTAACAATGCCGAAGTGAGCAATAAATAAGATGCATTATGAAACAAATAATTATTAAGTATGATAAAGACATACAATGTGTGGGCTCCAAGATGAGGCCAAAAAATTACAAAGTGCAAAGAAGTGCAAAATATTAAATTTAAATCCCAAACAGGAATATAAAATAACAAATGTATAATGCATACAAATATTGCAAAGAATTAAAGTGACAGTGCAAAATATACATTACTCAGTGCAAGGAATTAAAGTGACCGTGCAACAATTATTACTTTTACTCCCAAAATTGTAAATGCAAAACATTTATAGTGCCTTTATACAAAAACGATACTTACACAAAATAAAATATAAAGGACCATGCGTAAAAAATATTTAAATACAGCATAAAACAAATATTCTTTGGATAGTTTGGAGACCACGTAGTAAAAGATATCCATAAAGGGCTAGCTCACCACATATGTGGTTGCCAAATGCCCAACATAAATACATACTAGTTGAAAAAATATTTATATTACCCATAGTTGAAGGTAAAACATGGACTTCAAATATCAAAAGAATAGAATTCCTGAATTACAATAATCACAGAAGTTATTTTATGTACTGTCCTATAAATCCAAAGATCCGGAAATAAGAGCAATAGTCCACTGATAATAATAATGTAATCCTCATGTATACATATTAAAAAAGGTAGATAATAGTAATAGTAAAATGCCACAATTCAAATAAGGGGCAGAAGAGAATCTTATTATCAGTTGATGTTTATCATTCTCTTGTCTCTCTTGGAAGCACTTAAGGTTTTGGAATCTTCACAGGAGGAAAATGAAATAAATGAGGACAGTAGTATCCTAAACAACTTGTTTTCTAAATCCAATAAAATTCCCTCCCTGGGCCTTTGTCCAGCAGTGGAAATTTTTTACCAAACTTGTTTCTGCAGATGTTGAAATTTTGGCCAAAAACCGTAACTATTCTTCTGATTTCACGAAGAATGAAAAAGCAGCCCTCCGGGAGTTAAAATCATGGCAAGATTTCCTCTTTAAACCGGCGGACAAAGGAGGAAATTTGGTGGTGTGGCCTACACAACTTTATGAAAAGCAAGCAAACATATTGCTGGGGGATGGTAAGTGTTATAAAAAACTGACCTATAACCCTCTGACTTCTTTTCAGATTGAGCTGGTCACCATTTTGGTAAAAGCATACACTGATGGTATTATCAGTAAAAATATTGTTGGACAAAATTTCCAAGTTCCATCTGAAACTGCCGACATTCTATCTTGTTCCCAAGCTGCATAACAACTCGGATGATTCACCTGGTCGTCCAATAGTACCAGGATATGAGGAACTATGTGAAACCATATCAGACATAGTAGATTATTTTTTTAAACCATTGGTGGCAACACTGCCTTCGTTTATAAAAGATACTACAGCGGCCTTACAAAAAATTGACCAGCTACATCTGGAAGATGATATGCTTATGGTCACAGCTGACATTGAATCCCTGTATACGTCAATTAAACATGAGGATAGACTTAGGACTACTACATGGTTTCTGGAGGCTAGTAATATTAGCAATCCTTTGGCTAACCTTGTTGTGATTTTTTTGGAGTTCCTGCTGAATCATAATGTCTTTACATTTAATGGTAATACTTTTCTGCAATTACAAGGAACAGCCATGGGGACATCTTGTGCCCCCTCTTACACAAATCTCTTCTTAGGTGCTTGGGAAAGAAATATCTTCCAGGAAGAAAGTATCCCCAAGATGGAAAGAGTCCATGATTTGATTAGATATATAGATGATGTTTTTTTCATTTGGCAAGGAAAGGAAAATCAATTGGGTGATTTCATGCGGAAACTTAATTCTAATGACCAGAATATTAAACTCACCTTTAAGTCAGGTCGAACTTTGGAATTTTCAGATATTGAGGTCACAGCATCAGCAGATGGGGTTTTACATACAGACATTTACCGGAAACCCACGGCCACTAATTCATTTCTATGTGCAGACTCCTCACACCCAATATCTATGATTTGAGGCATTCCAATCGGTCAATTTTTAAAGGCAAAAAAAATCTGCTCTGATGACATTACCTTTGAAATACAGTCCAGAGATCTTGCACGTAAGTTGCAGTAAAGTGGGTACAGTAATAGACTAATCAAGCAAGGTTACCAGAGAGCAATAAAGGCAAACAGAAATGAACTTCTATATGGTGAAAAATGCAAAAATGAAAATACTGATGGTGAACAAATAAGATTTATCTCTACACTGCAGTGCACTGAATGGCAGGACTTGACTAATATAGTTAAAAGTCATTGGAAGGTTCTCAAAATAGATCCCATCCTGAAATGAATTATATCATCCTTACCATCATGTATTGCTTGCCGTTCAGCTAATTTGAGAGACCATCTGGTTCACAGCCATTATGACGCTAAAAAATTTTGTTCACAAAGGAACGATGATAATGATGGATTTTTTCCATGTGGCACTTGTAAGGCATGCTCCAATTTGATTAGGAGCACATGCTTCAGAAACCATAATGGGTTAAGCACATATCAAATCAGAAAACATTTAACATGTTCATCAAAGGTGGTAATTTATCATGCTGAATGCCCGTGCAAAAAATCTATGTGGTGTTGACAACACGGGAATTAAAATTCAGAGTAAGAGAACATATGTGGGATATTGAAAAAAGCCATCACCATACAAGATAACTCCCTTCTAAAAACCCTTCCCCGCCATTTCAAAAAGTACCATGGATGTAGTTCGCGAGGTCTCAAGATCAAAGGGATAAAGCAAGAATTTTGGCACAGATGGAAAGTAAGTGGATATATAGATTGGGTACTCCAAGTCCACAAGGGCACAATGAAAGTTTTGATTTTGCAGCATTTTTGTAGTTTTAATTAAGTATTTATTATGGCCTATTATCATATTTTAAGGGTTTGGGTATTTATTGTTCTGTATTTCTTTTAATTTTAGGTATATGTTTTGTATGTTTAAAAATGTACACTTACCTTTTCTGTGGTTTTCTTAGTGATTGGTGGTTGTTGCAGTAATGTCCATCGTTGTTGTGCTGGTGGTTGTGGTCCTTCTGCTTGTCCTCCTGCTGAATATTCATTCCTAGGAGACAAAAGAATGCTAAACATCAACTGCTAATAAGACTCTCTTCTTTCTCTTATTTGAATTGCGACATTTTACTATCTTATTTTCTATCTTTTTTAACATGTATACATGAGGATTACATTATTATTATCAGTGGACTATTGCTCTTATTTCCGGATCTTTGGATTTATAGGACAGTACATAAAATAACTTCTGTGATTATAGTAATTCAGGAATTCTATTCTTTTGATATTTGAAGTCCATATTTTACCATGAATTATGGGTAATATAAATATTTTTTCAACTAGTATGTATTTATGTTGGGCAACCACATATGTGGTGAGCTAATAGTGGTACATATATTCTATGTTCATCACTATTTCTAGCCCTCTATGGATAGCTTTTACTATGTGGTCTCCAATATATCCAAAGATTATTTGTTTTATGCTGTATTTAAATATTTATTATGTATGACCCTTCATATTTTATTTTGTGTAAGCATCTTTTTTGTATAAAGGCACTATAAATGTTTTGCATTTACAATTTTGGGAGTAAAAATAATAATTGTTGCACGGTCACTTTAATTCCTTGCACCGAGTAATGTATATTTTGGACTGCCACTTTAATTCTTTGCACAGTTTTAATGAATTATAAATTTGTTATTTTGTATTCCTGTTTGGGATTTAAATTTAATATTTTGCACTTCTTTTCACTTTGTCATTTTTTGGTCTCATCTTGGAGCCCACACATTGTATGTCTTTATCACACTTAATAATTATTTTTTCATGATGCATCTTTTTTATTGTTCACTTTGACACTGTTAATAAATATCTCTTATTAAGCACTTGTGTTCCACTGCAATCCCTATTTGTTATAGATATTACTCCGTTGTCACTTCACACGGTTAAAATATTTCTAGCCCTTATAGCAACCTATCTCAATCACCGGATCTGTTGTGGTCAGTAGGCATGCACTGATTTTCCAAACTCAGGTGAGCTTCCGGAAGTGCTCTTATCATGTCCGCTTGCATTCCAGGCGTGCGGTCCACGGAGCAGTTTCCAGAAAGCTACGACATACCATGGAGCTCGGCTTTGGCGTCATGCGTCAACACGCCCCTCCTTGATCGAATCCTTGATTCATGGGTATTTCCATTGTCCACCTCTTTACATAAATACACCCTTAGCAAGCCACGCCCCCGGAAGAAGCCAGCAGCAAAACGCGCGTTGGGGTGAGGGGACGCTACCACAATTCTTTGTCAGTTAATTCTAGCTCTACATATCCAGTTATTCCTTAGCCATATGCGTTCTTTGCACACATTTCCCCTCCACACTGTTTAGTTAGGGTTTGCGCTGTCACTAGATTCTATAGGACTTTGACTTATATTGCTATGTGTTGAGTTCCTTTAGCTTACTCATTACTTATATTATTTCCTTGTGGATTCTTATAAGGTTATTTCTACACTTTAACTATAAGTGTAGAATTAATATTTTACAACAAGGGATGATTATTGGAAGTAACTAAGTACCTATGTTAAAAATCCTTTTCATCATTTCATCATTTGTGCATTTAGCCTAACTATGGTAATTATGTATATTTATATCCACTCATAAGGAATTTTCTAATTTTTTGTGGCGTCTCTCCTATTGTTGAGACATTCTGTTTTGTTAAAATATTCTTTTTTTTAATGATATTGAAATAAATTTATATATTTTATTCTTGGATCTCTTCTTTACCTAGGATAAAATTTTGTCCTGGTTTTGAGTGGTTTAAATGATATGAAGTGCCATAACAATTTTCATTTTTGTTAATTTTATTTTCTTCCATAACAAAGCATTGTCACCTCTGCTGGGCTGCCCCTCCCCCATACTATCTATCTGGAGATGTGTCAGCATCACACTTATTTCTGTTGTGCTCAGGTAACTGCAGTGAGATGAGAGCAGGGTGTTATTACATATCACACAACAGTATAACGGTACAAGCAGGTTACATCTTTGTGAGACATATAATGGCAGACTGCAGAGAGAGTACAAGTTATTTACAACAGGCATAAGTGTGATATTGACACATCTTCAGAAAGGCAGTGTGGGAAGAGGGGCAGTATAGCAGAAGTGACCATGCTAGGAGAAGAGCAGAGCTGTTAGAAGGGTTTGTAAAGTGACATAGCTAAACTCAGCTTTACTTCTATTTCCCCCACACTGATTCATTCAAGAGTTTAGACCGGGAGATCAGAGCTATATTATTACACCTCACACACTGTGAAACCGTCTCTAAGTTATGATGGGGATATGTGCTTCTTTTCTTTGAGTGTTGCTGGCCTGCCTTTGATTGGTCAGCATTATAAAGGGATAACGCCCTCTTGGACTTAAGGAAAATTAAGTCATTATTTGACAAATACTTTGATTGCTGATATCTCTGTAATGGAGAGGCAAAATAAAAAAAAACAAAAACATTTAATTCTTCTCTGCAACTGCAATTACATCATATATCCACTTCAACATGAACAATTTGGTGAAAGGTCCTCTTTCAATGGTTTACAATGAAGATTATGTAACTTACAAGATATTTTATACCGCCTTTCCCTTTTCTGTTGATTCTTATGAGGTGACCTATATCTTCTTATTGGATGCAAATGGATATTTCTATAGATAATATGCCTGCTTATGTAACACCAACATATTCCACTGCACTTTCCTGGCTTTGGCCATAAAATTCAATGTTGCCATGGTGCCCCATCATGTTATAACAGGCATTGTTCATCACCAAATTGATCCTGGATTATTGGGAGAAGTTGCTCTCGGTGGATATTTAGATATTATGCTTTGTTTGCGGCAGTGTATTTAGGGAAAATTGAAAGTTTTTTGGTTTTTTTTTGCTCAGGACAGGCATTCTTCCAGATGTTTCAAAGGGGGGCATCATCAGAGAAAATAACTTTACTGGAAGTAAAGTGATTAGACTGTGGAGTCTTTGCATAAACTTGATGTATTTGTTAACCAAGCTTAAAAATGTATGAAATGCTGACTAAAAGATCTAAAAACACTGAAGCAGCACACTTTGTGAAACACAAAATTTGTGTCAGTCTCAAAACTTTTGGCCACAACTGAAATTCTAGTGAACACAACCTAGTTTATTTATTTTTGATTAAATCATCTAGTCTTCATTTTACACAGTGAAGATACCTGTGATTTAGTTTAAAACCTTTCATGATTTACGACATTCTATTACATCAAATGTTAAGTCCCTGTCTTTGATCGGAAGCTCGGAGCTAATCGGAAATTCATAACGAGAAAAAGAATCAATGTCAGAAGTGCAGTGTTTATGGCTGAAACTTGTCCAAAAACAAGCCCTTCCTCAACCAAAAAATTAAAACGTTAAGGGAAAGTGGGATCACAAGCAAAACTTTTTTCCCCTAATTTTCAAATATTTTTTTCAAAGAAAAAAAAAAACTATACACTGTAATTTTGGTATGATTGTAATCATACGGACCTGGATGATGATGTTAACAAGTAATTTTATCATATAATGAATACCATAAAATGCAATTGCTGAATTGCTTTTTTTTTTCACTATTTTATCTCCTCTTGAATTTTTTTCTCATTTTCCTGTACATTGAATGGTAAAATTAAAGGAGCCATTCAAAACTTTGTCCTGCAAAAACAAGCTGCCATATATGTCAACAGAAAAAAAGGAAAGTTTATGGTTCTTGAAAGCCAGGGAGGAAAATCAGAAAACTAAAAAAAAAAAAAAGAATTCCCAGTTGAGAAGGAGTTAATGGGTTGACAAATGTGTTAGCTAGGGATATACTTTGGCTCACTATTAACATTTGTGACATTTGCAGAGTGCCCTTTATGTCTTTTTTTTTTATACATGCTTGACATTTGTAAATGGATACAGGAGAATTTTAATAATGTTTTAGTCAATAGTCAGAAAATGAACAATTTGATTTGATTCAAAGCAAAAACCTTTTTGTCCAGTTTTCATAAATGTGCCTTATTCTGTGTACCTGCTCTGATCAGTCTATAAGTACACAGTTCAAAGTAAGCCTTTCTAATAAAATAGGTCAGTGCATAGTGAGAATGAGCTCAGTTGTATTATGCATTTAATATTTTCTTATACATGTTAAAAACACACAAGGGCAAACCAAATCCTATAATTAGTGATGAGCGAACGTGCTCGCCTCTTCTCGGTACTCGTCCAAGTATCACTGTGCTCGGTGTACTAGGTGAGCATCGAGTATTTCCGGGATTATTCGGCGGGAGCTCGGGTCTCCGCCCTGCAATTCTGGCGCTCTTTAGAGGGCCAATGACAGTGCAGGGATTGTCTGCCATGCACTGTAATGCCGCATATATCTATGTTGTGGTATTACAGTGATTGGCTGGCTGCACAGCATCATCAGCATCTATAAGAGACATGGCGTCACCCTGCTCGCCGCATTCTGCTGCGGACTTAGCGAGTGTAGGGAGAGCTGCTGCTGAGATAGGGTTAGAATTGTCCTTTTAATAGTTAGTGTAGATCTGCAACTGTCCACGACTCCTGAGAAACCAACAGTCCTTTTTAGAGCAGCGCTAGGTAGGCAGGGGAGTCTATGTGCACATATCCACATCAGTGCAAGGCCTGCAGGCACTGTATGTGAGTACATAGCTCTCACTGCATACCTCCAAAAGCTCCATTACTGTCTGCTGCTGCTTATGTAATATATACCTAGCTGCAGTTTTCTGTGGCTTTTTTTTCTTCACCTTATACCTGCTCCTTTTATTCTAAAGCAATCCATAGTCCATTATTTAAAAATTTATTTGATTGGTCACGCTGCCTACTGCAACCAGGTTATTGTAATTGAAGAACATGCAAGCATACCTTTTTTTTTTGTCCCAGGAACCAGATGTGAGTGCGCCAAAAAATCTTTTTTTTTGTGTCATAGCCAACTTGACACAATTTAGTTGTGCCCAAAAAAATCAAGGCCATATTTAGATCAGTCTGTTATCTGATGCTGACGGCTGGTGTATCTTTGGTGGAAAAATTGTAGCTTCGCAGGCATAAGTTTCATAGTTCTGTCTGCTATCCTTGTTGTACTCAATTTTAATTTTTTGCCAAATTTCATATACGAGAGAAAAAAAAAATATACAGTCTGTTATCTGTGGCAGCGGCCTGGTGTATCTGTGGTGGAAAAATCGTAGTTTTGCAGGCATGCATATCATAGTTCTGCATTCTAGCCTTGTTCCACTCATTTATTTTTTTATCAAAAAATCGGCAGAAATGAAAAAAATTTTTTTTATACATTCTGTTATGTCAGGCTGAGGCTTTGTGTATCTGTGGTGGAAAAATCGTAGCTTCGCAGGCATAAGTTTCATAGTTCTGTCTGCTAGCCTTGTTCTACTCATTTTTAATTTTTTTGCAAATTTCACATACAACAGAAAAAATTTTTTTACTGTCTGTTACCTGTGGCTGCGGCCTGGTGTATCTGTGGTGGAAAAATCATAGATTCGCAGGCATATGTATTATAGTTCTGTGTGCTAGCCTTGTTCTACTTTTTTTTTCAAAAATTAGTCAAAAAATATTTTATACAGTCTGTTTTCTGTGGCTGTGACCTGTTGTGACTGAGATGAAAAAATCTTCGCTTTAAAGGCATGTTGATCAGATATAATTTTGCTCCAAATAAATACATTTGTGTTGAGCTTTTGAGATATGTCAGTAGTCCACTTAAAATGGGCAAAGCAAGGGATGGGGAAGTGGACGTGATGCTGATGGTGCATGCAGAGGACGAGGCCATGGCCAAGCTGAAAGTGGGCCACAACAAAGACCCACATCTTCTCGCTCGACCTTCCTGTCCCAGTTTCTAGGGGATCGCAGCACACCACTATTGAAGCCAGAGCAGTGTGAAATGGTTGTTGGTTGGATAGCGGATAATGCTATTAGTCACTTAGCCACCACCACCACTACCATGTCTTCCACACGGTCAAGTCTGAGCCGTGAGTGTGGACCGGATATTCCTCACCCTGATCCTCCTTCCTCCCACCATGCCGAGTGCCCTGAGACAACTGATCCCACACTTGGACACTCCAAAGAGCTGTTCAGTTTTCCCTTTTAAGATTCTGTACTCTCAGCCGGTCAACTTGAAGTGGGGCCAGATGAGATCGCATGTAGCGATGCCCAAAGCGATGGTGGGAAAGTGTCCCAAGAGGAGGACAATGATGGTGGTGGCCACAGACAGAAGGCATGCATCCGTTCCCTGTAACACCAACATAAGGGAAGTTGCCATTCCAACTGTTTGATCTTCCCGAGTCTGGTTATTTTTTAAATACTCTGCGGATAACCCCAAACAGGCCATTTGCAGCACCTGCCATGCTCACATCAGCAGGGGTAGCAAAATTACCAGCCTGACCACCACCATCATGATTAGGCAGATGGCAGCAAAGCACCCAACTTTGTGGGCCGAACCCCAGGCTCCAGGAACACTGTCTGCAGGTGACACCACTGCTTCTTCCACTGTTTTGCGTAGAAGCCAATCCCCAGTCCACCGTGTATGTGAAGATAACTCTAGCCCTGCACCTGTTGTTGCACACAGTCAAGCAGCACCATCATCAAGCCCGTTGACATCTTTGTCCCAGCACAGCCTTCAGTTGTCTATACCCCAGTCATTGGAACGCAAGCGGAAATACCAGCCAATACCCCACAGGCCACAGTACTAAATTCAAACATTTCTCTTCTGCTTGCGGTCAAAATGTTGCCGTTTATGTTCATTGAGATGGAAGCTTTCTGCAACCTGACGGCGGTGGCCGTCCCAAGGTACTTGGTACTTGCACTGCATTTCACGTGACCCTCGCATTATAAAAATTTTTGGTGACACTCATTACTGGTTGGTGACACTTCTAGACCCACGCTACAAGGAGAACTTTCAATCTCTTCTGCCACAGGCACAGAGGTGTACTAAAATGTTGCAATACCAGAGGGCCCATGTAGCGGAATTACTTAGAAAATTCCCATGTGAGAACGCTGGCAGCAGACGTCAGAGTTTGTTGTACAACCAAGGAGTCCAAGCGAGAGAGACAGAAGTACAATCTAGCTCAGGCAGGGGAACAATGGCCAAGTTCTGGGACAGTTTTCTCAGACCCTCCCATTGTGGGGTCACAAAGGCAAGGGGCGCTGTCACAAGAAGTGCAATGTTTGGGTAGATGCTGAGGGAGTACCTTGCAGATCATACAAACATCCTTCGTGATTCCTCTGTGCCTTTTAATTATTGCGTATCCAAGCTGGACACGTGGCATGAACTGGCTCTTTACGTCTTGGAGGTCCTGTCCTGCCCTCCCTACTGCTAGCGTTCTGTCAAAGCGGGTTTTTAGTGCCGCTGGTGGAATTATAACAGATAAGTGCATCAGCCTGTCAGCTGAAAATGTTGACAGGCTGACTCTTATAAAAATAAAGAAGGGCTGGATTGGGCAAGATTTCTGTACACCACCAAGTGAAAACAGCGAAACATAACCTCTAATACATTGTCTTCTTTGTGGAGGTATATTGACATGCACCTCTCCCCAACCACACATGGCTATCCGCTTCCTGATTTTGTCTGTTTGGTGTTATCCTCCTCCTTATCCTCTTCCTCATCATCCGCAACCAGTACAACACCAAGGTGAATGTAATCCGTGATGCAAAAGTTACTCGATTTTTGTGCAAGGGTGTTTTTCTGATGTCCTTTACTAATTAGAAACCAAAATAAACTCCCCCAGGGGGAACTGTCATCAAAATGAGATGTACGTATATTTTTCCCATTTATTCCAGTTTTAATATCTCTGCACCGTCCTTTTATGACCTAGTGTATACCTCTACAATCTGAAAACATTGAAATGTTATTATATATTATTTTCTTTTCTCTGAGCTGTTGCTAGGGACAAACATATCTCTTTGGACGCAATCTGGCATCACATATATGAGCCTTTGTTTGCCTCTCCCTTTTGTCATTTACTTTCATCAGTGGATTCACATCCTTTTTTGGGGGGGATTTCAGTATGATTTATCTTTATATCCCCTCATTCTCCACCATTAGATCACCAGGCTTAACATCTTCTGTGCCACTACAGGCAGTCCAATTTTTGGCAAGGGTGTCTATGATGCCCATAGTATATTTTTAAAAAATGTATCCCCCTTGGGGAAATTTTTGCATGCACAATGTCTCCTCATTCTCCACCACTAGATCACTATTCACCACGATTAACGTGTTCTATGCTGCTATTGTCAGTCCAATTTTTGGCAAGGGTGTCTATGATGGCCATAGTATATTTTTAAAAAATGTATCCCTTTTGGTGAAATTTTTGTCAGCCCATGCACTGCATGTATGGTATGATGCAGTGACCCATGTTACAGCCAGGGGGCACTGTTTGTGCACTTCAGGATGCCCTTGGAGGCATAATTATGATGGTGCTTTAGGGACTGGCATTAATGTAAATGGCCGGTATGTGTCGCAGAGGTGCACTGCGCTGTAAGCCCAAAATGATATGGTTATGCTGGTACTTATAGTTCCTCAAGTGTTTGTTGTGTTTACTTATAACGGGGCTTATAGGGTTAGCTGGTGAACTGGGCGGGACTAGCTAACCACACACACCACCCACCTATGGGGTGGTTACAGCTACATAATGTGACCAGGGTTTAGTCACATGGTTCAGAGTGTGAGTTGCTGTATAGGCTGTGTGTTGGAATGTCCTGTAATGGACTGGATTCCTGGAAGCACTTGCTGATGCTATGAACTGAATGGTCAGTGTGTTGGAATGTCCTGGGATGGACTGGATTCCTGGAAGCACATGGTGAGACCATAGACTGAAGGCCTGTGAGTTGGAAGTGCCTGTGACTGGACTTCCTGATAAGCGCACGGAGAGGCCATATCTGCAGAGCCTGGAACGGTTACTGTGTTGGGGAAGCTACAGTTCCAACTGCGGGTCTGGACTATGTGAGGTGCCCTGGTCACAAGGACGTGTTTTGTGCTGCTATAGGCAGTCCAATTTGTGTCAAGCCCGTCTATGATGTCCATAAAAGATTTTTTAAAAAGGTACCCCCCATGGTGAAATGTTTCTCAGCCCATGCACTTCGTGTATGGGCGTTACAAGCCTAGTAGACCCGCTCCTTATCATTGGGCCTAGTTTTTAATTGTGCTAGTTTGGCAGGGGAGTCTATGTGCACTTATCCACATCACTGTAAGGCTTGCAGGCACTGTATGTGAGTGTATAGATCTCCCTGCATACATCAAAAGGCTCCATTACTGTATGCTGCTGCGTATTTTATATATACCTAGCTGCAGTTATCCGTGGCAATTTTTTTTAAATTTTTAATATTATACCTGCTCATTTTGTTATAAAGCAATCCATAGCCTCCTTTTTTCAACATTTATTTGCGTGGTCATGCTGCAGACTACAGCCAGGTCATTGCAATACAAGAGCGTGAAAATATAATTTTTTACCTATTTTTGGGGGGGCCCAGGCATCAGATGTGAGTGGGCTTAACAATCTGTCCTTTTTTGGGGGGTATTATCTAATATTTTGTAGTGTCTTATAACATTTTTGGACTCCATTTTGCTGCCCCAAAAAACTTTAGCTGGCCCCCAAAAAATTAGCTACAGTTGTTATATTTATCACTGTGTGTGGTATGCCACATGCATCGCATATCATTGCGCTAAATATCTTAAAATTTTTGTACTCCAATTTTATTTTTGGGTGTTGTAGCCAACTTTTTGACAAAATTTTGGTGTTGCAAAAAAAAATGGCCACATTTTGATCAGTCTGTTATCTCTGGCTGACGCCTGGTGTATCAGTGATGTAATAATCCGTGCTTTGCACGCAAACGTTGCATTCTTTTGTCTGCTACCTTTGGTCTACTCAGTATTTTTTTTTTTTAACCATAAATTTTTTTTTTATTAAACATTGTATAACAAAACAGGGTCGTACAAGTATTTAGTTTCTGTATAGTGTGCATGAACAATAAACAATATAAACGATGTAAGGCTATAAATGACCTTAATTTTACAAAGACGTAAATGACAAAGACAAGACAGTAAGGGATAGAAGGAAGGGAGGGAAAAAAAAAAAGAAGGGAAAAACCTCAGTTAAATCGACTAATCAAATCCAAACTCAGCCGCACTACAGGTTGGATCCCGCTGCATAATAATCCCATGGGGACCATATTGCCTGGAAGCGCACCACCGAGTCATTTAGTAAGGCTGTAAGGTGTTCCATCCTTCTGACATCCATGATCCGTCTAATGAGGATCTGAAGCGAAGGGGGACTCGGCTGCCTCCAAAGACGCGCAATCAGGCATCTGGCCGCCGTAAGGATATGTTGCAATAATCTATTGGAGAGTTTGCCCATACCCGGCACCCCGTGACCCAGGAGAAGCACCAGTGGGTTTAGTTCTATATCTGTATGCAATACCTTGTCAATGAGGGACTTAGCTTGACCCCAAAAAGGCACAATTTTTGGGCATGACCAGAATATGTGCATGAGGGACCCAGTGCTTCCTCCACATCTCCAACAGGAGGGAGGGACAGAGGGATTCAGTCCATGCAGAAACTCTGGAGTGTGATACCAGTGCATTAGTATCTTACAGATATTTGCTCTATAGAGAGTACACACTGATGATTTTGCGGCATTCTTCCAAATAACACCACTCTCGGGGAGAAATACGCTGCTCCAGGGCGGCCTCCCACTTGCGCATGTATAGAAAAGATTCACCAGACCCATCCCGTGGATCCAATAAAAGGTTATAAATTTCTGAGATCAGACCCCTGGTGTTCACGCCCCTCCTGCAAATTTTCTCGAAATCCGTGGGGATCGAAGCTCCCGCTTTACCATATAGGGAGTTAGCAAAATCTCTGATTTGTAGGTATTGAAAGAATTCCCCGTTGGAAATTGTGAAATGTTGCTTAAGATAATCAAAGGAGTGAATCTCCATGGTCTCCCCGTCCATAATATCCGCTAATCTAAATAGGCCCGCTTTAAGCCAAGGGTGAACCATAGGAGACTCTAAACTGCTTGGGAGCTGTGGTAGGAGACTCTAAACTGCTTGGGAGCTGTGGATGATAGATGAAGGACACCAGGGGGGAGCAAGGTGACATGAGGGCGAATCTCCATGTGCAGGTGTTCCAAATGTCACGGGTGAACTGCATGGGGCCTAAAAGGGGTGGAAAGGACTTACATTGTGCTGGTGACCATAAAAGAGAGTTAGGGTGTATTGGGGCAAGCCATAATTTCTCTATTTCATTCCACCTGCTGTAGGCCCATAGGGACGTCCAGCAGGGGATTCTCCTCAGGTGAGTAGCCCAGTAGTATTTAAGAATATTTGGCACAGAAAGCCCTCCCCTGGTCTTATGAGCTGTGAGAACCTCCTTAGCCACTCTATGGCGCTTTTGTTGCCATATGAACGTAATAATATCTCTATGCAGAGGGCAAACAGGAGAGGTGACAAAGGGCACCCCTGCCTGATGCCATTCGATATAGTGAATGGTTTATATGTACAGAGAGGGAGTTTTATGGCTGCTGTAGGGTGGTTATATAGGGATCTCAGCACAGACAAAAATCCGCCCGAGATGCCAAAGACCCGCATCGTACTAAAAAGGAATGGCCAGGAGAGGCGATCAAAAGCCTTCTCGGCGTCAAGGCTCAATACTAGTGTTTGCAATTTCTTTCGGTTCGAGATATCCACCAAGTCCACAACCCTCCTGGTGTTATCACCCCCTTGACGGCATGGAATAAAGCCTACTTGGTCTTTATGAATAATCGAGGGTAGCCATTTATTAAGTCTGGAGGCCAGTAGCTTGGTGAACACCTTCAAATCTGTATTCAAAAGGGCTATTGGCCTATAGTTTGCACAGTCCAAGGGGTCCCTAGGCGGCTTTGGAAGGAGGATGAGGTGGGAATGTAGCATTGTGGACGGGATTGGGTCGCCTTGCAAGAAGGAGTTAAATAATGAGGCCAAGTGAGGAAGAAGTGTTTTGGCGAATGTCTTAGGCTACGTTCACATTTGCGTTGTGCGCCGCAGCGTTGGCGCCGCTGCGCACACCGCAAACAAAAACGCAGCAAAACGCATGCACAACGCTGCGTTTTGCGCCGCATGCGTCCTTTTTTTAATTGATTTTGGACGCAGCAAAAATGCAACTTGCTGCATCCTCTGCGCCCAGACGCGGGCGCCGCAGCGACGCATGCGGCGCAAAACGCAAGTGCGACGCATGTCCATGCGCCCCCATGTTAAATATAGGGGCGCATGACGCATGCGGCGACGCTGCGGCGCCCGACGCTGCGGCGCACACCGCAAATGTGAACGTAGCCTTATAGTAAAAGTACGTCAGACCATCAGGGCCAGGTGATTTTCCCATGGGCAGGGACTCCAAAACCTCCTCTACCTCTTCAGAGGAAACTGCAATATTTAGAGATTCAATCGCTTCACTAGGTAGGGAGGGGAGGTCTAAGGTAGCAAGATAGTCTTCAATAGCCCCTGAACCCTGGGAACCATCAGCTGATGGGGGACCAAGATTGTACAATTTTTTGTAGAAATTATAAAAAATATCAGCTATGGCGTCAGGGTGATAGTGCGTCACCTCTGCAGCGTCCCGCAAGGCCTGAGGACATGAAGCGTTCCTTCAGCTGGCGTGCCAGGAGGGTATGTGCCTTATTGCCCCTTTCATAGAATTTCTGTCTAGAGAAACTTAGCAGCTTCTCCGCCCCCGCCACCGCCAGATCTTTTAATTTTTCCCTTAGTTTGACCACCTCTTTCAAAGCGGCCAGAGAGGGAGATTCAGCGAGTGTCCTCATGAAGCTTTAGTTGAGAAGTCAAATGTGCCCTCTGGACCCCCGCGGATCTCATGGCCCTGGCGCCCTCCCTAATACAATGGCCCCTCATCACCGCCTTATGTGCCTCCCACAGAATTCCCAGGGAGGAGACTGAGCCCGTATTGAGCTGGAGGAATTCCTCTAGTTGCTTATGTAGTGAGGCCCTGACTTCGGGGTCCTTGAGTAAAGATGCATTTAAGCGCCAGTGGCCAAATCTAGGTCGCGAATGGGCTCCCTCAAGTTCCATGATCACAGGAGCATGATCTGACCAGGTAATGGAGCCCAGTTCCACCCCCCCAGCCTCTTAAGAATAGCAGAGTTTACAAAGAAGTAATCGATCCTGGTATGGGTCTGGTGTGGGTGTGAAAAGAAGGTAAAGGCCCTCTCTCCAGGGTGTGCCACCCTCCATGCGTCAAAGAGAACCTCAGATCTTATAATCCTCCGGAAGCCCAAAGACAGCTTCTTTACAGAGTCAGAGGGTGGCAACCCCCCGAGAGAAAGCCTGTCAAATGTTTCAGAGAATGGAAGATTGAAATCTCCACCTACTATCGTCGCCGCCTGGGGAAGCCCCCCTACGAGTGAAAATACCCCCCTCAGAAAGCGAATCTGTCCCTCGTTCGGGGCATAAATGTTAGCGAGAATATGAGGTGAGCCCCCCACCTGTGCCTCCAGGATCACGTAATGTCCCTTAGGGTCAGAGAGATTTCCGGTGACTTGTATAGGGCAATTTTTTGCAATCAGGATTGCAACCCCCCCTTTCTTAGTATTCGTACTTGCTAGATATTGTTGGGGAAATAAGTGGGCTGCAAACTTAAATGAGCCTGTAGAGTCAAAGTGGGTCTCTTGGATGAAAGCCACGTCTGCCCTAGTGGAGCGCAGCTCTGGTAACAGCAATTTCCTCTTGCGGGGAGAATTAAGACGCCGCACGTTAATAGATACAATACGTGTCATCTTAGTTGCATTAAGTGGAGTGTAGTGCAGGTGTCGAGACCGTTACCTTTGAAGGTGTAGGTTAACATAGAGGTTGTCTCAGCGTGGCTGGTCCACCAGATGAAGGCTGTCAAGGATCGAACCGAGGGTGGAAACAAAATTTGGATGGTTGGGTAGGATAAGAACAACAAGGAAAAGGGAAGACATAGACACTCAGTTAGTAAATTACATATCCAAAAAGTGAAAAACATAGAAAAACAATTGAGAACAATACCCGGGGTTTAACCCGGAGAGGGATCCCCTGAGGAAACCCACTCTTGGCTCGGAGGGCCAGAGTGGTAGAAAAAATAGGTCTCAATATCAATCCCAGGGAAGCCCTAGGATAGGTGGAAGTCTCCGAATCCGAGAGAGCCGGTCTATCTCCAGCCAGCCGCCCCTCCAATGTAAAGAAAGGGGCAACTGGGAAGCAACCTAAGTGGCCTTGGCGAAGCCTCCGCCACCCGCCTTCCCGGGTGACCTGCTTCAATTGTTTCAGTAAATGATGCGGCTCCAGACACACAGAGGCAGCATTGTGTCCATCCCCTGGCGGGGTTTGGATATCCCATTTCCAGCGTCACAGGCCAGAAAGCAAAGGGGCCAATCAGAAAGGGGGGCTTAGAGAAAAAGAGAATATGCGGCCTGTTCTAAACAAGCCTAAACTAAGAGTCAAGTCAACGGGTACGGGGGGAAGACGGGGCGCGGCCACCTCTCCCCCCGCCTCCCCCACGCGCCCCGCGCCTTCCTCCCCACAACTTGGTCCACACCGGTGGAGGGGGAGCCCCAGGTACATGCAGGACCCATGGTAGAATGTTGACCGCCGGGATCTCCAGGGTTGTACAGAAGGCCGTCACATCAGCAGGGGTGCGCAGAGTCGCGGACTTTCCATCTTTCCTGGCTGTCAGGGCAAATGGGAACCCCCATCTATACTTAATTTGGTGTTCCTGGAGTATTAGCAAGAGGGGCCTGAGGTGTCTGCGCTTCTGCAGGGTTATACAGGAGAGATCAGGGAAGAGCTGAACCTCTGTTCCCCGAAATGAGGGGGTCTGGTTCCGGGTCCTGGCTTTGGACATGATCAATTCTTTAGTAGTAAAGTCGTGAACACAGCAAATAATATCTCGGGGTTGAGTAGACATGTTCTTAGGCTGTAGCACCCTGTGTGCTCTGTCCAACATAGTTATATTGGTTGAAGGTGCACCCAGAATATTATTAAAGATGTCCTGCAGGATCAGATCAGGAGACTCCGAGTCCTCCACCCCAGGCACTCCTCTCACATGTATGTTGCATCTGCGTCCCCTATTGTCCAAATCCTCCAAGTGGGACTGCATTTCCTCCATCACTTTTTGTTGTGAGGACACTAGCTGGTGAATTTCTGTCAGGTGTTTTCTTGTGGAGTCATGTTCCTCTTCCAGGGCCTCAATCCTCCCATTTAAGTGTTGTAGATCTCGTCTTACGTTGGCTATTTCTGCCCTGCATATGTCTTTGACCTCACTAATAAGGATCTTAAAGTCCTCTTTAGATGGTAGGGTTGCCAGAATAGACTGCCAGTCTTGGGAGGGAGGGGCAGGCCCCCTGAAGCTGCCATCAGGCTGTGAGTTAGGAGGATAGTTAACTGAATAATGTGGATGATGAGAGAAGTAGTATCCCTGATGGGGTTGGATATAGGCAGTGTCCTGTGTAGTATTCTGTCCATGGACCTCCTGATGTAATGAGGAGCTGTTTGTTTGTGTGGGCTGATATGAAGGGTAAAGGAGGGGGGCCCAACACCAGATGTGACCCGTTGAAGCTCAGAAGAGCGAAACGATCGTCGTCTGTTAGGAACCGAAGGTTCTCTCTGTACTGCCTTGCTGTTCTTGCAAATGAAGCCACAATAAAGTAAGACATTGCACGTACCTATGGTGAGTGCTCGTTTCTCCTATTTTTACATTTTACAAAGACTGTTTTCTTTTTTCACGAGCACCCCTAAGGTTGTGGTACCAGGATTTCAGCCGCTATGTGGAGGTGGGAACACAGGTGAGCGGTGCTGATTGTGCGTTTGACTTTTTTCTTTCTAATGTCCCCCCTCAGCCCTCACCTCGTGGCCGCTGTCAGCAGCAGTGCTGATCTGGTCTCCATGAAGTCCTGCTCCTTCTGTGTACGGCTCATCCCCCGATGTAGAGGGGGAGATCTCCTCCTCCTCCCTGCAGCCATCTGTCTCCTGAGTGCCATCCTGATGCAGAGCGTCGCACCGGAAGCTTCCTCCTCACCGCCCTGTCTCTGTAAAGATGGCACCTGTGTATCTCCCTGGACTTGTTCAAGGCCCAGAAAAGCGTCCAGAGCCGTCCGCTGTGCCGGCTGGTCCACCGCTGGCTGCTGTGTGATTCTAGGTTTCCTGGGCCCCATGCTGACTGTGGAACCCAGTGATGCAGGGTGATATTATGCTATTTATAGCTGGGAGATGGTGGGAGCTCCCTCACCACATGTCTGCTCAGCTTGGCATCCGGACACGCCCCCTGGTCTACTCAGTATTTACTGTTTTAAAATAAAAAATTAAAAAATTATACAGTCTGTTATCTTCGTCACACGCCTGGTGTATCTGTGGTGTAAAAATCTTCTGTTTGCAGGCATACATTGCATTATTCTGTCTGCTGCTGTGAATTCTGCTCTTGGGCTCCCTCCGGTGGTTATAAGTGGTAGCGCTGCTGTCTTTGGATCGCTGCATTCATCAGGTGTGTCCACTTATTGCAAGTCTGACTGGGCTATTTAGTCTTGCTTGACCTTTTAGTCGGTGCCAGTTGTCCATTGTTCCTGGAGGATTCACATCCCTGCCTGGTCTCTCTTGCTTTGCTGTTCATTTCAACAAAGATAAGTTCTGGCTTTGTTTTTTGCAGTCCACATGCTGTGGGCCTTATTGTTCAGTTCTTTTCCATGTTTTGTCTTGTCCAGCTAGGTCTGCATAAGGATTTGTTCAGCCAAGCTGGTATCTCTGGAGATGCAGATATACCCTCCATGTCTTTAGTTAGATGTGGAGATTTTGTATTTTCTGTGGTGGATATTTTTTAGTGTTTTAATACTGACCGCATAGTACTCTGTCCTATCCTTTCTATTTAGCTAGAGTGGCCTCTTTTGCTAAATCCTGATTTCAGTCTGCGTATGTTATTTCTCTCTCCTCTCACAGTCAATATTTGTGGGGGGCTGTCTATCCTTTGGGGATTTTCTCTGAGGCAAGATAGTTTTCCCTTTTCTATCTCTAGGGGTATTTAGTCCTCCGGCTGTGTCGAGATGTCTAGGGAGTGTTAGGTACATTCCACGGCTACTTCTAGTTGCGGTGTTAAGTTCAGGGTCTGCGGTCAGTACAGGTACAGGTACCACCTTCTCCAGAGTACGTCTCATGCTGCTCCTAGGCCACCAGATCATAACAGTCTGCTAACCTTGGTATACTCAGTATTTATTGTTTTACAAAAAAAAATAAAAATTAAGAAAATGTATACAGTCTGTTATGTCATGCTGAGGCCTTGTGTATCTGTGGTGGAAAAATTGTTGCTTCACAGGCATAAGTTGCATAGTTCTGTCTGCTAGCCTTGTTCTACTCTTTTTTTTTCAAAAATTCAACAAAACTCCCCCCAAAAAGTCCTCAACTTCAACAAACACTGCCCGCCGGTTCATCTTGATGCGCATTTGCTGTGTGATCTTGAACAGGTTCTGCAGAAGAGCGTTCGCCACATCCTATTTTCTCCGGGTGTAAGAGCAGCCAATTATTCATATCTCGGGGGCTGATCAGGATGGGACCCCTCTGCTCTCGCAACCAATCAGCAAAATGTGGATTATATTAAGCAGATTTGTCTTTTTGCATGATTTATTTCCAAAGGTGCGATTCTCCCTTCGAATTTCAGCCCCCAGTCACGTAGCTCTTTCTGAACACTCTCATCCTTGTGTATGTAGTTCATGAACTTCCCAACCTGCCACTCCCTCAGTTCTGGTGGTAAGCGGGTGCGAATGGCCAGGTCTTTCATGACGTTGAAGTCGTTTCTCATTCTGTCGGTCAGACTTGTTAGGTTACAGAACTCTGGCACCAGTACGATGGCTCCGTCTGTGAAACCTGGTTTGGGCCTCCGGGGGACGTTCATGGTTAGCGGCTGGATCATGTCTTTCACTTGTTCATTGTATTGGTTCTTATAGTAGTCCACAAAGCTAATCTCACTTCTGTCTGCCTTCTTGAAGGTGGACGCTGTTGTCATGTTCCAGGCGATCTCGTCTATACGGTAGGTTTTAGTGTTGGACTTGGTGAGGACGATCTGTCCGATTAGCTCCTTGCAGCAGGCGTCCTGGAACCTCTGAGGGCCACATGAGGAGTAGAGGCTGCTCATGATGTCGTGCACAGTCTCGTTCCTGAGGATTTTATGGCTGACATCAATGCTCAACATGATGCTGGACTCGTACTGGAAGATGGAGGTGGAAAACCCCAGGCAGATGGCGAGTCGGTGGGCTCTGACTTCGGTGGCGTCGCTCGGGTTGTAATAGTTGCATCCTATCTGCTTCATATCCATTATCTTCAGAAGTCTTCAGAAAATGATGTTATAGAAATGGAAGCAGGTGGACAAGGTTGGTGGAAGCTCGTTGGTCAGGGTGATTGTTATCCACACATTCTCTCCATTTCGAGTTTGGCTAAACACCTCGGTGACCTTATTCACTCTTTTTGGTAAAAACAACATGGTTCCATCAAACACCCATGCCTTCCCGATGGTTTCTTCATGCTCATACAGGAGGCTATATCGCAAACACTTGGACTCCATGGCGGGGTTGAAGTCAACGTGATACTGGTACAGGGCCCACTGTGGTCGGGACACCAGCTTGATGTGGTTGGTCACAAGAGCAATCTTGGTTCCAGAGGCACCAGCTTTCGATTTTTGGACCTGTTCAATAGTCTGCCAGGTGATCACCCCGACGTCATGAAAGTCACGCCTATGGCTGTCCCATTCCCTGATAGACACTTCTGCAAGTTCAGCTGACACCTGCAGAACCTCGGGCAATGGTTTCTCTGCTGCCACTGCCAGCGTACCTCTCTGGCGCCCTCTTCCAATGAGCAAAGGCTCAGGAACTGGCTGCTGAGATCTGACTGCTGGCTGGGGTCCTTGGGGCTGCTGTACCTGTCTAGGTGGTCTTTGTTGGGCCTGCTCCTGCACATGAGCTTGGCCGCAGGCCCAGGATCTTGCTCATCAGCTCATCTTTTACTTCGTACACAAACCACACACTAGTGTGTATTGTGCCTAGTTTTTAATGAGGCCTTCATCAATGTTTCCTCATTCTCCACCACTAGATCACCATGTTTAACATATTGTATGCTGCTATAGCCATTCAATTTTTGGGCAAGGAATGTCTATGATACTACCCATAAATAATTTTTTAAAACTGTAACCCCCATGGAGAAATGTTTGCAGCCCATGCACTTAGTGTATGGGCATTACAAGTCTAGGAGACATGCTCCTTTGCATTGGGCCTAGTTTTTAATGAGGCCTTCCACCTCTCATCATTTTCCACCACTAGATCACTACGGTTCACGTGTTCCATGCTGCTACAGACAGTCAATTTTATGGCAAAGGTGTCTATGATCCCCATTAAATATTTTTTCAAAATGTTTCCTCCATGAGGAAATGTTTGTCAGCTCATACACTTAGTGTATGGGCATTACAAGTATAGGAGACCCGCTCACTCCTTTAAATTGGGCTTAGTTTTTAATGAGGCCTTCCTCCATCTCTCATCATTTTCCACCACTAGATCACCAGGGTTCATGTGTTTCGTGCTGGTGCAGTCTGTGATCCCTATTAAATATTTTAAAAAAATGTATCCTCCATGGGGAAATGTTTGTCAGCCCATACTCTTAATGTATGGGCAGTACAAGTCTAGGAGACCCACTCCTTTGTAATGGGACAGTTTTTTTTATGAGGCCCTCCTCCATGTTTCTTCCAAGGGGGATTGGGGTGCGTGCAAATTTGGGTCAAGGCGGCCCTTGCATTCAATGCATTAGGAAACAGTATGGCAGGACCAACTGAAGAATGTGAAGTGGGTTTTCCTGTGGCCATCCAGTACCTGGGTTCAAAGGCTTATTGGGGTACCTATGACTTGGTAGCAGGACAGGCCTTGCAGTTAATACATAAGAAAACAGTATGGCAGGACAAACTGAAAAATGTGAAGTGGGTTTTCCTGTGGCCATCCATTACCTGGGTTCAAAGGCTTATTGGGGTGCCTATGACTTGGTAGCAGGGCAGGCCTAGCAGTTAATACATAAGAAAACAGTATGGCAGGACCAACTGAAGAATGTGAAGTGGGTTTTCCTGTGGCCATCCAGTACCTGGGTTCAAAAGCTTATTGGGGTGCATATGACTTGGCAGCAGGGCAGGTCTTGCAGTTAACACATAAGAAAACAGTATGGCATGACCAACTGAAGAATGTGAAGTGGGTTTTCCTGTGGCCATCCATTACCTGGGTTCAAAGGCTTATTGTGGTGCCTATGACTTGGTAGCAGGGCAGGCCTTGCAGTTAATACATAAGAAAACAGTATGGTAGGACCAACTGAAGAATGTGAAGTGGGTTTTCCTGTGGCCATCCAGTACCTGGGTTCAAAAGCTTATTGGGGTGCATATGACTTGGCAGCAGGGCAGGCCTTGCAGTTAACACATAAGAAAACAGTATGGCAGGACCAACTGAAGAATGTGAAGTGGGTTTCCTGTGGCCATCCATTACCTGGGTTCAAAGGCTTATTGGGGTGCATATGACTTGGTAGCAGGGCAGGCTTTGCAGTTAATACATAAGAAAACAGTATGGCAGGACCAACTGAAGAATGTGAAGTGGGTTATCCTGTGGTCATCCAGTACCTGTTTTCAAAGGCTTATTGGGGTGCATATGACTTGGTAGCAGGGCAGGTCTTGCAGTTAATATATAAGAAAACAGTATGGCAGGACCAACTGAAGAATGTGAGTTTGGTTTTCCTGTGGCGATCCAGTGCCTTAGTTCAAAGGCTTATTGGGGTGCATATGACTTGGTAGCAGGGCAGGGCTAGCCGCTAGTATATAAGAAAACAGTATGGCAGGAGCAACTGAAGAATGTGAAATTGGTTTTCCTGTGGCCATCCATTACCTGGGTTCAAAGGCTTATTGGGGTGCATATGACTTGGTAGCAGGGCAGGCCTTGCAGTTAATACATAAGAAAACAGTATGGCAGGACCAACTGAAGAATGTGAAGTGGGTTTTCCTGTGGCCATCCAGTACCTGGGTTCAAAGGCTTATTGAGGTGCATATGACTTGGTAGCAGGGCAGGTCTTGCAGTTAATATATAAGAAAACAGTATGGCAGGACCAACTGAAGAATGTGAGTTTGGTTTTCCTGTGGCGATCCAGTGCCTTAGTTCAAAGGCTTATTGGGGTGCATATGACTTGGTAGCAGGGCAGGGCTAGCCGCTAGTATATAAGAAAACAGTATGGCAGGAGCAACTGAAGAATGTGAAATTGGTTTTCCTGTGGCCATCCATTACCTGGGTTCAAAGGCTTATTGGGGTGCATATGACTTGGTAGCAGGGCAGGCCTTGCAGTTAATACATAAGAAAACAGTATGGCAGGACCAACTGAAGAATGTGAAGTGGGTTTTCCTGTGGCCATCCAGTACCTGGGTTCAAAGGCTTATTGAGGTGCATATGACTTGGTAGCAGGGCAGGCCTTGCAGTTAATATATAAGAAAACAGTATGGCAGGACCAACTGAAGAATGTGAGTTTGGTTTTCCTGTGGCGATCCAGTGCCTTAGTTCAAAGGCTTATTGGGGTGCATATGACTTGGTAGCAGGGCAGGGCTAGCCGCTAGTATATAAGAAAACAGTATGGCAGGAGCAACTGAAGAATGTGAAATTGGTTTTCCTGTGGCCATCCATTACTTGGGTTCAAAGGCTTATTGGGGTGCATATGACTTGGTAGCAGGGCAGGCCTTGCAGTTAATACATAAGAAAACAGTATGGCAGGACCAACTGAAGAATGTGAAGTGGGTTTTCCTGTGGCCATCCAGTACCTGGCTTCAAATGCTTATTGAGGTGCATATGACTTGGTAGCAGGGCAGGCCTTGCAGTTAATACATAAGAAAACAGTATGGCAGGACCAACTATAGAATGTGAAGTGGGTTTTCCTGTTGCCATCCAGTACCTGGGTTCAAAGGCTTATTGGGGTGCATATGACTTGGTAGCAGGGTAGGCCTTGCATTCAATGCAACATTTTTTCAGGAAGCCCTCCTGTACCTCTCATGAAACGGGTATTGGGGTGTGTTGTAATTGTTGGCAGCCCAGCCACTCACTGCATAGGCAATAACAGCATAGGAGACCCACTGTTTAATAATGGCCCTTTAGGAATATTAATGCCGTCTGATGACCTTTAAAAATAGACTTTGTGACATTAAGAGTCCCTCCTTCATAAATGAAACAAGATGTGTCTCCTTATGTGTCACACACCACATGGCCAGCTAGGGTTGTTAAATATTACAATGACATTTCCCAGTGAATGCATTTGTATTGGTTGAAAGCAACATTGCTTACAGCTGTGACCTTGGAGTCAGAAATGCTTCCAGGGGTGATCTTCATGATGTTCCCATGTCACTTCAGCAGTGTTTATATAATTTTCAGACGTTTTTAGACCTTAAAAGGACCCCTAGGGGGAATCGCGGTAAAAATACTCGGGTTTCCCATAGACTTACATTGGGCTCGTTGATTGAGTCGAGTACCCGAGTATTCCAATTTGCTTGACCTTGCGCAATAAGCAAACGTTTTAGTGCTCGCTCATCACTATCTATAATGTAATAGTGAGCTTATAATCCACATTTAAACCAAGAGGTTTGAATGTCTTGAGTTTTTTGATCCACTTCAGCTCTTTAATCTTAAGTAATCACACACTATCACCACCTGTCCTCAATGGGGGTACTTGATCTATGATCCAGAATTTCAAATCTTTATCAGCATGTTTACACTCAACAAAATGCTTTTGCACAGGTAAGTCAACCCTACCTTTCCTAATGGTATATCTGTGTTTGTTCATTCTTGTTTTGAGATCACAAGTAGTGTTGAGCGATACCGTCCGATACTTGAAAGTATCGGTATCGGAAAGTATCGGCCGATACCGGCAAAATATCGGATCCAATCCGATACCGATACCCGATACCAATACAAGTCAATGGGACTCAGGTATCGGACGGTATTCCTGATGGTTCCCAGGGTCTGAAGGAGAGGAAACTCTCCTTCAGGCCCTGGGAACCATATAAATGTGTAAAATAAAGAATTAAAATAAAAAATATCGCTATACTCACCTGTCCGACGCAGCCGGGACCTCGGCGATTGTAAGCGGCAGCGTTGTTTCTTTAAAATTCGCGCTTTTACTTGCTTACGTGAATTCCCGGCTTCTGATTGGTCAGGGCGGCCATGTTGCCGGGACTCGGACCAATCACAGCAAGCCGTGACGAAATTACGTCACGGCTTGCTGTGATTGGTCCGCGTCCCGGCAATATGGCGCCGTGACCAATCACAAGCCGTGACGTCACGGGAGGCTGGACACGCGCGCTTTTCAAAATAAGCGCGTGTCCAGCCTCCCGTGACGTCACGGCTTGTGATTGGTTAATGGCGGCCATGTTCCTGGGACGCGGACCAATCACAGCAAGCCGTGACGTAATTTCGTCACGGCTTGCTGTGATTGGTCCGCATCCCGGCAATATGGCGCCGTGACCAATCACAAGCCGTGACGTCACGGGAGGCTGGACACGCGCGCTTTTCAAAATAAGCGCGTGTCCAGCCTCCCGTGACGTCACGGCTTGTGATTGGTTAATGGCGGCCATGTTGCCGGGACGCGGACCAATCACAGCAAGCCGTGACGTAATTTCGTCACGGCTTGCTGTGATTGGTCCGAGTCCCGGCAACATGGCCGCCCTGACCAATCAGAAGCCGGGAATTCACGTAAGCAAGTAAAAGCGCGAATTTTAAAGAAACAACGCTGCCGCTTACAATCGCCGAGGTCCCGGCTGCGTCGGACAGGTGAGTATAGCGATTTTTTTTATTTTAATTCTTTCTTTTACACCTTTTTACATTAATGTTGTTTCGATACCGATATCCGATATTACAAAAATATCGGATCTCGGTATCGGAAATTCCGATACAGCAAGTATCGGCCGATACCCGATACTTGCAGCATCGGAATGCTCAACACTAATCACAAGTAGTCTTTCCTACAGTACATACAGGAGATTGCATGAACATTGCAAGAGATATATTACAAACTCAGAGGAACAGGTGAGATAATGATTGATCATAAAAATTTCTTTGGTAGTTGGATGCTGAAAGGAACTCCTCTTTAGCATATATGGACAATTTACACAACTTAAGCAAGGAAAACAACTTATCCTGGATCTACCTGTTAAAAAAAACTCTGCACAGCTATTTTCTGAGGACCTATGTCTGAATGTACCAGCTTATCCCTCATATTTGTCACATGTTTATAAGATACAAGAGGAGGAAATTTGAAATCATCTATCATCAGGTAAACATCTACCCAGCATTGACCAATGTCGTTTTACCACAGCTACAATCTCTTTACATTCCTGACAAAAAGAAGTTACAAATGGTATTCTTTTCAAAATTTCCTTATCTATGTTACCCTTATCTAAAAGAGTGTTTCGATCAAGCCCTCTTGTTTTATTCTTCCACTTATTCATCAGATTCCTAGGATATTTCCTTTTTTAAATTTTTTTTTTACCATATCATCCAATGATGCATCTACTTACAATAAGTCTAACTTGTAAGAGTTGACTAAATGGTAGAGATTCTATCATTTTTCATGGGTGGTGGCTATTATAGCAGAAAAGATTGTTTTTATCTGTTGGTTTCACAAAAAGCTCAGTTGTTAAATTATTGTCAATACTGTATTTCTGATCAGAACATCAAGAAATTGTATTTCACTATCAGAATATACTGAGGTAAATTTAATTCCCTCACTCAAATCATTAAGAAATGCATGAAAATCCTTCAGTTAACTAGCAGAGCCTGTCAAGAGGAGGAGGACATCGTCTATATACCTCCACCATCTAAGTATGTGGTCAAAGTGGTGGGACATATAGACGAAGTCCTCCTCCAATGTCATCATGGTAGGTTGGTGCCATATTTGCACCCATTGCCATACCACTTAATTGCGCATAAAATTCTTCCCCAAATAAAAAATAATTATTCCTTAATACCAACTCCAGAAGATCAAGGATGAATTTAATAACAGGCGGTTTATAAGCCATAGCCATAAGTTTGTTATGTACAGAGGCTAACCCTTCCTCATGATCAATGGAGGTATAGGGAGATACAGCATCAAAAGAGGCCTGCATGGGGGGCGTGTCCTGGCCATAATGGAGGAAGGCTGCTAATCCCTGACCTCCTGCTTCCCCAGCCAAATAAAGCCATGCAACAGCCCAGAAACTGACTTTACCGGAGTCTATGCCTGCTAAACGGAAGCCTGCACGCCCCAACACCCCTTCTGGACCCCCTGTGGAGTTCTCTGCAAGTATATCTCGCTTTTTAAGAAGCTCTGGGAAGGGGCCTTGGAGCTGCACTGATCCTAAGGGTACCGTCTCACATAACGATTTACCAATGATCACGACCAGCGATAGGACCTGGCCGTGATCATTGGTAAGTGGTTGTGTGGTCGCTGGGGAGCTGTCACACAGTCAGCTCTCCAGCGACCAACGATGCCGAAGGCCCCGGGTAACCAGGGTAAACATCGGGTTACTAAGCGCAGGGCCGCGCTTAGTAACCCGATGTTTACCGTGGTTACCAGCGTAAAAGTAAAAAAAAAAAAAACCGTACATACTTACATTCCGGTGTCTGTCCCCCGGCGTTCTGCTTCTCTCCACTGTGTGTGTACCAGCCGGAAAGCACAGCGGTGACGTCACCGCTGTGCTCGCTTTCCAGCCGGCCGGCGCTCACAGTGCAGAGAAGCAGAACACCAGGGGACAGACACCGGAATGTGAGTATGTACGGTTTGGTTTTTTTTACTTTTACTCTGGTAACCACGGTAAACATCGGGTTACTAAGCGCGGCCCTGCGCTTAGTAACCCGATGTTTACCCTGGTTACAAGCGAACGCATCGCTGGATCGCTGTCACACACAACGATCCAGCGATGACAGCGGGAGATCCAGCGTTGAAAGAAAGTTCCAAACGATCTGCTACGACGTACAATTCTCAGCAGGGTCCCTGATCGCTGCTGCGTGTCAGACACAGCGATATCGTATGGATATCGCTGGAACGTCACGGATCGTACCGTCGTAGTGACCAAAGTGCCACTGTGTGACGGTACCCTAAGATGGCTGATCCCTCCCCCAAGCCCTGCAGCACTACACATGAGGCAAAAAACAAACAGAGAGAGAAGGAGACACTGCAGGCCTGCACTGAGGTTTCCAGAGAGTCTGTCACCAGACTGTTTACTCAGGAGAGGCCCCTGGAGGCCCCCCTGCAGGGGGTCTCAGATGAAGGTACCACAGGAGAGAGGGAGGATGGTGGGGGCTCGGATCATGAGATTGTACAAACAGAGGGAGAAGCGGTGAGGTCCTGGACACAGAGAGCTGATATCTACCCCTCCCAAACTGAGTGGCCTGTGCTGCAGGAGACTCGGCTGCCTCCTAGCCTGTCACCTCGGCCACTTACACCTGCAGAGGGGGTGCTTCAACAACTCTCTATTCAGAAACCGGGCTGTGGAGCAGGTTATCTCCCCCCTCTACTAAATCACCCCACAGAAGCCACAGGGGGTGAGCGAAGAGTGGAGCCGACCATCAGTGGAGGCCCCAGTGGTTCCCCTATTTTACCAAATATGCAGCCACAAGATAGCCCTGACCCAGACATGTGGGAATCTTTTAAGGCCCGTATTAGCAACGTTCCAACTAAAGAGGAACTTGAGGGCTTTATCTCCAGGGTGGAGAACTCCTTTAAAGCTGAAACAATGGCCCTGAGAGGGGACATCTCAGCTCTAGCGGGTAGAGTCACACTTACTGACACTACTGTGGAAAATCTCTCCAGCAAGATCCTAGCCCTTGAGGATAAACTGTCAGCCCAGACATCCACCTTTGAGAGCTTTCTAGACCATATGGAGGACTTGGAGAATCGGGAGAGAAGGCAAAATCTGAGAGTGAGGGGTCTACCGGAATCAGTCCAAGCTAGTGACCTAACTGCGACTCTTCAAGCTTTGTTCAACTCCATTAGGAACACTGCCCCAGAGTTGGGTATTGAATTTGACAGAGCTCATAGGTTGCTAGGTCCTCCCCCTGAGGATGGAGGTCTGCCTAGAGACGTGATTTGTCGTTTTCATAGGTACCAAGTGAAGGAAGAAATCCTCAACTGTTCCAGAAAGACCCAGGAGATCCGTTTCCAAGATTGCCAATTACAGTTCCTCTCGGATCTGTCACGGAGAACCCTCCAAAAGAGGAGAGCTCTGCGACTTCTACTTAACCTCCTTCGCCAGAGCCAGATCCCCTATTCTTGGGGATATCCGTTCCGCCTTCAGGTTCGGCAGGGAACCCAGATGGTGTCCTTATCTCACCCCAGGGAGCATCGTTCAGTTCTCTCCCTTCTGAACCTCGAGGATCCGGGCCTACAATTCCCTGACTGGCCTTATCCCGTTGGTCAGGATATGGGCCCTATGCCACAGCGCCGAAAGAGGGCGCGTCGCAACCGTGGAAGAGGCCGCACTAGATCTCGTGGTAGAGGACAGAACTGTAATGATGTATCTGAAGACGGCTGATATGCAAGCGTCCAGTATTTTTGGTTCAGTCGGTTGCAGACCCTTAGGTCTTTGGTCTAGCTTTAGGCAGTAATGGCCGTGTTGATGATATATGCTTTGCTCTTTTCCCTTGGTCATTTTCCCTTCCCTCTCCACTATTCCATTCTCTTCCTTCCCCCTTCTTATTCTTCCCCCTCCCTCTCCTCTCCTTTGATTACCCCTTCCCCCCCCCCTTTTTTTCTTCTCCCTTTCCCTCCCCCTCTTGTGGTTCGGTTGTACTGGGTAATTTTGTGTATTTTTTTTGTCTCAGGGAAGTTCGCCGGGGAACATGGTGTGTTATACAGTTATATTGTTTATCGAATCCGTCGGTATATGATTTATTTTGTTATATATTGTTTTGACTTTCTTCCTTTCTTCAGTGGAAAGGACACGACCCATTAAGGGGTTATACGGTTGGTCCAAACCGTGATATTCGTGAAACGACTATACCCCATATCTTAAGTAAGAGTTTTTAATTTTCAGCTCCCTCAGGGGTACAATTTACTGCTACATTCCTTTTTTCTTCTATATTTGCCTACTCTTTTTCTCTTCTTTTTCTTCTAATTTGCTGCGTCTTGTTTTCTGCTCTCATCTCTCAGGTGGCAGGATAACCCCTTTTTGGGGCCTAACGGTTGGGTACTCGATGTTCTATTGAAAAATGGGTTCCTTAAAATTTGGTTCCCTAAATCTACGGGGATTCAATTCTCCCCAAAAACGAAGCCACGTACTTTCAGATATGCACAAGCTAGGGGTTCAGATACTTTTTCTTCAAGAAACTCATTTTAGAGCTGACCGGATACCAGTTGTCGGGGGTAAACTTTATGATAGATGGTCCCATAGTTCCAACCCCGAATCGAGGACAAAAGGTGTCTCAATAGCCTTTTGTAAGAATTTAAATATCATATTGATAGACAAGGTCATAGATGAAGGGGGACGCTATATTTTTATGAAAGTTAAAGTTGCTGAACGGATCCTGACCCTAGTTAACTGGTATCTCCCGAACCGGGAACAGCCTAAGGTCTGCAAGTCTCTATTGTTGAAACTGTCTTCATTTGTGGAGGGCCAGGTTGTGATAGGTGGTGATTTTAACTTTGTCTTTGATCCCAAACTAGATACCTCCTCTGGTCGGGGGGCGGTCCCATCGAGAAAGGTGAGAGCCCTACAAAAATTCTTACTTAAACTACATCTGATAGATGTTTGGAGAATCCTCAATCCTAGAGGTAAGGATTATACTTTCTATTCTACTCCACATAACTCCTACAGCAGAATTGACCTTTTTCTGGTCAGCAGGGGGGTCTTATCTTGAAGGCCTGATGCCAAGATTGGTAATATGGTTCAATCGGATCATTGCCCTATTTTTCTATCCTTGGAGATACCCGGGCTGGCTATGAAAAAATTCTTATGGAAATTGAATGGCAACCTTTTACGAGACACCACCTGTTTGAGTGATTTGAAATCTGACATTGCAGCGTTCGCCCATACTCATGCGTCAGATCCCACACCTCAGGCAATTAAATGGGAAGCACTGAAGTGCATCATGAGAGGCACCTTAATCAAACATGGGGCTAGAATCAAAAAACTTCAGACTGAGGAAATAGACGCTTTGCTGTCACAAATTCAGACCCTGGAAAGCAGGCATAAGAATTCGAGGTCCTCTGAGACTTTGGTCGAGCTCACTACAAAAAGGCTTGAACTTAAAGGCCTGCTGGATAGACGGTTTATGGGTGACAAGGAAAGAACTAAAGGGTTTTTCTACAAAAGAGCTAATGTTTGTGGGCGCCCTCTAGCACGACTGCTTCATCCCAGATCGGGTCCCACCCTTATCTCATCACTCAAAAATGATAAGGGCCAACTGGTCCATAGTAATGAGGAGATCCTAGAGGTCTTTCAAAAGTTCTATAAATCCCTGTACAACATTAGGGGCAGGTACGCTGACTTGGATCCCACCACGTTGAAAAATAAAATTAAATCTTATATGAATAGGATCAAGGTCCCGTCCCTCCCTGAGGCGGATTTGGCGGTCCTGGAAAAGGACGTAACCCCTGAGGAGCTGTCAGAAGCTGTTAAATCCACGTCCACCTCTAAATGTCCTGGGCCGGATGGGTTCACTCCCTTATTCTATAAATCCCTTCTATCTGACTTGCTTCCCCAAATGGTCCTCACCTTTAATGCGATTTCTGAGGAGGATAGCTTTACCCCCCAGTCCCTAGAGGCTCATATTTCTGTTCTGCCAAAGCCTAATAAAGATCCCCTGCTGACCGGGAGTTATAGGCCAATCTCCCTGATCAACGTCGATGTAAAATTATTTGCCAAGGTATTGGCTGACAGATTGTCGGGACTTCTCCCATCTATTATCGACCTTGATCAGGTGGGCTTTGTCAAGGGCCAGGAGGCGCAGGACAGCATTATCAGGTCTCTTCTCCTTATTGAGAGGACCAAGATGCAAAAGTCCCCTCTTTGTCTTCTGTCATTTGACGCGGAAAAGGCCTTTGATAGAGTCCATTGGGACTTTCTCCGGGAGACCCTGACCCACATTGGCTTACAATCCAATTTCCTTGGGGAAAATTATGTCATTATATTCAAAACCCTCAGCTCGTGTTAGAGTCAATGGATCTTTGTCCGATCGTTTTTATATTCAGAATGGTACTAGACAAGGCTGCCCGTTGTCGCCCCTATTATATGTTTTAGTTATTGAGCATTTGGCTAAGGCTATCCGAGTTTATGATAGTATCTCAGGGATTCAGGTTGGAAACTCTAACCATAAAACGGCCCTATTTGCCGACGACATCCTCCTCTTCGTCTCTAACCCAGTCGTCTCTTTTCCAGTGCTTATGAAGGAGTTCGAATCCTTCGGGGATTTAAAGGGAACCTGTCACCACGTTTTTGGAAGATGGGATAAAAATAGCGTTAAATAGGGGCAGAGGTGGGTGTTACATTAGTGTGTTTGTTATGCGTTTATTACCCACCTAAGTTGCCAAAATACCTTTGCAAAGTCTCCGTTTTCGCCTGTCAATCAGGCTGGTCTGGTCAAAAGGGCGTGTTGTCTTCCCCCAGATTTTGCTTAGTTTTCCGTTGGTGGCGTAGTGGTGTGCGCATGCCCATGGTCCCGAATCCTCTGCCAGGGGATTTAAAAGAGCGCGCTGTTCGTTATTTCATTGGTGATCGGTGGGCGCGGCCATCTTCCTTTGGCCGCGCGTGCGCAGAAGCGGCGCTCTGCTGGCCGCGGCTTCAGGAAAATGGCCGCCGCGATATCCATCTGCGCACGCGCGGCATCCCGCGGCCATTTTCCTGAAGCCGCGGCCAGCAGAGCGCCGCTTCTGCGCACGCGCGGCCAAAGGAAGATGGCCGCCCCCACTGATCACCAATGAAATAACGAACAGCGCGCTCTTTTAAATCCCCTGGCAGAGGATTCGGGACCTTGGGCATGCGCACACCACTACGCCACCAACGGAAAACTACGCAAAATCTGGGGGAAGACAACACGCCCTTTTGACCAGACCAGCCTGATTGACAGGCGAAAACGGAGACTTTGCAAAGGTATTTCGGCAACTTAGGTGGGTAATAAACGCATAACAAACACACTAATGTAACGCCCACCTCTGCCCCTATTTAACGCTATTTTTATCCCATCTTCCAAAAACGTGGTGACAGGTTCCCTTTAAGTAACTTCAAGATTAATTACTTCAAAACTGAGGTCCTAAACATTTCTCTATCTTCTTCTGTGGTGGCTTCCTTGGAGCGGGCCTTCCCCTTTAGATGGCAACAGGATCAGATTTCATATCTCGGGGTGAACCTCACCTCGGATCCTCTTCAATTATTTTCTTTGAACCATCAGGTCATTTTGAACAGGGTGGGATCCCTTCTGAAGTCTTACGGCCCATTGAGGCTGTTGTGGCTCGGTAGGATTCAGGTGGTTAAGATGGATATCCTGCCGAGATTTCTTTATATCTTTCAGGCGATTCCCATTTGGCCACATAAATCGTTTTTTATTAAAATACAGTCCTTGATTTCCCGATTTATCTGGAAGGGGAAAACACCGAGGGTGAGTTACAAGGTTTTATCTAGGCCACGCCAGTTTGGTGGGGTGGGTCTACCCAACCTCCGAAACTATTGCAGGGCGGCCATATTAGTTCGCCTCTTGGACTGGAAATATAAAATTAAATTTAAAAAATGGGTAGAGTTGGAACAAGAATGGTCCGATTTGCCTCTTCATTATCTTCAGTGGATCCCAAAGCAATATGCTCTTCAACATGGGAGATTTTCCTTCCTTACCTCAGAGGCTATGAGGGCATGGCACTGCAGTGGTGTGAAGGGGTCCGCTCCTCTTGGGGCCAGCCTTCTTAAACCTATTTTTTGCAACCCGGCATTTCCTCCGGGCATTCACAGGAAAGCCTTCATGGGATGGAAATACGAGGATGACATACGGGTTGGTGATATCTTACAGCGTGGCGAGATTCCCACCCTCTGTTCCCTCCAAACCCAATCTCCCTCCACTAAACTTCTTTGGTGGGAGTACTTGCAGGTACGGTCCTTCCAGGACTCTTTGAATTTGCCAAGGGGTTCGAACTGTAGACTTTCTCCCTTGGAACTGTTGTTTGCCGGTGGAGACGCCCCGAGCAGGGGAATCTCTTCCCTCTACTCAATTTTTTCAACACCTGACTCTGACGCAAGGCTCTATTTCCAGTCTGCTTGGGAGAAGGATTTAGGGCGGACTTTGTCGGATGAGGAATGGGAGCGTTGCTTCCTGATGAACCATAAACTCCCGAGTTCCAGTGAGGCCTCGGAGAAGGGGTATAAACTGCAATATAGGTGGTACCTCACACCTGACAGTTTACACAAATTTTCTCCCTCAATTTCAAACTGCTGCTGGAGGTGTGGAAATGGCCTTGGCTCCCTTTTGGATATCTGGTGGGGCTGCCCCTTGATTAGAACATTCTGGGACCAAGTGTTCTGAAATTATGGTTTGATCACAGGCAAGCACATCACCGGTACTCCGGAGATGGCATTGCTCTCCATGATTCCCGGTTCGGTGGGATCCCAAAAAAAGGACATCCTTAAATTTTGCCTAGCGGCTGCTAGGACGGTGATCCCCCGCCGATGGCGAGACCCGGTTCCCCCCGATGTTGTGGAGTGGTTTTCAGAATTTGAAACCATCTTTAGGATGGAGGAAATTGATGCAGACCTTTCACAGACAAGGGTCTCCTTTTTAGGTATCTGGACTGAATGGATTCTATTTAAAGATTCTGCTCGTTTCCCTGACCTGTTTACCTGAATACACCTGTCTATTCTACAGTCGATTACTAAGCTACTCTTCTTTTCGTGTTCTCATTTTATATTTCTTTTCTTGAGACCCACCTACGTGGGCTCCCCCCTCTATTTCCTCCTCTTTCTATCTCCCCCCTGGGTGAGCTGTTCACCTTCCACCAGCTCGGTGTGATAGGTCTGTACCATGATTTACCAGTTACTTTTATAATGTTACTATTTGCGTGCATGTCTCGCTCTAGGGGACATGGGCGAACTGATTTTAGGTATGCTTTCTTTTATTCACGGTAATGAAAGTCCTCGCCTGTTGCGGGGGCAAGGAGTTATTGCTTATATGTTAAAGTTACCGTTTTTTTTTTTTCTTTCTTTTATGTAAGATTTATGCAAGGTTTGTGAACAAGTGTTTTTTGTGTTACTCTTCTCGAATTGTATATTATAAGAAAAAGTACTTTGATCATTGTCGTAGTTTTCAACTACTGTTTTTCTTGTAAAATTCTCTTCTCTTTAATAAAAATATATTTACCCACAAAAGAGGCCAGCATAATATTACCCTCCATTATAGTATTCCTTAATTTGCATAAGAAATCAGTAGTATCCAAAACAAAAGATGTGGCTTTTTTAGTTAATGGACTTAGTACTCTATCCAAGAAGGCCCCAATATGACTAAAAATTGATCCACTCCCCGACACTATTGGCTGGCCAGGTTGATTATTCAGTGTCTTATGTATCTTTGGTAAAATGTACAATACTGGAGTAATTGGATTCTCAACTAATAAATATTTATATAGATTTTCATCTATTATCTTCTGATTTAATGCTCTATCCAAAATAACTTACATTTTTCCAGCAATAGCAAATTTGGGGTCTCCATAAATCCTGCTATATACCTTATCACCAGATAATTGTCTTCTTATTTCTGCTACATAGTTATTTGTATCCATGACGGTGACAGCACCACCCTTTTCAGCCGACTTGATGTTGATGCCGTTGTCATGGTCCAAAGCTTGTAAGGCAACCCTCTCTTTATTTGAAATATTAGGATATTTAAATTGGCCCCGGCTGTTTGAATCTTTAATTAACTCAATATCTTTATTCACTGCAGATATATATGCCTCCTTTTTCACAGTCCTGACCTAAACTGGTAGGACTTAATATGTGAGCTGCCGGCCACTGCAGGAGCTCCCAAAACTTCCACATTTGCATTTTTTTACCCCCCTGATGAATCCCCTGAATGGGGGAGGAAATGCATAGGGAGTCTAAATGGTATGGTGGGTACAATTTAGCAGTCTTACTCGGGGACTGCCCTTGTAAGGGCAGGAGCACTACAGGTGCATGAAAGAGGTTATCAGAAACTTTCCCCTTCCCCCTTGGATGCAAACAACTGATGTATGGGCTTCTGCAGATCTGCAATCTACAAAAAAGGACTTCAATTTTGGTGAGATCCAACCATAACCATTTATTATTGAGCACTGGTAACTTTTTAGCACTTTGCACTTCATCACTTTGGTTTGTTTGTTTGGATTTATTTAGTCAGTATTTTACATCAGTATTTGTAAGCCAAAACCAGTAGTAGGTGATAAATGCAGAAGTTGTGCATATGTTTCTATTATACTTTTTCTCTAATTGTTCCACTCCTGGTTTTGGCTTACAAATACCGATGTAAAATACTGACCAAATACTGCTAGTGTGACGGCAGCCTAAAAGTTATGTTTTAGTTCAATTTGTCTCTCCTGGCTAGTTCAGATAATTTTTGTGAGAAGACACTTAAGTGGGTCAAATAGACTGCGCTTTCTGCTGATTTCTATATTACCAATCTAATATATAAAGCTGAATGTGTGTGTGTATGTATGTATGTATGTATGTATGTGTGTATGTCCAGGATTGGCATCTGCACCGTCGCAGCTACAGTCACAAAATTTTGCACAATCACACGTCTTGACCCCGAGAGCGTCATAGGCTATGTTGTGAGGCAAAATTTTAACCCTGCGCGTTCCAATTCACCAAAGAATTTTGCCCCTATCTACATAATGGGGAAAAAGTGAAAGGAAAAGTGTTCGAGGCAAATTGACAGCTGCCAGATGTGAACAAGGGGGACTTAAAGAATGAGAGCGATGGTGCCAAAGAGTATATACTGTACAGTTGCTAAGGTGGGGCCCCGACATGGGATACTCACCACTAGTGTTGAGCATTCCGATACCGCAAGTATCGGGTATCGGCCGATACTTGCGGGTATCGGAATTCCGATACCGAGATCCGATACTTTTGTGGTATCGGGTATCGGTATCGAAACAACATTAATGTGTAAAATAAAGAATTAAAATAAAAAATATTGCTATACTCACCTCTCCGACGCAGCCTGGACCTCACCGAGGGAACCGGCAGCGTTCTTTGCTTAAAATGCGCGCATTTCCTGCCTCCCGTGACGTCACGGCTTGTGATTGGTCGCGTGCCGCCCATGTGGCCGCGACGCGACCAATCACAGCAAGCCGTGACGTAATTTTCAGGTCCTGAATGCCTATTTCTGCATTCAGGACCTGAAATTACGTCACGGCTTGCTGTGATTGGTCGCGTCGCGGTCACATGGGCGGCACGCAACCAATCACAAGCCGTGACGTAATTTTAAAATGCGCGCGTTTCCTGCCTCCCGTGACATCACGGCTTGTGATTGGTTGCGTCGCCCATGTGACCGCGACGCGACCAATCACATGCCGGAACGTAATTTTAAAATCCTGAATGCCTAGAATTAGGCATTGAGGACCTGAAAATTACGTCACGGCTTGCTGTGATTGGTCGCGTCGCGGCCACATGGGCGGCACGCAACCAATCACAAGCCGTGACGTCACGGAAGGAAGTAAACGCGCGCATTTTAAGCAAAGAACGCTGCCGGTTCCCTCGGTGAGGTCCAGGCTGCGTCGGAGAGGTGAGTATAGCAATATTTTTTATTTTAATTCTTTATTTTACACATTAATATGGATCCCAGGGCCTGAAGGAGAGTTTCCTCTCCTTCAGACCCTGGGAACCATCAGGAATACCGTCCGATACTTGAGTCCCATTGACTTGTATTGGTATCGGGTATCGGTATCGGATTAGATCCGATACTTTGCCGGTATCGGCCGATACTTTCCGATACCGATACTTTCAAGTATCGGACAGTATCGCTCAACACTACTCACCACACACGGGGATATGAACACACACACAAAATACGCCACACACTACCACGTGCTTGAACACATATACCACCCTTAGCATACATTTCACCACACATACACCAACCTCACACATAAAAGTCGAAACACAAAGTCGCCACTCAAAACTCCCCACGCGCAAAATTTGCTCATGCAAAACTCGCCACATGCAAAACTCGCCACACGTGCAAAACTCACCTCATGGAAAACTCGCCACACGCAAAACTTGCACATGCAGAAAAATTGCCACATGTACAAAAGTTGCAACACATGCAAAATTTGCACTTGCACATACTCAAAACACACCACACATGAAACTCATCACGCGTAAAACTTGCTGAACACAACTTGCTACACTAACCTGTCACATGCAACTCGACACACAAAAAGTTGCTACAGTTATGTCACCACACAAAACTCATCTCACAAAAGTCGCTACATGCATGTCGCCACACGCAACTCAACACACACAACTTGACACATGAAACTCGCCCTAAAACACACACAAGTCTGGTATTATCCTTCAAAAATAATAATCTGATTAATAAGCAGACAAACTACAAGAGCAACAAATGTTCCATATAGGAAATACGGCAGCTGTCAGTCACATGACCTGTCTATTATGTGTATGTGTGAGCTAATATATACTGATTAAGAACCTGTTTCCAAATGTAATTGGGCAACCATTTTGACAGGATGTGCCACAGGAGATGATGTTTTCATTCCAACAATTCCTCTCATTCCATCTAATTTGCCTTTTGATTTTAAACGCCTCCAGTTTCCTGTTCGACTGGCATTGGCTATGTCCATCAACAAGGCTCAGGGACAGTCCTTGAAAGTAGTTGGAATCTATTTACCAATCTCCATGCTTTTCTCATGGTCAACTTTATATGGCCTGCTCAAGAGTTGGAACAGCCAAAAATCTGTTTGTCTTTGCACCTGAAGGAAAAACTAAGAATGTCGTTTATCAAAAGGTTCTCAAATAAGTACTAGAAGATTACTTCACATTACTTGGCCAATTTAGTTAAATCTGTGTGGAATATCTCTGGTGTTGAAATATATGTTGTGAAATGCTTCTGTTAGCTTAGTTTTTGCCTTTTAATAATTACATTTCTATTTGTTTTGTGGTTTTTGTGTGCAGAATAAATTTTTGTTAACACATTCTATTTTGCTAACAGCAGTTATTAACCCGGGCGAAGCCGGGTAGTACAGCTAGTTATATATATTCCCCAAACTGCAGTCCTCTGTATCTCTAATCCACTTCTGCCTTTTCACCTCTTCTAGTTCCTCTTTAGTTTTATTCAATCTCATGCTTACTGTCTCTTTAAATTTACCAGAAGCCTCAAGGCCCAATACATCTTTGAGTTTACTTTCTGTATCCAATACAGTCACATTAAGTGTTGCAATTTCTGCCTGTAGAAACTCTATTTTCTACAAAATATATCCATACCATACTTATTGCATGGTGCAAAAAATGTTTTCACAAAAAACATCATCGCCAGAGAAAAGATTCAGATGAATATTAGATCTTAGACCTCTTGGAATTTTCCTATTCTTATAATACTCTCTGAGTGTTGTCAACTGTAGCTGAAGGGTAACAATACGTTTGGTTTCAAAACCATACTTGCGTTTAAGGTCCATTGGTGAAGGAACATTCAAGAATGTGGCATCTCCCTCTAAGATTCCAAGGATCCTCTCTTCGTCCTCCATGGTGTAACTGAAAACATCAGGCAAGGAAGCACTGCCACTGGATGTGACCATGATATAGAATAATAGTGCATGCTTAATCTGGTGATGAATAAAAATAAAAAAACAAAAAGCAGCAGAAAATTGCAATAGGGTGCAAAAACCTTCCAGGCATGCACCAAACCTTTACAATAGATCCTGGAAAATGAGGGCAGCACACCAATAGATGTAAAATTACGTGCAGATTATTGGCCTATGTGCGACATTTAGGTCCCAAGTGTGGACCTTTCTCAAGCAGTTTCAAAAGTGCAAGTGCATGATATTTTATAGCAAACAAGTCATTTAAACAATTTAGTGATAATTAATAAAATTACATATCATATTTAAGTTTTAAGAGACACATCAAAATGATGTGATCATTAATCCCGTGCATAAAGTGTTTCAATGTGCAATCAATCAAAAATACATACATATAGATCAATATTGATATCATAATCATAATTGGTGATCAATGACAGTTGTACATAGTTCATTAAAAGTATGACTCACCCCATTAATATTCAAAAACTGGCGCCGTGTCAATACGCAGGTCAGGAACTGCTTAGACCAAAACACAAGCTAATGATTCCACTCACAAATATACAGACATACCATTAAAGGTAGGGATGACTTACCTGTGCAAAAGCATTTTGTTGAGTGTAAACATGCTGAGAAAGATTTAAGATTCAGGATCATAGATCAAGTACCCCCATTGAGGAAACGTGGTGATAGCGTGAGATTACTTAAGATTAAAGAGCTGAAGTGGATCAAAAGACTCAAGACATTGAAACCTCTTGGTTTAAATGTGGATTATAAGCTCAGTATTACATTATAGGATTTGGTTTGCCCTTGTGTGTTTTTAAAAGGGTTCTCTTAAAGACTCCGTGTTGTAAATTAATAGATATATATATTTACTACTGTATAATTTTTTCTAATTTTAATTATTTTTTTTTTCTTTCAGATCAATTGATGGCCCCTTTTTTCATTTTGAATGTATGACTCCCATTTATATCTTCATGTAATAAAAATAAAATAAAATTTCATCTGATTGCATGATTTTTTTTAATTTATATCTTTACCTTCCAGCATGGATATATTGCTATTGACTATCTTGAGAGTTCTGTATATTAAATCATGTATGTGTATAATTTTTATCCAGTGGTGGAGTGTTGGTGTTTTGGATAATTACCCTATTGGGTGGAGGTTGAGAGTTGTACCCGCATATGGGGGCGGCTCTCCCACCGCCCTTTGGTGTTTTGGGTTACCTATCCCAGCCTTTGGTGGATGCCCCTGATACCATTAAGTTTTTTCCTTATACCTGATAACCACGGAGATGAACTATAAGTTCATTTAAAATGCCCCTAGTTTTGCCATATGTTTATAAATGTTGTGGGCAGTTGCATTTGATATGTCCATCTTTAGAATGGTACTTATGGTTCTGCAAAGCTTATAGAGCATGCGAGATTAATTTGCATTGAACTCTGGTATTTCTATACGCTGGCGCATGCGCAATTGCATGGACATCCTTAAAGATGTTGCCATAGGTTTCAAGAGATATCCGCACATGAGCAGAAGCCGTAGCTTGTGTTTTGGTCTAAGCAGTTCCTGACATGCGTATGGATTATGTAAGGTAAGGTTTAAACAATTTATTGTTCTTTGTAACCAATGATTTCTGCTAAGGCCTCTTTCACACGTCCAGATAATTCCGGTACCGGAGAAATCGGTACCGGAGTTATCTGTGTCCGTGTGCTCATGTGGCACATCAGTGTGGCACACGTGCAGCATCCGTGGGCCGCCTGAGGACCACACGGACCATGCAGGAGAGACAGCACTACACTAAGCGCTGTCACCCCCGCTGTGGTGCTGAAGGCGGCATTCATCTCTTCTCCCCGCAGGAGAGAAGAGATGAAAGATCAAGGTTTTTTTCATTTGTGTTAAAAATAAAGTTGCTGGGACCTCCCGCCTCCCATCCCCAGTGTGCCGCCCGGCCCCTTGCAGAAGAAATACTCACCCAGCTCCCGCGATGTCTCCTCTCTCCTCTCAGCGCCGGCAGCCTGTCCTGTGTGAGCGGTCACGTGGGACCGCTCATTACAGTGAGGAATATGCGCATATTCCTCACTGTAATGAGTGGTCCCACGTGACCACTCACACAGGACAAGGGGCCGGCGCTGAGAGGAGACATCGCGGGAGCTGGGTAAGTATTTCTTCTGCAAGGGGCCGGGCGGCGCACTGGGGATGGGAGGCGGTAGGTCCCAGCAACTTTATTTTTAACAAAAATGAAAAAAAAACTCGATCTTTCATCTCTTCTCTCCTGCGAGGAGAAGAGATGAATGCCTCCTTCAGCACCACAGCAGGGGGGACAGCGCTTACTGTAGCGCTGTCTCTCCTGCGGGCGGTACGTGCACACGGAGGAGAGTGCACACTGTTCTTCATGTGCACGTGTGCAGGACGTACTGCTGTACGTGCTGCCGGAGAAACACGGACATGTCTCCGTGTTTTGCACACGGAGACATGTGCATAGACCCACTAATTTGAATGGGTCTACGTGTGTCAGTGTCTCCGGTACGTGAGAAAACTGTCAGTACAAGTACCGGAGACACTGACGTGTGAAAGAGGCCTAACAGACAGTTAAAATAGAAATTGGATGACTTTGGATATAGGCTGACAAAAAATCCACTACTATATTGTGTAAACAGTTTTGCTGCAGACATATAGATTTACATTGTATTCAAATCACATACTTGCCAATTTATGGTTTGCTGTGTGATATTGCTGTATTAAATGTTCGCGTTTGCCATATATTTTAATGTTTACCAATCTGTGTGCAATAGGTTAGTTCAGTTGTTCTTGTGTGATTACATGCAATAAATAAACCTTTTTAAAGTACTTGTGGTTTTTTTCAATTTTCAGGTCGCATTTTCAGGTGTTTATTTTAAAAAAGGGGGCAGGACCACACATTTAGATTAATTCATAACCCCGATCAACACCCAAATTATTTCAGACCCCAGGCCAGAATTCAAAATTAATTTTGACCAAAAACTCAAAACTAATTCAGATCAATGAGACCAGGTAGACTAAATTAATAAGACACTGGACCAATCGGAAAAAAAAAATCAGAGCCCAGACAACTCCAATTAAAAAAAGTTAAAATTTTGTAAACGTAAAGAAAACAAGAATGTAATGATTTGGAAATCTCTCATAGCTGTATTTTATTCACAACAGCACAGAACACAGATCAAAAGTTGAATATTAGACATTTTTCCATTTCATTTAAAAAAAAAAAAAAAAAAACTCATTTAGAAAGTGATGGCAGCAAAAAAAAGTTGGAACATGGTCATGTCTACCATTGTGTTGTATCCCTTCTTCTTTAAAAGAGCAGTATGTAAATGTCTGATAAGTGAGAAAACCAATTTGTGGAGTTTTGGGAGTGGAATGCTGTACCATTGTTGTATAATGTAGTATTCTAGATGCCCTTCGGCTCTTTGTGCTAGATTTTTAGTTTCATAATTCACCAATTTTTTTTAGGTAAATGGTCTGGACTGCAGGCAAGCACGTTCATCACCAGAACTATTCTTTTGCAAAGTCATGCTGTTTTGATAGATGTTGTATGCGGTTTAGCATTGGCTTGCTGAAATATGAAGAAAAGTGGTCTAAATAGGGGCATATGTTGTTCTAAAACCTCTATATAATGCTTAGCATTACTAGTGCCTTTCAGTGTCTAAGATGACCCTGCAATGAGCGCTAATGCAATCCCACACCATCAGAAATGTAGGCTTTTGAAATGTACACTGACAACAAACTAGATGGTTCCTTTCCTCCTGAACTCACAGAACACGACGTCCTTGTTCTCCATAATATTCTTCAAATTTTAATTTGACCATAAAGCAGTTTTCTATTTTGCCTCAGTACATGTTAAATGAGCTATGGCAAAATGACAGCACTGCTTCTGGATCACTTCTTCTTTACATGATAGAGCTTTAACTTGCATTTGTAGATTGCATGGAGAACTGTGTTCAAAGAAATTTGCATGACCAAGTCATGCATGTTTTTAATATCATACTGCTTGAGGCCTGTAGATCATGAGCATCCAATTTTGACCATCTATCTTGTCCCATATGTAGAAGAATTTCTTCAGAATCTCTCAAACTTTTGATGATATTTTGCACTGTAGATAGTGGGATATTCAAATTCTTTTCAATTTTAGTTTGATTAAATAGTTCCATGTTTTTTGGACACAGTTGTTCACACATTGGTGAACGTCTGATCATCTTTGCTTTGGAGAGATTCTGCCTCTTTGAAACTTTTTGTTAATTGGGGCTATCATGATTGGTCTTGATTCTTCAGCCTTGCGTTAGGATCTTGTGCATATGGCCCAAAAAAGTGCATTAAGAAAATGAAATGGCCACATTATATTCTAGTAGCTGTTCATTTCTCTAAAGTTACCTGCTCAAAATGTTGTAAGCAGACGCAAGCAGGCTTCTTTTTAATTTTTGTGCCAGGCCCCTGTGTTTAGTACCAGTTGCACTGTGCTGAAGGCATTGCTAGCCCCTGTTTCTTTGTAAACTACTGTAAATACGTATATATGGTTCATGCAGGTTAACATTATTATCTCAGCACATGGATCAGATTTAATCATGCTTGTCTATATGTGGATGTATTGCAACCAAACTGTTTGTAACATTTACTGTTTTTGCAAATTACAGCTACGGGGGTGGGGGGGAATAAGTATTTGCTACACTGCCGATTTTGCAAGTTGGAGAGGCCTGTAACTTTTATTTTAGGTACACTTCAACTGTGAGAGACAGAATCTAAAAAAAATCCACAAAATCTCATTGTATGATTTTTACATAACTAATTTGAATTTTATTTCATGAAATAAGTATTTAATACAATAGAAAAACAGAACTTAATATTTGGTACAGAAACCTTTGCAATTACAGAGGTCAGGAATTTCCTGTAGTTCTTGATCAAGTTTGCACACTGCAGCAGGGAGTTTAGCCCACTCCTCCATAGAGATCGACTCCAGATCTTTGTGGTTTCGGGGCTGTCACTTGATAACATTGAGTTTCAGGTTCCTCAAAAGATTATCTAATGGGTTCAGGTCTGGAGACAGGCTAGGCTACTCTAAGACATTGAAATGCTTCTTACAGAGCCACTCCTTGGTTGCCCAGGCTGTGTTTTGGGTCATTGTCATGCTGAAATACCCAGCCATGACCCATCTTTAATGCTCTTACAAAATCTCATGATGCATGACCCCATCCATCCTCCTTTCAATGCGGTCCAGTCATCCTGTCACCTTTTCAGAAAAGCACCCGTAAAGTATAGTATTTCCTCATCATGCTTTATACTTGGGATGGGATTCTTGGGGTTGTATTCATCCTTCTTCTCCCTCCAAACACGGCGAGTGGAGTTAATACCAATAATTAATTTGTTCTCATCTGACCACATGACCTTTTCCCATGCTTCCTCTGGATCATCCAGATGGTTATGGGTGAACTTCAAATGGGCCTGGACATGTGCTGGTGTGAGCAAAGGGACCTTGCGTGCCCTTCAGGATTTTAATCCATGGCGGTGTAGTGTTTTACTAAAGGTAATGTCTGAGACTGGTCCCAGCTCTTTTCAGGTCATTGATCAGGTACTCCCCTGTAGTTCTGGGCTGATTCCTGACCTTTCTCACAATCATTCTTAACCCACGAGGCGAGATCTTGCATGGAGCCCCAGAAAGAGGAAGATTGACAGTTATCTTGTGCTTCTTCCATTTATTAACAATTGTGCCAACAGTTGTTGCCTTCTCACCAAGCTGTGTACCTATTGTCCTGTAGTCCATCCCAGCCTTGTGTAGGTCTACAATTTTGTCCCTGTGTCCTTAGATAGCTCTTTGGTCTTGACCATGATGGAGAGATTGGAAAATAATTGATTGAGTGTGTGAACAGGTATCTTTTATACAGGTAATGAGTTTAACCCCTTAGTGACCGGGCTAATTTTTTTTAAAATCGGACCAGTGTCACTTTATGTAGTAATAACTCTGAAATGCTTCAACACATCCCATTAATTTTGAGATTGTTTTTTCGTAACACATTATACTTTCTGATAATGGTGAACTTAAGTTGATATGTTTTGCTTAAATTTATAAAAATATCAGAAATGTGACAAAAATAAAAATATTTGATTATCCCTTTAATCCAGATAGTCATACCACAGAAAAACCTTAATAAATAACATTTCCCTCATGTTTGCTTTGCATCAGCACCATTTGTATAATGTTGTTTTATTTTGTTAGCATTTTAGAAGATTTAAAAATATAGCAGTAATTTTTCATTTTTTCAAGGTGATTTACAAAACTTATCTTTATTGGTACCAGTTTCATTTTGAAGTGACTTTGGGGGTTCTACATATTGGAAACCACCAAATTTGATATCATTTTAAAAACAGCACCCCTCAATGTATTCAAAATTGCTTTAACCCCTTAGTGACAGAGCCAATTTGCTGCTTAACCCCTCTCTGCCATCCAATGTACTATTCCGTCCATCTGACCTGGGACTTAATTCCCATGGGCAGAAAAGTACGTCACGTGCGATCAGCTGCACTCACAGGGGGAGCGCGGCCGGGTGTCAGCTGATTATCACAGCTGACACCCGGTACTAAGTACTAACTTTAACCCCCGGAACACTGCGATCAAGCAAGATCTCAGCGTTCCTGTAGCATAGAGAAGCATCGTGCAGGAAGGGGGCTCCCTGCATGCTTCCCTGAGACCGAGGGTCTCCACCCTGCAGGCCCCCGGATCCAAGATGGCCTTCCGGGTCCTGCAGTGAGGTGGCTTGTCAGCGCGGGCAAGCCTCCTTCACTGCTTGTCAGATCGCTGATCTGACACAGTGCTGTGCAAAGTGTCAAATTAGCGATCTGACTTTATACAGTGATGTCCCACCCTGGGACAATGTAAAAAGGTAAAAAAAATATATTATACTGTAAAATGAAAAAAATTCCTAAATAAAGAAAAAAAATAAATATTGTTCCAATAAATACATTTCTATATGTAAATAAAAAAAACTATCAAAGTGCACATATTTAGTATCGCTGCGTCTATAACAACCCGACCTATAAAACTGTCCCACTAGTTAACCCCTTCAGTGAACACCGTAAAAAAAAAAAAAAAAAGGCAAAAAACAATGCTTTATCATCATACCGCTGAAAAAAAAGTGGAATAACACGCGATCAAAAAGATAGATATAAGTAAACATGATACCGCTGAAAACGTCATCTTGTTCCGCAAAAAATGAGTCGCCATACAGCATCATCAGTTAAAAATTAAAAAGTTATAGCTCTCAAAATAAAGCGGTGCAAAAACAATTATTTTCTTATATAAAATTGTTTTTATTGTATAAAAGCGCCAAAACATAAAAAATGATATAAATGAGGTATCGCTGTAATTGTACTGACCGGAAGAATAAAACTGTCTTATCAATTTTAACACACGTGGAACGGTATAAATGCCCCACCCAAAAGAATTCATGAATTGTTGGTTTTTGTTCATTCTGCCTCCCAAAAATCGTAATAAAAAGCGATCAAAAAATGTCATGTGCTCGAAAATGGCACCAATAAAAACGACAACTCGTTCTGCAAAAAACAAGACCCGACATGACTCTGTGAGCCAAAATATGGAAAAATGATAGCTCTCAGAATGTGGTGATGCAAAAACTATTTTTTGCAATAAAAAGTGTCTTTTAGCATGTGACAGCTGCCAAACATAAAAACCCGCTATAAAAACGCTCTATAAATAGTAAATCAAACCCCCCTTTATCACCCCCTTAGGCTTCTTTTACACTTGCCATTTTTTTTGCAGCCTGTTTTTGCAGGCCATATTGCCATAATTTTCAAGGTCAGCTGCAAAAACGGGCCGCAAAAATCTTCTCGGATCACCGTTTTTCTGGTTTGGAACGGGTTTCGAAATCTCTAAAAAAAAAAAAAAAAAAACCGAGGAAATTGTCAAGGAACAATAAAGAAGAAAAAATCTCCAAAATAAAAATCCGCCCTTTCTCCAGTGCCATTTTCTTCTGGTCTTCAGAGTGTGCAGAGCTCTGTGTCCTTTGTTTGTCTCAAACTTTGGATTTCAGTTTTCTGAACATGTTGAGGCGTTCTGAAGATGATGTGATTCTGTGTTGGTTGCTTAACCAGCATTTAGAGCATGAGCAGAGAGCAGCAGCAGTACTTGCACCAAGGAGGCTGTTGTTGCACCCAATTCTGTCGCAGCGTTCGTGGAAGGGTCATTTTCATACGCTGTACAGTGACCTGCATCAGCACCCGGAGAAATTCTTTGCATACTGCCGTATGTCCGTGGCAGCTTTTGATTTGCTGTTGTCAGAGGAGTGGCGCTGGATAACCTTCAAGGATACCAGAATGCGCCGCTGCATTTCTCCGGAACAGTGGCATATTGAGACATTGAGGTAATGACTATCTTTTTTTAAATAACTAATTTAGGCTTTTAATGTTTCATAATACATTACTAATGTCTACCTCCCCCTTTTTTAAAATTACAGATTCCTTGCAACAGGCAAATCTTTTTCAGCACTTCATTTTGAGTTCCTGTTAGGGATTACTACAGTGTCCAAGATAGTTGCACATACCTGTTTGGTATTGTGTGACCGGCTAAAGGAAATTGTTTTAGCTCCACCAAAGCAGGAAGACTGGCTAGCTATAGCAGCAGACTTCCAAAAAACACCGCACAGTTTCCACACTGTATTGGTGCGCTGGACGGGAATCATATCCGGGTCAAAAAAACGGCCTTCTCTGGCTCCAAATTTTTAAGTTACAAACATTATTTTTCAATTGATCTAATGACTGTTGCTTACAGCAATTACAATTTTGTTATGGTCAGCATTGGGGCTTATGGGAGCATATCTGATGCAAGGATCTGGAGTTGCTCTCGAATTCAATACAATTTGAAGAACAACAAATTAAATGTACCTGAACCTGTTGCATTATCGGACTACACCACCACCAATTTCCATATGTCCTGATTGCTGATGAGGGTTTTGGACTCTCCCCAAATCTAATGCAGCCTTTTCCCCGACGATCTTTAAATTCATGGAAGAGGATCTTTAATTATATACTTACTAGAATTCGAAGGTACGTTGAGTGTGCCTTTGGGATCCTGTCGGGAAAGTCGCATGTACTCATGAGCTGCTTGGAAGTAGGACCAGAGAGTGCAACAAATATTGTAAAAGCGTGTGTGGTGATACACAATTTTGTTCGGCGTAATGAAGTTAACCAAGACCACTTGTTTTCTGTTGAAACTCCGTCGGACAGCAATATCAATCAGCATCAGCAAGTTAATTGTGGATGCCCTGCTGCAGCCACAATTATAATTCGAGAGAATTTTGCAGATTATTTTGTGTCTTCCCAGGGAGCCGATTCCTGGCAGCAGGCAGCCATTTCATCAAATGAATATTAGGACCAAAAGTGTGTAAAAACAATAAAAAATAGTTAGTTTGCGGCATTCACATTCTCTATTAAGTAGTTAGGTTAGGGATCCACAACACAATGAGGAGCGATGACGCTGGCTTGTGGGCTAAAGGACGTTAATACAGTTGGTAGTCAAAAGATTACTGATCATGCTTCAATATATAATCAGTAAAGAGGCTATGCAACCTTTAAGATTCTTTCTAATGCCTCACTTAGAACAGTTACATGATTTCTGTCCCAGTGTGTGTAGAAGCATATGAAAATCTTCAGCTTTGCAAGTGGTGAGTATTTGTGTTATGATCCTAGTGGCTGAGGATCACAAAATGGACTAGCTAAGTTTATGAACATAGACACGAGCTCTAGGGAGGTGGTAACTGGACTGACCGCAAACCTGATCCTAACCAACACACTAAAGGTAGCCGGTGAACGTGCCTAAAATCCTGGACGTCTCGACGCAGCCTGAGAAACTATCTACTCCTGGAAGGAAAGTAAGACCTCACTTGCCTCAAGAGAAATCTCCCCAAAGATATAGGAAGCCCCCAACAAATAATAACGGTGAGGTAAGGGGAAAACACAAACGTAGAAATGAAAACAGATTCAGCAAATGAGGCCCGCTAGTACTAGATAGCAGAAGACAGATAGGGAACTGTGCGGTCAGTAAAAAACCCTATGCAAAATATCCACGCTGAGAATACAAGAACCCCCACACCAGCTAACGGTGTGAGGGGAGAAACTCAGCCCCCTAGAGCTACCAGCAAGCAAGGAAATCACATATTAGCAAGCTGGACAAGAAACAAAAATAAACCAAGAAACATATGACCACTGATGGTCAAAAAAATGAACCAAGCAAAACTTAGCTTCTCTTGAAGAGACTGATAACGAAGGACTGCAGGAGAGCTCCAAAATAGCACTGAAGACATTGACATCAGGCAACAACTGAGAGTCCAGGTGAACTAAATAGGAAACCAGCTAACAGATAACGAGACAGCTGATCAGCCTCAGACCTGCAGAATGACACAAAGAACCACCAGAGGGAGCCCAAAGACAGCACTCACACAGTACCAGTTGTGACCACAAGAGGGAGCCCAAAAATAGAGTTCACAACAGTACCCCCCCTTGAGGAGGGGTCACCGAACCCTCATCAAAACCCCCAGGGCAATCAGGATGAGCCACATGGAAGGCATGAACCAAATCGGCCGCATGAACATCAGAAGCGACAACCCAGGAATTATCCTCCTGACCATAGCCCTTCCACTTAACCAAATACTGAAGCCTCCGTCTAGAAATACGAGAATCCAAGATCTTCTCCACCACGTACTCCAATTCGCCCTCAACCAGCACCGGAGCAGGGGGTTCAACAGAAGGAACCACAGGCACAACATACCTCCGCAACAAAGACCTATGGAACACGTTATGAATGGCAAACGACGCTGGGAGGTCCAAACGAAATGACACCGGGTTAAGGATTTCCAAAATCTTATAAGGACCGATGAAGCGAGGCTTGAATTTAGGAGAGGAAACCTTCATAGGAACATACCGAGAAGACAGCCATACCAAATCCCCAACAAGAAGTCGGGGACCCACACCGCGACGGCGGTTGGCAAAGCGCTGAGCCTTCTCCTGTGACAACTTCAAATTGTCCACCACATGGTTCCAAATCTGTTGCAACCTATCCACCACAGAATCCACCCCAGGACAGTCAGAAGGCTCAACCTGACCCGAGGAAAAACGAGGATGAAAACCAGAATTGCAGAAAAAAGGCGAAACCAAAGTAGCAGAACTAGCCCGATTATTAAGGGCAAACTCGGCCAACGGCAAAAATCACCCAATCATCCTGATCAGCAGAAACAAAACATCTTAAATAAGTTTCCAAGGTCTGATTAGTTCGCTCGGTTTGGCCATTCGTCTGAGGATGGAAGGCCGACGAAAAAGATAAATCAATGCCCATCTTCGCACAAAAGATCCGCCAAAATCTGGACACAAACTGGGATCCTCTGTCAGACACAATATTTTCAGGAATGCCGTGCAAGCGAACCACATTCTGAAAAAATAGAGGAACCAAATCGGAGGAGGAAGGCAACTTAGGCAAGGGCACCAAATGGACCATTTTGGAAAAACGATCACACACCACCCAGATGACAGACATTCTCTGAGAGACTGGAAGATCCGAAATAAAATCCATGGAAATGTGCGTCCAAGGCCTCTTCGGGACAGGCAAAGGCAAAAGCAAACCGCTGGCATGAGAACAGCAAGGCTTAGCCCGAGCACAAATCCCACAGGACTGCACAAAGGAACGCACATCCCGCGACAAGGAAGGCCACCAGAAGGACCTAGCCACCAAATCTCTGGTACCAAAAATCCCAGGATGGCCTGCCAACACCGAAGAATGAACCTCGGAAATAACTCTGCTGGTCCATCTATCTAGGACAAACAGTCTCTCTGGTGGGCAACGGTCAGGTCTATCCGCCTGAAATTTCTGCAGCACTTGTCGCAAATCTGGGGAAATGGCAGACAAAATCACTCCCTCTCTGAGGATACCAGCCGGCTTTGAAACTCCCGGAGAGTCAGGCACAAAACTCCTAGAAAGAGCATCAGCCTTCACGTTCTTCGAACCAGGCAGGTACGAGACCACGAAATCGAAACGGGAGAAAAACAACGACCAACGAGCCTGTCTAGGATTCAGCCGCTTGGCAGACTCGAGAAATCAGATTTTTGTGATCAGTTAAGACCACTACACGATGCTTAGCTCCCTCGAGCCAATGTCGCCACTCCTCAAATGCCCACTTCATAGCCAACAACTCCCGATTACCAACATCATAATTCCGCTCGGCAGGTGAAAACTTTCTTGAAAAGAAAGCACAAGGCTTCATCACAGAGCAATCAGAGCTTCTCTGTGACAAAACAGCCCCTGCTCCAATCTCAGAAGCATCAACCTCGACCTGAAAAGGAAGAGAGACATCAGGCTGACACAAAACTGGAGCCGAAGAAAACCGGCGCTTCAGCTCCCGAAAGGCTTCCACGGCCGCAGGAGACCAATTAGTCACATCAGAACCCTTCTTGGTCAAATCCGTCAAGGGTTTAACCACGCCAGAAAAATTAGCAATGAAGCGACGGTAAAAATTAGCAAAACCCAAGAATTTCTGAAGACTCTTAACAGATGTAGGCTGAGTCCAGTCATGAATAGCCTGAACCTTGACTGGGTCCATCTCAATAGTAGAAGGAGAAAAAATAAAACCCAAAAAGGAAACCTTCTGTACTCCGAAGAGACATTTTGAGCCCTTCACAAATAAGGCATTAGCACGCAGGACCTGAAATACCATCCTGACCTGCTTCACATGGGACTCCCAGTCCTCAGAAAAGACCAAAATGTCATCCAGATACACAATCATAAATTTATCCAGATATTCTCGGAAGATGTCATGCATGAAGGACTGGAACACAGAAGGAGCATTAGAGAGTCCAAAAGGCATCACCAAGTACTCAAAATGGCCTTCGGGCGTATTAAATGCTGTTTTCCATTCATCCCCCTGCTTAATGCGCACAAGGTTATACGCACCACGGAGATTTATCTTGGTGAACCAACTGGACCCCTTAATCCGAGCAAACAGATCAGACAACAATGGCAAAGGATACTGAAATTTGACCGTGATTTTATTTAGAAGACGATAATCTATACAAGGTCTCAAAGAACCATCCTTCTTGGCCACAAAAAAGAATCCTGCACCAAGAGGGGAGGAGGACGGGTGAATATGTCCCTTCTCTAAAGACTCCTTTATATAGCTCCGCATTGCGGCATGTTCTGGTACAGACAAATTAAAAAGTCGTCCCTTAGAGAACTTACTACCAGGAATCAAATTTATAGCACAATCACAATCCCTGTGAGGAGGCAGGGCACCGGATCTGGGCTCATCAAATACATCCTGGTAGTCCGACAAAAACTCAGGGACCTCAGAAGGAGTGGAAGAAGCAATTGATACCAAAGGAGCATCGCCATGAATCCCCTGGCAACCCCAACTTGACACAGACATAGCTTTCCAATCCAGAACTGGATTATGGGCCTGCAGCCATGGCAGACCCAACACGACAACATCATGCAAATTATGCAGCACAAGAAAGCGAATCACCTCCTGATGCACAGGAGTAATGCACATGGTCACTTGAGTCCAATATTGAGGCTTATTCTCAGCCAATGGTGTAGCATCAATTCCCCTCAGTGGAATAGGGAATTCCAAAGGCTCCAGGACAAAACCACAGCGCCTGGCAAACGACAAATCCATCAGATTCAGGGCAGCACCTGAATCCACAAAAGCCATAACCGAGTAGGATGACAAAGAACAAATTAAAGTAACAGACAAAATGAATTTAGGCTGTATAGTACCAATGGTGACAGGTTTAGCGATTTTTTTAACGCGCTTAGAGCATGCTGAGATAACATGAGTTGAATCACCACAGTAAAAGCACAACCCATTTTGACGTCTATGATTTTGCCGCTCAATTCTGGTCAGAACTCGGTCACATTGCATAGACTCAGGTCTCTGTTCAGAAAACACCGCCAGATGGTGCGCAGATTTGCGCTCCCGCAAACGCCGATCAATCTGAATGGCCAAAGCCATTGAGTCATTCAGACTTGCAGGCGTGGGGAACCCCACCATAACATTCTTAATGGCTTCAGAAAGACCCTCTCTGAAATTTGCAGCCAGGGCACACTCATTCCATTGAGTAAGCACCGACCATTTCCGAAATTTTTGACAATACACCTCAGCTTCATCCTGGCCCTGAGAAAGAGACAGCAAGGCATTTTCAGCCTGGTTCTCAAGATTAGGCTCCTCATAAAGCAATCCAAGCGCCAGAAAAAACGCATCCACATTCAGCAATGCAGGATCTCCTGGCGCCAGGGAGAAGGCCCAATCTTGAGGGTCGCCACGTAACAGGGAGATAACAATTTTAACTTGCTGAGCAGAATCACCAGAGGAACGAGGTCTCAAAGATAGAAATAATTTACAATTATTCTTAAAATTCAGAAACCTAGATCTATCTCCAGAAAACAACTCAGGAATAGGTATTTTTGGCTCTGACATAGGGCTATGAACAACAAAATCCTGAATGCTTTGCACCCTTGCAGCAAGATGATCCACACTAGAAGTCAGACTCTGAATATCCATGTCTGCAGCTGAACACAAAACCACCCAGAGATTAAGGGGATGAGAGAAGCTGGACAGACTGCAGCAAAGATAGAGAGGAAAAAAAAAAAAAATTGTACTCAGGGCTTCTCTTATCCCACTTCTGCGATGCATTAAACACTTTTTGGCCTGCTGTACTTTTATGATCCTAGTGGCTGAGGATCACAAAACGGACTAGCTAAGTTTATGAACATAGACACGAGCTCTAGGGAGGTGGTAATTGGACTGACCGCAAACCTGATCCTAACCAACACACTAAAGGTAGCCGGTGAACGTGCCTAAAATCCTGGACGTCTCGACGCAGCCTGAGAAACTATCTACTCCTGGAAGGAAAGTAAGACCTCACTTGCCTCAAGAGAAATCTCCCCAAAGATATAGGAAGCCCCCAACAAATAATAACGGTGAGGTAAGGGGAAAACACAAACGTAGAAATGAAAACAGATTCAGCAAATGAGGCCCGCTAGTACTAGATAGCAGAAGACAGATAGGGAACTGTGCGGTCAGTAAAAAACCCTATGCAAAATATCCACGCTGAGAATACAAGAACCCCCACACCAGCTAACGGTGTGAGGGGAGAAACTCAGCCCCCTAGAGCTACCAGCAAGCAAGGAAATCACATATTAGCAAGCTGGACAAGAAACAAAAATAAACCAAGAAACATATGACCACTGATGGTCAAAAAAATGAACCAAGCAAAACTTAGCTTCTCTTGAAGAGACTGATAACGAAGGACTGCAGGAGAGCTCCAAAATAGCACTGAAGACATTGACATCAGGCAACAACTGAGAGTCCAGGTGAACTAAATAGGAAACCAGCTAACAGATAACGAGACAGCTGATCAGCCTCAGACCTGCAGAATGACACAAAGAACCACCAGAGGGAGCCCAAAGACAGCACTCACACAGTACCAGTTGTGACCACAAGAGGGAGCCCAAAAATAGAGTTCACAACATATTTGTGTATGTCAACATGTGGCGGCATTGTGCTGACTGATTTCCCTGCAGGTTTTGAAAAACACACAAAGTAATCAGTTTTTTTTTCATCTGCAAATTTACAGTCAATGTGAACTGCTTTGGGTTGCTGTATGCATTTATGTGCTTCCAGACTTGGAAACTGATGTCACTCACTTCACATGTCAATAATCCAGTTGGATCTACTTACTAAAATTATCGCTTGTTCCGATCTTGCGTGGCACAATGAAACTAAAGTACTAATCTTGGCTCAGTCTGTCACACAACATCTGAAATAACGGCTGCACTTTTGCTTATCACAATAAACAAATATTTTCACAAAGTTTGGTTTATAAATTGCATTTTGCAAAAAATTTTTTTTGCAAAAAAATTTCTTAAACATCACAGTTTTTGAATACTGACAAGTGTAAACACTAGACACAAGTTTACAAAAAAAAAAATCCCCAGCCGTTTCTCATAAAAAATAAAACAAAAGCAAAAGTCACAAGTTCATAAAGTTTGGTATATCATGGCCAAGCATCCCAGTCTGAGAATGTTCAGAAGATTGAGCAGTGCTTAAACTAGATGAGCCATCCCTGAAACTGCACTGTGCCCGTGGAAGACTGCCTCATTCACACTAGACTGACGCTGCATAAAAGAACTGCGTACTCTACGACTTGTTGCCTGCTTAAATCCATCAATAGCCTCCTCCAAATCGATCGGATGGGGTTCGTGAGTACATATATAAAGGACACTATCATATTAATGCAGCTCTGCTTGTTTTCCGGGAGCACAGCATGAAAATATGGGTTAAAGCTCCGTAAAAGCTCCTCCTCTGGGGCTTCTTCTTTTTTCCACCTGCCTCTCCAGATCTCTCTTTCTCGGCTTTTGCCCTTATTCCCTTCTTAAATTAGTCCCTTGCAGATCCCCACTTTGTTTTTATGTTTTTTACTGTATTTGAAGAAAAAACATTCAACTCAATTTCACACGTTTTAAATTTTTTTTAAAAAAGTATATCATGTCGTATGCTGAGTACTTACATAGTGATTCTTGTTTTTTAAAATCTGTGCGCTGCCAGCAGTTTGGGATGAGGGATACAGCCACATCCTCCCAGGCCCGTTCTTTCATGTCCTGGTCATGGTAGCTTTCCCGCCTGTTATCTCAAATGCAGAGATGATCCTAAAGCAAAAAAGGGGGGTGATCAGCAATAGCATATTTTGGAAAAGCAAACAGCACTGAAAGAAAATGACTAATCTGCCACCCCTCTTATGCACTCTCCGCCAGCCCTATTTTGCACACTCTGCCACCCTTCTTTTGCACTCTACCACCCTTCTTTTGCACTCTGCCACCCCTCTTTTGCACACTCTGCCACCCTTTTTTTGCACTGTGCCACCCCTATTTTTCTATCTTTTAACACCCCCCTCCCATCTTTGTATGGCCCTCATCACAGCATAAAACAACAGTACCCATGGTCTGAATTTTACAATAATTAATGCTTTAAGTAGAATTTGCAGCTAATTTTCATATAATACTTAAATAGAACCAATTTATTAAATATCGTTTTTAAAAAACCACCAACCTGTGGTTACACCAACAGAGAACATACAAAAAAAACACACCGTGGAAAAAAGCTAGTGTGGAGGAACTAAAAAACCCCTATGCTCCGTCTATGCTGGAGGCTGCCTAACTGCGGGGGTTGGCGCCCTATGGGATGCGTATTGGCGCCCCTGCTCCATGTAGGCTGTCCCTGGGGTCCCTGGTATACCCTTATTAACTTATTGGGCCCCACTACCCAAACAATAATGGCTGAAGGACCTCTATGAGCTAGACAAAGACCAATCCTGTGTCTAAGGAGTCCTATACCCCACACTGTGAAATTAAAACCATAACTGAGCACATGAAAAAAAGCCTTTTTTTCATGTGCTCAGTTATGGTTTTAATTTCACAGTGTGGGGTATAGGACTCCTTAGACACAGGATTGGTCTTTGTCTAGCTCATAGAGGTCCTTCAGCCATTATTGTTTGGGTAGTGGGGCCCAATAAGTTAATAAGGGTATACCAGGGACCCCAGGGACAGCCTACATGGAGCAGGGGCGCCAATACGCATCCCATAGGGCGCCAACCCCCGCAGTTAGGCAGCCTCCAGCATAGACGGAGCATAGGGGTATTTTAGTTCCTCCACACTAGCTTTTTTCCACGGTGTGTTTTTTTGTATGTTCTCTGTTGGTGTAACCACAGGTTGGTGGTTTTTTAAAAACGATATTTAATAAATTGGTTCTATTTAAGTATTATATGAAAATTAGTACCCACGGTCCCTCAAGTTGCCACCCCTACACTCCTATACACCGAAGGGGCACAGTGGGGCTTTTCAGCACCCCTATATACCTGAACTAGAACTACTATTCTTTCCAAGTCCATCTTGTGTCTCTGCAGAGTCTGCATGCATGGAGTGATAAACTTCATCAAGGTGATAAGCAGGAAGTACATGGGAGTGTCCTAGTAAAAATACGGCTTTCCGTAAATACAGTATTCATGGTGTACTGCAAAATCAACACACTGGGCAAGCTTCCGTTGTTTTTGTGGCCCCATTCATTTTCAATGGGGTCTGTGTCCGTAAGCCATGAAAAATATTGAGCAAGCTCGATATTTTTTTCACAGACGTAAATATGGCCCTCACGGCCATATGGGGTACGGCGCTCCTACAATTTTTGGCGGCCCATTTTTGCAACCCCATTGAAATCTATTGGGGCTGCAAAAACGGGCTGCAAAAACATGGCTAGTGTAAAAGAAGCCTTAGTTAGGGAAAAATAATAAAATAAAAAAAATGTATTTCCATTTTCCCATTAGGGTTAGGGTTGGGGCTAAAGTTAGGGTTAGGGTTTGGATTAGGGCTAGGATTACGTTTACGGTTGGAATTAGGGTTAGGGGTGTGTCAGGGTTAGCGGTGTGGTTAGGGTTGTGGTTAGAGTTGGGATTAGGGTTAGGGGTGTGTTTGGGTTAGGGGTGTGGTTAGGTTATGGTTAGGGTTGGGATTAGGGTTAGGGGTGTGTTGAGGTTAGGGTTGGAGTTAGAATTGGGGGGTTTCCACTGTTTATGCACATCAGGGGCTCTCTAAATGCGACATGGTGTCCGATCTCATTTCCAGCCAATTCTGCGTTGAAAAAGTCAAACGTTTCTCCTTCCCTTTCGAGCTCTGCCGTGTGCCCAGTGGTTTACCCTCACATATGGGGTATCTGCATACTCAGAACAAATTGCACAATAACTTTTGGGGTCCAATTTCTCCTGTTACCCTTGGACAAAAATAAAAAAATCTGGATCTGAAGTTATTTTTTTGCGAAAAAAAAGTTAAATGTTCATTTTTTTAAACATTCCAAAAATTCCTGTGAAGCACCTGAAGGGTTAATAAACTTCTTGAATGTGGTTTTGAGCACCTTGATGGTGCATTTTTAAGAATGGTATCACTTTTGGGTGTGTTCTATCTTATAGACCCCTCAAAGTGACTTCAAATGTGATGTGGTCCCTCAAAAAAAATGGTGTTGTAAAAATGAGAAATCGCAACATTTATCCCTTATATCTCACTAGCAAAAAAAATTTTGGCTCCACAATTGTGCTGATGCAAAGTAGACATGTGGGAAATGTTACTTATTAAGTATTTTGTGTGACATACAGTACAGACCAAAAGTTTAGACACACCTTCTCATTTAAAATTTTTCTGTATTTTCATGACTATGAAAATTGTAAATTCACACTGAAGGCATCAAAACTATGAATTAACACAAAGCAAAAGGTGGCTACTTTGAGGAACCTAGAAAATCAGACATATTTTCATTTGTTTCACACTTTTTTTGTTAAGTATATAATTCCACATGTGTTAATTTATAGTTTTGATGCTTTCAGTGTGAATTTACAATTTTCATAGTCATGAAAATACAGAAAAATCTTTAAATGAGAAGGTGTGTCCAAACTTTTGGTCTGCACTCTATCTGTGTGATTTAAGGGCATGAAAATTCAAAGTTGGAAAATTGCGAAATTTCCATTTTTTTCACAAATAACTGCAAGTCAAATCAAAGAAATGTTACCACTATCATGAAGTATAATACGTCATGAGAAAAAAATGTCAGAATCACGGAGATCCATGGAATTTTGCAATTTTAAAACTTTGAATTTTTATGCCCCGTAGTCACTATTGACAACAGCATTTAAAAGGTTAAACAACTATGGTCGTTGTCAACACAGATCGGGGCTGATGCAGAAAGTTGTCAGCTATAGTGTACAGCTGACAGATGCTGGATTGTCATCTGTATGGAGATGCTATTTTCTCATGTCTCAGGTCAGTAAAAAGACGTATTGTGGGTCACTAATGGGGTTAAACAGGCGTAATTAATGCAGGTAATAAGAGCAGAGTAGGAAGGCTTCTTAAAGAAAAACTAACAGGTCTGTGAGAGCCAGAATTCTTGTTGGTTGGTAGGTGATCAAATACTTATTTCAATTTAATAATTTCCAAATCATACAATGTGATTTTATGTTTTTTATTTTTAGATTACGTCTCTCAAAGTTAAAGTGTACCTAAGATAAAAAATACAGACCTCTCCATTTTTGTAGCTTGGAAATATTGCAAAATTGGTAGTGTATCAAATATTACTTTCCCCACTGTATCAGTGGTTGAAATAATTCAGTTCTGTGAGAGATGTACTCTGCACACAAACCTCTAAAAATGTCCATGCTGACCCAATATATAGGCACCAGCCTCTTGAGAAAAGGATCAAAGGTAGACTTTTCTTTGGAGACCAAGCAAAGAGCATGTCCTTCTGAATGACCAGTTTTAAGACAAATTAGTCAGGATACAAAATTTACTGTACACTTAAGCATTTTGTCAGCTACATTTGTTTGTGGTTACCAAGATTTCTATATTTGTACTCTATTTTGTGCATGTTTTTGTTGCATGGATCACAGATAGAGGTTACATTAATAGATAATGTGACATGTCCGTGTACTGTCATTTTTTTCAGACAGTGCACAGGCCTTTAGAGCTTCATTAATCCATGCATACCTCTGTTTTATAAAAGGATCTGTGTGTCTGGTCCATAAACCTCAGAGCATGTTTTGCAGATCAGATTCAGCCATTAAAGTTTGAGGAGCTGTATAAAGCAGATTAAATACTTTGTTCTTTAGTGTACCATCCATCTTTAGTTTGTTCTATCTGTAGCAGATAGTCTACCTCCTTCAGTTTTTAAAAATGAATGAGAAAAAACGGAAGCAACATGGATTCAAAATTAATGTTACTCAGATGCAAAATGGTCCATTTTACATGGATGTAAATGATGTACAATAACAATCTGGCCTGAAGAAGGAGCCACTGTGGTCTGAAAGCTTGCAAACATATTATTTTCTGGTTAGCCAATAAAGGTATCACTCCTAGAATACTTCTGTCATCATTGGGCAGAAAAGTATTCACATCGACATGGATGTAAAAGAAGACATGGATGTGTAGATGTAGCCTGAAACTGATGCTTGTCTTTGAAGTTGCACATGGAGTATGTTCGGCTTGCTCTTGTGTTTGTTTATCTAAAAAGAGGACCGTAACGACCTCATGTAAAGCAGACATTGCAAATTATGCACACACATTAGGGACTTTCTAAAGCTCATGCTTTTCCACCACCAGTGACACAAAGCACATAATGATGACATTCATTTTGCAAGTAGGAATAGCCTGCATTCTAATTACTGAATCTCGGAAAACTAATTTGTAGTTCAGCTAGCTCAACAGGAGGCAATTACTTAAAATGAGTTACCTTCTACTGGTATGTGAATTGCTTTTTTATGTTAGTATTGTAAGTAACATAGGACTCAGCACAAAAAGTTTCACTTAATTATTTAAGCGCGTATGTAGTGTAAATTACGTCTTTTTGCTTATGCAAATTAAAAGATAAAAGCTTTAGACTTCCCTGCTTAATTCCAGTGCTGTATTTTATTTTTTCAGTTCCTGGTTTACCTTGTAAATATAAGCTGAGACGTAGCACTATAAAATGGAAAGTATATGGTTATTATATACAGTACTGTGTTACAGCTTTAGGCAAGTATGTAAGAATGCATTTTCAAAAAAGAAGTGTTAGGTTACGTTAGGTTAAGTTTCCACTATTAGTTTTTGATTCTGCATATTTTAGCTGCACAGAAAATGCAGCATCTTACAGTTCCAGCAAAGTGTATGGAATTTATAGAAATCTCATGCACAGTGTGATCCACCTTTTTTTTTTTTTACACTGCATAAACTGACTTGTGGAGAGTCTTTAACATCTTTTACATGTCAAATTCTCTTGTAAGTATGCTGAGTTATAGGCCAGAGTCATACTAAACGTATGAAAAATCGGTCTGAATCTACCTGCCAAGAGTCGCAAGAGTGTAATGCGTTTGTCATGCGAGTACAATCCGATCTTTCACAACTAGCATCTGATTTACATCTGGATGCAAAGCGATTGCTATCCGATTGCAATGCGATTTTAGCATGAGCTGTTACATAGAGAAATTCTCTATGTCATTTACACATCGTTTTCAAAGGAAATATTCGTCAAAACACACACATATAGATAGAAGAAAAACTGGCAATTAATGTGCTGCACACAGTACAATCAATCACAGCTTGACAGGTTAGAATAGAATATATAGAATAGATATACACTTTCCGCTCAAAAGTTTAGGGTCATTTAGAAATGTCCTTATTTTTGAAAGAAATGCAAAGTTTTTTCCAATGAAGTTAACCTTAAATGATTCAGAAATACACTCTATACATTGTTAATGTGGTAAGTGACTATTCTAGCTGCAAACGTTTGGTTTGTAATGCATTACTTCATAGGTGTATAGAGGCCCATTTCCAACAACCATCACTCCAGTGTTCTTATGGTACTTTGTGTTTGCTAACTGTGTAAGAAGGCTAATAGATAGTTAGATTACCCTTGAAAACCCTTGTGCAAGTATGTTAGCGCAGCTGAAAACAGTTTGGCTGATTAGAGAACCTATAAACGTGACCTTCCTTTGAGCTAGTTGAGAATCTGGAGCATTACATTTGTTGGTTCCATTAAACTGTCAAAATGGCCAGATAAAAAGAACTTTCATGTGAAACTCAACAGTCTATTCTTGTTCTTAGAAATAAAGGCTATTCCATGTGAGAAATTGCCAAGAAACTGAAGATTTCCTACAACGGTGTGTACTACTTCCTTCAGAGGAGAACACAAACAGGCTCTAACCAGAGTAGAAAGAGAAGTGGGAGGCCCCGCTGCACAATTGAGCAACAAGACAAATACATTAGAGTCTGTAGTTTGAGAAATCGATGCCTCACAGGTCCTCAACTGGCAGCTTCATTAAATAGTACACGCAAAACGCCAGTGTTAACGTCTGCAGTGAAGAGGCGACTCCAGGATGCTGGCCTTCAGGGCAGAGTGGCAAAGAAAATGCCATATCTGAGACTGGCTAATAAAAGGAAAATATTAATATGGGCAAAAAAACACAGACAATGGACATAGGAAGATTGGAAAAAAAGTGTTATGGACAGACGAATCCAAGTTTGAGGTGTTTTGATCACACAGAATATTTGTGAGATGCAGAATAACTAAAAAGATGCTGGAAGAGTGCCTGACGCCATCTGTCAAGCATGGTGGAGGTAATGTGATGGTCTGGGGTTGCTTTGATGCTGGTAAAGTGGGAGATTTGTACAAGGTAAAAGGGATTTTGAAAAAGGAAGGCTATCACTCCATTTGGCAGCTCCATGTCATACCCTGTGGACAACGCTTGATTGGAGCCAATTTCATCCCACAACAGGACAATGACCCAAAGCACACCGCCAAATTATGCAAGAACTATTTAGGGAAGAAGCAGGCAGCTGGTATTCTATCTGTAATGGAGTGGCCAGCGCAGTCACCAGATCTCAACCCCATTGAGCTGTTGTGGGAGCAGCTTGACCGTATGGTACGCAAAAAGTGCCCATCAAGCCAAACCAACTTGTGGGAGGGGCTTCTGGAAGAATGGGGTGAAATTTCTCCAGATTACCTCAGCAAATTAACTGCTAAAATGCCAACGGTCTGCAATGCTCTAATTGCTGCGAAGGGAGCATTCTTTGACGAAAGCAAAGTTTGAAGGAGAAAATTATTTCAAATAAAAATCTTTTTTTATAACCTTGCCAATGTCTGGACTAGATTTTCACTTCATTTGGCAACTCATTTGATTAATAAAAGTATGAGTTTTCATGGAAAACACAAAATTGTTTGGGTGACCCTAAACTTTTGAATGGTAGTGTATACACATAGAATACATACTTATAGATGTCAGTGACACACATATATATATACATATATATATATATATATATATATATATATATATATATATATATATACACTTCGCAAAAACAGGCAGCACTCCATAATCTTTAGGTCAATATGCAGGTGTTTATTGTGCCCACATCTCCATGCAACGTTTCGGCTCTGACTGAGCCTTGAGAAAGGCTCAGTCAGAGCCAAAACGTTGCATGGAGATGTGGGCACAATAAACACCTGCATATTGACCTAAAGATTATGGAGTGCTGCCTGTTTTTGCGAAGTGCATGAATTGGAAACAACCGAGGACGGGTTGTCTGGGCTTTGCACCCGAAGATAAGTAGTGGAGTGTGCTGTTCCATTTTTTCTATTATATATATATATATATATATATATATATATATATATATATATATATATACTGTATGCACTCACCGGCCACTTTATTAGGTACACCATGCTAGTAACGGGTTGGACCCCCTTTTGACTTCAGAACTGCCTCAATTCTTCGTGGCATAGATTCAACAAGGTGCTGGAAGCATTCCTCAGAGATTTTGGTCCATATTGACATGATGGCATCACACAGTTGCCGCAGATTTGTCGGCTGCACATCCCAAAGATGCTCCATACAAGGCAGGATGGATCCATGCTTTCATGTTGTTTACACCAAATTCTGACCCTACCATCCGAATGTCGCAGCAGAAATCGAGACTCATCAGACCAAGCAACGTTTTTCCAATCTTCTACTGTCCAATTTCGATGAGCTTGTACAAATTGTAGCCTCAGTTTCCTGTTCTTAGCTGAAAGGAGTGGTACCCGGTGTGGTCTTCTGCTGCTGTAGCCCATCTGCCTCAAAGTTTGACGCACTGTGCGTTCAGAGATGCTCTTAGGCCTACCTTGGTTGTAACGGGTGGCGATTTGAGTCACTGTTGCCTTTCTATCAGCTCGAACCAGTCTGCCCATTCTCCTCTGACCTCTGGCATCAACAAGGCATTTCCGCCCACAGAACTGCCGCTCACTGGATTTTTTTTCTTTTTCGGACCATTCTCTGTGAACCCTAGAGATGGTTGTGCGTGAAAATCCCAGTAGATCAGCAGTTTCTGAAATACTCAGACCAGCCCTTCTGGCACCAACAACCATGCCACGTTCAAAGGCACTCAAATCACCTTTCTTCACCATACTGATGCTCGGTTTGAACTGCAGGAGATTGTCTTGACCATGTCTACATGCCTAAATGCACTGAGTTGCCGCCATGTGATTGGCTGATTAGAAATTAAGTGTTAACAAGAAGTTGGACAGGTGTACCTAATAAAGTGGCCGGTGAGTGTATATTACATAGCTAGAGAGAAGAAAAGCCAGCAATTCATCTGCCGTGTACTGGAAAATCACTTCAGGAAGCTGACAGGATAGAAGAGATGGATTATATACAGTAAATACAAATAGAATAAGTGAGTTCATTGGACGTGAACACGCAGGACCTGCATTGTGCCATCAGATAGGTAATAGGAGTTCACAGAGAGATACTGAGCACACGGTGCTCAGTGTGCCTGTTGGATGACAGGCTGCATGGTCGCATCATGCAGCCATGCAGCCTGCTATCTAGATGTAGCAGAGCTGGACCCGTCATGGGACAAATGGATTAGCAGCATCTTTGCGGAAAGGTGAAAAATATTTTTGTTTGTTTTTTAAACTCTTTTGCAGATGACAAGGGCATCGTGGAATGGGCGAAGTCATAAGTATGGTTTAATTAAGATTATTAAATAAGTCTGTGTCATTCTTTCAATTAAAGGACTTTTTTTCTGGGTGTCTGTTTTTCTTACAATGTGACTATGGGTTTAATAATAGGGGCATCATATTGATGCCTCTCCGTTACTAACCTCGTGGGTTGATGTCACCTGACAATACAAAGGTGGCATCTACTCCCCCAACTATCACCCCACTTGCCAATGCTACAGGGAAAGTGGGAAGAGCGAGGCTAAGTGCCAGAATTGGCACATCTTAGAAATGCTCCTTTTCTGGGGCGGCTGAGAGCTGGTGTTTTTAGCCTGAGGGGCCAGTATCCATGGCCCCTTCCTAGGCTATTAATATCAGCCCACAGCTGTCTGTAAAGCCTTTGCTGGTTATTAATTGTAGGGGGACCCCACGCCATTATTTTTTTGGGGTTGCCCATTTTAATAGCCAGTAAAGGCTAAGTATACAGTTGTGAGCTGATTTTAACCACTTTCCGACAACAAGCGTAATAGTATCCCCCTTTGATGTGGGCTCCGGCGGTGAGACCACATTTTTCCCAGCACATAGCAGCTGTTTTGAACAGCTGACATGTGCCCGGAACAGCTGCGGGTGGAATCACGATCCACTCACGGCTATTAACCGTTAAATACCGCTGTCAAACACTCACAGCGCCATTTAACATGCACTTCCGGCAATCATGCCGGAAATCCACCCACTGGTGACCCCCGTCATATGATCGTGGGTCGCCGGTGGGTTGGCATGAACTCTATGGTTGTCACTGCCGGCTTTCTGTGAGGGCCGCCTAGTTGTCAGCACTCATAGCAAGTGAGTAATTCAGATACATATAGGCAAACTGATCATCGCCTGTATGTTGCTGAGCCGATCAAGTTATGGCAGCTTCTAGTCTCCCATGGAGACTATTGAAGCATGCCAAAAGTAAAAAAATGTTTTTAAAAATACAAAAAAAAAAAAATTTCGAATCACCCCCCTTTTGCCCCATTCAAAATAAAACAATAAAAAAAATCAAGCATACACATGTTTTTTATCACTGGGTTCAGCACTGCCCGATCTATCAATAAAAAAACATAACCGTATATACTCGAGTATAAGCTTAGACTTTCAGCCCATTTTTTTAGGCTGAAAGTGCCCCTCTCAGCTTATACTTGAGTCATTGTCCCAGGGGATCATTGGGGAAGGGGGAGTGGCAGCTGTCAAATCATATTCACCTGCTCCCGGCGCGTCTCTGCATGTCCCTGCTTCGCCGGCGCCCGCAGCTCTTCATGTGTTCAGCGGTCACGTGGTACCACTTGTTAAAGTAATGAATGTTGACACAACTCCACTCCCATAGGGGTGGAGCACATATTCATTACTTTAATGAGTGGTACCAGTGACCGCTGAATGCAGGAACAAGCCTCCAGCATCAGAGACAATCGCATCGGAGAAGCAGGGACCGCGCCGGGAGGCTGAGTATAACGAGGGAGGGTGATCATTGCGATATTCACCTGTCCCGGTTCCACCGCTGCGTGCGGCTCCGTCTTCCACATCCTCTGGCTGTGACGTTAAGGTCAGAGGGTGCGATGACGTGTTTAGTGTGTGCGCTGCCCTCTGCTTGAACAGTCACTGCAGAGAGACTGAAGACAGAGTGGTGCGCGGTGGTGGAACGGGGCAGGTGAATATCGCAGGTGCTGGTGTCCCTGCCTGCTCAGGACAAGAGGTGAGTATGTCATTTTTTTTAATCGCAGCAGCAGATGGGGCACATGTTTCTATGGAGCATCTTATGGGGCCATAATCAACCTTTATGCAGCATTACATGGGGCACATTTTCTATGGAGCATCTTATAGGGCCATAATCAAACTTTAGGCAGCATTGTATGGGACAAATGTTTATATGGAGCATCTTATGGGGCCATAATCAACCTTTATGCAACATTATATGGGGCACATTTTCTATGGAGCATCTTATAGGGCCATAATCAAACTTTAGGCAGCATTGTATGGGGCAAATGTTTCTGTGGAGCATCTTATGGGGCCATAATCAAGCTTTATGCAGCATTATATGGGGGGCACATTTTCTATGGAGCATCTTATGGGGCCATAATCAAACTTTATGCAGCATTGTATGGGCCACATTTTCTATGGAGCATCTTATGGGGCCATTATTAAACTTTATGCAGTATTGTATGGGGCATAATATTCTTAGCAGCATCTTTGCGGAAAGGTGTAAAATATTGTTGTTTGTTTTTTTAAACTCTTTTGCAGATGACAAGGACATCGGGGAATGGGCGAAGTCGTAAGTATGGTTTAATTAAGATTATTGAAGAAGTCTTTCAATTGAAGGACTTTTTCTGGGAGTCTGCTTTTCGTACAATGTGACTATGGGGTTAATAATGGGGGCATCTTATTGATGCCTTTCCATTACTAACCTTGTGGCTTGAAGTCACCTGACAATACAAAGGTGGCATCAACTCCCCCAACTATCACCCCACTTGCCAACGCTACAGGGCAAGTGGGAAGAGCGAGGCTAAGTGCCAGAATTGGCACATCTTAGAGATGCTCCTTTTCTGGGGCGGCTGAGAGCTGATGTTTTTAGCCTGGGGGCCAGTATCCATGGCCCCTTCTTAGGCTATTAATATCAGCCCACAGCTGGCTACAAAGCCTTTGCTGGTTCAATTATAGGGGGACCCCACACCATTATTTTTGGGGGGTCGCCCATTTTAATAGCCAGTAAAGGCTAAGTATACAGTTGTGAGCTGATATTAAAGATTGCCTTGTGTAGGCATGTACTACGGAGGACAGAGAATGAACTTCAATCCAATTTTGCAGCCAGCATGCAGCCAGCGGGTAAGGAAAGGGTGAGTCAAACACCCGAAAACCCCGCCCCTATGGCTGAAAATTGTTCCCTCCAAATTCAGGTGACAGTGTCCCTTTAACCACTTTCCAACATCAGGCGTAATAGTATTCCTCTTTGTTGTGGGCTCCGGCGGTAAGCCCACATCCCGGAACATAGCAGCTGTTTTGAGCAACTGACATGCGCCCAGAACAGCTGCGGGTGGAATCGCGATCCACTTGCGGCTATTAACCGTTAAATACCGCTGTCAAATGCTAACAGTGTCATTTAACATGTGCTTCTGGCAATCATGCCAGGAATCCACTCCCCGGTGACCGCCCATCATGTGATCGTGGGTCGGCATGAACTCTATGGTTGTCACTGCCAGCTTGCTGTGAGGGCAGCCCAGTTGTCAGCACTCATAGCAAGTGAGTAATTCAGCTACATATAGGCGAACTGATCATCGCCTGTATATTGCTGAGCTGATCAAGTTATGGCAGCTTCTAGTCTCCTATTGAAACTATTGAAGCATGCCAAAAGTAAAAAAAAAATGTTTTTAAAAATACAAAAAAATTAAAGTTTAAATCACCCCCCTTTTACCCCATTCAAAATAAAACAGTGAAAAAAAAAATCAAACATACACATATTTGGTATCACCGGGTTCAGAATGGCCCGATCTATCAATAAAAAAAGGATTACCGTATATGTATATATTTGGGATTCCTGATCGGAGACACGAGCAAAATTTTATAAAATCGGAAAAAATTAGTAACATTCGGTAAAAAGAGCAGAAAATTATTTGCGTTGCCACTAAAGCATTTTTATCATTTTGGCTACGATTTTGGTAGTGTATCGTTAGCGTGGGGCACGTGTTTTATTAGGGTAGGGTGTTTGCAGAGCTCAGAGGCTTGGCGTGTTTGTAAACTGTAATTTTTTTCTACCTTTATGTGTGCACATTGTGGCTAGCCAATCAGTGCACAGGAAACATCCACAATGTCCTGTGAAATCGACCTTCCAGCAATATATATATATATATATATATATATATATATATATATATATATATATATATATTTATTTATTTATATATATATATTTATTTATATATATATATATATATATATATATATATATATATATATATATATATATATATATACATACATATTGCCATTACTGAGGTCCACAGACAAAGACAGCAGGGCACATGTCATCCAAGTGTGTTGTGCACTGCTTCTATTGTGCTCCATGCAAGAGTAGACCGTTCCAAATCTTTTTTTTCACTAGCTACTAAATGTGAAACAGCATGCTATATCCCAACTTGTCATTTAACGGTGTGGTGACATTGTTCTATGATTTGAGCTGTTGTGCCTGAAAACATTTTTTTTTTTTTTTTAGTGCAGTTGTTACCGTGATTCACCATGCTATATCTTACCTTGTTATTTAGTGCAGGTGAAATTCCACAGTGTGCATAGCTCATGCACATGGAAAAAATGACAATTTTTTTCTGTTGGTAAACATGATAAAGCTTGCCATATCACAAGTTGTAATTTTTTTGGGTTGAAATTAAGCTGTCTGCAGACCTCACGCACATAAAAAAATGTTTTTTCTGTTGCTGAATGTGATACAGAGCTGTTGCACAAAAAAACAGCAACATTTTTGGGGTTACAAACGTGATACAGCAGGATAAATCCGATATTAAAATTGTTTGGATCATATCTTCTTGGTTATACAGGCGTTACCCACACTAAAAAAAAAAAAATTGTTCAGTTACTAACGTCATACAGTAGGGGATATCTCACTTTCAAATTGTTTGTAGCATCTAGTTTTCGTTATAGAGGCCTCATCCACAGACCCCCAAAAATTGTTCTGTTACTAAAGGTACCTTCACACTAAGTGACTTTGCAGCGAGAATGACGACGATCCGTGACGTTGCAGCGTCCTGGATAGCGATCTCGTTGTGTTTGACACGCAGCAGCGATCTGGATCCCGCTGTGATATCGCTGGTCGGAGCTAGAAGTTCAGAACTTTATTTCGTCGCTGATCACCCGCTGTCATCGCTGGATCGGTGTGTGTGACACCAATCCAGCGATGTGTTCACTTGTAACCAGGGTAAACATCGGGTTACTAAGTGCAGGGCCACGCTTAGTAACCCGATATTTACCCTGGTTACCATTGTAAAAGTAAAAAAAAAACACTACATACTCACCTTCTGATGTCTGTCACGTCCCCCGCCGGCGGCTTCCCTGCACTGAATGTGTCAGCGCCGGCCGTAAAGCAGAGCACAGCGGTGACGTCACCGCTGTTATTGCCGGCGCTGACACATTCAGTGCAGGGAAGCCGCCGGTGGGGGACGTGACAGACATCAGAAGGTGAGTATGTAGTGTTTTTTTTTTTACTTTTACATTGGTAACCAGGGTAAATATCGGGTTACTAAGCCCGGCCCTGCACTTAGTAACCTGATGTTTACCCTGGTTACCCGGGTGCTGCAGGGGGACTTCGGCATCGTTGAAGACAGTTTCAACGATGCCGAAGTCGTTCCCCTGATCGTTGGTCGCTGGAGAGAGCTGTCTGTGTGACAGCTCCCCAGCGACCACACAACAACTTACCAACGATCGCATCGCTGGTCGTGATCGTTGGTAAGTCGTTTAGTGTAATGGTACCTTAACTGTCACATATGGGGTTTGTGGAACCACTGTGCCATGGACCATGGAGAGCCTGAAGGGGTGTGACTAAATGAACACCTGACTGTTCACTAGAGCCTCTGATGGTGAGGCTAGACTTGGCTACCGATGAATGCCAGGTGCCACTCCAGGACAGACCAACGGACGCGCAGCAGCTGGACCCAGAGGACAGACTGGAGGGAGCAGCTGGCAGAGTTTGTATTAGAATGCAGCAGACAGTTTGCATCTGAGTTCAGCAGACAGACTTTACATCAGAGTGCGGCAGACAGAGTTTGTGTCAGAGTGCAGCAGGCAGTGTTTGTATCAGAGTGCAGCAGGCAGTGTTTGTATCAGAGTGCAGCTGACAGGATCTACATTAGAGTGCAGCACGCAGGGTCTGCATTAGAGTGCAGCAGGCAGGATCTGCAGTTGAGTGCAGCAGGCAGGATCTGCAGATGAGTGCAGCAGGCAGGATCTGCAGTTGAGTGCAGTAGGCAAGGTCAGCTTCAGAGTGCAGCAGACAGCGTTTGTATCAGAGTGCAGCTGGCAGGATCTGCAATTGAGTGCAGCAGGCAGGATCTGCAGTTGAATTCAGCGGGGACTGGTATGCAACCTCAAACAACTTAGACTGTGAAACAGGTAGGTTGCTTAGGAACCTCCCCAGTGGGGAAGAAGCAGTATATACATAATGTGCCACAGCCATTGGCTGGGGAGAAAATAGTAAGTGCACGCTCTGGCCCTTTAAGAGGGCGGGAGCTCACGCTGCTCTAAGGATTTGACTAGAGGACCGGCTGGAAGCATGCAGAGCATGAGGAGGGGAAGAACTGTCTGCAGCATGGATGAGTGAGGAGACAAGCTGAGACCCTGCCTGTCAGAGCAGGGATCCGGTGTTGTTCTAACATTATACCATAGGAGACTTCTCACTTTAAAATTGTTTGTTGCATCTAATATGTTAAAGAGGCCTCATCCACAGACCCCCAAAAATTCTACTGTTGCTAACGTCATACAGAAGGGGACATTTCACTTTCAAATTGTTTGTAGCATCTAGTCTATGTTATAGATACCTCATCCACAGGACCCCAAAAAATCTTCAGTTACTAATGTCACACAGTAGGGGACATCTCACTTTCAAATTGTTTGTAGCATCTAGTCTATGTTATAGAGGCCTCATTCACAGGCCCCCTAAAATTCTTCTGTTACTAATGTCATACTGTACAGGACATCTCACTTTCAAATTGCTTGTCGCATCTAGTCTATGTTAGAGGCCTCATCCACAGGCCCCCCAAAAATCTTCTGTTACTAATGTCGTACAGTAGGGTACATCTCACTTTCAAATTGTTTGTAGCATCTAGTCTATGTTATAGAGGCCTCATTCACAGGCCCATCAAAAATTCTTGTGTTACAAACGTCGTACAGTAGGGGACATCTCACTTTCCAATTTGTTTGTAGCATCTAGTCATGATATAGAGGCTTCATCCACAGGCCCCCCAAAAATTCTTCTATTAACGTCATACAGTAAGGGACATCTCACTTTCAAATTGTTTGTCTCATCTAGTTTGTTATTAAGGCCTCATTCACAGGCCCCCCAAAATTATTGTGTTACTAACGTTATACCAGTAAAATAGGCTCTGTGACTTTAAGAGTCCCTCCTTCGTAAATGAAACAAGATGGGTCTGCTTATGTGTCACACACCACATGGCCAGCTAGGGTTGTTAAATATTACAGTGACATTTCCCAGTGAATGCATTTGTAGTGGTTAAAAGCAGTGTTAAAGTTGAAAAACGCTTCAAAAACACAGTGTCTGAACTAAGCCTAAGTGGGGGAGGAAATTTTCGGTCTGGGGTTTAATATTTGGCCTTACAGGCAAGTCATTAACCTGCAAAGGATGTACCTTGACATATTTCCCAGCAAAACCCGTTTGGTTTCGTTTTAGTGTGTTTTTTGTGGCACCGGGAAAAATGGCATGAATCTCGGAAAAAAATGATTAGAGCTGTGAACTAGGAGTCAGGAATGCTTCCAGGGGTGACCCCATGATGTCCCTGTGTCATTTGAGCAGTGATTCCATCATTTTCAGACATTTTTAGACCTTAAAAGGACACCCGGGGGATATCGCGGTAAAAATACTCGGGTCTCCCATTGACTTACAATGGGCTCGTTGTTCTGGACGAGTACCCGAGTATTCCAATTTGCTCCACCCGAGCAAAGAGCCCCCGAGCATTTTAGTGCTCGCCCATCACTAGTACCATCATTTTTGTCCAGGCCTATTTCATGAGTTTTATTTTTTTTTTAAATTCTGTGGAAGCATGGTTGAAAAGCAATGTCTGACTTTATTTTGTTCATTTTCATAGATCTTTTATTTATTATTACTTTTGTCAGATTCAAGTTATTTCTGTAACCATTGTGTGTTTTTCTGTCCTTAAATGAGGGGTACCAACAATTTTGACCATGTGTATAAACAGTTGACAGCTGACCTCACTATGATTGTACTTTAATACTGCCATCTATTAGCACATTTCATAATTTTTTTGACATAACCTGCATTTTATCAGAATTTAATATTTATGTATTTATATATATTATTGATTTATTTATTACGTAAATTAGCTATCTTGACTCTTTACCTATATACATAATTTATTCATTAGAGTCATATGTACAGTACAGACCAAAAATTTGGACACACCTCATTTAAAGATTTTTCTGTATTTTCATGACTATGAAAATTGTACATTCACACTGAAGGCATCAAAACTATGAATTAACACAAGTGGAATTGTATACTTAACAAAAAAGTGTGAAACAACTGACATGATGTCGTATATTCTAGGTTCTTCAAAGTAGCCACCTCTTGCTTTGATTACTGCTTTGCACACTCTTGGCATTCTCTTGATGAGCTTCAAGAGGTAGTTACCGGGAATGGTTTTCAATTCACAGGTGTGCCCTGTCAGGTTTAATAAGTGGGATTTCTTGCCTTATAAATGGGGTTGGGACCATCAGTTGTGTTGTGCAGAAGTCTGGTGGATACACAGCTGATACTCCTACTGAATAGACTGTTAGAATTTGTATTATGGCAAGAAAATAGCAGCTAAGTATAGAAAAACGAGTGGCCATCATTACTTTAAGAAACGAAGGTCAGTCAGTCAGAAAAATTGGGCAAACTTTGAAAGTGTCCCCAAGTGCAGTGGCAAAAAACATCAAGCACTACAAAGAAACTGGCTCACATGAGGGCCACCCCAGGAAAGGAAGACCAAGAGTCACCTCTGCTTCTGAGGATAAGTTTATCCGAGTCACCAGCCTCAGAAATCGCAGGTTAACAGCAGCTCAGGTTAGAGACCATGTGTATAAACAGTTGACAGCTGACCTCACTATGATTGTACTGTAATACTGCCATCTGTTAGCACATTTCATAATTTTTTTGACATAACCTGCATTTTATCAGAATTTAATATTTATATATATTATTGATTTATTAATTACATAAATTAGCTATCTTGACTCTTTACCTATATACATAATTTATTCATTAGAGTCATATGTACAGTACAGACCAAAAATTTGGACACACCTCATTTAAAGATTTTTCTGTATTTTCATGACTATGAAAATTGTACATTCACACTGAAGGCATCAAAACTATGAATTAACACATGTGGAATTATATACTTAACAAAAAAGTGTGAAACAACTGACATGATGTCGTATATTCTAGGTTCTTCAAAGTAGCCACCTTTTGCTTTGATGACTGCTTTGCACACTCTTGGCATTCTCTTGATAAGCTTCAAGAGGTAGTTACCGGGAATGGTTTTCAATTCACAGGTGTGCCCTGTCAGGTTTAATAAGTGGGATTTCTTGCCTTATAAATGGGGTTGGGACCATCAGTTGTGTTGTGCAGAAGTCTGGTGGATACACAGCTGATAGTCCTACTGAATAGACTGTTAGAATTTGTATTATGGCAAGAAAAAAGCAGCTAAGTATAGAAAAACGAGTGGCCATCATTACTTTAAGAAACGAAGGTCAGTCAGAAAAATTGGGCAAACTTTGAAAGTGTCCCCAAGTGCAGTGGCAAAAAACATCAAGCACTACAAAGAAACTGGCTCACATGAGGGCCACCCCAGGAAAGGAAGACCAAGAGTCACTTCTGCTTCTGAGGATAAGTTTATCCGAGTCACCAGCCTCAGAAATCGCAGGTTAACAGCAGCTCAGGTTAGAGACCAGGTCAATGCCACAGAGAGTTCTAGCAGCAGACACATCTCTACAACAACTGTTAAGAGGAGACTTTGTGCAGCAGGCCTTCATGGTAAAATAGCTGCTAGGAAACCACTGCTAAGGACAGACAACAAGCAGAAGAGCCTTGTTTGGGCTAAAGAACACAAGGAATGGACAATAGACCAGTGGAAATCTGTGCTTTGGTCTGATGAGTCCAAATTTGAGATCTTTGGTTCCAATCACTGCATCTTTGTGTGACACAGAAAAGGTGAACGAATGGACTCTACATGCCTGGTTCCCACCATGAAGCATGGAGGAGGAGGTGTGATGGTGTGGGGGTGCTTTGCTGGTGACACTGTTGGGGATTTATTCAAAATTGAAGGCATACTGAACCAGCATGGCTACCACAGCATCTTGCAGCGGCATGCTATTCCATCCGGTTTGCATTTAGTTGGACAATCATTTATTTTTCAACAGGGCAATGACCCCAAACACACCTCCAGGCTGTGTAAGGGCTATTTGACCAAGAAGGAGAGTGATGGGGTGCTACGCCAGATGACCTGGCCTCCACAGTCACCGGACGTGAACCCAGTCAAGATGGTTGGGGTGAGCTGGATGGCAGAGTGAAGGCAAAAGGGCCAACAAGTGCTAAGCATCTCTGGGAACTCCTTCAAGATTGTTGGAAGTCCATTCCCGATGACTACCTCTAGCAGCTCATCAACAGAATGCCAAGAGTGTGCAAAGCAGTCATCAAAGCAAAAGGTGGCTATTTTGAAGAACCTAGAATATTAGACATAATTTCAGTTGTTTCACACTTTTTTGTTAAGTATATAATTCCACTTGTGTTAATTCATAGTTTTGATGCCTTCAGTGTGAATTTACAATTTTCATAGTCATGAAAATACAGAAAAATCTTTAAATGAGGTGTGTCCAAACTTTTGGTCTGTACTGTATATATGAAGAATAACTACATACAGTATACATAGATCATCACCAAGAGGCTTTTAAACATCATCCATCTGGAATATCAGAGAAGCAACACCAAGACAGAGAACCCCTGGGAGATTACCTACACTGCGTGGGTGTCCCCAATTATGCAGGTATCAGCACACTGTACATGTACAGGTACCCCAGTTTTGGCATCTGCCTTAGTCATGTTTTTCTGGTTTTATATAATGATTTACACTATGTAGTAACTCTAGTTTCACCCAGACCTTCAAGTGGCCACTTTTCAAGGTTGGATGAAACTGAGATATCATGGAGTCATCAGACGAGGGGCCATAAACCCCTAGAAAATAAAAGCCACAAGGATTTAGATCAAACCACCACAGGCATAGTTTCAGCAAACCTTAATGTTTTACAATGGCAAACAGCAAACATATAGAGGCTTAGAACTGTTTGTGAAGTGAGTAAACAAACATTTATCAAGATTGTGTCACTATGAGCATTGTCTGTTACATTTGCAAATGTTTTACAAGAAATACAGCTATGTGATTGTCTGAATGCATTCAGTATACAGTATTTCAATCTTGTTTAAAAATTGCCATTTGTATATTCGCCATTTGTACATTTGAGGCAGCCAAAGTTATGGTTCTAAAGGAGAGAAAATAATATAGTGGACAAAGCTATATTTTTAATGAACTACTTAGCCAAACTAACAGCATTGCTTTATCAAATTTATATGAAGTGTATTGTGTCCAATGTGAGCAACCAGACAACACAAAAAGGAACTTTTCAAGTGAGCTCTTTAGGGTACACAAATGTTAAGAAGTGTTTGCCATCAAGGATGTGGTTTCACTAATGTGGGGTACCTTTTTAAAAATACACTATTGCCATCACAGCCCCCCTTACCCAAACTTCACGGGCCTGTAACAGTACAAAGCATGTTCACCCAGGTCATGTGGTCGGAGATAAGGAAGAGACATTGCAGGAGACAGAGTTACGAATTAGGCCTAATGTAGTGGAGTGTGTCTCTGAGACTTGTAATGCAGTGCCTGATCTGCCAAACAATATCCCAATGGGGGTACCTTTTTTAAAAATAGACTAGTGACATTGCAGTCCCCTTGCCTAAACTACACCGGCCTATAACAATACTGAGCACGTTAACCCTGGTGATCTAGTGGCAGTTAAAGGACACATTGCAGGAGACAGAATAAAGAAGTAGGCCCAATGTAATGTCATGCCCAATTCACCAATGTGGGGTCCTTTTTGGACTTAAAAAAATAGTGCCATCACAGCCCCCTTGCCCAAAATTCACCAGCCTATGAGAGTACAGAGGACGTTCACCCTGGTGATCTAGTGGCAGGTACAGGACAGATTGCAGGAGACTGAGTTCAGAAGTAGAATGTTAAACTGAAAACCTCATGTTCAGTATTTAAATTTTTGCCAAGCGGCTTTAGATCAACGTATGATTTTGGGATGTGCGGTTCATGCTCTTTTTTTTTTTTCTTATTGCACATAGCATGTACTTGTCTCTTTTTTTGGACCAGCACTCCTCCCATTTGGCTCAGGTGATTTTAATTAGCAGGAGACTGCAAAGTAAGGGGTCTAGCCCATTTTGGCTCTCACTGAAGAGCTGGAGGAAGGTGAGTTTAAATGCTCCCTTCATTTTGGTGCTGGTGCTGTGTGGCGGCCATTGTTGCTGTGGCTTTGTGCTGGTGGGGCGGCGCGGTCTGGAGTCTTGGGGACTCAGTCTCGCAGCATGGGTGCTGTGGGGCAACAGGCCGTCCGCCCTGCTGGTGCATGGCCGCTGCGGCGGTGGTCGCCGCACGGCTCCGCTCCGTTAGGGCGTTAGGACCCACTACGAGGTTCGCCGTGAAGGGGCAGTGGGCTTCATACAGTCTGATCAGAATGTTAAACTGAAAACCTCATGTTCAGTATTTAAATTTTTGCCTAGCGGCTTTAGATCAACGTATGATTTTGGGATGTGCGGTTCATGCTCTTTTTTTTTTTTTCTTATTGCACATAGCATGTACTTGTCTCTTTTTTTGGACCAGCACTCCTCCCATTTGGCTCAGGTGATTTTAATTAGCAGGAGACTGCAAAGTAAGGGGTCTAGCCCATTTTGGCTCTCACTGAAGAGCTGGAGGAAGGTGAGTTTAAATGCTCCCTTCATTTTGGTGCTGGTGCTGTGTGGCGGCCATTGTTGCTGTGGCTTTGTGCTGGTGGGGCGGCGCGGTCTGGAGTCTTGGGGACTCAGTCTCGCAGCATGGGTGCTGTGGGGCAACAGGCCGTCCGCCCTGCTGGTGCATGGCCGCTGCGGCGGTGGTCGCCGCACGGCTCCGCTCCGTTAGGGCGTTAGGACCCACTACGAGCTTTGCCGTGAAGGGGCAGTGGGCTTCATACAGTCTGATCAGAATGTTAAACTGAAAACCTCATGTTCAGTATTTAAATTTTTGCCTGGCGGCTTTAGATCAACGTATGATTTTGGGATGTGCGGTTCATGCTCTTTTTTTTTTTTTCTTATTGCACATAGCATGTACTTGTCTCTTTTTTTGGACCAGCACTCCTCCCATTTGGCTCAGGTGATTTTAATTAGCAGGAGACTGCAAAGTAAGGGGTCTAGCCCATTTTGGCTCTCACTGAAGAGCTGGAGGAAGGTGAGTTTAAATGCTCCCTTCATTTTGGTGCTGGTGCTGTGTGGCGGCCATTGTTGCTGTGGCTTTGTTCTGGTGGGGCGGCGCGGTCTGGAGTCTTGGGGACTCAGTCTCGCAGCATGGGTGCTGTGGGGCAACAGGCCGTCCGCCCTGCTGGTGCATGGCCGCTGCGGCGGTGGTCGCCGCACGGCTCCGCTCCGTTAGGGCGTTAGGACCCACTACGAGGTTTGCCGTGAAGGGGCAGTGGGCTTCATACAGTCTGATCAGAATGTTAAACTGAAAACCTCATGTTCAGTATTTAAATTTTTGCCTAGCGGCTTTAGATCAACGTATGATTTTGGGATGTGCGGTTCATGCTCTTTTTTTTTTTTTTTTCTTATATGAGTTCAGAAGTAGGCCCAATGGAATGTCATTCCCAATTCCCCAATGTGTAGTCCTTTTTGGACTTAAAAAATAGTGCCATCACAGCCCCCTTGCCATCACAGCCCCCTTTTGATGTTAGGGAACATCAAAAGACCGGGGTCAAGGTGAGGAGGTGGTGTGGGAGAGGGAGACACTGAATGTCCCTGTAACAGCCTGGTTGTTTTTTAAAGACTCTGCCGATAACCTCAAAAAGGCCATTTGCACCACCGGCCATGCCCGCATCAGCAGGGGTAGCAAGACTCCCATCCTAACCACCACAAGAATGATCAGGCACATGGCAGCAAAGCACCTGACTTTGTGGGTTGAACACAAGGCTCCATGAACAATGTGTGCGAGTGATGCCACTGCTTCTTCCGATGTTGTGCGTGCAAGCCAATACCCTGTCCATGTTGCATGCAAAGATGCCTCATGCCCTGGATCTGCAGTTGCACACAAACTCAACTAGCACCATCAACAAGCACGTCCATGTCCTTGTCCCAGTGCACCGTTCATTTGTCCATACCCCAGTCCTTGGAATGCAAGCGGAAATACGCAGGCAACGCCACAGTACTAAATTCACACATTTCTCGTCTGCTTGCACTCGAAATGTTGCACTTTAGGCCCTGATGGCAGTTACCATCACAAGGTACTCATTACCCAGCCACCACAATTTTGCCCAGTCTGCCGTCATGACATTACACAAGCAAGGACATGTCCCACAACATTACCCGGGCCCTCTACAATGCTGTAACAGGGAAAGTGCACCTAATCACGAAAACGTGGACAAGTGCTTGTGGGCAGTGATGATACATCTCGCTGACGGCACGCTGGGTTAGCGTAGAGGAAGCCATGACTCAGTTGGACATTGGGAGAACATATTAAAGATGTATGGAGACAGGTTGTGGAATGCTTTGCATGTCATAGTTAGGGTTTTGAACGGTAGCCTCTGGGCAATTGGAAGTCAGTGAAGGGCCTAGCAGAGAGGAGAGGCTGGGGAACAACTGAGGGACAGTTGGATTACTCAGGCATCAGACTTTAGGATAGATTGGAGTGGTGCAAGAGTACTAGAGGGGAGGCCAGACAGTGTAAGGTTGCAATAGTGGAGGCGGGAGATCATGAGGGCGTGCACAAACATTTTTGCAGTTTCTTGGAATGTACTGATCCTAGAACTGTTTTTGAGTTGTAGTGGACAGGAGGAGGCAAGGGCTTGGATATGTATATTGAAAGAAAGGGCAGAGTCGAGGATTACCCCGAGGCCCCGAATATGTGGGACTTTTTGTGCCGGTGTGGCATCCCGGCATTACACAGGCACGTGTCCCAAAACATTACCCGTGCCCTCCAAGATGCTGTTATTGGTAAAGTCAACCTAACCACAGACATGTGGACAAGTGCTTGTGGTCAGGGATGGTACAGCACACTAACAGCACAGTGGGTTAACATGGTGGAAGCCGACCTTGGGATGGTGCACGTCCGACCGACCACAAGTATTGCGGGCCCTACTTCAATCTGGGTTGCCCCACAGTCTTCAGCTACTCCACCTCCTCCTCTTCAGCCTCCATCTCCGCAAGTAGCACATCAGTCACAAGCTGGAAGCACTGCAGCACTGCCTCAGCCAAGTGGCCACAGGCTGTGCTGAAGCTAATATGCTTAGGTGACAAGCCGCTCAATGATGAAGATTTGTGGACAGCTCAGAAAGAGCAGGCCAATCTGTGGCCTGAACCTACAGCCAGCCATGGTCATGTGTGACAATGGCTGGAACCTGGTGGCTACTCTGTGTCTAGGCGAGCTCACACATGTGCCAGGCCTGGCCCATGTGCTTAATCTTATTGTTCAACATTTTCTGAAAAGCGACACGGAGGTGCCAGATCTGCTAGGAAAAGTATGAGGCTCTGCGTACCCATTTTAGAAAGTCAGCTAGAGCTTCATCCGCCTTTGACGTGCTTTTGCAGCACTTGCAGCTTATGTCTCCTCGACTGGTGTGTGATGTCCTCCCCATGCATTGGAACTCTACACTGCATATTTTGGATAGGATTTGTGAGCAGAAGAGGGCAGTTGTTGACAACCAGCATCAACAAGGCCGTCGGTATTCAGTTCTGAATTCACTCATAAGATCTCAGGAGTGGACATGGATGTCAGACATATGTACCATCCTACAAAACTTTGAGGAATTCACCAAGATGGTGAGCGGCAATGACGCCAAAATTAACATCTCCATCCTGCTTCTCTGTGTTCTAGTATTAATATTTATAGTTATTTATATAGCGTCGTTGTAGCGCCCCCACCGCCGCAGGGCCGAGGGGTACCCGGTACCGGGCCTCTAAGTCTCTGCTCCGGGGTTGTCACGGTGGCTAGGCCCCGGTCCGTGACCCTGCCGAGGGGCGCACAGTGAATAATAGATGTGGGTGGTGGTGGTGAGGCTGTGGTGGTGCGGTGCAGTAAATAACGAGGACACCAGTTTGCAGTCTCTTTACCTCTTTACTGAAGATCTCTGGGTCCTCAGTCCGGAATCCAGATAACCAGGCTGCGCAAGTCCGGCCGGTCCAATGGCACCTCCAGAGTTCTCTTTACAGGTGGAAATCTGTGCCTTCCCCCTAGCGCTAGGTGTTGCGGTCCTTCCCTGCTGTGCTTACAGAAAGTCCCCACAACTGTTGTGTCCGTTTCTTAAGTTCCCTCACAACTCAATTAGGTGATGTTCTGCTAATCCTCCGTCCCTCCCTGATGTTACGGTTGGAACGGCACCCGTATGACGGGTAGGCTCGGAGCTCTTCCGGGACCCTAGAGTCGCCCCTCTCCACAAGTTGCCCCCCAAGACTGCATAGGTGATTTAGGTGAGACAGCCCGCCTTAGACTGACTGTCCTGCCGCTGTTTAGAGTATTGCTTGAAGCTGAATATTGTAATACTCCCTCGGTGTTCCGGCCGCCGGTTGTGCGCCTCAGTAGGATGTTGCCTCGGTCTTACAGCACGACCCCTACTGGTATTCTCCTTGTTGCTTTGATCTCATTTCTCACTCAGCACAATCTATCTCGCTTCCAATCCCTTCTTGGGCACCGCCGCTATACTGAGCAGGCACGGTCCCGTTACGTTCGCTCAAGTTGCCAAGCCTCTGTCAGGATCCCACCCCCGACAGAGGCCCTACCGAATCTTCTCCCGCAACACCCTCTGCCACAAGGTGTTGCCTGGCTCCGACCCAGTCAGCTTTCTCCCTAACTTCCTACCTGACCCCCAGTTTTACCAGTGTGTGAGGAGTGGCCTAATGAATAGAACCCTTAGCTCCCCCTGGAGGCCCGGCGGTGAAATGTATTGGTGTCTGTGATACCTGATCAGATGAACTCCTTCAGTGCCATCAGACGTACCATAGCTCCCCTTAGTGGCGGAGCCACAGTACTGCAACGACCAGGACTCTGGGGCGCTGCACTAACATATTTACAGTTTCAAACACAGCAGTCCTAAGTAACAACGATAACAATAATACAATAATTAAGCAGAAATAAAACTACCCTGCTCAAGACAGCTTACAATCTACACTAACTTATAACGATAACAATATTTAAACCGAAAAAACAAAAACAAATAATAAGTGTGACAACTAAAAATCTACAATCAGGTGGGGGAGATAAAAACTACAGGGGAATGTATTTACAAGGATGTATTTACAATGATATTACTGAGGTTTGTCAAAAGTCGTGAAGGCCTGAGGACAAGGAGGAGGGGGAGACCATGGACAGTTGTGCTTTTGGTGAGGATACGGAAGTATCGACTGTTTGCAGTTTATTACGCATGGCTGAGTTTAGGCTACTCTGCCTTTCCTGTCACCCTCGCATTCTCAAAATCTTGACTGATAGTAAATACTGATTGTTGTTGTTGACACTTCTAGACCCACGCTAAAAGGAGAACTTTATATCTCTTATTCCAGAGGCAGACAGGTGTACTACAATGTTGGAGGACCATAGGGCCCTTCTTGCTGAATTAATTAAAAAAATCCCATCTGAAAACGCTGGCAGAAGAGGTCACATACAGTTCGTTGGCCAAGTAAAAAGTACAGGTGAGAGAGACACAACTGCAGAGGCAGTGGAACACTGACAAAGTTCGGGGAGAGTTTTCTCAGACCCTCCTATCGCCCTGGCCCTGAGGCATGGGGGACTCTCACAAGGAGTGCTTTGTTTGGGAAAATGTAGAGGGAGTACCTTGCTGACCGTACCAACGTCCTCGGTGCACTTTAATTATTGTTTAGCAAAGCTGAACACAGAGCATGAACTGTCTCCCTCTACTGCGCACGTGCGCTGTACTCACATTCATGGAGCGCACAGTGCCTTGCTCTCTGGCGGTCATTGGGCACTTGGCTCCTCACTTTATGGCAGTACTGCTTTTATTGGCGAGAGAAAACACCTTCATAATACAGAGACAGAGTACAACACCGCCCAAGCGTTCACACTCTGCTCCTCAGACTTTCTATGTGCGCAGTGACTGCCCCTAGGCAGAAGATGGTGATGGTGGTGGTAGTAGTCATGAAGGAGTCTTAACAACTTGAAAGCGAAGTATTTTTAACAAGATACCACACTGTTCGATATGTGGCCTGCATTTTTCAAATTTTTAATATAAAGTAGTGTACCGAACTAGGGTAACAAACAGCAAAAACTGTGGAAAAAAGGCCTAAAATGCTGTAACTTGGAGCATGCAGAAATATGAGGCCTGTTACTGAAATAGCACACTGCCAAATATGTGGCTTTTTTTAAATGCCAAATAGTGCTGTATATAATTTGGGTAACAGACAGCAAAAAAAGTATTCCACCGGCCTAAAATGAGCTAACTTGGAGCACGCAGAAATATGAGGCCTGTCACTGAAATACCACACTGCCAAATATGTGGCTTTTTTAAAATGCCAAATAGTGCTGTATATAGTTTGGGTAACAGACAGCAAAAAAAGTATAATCTATTGAGTATTGTCAAGAGGAAGATGAGAGACACCAGACCCAACAATGCAGACGAGCTGAAGGCTGCTATCAAAGCAACCTGGGCTTCCATAACATCTCAGCAGTGCCACAGGCTGATCGCTTCCATGCCATGCCACATTGATGCAGTAATTGATGCAAAAGGAACCCCGATCAAGCATTTAATGAACATACACTTCATGAGGACAACATTTCGTATTTTAAAATCATTTTTTCAAGCAGGTTAAAAGTATTCTAATTTACTGAGAAAATGACTTTTGGGTTTTCATTGGCTGTAAGCTATAATCATCAACAATAACAGAAATAAACACTTGAAATAGATCACTCTGTTTGTAATGACTCTATATTATCTATGAGTTTCACTGTTTGTATTGAAGAACTGCAATAAATTAACTTTTTCATGATATTCTAATTTTGTGAGATGCACCTGTATATAATTTCCAGGACACTGTGCTTCTAAGTTGGTTTATCTAGTCTATCATGTGTAATACTTTATTCTGAGCCGCTATATCTAAGCCTGTCATGCAAGATACTTTCTACTGTCTGCTGAGCTTCAATGAAGTATTGCACTACAATTTTGCAATACAGACTTTTAAAACTGCAGTACTACCACCAAAACCTTGTACCTGTTACATACATACATTTTAAGGATGACCGTATCCCTCCTTCATTCCTTCATTTAGTGCCTGTGATGTGGGAAATTAGTAAATTTGACAGCCAAAAATATTTTTAAATCAGTTTATTTTGTTGGCTCTTATATGGACGATCACAATAAAGTGGGGCAAAAGTGAAAGTCAGCAAGTAAATAGGGAAAGAAAGAACTAGTCATCTGGTAGGAGAAGTAATCCAAAAACACATTAGTCCTAAATTGTCTACGGATGTGACTGAGTATCTCTTGTAACAATGTGCAATGTGCTCCACTTTTCATGATAGAAAGTAGTGATGGGGTTTTCTTGAGATCAGTACAAACCAGATACAATATTACAAATTGAAAGAGAATGTTACTAAATAAAAACTCCAGCAGACACAAGGAATTATTTTTTCTATTGCCTAACCTAGTGCACATTATAACTGTCCTCATGCCACCTCTAAAACTGGCCATACATTATGAACAGCTGTCATATGATCGGTTCAAACTCCAGAGTTTTCTGTACACAGGAGCACTCAGCCAAAATTCCAGACTCCTTTATATCCCAGAGAACAAAAGGATCAGATGTCGGAAATCTGATGTGTTGAAACTTTCTCTCATAGTAACATAGTAACATAGTTAGCAAGGCCGAAAAAAGACATTTCTCCATCCTGTTCAGCCTATATTCATCCATCTATCAGCCATCAGAATAAATCCCGAGATCTACGTCCTTCTAAAGAACCCAATAACTGTAAGACACAATATTGTTACGCTCCAGGAAGACATCCTCCTTCTACATCATTTGTCAGGGGACAATTGGGAGGCCCAATATATATTAGACTGCCGGCTGATCCCACCAGTTTTGGCAGGTTAAGCTGATGGTGGCCTAATGTGTATTGGAGCCTTAAATTGCTTCTATTAACATGACCTATGGTGCTTTTGCCCGAACCTCTGACCAGGATATGTTTATCAGAAGCTATAGATCCATGTTCCCCTACTCCAGTCCTCAAGGCCCACAAACAGATCATGTTTTCAATATTTCCATAGTATTTCACAGGTGATGGAATTATCGCCTGTGCAGTACTAAGGAAATACTGAAAATGTGATCAGGTAGTGGCTCTTGAGAATTGAAATTGGGAAACACTGCTATAGATTATGAACAGCATGCAGGCATAATACACAGAAAAGTCTGAAAACTAAGCTCTATAAAACAGCATTCTTGTCACAGACAATGTGAGAACTTCAAGCTGTAGTGAGTAGCAGAGTAGGTAGTGGGTTCGTAATTACCAAACATCATCTATATGAATCAGAAATCAGCCTGGAGGAGAATCAGTGACAACACCAGCATAAACAATTTTAGATCTTGAGTTGTCACCAAGAATATTTCTAACCACCTTCTACTTTGAAATAAATGAGGATAGCAGTGTGTAGTAATACCATTCTCTCAGTGTAAGGCCGGAGTCAGACTAGCGTATGTCATCCGAAGCGGGAGCATTGGATGTGATATGCTAATGACCCTCGGCTCCTGCTCTGCTGAGAGCGGGAGCCGAGTGTCAGGCTATTGTGCTCTGAGCCTCTCGCACAGCTATGGGGCAGGCGGGGAAAATAATTTCTCCATCTCTGTTGCCGGCGTCAGCGTATATCGCACCACACTCGGATAATATCCGAGTGCTCACAAACCTTACAAGAAGCAAAATGAGCAAATCCCTGTTGTAACTAAATAAGTAAAAAGCAAAAGTGCATTTAAATAACACAGGGTTCTTAATAATACTGTTTTTGATCAAAAATAGCATAAAAGCCATCCCACTATCGACAAGGCCTCATTGGGATGGTTCTACGCTGACCAATATTAAAAACCTTACCATGTGTCAGAGTTGACCTCATTGTGTGAATAAGGGCAGAAAAAAGGACCGGGTCCCAACCTGTGGACACCAGTCTGGGGAACCCTTCAAATCTAATTTCCAGCTCGGGAGAGGGAGGCCACATCCCGCCTTGCACAGAATGCAAAAATACAAAGAAAAACCAGAAAAATTGAGCTTAATTTAAGTTGGTATACATGCAGCACATAAACGCATGTTCACATTGACCATAAAGCATACAAAACCTACAAGAAAATAAACATACTGATCTGATAAAGGTAAGCTACGTACAGATCAAAAAAAGTGCAATATAGGAAATAGTAGAAAAGTTTTTATTTTATTCAAACAATATGAAACATACATACAAAAACCTTAAAATCAGGTGCCTCAAAGCATAAAACACATATCTATAGGGAGATTAAACTGGAGCAGGCAGCGTTCATGCATGGGCGCATATACAAGGATACACAATTATATCCTATGCCAATCTCTATCAATATATGAATTATCTAATAAAGTGTTTTACTTATGTCAATCACTTGAAAAGGTGCATTGAAAAGATTTACAGCTGCATTGACATCGCTGATATCATAAAACATACCCTGATACCAAAATGCTTTCACAGAAAAGCCTAATCCACAGTCATAAAGTGCATGTGCAGTTATAGGTTCATAATAAAGCCTTATAGTAGTGCTTGCTAAAACTGCAGTAGTGCTAATAATGGAATGTATCTAGTGCCATGATATAAATACAATGCCCCGTGCCTGGTACATATTACCTATGTCCGCGCTGCCTCCACACGTGAGATGCCCCGTGGCAGGTTTAACTCCCGAACCCAACGCGCTTTTCGCTAAATGCTTTTTCCTTTTAAAAAAAGCGTCATTTTCCAAGCCTCGCAGTGTCTCCATTTTTTGTGATCTTGGGTCGGGTGAGAGCTTATTTTTTGCATGCCAAGCTGATGTTTTTATTAATACCATTTTGTTGTAGAAAAAACATTTTGATGGCCTGTTATTGCCTTTATGGCGACCAAACAATTGCAATTCTAGCGTTTTCAATTTTTTACTCGTTACGTTGTTTACCAATCAGATTAATTATTTTTTACATATTGATAGCTGAACGAGGCAATATCAAATATGTGTATTTTTTTTATTATTGTTTTATTTTGAATGAGTTCAAAGTTGGGTGATTTAAATTTTTATATTTTTTATTATTTTTAAAAGCATTTGTTTTTCTTTACACTTGCTTCAATAGTCTCCATGGGAGACGAGAAGCTGTGATCATCCGATCGCATGTGCTACGCACAGCAGGGCTTCAGCCTGCTAAAATGATCACCTGCTATGCGCACAAGCCACTGGGACCGCATAGCTATCCTGCAACGACAACCGTAGGAGTCACCTACAGACGCCGGATTGTCATGCCAACCAATCAGCGACCCGTGGTCATGTGACACAGGCATCGATGGGCGGGATTAATGATACGATTCCAGTGCGAACATGTTATAAGCCGCTGTCAGAGATTGACAGCAACATTTAACATGGTAACAGCCACGGGTGGCTTGACGGAAAAGATGTGGGTTCAGCACCGGAGCCCAGATCAAAGGCCGGGGTCACACTAGCATAGAAAACGGACGAGTGCTATGCAAGAAAACATTGCATAGCACTCAGACCACTGTTAATCTATGGGTCAGCTCACATCACCATACCTCCCAACTTTTGAAGATGGGAAAGAGGGACAAAGTTTGCGGCGCGCTTTGCGCGCCGCGGCAAATTTTAGGCCACGCCTCTGACCACACCCATTCATAATTAGTCACACCCATATCCACATCCCAACCACACCCATTTAGCACTGCCGATCACACTGTTTCATATACAATAATTATAAACAAAAAAATATGGCCACACAGTGCCCCATACTGTATAATGGCCACACATGATGCTCCATACTGTACGATGACCACACATGACGCTCCATAATATATAATGAACACACATGACGCTCCATACTGTATAATGAACACACATGATGCTCCATACTGTATGACCGCACATGATGCTCCATAGTGTATAATGACCGCACATGATGCTCCATACTGTATGACCGCACATGATGCTCCATACTGTATAATGAACACACATGATGCTCCATACTGTATGACCGCAAATGATGCTCCATACTGTATAATGACCGCACATGATGCTCCAGACTGTATAATGACCGCACATGATGCTCCATACTGTATAATGACCCCACATGATGCTCCATACTGTATAATGACCGCACATGATGCTCCATACTGTATAATGACCGCACATGATGCTCCATACTGTATGACCGCAAATGATGCTCCATACTGTATAATGACCGCACATGATGCTCCAGACTGTATAATGACCGCACATGATGCTCCAGACTGTATAATGACCGCACATGATGCTCCAGACTGTATAATGACCGCACATGATGCTCCAGACTGTATAATGACCGCACATGATGCTCCAGACTGTATAATGACCGCACATGATGCTCCAGACTGTATAATGACCGCACATGATGCTCCAGACTGTATAATGACCGCACATGATGCTCCATACTGTATAATGACCGCACATGATGCTCCATACTGTATAATGGCCGCACATGATGCTCCATACTGTATAATGGCCGCACATGATGCTCCATACTGTATAATGGCCGCACATGATGCTCCATACTGTATAATGGCCGCACATGATGCTCCATACTGTATAATGGCCACACATGATGCTCCATACTGTATAATGACCGCACATGATGCTCCATACTGTATAATGGCCACACATGATGCTCCATACTGTATAATGACCACACATGATGCTCCATACTGTATAATGACCGCACATGATGCTCCATACTGTATAATGGCCGCACATGATGCTCCATACTGTCTAATGACCGCACATGATGCTCCATACACTGTATAATGACCGCACATGATGCTCCATACTGTATAATGACCGCACATGATGCTCCATACTGTATAATGACCCCACATGATGCTCCATATTGTATAATGACCACACATGATGCTCCATACTGTATAATGACATACAGGCACGCAGCTCACACACAGGCACGCAGCTCACAAACACATGCAGCTTTGACACAAATGCATCACACACGCAGCCATCACACACACACGCAGCCATCACACACACACACGCAGCCATCACACACACACACGCAGCCATCACACACACACGCAGCCATCACACACACACGCAGCCATCACACACACATGCAGCCATCACACACACACGCAGACATCACACACACACGCAGCCATCACACACACACACAGACATCACACACACACACGCAGCCATCACACACACACACACACGCAGCCATCACACACACACACGCAGCCATCACACACACGCAGCCATCACACACACGCAGCCATCACACACACGCAGCCATCACACACACGCAGCCATCACACACACGCAGCCATCACACACACGCACACACACGCAGCCATCACACACACACGCAGCCATCACACACACACACAGCCATCACACACACACACGCGCAGCCATCACACACACACACGCGCGCAGCCATCACACACGCAGCCATCACACACGCAGCCATCACACACGCAGCCATCACACACGCAGCCATCACACACACACACACGCAGCCATCACACACACACACACGCAGCCATCACACACACACACAGCCATCACACACACACAGCCATCACACACACACACACAGCCATCACACACACGCAGCCATCACACACACGCAGCCATCACACACACACACGCAGCCATCACACACACACACGCAGCCATCACACACACACACGCAGCCATCACACACACACACGCAGCCATCACACACACACACGCAGCCATCACACACACACGCAGCCATCACACACACACACGCAGCCATCACACACACACACGCAGCCATCACACACACACACGCAGCCATCACACACACACACGCAGCCATCACACACACACACGCAGCCATCACACACACACCCAGCCATCACACACACACACACACGCAGCCATCACACACACACACGCAGCCATCACACACACACACAGCCATCACACACACACACACACGCAGCCATCACACACAGCCATCACACACACACACGCAGCCATCACACACACACACACGCAGCCATCACACACACACGCAGCCATCACACACACACACGCAGCCATCACACACATCACACACACACAATCTCCTCTGTGATGCAGGGGCGGCTGATGTCCATGTGCAGCTCTCTGCTGAAGTCTTCAGTCTCCTGCTCACAGCTCTGCACTATCCCGGCACCTCCCCCGTCTCTCCTTCTCTGCCGGGATAGCAGCTAAGAGCAGAAGCCGGAGCTCCGTGCACACACAGCCAGAGGTAGTGAATCGCTGACCTCTCATCTTGATTGCTGCAGGCTCTCTCCTTCAGCGTGGCAGCGCCGCACAGGGGGCGGGAGGGGGGGAGGGGGGGTGTTGCGCGGGCGGTCAGGAGGCAGCTTTTATAAAAAAAAAAAAAAAAACAGGCTCTCTCTACGTCCCGGAAGTGGGCGGGGCTTCACCGGCGGCCGCAAATTCGGGATTTTAAATGCCCGAAGCGGGACAGCGGGACCCCGGTGCCAAAGCGGGACTGTCCCGCTGAAATCGGGACGGTTGGGAGGTATGCATCACTGTTTGTTTCTTGGGCGTAATCAGCGTGCGAGTGAAATCACAGCATGTACGCATATATCGCCCGAGTCTCACCAATGAAAGTCTATGGGTGCGAGAAAAAATTTTACACCATGTGAACAATCAGTGTAGCTTGCGATAAATATGCAGCCATGTTCCAGGTGACAGGAAATTGCCTCATCCATTATTAGGAAGCTTAAGCATGCAAATTTCCCTGGCAACCTCTCAAAAAAGTCCGGAACAGGCCTCCACGGATACCAGCAACATAGCCAGACACATTAATGTGGAGATGCTTATAGTTCTGATGCAGGAGAGGCCGGAAATATGGGACCAAGGTGACACTCATTTTGCGGACAGCCATTGAAAGGATGCAGCTTGGCGACGAATATGCAGCCAGATGTTCCCAAATTATGAGGAAAGCCCACGTGAGGTGCAGCAGGAAATTAGTAAGTAAAAGAAAGAAAACACAATTTTTATTTAGTAATAAGGCAGCACCAAATTAACATAACATCATCATACGTGATGTTCTCTGTAATATCCGGCCTGTTTCTCCCTTTACACTTGCCAAGTAGCATGCCACTTTACAGTATAAGCTGTATTTTGAAATGCAAACACGGTGCTCAAATATTTAAAAATGTATTTTGTTACTTTGCAGTGTGTGATGTCACTAGACTGTGGCGCAGCTGCCGTGATCAGTACCGTCATGAGTGGCAGCAGCGAAGCCGAAGTGGTGCAGCGGCCACTAAAAAGTAAAAATATATCTATTATGACAGATTGAATTTCCTTGCTCCCATTATGGATCTACATTTTTAAGTGCTTGCATGAGCCCACATTTTCCCCACGGCCTTAACATCCAAGACTAACTTTAGTTTATTTTTTAACTTTGCACAAATAAATAGAACTGACTCCAACCTTATGGAACAAGAAACAGCATCTGACTCCGAGGTTGACTTGGACCCTGTTATGGATGTTGAAAAGGTGGCTGGACCTTCTTCTGCAGCAGCATCAACAAACCAACCAGACACCACCAGCACGACCTTCTGCAAGACATGAGACCAATCAAGAAGAAGCAATCAAGAAGAAAATGATCGTGGACACAGTAGTAGTCATATGCTACCATTGGATACTTCACCACAGGCTGAGGCCATCCCACGCCGGTGCAGGAGGGAGCTTTGCACAACCAGTAACAGTTTCCAAGTAGACACTAGTGTTTTGGATTATCTGTCATGCACTGTCAATGATGGTGGTGAGGAGGCATATGTTTGAAGTCTTGCACGGTATCTGTGCACAATTTCCTGTGAGGTCAGGCTGCGAGCCAGAGATGCCATATGAATTTTGTCTAATTCATGCACCGAACCAAATAATCCTACTCAGGTGTTCTTGTACATAAGAAAGATGGCAGATGTCTAGCGACAACCACCTACACATGCCTGGAAGCCAGGATGACAATACAATAGCAGTCGCAGAACCACCTGCATTACATATTCCATCATCACAGACACATCAAGGGCAATACTAACAACGCCCAGAACATGTGCATTTTACAACTCCAGCTGCACCTGCCCAATATGGCCACTTGAACATACCCACTGTAGAAAAGCGGTTACAGCATAAGTATGCCATTCTGGAGAGTTTACACAAATGGCCAATGCCAATCCACATAAATATGTAAATCATTACCCAAGTGGCCAGTACCATGTTCCACAACAGGGCCCTCCCTTGGTCCGTAATCCAGCATCATCTACCTCTCATGGTCACAATCGGGTAGGCCCGCAAAATACTCAAACTACTCATGCTGCCCTCCTGCAATCACCTCCACCTACATATGTGAATTTGTAATAAAAAGTAACATAATGGCTAAACTGTTTTGTTTAAAGTTGTTGGTTGCCCTGTCATATTAGCTAAATTTGCCATATGTTATCAATATGTTGTATTTGTTTGAAGCAAACCTGTTCTGAGTAAAAAATGTTAATTCAATGTGTCATTTCTACTTTTCCAAATATATAGATTATGTCTTTAATTTGACAAATAGATAAATATTATGCAAAATCTTCACACACTTCATTCATTAACATAAGTTTATTTTGACAAAAGTGAAAAAAGTCGTAACATAGACACTGCATTGTCTTGCCATGGAATTTATCCCTCTGGTGAAATAAAATAATTATTAAACACATCCCGCATTTTAAGTCCAGAGGGCTGACAATGTGGATGATGTACATGTGTAGTAGCCATGCCATTATTTCCATCCGCAACATTATCGCCATCATTTGATGTGCAGTCACTGATTCTGGTGAAGTTGTGAAGTATGACACAGGCTTTAATTACCACATTCACATTCCCTTCACTAATTTGAATGGCTGACCCGCCATTTGGCATAGAGTATTCCAAACGCACACTCCACCAATCGTCGTACGCGGGATAAGCAATAATTAAATATTCTGCGCCTGTGGTCCAGGGCTCTATGTGGATATGTCCTCATGACATTGCAGTTCAATTGAAAGGCCTCATCAGTAACCATGACATAAGGCACTGCTTCCATAGTAGACCCTGGTAGCTGACGTGGGGGTGGGAGGTCCAAATCATTAGTGCATCGCCACCAATCCATTATGGAAGATTTGAATACTCTGGAGTCTCCAGTTCTTCCATAGGCCCCAGTATCAGCAATTATAAACCTGTATGTGCTGTAGACCAGGGCCAACAGCACTACAGAAAAAAACTGTTTAAAATTATAATATTGGGACCCTGAATTTGGTGGCTTGCGAACACGGATGTGCTTCCCATCCAGGGATCCTATGCAATTTGGAAACTGGCAGGTATCCTCAAAGCTACAGGCAATCGATAGTAAATCTTCTTTGTTGGGCTCAGGCATTACAGAATTATGTAGGTGGGACCATATTTCTGTACAAGTAGTACGGACAATGCCTGAGATGGTGGACTTCCCAATCAAAAATTCCAGATGAAGGGCAGCATAGGAGAGACCAGTGGATAGGAAGCTACAAAAAGGAAGAAAAAAAATGTAGAAAAGGAGGTATCCATGCAGACGGAAGAAATGTCTTTTGGCCACCCGTCGCCTCAAAAGCGGATGGATTCACATTCTTTTCTGCCTACTTCACAATCACCGAGTAAGGCTCCCCAAAATGTTGGGACAAATCCCAGTGAAAAAGAACCCGCTCAGTTGTGTTAAAGGTAAGCCTGTCAGACATGTTTGACACAAAGCAGCAATACCAAAACACCAGAACGGACTCTAATGCAACATTTGGAGGAGGGAACTTGTTGTGGAGCCAATAAATAGGGTCCTTGATTAGGTTTGTATTCATTTCAGGCCACTTATCCTTTTATGTCCATTGTGCAAGTCAGCAAGAAAGTTAAAGCCATACATATGACATACGGATGCCATACAGATGTCATATGGATACATAGATGTGAGGAAATTGCATAGTCGCATTGGAAACGGATTACACATGGATGACAATACAGAGAACACTCCTGCGACTCTCCACAGGGAGACTCAAACCGATTTTACATATGGCAAGTGTGACCCCAGCCAAAGGGGGAGACCCGACATGAGCCGTACATGTGAAGGGGTTAAAGGGAATCTGTCACCACATTTGACCTATCTAAACTATTAATATGGGCTCACAGGTTAAAGACTGCTGAAAACAGTTCTATGTGCATTTCTCATATCAGATGCAGATATGACCAGAAGTTCATAAAATGACTTCTGGTCATGTGCAGTGCACCTATGAAGCTGGCACGAGATTTGCAGAAGCTGGCGCTGACGCCAGCTTCTGCAAATTATATTATCACACGCACAGGGGCGTGATAATATGGAAAGAGGGCACACAAGTCTGGGGACACTTATGCCCTATCGACTAATCAAAGCCCTAAATAGTATAGAAATTGGGGACAATATAAATGTTTTTTAAACCTATTTTTTACTTATAAACGTTATACAAGGATGATTAGGGCTCATTGCCACTTGCGATGAAATCGAACGAATGCAATCCCATTAAAAATCGGATTACATAACACATGCATCAAATTAGATCTGCTAGTTAGTCTGCATCAAAAAAGGTGTGATCACACCTTGGAGAGCTGTTGCACCAAGTTGACTGACATGAATCATGGCTCCAACACGAGAGATGTCAATTGAAACAAAGGAGAGGATTATCAAACTCTTAAAAGAGGGTAAATCATCACACAATGTTGCAAAAGATGTTGGTTGTTCACAGTCAGCTGTGTCTAAAATCTGGACCAAATACAAACAACATGGGAAGGTTGTTAAAGGCAAACATACTGGTAGACCAAGGAAGACATCAAAGCATCAAGACCGGAAACTTAAAGCAATACGTCTCCAAAACAGGAAATGCACAACAAAACAAATGAGGAATGAATGGGTGGAAACTGGAGTCATCGTCTGTGACCGAACTGTAAGAAACCGCCTAAAGGAAATGGGATTTACATGCAGAAAAGCTAAACGAAAGCCATCATTAACATCTAAACAGAAAAAAACAAGGTTACAATGGGCTAAGGAAAAGCAATCATGGACTGTGGATGACTGGATGAAAGTCATATTCAGTGATGAATCGCGAATCTGCATTGGGCAAGGTGATGATGCTGGAACTTTTGTTTGGTGCCATTCCAATGAAATTTATAAAGATGACTGCCTGAAGAGAACCTGCAAATTTCCACAGTCATTGATGATATGGGGCTGCATGTCAGGTAAAGGCACTGGGGAGATGGCCGTCATTACATCTTCAATAAATGCACAAGTTTATGTTGATATTTTGGACACTTTTCTTACCCCATCAATTGAAAGGATGTTTGGGGATGATGAAATCATTTTTCAGGATGTTAATGCATCCTGCCATACAGCAAAAACTGTGCAAACATTCCTTGAAAAAAGATGCATAATGTCAATGTCATTGCCTGCAAAGAGTCCAGATCTCAATCCAATTGAAAATCTTTGGTGGAGGTTGAAGAAAATGGTCCATGACAAGGCTCCACCTTCAAAGCTGATCTGGCAACAGCAATCAGAGAAAGTTGGAGCCAGATTGATGAATACTGTTTGACACTCATTAAGTCCATGCCTCACTGTTATAAAAGCCAGAGGTGGTGCAACAAAATTCTAGTGATGTTTTGGAGTGTTTTTCTTTTGTTTTGATTTTTTTCCCTATGCTTGGTTAAAAAAAGTAACCATTACTGACTACCACATTTTTTGTTCTTGATTTCTAGTTGCCATTTGAAATGACTAGTTTTGTGCCATGTCTGTGAACTGCTTTTTTCTACAAAATTAAACAACTGAATAAACATCCTCCAAGACCGGTGATTCCATAATTTTTGCCAGGGGCTGTATATCGGCTGAGTCTCGCCAATGCAAGTCTATGGGTGCAAGAAAACATCGGACACCATGTAACAGGGTGGCACGGGGTGTTAGTCGTGGGCGAGTTCATAAAGCAACAATCAGGGAGCACCCAGGCACCTTGTACATGAAAAGATAAATAAAGTCCTGGTACTGCTGTACAGTTGGTTGCCTCTGCTACTCCAGCTTCTAGCTGCCAGGTTCCTTGAAACACCACAAAATCACAGTTCTTTTCCAACAGTTGAAATTTACTAAACAGAAAGGCATCCATCCCATCAGCAGCACAGTTCACACAGGGCAACGTTTCCTGTACTTTCCCATCCTCTCCCATCTGGGCAGTCTCTAGTATCTCTGTCATTTTTCTCTCTTTACTCTTGGCATTCATGGCCGTACCCCTAGCCAGACCCTGTCCTGTCTGCACTTTCCTTTCCTTTGCCATCCATGCAGCATCTTTGGACAGTTCGTGTACCTTCAGCATCACAAGCTCCCTGTCAACCCCTCATCCAGTTGCAAATGGGAAAGGTGTCGGGAACGCCATCTTAGCTGCTCTCGCCTTGGTCTTAGACCCCAGATCCTTCTTAGGGATGGTCCTGTTGAGTTGGTGCCCGACCTCACTATTCTTCAGCCGGTGGGGCCCTTACTGCCATCTGCAGACTTATACCCCACTGCCTGTAACTGTCTCAGTGTTTGCGTTCTGCCCCTTGGGCAGACTGCCTGGGTGTCTGACAGAACCAGGAAGTGTCTGTTCCTACTCTGTGCTGTTCTGCTCTGTGCCCCTCCCATCTACTTAACTCTTTGCTGCCTGTGCCTAAACTAATATTCTTAGGCCTCTTTCACACTTCTGTCTTCTGGCATCAGTCACAATCCGCCATTGTGATGGATCCGTCAAAAATAGTGAAAAACGGAAACAACGGATCCTGTTTTTCTACGTTTTAAATCCTTTGCATCCGTCGCTTCTGTTTTTTCCATCCGTTTCATCCTTTTTTTCGATTGATCCGTTTTTTCATATCTCCAAATGGGAGGCTCCCAAACGTGATTGGCTACTGTAAAATAATGGAAAGTTATATATTGAGTGTTTTAACACCCCATCTGTGAGAGGTTGTAGAGCAAGTTTCAGAAATGGAAGGAGTTCTAGCAAATATTGTGACCATCTATGCGGATTTTGCTTTTGAGGCCAATAGGTTGGCAGTGATTGTTTGGGAAAAGGAGGGAGCAAGACAGTGCATCCTTTGTCTGCGGCGTCGCCGACGTCTTTGGATCCATCCGATCACTGCACAGTGATTGACCCGTAGGGTCTATGCAAGGCTGTATATGGAATTGAGGCAAAACCCGGAGAAGTTCTTCAATTCCGTATGCATGAGAGCTGAAAACTTTGATGATGTTTTGGTGGAACGAGTTGGAGAACAAATCAGGAAAAAGGACACCTATTGCCGCTTTTGAATTCCAGGATGACAGGGTTTGATATGTTTGCGTTTTTATAGAATGTATGTTGGGAGTACCAAACTTATTGCTGAAGTTACACTTGTGATTATATCATGTATTTTTGTATTACACCAAGTTTTGTAGCTTACCCAAAGTTGTGTATTTTTTTCTAAATCAACCTTTTTTACCTTTAAAAATAGTGTTGTTTGGGTTGTACCTTTTATACAAAGTGTTATATAAATACTATTATCAATAAATGCTTTTTTAACCAAAAATTGTTTTTGTTAACAAATATTTACAAATTTGTAAACTGTTGGGTGGAGATAGTATCGGAGGGGCTGGCAGGGTGTACCACGTCGATAATGGGGGAAAGGCGACCAGTGTTGTGAGTTTGGTTTTTGGGCTCCCCCGGTGGTCACTGGTGGTACTGGACTTGTGTGCTTCACTTTCTCTGTTCACCTGTTTCCATCAGGATATGGGTGTATCCTATTTAGCCTTGCTGCTCAGTTATTCTAGTGCCGGCCATCAATGTAACCAGAGCCTTTCTGTTGCATGTTCCTGCTTCTAGACTACTATCAGCTAAGTTGGACTCTTAGTCCTAAGTTTGTTTTGCATTTTTGTTCCAGTTCACAGTTATGTTATTTTTCTGTAGCTGGAAGCTCTTGTGGGCCGAAATTGCCACTCCGGTGTCATGAGTTGACACATGAGTCTTAAAGTAATTTCGGGATGGTATTTTAATAGGGTTTTCAGCTGACCATGAAGTTCCCTATTGTATCTTCTTGCTATCTAGTAAGCGGACCTCGCTTTGCTGAACCTACCTTCATACTGCGTATGTCTTTTCCTCTGAACTCACCGTCAATATATGTGGGGGGCTTCTGTCTCCTTTTTGGGGGAATTTCCCTAGAGGTAAGCCAGGTCTGTTTTTTCCTCTATTAGGGTTAGTTAGTCCTCCGGCTGGCGCTAGGCGTCTAGGGATAAAACGTAGGTACGCCACCCGGCCACTGTTAGTTGTGTGGTAGGTTTAGCTCACAGTCAGCTCGAGATTCCATCACCCAAGAGCTGTTCTGTTATTTATGTTCTCTGACGTTCCCTTGCCATTGGGAACCATGACAGTATGGCCGGCCAGTGTTAAAACCGTTGGCAGAAGAAAGGAAAGGAAAGGAAAGGAAAGGAAGTCTGCAGATTTTTTTTTTTTTTTCCTCTGAGCTTGCTCTATAGTTGACTTAGTTGCATTTCTGCTCTAATTGCAGCCTTTGTCTCTCTCTCTCCTTCTAATCCTTGAATGGCTCTGATCTCACCTGATTAAAATGGATCCTCAGAGTTTGGCTACAGGTTTGAATAATCTTGCTACGAAGGTTCAAAATTTACAGGATTTTGTTATTCATGCTCCTATATCTGAACCTAGAATTCCTATACCAGAATTTTTCTCCGGGGATAGATCTCGTTTCCTGAATTTCAAAAATAATTGTAAATTATTTCTTTCCCTGAGATCTCGCTCCGCTGGAGATCCCGCACAGCAGGTTAGGATAGTAATTTCCTTGCTGCGGGGTGACCCTCAAGACTGGGCATTTGCATTGGCACCCGGGGATCCTGCGTTGCTCAATGTGGATGCATTTTTTCTGGCTTTGGGGTTGCTTTATGAGGAACCTAACTTAGAGATTCAGGCTGAAAAAGCCTTGATGGCCCTATCTCAAGGGCAAGATGAAGCTGAGGTATACTGCCAAAAATTTCGTAAATGGTCTGTGCTTACTCAGTGGAATGAGTGCGCCCTGGCGGCGAATTTCAGAGAGGGTCTCTCTGATGCCATTAAAGATGTTATGGTGGGGTTCCCTGCACCTACAGGTCTGAATGAGTCCATGACAATGGCTATTCAGATTGATCGGCGTTTGCGGGAGCGCAAACCTGTGCACCATTTGGCGGTGTCTTCTGAGAAGGCTCCAGAAAATATGCAATGTGATAGAATTCTGTCCAGAAGCGAACGGCAGAATTTTAGGCGAAAAAATGGATTGTGCTTCTATTGTGGTGATTCAACTCATGTTATATCAGCATGCTCTAAACGTACAAAAAAGGTTGATAAGTCTATTTCAATTGGCACTTTACAGTCTAAGTTTATTCTGTCTGTGACCTTGATTTGTTCATTATCGTCAATTACCGCGGATGCCTATGTCGACTCTGGCGCCGCTTTGAGTCTAATGGATTGGTCCTTTGCCAGGCGCTGTGGGTTTGATCTAGAGCCTCTGGAAGTTCCAATACCTCTGAAGGGTATTGACTCTACACCATTGGCTAGTAATAAACCACAATACTGGACACAAGTGACTATGCGTATGAATCCAGACCATCAGGAGATGATTCGCTTCCTTGTGTTGTACAATCTACATGACGTTTTGGTGCTCGGATTACCATGGTTACAATCTCATAACCCAGTCCTTGACTGGAAAGCAATGTCTGTGTTAAGCTGGGGATGTCAGGGGGCTCATGGGGACGTAACTTTGGTTTCCATTTCGTCATCTATTCCCTCTGAGATTCCGGAATTTTTATCTGATTATCGTGATGTTTTTGAGGAGCCTAAGCTTGGTTCACTACCTCCTCACAGAGATTGCGATTGTACCATAGATCTGATTCCGGGCAGTAAATTTCCAAAGGGTCGTTTATTTAATCTATCTGTACCTGAACATGCTGCTATGCGAGAATATATTAAGGAGTCCCTGGAAAAGGGACATATTCGTCCTTCTTCATCTCCCTTAGGAGCCGGTTTTTTCTTTGTATCTAAAAAAGATGGCTCTTTGAGGCCGTGTATTGATTATCGACTCTTGAATAAAATTACAGTCAAATATCAGTATCCTCTGCCACTGCTGACTGATTTGTTTGCTCGAATAAAAGGGGCTAAGTGGTTCTCTAAGATTGATCTCCGTGGGGTGTATAATTTGGTGCGAATTAAGCAGGGGGATGAGTGGAAAACCGCATTTAATACGCCCGAGGGCCATTTTGAGTATTTAGTAATGCCTTTTGGTCTTTCAAATGCCCCTTCAGTCTTTCAGTCCTTTATGCATGACATTTTCCGTGAATATTTGGATAAATTTATGATCGTGTATCTGGATGATATTTTGATTTTTTCGGATGACTGGGATTCTCATGTCCAACAGGTCAGGAGGGTTTTTCAGGTTTTGCGGGCTAATTCCTTGTGTGTGAAGGGTTCTAAGTGTATTTTTGGGGTTCAAAAGATTTCTTTTTTGGGGTACATTTTTTCCCCCTCTTCCATTGAGATGGATCCTGTCAAGGTTCGGGCTATTTGTGATTGGACGCAACCTTCTTCTCTTAAGAGCCTTCAGAAATTTTTGGGCTTTGCTAATTTTTATCGTCGATTTATAACTGGTTTTTCTGATGTTGCTAAACCTTTGACTGATTTGACCAAAAAGGGTGCTGATGTTGCTGATTGGTCCCCTGCTGCTGTGGAGGCCTTTCGGGAGCTTAAGCGCCGCTTTTCTTCCTCCCCTGTGTTGCGTCAGCCTGATGTTACTCTTCCTTTTCAGGTTGAGGTCGATGCTTCCGAGATCGGAGCTGGGGCGGTCTTGTCGCAGAAAAGTTCCGACTGCTCCGTGATGAGACCTTGTGCGTTCTTTTCTCAAAAATTTTCGCCCGCCGAGCGAAATTATGATATTGGTAATCGGGAGCTTTTGGCTATGAAGTGGGCTTTTGAGGAGTGGCGTCATTGGCTTGAGGGGGCTAGACATCAGGTGGTGGTATTGACCGATCACAAGAATTTGATTTATCTTGAGTCTGCCAGGCGCCTGAATCCTAGACAGGCGCGCTGGTCGTTGTTTTTCTCTCGGTTTAATTTTGTGGTCTCATACTTACCAGGTTCTAAAAATGTGAAGGCAGATGCCCTTTCTAGGAGTTTTGAGCCTGATTCCCCTGGTGATTCTGAACCTACAGGTATCCTTAAGGATGGGGTGATATTATCTGCTGTTTCCCCAGACCTGCGACGGGCTTTGCAGGAGTTTCAGGCGGATAGACCTGATCGTTGCCCGCCTGGTAGACTGTTTGTTCCTGATGATTGGACCAGTAGAGTCATCTCGGAGGTTCATTCTTCTGCGTTGGCAGGTCATCCCGGGATCTTTGGTACCAGGGATTTGGTGGCTAGGTCCTTCTGGTGGCCTTCCCTGTCTCGAGATGTACGAGTTTTTGTGCAGTCTTGTGATGTTTGTGCTCGGGCCAAACCTTGTTGTTCTCGGGCTAGCGGATTGTTGTTATCTTTGCCTATTCCGAAGAGGCCTTGGACTCACATCTCTATGGATTTTATTTCTGATCTCCCTGTTTCTCAGAAAATGTCTGTCATCTGGGTGGTGTGTGACCGGTTTTCAAAGATGGTTCATTTGGTGCCCTTGCCTAAGTTGCCGTCCTCATCCGAGTTGGTTCCTCTGTTTTTTCAAAATGTGGTTCGCTTGCATGGTATTCCGGAGAATATCGTTTCTGACAGGGGGACCCAGTTCGTGTCTAGATTTTGGCGGGCGTTCTGTGCTAGGATGGGCATTGATTTGTCTTTTTCGTCTGCGTTCCATCCTCAGACTAATGGCCAGACTGAGCGAACTAATCAGACCTTGGAGACTTATTTGAGGTGTTTTGTGTCTGCGGATCAGAATGACTGGGTTGCCTTTTTGCCGTTGGCGGAGTTTGCCCTCAATAATCGGGCTAGTTCTGCCACTTTGGTTTCTCCTTTCTTTTGCAATTCGGGGTTTCATCCTCGTTTTTCTTCCGGTCAGGTGGAGTCTTCGGATTGTCCTGGAGTGGATACTTTGGTGGATAGGTTGCATCGGATTTGGGGACAGGTGGTGGACAATTTGGAGTTGTCCCAGGAGAAGACTCGGCATTTTGCTAACCGCCGTCTTCGTGTTGGTCCTCGTCTTCGTGTTGGGGACTTGGTGTGGTTGTCTTCTCGTTTTGTCCCTATGAGGGTTTCTTCTCCTAAGTTTAAGCCTCGGTTCATCGGCCCGTATAAGATTTTGGAGATTCTTAACCCCGTGTCCTTTCGATTGGACCTCCCAGCATCTTTTTCTATCCATAATGTCTTCCATCGGTCATTATTGCGCAGGTATGAGGTACCGGTTGTACCTTCCGTTGAGCCTCCCGCTCCGGTGTTGGTTGAGGGTGAATTGGAGTACGTTGTGGAGAAGATCTTGGACTCCCGTGTTTCCAGACGGAAACTTCAGTATCTGGTCAAGTGGAAGGGCTACGATCAGGAGGATAATTCTTGGGTGACAGCCTCTGATGTTCATGCCTCTGATTTGGTCCGTGCCTTTCATAGGGCTCGTCCTGATCGCCCTGGTGGTTCTTGTGAGGGTTCGGTGCCGCCTCCTTGAGGGGGGGGTACTGTTGTGAGTTTGGTTTTTGGGCTCCCCCGGTGGTCACTGGTGGTACTGGACTTGTGTGCTTCACTTTCTCTGTTCACCTGTTTCCATCAGGATATGGGTGTATCCTATTTAGCCTTGCTGCTCAGTTATTCTAGTGCCGGCCATCAATGTAACCAGAGCCTTTCTGTTGCATGTTCCTGCTTCTAGACTACTATCAGCTAAGTTGGACTCTTAGTCCTAAGTTTGTTTTGCATTTTTGTTCCAGTTCACAGTTATGTTATTTTTCTGTAGCTGGAAGCTCTTGTGGGGCGAAATTGCCACTCCGGTGTCATGAGTTGACACATGAGTCTTAAAGTAATTTCGGGATGGTATTTTAATAGGGTTTTCAGCTGACCGTGAAGTTCCCTATTGTATCTTCTTGCTATCTAGTAAGCGGACCTCGCTTTGCTGAACCTACCTTCATACTGCGTATGTCTTTTCCTCTGAACTCACCGTCAATATATGTGGGGGGCTTCTGTCTCCTTTTTGGGGGAATTTCCCTAGAGGTAAGCCAGGTCTGTCTTTTCCTCTATTAGGGTTAGTTAGTCCTCCGGCTGGCGCTAGGTGTCTAGGGATAAAACGTAGGTACGCCACCCGGCCACTGTTAGTTGTGTGGTAGGTTTAGCTCACGGTCAGCTCGAAATTCCATCACCCAAGAGCTGTTCTGTTATTTATGTTCTCTGACGTTCCCTTGCCATTGGGAACCATGACAGACCAGGTTGGGGTTAATCTGAAGTGGAAGGGGTGGAGAAAACATGAGGTTGAGCAGGGAGGACAGGTTGGGCAAGGGGTTGGGTTGGTGTAGGTGGGAAATTATAAGGTACAGGAAGCTGGGTCAGGGACGGAAAATGTAACGGGGAAGGAAACTGTGGTGAAGGCATCTGGAACTTGGACGGATTCTGGAACTGGGACGGATTTTGAAACTGGGACGGATTTTGAAACTGGGACAGATTTTGGAACTGGGACAGATTTTGGAACTGGGACAGATTTTGGTAATGGCAAGGATTTGTGTACTGGGAAGGATTTTGGTACTAAGAAGGATTTTGGTACTGGGAAGGATTTTGGCACTGGGAAGGATTGTTAGGAGGGACAGTGGCTGGGGGGAGGTGTGGAAGGAACTACTGGGGTAGGTGGAGGGGGTTGGGAGGTGGCCTGTGCTAGAGCAACATGGCAGCCTTGCAATACATGCATCTGCTGGTCAGGAGTTAGATTTTCCATGCTCCGACACATCGCTGATCGGGTTGATAGATTACTGGGAGGGGCTGGTGAGGACCCAGCGGTCATGATGCACATTGGCACAAATGACAAAGTTAGAGGTTGGTGGAAGGTCCTTAAAAACGATTTCAGGGAAATAGGCTGCAAGCTGAAAGCAAGGACCTCCAACGTGGTATTTTCCGAAATACTGCCTGTACGACATGCCACGCCAGAGAGGCAACGGGAGATTAGGGAGGTTAATAAGTGGCTCAAGAATTGGTGTAGGAAGGAGGAGTTTGGGTTCCTGCAGAACTGGGCCGACTTCTCAGTTGGCTACAGGTTCTACGCTAGGGACGGGCTGCATCTGAATGGGGAAGGTGCAGATGTGCTGGGGGAGAAAATGGCTGGAAAGTTGGAGGAGTGTTTAAGCTAGGGAATGGGGGGAGGGTATTCATTTTATAGGAGGGGAAGATAGTGCAGATAGAGACCTGGGCACAAATAAGGAAGCTGGGGGTGGCGGTGGCATGGGGGGTGGGTTTAGAACAATTAATAATTTAAGAAAGAATAGAGGTACAGAGAGATACATAAAGTGCATGTATACTAATGCCAGAAGCCTTGCCAACAAAATGGACAAATTAGAATTAATGTTGTTGGAGCATAATTATGACATGGTGGGGATGTTATTAGCATCCTGGATAGGACCTGTGCACAATATATACCGTATGGAAATAAACATACTAGAAATAGAAGGAAACCAATATGGCTAAATAGAGCTGTAAGGGGTGCAATAAGGGACAAAAAGAAAGCATTTAGAGAATTAAAGAAGGTAGGTAGTGATGTGGCATTAAATAAATACAGAAAATTAAATATATTCTGTGAAAAGCAAATCAAGGCAGCAAAAATTGAGGCAGAGAGACTCATTGCCAGAGAGAGTAAAAATAATCCCAAAATATTCTTTAACTACGTAAATAGCAAGAAAGTAAAAAATGATAGTGTTGGCCCCTTAAAAATAGTCTGGGTGAAATGGTGGATGGGGATGAGGAAAAAGCCAATATGCTAAATGACTTTTTTTCATCAGTATTTACACAAGAAAATTTCATGGCAGACAATATGATCAGTGATAAAAATTCCCCATTAAATGTCACCTGCTTAACCCAGCAGGAAGTATGGCGGCGTCTAAAATCACTAAAATTGACAAATCTCCAGGCCTGGATGGGATACACCCCTGAGTACTGCAGGAATTAAGTACAGTCATTGATAGACCATTATTTTTAATCTTTAAAGACTCCATAATAACAGGGTCTGTACCACAGGACTGGCGTATAGCAAATGTGGTGCCAATATTCAAAATGGGGACAAAAACTGTACTCGGAAATTATAGGCCAGTAAGCTTAACTTCTACTGTGGGTAAAATCCTGGAGGGCATTCTAAGGGATGCTATTCTGGAGTATCTGAAGAGGGATAACCTCATGACCCAATATCAACTAGGGACTGTTCCTGTCAGACAAATCTGATCAATTTCTGTGAAAAGGTAAGTTCCGGACTGGACAAGGGAACGCAGTGGACGTAGTGTATATAGACTTTTCAAAAGCTTTTGATACAGTGCCACACAAAAGGTTGATACATAAAATGAGAATGATGGGGATAGGGGAAAATATGTGTAAGTGGGTTAAGAGCTGGCTCAGGGATAGGAAACAAAGGGTGGTTATTAATGGAGCACGCTTGGACTGGGTTGCGGTTAGCAGTGGGGTACCACAGGGGTCAGTATTGGGCCCTCTTCTTTTTAACATATTTATTAATGACCTTGTAGGGGGCATACAGAGGATAATTTCAATATTTGCAGATGACACTAAACTCTGGAGGCCAATCAATACAGAGGAGGACAATTTTATATTACAGGATAATTTATGTAAACTAGAAGCTTGGGCTGACAGATGGCAAATGAGCTTTAATGGGGATAAATGTAAGGTTATGCACTTGGGTAGAAGTAATAAGATGTATAACTATGTGCTTAATTCTAAAACTCTGGGCAAAACCGTCAATGAAAAAGACCTGGTTGTATGGGTGGATTACAAACTCACATTTAGTGGCCAGTGTCAGGCAGCTGCTACAAATGCAAATAAAATAACGGGATGCATTAAAAGAGGCATAGATGCTTATGAGGAGAACATAATTTTACCTCTATCCAAGTCACTAGTTCGACCACACTTAGAATACTGTGTACAGTTCTGGTCTCCGGTGTATAAGAAAGACATAGCTGAACTAGAGCGGGTGCAGAGAAGAGCGACCAAGGTTATTAGAGGACTGGAGGTCTGCAATACCAAGACAGGTTATTACACTTGGGGCTATTTAGTTTGGAAAAACGAAGGCTAAGGGGTGATCTTATCTTAATGTATAAGTATATGTGGGGACAGTGTAAAGACCTTTCTGATGATCTTTTTAATCATAGACCTGAGACAGGGACAAGGGGGCATCCTCTACATCTGGAGGAAAGAAGGTTTAAGCATAACAACAGACGCGGGTTCTTTACTGTAAGAGCAGTGAGACTATGGAACTCTCTGCTGCATGATGTTGTAATGAGTGATTCATTACTTAAATTTAAGAGGGGACTGGATGCCTCTCTTGAAAAGTGTAATGTTACAGGGTATATACATTAGATTCCTTGATAGGGCGTTGATCCAGGGAACTAGTCTGATTGCCGTATGTGGAGTCGGGAAGGAATTTTTTTCCCCAATGTGGAGCTTACCCTTTGCCACATGTTTTTTTTTGCCTTCCTCTGAATCAACATGTTAGGGCATGTTAGGTTAGGCTATGATTTGAACTAGATGGACTTAAAGTCTTCCTTCAACCTTAATAACTATGTTACTATGAATGCATCCTATCCAGACGACTGCTGAGTTCAAGGATGCATTTGTTCAACATGTTGAACCCAGCAGTCATTTGCTCTGCCAAAAGTTTGATTGAGTTCTGGAAGGCTGCATTCAGATCTAAGAACTCGAGCGCATAGCTCCTTTCCTGACCCCTCTGGCACTGCCGCCCCGAACCTACAGGTGTTCCAGAGTTGGCGGCAGTGTCGAAGGGGTGGAGTAAAAGGAAAGCTAACTCTTCACCAGCAGCTTCATGTGATGAAGTCTGACATGATGTTCTAGCGCTGCTGGATGGGGCCGAGGGATCAGAAGTGAGGGAAGGGTCAGACGAAGGGTCAGAGGGGTTGGGTCTATCGATGTGGTCCCTGGTGGTGGACTCCTGACTGATCGCTCCAGAGTGGTCCAACTCAGCAGCAGGCTCCCGAGTGCTGCAGACGGTGCTGTCAAAGAAAAGAAATAAAAAAATTGTTGATATTGCATAGCCCTGGCTGTAACTCAAAAATAAGGTTAGACATGTAAACATTGTGACTTCATAAATGGGTTGTGGAATATTTAACTTCTGCTCACCATCGTCGACTGGAGGAATGACAGGGCTCTTGAGTACTTTTAGTAGCTCCTACATCCTCCTGATCCATCCTCTTGAAGTGATCCCTGAGTGACCGCCATGGCTTCATTAACCTTTCACCTGTAAAGTGAAAAAACACATTTTGGTTACAACACATTCCGTCCTGCAACCTAAATTCCTGAAATGTGAATACTTACACGCTTGAGTCTGCTGCCGAGGTTCGAGGTCCACCCAGTTGTCCACAACGATAAAACATACTTGCTCCCAGAGCTGACGGGTGATGAATTGAACAGCATGGCTGCGGTCGGCCATGTTCCACAGCGGCTCCCACACGCGTACCTCTTTGATGAGGCGGTCCTCATCCAGACCCCCCTACTCACCATCCGAGTCGGGAGCACGCTGTGAAGACTGAAAAAATAAACAAAACAAAAAAAATTAAACTGAAATCCACAACTAATATATATATATATATATATATATATATATATATATATATATAAAAAAAAAGGGTACTTACTCTAGACTGACCGAAGAGGCGATCGCAACACCGACCCTGGGAGGACCTTGACGTTGATGGCTATAATGTGCAGCAGACTAGAAAAAAACATTATGTTGGATGTAGGCATATGGTTTGTGTGTAGTGTGATGTATCATGATCTATTTTTTAGGTTTTGTGTGCACTGTGAGGTCTATAGGAACGGTTTCTGCAAAACTTACACTCTGCGCGGCCGCTCCGGGTATTTCTCCACCCACCCGGTCTCCTTCTGGGAGGCCCTCTGCTGCTTCATATTAATGCAATGCAATGCATATTAACGCATATAGTGTTAACAAAAAGTTTTTCGAAGAACAAAAAGAAAAAAATAATTTTTTTGATTACCTCAATTCGCCGACGCTGTGAGGGAGGGCTCCTGTTGTGAATTCTGTTCTCGAACTCCCTCCTGTGGTCATGAATGGTACTTCGGCGAGTTCGGCCCATGGACTCCCTCTGGTGGCTGTGAGTGGAGCTGCTGGTTCTGAGGTTCCTTCCTCAGCTGACCTCGTTTGGTCCCAGGCTGGCTGCTCTATTTAACTCCACTCAGATCGTTACTTGATGCCAGCTGTCAATGTTCTAGTACTGGTTCAGATCTCTCTTGGATCTTTCTGAGGACCTGTCTATTCCAGCAGAAGTTAAGTCCCTGCTAGATTATTTGCTTATCTTTGTTTTCTTGTCCAGCTTACTATCATGATATTGCCTTGCTAGCTGGAAGCTCTGGGAGGCAGAGTGGCACCTCCGCACCGTGAGTCGGTGCGGGGGTCTTTTTGCACACTCTGCGTGGCTTTTTGTAGTGTTTTGTGCTGACCGCAAAGATACCTTTTCTATCCTCAGTCTGTTTAGTGAAGTCTGGCCTCCTTTGCTGAAACCTGTTTCATTCTTATGTTTGTGACTTTCATCTTAACTCACAGTCAATATTTGTGGGGGGCTGCCTTTTCCTTTGGGGAAATTTCTCTGAGGCAAGTTAGGCTTTATTTCCTATCTTTAGGGGTAGTTAGCTCTTAGGCTGTGAAGAGGCATCTAGGCAGAGTTAGGTACGCTCCACGGCTATTTCTAGTGTTTGTGTGATAGGATTAGGCTTGCGGTCAGCAGAGCTCCCACTTCCCAGAGCTCGTCCTGTGTGATAGTTTAACCATCAGGTCATTCCGGGTGCTCCTAACCACCAGGTCCATAACAGTACAGCTGGCCCCACTAAAGTGTTAATGCATCTCAATAGAGGGATAAGAGAAGTTCTGAGACCATTTTTTTTTCTGCAGTGTGTTTTGTCTTTCTTTTCCCCTTAATCTCTGGGTGGTTCAGGACACAGGTGTAGATATGGACATTCAAGGTCTGTCCTCTTGTATGGATCAACTCACTGCTAGGGTACAAAACATTCAAGATTATGTAGTTCAGAATCCGATGTTAGAGCCTAGAATTCCAATTCATGATTTGTTTTCTGGGGATAGATCTAAGTTCCTGAATTTCAAAAATAATTGTAGACTGTTTCTTGCTTTGAAACCCCGCTCCTCTGGTGACCCCATTTAGCAAGTAAAAATCATTATTTCTTTGTTACGTGGCGACCCTCAAGACTGGGCATTTTCCCTGGCGCCAGGAGATCCTGCATTGCGTAATGTGGATGCGTTTTTTCTGGCGCTTGGATTGCTTTATGATGAACCGAATTCAGTGGATCAGGCAGAGAAAATCTTGCTGGCTTTGTGTCAGGGTCAGGATGAAGCGGAGGTATATTGTCAGAAGTTTAGAAAGTGGTCTGTGCTTACTCAGTGGAATGAATGTGCCCTGGCGGCAATTTTCAGAAAGGGTCTTTCTGAAGCCCTTAAGGATGTTATGGTGGGATTTCCCACGCCTGCTGGTCTGAATGAGTCTATGTCCTTGGCCATTCAGATCGATCGACGCTTGCGTGAGCGCAAAGCTGTGCACCATTTGGCGGTATCTTCTGAGCAGAGGTCTGAGCCTATGCAATGTGATAGGACTTTGACCAGAGCTGAACGGCAAGAACACAGACGTCAGAATGGGCTGTGTTTTTACTGTGGTGACTCCACTCATGCTATCTCTGATTGTCCTAAGCGCACTAAGCGGTTCGCTAGGTCTGCCACCATTGGTACGGTACAGCCTAAATTTCTTTTGTCCGTTACTCTGATTTGCTCTTTGTCATCCTATTCTGTTATGGCATTTGTGGATTCAGGCGCTGCCCTGAATTTGATGGACTTGGAGTTTGCCAGGTGCTGTGGTTTTTTCTTGGAGCCCTTGCAGTATTCTATTCCATTGAGAGGAATTGATGCTACGCCTTTGGCCAAGAATAAGCCTCAGTACTGGACTCAATTGACCATGTGCATGGCTCCTGCACATCAGGAGGATATTCGCTTTTTGGTGTTGCATAATCTGCATGATGTGGTCGTTTTGGGTTTGCCATGGCTACAGGTCCATAATCCAGTATTGGATTGGCAATCAATGTCTGTGTCCAGTTGGGGTTGTCAAGGGGTACATGGAGATGTTCCATTGTTGTCAATTTCGTCTTCCACTCCTTCTGAGGTCCCTGAGTTTTTGTCGGATTACCGGGATGTATTTGATGAGCCCAAGTCCAGTGCCCTACCTCCTCATAGGGACTGTGATTGTGCTATTAATTTGATTCCTGGTAGTAAGTTTCCTAAGGGCCAACTGTTCAATTTGTCTGTGCCAGAGCATGCCGCTATGCGGAGTTATATAAAGGAGTCCTTGGAGAAAGGGCATATTCGCCCGTCGTCGTCACCGTTGGGAGCAGGGTTCTTTTTTGTGGCCAAGAAGGATGGTTCTCTGAGACCTTGTATAGATTACCGCCTTCTTAATAAAATCACGGTCAAATTTCAGTACCCTTTGCCGCTACTGTCTGATTTGTTTGCTCGGATTAAGGGGGCTAGTTGGTTCACCAAGATAGATCTTCGAGGCGCGTATAATCTTGTGCGTATTAAGCAGGGCGATGAATGGAAAACAGCATTTAATACGCCCGAGGGCCATTTTGAGTACCTGGTGATGCCATTCGGGCTTTCTAATGCTCCATCTGTGTTTCAGTCCTTTATGCATGACATCTTCCGAAAGTACCTGGATAGATTCATGATTGTATATTTGGATGATATTTTGGTCTTTTCGGATGATTGGGAGTCTCATGTGAAGCAGGTTAGAATGGTGTTCCAGGTCCTTCGTGCTAATTCCTTGTTTGTGACGGGGTCTAAATGTCTCTTTGGAGTTCAGAAGGTTTCATTTTTGGGCTTCATTTTTTCCCCTTCTACTATCGAGATGGACCCTGTTAAAGTTCAGGCCATTTATGATTGGACTCAGCCTACTTCTGTGAAGAGCCTTCAGAAATTCCTGGGCTTTGCTAATTTTTACCGTCGCTTCATCGCTAATTTTTCTAGTGTTGTTAAACCATTGACTGATTTGACCAAGAAAGGTGCTGATGTGGTCAATTGGTCCTCTGCGGCCGTTGAGGCTTTTCAGGAGTTGAAGCATCGTTTTTCTTCTGCCCCTGTGTTGTGTCAGCCAGATGTTTCGCTCCTGTTTCAGGTCGAGGTTGATGCTTCTGAGATTGGAGCAGGGGCTGTTTTATCTCAAAGAAGTTCTGATGGCTCGGTGATGAAACCATGTGCTTTCTTTTCTAGAAAGTTTTCGCCTGCTGAGCGCAATTATGATGTGGGCAATCGAGAGTTGTTGGCTATGAAGTGGGCATTTGCGGAGTGGCGACATTGGCTTGAAGGAGCCAAGCATCGCGTGGTGGTCTTAACGGATCACAAGAATCTGACTTATCTCGAGTCTGCCAAGCGGTTGAATCCTAGACAGGCTCGATGGTCGCTGTTTTTCTCCCACTTCGATTTTGTGGTTTCATACCTTCCGGGTTCTAAGAATGTGAAGGCTGATGCCCTTTCAAGGAGTTTCGTGCCTGATTCTCCGGGAGTTCCTGAGCCGGTTGGTATTCTCAAAGAGGGGGTAATTTTGTCTGCCATCTCTCCTGATTTGCGGCGGGTGCTGCAGGAGTTTCAGGCTGATAGACCTGACCGTTGTTCAGCGGAGAAACTGTTTGTCCCTGATAGATGGACTAGTAGAGTTATCTCTGAGGTTCATTGTTCGGTGTTGGCTGGTCATCCTGGAATCTTTGGTACCAGAGATTTGGTGGCTAGATCCTTTTGGTGGCCTTCCTTGTCACGGGATGTGCGTTCTTTTGTGCAGTCCTGTGGGACTTGTGCTCGGGCTAAGCCCTGCTGTTCTCGTGCCAGTGGGTTGCTTTTGCCCTTGCCGTTCCCGAAAAGGCCCTGGACGCATATTTCCATGGATTTTATTTCAGATCTCCCTGTCTCTCAAAGGATGTCGGTCATCTGGGTGGTTTGTGATCGCTTCTCTAAGATGGTCCATTTGGTACCCTTGCCTAAATTGCCTTCCTCCTCTGATTTGGTTCCATTATTTTTCCAGCATGTGGTTCGTTTGCATGGCATTCCGGAGAACATCGTGTCGGACAGAGGTTCCCAGTTTGTTTCAAGGTTTTCGCGGTCCTTTTGTGCTAAGATGGGCATTGATTTGTCTTTTTCTTCAGCTTTCCATCCTCAGACAAATGGACAAACCGAACGAACCAATCAGACTTTGGAGACATATCTGAGATGCTTTGTTTCTGCTGATCAGGATGATTGGGTGTCCTTCTTGCCTTTGGCTGAGTTCGCCCTTAATAATCGGGCCAGCTCGGCTACTTTGGTTTCACCTTTTTCCTGAAATTCTGGTTTCCATCCTCGTTTTTCTTCAGGGCAGGTTGAGCCTTCGGACTGTCCTGGTGTAGATTCTGTGGTGGACAGGTTACAGCAAATTTGGACTCACATAGTGGACAATTTGACATTGTCCCAGGAGAAGGCTCAACGTTTTGCTAACCGCCGTCGCTGTGTTGGTCCCCGACTTCGTGTTGGAGATTTGGTTTGGTTGTCGTCTCGTTATGTTCCTATGAAGGTTTCTTCTCCTAAGTTTAAGCCTCGTTTCATTGGTCCTTATAAGATTTCTGAAATTCTCAATCCTGTGTCGTTTCGTTTGGCCCTTCCAGCTTCTTTTGCCATCCATAATGTGTTCCATAGGTCGTTGTTGCGGAGATATGTGGCGCCTATGGTTCCCTCTGTTGACCCTCCTGCCCCGGTGTTGGTTGAGGGGGAGTTGGAGTATGTGGTGGAGAAGATTTTAGATTCTCGTATTTCGAGACGGAAACTTCAGTACCTGGTCAAGGGGAAGGGTTATGGTCAGGAAGATAATTCCTGGGTTGTTGCCTCTGATGTTCATGCTGCCGATCTAGTTCGTGCCTTTCATTTGGCTCGTCCTGATCGGCCTGGGGGCTCTGGTGAGGGTTCGGTGACCCCTCCTCAAGGGCGGGGTACTGTTGTGAATTCTGTTCTCGAACTCCCTCCTGTGGTCATGAATGGTACTTCGGCGAGTTCGGCCCATGGACTCCCTCTGGTGGCTGTGAGTGGAGCTGCTGGTTCTGAGGTTCCTTCCTCAGCTGACCTTGTTTGGTCCCAGGCTGGCTGCTCTATTTAACTCCACTCAGATCATTACTTGATGCCAGCTGTCAATGTTCTAGTACTGGTTCAGATCTCTCTTGGATCTTTCTGAGAACCTGTCTATTCCAGCAGAAGTTAAGTCCCTGCTAGTTTATTTGCTTATCTTTGTTTTCTTGTCCAGCTTGCTATCATGATATTGCCTTGCTAGCTGGAAGCTCTGGGAGGCAGAGTGGCACCTCCGCACCGTGAGTCTTTTTGCACACTCTGCGTGGCTCTTTGTAGTGTTTTGTGCTGACCGCAAAGATACCTTTTCTATCCTCAGTCTGTTTAGTGAAGTCTGGCCTCCTTTGCTGAAACCTATTTCATTCTTATGTTTGTGACTTTCATCTTAACTCACAGTCAATATTTGTGGGGGGCTGCCATTTCCTTTGGGGAAATTTCTCTGAGGCAAGTTAGGCTTTATTTCCTATCTTTAGGGGTAGTTAGCTCTTAGGCTGTGAAGAGGCGTCTAGGCAGAGTTAGGTACGCTCCACGGCTATTTCTAGTGTTTGTGTGATAGGATTAGGCTTGCGGTCAGCAGAGCTCCCACTTCCCAGAGCTCGTCCTGTGTGATAGTTTAACCATCAGGTCATTCCGGGTGCTCCTAACCACCAGGTCCATAACAGGCTCCCAGAAAAAGACATAATGGCTGTTTTTGGATCTGCAAGTTTAAAGACACTTGTTAGCAACTATACAAATTCAATCTAAAAAATTTGTGTCCTTTAATACTTACATCAGGAGTTTTAATGCTGGCCTGGTCCCTGCTGGCTGGCCAGGTCCCTGTTTGGATCTGCAAGTATAAAGACACTTGTTAGCAACTATGCAAATTATATGTAAAGCTTTGTGTCCTTTTGTAAGGAGGTTGCTTTCCCTGCTCCTTTCCTGGAACCACTTAGTCGGACAGCTGGGTTGTTGGGGGGAGGACTTTCTGCCCTGGACAGAGAGGACCATGTGACTGCTGGGGGCAGAGAGGAAGAGAGAGGGGTGTGGTCATAAAAGAGTTGGAGAGCAGAGCGCACGAGACAGAGGGGACAGCACGCCAGAGAGAAAGCAGGCTGCAGCGCCGCACTCCCCATGAGAGAGTGCTCCCGGTGAGGGCACTGAGGCTGAGATACCAGCCGTAGTGAAGCCTGGATGTGAGAGTGTGGACTTGGAAGCCTCCATAATCAGAGAAGACATATCCCTTTACAGTGACCTGAGCGCGCAGCCCCTGTGTCCGCACTGACAAGCCAAGACCCCTGACTGTGACAAAGTAAACTGCTCAGTGTGTGTGTAGCATTGCTGCCGCACAGAGAGAGAGAGACTGCCAGCCTAATACACAGAGACTCGCAGCAGAGTGGCTGTGTGACTTCCTACTTCCAGGTTCACTGGGAGAAAAGGCTGCAAAGACTTAACCCCGGAGTCTCCAGTTCCCAGGAGACAGAGCAGAAACTTCAGGATCTTCAAGCGCTGCTGGTGACTGTACCCATGTTGGAATAAGGACCCTCCAGTCAGGACCACCCAGGACTGATAAGTTACAAGAACATTCGTTAACTGTTGCGATTCCGCTTAACTGTTTACTGTTTGCTTTATCTTTATTAACCCCCTGTTTACTCCCTGCGAGGAGAATCTTACTCCTGTTAATAAATTCCCCTCAGCAGTTGGTCTGTCTGTTCTGTGGTGACATACTCAACCCTGCACTCCATTACACTTTAATACTTACATCAGGAGTTTTGATGCTGGCCTGGTCCCTGCTGGCTGGCCTGGTCCCTGCTGGCTGGCTGGTCTCTGTTTGGATCTGCAAGTATAAAGACACTTGTTATCAACTATACAAATTATATGTAAAGCTTTGAGTCCTTTACAACTTACATCAATAATTTTTTAATGCTGGCCTGGTCCCTACCGGCTGGCCTGGTCCCTGCTGGCTGGCCTGGTTCCTGTTTGGATCTGAAAGTAGAAAAACACTTGTGAGCTATTATAAAATTATGTGTAAGCAGCTGAATTAGAAAATAAAAAGTTGCTCCAGAGCTAGTAGGATTTCAAAACCTCCCCCCTAAAATAATCCACATATGCCCCCCAGCCCCAAAAAATGCTAAGTAATTTAATAGGTTTATAAACCACCCCGCTCAAATTTTATATCTGAGCAATGTGCAAGCAGGCAAACTGTCACCCTTCTGTAACCCCCAAAAATCTACCAAGGCACACAAGTCTAACCTTGATATCCTCCTTCCACAATATGCGCGATGCGCAAGCTGGCAAACCCTTACCCCCCAAAAACCACACCTAGATCTTGCAAGCAATACCCTCCTTCAAACTTGAAATCCCTAAACCCCCACTTTAAAATCTACTGACCACAGATGCTATTTGTAAAAATAACTTTTAAAAATTTAAATACCCAATTTCTGCTATCCACATTTTAATACACCTTTTATTTAAACAAATAGACCCTCAACCAACTCTGTATTGCATGTGGTGTTTTCCTGTATTTCATAAACCACACTGTAAAATTTACCTTGGTAAAATGATACTACAGACAGTTTTAGGAGAAATTTTTATTTTTTAATTTTTTTTTTATTAAAAAAAATAAGTAGGAGCTACACTGCTCTTTATTTTAAATACAAGTATAGTAAATGCAAATTAAAAAAAAAAAAAGAAACACACTCTCCGCACATACATGCCACACACACACACACACACACACACACACACACACACACACACACACACACACACACACACACACACAAACACACACACACACACACACACACAGACACACCCCGCCATCACACACAAGCAAACTTTGTTTGAAATCCATGTACAGTATTACAAAAAACAAACAAGCATGGACACACAGACACCCAGCACTCACACACACGCCGCCATTACACACACGCCGCACTCACACACGCCGCACTACTTTGTTGGAAATACATGTACAGTATTTAAAAAAAAAACATCCACGGCTGGACACACACACACACACACACACACACACACACACACACACACACACACTTGGAAATATATGTAGCGTATCAAAAAATGCACGACAAACACACACTTGCCACACACACGCTGGCAGGACTCACGCTGGCTGGCAGGACTGTGGCTGGCTGGCAGGCTTCTGGCTAGCTGTCCTCTGGATGGCAGGCCTCTTGCTGGCTGGCTGGCTGGCAGCCCTCTTGCTGGCTTCTTGGTGGCTTCTGTGCTTCTTGCTGGCACATTGAAGAATGAAGCCACATGGCAGGTTTATATAGTTTTGGGGCTGTCTGGACAATTGGCTACTAAATGCAGATTTGGCGCATGCTCAGTGTAAAAAAAGGAATCCATCGCTGAATTCTGTCATTTGACGGACAGTGATGGATCCTGCACCCATAGGCTTCCATTCTAGCCAACGACAGACGCCACAGGATGACGCCACAGGATACGTCACTGGCCAATTTTTTGATGCAGACAAAAAATGTTTCTTTGTACGTCTTCTCCATACGATGGATAAACAAATGTTGACGGATCCAGTGCACGATGGACAAAACGTGAGGCCATCTGTTGTAATCTGTTGCTAATATAATTCTATGAGAAAAAGACCACGGATTTTGATGGAAACAAAAAGACGGAAGTGTGAAAGAGGCCTTATCTAGCCTATTCTCTAACTCTAATATACCCCCTCTATTCTAATCCCCTATGGTCCTATACTGTTCCTAAGTAGTGTTGAGCATTCCGACATTCCGACATTCCGGCCGATATTTGCTGTATCGGAATTCCGATACCGAGTTCCGATATTTTTGTGATATCGGAAATCGGAATCGGAAGTTCCCAGTGTATGGTTCCAGGGCCGGCGGCAGCACCCGGCCTACCAGGGCAAGTGCTGGGGCCCTGACGAGACAGGGGGGCCCACTCACACAGTCATAGAGCCATCTGGCTGCTTTAACCCTTTCTACCCTTTCAATTTGCGCTGGCACAAGCATCTTCTCACTGTCAGTGCAGGGCCAGGCACACATAGGGGTTAACTGGACACAGCCAGCGTGACATTGTGGGCGGAGAGTTCTCCTGCTCTGAATCTCCTGGCTGTGTGCACTGCTGAACTTATCGGAGGAGATGGAACTCCTACCAGCACCTGAGTGAGTGCAATGCTATATTGCTGTATGTTCTGACAGTCTGGGACTGGGTGACCTGGGGCGGCCATGGGCTGGGCGGCTGCAGCTGATATATATATATATATATATATATAGATACTACAGCAGCCGCCCAGCACAGCCTGTATAGATACAGTGTATATAATATATATACAGGACAGGTGCTGGGGGCCTGGGCTGGGCGGCTGTTGAAGTATATACACTGCACAGTACCACTCCTCCTGTATATATACAGTGCACAGTACCACTCCTCCTGTATATATACACTGCACAGTACCACTCCTCCTGTCCTGTATATATACACTGCACAGTACCGCTCCTCCTGTATATATACACTGTACAGTACCACTCCTCCTGTATATATACACTGTACAGTACCGCTCCTCCTGTCCTGTATATATACACTGCACAGTACCGCTCCTCCTGTATATATACACTGCACAGTACCGCTCCTCCTGTATATATACACTGCACAGTACCACTCCTCCTGTCCTGTATATATACACTGCACAGTACCACTCCTTCTGTATATATACACTGCACAGTACCACTCCTACTGTATATATACACTGCACAGTACCGCTCCTCCTGTATATATACACTGTACAGTACCGCTCCTCCTGTATATATACACTGCACAGTACCACTCCTCCTGTCCTATATATATACACTGCACAGTACCACTCCTCCTGTATATATACACTGCACAGTACCACTCCTCCTGTCCTGTATATATACACTGCGCAGTACCACTCCTTCTGTATATATACACTGCACAGTACCACTCCTACTGTATATATACACTGCACAGTACCACTCCTCCTGTATATATACACTGCACAGTACCACTCCTCCTGTCCTGTATATATACACTGCATAGTAACACTCCTCCTGTCCTGTATATATACACTGCACAGTACCACTCCTCCTGTATATATACACTGCACGGTACCACTCCTCCTGCCCTGTATATATACACTGTACAGTACCGCTCCTCCTGTCCTGTATATATACACTGCACAGTACCGCTCCTCCTGTATATATACACTGCACAGTACCACTCCTCCTGTATATATACACTGCACGGTACCACTCCTCCTGCCCTGTATATATACACTGTACAGTACCGCTCCTCCTGTCCTGTATATATACACTGCACAGTACCACTCCTCCTGTATATATACACTGCACAGTACCACTCCTCCTGTATATATACACTGCACAGTACCACTCCTCCTGTATATATACACTGCACAGTACCACTCCTTCTGTATATATACACTGCACAGTACCACTCCTACTGTATATATACACTGCACAGTACCGCTCCTCCTGTATATATACACTGTACAGTACCGCTCCTCCTGTATATATACACTGCACAGTACCACTCCTCCTGTCCTATATATATACACTGCACAGTACCACTCCTCCTGTATATATACACTGCACAGTACCACTCCTCCTGTCCTGTATATATACACTGCGCAGTACCACTCCTTCTGTATATATACACTGCACAGTACCACTCCTACTGTATATATACACTGCACAGTACCACTCCTCCTGTATATATACACTGCACAGTACCACTCCTCCTGTCCTGTATATATACACTGCATAGTAACACTCCTCCTGTCCTGTATATATACACTGCACAGTACCACTCCTCCTGTATATATACACTGCACGGTACCACTCCTCCTGCCCTGTATATATACACTGTACAGTACCGCTCCTCCTGTCCTGTATATATACACTGCACAGTACCGCTCCTCCTGTATATATACACTGCACAGTACCACTCCTCCTGTATATATACACTGCACGGTACCACTCCTCCTGCCCTGTATATATACACTGTACAGTACCGCTCCTCCTGTCCTGTATATATACACTGCACAGTACCACTCCTCCTGTATATATACACTGCACAGTACCACTCCTCCTGTATATATACACTGCACAGTACCACTCCTCCTGTATATATACACTGCACAGTACCACTCCTCCTGTATATATACACTGCACAGTACCGCTCCTCCTGTATATATACACTGCACAGTACCACTCCTCCTGTATATATACACTGCACAGTACCAATCCTCCTGTTCTGTATATATACACTGCAGAATTTACAATAGCTTTCACTCATGTAAGAAGTGAAATCTGGCATTGTACTATACCTATATTTCTCTGCTGTATCTGTGCATCATGAATCGTGGTATGTGTTAAAGGGGGGGGGAGGGGGCCCACTGAGACTCTTTCGCCCGGGGCCCTCAAAAACCTGGAGCCGGCCCTGTATGGTTCACAGGGTCTGGAGGAGAGGAGACTCTCCTTCAGGCCCTGGGATCCATATTCATGTAAAAAATAAAGAATAAAAGTAAAAAATATGGATATACTCACCCGTCCGATGGCCCCTGGACCTTACCGATGTAACCGGCAGCCTCCGTTCCTAAGAATGCAGTGAGTTTAGGACCTGCGATGACGTCGCGGCTTGTGATTGGTCGCGTGAGCGGTCACATGAGCGGTCACGCGACCAATCACAAGCCGCGACGTCATCGAAAGTCCTTCACTGCTCATTCTTAAGAACGGAGGGTGCCGGTTACATCGGTAAGGTCCAGGGGCCCCCAGAGGGGTGAGTATATCCATATTTTTTATTTTAATTCTTTATTTTTTACATGAATATGGATCCCAGGGCCTGAAGGAGAGTTTCCTCTTCTTCAGACCCTGGGAACCATCCAGGATACCTTCCGATACTTGTGTCCCATTGACTTGCATTGGTATCGGGTATCGGTATCGGCGATATCCGATATTTTTTGGATATCGGCCGATACCATCCGATACCGATAACTTTGAGTATCGGAAGGTATCACTCAACACTATTCCTAAGCTTATATACAGTATATAACACATGCATAACATTACAATACATGACTAGTGTTGAGCATTCCGATACTGCAAATATCGGATATCGGCCGATATTCGCGGTATCGGAATTCCGATACTGAGTTCCGATACTTTCTCAATATCAGATACTGGAATCGGAAGTTCCCATAGTGCAATGAGCCAGTTTGATTTAATACAGCCAATGAGGAATCCTAAGAAGTGTGGACACATCCTGTTATGCATGTTAGGCATGTAAGTAAGGGCATGGCTGTAATTGGCTGCTGAAATGATGTCATGATGCAATATAAAAGCCGCTGCCGCCATTTTGGGTTCACTCTGCTGTGAATTCAGTTAGGGACAGGATGCTGCTGTTCTGACTGAGGGATAGCTTGAGATAGTGATTTGCTTCATTGTGCTTTACCCAGGCTAATTTAGCAACTGCTGTGTGAGAAACTTGTTTTTGCCTTGCAGCCCTGTTCACAGCTGTCTGCAAGGTCTGTGTGTGAGTGCAGCTCACGCTGTAGCCCGTTCTGCTGCCACAGCTGGTTGTAGTCAGCTCAGCGTGCGTCTCTGCCTCATACCGTTCCATTGTCCTTTTTTGAATTAGTGCTGCCTGTTGCACATTTTTTCTGATTTATCCTATTAGTGGGTTTCCATCCGTATTCTGCTAGATTGTGGAAAAGCACTATATAGGAGTACATAGTGGAGCTTTTTTTGGCCTTGCAGCATCGTTCACGGCTGTTTGCAAAGGTCTCTGTGTGAGTTCAGCTCACGCTGTAGTCTGTTCTGCGAAAAAAACAAAAAATGTATAAAGTTCACCAAACACTCCACTTTACAGTTGTGTAGGCAACATTAGTTCATATTAAAGTGTAGTCCACACTTTATAAAATTAGTGTTTCTTATACTTGTTAGCAGCTGTTCAGGAATAAGCACACTAAGCCCTTCGTACTTTTCTGCCTATCTTTATCAGTCTACCAAGATGAAGAAGGCAGGGAGTAAGGCACGTGGTCGTGGGTGTGGAGTTTCTGCAGGGAGAGGATGTGGGGATTCTGTGCCTGCTGCGGGCATCGGTGACTTGTCATCCCCCAGTTTTAGAAGGGAACAGTCCTTCATGCGCAGCTTTGTAGAAGCTTGCCATACCCAACTGCTGCGGGACGAACAAATTGAAGCCGTTGTCGGATGGATGGCAGCTAACACATCGACTTCAATTAGTGCCACATCCTCTCTGGCACAGAGCACTGAAGAGCACCCATCTGTCTCTTCACCACTTGCAAAATTGCCCAGGCAGTCAGAGAGCCCTGTACAGGAGCCATCTCTACTTCTGTTCTCTGAATCTCTTGGCTTGGAAAGAGGGGGCCAGCCAAGCAGCATTAGAGAAAAGGAAGAAGAGGCAGTATGCAGTGATGCCCAACAGCTTTGTCTCTCTGAATCTGAAGAGACGGGTGGGCCAGTGCCTCCGGTCGGCACACCTCAGTACGCATCTGATGATGAGAATCAGGTGCCACTTTCTGGTGCGTACTGTGCTGCTGAGACTACCCAGGAGAAGCAGTTGGTGAAAGAGGGTAGTGTAGATGATGAGGTCCTTGACCCATCATGGCGTGAGGTACAGGAAGGTGGTGGGAGCAGCTCAGAGGAAGAAATTCCCCAAATGGCCCAAAAAGGAGGGAGAGGGAGGGGGAAGACTGCATTGCCTGTAGCCTCCACTTTGGCACCCATTAGAAGCATGCCTCTTCCAAAAGCCAAAATGGGCGCTTCCAAGACTTGCAGTGCCTGGTCCTTTTTTGACACAGTTGCAGATGACATTTTCTTTGTCAAATGCAAGCTGTGTAATCAGAAAGTCAAAAGTGTCAGCAACCTCAATACCACAAAAATGTGGAAACATGTGCGGACCAAGCACGTGGTGGAGTCACAAAAACACACTGAAGACCTAGGCCAACATTCATCGGCACCTACCACCTCTTCAGCTCGTGTTGTAGCCTCTTCCTCCAGCTCACACACAGCTGGTTCGGCTTCCTCACAGGATCGCCATGGAAGAACCTCTGGCACTGTTGTACAGAGACCCAGTGTAATTCCACCCACAGCACCACGTTCCCTGTCATCCTCACATTCCCAGCCCAGTCTACAGCCATCGGTAGGACAGGCATGGGAAAAAAGGCAGCCATTCTCGGCAAACCACCCCCGAGCACAGGCTCTGAATGCTGGCATTGCAAAACTACTGTCCCTTGAAATGCAGTCATTCAGGCTGGTGGAGACTGACACCTTCCGCAACTTGATGGCATTGGCAGTCCCACAATACAACGTGCCCAGCCACTAGTATTTCAGCAGGCAAGCCTGTTATGACCCCAATGGCAGAGGGTCTCAAAAGTAAATACCAAGTCTGCAAACACAAAAAACCAGCTCATAGGGCAGTGGTAACTGGGCTAACCGTATATCTAATCCTAGCACCACAAATAGCAGCAGCCGGGGAACGTGCCTACGTTGGTTCTAGACGTCTCGCGCCAGCCGGAGAACTAACTAACCCTAGAAGGGAAAAGATAGACCTTTCTTGCCTCCAGAGAAAAGACCCCAAAAGTTGGATACAAGCCCCCAACAAATAATAACGGTGAGGTAAGAAGAAAAGACAAACGTAAGAATGAACTAGATATTTAGCAAAGAGAGGCCCACTGACTAGTAGCAGAATATAGTAAGATGACTTATACGGTCAGCAAAAACCCTATCAAAATTTCCACGCTGGATATTCAAGAACCCCCGAACCGTCTAACGGCCCGGGGGGAGAATACCAGCCCCCTAGAGCTTCCAGCAAAATCAGGAATCACATTTAGTACAAGCTGGACAAAAAATAAGAGCAATGCAAAAAACCAAAAAACAAAGAAGCAGGACTTAGCTTAATTTTGCAAGAACCAGGACCAGCAGACAGGAGCAAACAGAAAGGAACTGATTACAACGATGCCAGGCACCAGACTGAGAATTCAGGAAGTTTATATAGCAACACCCCTGGACTAACGACCCAGGTGGGTGCCAAACTGAGGAAAGACAATCCCAGAGTCATATCACTAGTGACCACAAGAGGGAGCCAAAAAAGTCTAATTCACAACACAAGCCGTCCCTGCCTTGCAAAAGCATGTGGAGGAAAACATTAAACATGCACAAATTAAATGCCGTCAGTAGCAAGGTCCACCTCACCACTGATGCGTGGACCAGTCACCAAGGACAGGGACGATACCTTTCCCTCACTGCCCATTGGGTAAATGTTGTGGAGCCGGGGACAGATCTTAAGAGTGGCGCTGTATGTGTTCTGCCAACTCCAAGGATTGCAGGAAGCCAGTCTGTATTCATTGACTCCTCCTCATACTCCAGTTCCTCAGAACCACCTCTGCAGGAGCCATCACGTCTACCTCCACCTTGACCCATGAACGCTTACCTGTTACGACCGATATGAGCACAGCCGTGGCCAAACGTGAACAGGCCGTATTGAAATTAATTTCATTGGGGAATCAAAGCCACACAGCGCAGGAGCTCTGGAATGCCATCAAGCAGGAGAGCGACATGTGGTTTGTGCCAGCGAATCTCCAGCCAGGCATGGTAGTGTGTGACAATGGCCAAAATCTGGTGGCAGCTCTGGGCCTAGGCAACATCACTCACATCCCATGTCTGGCACATGTGCTCAACTTGGTCGTGCAGAGTTTTTTGAGGGACTATCCGGATCTTGATGCACTGCTGGACAAGGTATGCCTAGAGTGAGCTCACTTGCAGCATTCCAGCATGGCAAGATCGCGCATTACAGCTCTGCAGCGCCGATTCCGCCTTCCGGAACATCCATCATATGTGACCTATCAACCAGGTGGAATTCAACATTACATATGTTGGAGCAGTTGTGTGAGCAGCAGTAATGGAGTACCAGCTGCATCAGCTGCAAAGTAGTCGCACTGCGCGCCGTTCAGACTTCACAACCACTGAGTGGGCCACTATGAAGGACATCTGCCAAGTTTTGCGTGCCTTCGATGATTCCATGCAGATTGCGAGTGCAGATGATGCACTAGTCAGCATGACTATATGACTATCCCCCTTATCTGCCTGCTTAAAAAAACACTGCAAGTGCTAAGGGATGAGGTTGTGGATGAGGTGGAGGATGAGGAGTCACAAATGCCATCAGCTTCTGGACAGTCTGCACAACGTGGTTCCTCACAAAGGCCTAGGCAGGGCACACTTTCTGAGGAGGATGAGGAGGAGTCAATGGAGGAGGAAGACATCTGTCCAGAGGAGGGAGTTACACAATGCTCCAGTAGTCAGTATGCAGAGCGAGGGTGGGGTGATGCAGAGCAGGCAGAGATCACGCCTCAAGCAGGGAACAGCGTTTCTTGGCCAGTTGTCAGTCTGCAGCACATGGTTGATTTCATGCTGCAGTGCCTGAGAAATGACCACCGCATTGCCCACATTCTCAACACGGCTGATTATTGGGTGTTCACCCTCCTAGATCCTCACTACTGGGACAACTTACAAAGCCTCTTAACACCTTTGAACCGAGAGCGTAAAATGCGGGAGTTCCAAGACACACTGGTGCAGTCCATCATCTTCTCCAGTACAACCGAGAGCAGTGCTGCTAGTGCTTTACAAAGTAGCTCAGTGCGTCAAGGCAGTGAAGGAAGCACTGCACAAAGAGGGAGCAGAAGCAGTGCCTCAGCACAAGGCAAGACCAGTATGGCCCAACTGTGGCAAAGTTTTGTGTGCCTGCCACAAATGTCTACACCATCACAGACGGCTCCAGTCAGCAGGAGGCAACGTTTCCGTCAGATGGTGACAGACTACATATCTTGCCCTCTCAGTGTACTCCCAGACAGCTCTTCCCCCTTCAAGTTTTGGGTCTCTAAGCTGAATACATGGCCAGAGCTTAGCCAGTATGCATTGGAGGTGCTGGCTTGCCCTGCTGCTAGTGTATTATCGGAACGCGTCTTTAGTGCCGCAGGTGGTGTACTAACAGACCGTCACATGCGACTATCCTCCAATAACGTTGACCGGCTTACTTTTCTGAAAATGAACAAGGCCTGGATCTCACAGGAATTTGCCACTCCTCTTCTAGATTAAATAATTGGTTGGCAACAGTATCCAGGTCTCCTGTTGTGATCATGTTTCTACACCTGAACTGTAATCCCTGGGCTCCAGCACCACCAGTTGCTGCTCAGAAGTGCCATCTGCACAGTCAACACATGACCCAGTGTTATAGGGTTTCAGTAACATCAGCTGATCCCCATCTGTGTATCTGGCAATTTCTCTTGCTCCGTCCACACTCACACAACAACTGATATTTAAGTAGCTCAAATTAGGCCTCTGCCTACACTCTGCTTCTCCTGGATTCCCTGGGCTACAACACCTCCAGTTGGCGCTCAGAAGTGCCGTCTGCACAGAGAAAAACACTAGCTCCTGTGTTAGTGGGGTTCAGTAAGGTCAGCTGCTCCCCTGCAGTGTGTCTGGCAATTGCTCCTGCTCTCTCCACATTCACATTACATTAGATATTAAACTTGCTCCAATAAGGCCTCGGCCTACACTCTGATTAACCCTGGGCTCCAACACCGCCAGTTGCTGCTCAGAAGTGCCGTCTGCACAGAGAAAAACACTAGCTCCTGTGTTAGTGGGGTTCAGTAATGTCAGCTGCTCCCCTGCTGTGTGTCTGGCAATTGCTCCTGCTACCTCCACACTTACACTACTTCAGATATTAAACTTGCTCCAATTAGGCCTCGGCCTACACCCTGATTGACCCTGGGCTCCAACACCGCCAGTTGCTGCTCAGAAGTGCCATCTGCACAGTTAACACTTGCTGCAGTGTTATTGGGTTTCAGTAATGTCAGCTGATGCCCAGCTGTATATCTGGCAATTTGTCCTGCTCCATCCACGCTCACATTACAACAGATACTAAACGGCCTCGAGTGTAGGCCTCAGCCTACACTGTGTTTCTCCTGGATTCCCTGGGCTCCATCACCGCGAGTTGCTGCTCAGAAGTGCCGTCTGCACAGAGAAAAACACTAGCTCCTGTGTTAGTGGGGTTCAGTAACGTCAGCTGCTCTACTGCTGTATGTCCGGCAATTGCTCCTGCTACCTCCACACTCACACTACTTCAGATATTACACTTGCTCCAATTAGGCCTCGGCCTACACCCTGATTGACCCTGGACTCCAACACCACCAGTTGCTGCTCAGAAGTGCCAGTTAACACTTGCTGCCGTGTTATTGGGTTTCAGTAACGTCAGCTGATTGCCAGCTGTGTATCCGGCAATCCGTCTATGCTCACACTACAACAGATATTAAACTGCCTCGAGTGTAGGCCTCAGCCTTCACTCTGTTTCTCCTGGATTCTCTGGGCTCCAGCACAGCCAGTTGCTGCCCGGAAGTGCTGTCTGCACAGTCAACACCTGCTCCAGTGTTATTGGGGTTCAGTAACGCCAGCTGCTCCCCTGCTGTGTGTGCGGCAACAGTTTCTAGCATTGACCCAGGGCTCCAACACCGCCAGTTGCTGCCCAGAAGTGCTGTCTGCACAATCAACAGTTGCTCCTCTGTTATTGGGGTCCAGTAACGCCAGCTGATCCCCAGCTGTGTATCCGGCAATTTGTCCTGCTCCGTCCACGCTCACACAACAACAGATATTAAACTGCCTTGAGTGTAGGCCTCAGCCTACACTCTGTTTCTCCTGTAATCACTGGGCTCTAACACCGCCAGTTGCTGCTCGGAAGTGCTGTCTGCACAGTCAACAGTTGCTCCTCTGTTATTGGGGTTCAGTAACTCCAGCTGCTCCCCTGCTGTGTGTGCGGCAATTTCTCCACTCAGTTTCTAACATTGACTCTGGGCTCCAACACCGCCAGTTGCTGCCCGGAAGTGCTGTCTGCACAGTCAACAGTTGCTCCTCTGTTATTGGGGTTCAGTAACGCCAGCTGATCCCCAGCTGTGTATCCGGCAATTTCTCCTGCTCCGTCCACGCTCACACAACAACAGATATTAAACTGCCTCGAGTGTAGGCCTCCGCCTACACTCTGTTTCTCCTGTAATCCCTGGGCTCCAACACTGCCAGTTGCTGCTCGGAAGTGCTGTCTGCACAGTCAACACTTGCTGCCGTGCTGTTGGGGTTCAGTAACATCAGCTGATCCCCAGCTGTGTATCTGGCAATTACTCCTGCTGCCTCCACACTCACACTACTACAGAAATTAAAGGGAACCTGTCCCCCCCAGGCATTTGCAACTAAAAGGTGGCCCTTTTAGTTATGCTCCTTGCACACGCTGAACTAAACACTTATAAAATGTGTCCCCTCATACTGTGAAAGTCCCGGAGGCGGGACTTTCCTTCCTAATCCGTACCGAAAGTACCGTCAGCTGGTTCTCGGCAGTTCCTCAGCCTTTTTGTATCTTCTGCTACATTTCCAAGTTCAAGCTTTTTGAAATGGTTTTTGGTAATCACTCTGGATGTCCCTGATGACGACCCTAAAGAGGATGATGAAGAAGAAAGTGTGGGAGAAGTAAAAAAGAAGGTGAAGAGCATGGAAGTAGTGAAATATAAATATCTGACAAAATATAAAAAATCCTAACAGTCAATATCTTTGTAACTCCGAACGTCTTAAAAAAAAATTAATTCCTGCTATTCAATTTGATTGGGCTAAACCTCTATGCCTTTGTCTCCTCCACCTCCCCCAATACATCCTACATTATTCTTAGTTGTTTTCCTTCATGTAGAATTAGCCTACAAGGAAAGAAAGGGTTTATTTTTATTCCGATATTTTTGTCCCATTGACTTGCATTGGTATCGGGTATCGGCGATATCCGATATTTTTTGGATATCGGCCCATCCAATCCGATACTGATATTTCCGAATATCGGAAGGTATCGCTCAACACTATACATGACACATATTAATGTACATTAGGGAACCACACATTACATTTGCATTAGTGAACAAGAATAACTGTCAGAGTGCTGCACATGATGCATGTGCTCAGTGTTCAGGAGAGAGGAAGCACACAAGGGTCACCACCACCTCCTTACACACCACAAGGACCATGTGAGTTCTGTCCGATGTTTACGCACCGGTGTGCTTTGAAATGCCATCAATTTATGTGCGGTGTACAGTAAAATCACACTGACAGTTTAGAATAGAATAGATAGAATAGATACAGAATATACATATAGAATACATAGATAGATGTCAGTGACACATATATATGTATTTATATTGCTTAGGTAGATACTAGAAAAGCCGGCAAATTATCTGCCGTGTACAGTATAACCACAGAGTGACAGGTTAGAATACAATGGATAGAATAGATATATACGCATAGAATACATAGATACATAGATGTCAGTGACGCACACACACATATATATACAGTACAGACCAAAAGTTTGGACACACCTTCTCATTTAAAGATTTTTCTGTATTTTCATGACTATGAAAATTGTAAATTCACACTGAAGGCATCAAAACTATGAATTAACACGTGGAATTATATACTTAACAAAAAAGTGTGAAACAACTGAAAATATGTCTTATATTCTAGGTTCTTCAAAGTAGCCACCTTTTGCTTTGATGACTGTTTTGCACACTCTTGGCATTTTCTTGATGAGCTTCAAGAGGTAGTCACCAGAAATAGTCTTCCAACAATCTTGAAGGAGTTCCCAGAGATGCTAAGCACTTGTTGGCCCTTTTGCCTTCACTCTGCGGTCCAGCTCACCCCAAACCATCTCGATTGGGTTCAGGTCTGGTGACAGTGGAGGCCAGGTCATCTGGCGTAGCACCCCATCACTCTCCTTCTTGGTCAAATAGCCCTTACACAGCCTGGAGGTGTGTTTGGGGTCATTGTCCTGTTGAAAAATAAATGATGGTCCAACTAAATGCAAACCGGATAGAATAGAATGCCGCTGCAAGATGCTGTGGTAGCCATGCTGGTTCAGTATGCCTTCAATTTTGAATAAATCCCCAACAGTGTCACCAGCAAAGCACCCCAACACCATCACACCACCTCCTGCATGCTTCACGGTGGGAACCAGGCATGTAGAGTCCATCCATTCACCTTTTCTGTGTCACACAAAGGCACGGTGGTTCGAACCAAAGATCTCAAATTTGGACTCATCAGACCAAAGCACAGATTTCCAAAGGTCTAATGTCCATTCCTTGTGTTCTTTAGCCCAAACAAGTCTCTTCTGCTTGTTGCCTGTCCTTAGCAGTGGTTTTCTGGCAGCTATTTTACCATAAAGGCCTGCGGCACAAAATCTCCTCTTAACAGTTGTTGTAGAGATGTGTCTGCTGCTAGAACTCTGTGTGGCATTGACATGGTCTCTAATCTGAGCTGCGGTTAACCTGCGATTTCTGAGGCTGGTGACTCGGATAAACATATCCTCAGAAGCAGAGGTGACTCTTGGTCTTCTTTCCTGGGGCGGTCCTCATGTGAGCCAGTTTCTTTGTAGTGCTTGATGGTTTTTGCAACTGCACTTGGGGACACTTTAATAGTTTTCCCAATTTTTTGGACTGGCTGACCTTAATTTCGTATCGTAATGATGGCCACTCGTTTTTCTTTACTTAGCTGCTTTTTTCTTTGCCATAATACAAATTCTAACAGTCTATTCAGTAGGACTATCAGCTGTGTATCCACCAGACTTCTGCTCAACACAACTGATGGTCCCAACCCCATTTATAAGGCAAGAAATCCCACTTATTAAACCTGACAGGGCACACCTATGAAGTGAAAACCATTTCCGGTGACTACCTCTTGAAGCTCATCAAGAGAATGCCAAGAGTGTGCAAAGCAGTCATCAAAGCAAAAGGTGGCTACTTTGAAGAACCTAGAATATAAGACATATTTTCAGTTGTTTCACACTTTTTTGTTAAGTATATAATTCCACGTGTTAATTCATAGTTTTGATGCCTTCAGTGTGAATTTACAATTTTCATAGTCATGAAAATACAGAAAAATCCTTAAATATGAAGTTGTGTCCAAACTTTTGGTCTGTACTGTGTATATATATATATATATATATATATATATATATATATATATATATATATATATATATATATATATATATATATATACGGTGGGGCAAAAAAGTATTTAGTCAGTCAGCAATAGTGCAAGTTCCACCACTTAAAAAGATGAGAGGCATCTGTAATTTACATCATAGGTAGACCTCAACTATGGGAGACAAACTGAGAAAAAAAAATCCAGAAAATCACATTGTCTGTTTTTTTATCATTTTATTTGCATATTATGGTGGAAAATAAGTATTTGGTCAGAAACAAAATTTCATCTCAATACTTTGTAATATATCCTTTGTTGGCAATGACAGAGGTCAAACGTTTTCTGTAAGTCTTCACAAGGTTGCCACACACTGTTGTTGGTATGTTGGCCCATTCCTCCATGCAGATCTCCTCTAGAGCAGTGATGTTTTTGGCTTTTCGCTTGGCAACAAGGACTTTCAACTACCTCCAAAGGTTTTCTATAGGGTTGAGATCTGGAGACTGGCTAGGCCACTCCAGGACCTTGAAATGCTTCTTACGAAGCCACTCCTTCGTTGCCCTGGCGGTGTGCTTTGGATCATTGTCATGTTGAAAGACCCAGCCACGTTTCATCTTCAATGCCCTTGCTGATGGAAGGAGGTTTGCACTCAAAATCTCACGATACATGGCCCCATTCATTCTTTCATGTACCCGGATCAGTCGTCCTGGCCCCTTTGCAGAGAAACAGCCCCAAAGCATGATGTTTCCACCACCATGCTTTACAGTAGGTATCGTGTTTGATGGATGCAACTCAGTATTCTTTTTCCTCCAAACACGACAAGTTGTGTTTCTACCAAACAGTTCCTGTTTGGTTTCATCAGACCATAGGACATTCTCCCAAAACTCCTCTGGATCATCCAAATGCTCTCTAGCAAACTTCAGATGGGCCCGGACATGTACTGGCTTAAGCAGTGGGACACGTCTGGCACTGCAGGATCTGAGTCCATGGTGGCATAGTGTGTTACTTATGGTAGGCCTTGTTACATTGGTCCCAGCTCTCTGCAGTTCATTCACTAGGTCCCCCCGCGTGGTTCTGGGATTTTTGCTCACCGTTCTTGTGATCATTCTGACCCCACGGGGTGGGATTTTGCGTGGAGCCCCAGATCGAGGGAGATTATCAGTGGTCTTGAATGTCTTCCATTTTCTAATTATTGCTCCCACTGTCTATTTCTTCACTCCAAGCTGGTTGGCTATTGCAGATTCAGTCTTCCCAGCCTGGTGCAGGGCTACAATTTTGTTTCTGGTGTCCTTTGACAGCTCTTTGGTCTTCACCATAGTGGAGTTTGGAGTCAGACTGTTTGAGGGTGTGCATAGGTGTCTTTTTATACTGATAACAAGTTTAAACAGGTGCCATTACTACAGGTAATGAGTGGAGGAAAGAGGAGACTCTTAAAGAAGAAGTTACAGGTCTGTGAGAGCCAGAAATCTTGATTGTTTGTTTCTGACCAAATACTTATTTTCCACCATAATATGCAAATAAAATGATAAAAAAACAGACAATGTGATTTTCTGGATTTTTTTTTCTCAGTTTGTCTCCCATAGTTGAGGTCTACCTATGATGTAAATTACAGACGCCTCTCATCTTTTTAAGTGGTGGAACTTGCACTATTGCTGACTGACTAAATACTTTTTTGCCCCACTGTATATATATGTATTTATATTGCATAGAGATATATATAGAAGAAAAGATGGTAATTCATCTGCCAGGTTCTGTAAAATCACTGCAGGAGCCGACAGGATAGAGACGGATAAGATACAGTAATCACAAAAAGAATAGGTAGATATATAGATGTCAGTGACAAACACAATTTGTACAGTGTGTGCAAATTATTGTACATGTATTTAATTAATAAAAGATTATTTTTTGGAAAAAAATGGCGTGGGCCCCCACGCATTTTTCGTAACCAGCAGAGGGAAAGCCGACGACTGGGGGCAGATGTTTATAGCTTGGGAAGAGGGTAATACCCATGGAGGTTCCGAGGCTATTAATATCAGCTCACAACTGAATACTAAGCCTTTATTGACTATTAAAATGGGGGACCCACAAAAAAATGACGTGGGTTCCTCCTATAATTAATTATCAGCAAAGGCTAAGCAGACAGCTGTGGGCTGATATTAATAGCCAAGGAAGAAGACATGGATACTGCCCCCTCCGGCTAAAAACATCCGCTCTCAGCCACCCCAGAAAAAGTGCATCTCTAAGATGCGCCAATTTTGGCACTTAGCCTCGCTCTTCCCACTTGCCCTTTAGCGGTGGCAAGTAGGGTAATAGTTGGGGGGTTGATGTCACCATCAGGTGACATCAAGCCTCTTTGTTAGTAATGTAGAGGCATCAATAAGACACCCCCATCACTAACCCCATAGTCACATTGTAAGAAAACACAGACACCCAGAAAAAAGTCCTTTAATTGAAAGAAAGACACAGACTCCTTTAATATTCTTAATTAAACCATACATATGACCTTGCTTAATTCCACCGAAGCCCTTGATCTCATGTAATAAAAGTAAAATAAAAAAACAACAATATACTATACCTGTCCATTGTTCTGTCCCACACCGTAATCCATGTCTGGTGGATAAACAGTTTTTAACCTGCACGGTGCCAAGATGTGACAGTCCCAACTGAAACCACTGGTGAATGAGCTGCTGGGAGTGCAGCTTCATTTACTAGCGGTGACATCACTGAGGCTGCGCTCCCAGCTGGCCTGAACTACCAATGATGAGGTCACTGTAGTTCAAGCTCCATGTCTTCACAGCCTATCACCATGAGAATTTTTGTAGTACAATCCTCAGCGATTTGGCAGCTTTTCTTGAATTTATACAAAGTGGCAAGACAGGAAGGAAATATATTGTTTTTATCACCTAAATGTAGCTAACTTCTGAACAGGTCACTGTAGCTGGAGGACTCTAAGGCCTTTATTTGTTCGGGAATTGCCATGGCAAATATCAGGACCATACAATAATGATCTCAGGGTGTCGATAGGGTTAAAGAGGAAGCCTCCACACTCTGTTAACCATTTAGATGCCGTTGTCACTATTGACAGCAGCATCTAAGGGGTTAAAAAGCCATGGTTAGTGCCAAAGCCAATCGAAGCTGATGCAACAAGGTGTCAGTTATAGTGTGCAGTTAACAGCTGATGCATTTTCACCTGGCAGAGAATGCCATTGTCTGATATGTGAGGTCAGTGAAAAACCATTGGTGGTCACAGCTGTATACTTAATTAAAATGGAGAACCTCCAGAAAAAAATGACCTAGGGTCCCCCTATATATACAAATATTTGGTATCGCCGAGTTCATTGGATTGCTCCCAATCAATATTAAAAAAAGAATAAACGCTAAACGGGGTAAAAAGAAAAAAATTAAAAACACCAGAGTTACGTTTTATTGATCGCCGCTACATTGCAATAAAATGAAATAACGGGCGATTATAATATGGTATCTACACCAAAATGGTATCAATAAAAACGTCAACTTGGTGCGCAGAAAATAAGCCCTTACCCAGTCCCAGATCATGAAAAATGGAGACATTACAGCTCTCGGAAAATAATGCTTTTATTAACAAATTTTTTTTAAATTTTTTCACCACTTACATAAAATAGCCTAGACATGTTTGATGTCTGTGAATTCAGAATGAACTGGAGAATCATAATGGCAGGTCAGTATTAGCATTTAGTGAACATGGTAAAAAAAAACAAAAAAAAAAACAACTATGGAATTTTTTTTCCCATTTTCTAGTACACGATATGTTAAAACCAATGGTGTCATTTAAAAGTACACCTTGTACTGCAAAAAACAAGCCCTCACATGGCCAAATTGATGAAAAAATAAAAAAGATGTGCCTCTAGGAAGAAGGGAGCAAAAAACAGAAATTCAAAAACTGAAATATCCCTGTCGTTAAGGGGTTAAGCGTTTTTTTAAAGAAGATTTTGGAGTGAATCTATTAAAAAAAAACTTCTGAAAAAACTTCATGTGAGCATAGCCTTACTCAATGATATATTTGTGTATATCTGACTATAAGCAGTCCTTTTCAAGGACAACTCGTGCGCTACAACTTTTTGACCCAGTTATCTTGAACTGTGAATATATCATTAATATATTCACATGTCTGTAATGTGCTTATGTTATAGACATTTGCTATGAAGTTATGTAAATTGAAGCAATTGCTCTGCTTTTTTTATTCCCAGTAGGTACGGTGTTTATCTAGTTGATCATTAGCCATGGTGTTTCACTTCAGAATCTGAGATTATTATTTCAAGAAAATAACTTGGAGGATTAAATCAGTAGAAGGAAGTGAGAAACATAAGGATAGAAAGAAAATCAAGACATAAAAGTATCTTTTGATGCAAGTTGAAGTCAGCAATATTAACATAAAAATGTAACTTACATGGTTCTGCTTTTAAATTTAAGCTCAAAATAAGCAAAAATCATAAAATGGTGAAAATTTACAAGAACCTCATATATATTTGTAACATTTTATATTATTTTAATTTTGGAATTTGTGTTTTATTTGATCATTTAATTTTCTGGTTTCCATAGTTTATGATGGAGTAAACATGGCTGCTCAATTAGGATGCCATCCAGGAGCCAGGGATCTACAGACTCATTGTGAGTGACTTGTCTTACTGCTACTATTATTTTATGGTCACAGTTCCTATTTTTTTGCACTCCGTCACCTACCCTATGCTGGCATTTTTACTTTACAAAACTTCTTAACTTGTATTCCATCATGTTTTTCACTTTAGCACAATGGCTAGTTTACTTGTCTTACTTGCAATTACCGTATATACTCGAGTATAAGCCGACCCGAGTATAAGCCGAGACCCCTAATTTTGCCACAAAAAACTGGGAAAACTTATTGACTCGAGTATAAGCCTAGGGTAAGAAATGCAGCAGCTACTGGTAGAATATAGAATGATACCAGTAAAAGTAAAATTGATTGAGACATCAGTAGGTTAAGTGTTTTTGAATATTTATTTAAAAGAAAACATCAAATTAGCACTGTAAGTGTAAAAAAGGGTCAACAAAAACAATACGGTAACAACAATAACGTTAAAAGTACAAAAAACGTAGCTCAATCACCAACCAAGCTAAAACACAAGATTTAAATTCCTTCAAATTCACTGGATTCCTCATCTGTATCTCCAAACAGAGCTTCAAATTCAGCTGGTAAGAGGTTATCAGCATAGACATTGTCATCATCATTGAGTTTGTCATCCCCGTTACTGCTGTCATTCTCATACAAAGCGTTGTCTTCACTGCCATCCATAGCGTTAGTAATGCCACACTTCTTGAAGGCCCGTTGCACCATGTCCTCTGGAATCTCTTCCCATGCATCACAAACCCACTTTGCTGTTAATTCTATGTCCGGCTTCATCAGATTTCCAAGTTTTGTCAGTTGGGCTTGACCAGATGACATCCATTCATGCCACTTCCACACGGTCTTTGAAAGGTTTATTTAAAAACACATCTAGGAGCTGCAATACAGATGTAAGTCCACCTGGAATAACTGCCAAAGTAACTTGAGAAGACTTTGCCAATTTTTTTATGTCATCAGATGTGTGTGCTCTGAAAATATCCCAGACTAGCAATGATGGATTTTTCTTTAAGGTTGCTCCTGGTCGTCTATTCCAAATTTCTTCCAGCCATTTTTTTGCTCCGTCTTCATCCATCCAGCCTTTAACATGTGCGCGCACTGTAATTCGTGGTGGAAATTTGAACTTTTTAGGCACTGTCTTTCTTTTAAAAATAATGACATGCCGCAGCTAAGTTCCATTAGCCAAACACGAAAGAACGACTGTGAAATGTTTTTTTCATTTCCAGTGATTCTGAGTAAAATAGTTTTGTCTCCCATATTTGCCACAGTTCTGTTGCATGGAAGATCAAAAGTCATAGGTGTTTCATCCATATTCCCATTATCTCCAAGGTCATAGTTATGGATCTTTCTTTGTTTTATGATGAATGAATGGAATGACATCACTTTTTCATCAAGGTCTTTTGGCAACTTCTGTGAAATCTTTGTTCTTTGCCGCAAACATAGGCCAAATCTACTCATGAAGCGGGTACGCCGTCCTGCTGATGCAACAAAATTTTTAATGCCTGGTGCTTTCAATTTGTCTTCTTAAGCCATTTGAAGGGCACGTAAGCGAATTCCCATGGGGGTTACGCAGTAACCATTTTGACAACACTCTATAACCCATTTATGCAATTCAGTCTCTAGAGCCTCGTATGACATCTTTAAACCACGTCGAGCTTTTTCCTTTAGATTGTAAGCTCGCAAGCAGGGCCCTCACTCCTATTGGTATCTATTTTGAACTGTGATATTTGTTATGCTGTAATGTCTATTGTCTGTACAAATCCCCTCTATAATTTGTAAAGTGCTGCGGAATATGTTGGCGCTATATAAATAAAATTATTGTTATTTATAATATTATTATTTTTTTGCCTTTGGAATCTTTACCAAGTCAGCTTTCATTTTCCGCCACTCCCTCACTTGTTTTTCGCTAACACAAAATTCCCTACTTGCTATACTGTTATTGCTTTCTTCTGCTCTAGACACAACCTTAAGTTTGAAACCAGCATCGTATGATCTGCGTTTTTGCTTTGGTCCAGGATCAGAAGTATTGAGATCCATTTCTAACGGGATAAAAAAAAGACTTAAAAAAAAATCCATACTATAGCGATTAAATTCTCAACATACTGTATATCCAAGACCATAGACCATATTATGCTCCATACAGTTCATGATGGGCCATTTAATGCTCCATAAAGTTGATGGTGGGTCCATATAATGCTCCATAAAGTTGATGATGGGCCCATATAATGCTCCATAAAGTTCAAGATGGGCCCATATAATGCTCCATAAAGTTCATGATGGGCCCATATAATGCTCCATAAAGTTCATGATGGGCCCATATAATGCTCCATAAATTTGATTATGGCCCCGTAAGATGCTCCATATAAAAATGTGCCACATGTAATGCTGCATTAAAGTTCATTATGGCCCCATAAGATGCTCCATATAAAAATGTGCCACATATAATGCTCCATACAGTTCATTACAGCCCCATAAGATGCTCCATATAAAAATGTGCCTCATATAATGATCTATACAATTCATCATGGCCCCATAAGATGCTCCATATACAATTGTGTCACAAATAATGCTCCATGCAGTTCATTATGGCCCCATAAGATGTTCCATATACAAATGAGCCACATATAATGCTCCATGCAATAAAAAAAAATGACATGCTCACCTCTTCTTGCTGCCCGCTGCTCCTCAGCATTCCGTCTCTCCGCAGTGACTGTTCAGGCAGAGGGCAGCGTGTACACTAATACATCATCACGCCCTCTGACCTGAACAGTCACCGCAGAGGACGCGTAAGACGTAGCTGCGGTGGAATGTGGAAAGGTGAATATGAAATACTCACCTGCTCCCAACACGGTCCCTGGCAGCTTCTCTGGGACAGATGGTCTCCGGGAAACGGCAGCTTCTTCCTCTGTTCAGTGGTCACTGGTACCGCTCATTGCAGTAATGAATATGTGGCTCCACCCCTATGGGAGTGGAGTCCATATTCATTACTTTAATGAACGGTACCACGTGACCGCTGAACAGAGGAAGAACTGTGGCGTTGGAGACCATGGGACATGCAGGGACCACGCCAGGAGCAGGTGAGTATTTGACAGTCATCGCTACCCTTCACCCACCGACCATGACTCGAGTATAAGCCGAGAGGGGCACTTTCAGCCCCAAAAAATGGGCTGAAAATCTTGGCTTATACTCCAGTACAGTTTTGTTATTTCACACTCACTTTTGCACCAGTGGCAGTGCTATGACACTCACTTTGATTTTTTTAGTAGCATAATTTACCATCTGTAAAAGGGCAGGGTTTTCCCCTAAAAATATACTAAACTTATAGTATCAAAGGTAGAAACTCTCCTTACACCTCTATTGAGGTCCGATATTAACTGTAATTGCCAAACTTGACAATTAATGATTAATATCCACTTAATAATGCCTCAACGCTATTTTTTCCTTATACTATAGACTGAGACAAAACAGTGTAACAAAGGATATTTATTACACACACACATCTGCAGTCTATAACATACATATATATTTGTACCCAAGCTGGTGACTATAAACATATATATATATATATATATATATATATATATATATATACTACAACACTAATACAGTAATATCACTACAGTAGACAGTGATATCCCAACAATATCACACAGTAATAACCCACAATATCCAGTAATATCACAACAATATCACACAGTAAAAACCCACAATTAACTGCCCAAATTACCCAAATCACACATGCAATATCAGCCCTCCCATATATAGCTTGCTAACCCTAATGAGTAGTACTGGGCCTATTAAGAAAAGGGGATACAGAGTATACTTAAGCCATGTGGGTCCATCATCATTCCAGGCAAAACAAAATAGGGCCTCCAAGCACATGTGTTGTCCCTTTTATGTCCAGCCAAGAAGAGGTGTGTTCAGCCCCAGGTGTGTGGGGATGAGGTCACAAGTATATTGTCCACTGGCAAAGGTACATTCCCTCAATCCTGAATGAAACCTGATATACCAGCACATGGAGCAAGGTGGAGGAGGGGGCCTACTGAGCACATGTGAGTGAATTATACATAGGTATGTACACAAAACATGCATTAAACACAAAAAGATATACATTTTGGGGCACTTCCCTTCTACACCATCTATGGATTTTTGATCCCTATAATTGTTTTACTACTATATACTCTGCTGTGCCTTACTTAGTCTGATTTTTATTATATTTTTCTCCTGAGTGTGCGTCTAGAGGAGTTAGGGTTAGGGTTGGGGCTAAAGTTAGGGTTAGGGTTAGGGTTGGGGCTAAATTTAGGGTTAGGGTTAGGGTTGGGGATAAAGTTAGGGTTAGGGTTGGGGCTAAATTTAGGATTAGGGTTGGGGCTAAATTTAGGGTTAGGGTTGGGGCTAAATTTAGGGTTAGGGTTGGGGCTAAAGTTAGGGTTAGGGTTGGGGCTAAAGTTAGGGCTAGGTTTGGGGCTGATGTTAGGACTGGGTTGCGGCTAAAGTTAGGGTTAGAGTTGGGATTAGGGTTAGGGTTTTGATTAGGGTTAGGTTTGGGATTAGGGTTAGGATTAGGGTTGGGATTAGGGTTAGGGGTGTATTGGGATTAGGGTTAGGTTTGAGGTTAGGGTTGAGATTAGGATTAGGGGTGTGTTGGATTTAGGGTTCTGATTAGGGTTATGGTTGTTTTGGGGCTAGGGTTGTGATTATCGTTAGGGTTGTGAATCACAACTTGTGATTAGGATTTTGGATCGGGTTGGGATTAGGGTTAGGGGTGTGTTGGCGTTACGGTTGGAGTTAGAATTGGGGGGTTTCCACTGTTTAGGTACATAAGGGGGTCTCTAAACGCCACAGCCAATTTTGCGCTCAAAAAGTCAAATGGTGCTCCCTCCCTTCTGAGCTCTGCCATGCGCCCAAACAGTGGTTTACCCCCACATATGGGGCATCAGCATACTCGGGATAAATTGGACAACAACTTTTGGGGTCCAATTTCTCCTGTTACCCTTGTGAAAATAAAAACTTGGGAGCTAAAAAATCTTTTTTGTGGAAAAAAAAATATTTTATTTTCACGACTCTGCATTTTAAACTTCTGTGAAGCACTTGGGCATTCAAAGTTCTCACCACAGACCTAGATAAGTTCCTTGGGGGGTCTAGTTTCCAAAATGGGGTCACTTGTGGGGGGGTTTCTACTGTTTAGTTACATCAGGGGCTCTGCAAACGCAACATAACACCTGCAGACCATTCTATCAAAGTCTGCATTCCAAAACGGTGCTCCTTTCCTTCCGAGCTCTGCCATGTGCCCAAACAGTGGTTTACCCCAACATATGGGGTATCAGCCTACTCAGCATAAATTGCACAATAAATTTTGGGGTCCAATTTCTCCTGTTACCCTTGTGAAAGTAATAATTTGGGGGTGAAAAATCATTTTTGTGGAACAAATATGATTTTTTTCATTTTCATGTCTCTACATTATAAACTTCTGTGAAGCAGTTGGGGGTTCATAGTGCTCACCACACATCTAGATCAGCTCTTTGGGGGGTCTAGTTTAAAAAATGGTGGCACTTGTGGGGGGTTTCTACTGTTTAGTTACATCAGGAGCTCTGCAAATGCAACATGACACCCATAGACCATCGCATCAAAGTCTGCATTCCAAGCGGCGCTCCTTCCCTTCTGAGCCCTGATGGGTGCCCAAACAGTGCCCCCCCCCACATATGGGGAACTCAGGACAAACTGGTCAACAGATTTTGGGGTCCAATGTCTCCTGTTACCCTTGAGAAAATAAAAAATTGCAGGCTAAAAAATCATTTTTGAGGAAAAAAAAGGATTTGTTATTTTCACGGCTCTACGTTATAAATTTCTGTGAAGCACTTGGGGGTTTAAAGTGCTCACCACACATCTAGATAAGTTCCTTAAGGGGTCTAGCTTCCAAAATGGGGTCACTTGTGGGGGGTTTCTACTATTTAGGCACATCATGGGCTCTCCAAAGGCGACATGGTGTCCGATCTCAATTCCAGCCAATTCTACATTGAAAAAGTAAAACGGCACTCCTTCACTTCCAAGCTCTGCGGTGCGCCCAAACAGTGATTTACCCCCACATATGGGGTATCGACATACTCAGGAGAAATTGACCACAAACTATTGTGGTCTAATTTCTCCTGTTACCCTTGTCAAAATAAAAATTTTGGGGAAAATGATCCTTTTTTTAAGAAAAAATTTGATTTTTTATTTTCATGGCTCTACGTTATAAACTTCCGTGAAGCACCTGGGGGTTTAAAGTGCTCACCACACATATAGATAAGTTCCTTAAGGGGTCTAGTTTCCAAAATGGTGTGACTTGTGGGGGGTTTCCACTGTTTAGGCTCTCCAAAAGCGACATGGCGTCCGATCTCAATTCCAGCCAATTCTACATTGAAAAAGTCAAACGGCGCTCCTTCTCTTCCAAGCTCTGCGGTGCGCCCAAACAGTGGTTTACCCCCATATATGGTGTATCGGCGTATTCAGGAGAAATTGCACAACAAAATTTATGGTTACATTTCTGTTTTTACACTTGTGAACATAAAAAAATGGTTCTGAAGTAAAATGTTTGCAAAAAAAGTTAAATGTTCATTTTTTCTTTCCACATTGTTTCAGTTCCTGTGGGTTAATAAACTTCTTGAATGTGGTTTTGAGCACCTTGAGGGGTGCAGTTTTTAGAATGGTGTCACACTTGGTTATTTTCTATCATATAGACCCCTCAAAATGACTTCAAATGTGATGTGGTCCCTAAAAAAAAATCGTGTTGTAAAAATGAGAAATTGCTGGTCAACTTTTAACCCTTATAACTCTCTAACAAAAAAAAATGTTGTTTCCAAAATTGTGCTGATGTAAAGTAGACATGTGGGAAATGTTATTTATTAATTATTTTTTGTGACATATCTCTCTGATTAAAGGGAATAAAAATACAAAGTTTGAAAATTGCAAAATTTTAAAAATTTTCGCCATATTTCCGTTTTTTCATAAATAATCGCAAGTAATATTGAAGAAATGTTACCACTAACATGAAGTACAATATGTCTCGAAAAAACAGTCTCAGAATCAGCAGGATCTGTTAAAGCATTCCAGAGTTATAACCTCATAAAGTGACAGTGGTCAGAATTGTAAAAATTGGCTCGGTCATTAAGTACCAAATTGGCTCTGTCACTAAGGGGTTAATATTGACACTAAGTAAATTAAAATTAGAAATTTTGGGAGATGTCCAACACACTGCAGCACTTGTAATGTGTGGAACCACATTTACAACATCCTGGATAATATAACTAGGTTGCTATGTATGAAGGTTTATCTTTAAAGTGAATCTGTCACCAAGTTTTTGCTACTACATCAGAGAACAGTATGATGGAGGAAAAGAGATCCTGATTGCAAATATGTATCACTCAGTTTACTGGGTGCAGTGGTTTTGACATAATCAGAGTTTTTAGATTTAGCAATGCAGCAGAGCTGAGAAAGCTGCCCCTCCTCACACCAGGCTCTGTATACTCGAAAGACCATAGATCATGAGGTGAATATCACAGAAGGGGGTGGAGTCAAATCAGGAGGCAGCTGCTATGTCCAGCAATGATAAGCTCCTGGTGCTAAGCAATCATTATAGGCAAACAAAACCTTGGAGCTTGATAAAAGAGGCATCCCTGAAATCTGTGCTCTAACCCCTACAGCATCCGGTCTTCAGTTTATGCAACAAAAACCTGCTGACACATTACCTTTAAAACAACTTGGTGAAAGGAATTGTCCAAGAGCAGTTGCCTTGAGCAACATATCTGATGCCAGATTCCAATATTTGTCGGCACATATCATCAGAATATAAGATGGGTAGGTGTTTGTGAACAATCTTTTTTTCCATCTGAAAAAGACGCTGGTATGGCATTGAAATGTGTTGTGAATAAAAAGCCTTTCCTCATCATCTTTTCAGAAGAATTAATTCACTCCAGCAGTGCAGCCCACCTACGTGCTTATCCAACTGGATCCAATATCTTCTGGAGGATTTATCCACCAGCCACAGGGCAGCAGGAGGAATTTTTCTTCGTGCCCACATAGAAGTTGTGCCTGTTATAACACCACTAGGTGAGAGTAACCAGCACTCTCTTACTCTCCCTCCATAGAGTGTCACCCTATTATAAGATCTGCTTCCCACTCCTAGATTTGCATATTTATAAATAATGGCCCTCAACAGGGCAAATAAGTATGCCTGCACAGATGCGTGATGCCGGGGGCCATGAAGCAAACAGGAGGGCGACGTCATAAGAAGATGGGAGGCACCGGACCAGAACCTGGAACACCCATCGGACTGGACCACCCCCCAGGTGAGTATAATAAAACTTATTTTTCTTATCTTGCAGGTCAGATCGGGGGATTATCTACAGCATTATAGAATTCTGTAGATAAGCCCTGAAAGGCAGTGGCCACATCTTACAGCAGCCAAAACAGCTGACAGGTTCCCTTTAAGCTGTTGGCTGGATACTGTGCAATATATGTATGTGACTTGTGCCATATTGAAAGCTCCATCGATGTACACTTCTAATAGTAGGCAATCACCCCATCCATGGATTGGTAGGCCTTTAGTAAGGCGGTCCGCTGCATCCTATTTTTGCATTCTCCTTTGTGATGTTGGCTCGTAAATAAATGCCATTGCCTTTTTGTTATGTCTATAATTGAATTATTTTGGGAATTTTTAAAGTTCCTTTAACCCCTTCACGACATGCGCCGTACTAGTACTGCGCATGCCGTGTCTCCCCCTTTGATGTGGGCTCCGGCGGTGAGCCCACATCAAAGTCGCGACATGTCAGCTGTTTTGGACAGCTGACATGTGCGCGCAATAGCGGCGGGTGAAATCGCTATTCACCCGACGCTATTAACCTGTTAAATGCCGCTGTCAAACGCAGACAGCGGCATTTAACTACCGCATCCGGCCGGGCGGCCGGATATGACGTCATCGCCGACCCCGTCACATGATCGGAGGTCGGCGATGCATAAGGATGGTAACCATAGAGGTCCTTGAGACCTCTATGGTTACTGATCGCAGGTAGCTGTGAGCGCCCCCCTGTGGTCGGCGCTCACAGCACACCTGCATTTCAGCTACATAACAGCGATCTGATGATCGCTGTTATGTAGCAGAGCCGATCGGGCTGTGCCTGCTTCTAGCCTCCCATGGAGGCTATTGAAGCATGGCAAAAGTGAAAAAAAAAAGTTTTTAAAAATGTGAAAAAAATATTAAAAATATAAAAGTTTAAATCACCCCCCTTTCGCCCCATCCTAAATAAAATAAAAAAAAACAAACCTACACATATTTGGTATCGCCGCGTTCAGAATCGCCCGATCTATCAATTAAAAAAAAGCATTAACCTGATCGCTAAACAGCGTAGCGAGAAAAAAATCCGAAACGCCAGAATTACGTTTTTTTGGTCGCCGCGACATTGCGTTAAAATGCAATAACGGGCGATCAAAAGAACGTATCTGCACCAAAATGCTATCATTAAAAACATCAGCTCGGCACGCAAAAAATAAGCTCTCACCCGACCCCAGATCACGAAAAATGGAGACGCTACGGGTATCGGAAAATGGCACTTTTTTTTTTTTTTTTTTTTAAGCAAAGTTTGGAATTTTTTTCCACCATTTAGATAAAAAATAACCTAGTCATGTTAGGTGTCTATGAACTCGTAATGACCTGGAGAATCATAATGGCAGGTTAGTTTTAGCATTTAGTGAACCTAGCAAATAAAACAAACAAAAAACAAGTGTGGGATTGCACTTTTTTTGCAATTTCACCGCACTTGGAATTTTTTTCCCGTTTTCTAGTACACGACATGGTAAAACCAATGATGTCGTTCAAAATTACAACTCATTCCGCAAAAAATAAGCCCTCACATGGCCATATTGACGGAAAAATAAAAAAGTTATGGCTCTGGGAAGGAGGGGAGCGAAAAACGAAAACACAAAAACGAAAAAGGGCCGCGGGGTGAAGGGGTTAATTGCTTTGGCTATGCGTTTTACATACAGTTTATAATGAAATTAGAATGACATACTTTTCCCTAAATATAGATTTCTTCAGTTCTTGTAAGTATACAAAAGGTTGCCTAGTCATTTGAGTGCAGTAGGTTTAAGTTGCAAAGGGAGCATTATCTTTGTTACACAGGTTTCATTTTGCGAAAACAGGAAAAAGAGTTCATGCAGATGCAGGGATAAATACAAAATAAGGGGAGAAGTGGATGAATATTGCCACTATTTTGCATTCATCATGCTTTAATAATCTTTATTTTTAATAACAGAGAGGATCTAGGGGCAACTTGAACAAAAAGAAAGAAGCTGAATTAAAAATGCATAATAATAAATAAAAAAAGTAAAAATGTGATGATTTTTCATGTTCCCACTTTTGCCAAGGCACACATATCCATAGTGTGTTTTCTGAATGCATTGTCATTTTGTCTCTGACCTCAAGTGAACCTCACTTTAGAATAATGAACTGTGTTTATCAAGTGGGTGTAAGCTGGAAGAAAACTGCTGAGCCTTTCATGTCCATTTCATTTTCACAAAACTTTATTTTTTACAAGCTACTACAGGTAAAATCTATTTTCCAAAGACTGAAGGAACTATTTTCAAAAAATCACCAAATATAGTTACTTACAGTGCATTGCGAAAGTATTCGGCTCCCTGGAACTTTTCAACCTTTTCCCACATATCATGCTTCAAACATAAAGATACCTAATGTAAATTTTTGGTGAAGAATCAACAACAAGTGGAACACAATTGTGAAGTTGAACGAAAATTATTGGTTATTTTAAATTTTTTTTTAAATTCAAAAACTGAAAAGTGGGGCGTGCAATATTATTCAGGCCCTTTAACTTAATACTTTGCTGCCCCACCTTTAGCTGCGATTACAGCTGTATGTCTCTTGGGGTATGTCTCTATCAGTTTTGTACAAGGAACCAGCGTGGATATATGGGGGGAGAGAGCAACCCAAGGGACCAGTGTGGATACATGGGGGGGGGGGAGGAACACAAGGGACCAGTATGAACATATGTGGGGGGGGGAGAGAGCAACACAAGGGACCAGTATGAATATATAGGGGGGGAGCAACACAAGGTATCAGTATGGATATATGGGAGGGGAGAGAGCAACACAAGGGGCCAGTATGGATATATGGGTGGGGGAGAGAGCAACACAATGGACCAGGATGGATATATGGGGGGAGAGCGCAACACAAGGGACCAGGGTGGATATAAGTTGGGGAGAGAGCAACACAAGGGACCAGGATGGATATATGGGGGGAGAGAGCAACACAAGGGACCAGGGTGGATATAAGTTGGGGAGAGAGCAACACAAGGGAGAAGGATGGCTATATGGGGGGGAGCAGCACAAAAGGCCTGGGTGGCTATATGGTGGGGGAGCAGCACATGGGCCCATGATTGATACATGGGAGGGAGCAGCACATGGGCCCATAATTGTTACATGGGGGGAGCACCACAGAGGGACGGATATATGGGGGGAGCAGCAAAAAAGGCCTGGATGATATATGAGGGGAGCAACACAAGAGACCAGGATGGATATATGGGGGGAGCAGCACATGGTCCCATAATTGTTACATGGGGGAGCACCACAAAAGACCAGGATGGATATATAAGGGGAGCAGCACAAGGGACCAGGATGGATATATGGGGGGAGGAGCACAAGGGTCCAGGATGGATATATGAGGGGAGGAGCACAAGGGGCCAGGATGGATAAATTTATGTCAGGAGCAGTACATGGGGCCATGATTGATATATGGGGGAAGCAGAACAAGGGAGCAAGATGATTATATGGGGGGAGCAGCACAAGGGACCAGGATGGATATATGGGGGGAGCACAGGGGACCAGGATGGATATTTGGGGGGAAGAACCACAAAGGACCAGGATGGATATATGGGGAGAGCAGCACAAGGGACCAAGATGGATATATGGGGAGGGGAGCAACGCAAAGGGCCAGAATGGATATATGAGGGGGCAGCACAAGGGATGGATAGCTGGGGGCAGGATGGATAGCTGGGGCTTAGGCTTCAGATATTTGGGCCAGGCTAGACCACGTACATGGAGAGACAGCCTGGGGCATATTATAAAATAAAGGGTGCCAGGCTGGGTGAGATTATTAAATAAAGAGGGCCAGGGGGAGGGACATAATTACTGTTTGGGGGCCAGAATGAGGAACATGCTGTATTAGTTTATGGTGACAGGTGGGGAAGATAATTTCTTTAGAATTCAATTAAGGGCATTATTACACTGGAAAATTTACTTTTTAAGAAACTTTTCCATGGAGGGAACAAAAGGGAGGTCCTGAGTATGCAGTGCTTCACTATGTCACATTTTTCTTAATCTGACATAGTGTAGAAGTCGGGGAAAAAGTGGGGGAAATGCTCTGGAAGCGATCAGCTATAGATGACTGTGTGTTATTTTTTGCAGAGACGAGTCCTGGCTGGAAGAAGTGATGGCAGTCTGTGCTTGTTGAAGAAGAAAAGCGAAGATAATGGACTTTAACTACAGACGTTACTGGTGAGTCAGTGTATTACATGTACATGCACACTATACACTATATACTGTGTACAGAGCTCCCTGTGTATAATGTCACTGGTGATCACTGTTTTACCTGTACACTATACACTATATATAGAACGTCTGTGTATAATGTCACTGGTGATCACTGTATTATCTGTACACTATATACAGAGCTCATGTGTACAATGTCACTGGTGATCACTGTATTACCTGTACACTGACATTGTATACAGAGCTCCTGTATATAATGTCACTGGTGATTGCTGTATTATATGTACACTATATACCGAGCTCCTGTGTATAATGTCACTGATGATCACTGTATTACCTGTACACTGTATACAAAGCTCCTGTGTATAATGTCACTGGTGATCACTGCATTACCTGTACACTATATGCTGTATACAGAGGTGCTGTTTATAATGTCAACTGTGATCACTGTAATACCTGTACACTGACACTATATACAGAGCTCCTGTGTATAATGTCACTGGTGATCACTATATTACTTGTACACTATACACTATGTACAGATCTCCTGTGTATAATGTCACTGGTGAACACTGTATTACCTGTACACTGACACTATATACACAGCTCCTCTGTATAATGTGTCTATGTCTGTCTATTTGAAGTGCATATAATTCCCACCTGGTATGCTCATCTACTCAGCTTTTCCTGCTTTGTCTGTCTATATGAAGTGCATATAATTCCCACCTGGTATGCTCATCTACTCCACTTTTTCCTACTATGTCTGTCTACATGAAGTGCATATAATCTCCACTTGGTATTCTTTGCTTACCTATTATTTTCTATCCATATGTACTTCACTCCTCTTGCTTCTGCCTTGTATACCTGAGTGGTCAATCTACCACACCTCCTCTTTATGACCTGGCTTAACTGTGAACAAGTGCTCTGGACACACACACCCACATCCCCTCTCAGCTGCGAGCCCTTAGGTGCACATACATTCAAAGCCATGAGTCTGACCAGACGTGTCTTACCATCTTTCAAATTACATCTTTTAAATTACAGATTTATAATTACTATGAATTAGACTAGGATTGGACTGGAATTGAGTGGAAGGTAAAGGAATAGAAAACTACTATAATGTTTCGGTTTCTTTTAACATTCACCCCCATACTACTTTATTTCTTCCTATCTCCTGTAATCCCTCCACCCAGTAAGGTACTAGTCATTTATTCCTCCATCCTCCCCAGCCACCACACCTCCTCCGCAGAACTGTTCCTCCACATACAATCCTTTTTCTCCAGACACACACGGCCACATCGTGACCTATCCAGCTCCCACCTTCTAACTCTTCTGCTCCTCATTGCTGGTGATGTATCCCATAATCCCGGCCCTCCTCAACACATCCCCACACTCATTTCTAATCCCTTGCCACGATCCTCTACACGTCTTCGCAATCACAGTAACCTCATACCCATTCATCTAGCCCCCACTCCCCTGGTCCCCCTACCTGGAGCAATATGGAACGCATGCTCTGTCTGTAATAAACTGTCTTTTATCCACAACCTCTTTATCAATAACAAACTCTCCATCCTTGGCATCACTGAAACCTGGCTCACCCCCTCTGACTCAGCCTCTCCAGCTGCGCTTTCCTATGGTGGATTCCACCTCTCTCACATTCCTCGCCCCAGCAACAAATGTGGTGGAGGAGTTGGCTTGCTCCTGTCCGATACCTGCTCCTTTACCCCAATTCAACTACCACCCTCCGCTACTCTTCCCTCATTCCAGGTGCAGTCCATCCCATCTACTCCCCTTCCAACCTCCAGCTAGCTGTAATCTACCACCCACCAAAACTAGCCATCTCCACCTTTCTTGACCACTTCACCACCTGGCTACGTCGTTTCCTCTCAGCCGACATCCCCAATATCATCATGGGTGACTTCAATATCCCCATTGACACTTCCTCTAAACTTTTATCGCTCACTGCCTCCTTTGGTCTCACTCAATGGTCATCTGCAGCCATCCATAAAGATGGCCACACATTGGACCTCATCTTCACCCACCTCTGTTCCCTTACTAATCTCACTAACTCACCCCTCCCCCTGTCTGACCACAACCTACTGACATTTTCTTCCCTCTCCCCTCCTAGTGCACAACCTCCACTCCACAAACTCACTCACCCTGGCAGAAATCTCAAACACCTCAATTTACACTCATTCTCTGAGTCCCTTCTCCCGCTTACAGACATAGCTTCCATCCATGATACAGATGCTGCTGCCACTTTTTATAACACCACAATAACAGCAACACTTGATTCGGACGCCCCGCTCATGCATAGCAAAACTCATAGAATCAACAGACAGCCCTGTCTAACCAGCCTGACCAAAAAACTAAGATGGGCTTCCAGGGTCCCTGAATGGAGATGGAAGAGATCTCATTCTGCTGATCACTTCACTGCATACAAGCAGTCTCTCGCCAGCTTCAAGTCCATGCTCACTGGCGCAAAACAAACTTACTTTTCATCTCTCATATCCTCCCTGACTCACAACCCTAAACAGCTCTTCAACACTTTCAATTCTCTACTCCGTCCCCCAGCATCTCCTCCCTCCCCTCTCATTTCTGCTGAAGAATTTGCCTCTTTCTTTAAGCAGAAGATCAATAACATCAGACAAAGATTTGGCCCGCAGCCCCCAATGCCACTCCTCTTGACTTCTTAGCCCTGTTCCAAAGCCAGCTTCTCCACCATGACAGATGATCAGCTTTCCATCCTTCTGTCAAGATCACATCTCACCACTTGCACGCTTGACCCGCTCCCGTCCCACCTCATCCCTAACCTCGCAAAAGTCTTCATCCCAACCCTAACACAACTCTTCAACCTCTTACTTACAAACGGTGTCTTCCCCTCATTCTTAAAACAGGCACCAACCACACCTATCCTCAAAAAACCCTTCCTTGACCCATCTTCTGTGTCCAGCTATCACCCAATATCCCTTCTCCCTTATGCCTCAAAACTACTGGAGCGGCATGTCCATATTGAACTGTCCTTCCACCTCTCCTCCTGCTCCCTCTTTGACCGGTTACAATCTGGCTTCCGATCACATCACTCAACTGAAACTGCCCTAACTAAAGTGACCAATGACCTACTAACTGCCAAGAGCAAGTGACACTACTCTGTCCTCCTCCTCCTGGACCTGCCTTCTGCCTTCGACACTGTGGACCACTCCCTCCTGATACAGATTCTCTCATCTCTTGGCATCACAGACTTGGCCCTATCCTGGTCCTGGATCTCATCATATCTAACAGACCGGACATTCAGTGTCTCCCTCTCCCACACCACCTCCTCATCTCACCCTCTGTCTGCTGGTGTTCCCCAAGGCTCAGTTCTAGGACCCCTACTCTTCTCCATCTACACCTTCGGCCTGGGACAGCTCATATTATCCTGGGACAGCTCATATCACCTCTATGCTGATGACACGCAGATCTACCTATCTGGACCCGACCTCACTTCCTTACTGACCAAAATCCCACAATGTCTGCCTGCTATTTCATCCTTCTTTTCTGCTCGTTTTCTAAAACTGAACATGGACAAAAGAGAATTCATCATCTTTCCCCCACCTCGCTCTACCCCTCCACCCAACCTATCCATCAATGTCAATGGCTGCTGACTTTCCCTGGTCCTGCATGCTCGGTGCCTTGGGGTGATCCTTGACTCTACCTTCTCTTTCAAGCCACATATCCAAGCCCTTGCCTCCTCTTGCCGATTCCATCTCAAAAACATTTCCCAGATCTGTGCATTCCTTGACCATGAAACCACAAAAACACTAGTACGTGCCCTTATCATCTCCCGCCTCGACCACTGCAACCTCCTACTCTCTGGCCTCCCCTCTAGCACTCTGGCACCACTCCAATCCATCCTAAACTCTGCTGCCCGACTAATCCACCTGTCTCCCCATTACTCCCCAGCCTCTCCTCTCTGCCAGGCCCTTCACTGGCTTTCTATTGCCCAGAGGCTACAGTTCACAACACTAACAATGACATACAAAGCCATTCACAACCTGACTCCTCCATACATCTGTGACATGGTCTCCCGATAACTACCTACAAGCAACCTTCGATTGTCTCAGTATCTCCATCTCTACTCCTCTCTCATCTCTTCCTCCCACAACCGCATCCAAGGCTTCTCCCATGCTTCCTTTATACTCTGGAACTCTCTACCCCAACACATCAGGCTCTCGCTTACCATGGTGTTGTGAATTTGCTTTTTGCTCCCTCTAGTGGTTACTAGTTTTTTGACTCTGGTTTTTCTGTCATTCCTTTTATCCGCACCTGGGTCGTTAGTTAGGGGTGTTGCTATATTAGCTCCCTGGACCTTCAGTTCAATGCCTGGCAACGTAGTTATCAGAGCTAGTCTGCTGTGCTCTTGTCTACTGATCCTGGTTCCAGTTATATCAGCTAAGTCTGCCTTTTGCTTTTTGCTATTTGTTTTGTTTTTGTATTTTTGTCCAGCTTGTTCCAAATCTGTATCCTGACCTTTGCAGGAAGCTCTAGGGGGCTGGTGTTCTCCCCCCGGACCGTTAGACGGTTCGGGGGTTCTTGAATTTCCAGTGTGGATTTTGATAGGGTTTTTGTTGACCATATAAGTTACCTTTCTTTATTCTGCTATCAGTAAGCGGGCCTCTCTGTGCTAAACCTGATTCATTTCTGTGTTTGTCATTTCCTCTTACCTCACCGTCATTATTTGTGGGGGGCTTCTATCCAGCTTTGGGGTCCCCTTCTCTGGAGGCAAGAAAGGTCTTTGTTTTCCTCTACTAGGGGTAGCTAGATTCTCCGGCTGGCGCGTGTCATCTAGAATCAACGTAGGAATGATCCCCGGCTACTTCTAGTGTTGGCGTTAGGAGTAGATATATGGTCAACCCAGTTACCACTGCCCTATGAGCTGGATTTTTGTATTCTGCAGACTTCCACGTTCCTCTGAGACCCTCGCCATTGGGGTCATAACAGTTTGCCAGGCCAGTATTAAATGTTTAATGCATTGCAGAAGAGGGATTATAAGAAAGAAGATTCTGAGTTTTTTTTTTTTCTTCTTCCCCTTTACCTCAGAGTGGCTATGCTTGCTGCAGACATGAATGTCCAGACCTTGATTACAAGTGTGGACCAGCTGGCTACTCGTGTGCAGGGCATACAAGACTATGTTATCAGAAATCCTAGGTCAGAACCTAAAATACCGATTCCTGAACTGTTTTCCGGAGACAGGTTTAAGTTTAGGAATTTCGTGAATAATTGTAAATTGTTTTTGTCCCTGAGACCCTGTTCATCTGGAGATTCTGCTCAGCAAGTAAAAATTGTTATTTCGTTCTTACGAGGCGACCCTCAGGATTGGGCTTTTTCGCTGGCGCCAGGAGATCCGGCATTGGCTGATCTTGATGCGTTTTTTCTGGCGCTCGGTTTACTTTATGAGGAACCCAATCTTGAGATTCAGGCAGAATAGGCCTTGCTGGCTATGTCTCAGGGGCAGGACGAGGCTGAAGTGTATTGCCAAAAATTTCGGAAATGGTCCGTGCTGACACATTGGAACGAGTGTGCACTGGCCGCTAATTTTAGAAATGGCCTTTCTGAAGCCATTAAGAATGTTATGGTGGGTTTTCCCATTCCCACAGGTCTGAATGATACTATGGCACTGGCTATTCAAATTGACCGGCGGTTGCGGGAGCGCAAAACCGCAAATTCCCTCATGGTGTTGTCTGAACAGACACCTAATTCGGTGCAATGTGATAGAAAAACCACAAATTCCCTCATGGTGTTGTCTGAACAGACACCTGATTTAATGCAATGTGATAGAATCCTGACTAGAAATGAGCGGAAAATTCATAGACGCCGGAATGGCTTGTGCTACTACTGTGGTGATTCTACACATGTTATCTCAGCATGCTCTAAACGTATAGCTAAGGTTGTTAGTCCTGTCACCGTTGGTAATTTGCAACCTAAATTTATTCTGTCTGTAACTTTGATTTGCTCACTGTCATCTTATCCTGTCATGGCGTTTGTAGATTCAGGTGCTGCCCTGAGTCTCATGGATCTCTCATTTGCTAAGCGCTGCGGTTTTACTCTTGAACCATTAGAAAATCCTATTCCTCTTAGGGGTATTGATGCTACACCATTGGCAGCAAATAAACCGCAGTATTGGACACAGGTTACCATGTGCATGACTCCTGAACACCGCGAGGTGATACGTTTCCTGGTTTTACATAAAATGCATGATTTGGTTGTTTTAGGGCTGCCATGGTTACAGACCCATAATCCAGTCCTGGACTGGAAGGCTATGTCAGTCTCAAGTTGGGGCTGTCGTGGTATTCATGGGGATTCCCTGCCTGTGTCTATTGCTTCTTCTACGCCTTCGGAAGTTCCGGAGTATTTGTCTGATTATCAGGATGTCTTCAGTGAGTCTGAGTCCAGTGCACTGCCTCCTCATAGGGACTGTGACTGTGCTATAGATTTGATCCCAGGCAGTAAGTTTCCTAAGGGAAGACTGTTTAATCTGTCGGTACCTGAACATACCGCTATGCGTTCATATATCAAGGAATCTCTGGAGAAAGGACATATTCGTCCGTCTTCTTCCCCTCTTGGTGCGGGATTCTTTTTTGTGGCAAAAAAGGACGGATCTTTGAGACCTTGTATTGATTATCGGCTTTTAAATAAGATCACTGTCAAATTTCAGTATCCTTTACCGCTGTTGTCTGACTTGTTTGCCCGGATTAAGGGTGCCAAGTGGTTCACCAAGATAGACCTTCGTGGTGCGTACAACCTTGTGCGCATTAAGCAAGGTGATGAATGGAAAACCGCATTCAATACGCCCGAAGGTCATTTTGAGTACTTGGTGATGCCTTTTGGGCTCTCCAATGCGCCTTCAGTTTTTCAGTCCTTTATGCATGACATTTTCCGGAAGTATCTGGATAAATTTTTGATTGTTTATCTGGATGATATTTTGGTTTTTTCTGATAATTGGGATTCGCATGTGGAGCAGGTCAGGTTGGTCTTTAAAATTTTGCGTGAAAATTCTTTGTTTGTCAAGGGCTCAAAGTGTCTCTTTGGTGTACAGAAGGTTCCCTTTTTAGGGTTCATTTTTTCCCCTTCTGCTGTGGAGATGGACCCAGTCAAGGTCCGAGCTATTCTTGATTGGACTCAGCCCTCGTCAGTTAAGAGTCTTCAGAAGTTCTTGGGCTTCGCTAACTTCTACCGTCGTTTTATTGCTAATTTTTCTAGCATTGTGAAACCTTTGACGGATATGACCAAGAAGGGCTCCGATGTAGCTAACTGGGCTCCTGCTGCCGTGGAGGCTTTCCAGGAGTTGAAACGCCGGTTTACTTCGGCGCCTGTTTTGTGCCAGCCTGACGTCTCACTTCCCTTTCAGGTTGAGGTGGATGCTTCGGAGATTGGGGCAGGGGCCGTTTTGTCGCAGAGAGGCCCTGGTTGCTCTGTTATGAAACCTTGTGCCTTTTTCTCTAGGAAGTTTTCGCCTGCCGAGCGAAATTATGATGTGGGCAATCGGGAGTTGTTGGCCATGAAATGGGCATTTGAGGAGTGGCGTCATTGGCTCGAGGGTGCTAAGCATCGTGTGGTGGTCTTGACTGATCACAAAAATCTGATGTATCTCGAGTCTGCTAAACGCCTTAATCCGAGACAGGCCCGCTGGTCATTGTTTTTCTCCCGCTTTGATTTTGTTGTCTCGTATTTACCAGGTTCAAAGAATGTGAAGGCCGATGCTCTTTCTAGGAGCTTTGTGCCTGATGCTCCTGGAGTCGCTGATCCTGTTGGTATTCTTAAAGATGGAGTTATCTTGTCAGCTATTTCTCCGGATCTGCGACGTGTGTTGCAGAGATTTCAGGCTGATAGGCCTGAGTCTTGTCCACCTGACAGACTGTTTGTCCCGGATAAGTGGACCAGCAGAGTCATTTCCGAGGTTCATTCCTCGGTGTTGGCAGGTCACCCGGGAATTTTTGGCACCAGAGATCTGGTGGCCAGGTCCTTTTGGTGGCCTTCCTTGTCAAGGGATGTGCGGTCATTTGTGCAGTCCTGTGGGACTTGTGCTCGAGCTAAGCCTTGCTGTTCTCGTGCCAGCGGTTTGCTCTTGCCCTTGCCTGTCCCGAAGAGACCTTGGACACATATCTCCATGGATTTCATTTCTGATCTTCCGCTATCTCAGGGCATGTCCGTTATCTGGGTGATATGTGATCGCTTCTCCAAGATGGTCCATTTGGTTCCTTTGCCTAAGCTGCCTTCCTCTTCCGATCTGGTTCCTGTGTTTTTCCAGAACGTGGTTCGTTTGCACGGCATCCCTGAGAATATTGTGTCAGACAGAGGATCCCAGTTCGTTTCCAGGTTCTGGCGATCCTTTTGTAGTAGGATGGGCATTGATTTGTCGTTTTCGTCTGCTTTCCATCCTCAGACTAATGGACAGACGGAGCGAACCAATCAGACTTTGGAGGCTTATTTGAGGTGTTTTGTCTCTGCTGATCAGGACGATTGGGTGACATTCTTGCCGTTGGCTGAGTTTGCCCTTAATAATCGGGCTAGTTCCGCCACCTTGGTTTCGCCTTTTTTCTGCAACTCTGGTTTCCATCCTCGCTTTTCTTCGGGTCATGTGGAGCCTTCTGACTGTCCTGGGGTGGATTCTGTGGTGGATAGGTTGCAGCAGATCTGGAATCATGTGGTGGACAACTTGAAGTTGTCACAGGAGAAGGCTCAGCGCTTTGCCAACCGCCGCCGCGGTGTGGGTCCCCGACTACGCGTTGGGGATTTGGTATGGCTTTCTTCCCGCTTTGTTCCTATGAAGGTCTCCTCTCCCAAATTTAAACCTCGTTTTATTGGGCCTTACAAGATATTGGAAATCCTTAATCCTGTATCTTTTCGTCTGGATCTTCCTGTGTCGTTTGCTATTCACAATGTATTTCATAGGTCCTTGTTGCGGCGGTACATTGTGCCTGTAGTTCCTTCTGCTGAGCCTCCTGCTCCGGTGTTGGTTGAGGGCGAGTTGGAGTACGTGGTGGAGAAGATCTTGGATTCTCGCCTCTCCAGGCGGAGGCTTCAGTACCTGGTCAAGTGGAAGGGCTATGGTCAGGAGGATAATTCCTGGGTGGTCGCCTCTGATGTTCATGCGGCCGATTTAGTTCGTGCCTTTCATGCCGCTCATCCTGATCGCCCTGGTGGTCGTGGTGAGGGTTCGGTGACCCCTCACTAAGGGGGGGGTACTGTTGTGAATTTGCTTTTTGCTCCCTCTAGTGGTTACTAGTTTTTTGACTCTGGTTTTTCTGTCATTCCTTTTATCCGCACCTGGGTCGTTAGTTAGGGGTGTTGCTATATTAGCTCCCTGGACCTTCAGTTCAATGCCTGGCAACGTAGTTATCAGAGCTAGTCTGCTGTGCTCTTGTCTACTGATCCTGGTTCCAGTTATATCAGCTAAGTCTGCCTTTTGCTTTTTGCTATTTGTTTTGTTTTTGTATTTTTGTCCAGCTTGTTCCAAATCTGTATCCTGACCTTTGCAGGAAGCTCTAGGGGGCTGGTGTTCTCCCCCCGGACCGTTAGACGGTTCGGGGGTTCTTGAATTTCCAGTGTGGATTTTGATAGGGTTTTTGTTGACCATATAAGTTACCTTTCTTTATTCTGCTATCAGTAAGCGGGCCTCTCTGTGCTAAACCTGATTCATTTCTGTGTTTGTCATTTCCTCTTACCTCACCGTCATTATTTGTGGGGGGCTTCTATCCAGCTTTGGGGTCCCCTTCTCTGGAGGCAAGAAAGGTCTTTGTTTTCCTCTACTAGGGGTAGCTAGATTCTCCGGCTGGCGCGTGTCATCTAGAATCAACGTAGGAATGATCCCCGGCTACTTCTAGTGTTGGCGTTAGGAGTAGATATATGGTCAACCCAGTTACCACTGCCCTATGAGCTGGATTTTTGTATTCTGCAGACTTCCACGTTCCTCTGAGACCCTCGCCATTGGGGTCATAACACCATGGAAACCTTCAAAAGGAACCTGAAGACACACCTCTTCCGACAAGCCTACAACCTGCAGTGATCCCCAGTCTACTGAACTGCCGCATGACCAGCTCTACCCTCTCCTAGTGTATCCTCACCCATCCCCTGTAGACTGTGAGCCCTCGCGGGCAGGGTCCTCTCTCTTCCTGTACTTGTGTGTGCCTTGTTTTACTCATGTTTATTGTACTTGTCTATATTTGCCCCGTTCACATGTAAAGCGCCATGGAATAAATGGCGCTATAAAAATGTATAATAATAATAATGTCATTGGTGGTAATAACAGTGTTATTAGTATTGTGGTTTGTATTAATGATCTGTATTGTAGTATTCGGTCACTATGTGGTGATAATTTTTGGTTCTGGTCATGGTGCGATGGTATTTCTCCTTGTATGTGGTACTATTTGGTCCCTATATGCTGGTAATATATCATATTATTCGGTCACTATGTGGTGGTAATATGTGGTCTGGTCATGGTGTGGCGGTATTTGTCCCTTGTATTTTGTATTATTCGGTCACTATGTGGTGATAATATGTGGTTTGGGCATGGTGTGTTGGTATTTGTTCCTTGTATGTGGTATTATAAGGTTACTGTGGTGGTAAGATGTGATCTGGTCATGGTGTGGCAGTATTTCTTCCCTGTATGTGGTACTATTGGTCTTAGAATAGTGGATTGTGTTGTGTATTGCTGTCATTTGTTCTCTCTGATATTAAGTAGGAGAAGATTCTTTATTTCCATTAGAGATTAGATACTTGGAACACAGCGGCAGAGATGCACTTACAAGGGTTCTCCTGAGAAAACAAGTAGATGGAGATTGATAAACTAGCACACTCTACAGGATAATGCATCAAAGAAAGAGCCAAAAATTCCTAGTGAAAAAAACTTTGAAGAAGAAGTTGGCCCAGAAGAAGGTGATAGACGAAACATGCGTAGGGACAGCATCGGCACCCACCATCAGTAACCTTTGTACAGTCTTGATTTTTTTTCCTTGCAGTCCTTCACACTACTTCGGGATAAAGTTTTTTTCACTAGGAATTTTTGGCTCTTTCTTGGATGCATTATCCTATGAAGTGTGCTATCCTCTTCATAAATTTTTTATTTTTATTATGATTGGTTCCTGTATACATTTTTTCTTTTTCTGATTCTACCATATTGTACTGAATCCTATATATGTCCATTTTTGTTTGGCACATTATCATTATTTCTTACATATTGTATTTGGTGTATTTTGATTTGATGCCCTAATTATTGACACAACTCCCCCATATAGGAGAAGCGATAACATATTGATTGATGGGGGTCTGACAGCTTGGACCCATTCAGCAAAATGTGGAACTTTTTATCTCCATTAGACTGGAGTGGCATGTCTGACTTGACCACTGATCCATTCATTCCCTCAGTGGCTGCACTTGTTGTTTTCTGGAAGCCCCAAAGAAAATGAATGGAGCTGCGGTCAGACCTCTCACAAGCCGCTGCATTTTAAAATGGGATAAGTGTCCTGTCAGGGATAAAAATTCCTCATTCTTCCGATCAGTGCAGTTTCTAATGATCGGACCTAAGCGATCAACTATCAACCATAGTTTTGTTGCCTTCAGTGTGCATGTACAATTTTCATAGTCATGAAAATACAGAAAAATCTTTAAATGAGAAAGTGTGTCCTAACTTTTGGTCTGTACTGTACATATATACTAGCTGAAGAGCCCAGCTTTGCCCTGGCATATTAACTAATTGTGGTTAGTTATAACAAATTATAATGATAATATTGCACATAACAACATTTCATATCACATATTCAACACAACAGATTTGCAACACAAATTAACTAAATGATTATCCAAGCATTGATAATATTTTATTTTCAACTCATTCAAGAGCCTTTTGATAAAAAACATTTTTATTTTTTCCTTCCGGTGCAAAGATGAACATATTTTTGGCAGTTCCAACTCTTGAACAAGCCACATAAAGTTGACTATGAGAAAAGCATGGAGATTGCATATCAATTACTACTACTTTCAAGGACTGTCCCTGAGCCTTGTTAATGGACCTTGCAAATGCTAGTCAAACTGGAAACTGGAGGTGTTTAAAATCAAATGGCAAATCAGATGGAATGAGTTGAATTCTTGGAATGAAAATGTCCCCTCCTTTGGCACATCCTGCCAAAATGGTTGATTAAATTACATGTGTAAAAAGATTCTTAATCAAGAGTCTTGTTCACTAGGTCGGTCTCACGCGTTTAGATATTTCCTGTACCGGAAAAATCGGTACTGGAGATATCCATGTCCGTGTGTCCTGTGTATCTTATCTTATCCTGTGTGATACTGTCTGCTGAGCTGTGTATCTATATAGTATTTGATGGTTAGCATTCGACAATACAGTGTGATTATATGGTGCCAGTGAAAAGGGGCCAAGAGTCCCGTAGACACAAGTTAAATTATAGAATCACTGCACACATACTATGGAGAATTTTTTGCTTTAGGTGAATGTTTTTATTATTTAAACGGTGAAGTGTATAGCGACAGCTGACGTTTCAGCCAGAACATGGCCTTTATCACATAGTCGCCTTTTTACCCTTCGCCACGACAGCACCCCACATGAGAGAGAGGGATCCGCCCATAGGAACAGGAAACCTACAGAATAAAAGGAGGCGGTCCCCTCTCCTCCTCAGTTTAGGTTTCCTGTTTCTATGGGGAACCCGAAGTACCTACAGTCAAGGATTCCTGGGGCCATGCACCCGCCTGCGTCGGTCTCCGTGGGAACGGCAGGGGCTGCGGCACCAGAGGCAGCGTCGGGGGAGCCACTGTTTGCAGCCTCCCCCCTCATCTGATCATCGCCATGGTCCGGGTTCGGTGCCGCTGGTCCGCCCGGCTCCATGAGGACGCGCGCGCTCAGCGGCCGGCTTCTTATCCAGCAGCCGCCGCATGGTAAGGAGGAGCGGCGCGTCTAACCCGGAAGTCGCTGGAGCACTTCCGGGTTGGGTCCGGGGAGGCAGGAGATTCGGCGCCAGATTTAAAAGTGCGGCACTAGTGTCGGCCGGTGTGTGTAAGTATGGCTTCACCGGCCGATGTAGCGCACTTGCCTGCAACAGAGCGGTCTCCCAGTAAGGAGACAAGCGCCAGGAGCAGCACTAAAAGTGGAGATCGATCCCAGGTTAAGCGATCTGCCACCAAACAGAAGGATGTTTCTTCAGAGAATCCGCCTCCAGAACCGGTACCTGTCAGCTTCACTGGGTGAGTTTTTAAAAGAGTCTCTTCCCATATGCTGATATATGTTCCTCCTGTATCCCCTTCCTCTAGACTAAGAAAAGGACACATAAATCCAAACATAAAGAATGTGCCTTATGCTTACAACCCCTCCCGGACTCATACACAAAGAGATTATGTGCAGAGTGCATCATATTGACCTTACGGGAAGAAAACGTAATGACTCCGTCTGACGTTAGAGCCATAATACGTGAAGAGATGCAGGGTTTGGCGCATACGAGTAGCACCAGTACCCGTCAGCCTAGCAGGTCCCGATCTCCAGTAAGCTCGGAGTCAGAGGTAGTACAAAAATCCTCTCATGAAGAGGAGTCCCAGCCAAGTTCATCGGAATATGAAGGAGGCCTTTGTCTACCAAATAGTAGTGTAGACAGTTTAATTAAAGCCGTCAGGAGCACGATGGGGTGCCCAGATGAGAAGGGAAAGAAGTCAGCGCAGGACATCATGTTTGCGGGGTTAGGACAAAGAAAACGAAGGTCCTTCCCCGCCATACCCACAATTAAGGAGCTGGTTAAAAAAGAGTGGGAGAAACAACACACGAGAGGATTCTTACCATCCTCTGCTAAAAGACGCTACCCCTTCAGTGATGAAGAACTTAGTTCCTGGCAAAAGATACCAAAGGTTGATGCGGCAGTGGCTTCAACTTCTAAACAGTCGGTCTTGCCTGTGGAGGACTCAGGGACTTTAACTGATCCGTTAGACCGAAAGGCAGAAGCCTTACTTAAGAGGTCATGGGAGGCTAATACGGGGGCATTCAGACCAGCCATCTCTAGCACCTGCACTGCAAGGTCACTGCTAGTATGGACAGAGCAGCTGGAGGAACAAATTAGAGGTGGAGCTTCGAGAAATAAATTTCTGTCGAAAATCCCTCTAATGAAAGATGCAGTAGCATTTCTAGCAGATGCGTCGGTGGATTCGCTACGCCTAACAGCCAGGTCAGCCGGCCTAGTAAACACAGCCCGGCGAGTACTCTGGTTGAAAAATTGGAAAGGGGACGCACAGGCCAAAGCAAAACTTTGTGCGATTCCCTGCCAGGGTGAGTTCCTATTTGGGAAAACTCTGGACGAGCTCTTAAATAAGGCAGGAGAGCGGAAGAAAGGCTTCCCTAACCAGTACCTTCCTTCTTACAGGAGAGCTTTCAGGAGACGCCCCTTTACCAGAAACAAACCTACTGAACAAAGGGAGCGCTGAGAGACAAAGGATCCAAAACAAAGAGGTGCTCTGTTTTCGGGATCCTATAACCAAAAACGTAACAAGTACCGTTAATTATGAAGTGGGCGGTAGATTGAAATATTTCTTTTCTAAATGGAAGCTGATAACATCTAGTCTTTGGATTCTGGACATTGTTGAAAACGGATTAAAATTAGAATTTGATAGAATCCCTTGGGATTCTTTTATTGTAACATCTCCAAGAGGTCAGCAACAACAAGAAGCTCTAGAATCAGAGATCCTGTCGCTTCTATCTAAAAAAGTATTGATAAAGGTTCCACGAGATCAAGAAGGGAGGGGGTTCTATTCCCCTTTATTTTTGATCAATAAGCCAGATGGTTCATTTCGAACCATCATAAACCTCAAAAAACTAAATTCCTTTTTGCGTAACCACACTTTCAAAATGGAATCCATTAGTTCTACCATCAAGCTTTTGTTCCCTAGGTGTGTCATGGCCGGAATAGACCTAAAAGATGCTTACTATCACCTTCCCATACATGCCGAACACCAGCAGTATCTAAGAGTAGCGGCCATCCTTGGAACTTCAAACTGGCTTACGCCTTTCCTCCAATGTCTCTAGTTCCGCTAGTGATCAGGAAGATCAGGAGGGAACGGGCAAGGGTGATCCTCATCGCACCCTTCTGGCCAAAGAGGCCGTGGTTCTCCTGCCTCCAGAGCATGTGTCTATGCGAGCCATGGATTCTTCCATTGGACAGGGAACTACTGTTCCAGGGGCCGTTTTTCCACCCGCAAGTGAAAGGGCTTCACTTGACGGCGTGGAACTTGAGCGGCAGTTACTAAGCTCAAGGGGTTTTTCAGAACAACTAGTGAAAACCCTGCTACTAAGTAGGAAAAGATCTACCACCCTGATATATAGCAGGGTATGGAAAAAATTCTTAAACTTTCATACAATACCGTTCACTAAACACGTTCCGATAACACCTATTCTAGAGTTCCTACAAAAAGGTAGAGAATTAGGACTATCAGTAAACACCTTAAGAGTCCAGATATCAGCGTTAGGAGCCCTATATGGATATAATATAGCCGCTGATAGATGGGTCTCCAGATTTATTAAATCTTGTGAACGAAGTAACCCGGTACATATTCCCCGTCTACCTCCGTGGGATTTAAATCTAGTGCTGGAGGCCTTAACCAGCTCCCCATTTGAGCCTCTAGATTCTATACCTCTAAATGTCCTCACATATAAAGTAGCCCTCTTGGTAGCCCTGACCTCAGCCAGACGTGTTAGCGACATCCAGGCCCTATCAGTAGACCCACCCTTCTTACTGATATTCCATGATCGGATAGTCCTAAAACCAGACCCCTCATACCTCCCTAAGGTAGCATCCACCTACCACAGGTCACAGGAAATATTTCTCCCTTCCTTTTTTGATTCTCCTGTAACCCCTGAACAACAGAAGTTCCACACCTTAGATGTCAGAAGAGCCATCCTGACTTATATAGAAAGGTGTCAAACATGGAGGGAGAGTAGGGCTCTGTTTATCTCCTTTCAGGGCCACAAGAAAGGACATGGGGTCACGAGAGCTACCATATCTCGATGGATCAGAGATGCTATCTGCTTGGCCTATACATCAAAAGGCGAGATTCCTCCAGTGGGTATTAAAGCACACTCGACACGAGCCATGGCTTCCTCCTGGGCGGAACAAGCGGATGTCCCGATCCATTTAATATGTAAGGCCGCAACTTGGTCTATACCTTCTACCTTTTACAACCATTATAGACTTGATCTATCTTCATCTTCTGATTTGGCCTTTGGTAGAGCTGTTCTTAGTACAGTAATCCCACCCGAATAATGACTCTCTGAAAGTCTCTCATGTGGGGTGCTGTCGTGGCGAAGGGTAAAAAGCCGGATTACTCACCGGTAATGCTCTTTTAATGAGTCCACGACAGCACCCATTTACAACCCTCCCTGATTATGCACAGCTCTTTCTTTAGATTCACAAATAATGGTTGTATAGAGTTTTTAAGATATTTTGCTGAATAAGAATTAATACTAAAGCTTTTGCGGTTCCCTTTTTATACTCTGTAAACTAAACTGAGGAGGAGAGGGGACCGCCTCCTTTTATTCTGTAGGTTTCCTGTTCCTATGGGCGGATCCCTCTCTCTCATGTGGGGTGCTGTCGTGGACTCATTAAAAGAGCATTACCGGTGAGTAATCCGGCTTTTTCCTTTATTTCAGTGGGGGATCACCGATTGGGTAAAGTCACTGCTTGTGCAAAGAAAAGGGTAATGCAATGTCCCACTTTGCTGCAGCTGGCTGTTCAATGTGTGCATTGGTTTCCCACGAAATTCTTGTCCTGGTGTTTTGTCCAAGAGTCATTGGTGGAGCAATGTAGGATGCAGGCACAGCGACGTCTGAGCAGTGAGCGAGCACTCACTGTTCAGACGCCACTGTGCCTGCATCCTACATTGCGCCACCAATGACTCTTGGACAAAACACCAGGACAAGAATTTCCTGGGAAACCAATGCACACATTGAACAGCCAGCTGTAGCAAAATGGGACATTGCACTACCCTTTTCTTTGCACAAGCAGTGACTTTACCCAATCGGTGACCCCCCATTGAAATAAAGGAAAAAGGAAACTATGTGATAAAGGCCATGTTCTGGCCGAAACGTGAGCTGTCGTTATACACTTCACCGTTTAAATAATAAAAACATTCACCTAAAGCAAAAATTTCTCCATAGTATGTGTTGTGAGTTCTGTTCTTGGGCTCCATCCTGTGGTTGCAAATGGTATTTTTGGGAGTTCTGCTCTTGGGCTCCCTCTGGTGGTTTCAAGTGGAACTTAGCAGCTGCTTTCACTAATCGGTTCCCTGGCCTGGTTATTTAACTGGGCTTTGGGCTGTAGTGGATGCCAGCTGTCAATGTTCCTTCCTGTGGATTCAGTCCTTTCCTGGAAGTTCTCTGTTGGCCAGTCCATTTCAGCTTAAGATAAGTTCTGCTAGTTTTTGGGTGTTTCCCTGCCTATGACCTTTTGTTCAGTTTAAGTTATGTCTCTTTTGTCCAGCTTGTCATCATGAAATATTCCGGCTAGTTGGAAGCTCTGGGGTTGCAGATTTGCCCCTCCACACCGTGAGTCGGTGTGGAGGTTATTTTTGTAAACTCTGCGTGGACATTTAGTTTTTATACTGACCGCACAGTAGCCTTTTCTTTCTCTGTCTATTTAGATAGTAGTGGCCTCCTTTGCTAAAATCTAGTTTCATTTCTGAGTTTGTCATTTCCCTCTTCACTCACCGTCAATATTTGTGGGGGGCTATCTTTCCTTTGGGGGTTTCTTTGAGGCGAGATAGTTTTCCGTTTCCATCTTCAGGGGTAGCTAGTTCTTAGGCTGTGAAGAGGCGTCTAGGCAGAGATAGGAACGCTCCACGGCTATTTCTAGTGTTGGTGTTAGGAGTAGGGATTGCGGTCAGTAAAGTTACCACCTCCTCAGAGCTAGTACATTATTTGTTTTACCCACTAGGACATTTCAGTGCTGCTCCGTAATCACTAGGTCATATAGGTGATTACTGTCTGTAGAGCTGCCACCTCCTCTGAGCTTGTCCATGATTGGTTTTACCCACCAGGTCATCTCAGTACCACTCCGTAACCACCAGGTCATAACAGTACAGCTGGCCCACAAAGTGTTAAATGCATCTCAAAACAGGGAAGAGAAAGTTCTGAGTCATAGTTTTTTTTTTCTTGCTTGTTTCGTCTTTTTTTTCCCCTTGATTTTTGGATGGTGCAGGAGCTTGGTACTGATATGGAGGTTCAGGGTCTGTCTGCGCATGTTGATCATCTCGCTGCAAGGGTACAGAGTATTCAAGATTATGTTGTTCAAACTCCTGTTTCTGAGCCTAGAATTCCTATCCCTGATTTGTTTTCTGGGGATAGATCTAGGTTTTTGAATTTTAAAAATAATTGCAGATTGTTTTTTGCTCTGAGACCCCGTTCCTCTGGTGACCCCATTCAGCAGGTGAAGATTGTTATTTCTCTGCTGCGTGGTGACCCACAGGATTGGGCATTCTCCCTTGAGCCAGGGAATCCTGCATTGCTCAATGTAGATTCATTTTTTCAAGCACTTGGATTGCTTTATGACGAACCCAATTCTGTGGATCAGGCAGAAAAAATTTTGCTGGCTCTGTGTCAGGGTCAGGAAGCGGCAGAGATATATTGTCAGAAATTTAGAAAGTGGTCTGTGCTTACAAAATGGAATGAGGATGCCCTGGCGGCTATTTTCAGAAAGGGTCTTTCTGAAGCTCTTAAAGATGTTATGGTGGGGTTTCCCACACCTGCTGGTTTGAACGAATCAATGTCTCTGGCCATTCAGATTGATCGGCGCCTACGTGAACGTAAGGTTGTGCACCATATGGCGGTGTCCTCTGGACAGAGTACTGAGCCTATGCAATGTGATAGAGTTTTGACGAGAGCAGAACGGCAGGAGTTCCGACGTCAGAATGGGCTGTGTTTTTACTGTGGTGACGCTACTCATGCTATCTCTGATTGCCCGAAGCGAACTATGAGGGTTGCTAGTTCGGTTACCATCAGTACTGTACAGCCTAAATTTCTCTTGTCTATTACCCTGATTTGCTCATTGTCGTCCTTTTCTGTAATGGCATTTGTGGATTCTGGCGCTGCACTGAACTTAATGGACCTAGAATTTGCCAAGCGCTGTGGTTTTTCCTTGGAGCCTTTGCAGAGTCCTATTCCCTTGAGGGGGATTGATGCTACACCATTGGCCAAGAATAAACCTCAGTACTGGACACAGTTAGCCATGAACATGGCTCCAGCACATCAGGAAAATATTCGTTTTTTGGTGTTGCATAATTTGCATGATGTGGTTGTGCTGGGGTTTCCATGGTTACAGGTACATAATCCAGTACTGGATTGGAAATCTATGTCTGTGACTAGTTGGGGTTGTCAGGGGATACATAGTGACATTCCTCTGATGTCAATTTCCTTGTCCCCTTCTTCTGAAGTTCCTGAGTTTTTGTCGGATTTCCAGGATATATTTGAGGAGCCTAAATCCAGTCCTCTGCCTCCTCATAGGGACTGTGATTGCGCTATTAATTTGATTCCTGGCTGTAAGTTCCCTAAGGGTCGACTTTTCAATCTGTCTGTGCCAGAGCATGCCGCTATGCGGACTTATGTAAAAGAGTCCTTGGAGAAGGGGCATATTCGCCCGTCTTCGTCACCGTTGGGAGCGGGATTCTTTTTTGTTGCCAAGAAGGATGGCTCCTTGAGGCCCTGTATAGATTATAGCCTTCTCAATAAGATCACTGTCAAATTCCAGTACCCTTTGCCTTTGCTCTCTGATTTGTTTGCTCGGATTAAAGGGGCTAGCTGGTTTACCAAGATTGACCTTCGAGGGGCGTATAATCTGGTCCGCATCAAACAGGGTGATGAATGGAAAGCAGCATTTAATACACCCGAAGGCCATTTTGAATATCTTGTGATGCCTTTCGGGCTCTCTAATGCTCCATCTGTGTTTCAGTCCTTTATGCATGATATTTTTCGGGAGTATCTGGATAAATTTATGATTGTATATTTGGACGATATTTTGTTTTTTTTCCGATGATTGGGAGTCTCATGTGAAGCAGGTCAGGATGGTATTTCAGATTCTTCGTGCTAATACACTGTTTGTGAAGGGGTCTAAGTGCCTTTTTGGAGTTCAGAAGGTTTCTTTTCTGGGGTTCATTTTTTCTCCCTCGGCTATTGAAATGGACCCTGTTAAGGTCCAGGCTATTTATGATTGGACGCAGCCCACATCTGTGAAGAGCCTTCAGAAGTTTTTGGGCTTTGCTAATTTTTATCGCCGCTTCATTGCTAATTTTTCTACTGTGGTTAAACCTCTGACCGATTTGACCAAGAAAGGTGCAGATGTGGTGAATTGGTCCTCTGCGGCTGTGGAGGCCTTTCAGGAGCTTAAGCGTCGTTTTACTTCTGCCCCTGTGTTGCATCAGCCAGATGTCTCTCTCCCTTTTCAGGTTGAGGTTGACGCTTCTGAGATTGGGGCAGGAGCTGTTCTGTCTCAGAGAAGTTCTGATGGCTCTGTGTTGAAACCGTGTGCTTTCTTCTCCAGAAAGTTTTCGCCTGCTGAGCGTAATTATGATGTCGGCAATCGGGAGTTGTTGGCTATGAAGTGGGCATTCGAGGAGTGGCAACATTGGCTTGAGGGAGCCAAGCATCGTGTTGTGGTCTTGACCGATCATTAGAATCTGATTTACCTTGAATCGGCCAAGCGGTTGAATCCTAGACAGGCTCGGTGGTCTTTGTTTTTCTCCCGTTTTGATTTTGTGGTCTCGTATCTTCCGGGATCTAAGAATGTGAAGGCTGATGCCCTGTCTAGGAGTTTTTTGCCTGATTTTCCTGGAGTCCGTGAGCCGGCTGGTATTCTCAAGGAGGGGGTGATTCTTTCTGCTATCTCCCCTGATTTACGGCGGGTGCTTCGGGAGTTTCAGGCTGATAGACCCGACCGCTGTCCTGTGGGGAAATTGTTTGTTCGTGATAGATGGACTAGTAAGGTGATTTCTGAGATTCATTGTTCAGTGTTGGCTGGTCATCCTGGAATCTTTGGTACCAGAGATTTGGTTGCCAGGTCCTTTTGGTGGCCTTCTTTGTCACGGGATGTGCGTTCCTTTGTGCAGTCCTGTGGGATCTGTGCCTGGGCTAAGCCCTGCTGTTCTCGTGCTAGTGGGTTGCTTTTGCCTTTGCCTATCCCTGAGAGGCCCTGGACGCATATTTCCATGGATTTTATTTCTGATCTTCCTGTTTCTCAGAAGATGTCTGTCATCTGGGTGGTTTGTGACCGGTTTTCTAAAATGGTCCATTTGGTACCTTTGCCTAAGTTGCCTTCCTCCTCTGATTTGGTTCCTTTGTTTTTCCAGCATGTGGTTCGTTTGCATGGTATTCCGTAGAATATTGTGTCTGACAGAGGTACCCAGTTTGTTTCTAGGTTTTGGCGGTCCTTTTGTGGTAGAATGGGCATTAATTTGTCTTTTTCTTCGGCGTTTCACCCTCAGACAAATGGACAGACGGAGCGAACCAATCAGACCTTGGAAACCTATTTGAGATGCTTTGTGTCGGCTGATCAGGATGATTGGGTTACCTTCTTGCCGTTGGCCGAGTTTGCCCTTAATAATCGGGCTAGTTCTGCTATCTTGGTTTCCCCTTTTTTTTGTAATTTTGGTTTTCATCCTCGCTTTTCTTCAGGGCAGGTTGAGCCTTCGGACTGTCCTGGGGTAGATTCTGTGGTGGACAGGTTGCAGCAGATTTGGACTCATGTGGTGGACAATTTGACATTGTCTCAGGAAAAGGCTCAACGTTTTGCTAACCGCCGTCGGTGCATTGGTCCCCAGCTTCGGGTTGGGGATTTGGTCTGGTTGTCTTCTCGTCATGTTCCTATGAAGGTCTCTTCCCCTAAGTTCAAACCTCGTTTTATTGGTCCTTATAGGATTTCAGAAATTATCAATCCGGTTTCTTTTCGTTTGGCCCTTCCAGCTTCGTTTTCCATTCATAATGTGTTCCATAGATCTTTGTTGCGGAGATATGTGGTGCCCGTGGTTCCCTCCGTTGACCCTCCTGCTCCGGTGTTGGTTGGGAGGGAGCTGGAGTATGTGGTGGAGAAGATTTTGGATTCTCGTCTTTCAAGGTGGAAACTTCAGTATCTGGTCAAGTGGAAAGGTTATGGCCAGGAGGATAACTCTTGGGTTTTTGCCTCCGATGTTCATGCTGCCGATTTGGTACGTTCTTTTCATTTGGCTCGTCCCGATCGGCCTGGCGGCTCTGGTGAGGGTTCGGTGACCCCTCCTCAAGGGGGGGGGGGTACTGTTGTGAGTTCTGTTCTTGGGCTCCATCCTGTGGTTGCAAATGGTATTTTTGGGAGTTCTGCTCTTGGGCTCCCTCTGGTGGTTTCAAGTGGAACTTAGCAGCTGCTTTCACTAATCAGTTCCCTGGCCTGGTTATTTAACTGGGCTTTGGGCTGTAGTGGATGCCAGCTGTCAATGTTCCTTCCTGTGGATTCAGTCCTTTCCTGGAAGTTCTCTGTTGGCCAGTCCATTTCAGCTTAAGATAAGTTCTGTTAGTTTTTGGGTGTTTCCCTGCCTATGACCTTTTGTTCAGTTTAAGTTATGTCTCTTTTGTCCAGCTTGTCATCATGAAATATTCCGGCTAGTTGGAAGCTCTGGGGTTGCAGATTTGCCCCTCCACACCGTGAGTCGGTGTGGAGGTTATTTTTGTAAACTCTGAGTGGACATTTAGTTTTTATACTGACCGCACAGTAGCCTTTTCTTTCTCTGTCTATTTAGATAGTAGTGGCCTCCTTTGCTAAAATCTAGTTTCATTTCTGAGTTTGTCATTTCCCTCTTCACTCACCGTCAATATTTGTGGGGGGCTATCTTTCCTTTGGGGGTTTCTCTGAGGCGAGATAGTTTTCCGTTTCCATCTTCAGGGGTAGCTAGTTCTTAGGCTGTGAAGAGGCATCTAGGCAGAGATAGGAACGCTCTACGGCTATTTCTAGTGTTGGTGTTAGGAGTAGGGATTGCGGTCAGTAAAGTTACCACCTCCTCAGAGCTAGTACATTATTTGTTTTACCCACTAGGTCATTTCAGTGCTGCTCCGTAATCACTAGGTCATATAGGTGATTACTGTCTGTAGAGCTGCCACCTCCTCTGAGCTTGTCCATGATTGGTTTTACCCACCAGGTCATCTCAGTACCACTCCGTAACCACCAGGTCATAACAAGTATGTGTGCAATGATTCTATAATTTAATTTGAGCTGTGTATCTAATCCTATCCTGTGTGTTACTGTCTGCAGAGCTGTGTATCTAATCCTCTCTTGTGTGATACAGTCTGCTGAGCCGTGTATCTTATCCTATCCTGTGTGATAGTCTGTTGAGCTGTGTATCTAATCCTATGTGGTGTGATACTGTCTGCTGAGCTGTGTATCTAATACATACTGCTCTGCTGTCATGGGACGTGTCCTAATAGCGATAACAAAATATGAGTGATTGCGCACTCTTCAGGCGCGAGCGTTGATTTTGAAGCACGCAATTCGGTGTACCCACACCAGACTGGCGTATATGCAGACTAATAGCAAACATAAATACTTGGTGGGCCTCTACTGCCATTCCTACCTTGTGTATGAAAAGATCTATAGTTAATACTGTTCGGGTAGAGCTATCCGAGAGCGCTATCCATGATGAAAGTGAACGGGTAGAGCTATCCCATATCACTATTCCAAAAGGAAATAACGGGTAGAGCTATCCAATAGCACTATTCCTCAATGTTCCTTGGTTGAGCGCACTTGGGATCTGCCCCCAAGGCCCTGCCCATGCCCAATGTTTGGTCAATAGACCGCGGCTAGGAGTTAGTCTTGCTTTTGTGTACAAATTTTTTTGGCTTTTACAATTGTTAAAAAGCTTAATAAAAGACTTCTTTGTACACATAGTTGACAGTAAACCATTTGTCAACGTTAGGAATAGGAATAAGTTTACCTTGCTTCTGTGTCTCAAATATTTTGACCCCTATTTGTTGGCTTTTCCTTCCCCTGGAGAAAGCCACATATAACTGCCCATGTAAAAACACTGGGAGAGGCAAATAAATTCCTACAATATCCAAGGACTGTCCCTGAGATTTATTGATGGTCATTGCAAAAGCCAACATGACACCGTCACATCGGGACTGGCAAGTTTTTATCTTTGAAAATCAAATCAATTCTTGGAATAAGAACTGTCTGACCCTTTGCTTTTCCATTTAAAGCAATGACATGAATAACGTTTGCTTTTAAGTTTTTCACATAAAGCCTTGTGCTATTACAAAAGCCACGCTTTCTGTTAAGATTAAGCATAATTACAGCTCCTGGTTTCAGCTTTAGTTCATGAGGAGGCATCCCAGTGAGATTCAAAGAGTTAAGAAACTCTACAGGGTAATCTGCGAGAATCACACCCTCCTCTTCCACAATTATGTCGACGGAGCAATATGTTGAGTGTTCACCTTTGAACTTGACTAAGAATTTTGTCGTTCAAGGCATGAACGTCATCATTCAATGGCGTAAGAATTGCTTTATTGGTAATTTCTTCAACCGTTGCATGGGTAATCTCAATTGAGTCACCAAAAATAGCTGTAATTAAATCACCCTCTTCAATAAAAGAATTTGGGATTTCAATTGTGTCTTCTGGTAGACCATATACTTTTGACAACTCTCCATTCCCAAGTTGCAGTAACCATGAGTTGTACTCAACTTCGTCCTGAGACGTTCTCATATTCTGTTGTAACTGGAACCGTGAAAACTGATTCCAGGATTTTGAATATTTAATGGTGGACTGTACAATTTGGGCTTTTTTTCCACCTTCCACTATTGGTAGGGTTTGATGAAAGCCACCACCGTTTATGAAAACTTTTTCACCAAATGGTCTTTTTTTCCACATATGTCTTGGAACAAATTATCTGCAGCATTCACATTAAAATAGGGAGTCATTGTTACTTTGTCCCAAATAACGACAGATGACTCCCTCTCTTTTTTGGAATTCCAAGGCCAAACTTGGAATGGTAGGTGCTACCGCTTTGTAGTAATGTAACTGCCAATTCAGTGGAGGCTACTGAGCAAATAGACTTCTTTTCTGCTTGCAGTGTCTTGTGCAAGCAGTTGTACAAAAATGTCTACCCACTGCCAGTGTCATCTGGCTGTGATGCAGCATTGACTGCTTGCATAATTGCATTGAAAGCTGATTTCTGAGCTTCATTAGGCATAACTTTCAATTGCTCAGCCTCCTGCTTTATTACAGCATAATTCAGTTGGTCCAGTATTTCATCTGGAACATTTACTGGAGCACTTCATTAATATCACGAAGAGCTAGTTGCTCAGCAATTTCTGGAGTATACCGCCTGGTGTAATCCTCCATAAATTCGGTTTTATATTTTTGCCATAATGCCCATGGTTTAGCTGGTTCCCCATATACACAAATTATAGCAAATAATTCACGAAGCTGGTAGGACATTTGGAAAGCGATCGCATCTGTTATACCATATTCCCATTGGGAATCATCTTCAAAAAGATGAAGATTAATGCACGCATTTTTATACGTGTTATGTACGACTCCATTGACAGTCCTTAAGTCAGCATAAGACTTTGCTCCTCTTACGTGAAGTAAAAGGAGTCTTGGGTAATACAACTCACCATCTGTTAAAGAGACTGTATATACAGTACAGACGAAACGTTTGGACACACCTTCTCATTTAAAGATTTTTCTGTATTTCCATGACTATGAAAATTGTACATTCACACTGAAGACCTCAAAACTATGAATTAACACATGTGGAATTATATACTTAACAAAAAAGTGTTAAACAACTGAAATTATGTCTTATATTCTAGGTTCTTCAAAGTAGCCAACTTTTGCTTTGATGACTGCTTTGCACACTCTTGGCATTCTCTTGATGAGCTTCAAGAGGTAGTCACCGGGAATGGTCTTCCAACAATCTTGAAGGAGTTCCCACAGATGCTTAGCACTTGTTGGCCCTTTTGCCTTCACTCTGCGGTCCAGCTCACCCCAAACCATCTCGATTGGGTTCAGGTCCGGTGACTGTGGAGGCCAGGTCATCTGGCATAGCACCCCATCACTCTCCTTCTTGGTCAAACAGCCCTTACACAACCTGGAGGTGTGTTTGGGGTCATTGTCCTGTTGAAAAATAAATGATGGTCCAACTAAACGCAAACCGAATGGGATAGCATGCCTCCAAGATCCTGTGGTAGCCATGCTGGTTCAGTATGCCTTCAATTTTGAATAAATTCCCAACAGGGTCACCAGCAAAGCACCCCCACACCATCACACCTCCTCCTCCATGCTTCACCTTGGGAACCAGGCATGTAGAGTCCATCCGTTCACCTTTTCTGCGTCGCACAAAGACACGGTGGTTGGAGCCAAAGATCTCAAATTTGGACTCATCAGACCAAAGCACAGATTTCCACTGGTCTAATGTCCATTCCTTGTGTCCTTTAGCCCAAACAAGTCTCTTCTGCTTGTTGCCTGTCCTTAGAAGTGGTTTCCTAGCAGCTATTTTACCATGAAGGCCTGCTGCACAAAGTCTCCTCTTAACAGTTGTTGTAGAGTTGTGTCTGCTGCTAGAACTCTGTGTGGCATTGACCTGGTCTCTAATCTGAGCTGCTGTTAACCTGTGATTTCTGAGGCTGCTGACTCGGATAAACTTATCCTCAGAAGCAGGGGTGACTCTTTGTCTTCCTTTCCTGGGGCGGTCCTCATGTGAGCCAGTTTCTTTGTAGCGCTTGATCGTTTTGGCCACTGCACTTGGGGACACTTTCAAAGTTTGCCCAATTTTTAGGACTGACTGAACTTCATTTCTTAAAGTAATAATGGCCACTCATTTTTCTTTACTTAGCTGCTTTTTTCTTGCCATAATACAAATTCTAACAGTCTATTCAGTAGGACTATCAGCTGTGTATCCACCAGACTTCTGCACAACACAACTGATGGTCCCAACCCCATTTATAAGGCAAGAAATCCCACTTATTAAACCTGACAGGGCACACCTGTGAAGTGAAAACCATTCCCGACTACCTCTTGAAGCTCAGCAAGAGAATGCCAAGAGTGTGCAAAGCAGTCATCAAAGCAAAAGGTGGCTACTTTGAAGAACCTAGAATATAAGACATAATTTCAGTTGTTTCACACTTTTTTGTTAAGTATATAATTCCACATGTGTTAATTCATAGTTTTGAGGCCTTCAGTGTGAATGTACAATTTTCATAGTCATGGAAATACAGAAAAATCTTTAAATGAGAAGGTGTGTCCAAACTTTTGGTCTGTACTGTATATCAGGCAATTGTTTTCCCAAATTGAGCCGTCGTTTTTTCCATCCTTCTGGTACAACTTTTCTATCCCAGACAACTTTTCTATCCTCAGGGATTTCCCTGTACACATTCTGACGTGCGGAAGCGTCAACTCTGCTTATCTCAATATAAGCCTGTAGAGTAGAGGCTTTTGAGTCCGAAATAACCATATCCACATTACCATCTTCGAAAAACACTTGCTGCATGTTTTCAAGGTGAACAGCAAGCCTTTTAATGGTATGTGAAGCATCATGCATTTTATTTTTTCTGATTCTCCACATGCTCTCAGGGGCGCTTATATACCGAGAATCTAGGTACATGGCTGGTTCATTCCAGTTTAAGGTATCAAACTTGATATTGGCACAGTCGTGTCCTTTATATACATATTTGAAAAGATATTTAACACTTTTTATTGAAGCACATATCTCAACATTTTTATGGCAATTGTACTTAAATAATAAATAAGGGTTATATAGAACTACCCATCTATTGTCAATTTCTCGCGTTCCTCATCTGGTTTTCCCAGTATTGCGCCAACGGTACTGTGGATAACTATTAACATTGGACTTAATCTCTGTATTAAATTCCTTTTGGAATTTTTTCTGCATTGACCATCTGTCATGCATTTAGCACCAGGTTGATCTTCGCCACATGGGGCATGAATCATGTGCTTCATCACTGCCTCATGCAGTTTTGGATTTGCTGTCTCATTTGGGATTTCAGCAGAGACCAATTCCTCAATTATTTATTTGTCCCTCGGTTTACCTTCCTCTCCGAGGATTAAGAGCATGGGAGCGTGTGGTAGTCCACGCTTTTGAAATTCAATTACATGCACATAGGCAACTTGGCCAAAAATGTGTTTTTTCAAAATATCGTTAAGCAAGGCTTGGAGTTTGATTTTAACCCCTTCCTGACCTGTGGCACCACGTAGGCGTCATGAAAGTCGGTGCCAATCCGACACGCCTATGTGGCATCATGGAGGAATCACGTCCCTGCAGATTGGGTGAAAGGGTTAACTTTCACCCGATCTGCAGGGACAGGGGGAGTGGTACTTTAGCCCAGGGGGGGTGGCTTTGTCCCCATGTGGCTACGATCGCTCTGATTGGCTGTTGAAAGTGCAACAGCCAATCACCACAATTTGTAATATTTCACCTCTGAAAAGTGGTGAAATATTACAATCCAGCCATGGCCGATGCTGCAATATCATCGGCCACGGCTGGAAACCTTGATCTGCCCCCCCACCGCCACCGATCTCCTCCCCAGTCCTCCGTCCTGTGCTCCGCTTCCCTCCATCCGCCTGTCCGCTCCCCCATCCTCCTGTCCACTCCCCCATGCTCCTATCCCACCCCCGTGCTCCGATCCCCCCCTGTTCTCCGATCCCCCCCTCATACTTACTGAGCCTCCCGGTGTTCATCCGTCTGTTCCATGGGCGCCGCCATCTTCCAAAATGGCAGGCGCATGCGCAGTGCACCCACCGAATCTGCCGGCCGGCAGATTCGTTCCATGTACATTTTGATCACTGTGATAAAACCTATCACAGTGATCAAAATAAAAAAAAATAGTAAATGAACCCCCCTTTATCACCCTCATAGGTAGGGACAATAATAAAATGAGGAAAATATATTTACTTTTATTTTTCCACTAGGGTTAGGGTTAGAACTAGGGTTAGGGTGAGAACTAGGGTTAAGGTTAGAACTAGGGTTAGGGTTAGGGCTAGGGTAAGGGTTAGGACTAGGGTTAGAATTAGGGTTAGGGTAAGGCTATGTGCACACGTATTCTGGTCCTCTGTGGATTTTTCCACAGCGGATTTGATAAATCCGCAGTGCACAACCGCTGCGGATTTATCACGGATTTACTGCGGTTTTTCTGCGGATTTCACTGCAGTTTTACAACTGCGGTTTTCTATAGGAGCAGCTGTAAAACTGCTGCGGAATCCGCAGAAAGAAGTGACATGCTGCGGAATGAAAACCGCTGCGTTTCCGAGCAGTTTTTTCTGCAGCATGTGCACAGCGTTTTTTGTCTCCCATAGGTTTACATTGAACTGTAATCTCATGGGAAACTGCTGCGGACCCGCAGCTGTGGAAACGCTGTGGATCTGCAGCATTTTCTGCAGCGTGTGCACATATACTTAGAATAAGGCTATGTGCACATGGTGCAGATTTGGCTGCGGATCCGCAGCGGATTGGCCGCTGCGGATTCGTAGCAGTTTTCCATCAGGGTTACAGTACCATGTAAACCTATGGAAAACCAAATTCGCTGTGCCCATGGTGCGGAAAATACCGCACGGAAACGCTGTGTTGTATTTTCTGCAGCATGTCAATTCTTTGTGCGTATTCCCCAGCATTTTACACCTGTTCCTCAATAGGAATCCGCAGGTGAAATCCGCACAAAAAACACTGGAAATCCGTGGTAAATCCACAGGTAAAAATGCAGTGCCTTTTACCTGCGAATTTTTCAAAAATGGTGAGGAAAAATCTCACATGAGTCCGCAACGTGGGCACATAGCCTTAGGGTTAGGGTTGGAATTAGAGTTAGGGTTGGAATTAGGGTTAAGATTAGGCTTGTGGTTAGAGTTATGGTTAGGGTAAGGGGTGTGTTGGGGTTAGGGTTGTGGTTAGGGGTGTGTTGGGGTTAGGGTTGTGGTTAGGGTTGGGTTAGGGTTAGGATTAGGGTTAGGGGTGTGTTGGGGTTAGGGTTGTGGTTAGGGGTGTGTTGGGGTTAGGGTTGTGATTAGGGTTATGGCTAGAGTTGGGATAAGGGTTAGGGGTGTGTTGGGGTTAGTGTTGAAGTTAGAATTGAGGGGTTTCCACTGTTTAGAAACATCAGGGGTCTCCAAATGCAACATGGCGCCACCATTGATTCCAGCCAATCTTGCGTTCAAAAAGTCAAATGGTGCTCCCTCCCTTCCGAGTCCCGACAAGCACCAAAACAGTGGTTTACCCCCATATATGGGGTACCAGCATACTCAGGACAAACTGGGCAACAAATATTGGGGTCCAATTTCTCATGTTACCCTTGCAAAAATAAAAAATTGCTTGCTGAAACATCAATTTTGAGGAAAGAAAAATATTTTTTTTATTTTCACGGCTCTGCGTTATAAACTTTTATTAAACACTTGGGGGATCAAAGTGCTCACCACATATCTAGATAAGTTCCTTGGGGGGGTCTAGTTTCCAAAATTGGGTCACTTGTGGGGGGTTTCTACTTTTTAGGCACATCAGGTGCTCTGCAAATGCAACGTGACGCCCGCAGGCCATTCCATCAAAGTCTGCATTTCAAAACGTCACTACTTCCCTTCCGAGCCCTGATGTGAGCCCAAACAGTGGTTCCCCCCACATATGGGGTACCAGCATACTCAGGACAAACTGGGCAACAACTTTTGGGGTTCAATTTCTCCTGTTACCATTGTGAAAATAAAAAATTGCTTGCTAAAACATCATTTTTGAGGAAAGAAAAATAATTTTTTATTTTCACGGCTCTGCGTTGTAAACTTCTGTGAAGCACTTGGGAGTTCAAAGTGCTCACCACATATCTAGATAAGTTCCGTGGGGGGTCTAGTTTCCAAAATGGGGTCACTTGTGGGGGTTTCTACTGTTTATGCACATCAGGGGCTCTGCAAACGTAACATGTTGACCGCAGACCATTCCATCAAAGTCTGCGTTCCAAAATGTCACTACTTCCCTTCCGAGCCCCGACGTGTGCCCAAACAGTGGTTCCCCCCCACATATGGGGTATCAGTGTACTCAGGACAAACTGGACAACAACTTTTGCGGTCCAATTTCTCCTGTTACTCTTGTGAAAAAAAAATTGCGGGTTAAAAAATAATTTTTGATCAAAGAAAAATGATTTTTTATTTTCAAGGCTCTGCGTTATAAACTTCTGTGAAGCACTTGGGGGTTTAAAGTGGTCACCGCACATCTAGATTAGTTCCACCGGAGGTCTAGTTTTCAAAATGGGGTCACATGTGGGGGAGCTCCAATGTTTAGGCACACATGGGCTCTCCAAACGCGACATGGTGTCCGCTAACGATTGGAGCTAATTTTTCATTCAAAAAGACAAATGGCGCTACTTCCCTTCCATGCCCTGCCGTGTGCCCAAACAGAGGTTTACCCCCTCATGTGAGGTATCGGTGTACTCAGGAGAAATTGCCCAATAAATTTTAGGATCCATTTTATCCTGTTGCTCATGTGGAAATGAACAAATTGAGGCTAAAGAAATTTTTTGTGAAAAAAAGTACTTTTTCATTTTTACAGATCAATTTGTGAAGCACCTGGGGGTTCAAAGTGCTCACTATGCATCTAGAGAAGCTCCTTGGGGGGTCTAGTTTCCAAAATGGGGTCACAAGTGGGGGAGCTCTAATGTTTAGGCACACAGGGGCTCTCCAAATGCGACATGGTGTCCGCTGACGATTGTAGCTAATTTTTCATTCAAAAGTCAAATGGCACTCCTTACCTTCCGAGCCCTGCAGTGTGCACAAACAGTGGTTTACACCCACATGTGAGGTATTGGTGTACTCAGGAGAAATTGCCCAACACATAAATTTTAGGATCCATTTTATCCTGTTGCCCATGTGGAAATGAACAAATTGAGGCTAAAAAATTTTTTTGGGGAAAAAAAGTCCTTTTTCATTTTTATGGATAAATTTGTGAAGCAGCTGGGGGTTCAAAGTGCTCACTATGCATCTAGATAAGTTCATTGGGCAGTCTAGTTTTCAAAATTGGGTCACTTGTGGGGGAGCTCCAATGTTTAGGCACACAGGGGCTCTCCAAACGTGACATGGTGTCCGCTAAAGATTGGAGCCAATTTTTCATTGAAAAAGTCAAATGGCGCTCTTTCCCTTCTGAGGCCTGTTGTGCCCCCAAACAGTGGTTCCCACCCAGATATGGGGTATTGGTGTACTCAGGACAAATTGTACAATAACTTTTGAGGTCCAATTTATCTTTTTACCCTTGGGAAAATAAAAAAATTGTTGCTAAAAGATCATTTTTGTGACTAAAAAGTTAAATGTTCATTTTTTTCCTTCCATGTTGCTTCTGCTGCTGTGAAGCACCTGAAGGGTTAATAAACTTCTTGAATGTGGTTTTGAGCACCTAGAGGGGTGCAGTTTTTAGAATGATGTCACTTTTGGGTATTTTCAGCCATATAGATCCCTCAAAGTGACTTCAAATGTGAGGTGGTCCCTAAAAAAAATGGTTTTGTAAATTTCGTTGTAAAAATGGGAAATCGCTGGTCAAATTTTAACCCTTATAACTTCCTAGCAAAAAAAAAATTTTGTTTCCAAAATTGTGCTGATGTAAAGTAGACATGTGGTAATGTTATTTATTAACTATTTTGTGTCACAAAACTCTCTGGTTTAACAGAATAAAAATAAAAAATTTGAAAATTGCGAAATTTTCAAAATTTTAGCCAAATTTCCATTTTTTTCACAAATAAACACAAAAATTATCAACCTAAATTTACCACTAACGTGAAGCCCAATTTGTCACGAAAAAACTGTCTCAGAACCGCCAGGATCCATTGAAACGTTCCTGAGTTATTACCTCATAAAGGGACACTGGTCAGAATTGCAAAAAACGGCCAGGTCATTAAAGTCAAAATAGGCTGGGTCATAAAGGGGTTAAATACTTGTGCAACCAAATCTGGTCTGAACTCTGGCCTTTTCCATGGTTCTAAGTTTTCAGTAACTTCTTTCCACTTTGGGTTACAGGTCATCGTAACAAAAAGATCTGGCTTCCCGAATTTTCGGACAATTGTCATGGCGTCTTGGTAATTTTGCTGCATAGCTCTTGGGCTTCCAATGAAAGTGGATGGTAAAATTACTGGTGTCCAAGCTTTTAGCCCTTGGTGTAATGCAGCATTATGGATGTGATCCATAACGCCAGCATAGCTGTCGACGCGTAATGCCTTTTGATTTTGTTTTATATATTCGATGCTGTCGAATTCAATTTTGACGTAACTGTCAACGATAAATTGTTGCGTCAACTTCCCAGCATTTAAAAGGGGATTGAACTCGTCACGAATTGCAAGCCTGTATGCATAGTACTGCAACAGGGTGATTTTTTCTTGTCGATCTTGATCCACTGGTATGGATGGTAGATGAATGTCACCAATTCCTTGATGTTGCACACTTAGGGCAACTGGAGTTGTCATAATTTATTGTCCATCCACTGTCCCCATATGGGAATAGAAGTGGATATGTCATTGCATCACACTTTCTGTGAAGAAAGCTGATTTGAACAGCTTGGTTTCACTTTTGAGGTGAACTCTGATGTCCCTATTAAATGAGGGTTCACCCATTGCATTTTGATAAATTATAGCTACTTCATTGCACCTTGGCGCATTGTAGCGCCTCTGGTCATTGTTGTATTCATTTGTAATTGACATTGTTATTTCGAGTGGATCACGATTTTCTAATTCAGCAATCCTCTCATCCTCTATTTCATATTCCCTCATCATTTTGAAGGCTCTTGCGAGTGGGTTAATTGCTTTCATTTTCGCTCCAAGAGATGATAGCAGTGCTGGGAGGCACTTTTTATTTGCTTGACTTCTTGTACTTAATGCATCTTCACTGTCAAAGATATAAATCTTGGCAAACTTGGGAGTACTACCCACAGCGGGATGCAATGGGGCAGTTCTGTGGTAAATTTGTCCATGAATTAAAAAACAGTTTGGACCATGCCCAAGAAGTGGCGCTACTTGTGCTCCCATTGATGCCAAAGCAAGCAAGCTATTGTATTGCCTTATATTACCTATATTATTGGAGTGCTGATGCTCTCCTTTCATCAACTTGACTAATTGATTGCACCCTCTCTTGCAGCAGGAAGGGAATGTTTTGTCCTGTGCCATTTCATCTTTGAAATTTTTAGATTGACAGAACTGACATCGAATGTCAGTTTGCCAGCATAGTGCTCTTCAATACGTGTCTTATCAATTTGATTGAGAAGTCCTCTAGCGGCAAATGTATCTTGACGTCATCGAGTGGCTCTTGCATTTTGGAAACGTATTCTATCTTGTTCTCTTTTTTGTGAAATACGTGTATCACGTTGTGCATTGCGTGTTGCTCATTGTCGTGCAGCATTAGATGCTCTACGTGATTCAGTTACTTCATTCGTTTCTCTTGCTCTGGCCGCCCTCTGTCAGGCTGCATCAGCAGTTCTTCGAAAATTTTGTTCATCTTCTGTTTCATTAAGACGCAGGTTATGCATCCGTATGCGATTCGCTTCTCTACGTACAACAGCGCGCTCAATTTGATCCATCTTTGCAATCTTGCCTCACAGTGTTGCCTCACAGGCTAACATTCAAAAAAGGCTTATGCCTTAACTAGCTACCAGGGGGAGCTCCTCTCCTTAGTTATCCATGGTTACGCCCAACTGTGGATGACTCATTGTGCACAGACACACGGACACATCCAAATTAGGTATATTGGTATATATATATATATATATATATATATATAAATAACTGCCTTGCAATGTTTTCATTTCCTGTTCTGTCCAGTTGTCACCGTATCCCAGAATTCACCGACAGCCAACATTGAAACTGCTGCTGGTACAAACCTATTGCGTGGTACCACCAGCAGAACACCGTTGTACCACACACACACACACACACTGTATACGCCGTACGCACCACACACACACACACTCACACACTCACACTCACATTCACACTCTCACATACTCACCCTCATACACTCACACTCACACTCACACACACACTTACACTCACACTCTCACACACACACTCACACACACACTCACACTCACCTTCACACTAACACTCACACACTCACACTCACTCACGAACACTCACACACTCACACTGACGCAGCCTCTTGAATTGTACCACCAGCGGAACACCGTCGCGAACATGCCGCCGCCGGGATCAGCCGAATGATTCGCTGACTGCCGCTATCTTTGTAGAGGAGGAGTGCATTTGCAGTTTTAATGTGACCGCTACTATCTGTCTGCACAAAGATGGCGGCAGTCTGATTTACTGCACCTGCATGAATTATGCCCAAGTGCAGTGAATCATTTGGCTGATCCTGGAGGAAAATGCGTGACGTGTCTACAGGCAGAGGAAGCCGATCACATTAAAGGGGTTTTCCCACTAACAAAAGTTCATTTTAAAAATTGACTGTGCCTGACTGTGTATACCACATCTCCTGGGCAGGGGAGGAAGCAAAAGACAATACTGGCATTACAGCAGGGGATCACAGTGGATTCATTTTGTGAGGTAAAATATTTCACTGACTGTTTTTAAAAAATATTTTACCTCACAAAATGTATCCTCTGCGATCTCCTGCTGTAATGTCAGTATTGTCTTTTGCTTCCTCCTCTTCTCAGGAGCTGTGGTATGTTCTGTACACGGTTAGACACAGGGGTGCATCTGACCATGTACGAAGCATACCACATCTCCTTGGCAGGGGAGGAAGCAAAAGACAATACTGACATTACAGCAGGGTATCACAGTGGATACATTTTGTGAGGTAAATTATTTCACTAACTGGTTTTAAAAAATATTTTACCTCACAAAATATATCCTTTGCGATCTCCTGCTGTAATGTCAGCATTGTCTTTTGCTTCTTCCCCTCATCAATGATGTATATGCCCCCTGCCCTACCCAGGGGTGTATATGACCCACAGCCCTTCTTATTGATGTATTTGCATTGAGGCTCCAGTGATGTGTACCCATCTTTCCTGATCCCTCTCACCCTGTATCCATCTGTTATTCATGGTATGTCCACTGGCTGTAATATCATCACCATCACCCATCTTTCCTGATAACTCTCACCCTGTATCCATCTGCTATTCCTGGTAAGTCCACTGGTTGCTATATTTTTTTTTCTTCCTGCATGTTTTCCCACCATAATTCTTTGATGCTAAGACACAGTTGGTTTTATCTTTCCTTTTGGTTCTGACTATTTCCTTTTGCATTTTCCCTTCTGACTTCTAATTTCTCCCCTTCTGTGTCTGTGATTAGTCTCCCTGCTGCCCCTCCCTCCTGATCACACCTGGCCTATTTCATGTTCACTTAGCTTCTTATAAATTCAGGGTCACAGGTCTGTTTTGACCATGGTCTGTCTCTAAAAGGATAACAGCAAAAATATGCCAGAAATGAGCAAGAAGTGAACAGAAGGTACAACTAACCACTGTTAATAAATGTACTAAATTTCTTTCCTTTTCCACCACACTTACTCTCATCATGCTGACATACGCTCTAATAGTTTTGTCTCCATTACTCCTCACTCTCCTTTGCTATCCCCAAACCCCAGCACCCTCTAACCAAGTAATAATCTCTCTTTTCTCCTGCCTTCCTACCTGACCTCCTCCTCTGACCTGCTCCTCAACCTCAGATCTCTCCTAATAAAACACAAAACAAGCCGCCCACTCTCTTTCTCCCACCTGCTCTGTCTCTCTCTGCTTCTCCTCACTGCTGGTGACATATCTCCCAATCCTGGACCCCACATCTCATACCCCCATTATTGCCCCCTTCTATCGCTTCCAAAATAAACTCCCAAAATCTTGCCCGCCTCAAATCCGTGCCCATGATGCCCACCACCCTGCTCCCTCTCTCTGGATCACTCTTGAATGCCCGCTCTGTCTGCAATAAACTCCACGTGATTTGCGACCTCTTTACCTCTCATAATTTTTCCTAGCTGGGCCTCGCCGAAACATGGCTGACACCCTTTGACACAACCTCCCCTGCTGCGCAATGTTACGGTGGCCTCCACTTCACCCACACTCCTCGTCCTGGCAACAGACATGGTGGAGGAGTGGGCCTTCTCCTTTCTTCCATCTGTACCTTTAACCAAATTCCACCTCTACCCTCCCTTATCCTCCCCTCTTTTGAAGTCCACGCTGTCCGCATCTGCTCTCCCTCCAGCCTCCAAATGGCCATCATATACCGACCTCAGGGCCCGACCACTGCCTTTATTTACCTACTCTCCTCCTGGCTTCTTCACTTTCTGCTGACATTCCCATCATCATCATTATGGGTCACTTCAACATCCCCATTGACACCCACCAGTCAGCAGCCTCCAAACTCCTGTTACTTGCTTCATCTTTTGGACTTACTCAGTGGTCCTCCTCAGCCACCCACACAGACGGACACACATTAGACCTGGTGTTCACACATTTCTGCTCCCTATCTAACTTCACAACCTCCCCTCTCCCTCTATCTGACCACCATCTACTCACTTTCTCATCACTGTCTTCCACACCTGTCACCTATGTCCAGCAACATGCGCACCCCCGCAGAAACCTTGCACATCAAGACCCTCGCACACTCTCTGACTCTATTCAGCTACTGACCTCCATAGATTCACTCCACGACACATTGACACTGCCACTAGTTTCTACAATGCCACTCTGGCATCAGCCATTGACTCGGTCACCCCTGTCATGCATAGCAGAGGGTGACAAATCAATAGACAACCCTGGCACAATAACATCACTAAAAAACTTCAGCAAGTATCCAGAGTTGCAGAAATGCATTGGAAGAAAACACATTCACAAGATGATTTCACTGCACTCAAACAAGCAACAATCACATTCAAATCAGCTCTCACCTCTGCTAAAGAGGCCTATTTCACATCCCTCATATCTTCTTTATACCACAACTCCAAACAGTTGTTCAACACCTTTAACTCCCTCCTCCGCCCACCACTGCCCCGTCCGACTTCCTTAATCTCTGCCAAGGACTTTGCCACACACTTCAAAAATAAGATAGACCAAACAAGGCAAGTCTTTGTTGTCTGACCACCACAACCCCTTTGTATGCCAGACCAATGCCCTAACCCTATAACTTTCCTCTCCAAAATCACTGAAGGACAGCTTGCTCATCTTCTCTCCAAATCACACCTCACCACTTGTGCACCCATCCCAACTCCTCCCCAACCTCACCACTACACTAATCCCATCCCTAACCCATTTCTTCAATCTATCACTAACTTCTGGTACCTTCCCCTCTGCTTTCAAACATGTCACAATCACACCTATCCTTAAAAAGCCTTCCCTTGACCCCAGCGCTATGTCCAGCTACCGCCCCATATCTTTGCTCCCATTTGCTTCCAAACTACTTGAGCAGCACGTCCACACTGAACTTTCCTCTCGCCTTGCATCTAACTCTCTGTTCGACAACCTACAATCTGGCTTCAGTTCCCACCATTCCACTGACACTTCCCTGACCAAAATGACTAAAGACTTACTTACAGCCAAAGACAACAGACAATTCTCTATACTCCTCCTTCTAGACCTGTCCTCTGCCTTCGACACAGTTGACCACTGCCCCCTACTATAGATCCTCTCTTCCTTTGGTGTCAAAGACCTCACCCTATCCTGGATCTCCTCATACCTCACCAACCGCACATTTAGCATTTCCTACTCCCTCTTCATCTCGCCCCCTCTGTTGGTGTCCCTCAAGGCTCTGTCCTAGGACCCCTTCTCTTCTAAATCTATACCCTTGGCCTGGGACAACTCAGTCCTATGGCCTATGGCTTCCAGTACCATCTATATGCTGATGACACTGAGATCTACCTCTCTGGCCCAGATGTCACCTCTCTGCTCTCCAGAATCCCAGAGTGTCTATCAGCCATATCCTCATTCTTCTCCTCTCACTTCCTTAAATTCAATGTGGACAAAACCAAACTAATTATCTTTCCTCCATCTCGCACACCTTACCTACCTGATCTATCTATGACAATAAATGAATTCACACTTTCCCCCTTCCCAGTAATCTGCTGCCTCAGAGAAACCCTTGACTTTGCGCTGTCCTTGAAACCACACATCCAAGCTCTCGTCACTAGGGTTGAGCGAAACGGATCGGACAAATTCAAAAATCGCCGACTTTCGGCAAAGTCGGGTTTCATGAAACCCGACCCGATCCTAGTGTGGGATCGGCCATGCGGTCGGCGATCAGGGCGCCAAAGTCGCGTTTCGTATGATGCTTTCAGTGCCATTTTTCAGCCAATGAAGGAGGGCGCAGAGTGTGGGCAGCGTGATGACATAGGTCTCGGTCCCCACCATCTTAGAGAAGGGCATGACAGTGATTAGCTTGGTTTCTGCGGCGTCATAGGGGCTATAAAGGGGCGTGCACGCCGACCGCCATCTTACTTCTGCTGATCGTAGCATAGGGAGAGATTGCTGCAGCTTCATCAGAAGAAGGGATATAGTTAGGGAGGGAAGATTAACCCCCAAACTGCTTGTGCTGTAGCGATTTCCACTGTCCAACACCACCTTTTTTTGCAGGGACAGTGGAGGCTATATTTTTGTGCATCAGCTTTGTAGCTTATTAGGCTGCCTTATAAGGCTCCCTGATAGCTGCATTGCTGTTTGCACGCTGCTGTGCAAACCAACTGCTTTTTTAAAAGCAAAAATCCTGTTGCTCCTTTCTGCACAGTTATCTTGTTTATTTATCCACACTTTTGTGTGCAGCAGTCCTTTTTATTGCTGCCATACTTGTCCTGAGATCATTGTAGGGAGATTGAAATTGTACTACAGTCCTTGTATTTTTTCATATATCTTCCAGCCACTTTCAGCCACTTACATTGTGTTGTTTTATACACTGGGCCTGAGTTTTGGTTCAGTCTCCCCCCAAAAAAAGGGAGATTCAAATTCTCACAAAGTGGATATTCTTCTGTCCTGTTAGTTTGTCGTATATCAACCAGCCACTTTCAGCCACTTACATTGTGTTGTTTTATACACTGGGCCTGAGTTTTGGTTCAGTCTCCCCCCAAAAAGGGAGATTAACATTCTCACAAAGTGGATATACTTCTGTCCTGTTAGTTTGTCGTATATCAGCCAGCCACTTTCAGCCTCTTACATTTTGTTGTTTTATACACTGGGCCTGAGTTTTGGTTCAGTCTCCCCCCAAAAAAAGGGAGATTCAAATTCTCACAAAGTGGATATACTTCAGTCCTGTTAGTTTGTTGTATGTCAGCCAGCCACTTTCAGCCACTTAGATTGCGTTATTATATACACTGGGCCTGAGTTTTGGTTCAGTCTCCCCCCCAAAAAAGAGAGATTTAAATTCTCAACAAGTTAATATACCACCTTCTACCTTGTTTTACAGTACCATATAACGGTTGTTATTTTGGTTAGATTTTCCAAAAAATTAGGAAGTCTGGTGGAAGAGCCCTTGGGCGGTGGTTGCCAGCTGACACTGGTGGTGGTGGTGGTGCATCTGGTGGTAGTGGCAAAAGCACAATAGCACCTAAGGCTGGAGGTGTTGAGCCAGTGTCATCGTCTGGCTACACAAGGCCTCGAAGGCTCCCTTATCTGGTGGAAAAAGGACACGTCTGGCTACCCAAAATGTTGATGATCTAACCTTCATTAAAATGAACCAATCATGGATTTCAAATTATTTTGCCCTACCTTCCCCAGCTGACATGTAGCTTGCCTGAAAAATGTCTTGCTTTTGGCCTCCTCTTACTGACTTCTCCAATTCCTCCATTTGCAGCTGCTGAATGTCCACCATAGGCCATTTTTATACCTCCCTAAATGGGCCGACTCCCCCGACAGGGCCGTGGTCACCAGCTGGCGCAAGCACCCGTGCGAGTGCCATTTGCCTGGACAGGTGGGTGGGCAAACTCTTGAGCGACGGCACTGGCACAGGGTCCCTCATAGTACAATGAAGTGTCTCTGATGGTGGTGGTGCACAACCAACGTCAGACACACCGTTGTAATATGAGGGGCCCTGTGCCAGTACCGCCGCCCACGAGAGAGTGTTCCCCCCAGCTCGAACAGTGCTCTACCACTTGCAATACTTACCTCTCCCTGCTCCACCACTGTGTAGTCTGTGCTGTTAAATCCTTCAATGGCACTGCCAATAAAAATTTGTTGAAATGATAGTTGATAGTTAAAATATACAGGGGCCCTGGCCTCCATTTAGACCAGTTAATACTTTGCGCCTACTACCACTGTCTGCTACTCAGCAGAGGAGCCCACCCCTGTACCTAGCTATGCCACCTGTTTATTTATGAACAATTTTTTGGCAGACATTTTGCCCACTTTATTATTTGGGCCTTCTAACTGTGTCTTCCACTCATTACAGTTTTCCTCCACTGAACAAAGCAATGCCGCCTGTTTAGTCCTGTTACCACATTTGATCTGCATTTAGCCTACTTTATTATTTGGGCCTACTAACTGTGTCTGCCACTCCTTACAGTTGTCCTCCACTGAACAAAGCAATGCCACCTGTTTAGTCCTGTTACCAATTTTGAACTGCATTTAGCCTACTTTATTATTTGGGCCTACTAACTGAGTCTGCCGCTCAGTACAGTTGTCCTCCACTGAACAAAGCAATGCCGCCTGTTTATTCCTGTTACCATTTTTGAACTGCATTTAGGCTACTTTATTATTTGGGCCTTCTAACTGTGTCTGCCACTCCTTACAGTTGTCCTCCACTGAACAAAACAATGCTGCCTGTTTAGTCCTGTTACCACATTTGAACTGCATTTAGCCGACTTTATTATTTGGCCCTATATATGTGTTTCCTCCTCATCCTGCCCATTGCCCAGCCACTGCTAGATGAGTCTGCTGGTACATTGACCCAGACCACTACATTCCCCTTGCACTCTTCACAGCCAGAATCTGACCCTGCTGAAAGTCAGGTTCCCCTTCCTGCATACTATACCACCTTACACGGGGACAAAGAGGAAGGTGCAGATGAAAGTGCAGGTTCCTTTATCAGGTGGGGGGGCATACCCGTTGGCGACGTCACTGGCACAGGGCCGCTCATAGTACGCAAAAGTGTCTCTGCCGGTGGGAGGCACCACCCGCCGTCAAACACACCGCCGTACTACGAGGGGCCCTGTGCCAGTGCCAATGCCAATGAGTGTTCCCCCCCTACTTGCTCAGGATCACAGCACTTGCAAAGTTGAAATACTTACCTCTCCCTGCTCCACCGGCGTGAAGTATTCCGCTTTCCTGGGCCCACGAAAATCTTGAGCCAGCCCTACCCCCCCACAACTTTAGCCAAATGACCCCCAGTTTTCAATGCCTAACTATTATTATAAAGTAAATTAAGATTGACAAGCTTCAGTAATAAGAATTGATGTTTTTGGCATTAAAATGGGCACTGTAGGTGTTTTCCTGTCCTCAACTCACTGCCGACTTTGATTCCCCATTGACTTGCATTGGGTTTCGTGTTTCAGTCAGCCCCCAACTTTTCGCAATAATCGGCCGATTTCACCCGACCCGACTTTTGACAAAGTCGGGTTTTGCGAAACCCGACTCGATCCGAAAAAAGTAAAAGTCGCTCAACTCTACTTGCCACCTCCTGTGACCTTCAGCTCAAAAATGTTTCCACAATCCGTCCTTTCCTTAACCCTCACTCTACCAAAATGCTTGTGCATGCCCTAATCATCTTCCGCCTCGACAACTGCAAATTCCGCTATTGTGGCCTACCTTCTAACACTCTCGCACCCCTCCAGTCCTTCCTTAACTATGCTGCCCTACTAATTCATCTCTCTCCTCGCTACACTCCTGCTTCCCCTCTTTGCAAATCCCTTCACTGGCTCCCAATTTCCCAGCATATCCAGTTTAAACTACTAACACTGACCTACAAAGCCATCCATAACTTTTCTCCTCTGTATATTTCCGAACTAATCTCTCAATATCTTCCCTCACGCAATCTCTGGTCCTCCCAAGACCTCCTTCTTTCCTCCACGCTTATTCGCTCCTCACCCAATCGCCTCCAAGACTTCTCCCGAATATCCCCCATCATCTGGAATTCTGTGTCCCAACACGTCCGGTTATCCATCACATTTGGATCTTTCAAACGGAACCTGAAAACCCATCTCTTTAAAGAAGCTTACAACCTGTAATGACCACACGACCACCTCAACACTATTGGAGCTACCCCCGACCTACTGTCTCCTTCCCCACAATCCTGTAGAATGTAAGCCGCAAGGGCAGGGTCATCTCCCCTCTGTATCAGTCTGTCATTGTTAGTTTTGTTTACTGTAAGTGATATTTGTATTTTGATGTAACCCCATCTAGTATACAGCACCATGGAATTAATGGTGCTATATAAATTAATAATAATAATAATAATAATAATAATAATGTGCATGCCTTTCAGTCCTCCCCAGTGATGTATATGAACCACAGACCTCCAATGATGTATATGACCCACAGCCCTCCCCAGGGATGTGTATGCCCCCCAGCCCTCCCTAGTGATGTATTGAAGCTCTGAGTTGCCAAGCAACAGGCTGAAAATCTTAATGATTTAGAGATGATCTGCAAAGAGTAGTGGACCAAAATTCCTCCTGACATGTGCACAAACCTCATCATCATCTACAAAAAGTCTGACTGCTGTGCTTGTCAACAAGGGTTTTGCTACCAAGTATTAAGTCTTGTTTGCCAGTGGGATCAAATACTTATTTCTCATTACAATATGCAAATAAATTTACATCATTTATACCATGTGATTCTCTGGATTTTATTTTTGATACTCTGTCTCTGAATGTTAAAATTAACCTACGATTAAAATTATGGATTGTTCATGTCTTTGTCAGTGGGCAAACTTACAAAATCAGCAAGGGATCAAATAGTTATTTCTCCCACTGTATATTCCAACTTACAAAATCTGCAAGGGATCAAGTACATATTTCTCCCACTGTATATTCCCCCCCAGCCTTCCCCAATGATGTATATGCCCCCCAGCCACCAGTATTGTATGTGCCGTAGGACCCTCCCACTGATGAATATGCCCCCATGCCCTCTCCAGTTATGCACAGTCCTGCTCATTGTTATTGGCACCTATGAAGCTTAAGTACTTAATGTGGAATATCTCCTGAAAAAAACAAATAAAGTGAAAAAGTTTTCTTGCATAGAGCACTCGTGGTAAATACAAAAGAGCAAATGATAAACAATAATTTAAAACAAAAAACAATGGGAGGGAAAAATACGAAAACCTAAAACTTACTGTGACACTGGTATTGACACCCTTTACATTAATTTAGCATGGAAACACATTTTGACTCTCCTGGGGTAAAACACAAATGAAAATCACCTGTGATTAATTGTGCCCATGTGATATGAATTAGCCAATGAATGATGACTTCAGTGTTTTAAAAAGCCACATGGTAGGCTTTGTTCCTTTGTCACAATGGTGAAGACAAAGAAGCTGTCTGATGACATCAGAAATGTTATTATTAGCAAGCACAAGACTTCCAAAGGGTATAAGGTTATCTCCAAAGACCTTGGTATCCCCGTTTCAACAGTGGGCAAAGTTATTAAGAAGTTTGCCAAGCATGGAACTCTCAAGAACCTCCCTGGACGTAGAGAAAAGAGGAATAGTACAACAAAGAAATTTATTGTATTTTGGGCTTTTTCCTTCCTGCAATAGATATTACTTATTGTCTGGGTTTCTTAGTCCCAGTGCTTATCTACAAACCTTCTCCTCATATCACCCTATATCTGGGTGATATTGGTGTGACACTTGGACATAATTGTCTGGTGGTTATACTTCATACCGGCATTACTTTAGCATGCCCAGAATATTGTTATTTGATGTATAGGTTTATTACCTAAACAGGGTCGTCCATATGCAGATTTAGGTTTTTGGTTTATATTTATATTTATATAGGAGTTTAGCCGTGCACACTGGTCATGTTAAACCATATATATGTCCACTCTTTCATGTGCATTATCGGCTAAATCTCTCACTTACTATTATATTGCTTTTAGCATATAATTACATCAGGATCCTTTGGTTATTCTGAAGTTATTTTGAGGATGGGCAAGACATATTATTGATTATACATTTCGGTTTATTGTTTCAATTTATATGTAATATTTTTTGGGGGGTGTTGGTCACAGGTCTTATGTTTAGACCCTTTTTAAATGGTTTTATTGTATGTTTGTCCTTTCTTGAGGTGAAATGAAATTTGCTTTATATATATTTTTCATTATTTATTAGTCCAGTCTTTTCTTTTCTTTGGTGTACTTATCCTGGTTATACGGACTAGGTTTTGCACCTTGTGTCATTATTCTTATAGGAGTGCGCCCTGTTTACATGTTTAGAGAAAAGAGGAATATTGACAAGAAATGTATTTGAAAATTGGTGCAAATGGTGGAAAAATACCATGTCAATTATCCAATGAACTTAAGCAAACCAGGAGCAGTCTTATGGTTTCAACAAGTACCATACTCTGCACATTAAACCAAGCAAAGGTTTGTTGGTGAAGGCCAAAGCCATTGCTGAAGAAAAGACATCAAGAGGAACGACTGATCTTTGCCAAAGAGTACCTTGACAAACCACAATCCTTCTGGGAAAATGTTCTGTGGACACATGAAGCAAAAATAGAGTTTGTTGGCAATGCAAAGCAACAAATTGTTTACAGATGATACAATGAAGCTTATAAGAAAAAGAACACCCATCATTTAAGCATGGTGGAGGATTCATAATGCTGTTGAGTTGCTTTGCTGCAACTGGTACTGCATCACAGGAATCATGAAATCAGAGAATTATCAAAAGATTTTAGAGCAACTTGGTTTGAGTCAAAGATCATGGGTCCTCCAGCAGGACAATGACCCAAAGCATACATCCAAAAGTACACATAAATTGTTGAAAAAGAAAAAATGGACTGTTTTAAAATGATCAGCAGTTAGTCGTGACCTCAATCCCATTGAAAATCTTTGGGGTGAGCTGAAATCTGCCACTGGTTTAAAAGAACCCTGCAAACATCCAAGAGCTTGAACAAACTGCAAAGGAAAAGCAAGAAGCTTATAGATGGCTACAAGAAACTTTGGAGGATGTCATTAATGAAGCAAAAAAGTGGAAAAATAAAACATAACTTTTAATACACAAAAGTCGATAAAAACTAGTCACCCAAGTGAACACATATTACGGGGCCAAGTCACCACCATATATAATGGACTTTGAAAAAATGACAAGCCCTAGACAGGATTAAAAGTTTCCGACAATAAATGCGGAATCAATCTGAGATAAGGTTTATAAAGAAGCTGTACAGCAATCATATAAGACAGCGACTAACCCTATGCAAACAGATGCACATAGAAACAATAGACAGTAATAAGCATGTACTATGAGATATGCTTACTGTAACTATTAAACAAAAAGGAACGGTCTCACCAATTCCATAAAGCAGGCATCGGAGCACCGGGTATTCTTTTGTCAGATAAACCTCCGATTAGTGAAGAGATGACAATCCCTATGTCAATCCCTATGGGGCTACAATAGGCTATTCCCCAAGCTCCTGCCCTTACAAGGGCAGTCCACATCTACCCCTGTAAACATATGCCCTGCACTCTCCCTGTGTTGTCCCGACGCGTTTCTTCCAAGCTCAAGTCATCAGGGGAATTGCTTGTATAAGGAGATTATGTGCTGATAACAGAGGGACAAAAAGTCCTGCCACCCTCTATGCTGTCCTGCAGAGAGTGGACAGGCTAGGGCCATTATTAAATAGGAAGTGTGAAAAAACGTATCACGCTTCCCATAGGGCGATCTAAATACATGGCAGCTGAAGGGGGTTAGGGTGTAATATAAAGAGTGGTAACGGCGCTAAAACTGCGCACTGTATACTACATAATGTGTATATCCCAGGAGTTAACAAAAACATATAAATACATAGGAGTAGAGAACTCACGGTTTGAATGATGTCACACGCCCAGCTCCATGTGGAGTACATGCCTCCGTAACAATGGAGGCCCTTCCTGTCATGAGTCCCAGAACCGGAAGTTGCCGTTGCCTAGTAACCGGACCACACACTGTGTCTGGATAGCGCCCACTGTAATAGGCAAATCCTTTCCGCAACGAAGTACGAGCGGTCCCGAGAGGACGAAGTATCTTACTATGTGTCATATAGTGTGAAATAAATGCGGCCAGTATAAAAAGAGAAAGGTTCGGTGCGGGAACCGGAAGTCACCATAACCCGGCAACCAAAATGAAGCATGAATGGTGCGGCGAAATAACCACCGCAACTATACACTTGTAGTTAGAATAACCAGACCACGCACTGTGACTGGATAGCACCCACTATAATAGGCAAATCCTTTCCACAAAGCAGTGCGGGCGGTCCCGGGAGGACGAGATATCGTACTCTGTGTCATACAGTGTAAGGTGAATGCGGCCAATGTAAAAAAGTTTGGTGCGGGAACCGGAAGTCACCGTAACCCGACAACCAAAATAAAACATAAATGGTGCGGCGAATTTACCACCGCAACTATATAATTGTAGTTAGAGAGGATGATAGAATATATCAAAACGCACCGCTTAACACATAGTATGACCCATTTAATCTGTCATGAAAACGTTCTTCGTTGCCGAAAGGATTTGCCTATTACAGTGGGCGCTATCCAAACACAGTGTGTGGTCCAGTTACTAGGCAACGGCAACTTCCGGTTCTGGGACGCATGACAGGAAGGGCCTCCATTGTTACGGAGGCATGTACTCCACATGGAGCTGGGCATGTGACATCATTCAAACCGTGAGTTCTCTACTCCTATGTATTTATATGTTTTTGTTAACTCCTGGGTTTTACACATTATGTAGTATACAGTGCGCAGTTTTAGCGCCGTTACCACTCTTTATATTATATCCTAACCACCTTCAGCTGCCATGTATTTAGATCGCCCTATGGGAAGCGTGATACGTTTTTTCACACTTCCTATTTAATAATGGCCCTAGCCTGTCCACTCTCTGCAGGACAGCATAGAGGGTGGCAGGACTTTTTGTCCCTCTGTTATCAGCACATAATCTCCTTATACAAGCAATTCCCCTGATGACTTGAGCTTGGAAGAAACGCATCGGGACAACACAGGGAGAGTGCAGAGCATATGTAGATGTGGACTGCCCTTGTAAGGGCAGGAGCTTGGGGGATAGCCTATTGTAGCCCCATAGGGATTGACATAGGGATTGTCATCTCTTCACTAACCGGAGGTTTATCTGACAAAAGAATGCCCGGTGCTCCGATGCCTGCCTTATGGAATTGGTGAGACCGTTCCTTTTTGTTTAATAGTTACAGTAAGCATATCTCATAGTACATGCTTATTACTGTCTATTGTTTCTATATGCGTCTGTTTGCATAGGGTTAGTCGCTGTCTTATATGATTGCTGTACAGCTTCTTTATAAACCTTATCTCAGATTGATTCCGCATTTATTGTCGGGAACTTTTAATCCTGTCTAGGGCTTGTCATTTTTTCAAAGTCCATTACATATGGTGGTGACTTGGCCCCGTAATATGTGTTCACTTGGGTGACTAGTTTTTATCGACTTTTGTGTATTAAAAGTTATGTTTTATTTTTCCACTTTTTTGCTTGGTTATGCTTTATTAATAGTGGGATCATCTGTAGGACTCACACTCTATATACAGACATTGCTTTGTTAGGATGTCATTAATGCCAAAGGGTATGCAAACACGTGTTAACTAAGGGTGCCATTATTGCTGCACATGCTGTTTATTCCGTTTCTTTAAAATTGCAACATGTAAGTTGAAAAACATGGTTTTAATGATGTATTATTTTGGACAACAAACTAAACAATCCTGAGGATATAACATTGATACATTTACATTTATTTCTGAAGATATTGTACAGTCTATGAAAAAATGAAAGGGTGCCAATAAATGTGACCAGCACTGTATATGCACCAAGACCTTAGTGGTGTATGTGCCCCCAGCCCTCCCCAGTGATGTTTGACCTCCAGCCCTCCTTAGTGATATCTATGCTCTCAGTTACGTATATGCCCCCCTGCCTCCCCAGTGAGGTACATGCCTCCCATAGGGTTGAGCGACTTTTGCTTTTTTAGGATCGAGTTGGGTTTTGTGAAACCCGACCTTCTCGAAAGTCGGATCGCGTGAAATCGGCCGATTCTACTGTAAAGTCGGGTTCCGGACCGGAACACGAAACTCAATGCAAGTCAATGTGGATTATTTTTTACATTTACTTAATATCTCTCTCTCTCTCTCTCTCTCCCCTCCGTGCAAAGCATATGTTGTGTTTGACTGCGGAAATCACTGCAGCCCAAACGGTGATATGGCTCTATGACGCCGCAGAAACCAGGCCGGAACCTATGTCATCACGCTGCCCACACTCCTTAATTGGCTGAAAAAATGGCGGGGAAGGCGTCATACAAAACGCGACTTTGGCGCCAAGATCGCCGACCACGTGGCCGATCCCACGCTGGAGTCGGGTCGGGTTTCACGAAACCCGACTTTGCCAAAAGTCGGCGACTTTTGAAAATGAACGATCCGTTTCGCTCAACCCTAGCCTCCCAGCCTTCCCCAGTGATATTTATGCCCCCAAGCCCTCCACATTGATGTATTTGCTCCCAGTGATGTCTATGTCCCACAGTCTCCCTAGTGATGTCTTTGCCTCCCAGTGTTCCCCAGTGATGTATACACCCCACAGCCCTCCTCAATGATGTATATTCACCCAGACCTGAGTGATGTATATGCCCTCCATCCCTCCCAAGTGATGTATATGTTCCAGTCCTCCCCAGTAAGATAAATGCCCTCCTGCCCTCACAGTGATGTATATGCCCCCCAGCCCTCGCCGTGATGCTTGTGCCCTACAGCCTTTCAGAGTAATGTATACGCCTTAAGTCCTCCCCAGTGGTGTATATTTACCCAAACTTCTTTGATGTATATGCTAGAAAGCCCCCTCATTGATGTATATGCCCCCAGCCCCCTCATTGATGTATATGCCCCCAGCCCTCCTTAGTAATGTATATGGACCCAGTCCCCTGTAATGTGCATGCCCTCTTGCCTCCCCCAGTGATGTATTGCCTCCAGCCCTCTCCAGTGATGAATATGCCCCCTAGCTCTCCACAGTGATGTCTATGCCTCCCAGCCACCTCCAGTGATGTCTATGCTTCCCAGACATCCCCAGTAATATATATGCCCCCAAGCCCTCCTTAGTGATGTATATGCCCCAGCGTCTCCTGTGATGCATATACTGCAGTCCCTGCATCTCCTGTGATCATGCACTGCTGTCTCAGCATCTCCTGCAATGTATACACAGCAGCTACTACATCTCCTGTGATTTATATACTGGAGCACTAGCATCTTCTGTGATGTATATACTGCAGTCCCAGTGTCTCAAGTGATGTATATACTGCAGTCCCAGCATCTCTTGTAATATATACACAGCAGCCCTTACATCTCCTATGATTTATATACTGCAGCACTAACATCTCCTGTGATGTATATACTGCAGTTCCATCGTCTCATATGTGATGTATATGCTTTACAAAACTTATTGTCACAGATAGATGACTGTGCTCCAGACTGACAAACCTGGAAAGGCAGTTACATAGTTACATAGTTATTAAGGTTGAAGGAAGACTGTAAGTCCATCTAGTTCAACCCATAGCCTAACCTAACATGCCCTAACATGTTGATCCAGAGGAAGGCAAAAAAAACCCCATGTGGCAAAGAGTAAGCTCCACCTTGGGGAAAAAAATTCCTTCCCGACTCCACATACGGCAATCAGACTAGTTCCCTAGATCAATGCCCTATCAAGGAATCTAATATATATAACCTGTAACATTATACTTTTCCAGAAAGGTATCCAGTCCCCTCTTAAATTTAAGTAATGACTCACTCATTACAACATCATACGGCAGAGAGTTCCATAGTCTCACTGCTCTTACAGTAAAGAATCCGAGTCTGTTATTATGCTTAAACCTTCTTTCCTCCAGACGTAGAGGATGCCCCCTTGTCCCTGTCACTGGTCTATGATTAAAAAGATCATCAGAAAGGTCTTTGTACTGTCCCCTCATATATTTATAAATTAACATAAGATCACCCCTTAGCCTTCATTTTTCCAAACTAAATAGCCCCAAGTGTAATAGCCTATCTTGGTATTGCAGACCCCCCAGTCCTCTAATAACCTTGGTCGCTCTTCTCTGCACCTGCTCCAGTTCAGCTATGTCTTTCTTATACACCGGAGACCAGAACTGTGCACAGTATTCTAAGTGTGGTCGAACTAGTGACTTGTATAGAGGTAAAATTATGTTCTCCTCATGAGCATCTATGCCTCTTTTAATACATCCCATTATTTTATTTGCCTTTGTAGCAGCTGCCTGACACTGGCCACTGAATATGAGTTTGTCATCCACCCATACACCCAGGTCTTTTTCATTGACGGTTTTGCCCAGAGTTTTAGAATTAAGCACATAGTTATACATCTTATTACTTCTACCCAAGTGCATGACCTTACATTTATCCCCATTAAAGCTCATTTGCCGTTTATCAGCCCAAGCTTCTAGTTTACATAAATCATCCTGTAATATAAAATTGTCCTCCCCTGTATTGATTACCCTGCAGAGTTTAGTGTCATCTGCAAATATTGAAATTCTACTCTGAATGCCCCCTACAAGGTCATTAATAAATATGTTAAAAAGAAGAGGGCCCAATACTGACCCCTGTGGTACCCCACTTCTAACCGCGACCCAGTCCGAGTGTGCTCCATTAATAACCACTAGGGTTGAGCGACTTTCATTTTTTTAAGATCGAGTAGGGTTTTGGGAAACCCGATTTTGTCCAGAGTCGAGTCGAGTGCAGTCGGCCGATTATCGCTAAAAGTCGGGGATCGACCGAAACACGAAACCCAATGCAAGTCAATGGGGAAGCATAGTCGGCAGTGAGTGGAGGCCAGGAAAACACCTACAGTGCCCATTTTAATGCCAAAAACATCCATTCTTGTTTCTGAAGCTTGCCAATCTTAATTAACTGTATAATAATAGTTGGGCATAGGGAATTGGGGGAAAGTTGTGGGGGGAGTAGGGCTGGCTCAAGTTTTTCGTGGGCCCAGGAAATGCGGACTACGTCACGGCGGTGTTGCAGGGAAAGGTAAGTATTTAAAAGTTGCAAGTGCTGTGATCCTGAGCAAGCAGGGGGGGCCCACTCGTTCGCATTGCCACTGGCACAGGGCCCCTCAAAGTACGGCGGTGTGTTTGCATGGCGGGGGCGCCTCCCACCAGCAGCGACACTTTTGCGTACTCTGAGGGGCCCTGTGCCAGTGACGTCGCCAACGAGTATGCCCCCCCACCTGATGAAGGAACCTGCACTTTCATCTGCACCTTCCTCTTTGTCCCTGTGTAAGGTGGTATAACATGCGGGAAGGGGAACCTTACTTTCAGCAGGGACAGATTCTGGCTGTGTAGAGTACAAGGGGAATGTAGTGGTCTAGGTCAATGTACCAGCAGACTCATTTAGCAGTGGCTGGGCAATGGGCAGGATGAGGAGGAAACAGATATAGGGCCAAAGAATAAAGTAGGCTACATGCAGTTCAAAATTGGTAACAGGACTAAACAGGCGGCATTGCTTTGTTCAGTGGAGTAGCAAACCCAAGAGCAGCAGACACTGTTTCAAGGGCCTAACCACACTAGTAGGCCAAATGCAGTTTAATATCTGATAGTATAGGGCGAAAGCCAGAATGTGGAAGCTCAGCTTTGTTCAGTTGAGGACAACACCAGGGAGGGGCAGACACCTTTAGTAGGCCGGAAAAGCCTATTGCATTTTTTAAAATGGTAATTTGGAGCAGAAGGTTGAAGCTCAGCTTTATTTAGTTGAGGGCAACACCAGGGAGGGGCAGAAGCCGTTAGTAGGCCCTAACCACCATTTTTTTTTTTTTTAAAACCACTTAATGAGAGCCGGAAGGTTGAAGCTCAGCTTTATTTAGTTGAGGACAACACCAGGGAGGGGCAGAAGCCGTTAGTAGGCCCTAACCACCATTTTTTTTTTAAAACCACTTAATGAGAGCCGGAAGGTTGAAGCTCAGCTTTATTTAGTTGAGGACAACACCAGGGAGGGGCAGAAGCCGTTAGTAGGCCCTAACCACCATTTTTTTTTTTTAAACCACATAATGAGAGCCGGAAGGTTGAAGCTCAGCTTTATTTAGTTGAGGACAACACCAGGGAGGGGCAGAAGCCGTTAGTAGGCCCTAACCACCATTTTTTTTTTAAAACCACTTAATGAGAGCCGGAAGGTTGAAGCTCAGCTTTATTTAGTTGAGGACAACACCAGGGAGGGGCAGAAGCCGTTAGTAGGCCCTAACCACCATTTTTTTTTTTTTTAAAACCACTTAATGAGAGCCGGAAGGTTGAAGCTCAGCTTTATTTAGTTGAGGACAACACCAGGGAGGGGCAGAAGCCGTTAGTAGGCCCTAACCACCATTTTTTTTTTAAAACCACTTAATGAGAGCCGGAAGGTTGAAGCTCAGCTTTATTTAGTTGAGGACAACACCAGGGAGGGGCAGAAGCCGTTAGTAGGCCCTAACCACCATTTTTTTTTTTTAAACCACATAATGAGAGCCGGAAGGTTGAAGCTCAGCTTTATTTAGTTGAGGACAACACCAGGGAGGGGCAGAAGCCGTTAGTAGGCCCTAACCACCATTTTTTTTTAAAAACCACTTAATGAGAGCCGGAAGGTTGAAGCTCAGCTTTATTTAGTTGAGGACAACACCAGGGAGGGGCAGAAGCCGTTAGTAGGCCCTAACCACCATTTTTTTTTTTTTTAAAACCACTTAATGAGAGCCGGAAGGTTGAAGCTCAGCTTTATTTAGTTGAGGACAACACCAGGGAGGGGCAGAAGCCGTTAGTAGGCCCTAACCACCATTTTTTTTTAAAAACCACTTAATGAGAGCCGGAAGGTTGAAGCTCAGCTTTATTTAGTTGAGGACAACACCAGGGAGGGGCAGAAGCCGTTAGTAGGCCCTAACCACCATTTTTTTTTTTTAAACCACTTAATGAGAGCCGGAAGGTTGAAGCTCAGCTTTATTTAGTTGAGGACAACACCAGGGAGGGGCAGAAGCCGTTAGTAGGCCCTAACCACCATTTTTTTTTTTTAAACCACATAATGAGAGCCGGAAGGTTGAAGCTCAGCTTTATTTAGTTGAGGACAACACCAGGGAGGGGCAGAAGCCGTTAGTAGGCCCTAACCACCATTTTTTTTTTAAAACCACTTAATGAGAGCCGGAAGGTTGAAGCTCAGCTTTATTTAGTTGAGGACAACACCAGGGAGGGGCAGAAGCCGTTAGTAGGCCCTAACCACCATTTTTTTTTTTTTTAAAACCACTTAATGAGAGCCGGAAGGTTGAAGCTCAGCTTTATTTAGTTGAGGACAACACCAGGGAGGGGCAGAAGCCGTTAGTAGGCCCTAACCACCATTTTTTTTTTAAAACCACTTAATGAGAGCCGGAAGGTTGAAGCTCAGCTTTATTTAGTTGAGGACAACACCAGGGAGGGGCAGAAGCCGTTAGTAGGCCCTAACCACCATTTTTTTTTTTTAAACCACATAATGAGAGCCGGAAGGTTGAAGCTCAGCTTTATTTAGTTGAGGACAACACCAGGGAGGGGCAGAAGCCGTTAGTAGGCCCTAACCACCATTTTTTTTTTTTTTAAAACCACTTAATGAGAGCCGGAAGGTTGAAGCTCAGCTTTATTTAGTTGAGGACAACACCAGGGAGGGGCAGAAGCCGTTAGTAGGCCCTAACCACCATTTTTTTTTAAAAACCACTTAATGAGAGCCGGAAGGTTGAAGCTCAGCTTTATTTAGTTGAGGACAACACCAGGGAGGGGCAGAAGCCGTTAGTAGGCCCTAACCACCATTTTTTTTTTTTTTAAAACCACTTAATGAGAGCCGGAAGGTTGAAGCTCAGCTTTATTTAGTTGAGGACAACACCAGGGAGGGGCAGAAGCCGTTAGTAGGCCCTAACCACCATTTTTTTTTTAAAAACCACTTAATGAGAGCCGGAAGGTTGAAGCTCAGCTTTATTTAGTTGAGGGCAACACCAGGGAGGGGCAGAAGCCGTTAGTAGGCCCTAACCAAAGTTGAAGGCCAAATGCAGTTTAATTTCTGATACTATAGGCCGAAAGCCAGAAGGTGGAAGTTCCGATTTAGACAGTGGAGGACAATTTGAATTAGGGACTGCAGACAGACTTAGTAGGCTGTCCCCTGTGGACCATGCATCCACCACATTAACCCATTGCGCCGTAATGGACACGTAATCTTCCGTGGCCATGCCTACAGGTCCATGCGTCTGTTGTCAGGTGCACCTTTGTACTCACAGATTGCCAGAGTGCATGGACAATGCGGTCTTCTACATGCTGGTGGAGGGTTGGGATGGCTTTTCTCGCAAAAGAAGTGTCGACTGGTTAGCTTGTAGCGTGGTACAGCGTAGTCCATCATGGCCTTATTAATAGTAAATAAAATATATAACTAGGCTCTATGAACTTTTAAATAGGTTCCAGGGGTACACGGGCAGCATTGGTGTGGTCAGTGGAGGAGTATTGCAAGTAGGGGCTGCAGACAGGCTATCAAAGGCCTAAAATAACAAACAGTAGGCAGTCATGGCAGTTTTACATCGGTTACATGGATACACAGGCAGGCACTCCAGGCAGCATTGTGCTCAGTGGAGGAGTATTGCAAGTAGGGGCCGCAGACAGGCTATCAAAGGCCTAAAATATCAAACAGTAGGCAGTCATGGCAGTTTTACATCGGTTACATGGATACACAGGCAGGCACTCCAGGCAGCATTGTGGTCAGTGGAGGAGTATTGCAAGTAGGGGCCGCAGACAGGCTATCAAAGGCCTAAAATAACAAACAGTAGGCAGTCATGGCAGTTTTACATCGGTTACATGGATACACAGGCAGCTAGGTGGTGAGTGGAGGAGTATTTAAAGTAAGGACCGCAGACAGGCTATCAAAGGCCTAACATAACAAACAATAGGCTCATGGCAGTTTTACAGCGGTTACATGGATACACGGGCAGGCAGCTTGGTGGTGGTGAGTGGAGGAGTATTTAAAGTAGGGACCGCAGACAGGCTATCAAAGGCCTAACATAACAAACAATAGGCTCATGGCAGTTTTACAGCGGTTACATGGATACACGGGCAGGCAGCTTGGTGGTGAGTGGAGGAGTATTTAAAGTATGGACCGCAGACAGGCTTCGAAGGCCTAACACAATAAAATGGGCTGGCTGTAGGCACTTTAAAATTGGTTCCAGGGGTACACGGGCAGCAGTGGTCTGGTCAGTGGAGGCCTAGTGGAAGTATGGACCGCAGACAGGCTTCGAAGGCCTAACACAATAAAATGGGCTGGCTGTAGGCACTTTAAAATTGGTTCCAGGGGTACACGGGCAGCAGTGGTCTGGTCAGTGGAGGCCTAGTGGAAGTATGGACCGCAGACAGGCTTCGAAGGCCTAACACAATAAAATGGGCTGGCTGTAGGCACTTTAAAATTGGTTCCAGGGGTACACGGGCAGCAGTGGTCTGGTCAGTGGAGGACTAGTGGAAGTATGGACCGCAGACAGGCTTCGAAGGCCTAACACAATAAAATGGGCTGGCTGTAGGCACTTTAAAATTGGTTCCAGGGGTACACGGGCAGCAGTGGTCTGGTCAGTGGAGGACTAGTGGAAGGAGGGAGCGCAGAAAGGCTTCAAAGGCCTAAAATAACAAACAATAGGCTCATGGCAGTTTTACAGCGGTTACATGGATACACGGGCAGGCAGCTTGGTGGTGGTGAGTGGAGGAGTATTTAAAGTAGGGACCGCAGACAGGCTATCAAAGGCCTAACATAAAAAAACAATAGGCTCATGGCAGTTTCACAGCGGTTACATGGATACACGGGCAGGCAGCTTGGTGGTGGTGAGTGGAGGAGTATTTAAAGTAGGGACCGCAGACAGGCTATCAAAGGCCTAACATAACAAACAATAGGCTCATGGCAGTTTTACAGCGGTTACATGGATACACGGGCAGGCAGCTTGGTGGTGAGTGGAGGAGTATTTAAAGTATGGACCGCAGACAGGCTTCGAAGGCCTAACACAATAAAATGGGCTGGCTGTAGGCACTTTAAAATTGGTTCCAGGGGTACACGGGCAGCAGTGGTCTGGTCAGTGGAGGACTAGTGGAAGTATGGACCGCAGACAGGCTTCGAAGGCCTAACACAATAAAATGGGCTGGCTGTAGGCACTTTAAAATTGGTTCCAGGGGTACACGGGCAGCAGTGGTCTGGTCAGTGGAGGCCTAGTGGAAGTATGGACCGCAGACAGGCTTCGAAGGCCTAACACAATAAAATGGGCTGGCTGTAGGCACTTTAAAATTGGTTCCAGGGGTACACGGGCAGCAGTGGTCTGGTCAGTGGAGGCCTAGTGGAAGTATGGACCGCAGACAGGCTTCGAAGGCCTAACACAATAAAATGGGCTGGCTGTAGGCACTTTAAAATTGGTTCCAGGGGTACACGGGCAGCAGTGGTCTGGTCAGTGGAGGCCTAGTGGAAGTATGGACCGCAGACAGGCTTCGAAGGCCTAACACAATAAAATGGGCTGGCTGTAGGCACTTTAAAATTGGTTCCAGGGGTACACGGGCAGCAGTGGTCTGGTCAGTGGAGGACTAGTGGAAGTATGGACCGCAGACAGGCTTCGAAGGCCTAACACAATAAAATGGGCTGGCTGTAGGCACTTTAAAATTGGTTCCAGGGGTACACGGGCAGCAGTGGTCTGGTCAGTGGAGGACTAGTGGAAGTATGGACCGCAGACAGGCTTCGAAGGCCTAACACAATAAAATGGGCTGGCTGTAGGCACTTTAAAATTGGTTCCAGGGGTACACGGGCAGCAGTGGTCTGGTCAGTGGAGGACTAGTGGAAGGAGGGAGCGCAGAAAGGCTTCAAAGGCCTAAAATAACAAACAATAGGCTCATGGCAGTTTTACAGCGGTTACATGGATACACGGGCAGGCAGCTTGGTGGTCAGTGGAGGAGTAGGGACCGCAGACAGGCTATCAAAGGCCTAAAATAACAAACAATAGGCTCATGGCAGTTTTACAGCGGTTACATGGATACACGGGCAGGCAGCTTGGTGCTGAGTGGAGGAGTAGTGCAAGGAGTGTCTGTCCCAGTACTCCCAAAATATAAATAGATGTTAATGTCTCGCAAAACAACCAAAACAAAAAAAAAGATGGCATACTTAGGTACAGGGGTGGGCTCATCTGCTGTGTTTCTGACATAGTAATTTGGCAGTAACTATTTAATGGTGCCAATATAGGACACAGACACAGACTACTTTAAGTTGCATCATAGATGTCTACAAATTTGTATTGTCAGTGCCAGACATTGAATGATGTCAGCGAATAGACTAAAGATTGGTGGAGCTGTGCGACATAATTTTGCACGTAGTAGAGCCCAGTTTGAGCTGGGGTAGGGGGGAACTCTCTTGAGGCCGGCGGGACCGCCCCAGGGCCACTCATGTTACAACGGTGTGTCTGACGTTGGGTGCGCACCACCACCGCCAGAGACACTACATTGTACTATGAGGGACCCAGTAGCAATGCCGTCAACCAAAAGCGAGCACACCCACCTCTTCAGACAAACAGCAGTCTCACGGGTGCTTGCGCCAAGTCGCGATACCACGGCCCCGTGTGGGGAGTTTGGCCATTTAGGGAGGTGTAAACATGTCGTATGCTGTACAATCTGCAGCAGCAAATTAGACATTAGAAAAGTAATTCACAGGCAAGAGCTTTTCATAGGAAAGCTAGGTGTCGGCCGGGCAAGGTGGGGCAAAAGATTTTGAAATCCAGTTGTGGTTCATTTTAATGAATGTTAGATCGTCAACATTTTGGGTAGCCAGACGAGTCCTTTTTTCGGTTAATATTGACCCTGCAGCACTGAATACTCTTTCTGATAGGACACTTGCTGCCGGGCAAGCAAGCTCCTGCAATGCATATTCTGCCAATTCTGGCCAGGTGTCTAATTTGGAGGCCCAGTAATCAAATGGGAATGACGGTTGAGGGAGAACATCGATAAGGGATGAAAAATAGTTAGTAACCATACTGGACAAATGTTGTCTCCTGTCACTTTCAATTGATGCAGCAGTACCTGTCCTGTCTGCGGTCATAGCAAAATCACTCCACAACCTGGTCAGAAAACCCCTCTGTCCAACGCCACTTCTGATGTGTGCACCCCTAACACTCCTAGTCTGCTGCCCCCTGGAGCTCGTGTGAGAACGATCACGTGCGCTGTGTGCTGGGAATGCCTGAAGCAAACGGTCAACAAGAGTTGATTGTTTGGTTGCTAATATTAGTTCCAAGTTCTCATGTGGCATAATATTTTGCAATTTGCCTTTATAGCGTGGATCAAGGAGGCAGGCCAACCAGTAATCGTCATCGTTCATCATTTTCGTAATGCGTGTGTCCCTTTTTAGGATACGTAAGGCATAATCCGCCATGTGGGCCAAAGTTCCAGTTGTCAAATCTCCGGTTGTGATTGGTTGAGGGGCAGTTGCAGGCAAATCTACGTCACTTGTGTCCCTCAAAAAACCAGAACCCGGCCGTGACACGCAACCAATTTCCTGTGCCCCCGTGAAAGTTTCCGCATTAAAAATATACTCATCCCCATCATCCTCCTCGTCCTCCACCTCCTCTTCGCCCGCTACCTCGTCCTGTACACTGCCCTGACCAGACAATGGCTGACTGTCATCAAGGCTTCCCTCTTCCTCTGGTGCAGACGCCTGCTCCTTTATGTGCGTCAAACTTTGCATCAGCAGACGCATTAGGGGGATGCTCATGCTTATTACGGCGTTGTCTGCACTAACCAGCCGTGTGCATTCCTCAAAACACTGAAGGACTTGACACATGTCTTGTATCTTCGACCACTGCACACCTGACAACTCCATGTCTGCCATCCTACTGCCTGCCCGTGTATCCTCCCACAAATAAATAACAGCACGCCTCTGTTCGCACAGTCTCTGAAGCATGTGCAGTGTTGAGTTCCACCTTGTTGCAACGTCTATGATTAGGCGATGCTGGGGAAGGTTCAAAGACCGCTGATAGGTTTGCATACGGCTGGCGTGTACAGGCGAACGTCGGATATGTGAGCAAAGTGCACGCACTTTGAGGAGCAGGTCGGAGAACCCAGGATAAGTTTTCAATAAGCACTGCACCACCAGGTTTAAGGTGTGAGCCAGGCAAGGAATGTGTTTCAGTTGGGAAAGGGAGATGGCAGCCATGAAATTCCTTCCGTTATCACTCACTACCTTGCCTGCCTCAAGATCTACTGTGCCCAGCCACGACTGCGTTTCTTGTTGCAAGAACTCGGACAGAACTTCCGCGGTGTGTCTGTTGTCGCCCAAACACTTCATAGCCAATACAGCCTGCTGACGCTTGGCAGTAGCTGGCCCATAATGGGACAACTGGTGTGCAACAGTGTCATCTGCCGATGGAGTGGTTGGCCGACTGCGTTCTGTGGAAGAGCTGTAGCTTCTGCAGGAGGACGAGGAGGAGGAGGAGGGGGTGCGAACGCCTACAGCCAACTGTTTCCTAGACCGTGGGCTAGGCACAACTGTCCCTAAATTGATGTCGCCTGTGGACCCTGCATCCACCACATTCACCCAGTGTGCCGTGATGGACACATAACGTCCCTGGCCATGCCTACTGGTCCATGCATCTGTAGTCAGGTGCACCTTTGTACTCACAGATTGCCTGAGTGCATGGACGATGCGCTGTTTAACATGCTGGTGCAGGGCTGGGATGGCTTTTCTGGAAAAAAAGTGTCGACTGGGTAGCTCGTATCGTGGTTCAGCGTACTCCATCAGGGCTTTGAAAGCTTCGCTTTCAACTAACCGGTAGGGCATCATCTCTAACGAGATTAGTCTAGCTATGTGGGCGTTAAAACCCTGTGTACGCGGATGCGAGGATAAGTACTTCCTTTTTCTAACCAGAGTCTCATGTAGGGTGAGCTGGACTGGAGAGCTGTAGATCGTGGAACTTTCGGGTGTGCCGGTGGACATGGCAGACTGAGAGACGGTTGGAGACGGTATTGTTTCCGCCGGTGCCCTACATGCAATATTTCCTCCTACAAAACTGGTGATTCCCTGACCCTGACTGCTTTTGGCTGGCAAAGAAACCTGCACAGATACTGCCGGTGGTGCGGAAAATGGTGGCCTTACAGTGACGGAAGGGATGTTGCGTTGCTGACTAGCTTCATTGGCCGAGGGTGCTACAACCTTGAGGGACGTTTGGTAGTTAGTCCAGGCTTGAGAATGCATGGTGGTTAAGTGTCTATGCATGCAACTAGTATTTAGACTTTTCAGATTCTGACCTCTGCTTAAGCTAGTTGAACATTTTTGACAGATGACTTTGCGCTGATCAGTTGGATGTTGTTTAAAAAAATGCCAGACTGCACTCTTCCTAGACTCTGATCCCTTTTCAGGGATTGCAGACTGAGCTTTAACCGGATGGCAACGCTGTGCTCCAACAGGTTTTGGCTTTGACACGCGTTTTGGTCCAGATACGGGCCCGGCAGATGGAACCTGTTGCGATGTTGATGCCTGCTGCGGCCCCTCCTCCACCTCCGCTTCTGAACTACTGCCGCCTGCACCCTGTTCCCCCAATGGCTGCCAATCGGGGTCAATAACTGGGTCATCTATTACCTCCTCTTCGAGCTCGTGTGCAACTTCGTCTGTGTCACTGTGTCGGTCGGTGGTATAGCGTTCGTGGCGGGGCAACATAGTCTCATCAGGGTCTGATTGTGGATCTGTACCCTGAGAGGGCAATGTGGTGGTCTGAGTCAAAGGAGCAGCATAGTACTCTGGCTGTGGCTGTGCATCAGTGCACTCCATGTCAGAATATACTTGTAATGGGCATGGCCTGTTAAATGTTTCACTTTCTAAGCCAGGGACGGTATGTGTAAAGAGCTCCATGGAGTGACCCGTTGTGTCGCCTGCTGCATCCTTCTCTCTTGTTGTAGTTTTTGCTGAGGAGGACAAGGAAGCGACTTGTCCCTGACCGTGAACATCCACAAGCGACGCGCTGCTTTTACATTTACCAGTTTCGGAAGAGGAGGCAAAAGAGCTAGAGGCTGAGTCTGCAATGTAAGCCAAAACTTGCTGTTGCTGCTCCGCCTTTAAAAGCGGTTTTCCTACTCCCAGAAAAGAGAGCGTTCGAGGCCTTGTGTAGCCTGACGACGAAACTGGCTCCACAGCTCCAGACTTAGGTGGAATATTTTTATCCCCACGACCACCTGATGCTCCACTACCACTACCATCATTACCAGCTGACAATGAACGCCCACGACGACCTCTTGCACCAGACTTCCTCATTGTTTTAAAATCTTAACCAAAGTAACTTTATTTGTTGCTATCAAACAACTTACACGGTGAGCTATAACTTCAGTATGATTTCAATATCCCTTAACAGGTTGGTGAGACCACAAGGAAAATCAGGCACAATGTTACACACTCTGTTTTCTGTGGCACAAAATCACAGAGATGACACACACGCAGGACTGTCACTCAAGCACTAATGTCAATATTAATCTCCCACCTAATTTATTTATTTTTTTTTCTCAGGGAGACTTTAGAAACCAAATAATATTAAAAAAAAAAAAAAAAAAGGCTTTCTATGGCCCACAATTAGAGAGAGAGAGGTGGCACAACCAGGAGTCAAGACTGGCGCACAAGCTGAAAGGGCAATATTACTCTCCCACTGTTTTTTATGTTTTTTTTGTTTTTTTCAGGGAGACTTTAGAAACCAAATAATATTAAAAAAACCAAAAAAAAAAAAGGCTTTCTATGGCCCACTGAATGAGAGGGAGAGAGGTGGCACACCCAGGAGTCAAGACTGGCACACAAGCTGAAAGGGCAATATTACTCTCCCACTGTTTTTTTATGTATTTTTTGTTTTTTCAGGGAGACTTTAGAAACCCAATAATATTTAAAAAAAAAAATAAATAGGCTTTCTATGGCCCACTGAATGAGAGGGAGAGAGGTGACACACCCAGGAGTCAAGACTGGCACACAAGCTGAAAGGGCAATATTACTCTCCCACTGTTTTTTTAGGTTTTTTTTTTTTTTTCAGGGAGACTTTAGAAACCCAATAATATTTAAAAAAAAAAATAAATAGGCTTTCTATGGCCCACTGAATGAGAGAGAGGTGGCACACCCAGGAGTCAAGACTGGCACACAAGCTGAAAGGGCAATATTACTCTCCCACTGTTTTTTATGTTTTTTTTGTTTTTTTCAGGGAGACTTTAGAAACCAAATAATATTAAAAAAACCAAAAAAAAAAAAGGCTTTCTATGGCCCACTGAATGAGAGGGAGAGAGGTGGCACACCCAGGAGTCAAGACTGGCACACAAGCTGAAAGGGCAATATTACTCTCCCACTGTTTTTTTATGTATTTTTTGTTTTTTTCAGGGAGACTTTAGAAACCCAATAATATTTAAAAAAAAAAATAAATAGGCTTTCTATGGCCCACTGAATGAGAGGGAGAGAGGTGGCACACCCAGGAGTCAAGACTGGCACACAAGCTGAAAGGGCAATATTACTCTCCCACTGTTTTTTTAGGTTTTTTTTTTTTTTCAGGGAGACTTTTGAAACCAAATAATATTAAAAAAAAAAAAAAAAAAAAAATATAGGCTTGCTATAGCCCACTGAATGAGAGATAGAGCACACACAGCAGTGGCACACAAGCCCTGACTGAGGCCAATATTTTTCTCCCACTGATTGATGTAGTGTTTCTGTGTTGAGGTAGATTTTAGAACACAAATCACGGAAAAAATAAATAGGCTTTCTATGGCCCACTCAGTGAGAGATGGCACACACAGGGATGGCACTGTAGCAGAAATGCCAATCTTAATCTCCCACAAAAAAAAAACAAAAAAAAAAAAAACTGTCCTACAATTACTATCTCCCTGCAGTAATGTAAGCCAGGTATGGCAGGCAGCAATAGGAGTGGACTGATGCACAAATTAAATAAAAAGTGTGGACAAACAAAAAAGATAGCTGTGCAGAAAGGAAGGAACAAGAGGATATGTGCTTTGAAAAAAGCAGTTGGTTTCCACAGTGGCGTACACACAGCAATACAGCTATCACGGAGCCTTCTAGGGCAGCCCAATGAGCTACAGCGCTGAGGGGAAAAAAAAAAAAAAATAGCTTCCACTGTTCCTGCACACCGAAGGTGGTGTTGGACAGTGGAAATCGCTGCAGCACAAGCGGTTTGGTGGTTAGTGGACCCTGCCTAACGCTCTCCCTGCTTCTGATGAAGCGGCAGCAACCTGTCCCTAAGCTCAGATCAGCAGCAGTAAGATGGCGGTCGGCGGGAACGCCCCTTTATAGCCCCTGTGACGCCGCAGACAGCAAGCCAATCACTGCAATGCCCTTCTCTAAGATGGTGGGGACCAGGATCTATGTCATCACGCTGCCCACACTCTGCGTTCACCTTCATTGGCTGAGAAATGGCGCTTTTCGCGTCATTGAAACGCGACTTTGGCGCGAAAGTCGCGTACCGCATGGCCGACAAGCACAGGGGTCGGATCGGGTTTCATGAGACGCCGACTTAGCCAAAAGTCGGCGACTTTTGAAAATGATCGACCCGTTTCGCTCAACCCTAATAACCACCCTTTGTTTCCTATCCCTGAGCCAGCTCTCAATCCACTTACACATATTTTCCCCTATCCCCATTATTCTCATTTTATGTAACAACCTTTTGTGTGGCACCGTATCAAAAGCTTTTGAAAAGTCCATATACACTACATCCACTGGGCTCCCTTGGTCCAGTCCGGAACTTACCTCTTCATAGAAGCTGATCAAATTAGTCTGACATGAACGGTCCCTAGTAAACCCGTGCTGATACTGGGTCATGAGGTTATTCCTCTTCAGATACTCCAGTATAGCATCCCTTAGAAAGCCCTCCAGGATTTTACCCACAGTAGAGGTTAAGCTTACTGGCCCATAATTACCGAGTTCAGTTTTCATCCCCTTTTTGAATATTGGCACCACATTTGCTATACGCCAGTCCTGTTGTACAGACCCTGTTATTATGGAGTCTTTAAAGATTAAAAATAATGGTCTATCAATGACTGTACTTAATTCCTGCAGTACTCGAGGGTGTATCTCATCCGGGCCCGGAGATTTGTCAATTTTAGTGATTTTTAGACGCCGCCGTACTTCCTGCTGGGTTAAGCAGGTGACATTTAATTGGGAATTTTTATCACTAGTCATTTTGTCTGCCATGGGATTTTCTTTTGTAAATACTGATGAAAAAAAGTAATTTAGCATATTGGCTTTTTCCTCATCCTCATCCACCATTTCACCCAGACTATTTTTAAGGGGGCCAACACTATCATTTTTTTATTTCTTACTATTTATGTAGTTAAAGAATATTTTGGGATTATTTTTACTCTCTCTGGCAATGAGTCTCTCTGTCTCAATCTTTGCTGCCTTGATTTGCTTTTTACAGAATTTATTTAATTTTTTGTATTTATTTAATGTCTCCTCACTACCTACTTCCTTTAATTCTCTAAATGCTTTCTTTTTGTCACTTATTGCGCCCCTTACAGCTCTATTTAGCCATATTGGTTTCCTCCTATTTCTAGTATGTTTATTCCCATACGGTATATACTGTGCACAGGTCCTATCCAGGATGCTAATAAACGTCTCCCATTTTCTTTGTGTATTTTTGTGTCTCAGGATATCGTCCCAGTTAATTGCACCAAGATCCTCTCTCATCCGTTGGAAATTTGCCCTCCTGAAGTCTAGTGTCCTTGTCACCCCTCTACTACACATCTTATTAAAGGATACACAAAAACGTATTATTTTGTGATCACTATTCCCCAAGTGATCCCCAACTCTTATATTTGATATGCGGTCTGGCCTGTTGGTTAATATTAGGTCTAGCAGTGCCCCCCTTCTTGTTGGGTCCTGAACCAGTTGTGAAAGGTAATTGTATCTCATAGTTGTCAAAAACTGATTACCTTTGCTGGAACTGCAGGTTTCTGTTCCCCAATCTATTTCAGGGTAGTTGAAGTCCCCCATAATAGTTACTTCTCCTTGAGTCGCAGCTTCATCTATTTGCTTTACGAGGATATTCTCCATTGCTTCCATTATTTTTGGAGATTTATAACAAACCCCTATCAGTAATTTATTATTTTTTCCCCCTCACCTTATCTCCACCCACAGGGACTCTACATTTTCATTAAATTCACCTATATTATCACGCAGGATGGGTTTTAAGGACGATTTTACATACAGACACACCCCACCCCCTCGCTTATCTGTACGGTCATTTCTAAACAGGCTATAGCCCTGCAAGTTAACAGCCCAGTCATGGCTCTCATCCAGCCATGTTTCAGATATCCCCACCATGTCATAATTATGCTCCAACAACATTAGTTCTAATACGTCCATTTTATTGGCGAGGCTTCTGGCATTAGTATACATGCACTTGATGTTCCTCTCTGTACCTCTATTCTTTCTTAAATTATTAACTGTTCTAACCCCACCTCTCATGTCACCGTCACCCCCAACTTCCTTATTTGTGCCCAGGTCTCTATCTGCACTATCTTCCCCTCCTATAAATTGAATACCCTCCCCCCAATCCCTAGTTTAAACACTCCTCCAACCTTCTAGCCATTTTCTCCCCAGCACAGCTGCACCTTCCCCATTGAGGTGCAGCCCGTCCCTAGCGTAGAGCCTGTAGCCAACTGAGAAGTCGTCCCAGTTCTGCAGGAACCCAAACTCCTCCTTCCTACACCAATTCTTGAGCCACTTATTAACCTCCCTAATCTCCCGTTGCCTCTCTGGCGTGGCACGTGGTACAGGCAGTTTTTCGGAAAATACCACGTTGGAGGTCCTTGCTTTCAGCTTGCAGCCTAATTCCCTGAAATCATCTTTAAGGACCTTCCACCTACCTCTAACTTTGTCATTTGTGCCAATGTGCACCATGACCGCTGGATTCTCACCAGCCCTTCCCAGTAATCTGTCCACCCGATCAGCGATGTGTCGGACTCGAGCGCCAGGTAGGCAGCACACCGTTCGACGATCCCTGTCTTTGTGACAGATTGCCCTATCTGTTCCCCTAATAATTGAGTCCCCCACTACCAGTACCTGTCTGGCCTGCCCTGCTCTCCTATTTCCCTCCTTACTGGAGCAGTCACTCCTCCGTCTTTCAGAGGACATGCCTGACTGCAGCAGTGCTACCCCTGTACTGGCATCCCCCTCATCTGCCAACTTAGCAAACTTGTTAGGGTGTGCCAGATCAGGACTAGCCTCCCTGGCACTCTTCCCTCTACCCCACTTCCTAAATGTCACCCAGCTTGCTACTTCACTGTCCTGCAGCTCCATCCTACCATCCCCCCCTCATCTATCCCATTGAGCTTCTGCTCAGTGAGCAGAAGACTCCTTTCCATGTTGTCAATGGATCTCAGTGTTGCCAGCTGCACATTTAGATCCAGAATCTGGGCTTCCAAATGCACAACGTGCTCACATCTCGCACAGCAGTATGCACCCTCGACCGGCTGATCAAGGACTGCGTACATGTGGCAAGATGTGCACTGGATGGCATTAACAATAGTGGAGCACATTTCCTAATAGGGATTGCACCACACAAAAGGTAAATAAAAATAAATACAAAGTATTAATAAAAAACAGACAGCAATTCCTCCCTTGGAAACTCCCTGATTCCAAAGTCACTGAATCACAAGTCACACTTAACACCGTTCACACTTACGCTCAGGTCACACTCAGCTCGCTCACACTCGCTATGCTGAAGATTTATAGAATTTTTTTTCTCTATTTCCCCTCAGCAGCAATCCACCTTGCTGTTCAAATGCACTTCCAAAAAGGACTTGAGCCCCAAACAGCTGCCCCTTATAACCCCTTAATTATGAGCCCCCACCCTAAGTTAACCCCTTGTGAATATAGCTACTCCCAATTCAGCAACTCACACCAATTCACACAGGTATTTGTTAAAGGCTTTCCAAATACCTCTTCACTGAATCACAAGTCACACTTACCGCCATTCACACTTACGCTCAGATCACACTCAGCTCGCTCACACTCGCTATGCTGAAGATTTATAGAATTTTTTTTCTCTATTTCCCCTCAACAACAATCCACCTTGCTGTTCAAATGCAGTTCCAAAACGTGTAATAAACAACATGCTCATTATCACCTAACATCAAAGCCGTACCAAAGAGAAGCAGCTCCAGCCACCACATTAGCTGTGGGTTAGTTAATTGTTTGACCAGGCAATTTTCAAGCTGATAATTTTGTTGGGCCCCCAAATGATGGTAGAAATTTCCAAATGAGCAAAACATCCTAGACTCCTGTGCAAATAGCATTGTCTTGCTCATGCAATGCACAGATAATTAGGAGTAATATATATACTGTATATTTTTAATGCATAAAATAAAAAAAAGTACATTTTTCATTACGAGTCCACAAACAAAGGTCATTATTATAGCAAAAAGAGACTATGTTTAATTATTTTTTTTATATTAGCCAAGGACAGCTTTAAAGGGCCACTGTCACCCCCTCCAGCCGTTCTAAACTAAAAGAGCCACCTTGTGCAGCAGTAATGCTGCAGTCTAACAAGGTGGCTCTTTTAGTTTTTGATTCAGTTATTACCTCAATAAAGCGTTTTAAAAATTGGCCACAAATACCAGATTTTGTACCTGGAGGCGGTCCGAATCGTCCTCTATGAATCTCCCAACTGCCGTCACTCTTCTCTTCAGGGGCGATGGTCGCCGCCCCCTGAGCGCTGTTTCTTCTTAAATCCGGCGCCTGCGCTGTGCGTGCCTGCCTGGGGCCTGCGCAGTGTTCATTGTCAGTCACAGCTCAGATGCCGGGTGCCTGACTGCGCCTGTGCGGGCAGTGCGGCCGCCCTGTTACTGAATCCCCGCCCCGCACTGTGTTATTCATTATGCACAGTGCGGGGCTGGGGTTCCTGGGAAGGCGGGGGAGCTGGGAGAGCGTCTGAGCTGGGGAGCATCTGAGCTGGGGGAGCGTCTGAGCTGGGGGAGCGTCTGAGCTGGGGGAGCGTCTGAGCTGGGGAGCGTCTGAGCTGGGGAGCGTCTGAGCTGGGGAGCGTCTAAACAGCGCAGTGCGCATGCCCAGGAACCCCAGCCCCGCACTGTGCATAATAAATAACACAGTGCGGGGCGGGGATTCAGCAACAGGGTGGCCGCACTGCCCGCACAGGCGCAGTCAGGCACCCTGCATCTGAGCTGTGACTGACAATGAAGACTGTGCAGGCCCCAGGCAGGCACGCACAGCGCAGGCGCCGGATTTTAGAAGAAACAGCGCTCAGTGGTCGGCGACCATCTCCCCTGAAGAGAAGAGTGACGGCAGTTGGGAGATTCATAGAGGACGATTCGGACCGCCTCCAGGTACAAAATCTGGTATTTGTGGCCAATTTTTAAAACGCTTTATTGAGGTAATAACTGAATCAAAAACTAAAAGAGCCACCTTGTTAGACTGCAGCATTACTGCTGCACAAGGTGGCTCTTTTAGTTTATAACGGCTGGAGGGGGTGACAGTGGCCCTTTAAGCATTAATACATCTCTATATAGGTTTGAAGATGCTTTGGAAATTGTGCATTATTACAATTAATCTTGTGCTTTTCTAATCTTACACCATATACTCTATTCATTTGCAGTGTACTCACCGATTTCTGGCACACACAGGCCTATGACTATGAACTATGATATTCACATCAGCCATTAAATGTCACTATATACAATATATATTTGTGTGAGGAGCAGTTTCGTCAGAGATTTTTCATTACCCTTTCTGGGAAGTTGCCTATAAAAGCTTAGCAAGTGAAAATTGTCTACATAAAGTGGAAAATTGCTTTTCATGGTAACCACATAAAATAGCTATTTTCCTATTTCTCTGATAGGTTCTATAATAAATTGATAGTCAATTGGATTAAATATATGGAATAAACTTTTATATCAGCAATTTTAATATTTGGAATAAGGGATAACAACCAGTATTTTAAGGGAAAAAATTCAGTGGCTATGTCACAGATAGAAAGGAAAATATTTCCAAGTTATTCTCCATTCTCTAAGTGAATATAATAGCTAATAACATGGGGTCATTGCTTTATGTCTGAATTATGTCTTTTCAATGTCTAAATTCAGGATATATTATTGCACAAACTCTGCGCTTTCTTCAGTTTCTTTTAAAGCACTATTTCAGCTTTTTGTTTTCCTTCACCGCTGGAGTGGGAACCAAATTACCTAATAATGGGAACCTATGTTCCCAAAGGAAGGGGATTGAGAAGATGCTGAGTTGCAGTTGCAAAATATAAAAGGCCTGGGAAGGGTGAAAAGGGCTAAATTGGTGCAAGAACATGCACCAGAAAGGTCATGTGGGAGCGATATGAGCTTACAGAAACCATTGCCACAGAAGGGTCCTAGAGCGGTCAGAAGACAGAGAAGTCCAGAGCGAGTAGAAGAATCGTGTCCAGCGCCAGTAGAAGACAAACACACCTCCAGGCTGTGTAAGGGCTATTTGACCAAGAAGGAGAGTGATGGGGTGCTACGCCAGATGACCTGGCCTCCACAGTCACCAGACCGGAAGCCAATCGAGATGGTTTGGGGTGAGCTGGACCACAGAGTGAAGGCAAAAGGGCCAACAAATGCTCAGCATCTATGGGAACTCCTTCAAGATTGTTGTAAGACCATTCTCGGTGACTACCTCTTGAAGCTCATCAATAGAATGCCAAGAGTGTGCAAAGCAGTCATCAAAGCAAAAGGTGGCTACTTTGAAGAACCTAGAATATAATACATATTTTCAGTTATTTCACACTTTTTTGTTAAGTGTATAATTTCACATGTGTGAATTCATAGTTTTGATGCCTTCAGTGTGAATGTACAATTTTCATAGTCATGAAAATTCAGAAAAATATTTAAATGAGGTGTGTCCAAACTTTTGGTCTGTACTGTACACTCACCGGCCACTTTATTAGGTACACCATGCTAGTAACGGGTTGGACCCCCTTTTGCCTTCAGAACTGCCTCAATTCTTCGTGGCATAGATTCAACAAGGTGCTGGAAGCATTCCTCAGAGATTTTGGTCCATATTGACATGATGGCATCACACAGTTGCCGCAGATTTGTCGGCTGCATATCCCAAAGATGCTCCATAAAAGGCAGGATGGATCCATGCTTTCATGTTGTTTACGCCAAATTCTGACCCTACCATCCGAATGTCGCAGCAGAAATCGAGACTCATCAGACCAAGCAACGTTTTTCCAATCTTCTACTGTCCAATTTCGATGAGCTTGTACAAATTGTAGCCTCAGTTTCCTGTTCTTAGCTGAAAGGAGTGGTACCCGGTGTGGTCTTCTGCTGCTGTAGCCCATCTGCCTCAAAGTTCGACGCACTGTGCGTTCAGAGATGCTCTTAGGCCTACCTTGGTTGTAACGGGTGGCGATTTGAGTCACTGTTGCCTTTCTATCAGCTTGAACCAGTCTGCCCATTCTCCTCTGACCTCTGGCATCAACAAGGCATTTCCGCCCACAGAACTGCCGCTCAATGGATTTTTTTTCTTTTTCGGACCATTCTTTGTAAACCCTAGAGATGGTTGTGCGTGAAAATCCCAGTAGATCAGCAGTTTCTGAAATACTCAGACCAGCCCTTCTGGCACCAACAACCATGCCACGTTCAAAGGCACTCAAATCACCTTTCTTCCCCATACTGATGCTCGGTTTGAACTGCAGGAGATTGTCTTGACCATGTCTACATGCCTAAATGCACTGAGTTGCCGCCATGTGATTGGCTGATTAGAAATTAAGTGTTAACAAGAAGTTGGACAGGTGTACCTAATAAAGTGGCCAGTGAGTGTGTATATATATATATATATATATATATATATATATATATATAGACTGTATATACAGTATGTTTTCACAATATTTTAGCTCATGGATCCATTCTATGTCCATTTTGCAAGCAGGCGAGAAAATCTCGCTGTACAGATGCCATACGGATGACACACACATAATTTTTGGAGAAAAAAAATCGCATCCTGGCATTGAATACGGATCACTGTTCAGGAACTTTTCTGTGTGTCTCGGCCGTAAAAAACAGACCGTATTTTGATACGTTAGGTCTGACCCCGGCTTTACTGTGATCCAATTCTCTCGCAGGAAGAAGAGAACTTAAGACAGAGACATAAGACAGAACTTAATTTCTCAATTGTCCGCTGATGTCAACTGCACGCAGATGGCATCCAAGCGCAATCCAGTGTTTCATATGCACCCATAGATTTGAATAGACTAGATACTAACAATGTAATAATAATGATGATGAAATAATAAAGATACAATTTTCCTGTAAGTCTGCATGAAAGGTCTCGTAAGTAATTACAATCTTCTTTAGATCTTGAAAATTAGAGCCAATCAGCAAATTTAAGCATCATATTTGTTTTCAGCTCCACAAAATTAGTTAAGTTCAGCTGCTTTTGACTCTGAACCAATTTGGTTGTAAAACAGTGTTATCGGATGCACTCGCAGCATGCTGCAATCTGTTTCTCATGACGAATCGGAATGAGAAGAAAAGCGCTAATCGGCACTGTCCCATAGTACAACATTGGAGGTACTGCTATCTGATAAAACGTGTTATATGATCATGTGAGCGAGCCCTAACACTGCTCCTTGGTGGCGGTGGTGCTATGGCAGGTGAGCTGCTATGTGCCAGTAAACCCATAACTACCAATGTGTGTGTGTGTGTCTCATGAAAAAAGCAGATCAGATAAAACATCTCTGAGTTAATTTGATTTGATTTGCGATAAGTTCCATTATCATGATGTACAATAAAAAATTAATTATATTGTGGTACAGTGTCAGCCAGAAAAATCAATGTGAATACGTTTATGTCCAAAAATGACAAAAGTATCCTCGTAGGCATACCTTTATTGGTTAACCAGAAAAATACATATATTTGCAAGCTTACTGAGCACAGGGGCTACTTCTGTGAGAATTGTGTATGAGTTCCCCTCTCTTAAAGTGGTTTTCCTTTTAACATTTTTATGACGGTAAGCTTCCATCACGTAAAAATAATAAAATCAGAGTAAGGCTGCCATCACACTAGCAGTATTTGGTCAGTATTTTACATCAGTATCTGTAAGCCAACATTACGTCGGTGGCCATTTTCGGCACAAACAGTCAGGAGGTATGTGCCTGACAGTGGCCACCGTCATGATGGATGGCGAGGCATCAGTCCACCAAAGGAACACATTATAAAGAAACCTAGTGCTATACATTTCTTTGCAGTAGCCATTTTTATAGGAAAGACCAGTCTGATGTGCTTTCCTTTACAGATATATGGTATGAAGTCACATAATATCGGCCAGATGCAGGTCAAAATATCTACTTTTTGGCCTCCATCTGGTGAATGGGGGTTTGTGGGAAAATTACAATGTACACCAGAAAAACTTCCCAAAGTATACTGTATATATAATGTGCACCTAGTCTTACTTATCCTACCCAAGTCGAGCGATACTTATCCTACCCAAGTCGAGCGATACCTCTCCACTACTGTTTCAGTCTGTTTAAAGGCTGCAGCGGTTACATTCCAACTACAACAGAAGTGTACATTTCATCCAGTCACTGGGCTCATCAGCTTGTGCCACGTACCTTGGCATGACTGCGCAGCTCATTGATTGATTGCTGCAGTCACATGTGCTGTTGTTTTGACTTCACTGCTGCAGCCTGGACTGTAGCAATAATGGATGGGCATCACTCCACCAGTGGAAAATAAATAATATTAATTTTATTACTTTTCACTAGCGCAAGCCTATGGGCATAAAAAATTACAATGGAAAATCCCTTTAAGTAAAAAATTTAATTTAATTTGTGTTGGACACACATCAGAAATTCACCATGCACATGCCATATTAGTACAAAGCACACGTCACATAAGCACAGCATACACATCAGACACGTCACACAAGGACAGATCACACAACAGACATGTCACACAAGCACAGCGAAGACACCAGACACATCACGGAAGCACAGCCCACACATCAGACACATCACACAAGTGGAGCCCACCATCAGACAAGTCACACAAACAGGAGGTTACCAGTCTCATTGACAATCACCAGAAGGGATGTGTGGACAAAAGATTTGCCAACACAAAATATACATCATTTGTGGTCAGTTCAAGAACAGGTGCTGTTGATGGGGAGGCTCAACAGCACCTGAAAGGTCTGGGCACAGTCGTGTTGGTTTCGAGTCCTATGTGTGGGGATCTTGGGTATGTTTTCCAGATTAGCAACAGAGGAAGCTTTAGAAATCTTTAAAATTCTGTTGACATCCAGGTTCAAATAGACGAGGAACTATACTCTCCAACAGCACATAAAGTAATATTATCTGCTCATTTTGGGAAAAGCAAGCTAATCAGTAATCAGAGCAAAGTCAAATTTGTCCTCTTACCCCTTGTTCTTTTAATTTTTTTTCTCAGTACATTTTTTGACTAGTAGCAATAAACCACCACAATCATGATAGGTAGTGAAGCCTCCTAAGTTAGGCTAGGTTCACATTGCGTTCTGCGCGTCCGTTAAACGGACTACGTTACACCGCGGCATAACGCGGTGTAACGTAGTCCGTTAACTCCGCCATTGAATGCAATGTTGGATGCATCGCTAGCGCACGCCCACAATGGGTGTGCGCTAGTGATGTGCCGTCATTGAGTGATGGACCATGAGACGCGGGTTGCAGCGTTTCCGGGTCTGTCACCGCTAGCGCAGATAGAGCTAGCAGATGCTCTATCTGCGCTAGCGGGCAGCCATACCGGCACTTGCGTTAACAGCAGCCCGTTAACGTATGTGTTACCCAGCCTTAGGCCCTTATATCTGGTTCCACCACCAGGTGGCAGTTATTTACCTACTCTGCATCCCCCTCAATAGACATGACACATCCGCAGTAGGGAACAGTGAAGTAACCTTCTTTGACAAATGATCAAATACATTGCGACTTGCGAGTCATAATAACTTTCTAATTTCAGAAATCTTTTATCATCATCACAATATTTATTGTTACATTATAATCACACTTACAAAATATTTCTACAAATATAACTGAAAGCAATTATCTAACACTAGAAAGGAAGTAGATATTATTTATTACCGTCCTCAGTCTGTGGAAATTGCTCATGGTCTACAATGCCTATTTTTTCTCTACTGCAAACAGTTCCTTTCAGACTTATGTGACCACAATGCTTCATTATTTTATCAGATTTGATTGGCAGACATAAAGCCACATCTGCTAATATGATCAAATTAATATAAATGTACTCTTCTTGCTGACATACTGTGATACAAAATGGCACAGCTTGAGAAATATTGTGAAGGCTCACATAATCACTCTAGAAATTCTCATATTTTATCTGAAAGAAAATCATTGCCAGCAAGCTAATAAATACAAAGCAGCGGCTTATATGGAAGTAAAACACAATATTTCATTTATGAGGCCTGCAAAAAAATTAAATTAAATTACAGAAGAATAGTAAACATTCATCCAGCAGTATAAAATGTATTTACTGTAGTATAAAACATTTGCCTTTTGCTAAAAGTTTTTATTTACTTTTTTGTTTCAAATGTGATGGTTTACCTAGCACTGTTGATAGGAATGATGTGAAAGCATTTCCAAAATATATTAAAAAAAGGAAAACAAAGAAAAATGTCCAGTTCATATTTTCAGAGCCAATATAACCTTATTTTCATCATGCATTCACACTCCATATGTGAGGAGGATATAGTTGTACATGACTTGACCCTTATTTTTTTTCAAGGCTTTTTTATTTGGCACATAACCTCTCTCCACAATGTCTCAAATGTAACTGAACAGCCTAGACAAATAACCTGCTGCCAATTGCCAAAGTCATCCTCCGACCCTTCCCACTCGACATCGGTTCTCTTTTGGCAAATAGGAGGGCATTAGTGCTACACTCAATTAAGCCTAAGATAAGCTGATGTGATAAAAGAAAAATAACTGCAATTTTGAAATCAGAATGTCAGTTTTAATCTAAATCAGCAGAAAAATCAAACTCAACAAAAATTATGTACAACATTGTTCCCCAATGTCATCATTCTATGAGCCTGCCCACTAATGCTGGAAATAGATGGTAAGTGCATATTGCACTTAAAGGGACAGGATAAGTTTATCTTTAGCCCATCAAGCTCTTTAATAATAGGCAAGGGATATTTTACATATGGAAAAGTAACTGCACCATTACCAAAAAAATTGAATTTTCACCATAATTCTACCTGTTAATTCTGTCTATTAATTGCTGGTTGGCAAAACTTTATAGGAAAAAAAAACTCATTTTGGGAAAAATCCACACACTTTACAAAGGTTTAAGTAATTCATGATCATGATTGGGTGATTTTTTTCTGTCAACCACATTTGGGCTTTTTTTGGCAGGAAAATTTGAAGTTTTGAAAATAACACTATTTTTAGTATATTATGCACCAAATAAAAACCAGGAAAAAAATCTAATTGGGGTGAAATTGTAGGTACAACACAATTCTGGAGTGTCTTTGGTAACTTAATTTTTATGGCTTTTTTGTGCAGTAAAAATTACCTGGCAATTTAATTTTTAAGATTAGTGTGAATACACTGATACCAAAAAAGTGAGATTTTGCAGTGATAGAAAAACACACTGCAGCTACATCATGTGATCTCAGCTTTAGTGTTCATTCAAAGTGTTGAGTTGGGAAGTTACAGATATTGTTTTCTCACATGATCACTGAGACCAATCAGCACTGGCTTCACTCTCCTGACCGCTCTGCGAATGACATACATCCGGAGGAAGTGTGAGAGCAACATAATCTATATTGTGACATAACAGAACATAAATACAGCACCAGAACCACCACCAGTACTTTAATACAGCATCAAAACCATCATGGTACATGTATACAATACCAGATTCACCATCAGCACATAAATACAGCACCAGAACAGTCATAACTACATGAATACAGCACCAGAACCATTATTAGGCTGGCATCACACATAATGTTTAAAAATACGGCACGTTTTTTAAGGCCGAGATACGCAGAAATGTTCACAAACAGTAGTCTGTATGTCATCCATGTGCAATGCGAGGATGCGATTTTTTTCTCAAAAAAGTATCTGTGTAACATCCGTATGAAATCCGTATGGCGAAATGTTATAGCCGGCTTGCAAAATGGACATATAATGGATCCATGGCCTCAAATATTCTTGAAAACATATATACAGTCTATAAATATATATACTAGCTGTTTCCATCCAGATAACACTCGGCACGCTCATTGCTATCTAATTAATGCTGCTGGTGATTAAACTAAAGTAAATAATGACAACATTCAATAGCACTTACGCAGGTGGAAAATTAACTTAAAATAAAGGTATTAACAATAATTTTGGTAATGTGGTGGGGGGCGGGATTATGTGTGGTAATGTGGTGGGGGGAAGGATTATCTGTAGTAGTGTGGTGGGGAGCGGGATTATGTGTGGTGGGCGGGATTATCTGTGGTAATGTGGTGGGGGGGCCAGATTATGTGTGGTGATGTGGTGGGGGCGGGAATATGTGTGGTAATGTGGTGGGGGCAGGATTATGTGTGGTAATGTGGTGAGGGGGTGGGATTATCTGTGGTAATGTGGTGGGGGGGCGGGATTATGTGTGGTGATGCGGTGGGGGCAGGATTATGTGTGGTGATGTGTTGGGGGGCCAGGATTATGTGTGGTGATGTGGTGGGGGGCAGGATTATGTGTGGTGATGTGGTGGGGGGCGCGATTATGTGTGGTGATGTGGGGGTGCGGGATTATGTGTGGTGATGTGGTGGGGGGCGGGATTATGTGTGGTAATGTGGTGGGAGGTGGGATTATGTGTGGTAATATGGTGGGGGGTGGGATTATGTGTAGTGATATGGTGGGGGGGTGGGATTATGTGTGGTAATGTGGTGGTGGGGCGGGATTATGTGTGGTAATGTGATGGGGTGGGATTATCTGTGGTAATGTGGTGGGGGGCGGGATTATGTGTGGTGATGTGGTGAGGGGGCGGGATTATGTGTGGTAATATGGTGGGGGACGGGATTATGTGTGGTAATGTGGTGGGGGGTGGGATTATGTGTGGCAATGTGGCGGGGGGCAGGATTATCTGTGGTAATGTGGTGGGGGGGCGAGATTATGTGTAGTAATGTGGTGGGGGGGTGGGATTATGTGTGTTGATGTGGTGGGGGGCAGGATTATGTGTGGTGATGTGGTGGGGGTTGGGATTAAGTGTGGTAATGGGGTGGGGGTGGGATTATGTGTGGTAACATAGTAACATAGTAACATAGTTAGTAAGGCCGAAAAAAGACATTTGTCCATCCAGTTCAGCCTATATTCCATCATAATAAATCCCCAGATCTACGTACTTCTACAGAACCTAATAAGTGTATGATACAATATTGTTGTGCTCCAGGAAGACATCCAGACCTCTCTTGAACCCCTCGACTGAGTTCGCCATCACCACCTCCTCAGGCAAGCAATTCCAGATTCTCACTGCCCTAACAGTAAAGAATCCTCTTCTATGTTGGTGGAAAAACCTTCTCTCCTCCAGACGCAAAGAATGCCCCCTTGTGCCTGTCACCTTCCTTGGTATAAACAGATCCTCAGCGAGATATTTGTATTGTCCCCTTATATACTTATACATGGTTATTAGATCGCCCCTCAGTCATCTTTTTTCTAGACTAAATAATCCTAATTTCGCTAATCTATCTATGGTGATGTGGTGGGGAGTGGGATTATGTGTGGTAATATGGTGGAGGGGTGGGATTATGTGTGGTGATGTGGTGGGGGGCGGGATTATGTGTGGTGATGTGTTGGGGGGCGGGATTATGTGTGGTAATGTGATGGGGTGGGATTATGTGTAGTAATGTGGTGGGGGGCGGGAATATCTGTGGTAATGTGGTGGGGGCGGGATTATGTGTAGTAATGTGGTGGGGGGCGGGATTATGTGTGGTGATGTGGTGGGGCGGGATTGTATGGTGATGTGGTGGGGGTTGGGATTATGTGTTGTGATGTGGTGGGGGGCGGGATTATCTGTGATAATGTGGTGGGGGGCGGGATTATGTGTGGTGATGTGGTGGGGGGCAGGATTATCTGTGGTAATGGGATGGGGGGCGGGATTATGTGTGGTAATGGGGTGGGTGGCGGGATTATGTGTGGTGATGTGTTGGGGGGCGGTGGGGGGTGGTATTATGTGTGGTAATGTGATGGGGGCAGGATTATGTGTGGTAATGTGGTGGGGGGGCGGGATTATGTGTGGTGATGTGTTGAGGGGGCAGGATTAAGTGTGGTAATATGGTGGGGGGCGGGATTATGTGTGGTAATGTGGTGGGGAGTGGGATTATGTGTGGCAATGTGGCGGGGGGCAGGATTATGTGTGGTAATGGGGTGGGGGGGTGGGATTATCTGTGGTAATGTGGTGGGGGGGCGAGATTATGTGTAGTAATGTGGTGGGGGTTGGGATTAAGTGTGGTAATGGGGTGGGGGGTGGGATTATGTGTGAGGATGTGTTGGAGGGCAGGATTATGTGTGGTGATGTGGTGGGGGGCGGGATTATGTGTGGTAATGTGGTGGGGAGTGGGATTATGTGTTGTGATGTGGTAGGGGGCAGGATTATGTGTGGTAATATGGTTGAAGGGCGGGATTATGTGTGGTGTTGTGGTGGGGGCGGGATTATGTGTGATGATGTGGCGGGGGGCGGGATTATGTGTGGTAATGTGATGGGGTGGGATTATGTGTAGTAATGTGGTTGGGGGTGGGATTATCTGTGGTAATGTGGTGGGGGGCGGGATTATGTGTAGTAATGTGGTGGGAGGGCGGGATTATGTGTGGTTATGTGGTGGGGGGCGGGATTGCATGGGGATGTGGTGGGGGTTGGGATTATGTGTTATGATGTGGTGGGGGGCGGGATTATCTGTGGTAATGTGGTGGGGGCGGGATTATGTGTGGTGATGTGGTGGGGGGCAGGATTATGTGTGGTAATGGGGTGGGTGAGATTATGTGTGGTGATGTGTTGGGGGGCGGGATTATGTATGGTAATGTGGTGGGGGGCAGGATTATGTGTGGTAATGTGGTGGGGGGCGAGATTATGTGTGGTGATGTGTTGGGGGCGGTGGGGGGCGGGATTATGTATGGTAATGTGGTGGGGGTGGGATTATTTGTGGTGATGTGGTGGGGGGCGGGATTATGTGTAGTAATGTGGGGGGGCGGGATTATGTGTGGTGATGTGGTGGGGGGTGGGATTATGTGTGGTGATGTGGTGGGGGCGGGATTATGTGTGGTGATGTGGTAGGTGGGCAGGATTATGTGTGGTAATGGGGTGGGGGTGCGGGATTATGTGTGGTGATGTGTTGGGGGGTGGGATTAAGTATAGTGATGTGGTGGGGGGCGGGATTATGTGTGGTGATGTGGTGGGGGGTGGGATTATCTGTGGTAATGTGGTGGGGGGCGGGATTATGTGTGCTGATGTGGTGGGGGGTGGGATTGTGTGTGGTGATGTGGTGTGGGGCGGGATTATGTGTGGTGATGTGGTGGGGGGTGGGATTATGTGTGGTAATGGGGTGGGGGGCGGTATTATGTGTGGTGATGTTTTTGGGGGGCGGGACTATGAGTGGGGATGTGTTGGGGGGCGGGATTATCTGTGGTAGTATGGTGGGGGGCTGGCCTATGTGTGGTGATGTTGTGGGGGCGGGATTGTGTGTGGTGATGTGGTGGGGGGCGGGATTATGTGTGGTGATGTGGTAGGTGGGCAGGATTATGTGTGGTAATGGGGTGGGGGTGCGGGATTATGTGTGGTGATGTGTTGGGGGGTGGGATTAAGTATAGTGATGTGGTGGGGGGCGGGATTATGTGTGGTGATGTGGTGGGGGGTGGGATTATCTGTGGTAATGTGGTGGAGGCGGGATTATGTGTGGTGATGTGGTGGGGGGTGGGATTGTGTGTGGTGATGTGGTGTGGGGCGGGATTATGTGTGGTGATGTGGTGGGGGGTGGGATTATGTGTGGTAATGGGGTGGGGGCGGTATTATGTGTGGTGATGTTTTTTGGGGGCGGGACTATGAGTGGGGATGTGTTGGGGGGCGGGATTATCTGTGGTAGTATGGTGGGGGGCTGGCCTATGTGTGGTGATGTGGTGGGGGTGGGATTGTGTGAGGTGATGTGGTGGGGGGCGGGATTATGTGTGGTAATGTGGTGGGGAGTGGGATTATGTGTTGTGATGTGGTAGGGGGCAGGATTATGTGTGGTAATATGGTTGAAGGGCGGGATTATGTGTGGTGTTGTGGTGGGGGCGGGATTATGTGTGATGATGTGGCGTGGGGCGGGATTATGTGTGGTAATGTGATGGGGTGGGATTATGTGTAGTAATGTGGTGGGGGGTGGGATTATCTGTGGTAATGTGGTGGGGGGCGGGATTATGTGTAGTAATGTGGTGGGAGGGCGGGATTATGTGTGGTTATGTGGTGGGGGGCGGGATTGCATGGGGATGTGGTGGGGGTTGGGATTATGTGTTATGATGTGGTGGGGGGCGGGATTATCTGTGGTAATGTGGTGGGGGCGGGATTATGTGTGGTGATGTGGTGGGGGGCAGGATTATGTGTGGTAATGGGGTGGGTGAGATTATGTGTGGTGATGTGTTGGGGGGCGGTGGGGGGCGGGATTATGTATGGTAATGTGGTGGGGGGCAGGTTATGTGTGGTAATGTGGTGGGGGGCGAGATTATGTGTGGTGATGTGTTGGGGGCGGTCGGGGGCGGGATTATGTATGGTAATGTGGTGGGGGTGGGATTATTTGTGGTGATGTGGTGGGGGGCGGGATTATGTGTAGTAATGTGTGGGGGCGGGATTATGTGTGGTGATGTGGTGGGGGGGTTGGATTATGTGTGGTGATGTGGTGGGGGCGGGATTATGTGTGGTGATGTGGTAGGTGGGCAGGATTATGTGTGGTAATGGGGTGGGGGTGCGGGATTATGTGTGGTGATGTGTTGGGGGGTGGGATTAAGTATAGTGATGTGGTGGGGGGCTGGATTATGTGTGGTGATGTGGTGGGGGGTGGGATTATCTGTGGTAATGTGGTGGGGGGCGGGATTATGTGTGGTGATGTGGTGGGGGGTGGGATTGTGTGTGGTGATGTGGTGTGGGGCGGGATTATGTGTGGTGATGTGGTGGGGGTGGGATTATGTGTGGTAATGGGGTGGGGGGCGGGATTATGTGTGGTGATGTTTTTGGGGGGCGGGACTATGAGTGGGGATGTGTTGGGGGGCGGGATTATCTGTGGTAGTATGGTGGGGGGCTGGCCTATGTGTGGTGATGTGGTGGGGGCGGGATTGTGTGTGGTAATATGGTGGGGGCAGGATTGTGTGTGGTAATATGGTGGGGGGTGGGATTGTGTGTGGTAATGTGGTGGGGGGGCGGGATTATGTGTGGTGGGGCGGGATTATGTGTGGTGATGTGGTGGGGGGTGGGATTATGTGTGGTAATGTGGTGGGATTGTGTGTGGTAATGTGGTGGGGGCGGTATTTCGTGTGGTAATGTGGTGGGGGGCGGGATTTTGTGTGGCAATGTGGTGGGGGGTGGTATTGTGTGTGATAATATGGTGGGGGGATTATGTGTGGTAATATGGTGGGGGGCGGGATTGTATGTGGTAATGTGGGGGGCAGGATTATGTGTGGTAATGTGGTGGGGGCGGGATTGTGTGTGGTAATATGGTGGGGGTCGGGATTGTGTGTGTTGATGTGGTGGGGGGTGGGATTGTGTGTGGTAATGTGGTGGGTGGGCGGGATTGTGTGTGGTAATGGGGTGGGGGGCAGGATTATGTGTGGTAATGTGGTGGGGGTGGGATTGTGTGTGGTAATGTGTGGGAAGGCAGGATTGTGTGTGGTAATGTGGTGGGGACAGGATTGAGTGTGGTAATGTGGTGGGGGCAGGATTGTGTGTGGTAATGTGGTAGGGGAGCGGGATTGTGTGTGGTAATGGGGTGGGGGTGGGATTATGTGTGGTAATGGTGGGGGCGGAGCTACTGTGCAGGGGGCGGGATTAGCAAATAATCACGATGCCTCTTATATATATAGATATGTCAGTGAGACATACACATATACACTCACTGGCCACTTTATTAGGTACACCTGTCCAACTTCTTGTTAACACTTAATTTCTAATCAGCCAATCACATGGCGGCAACTCAGTGCATTTAGGCATGTAGACATGGTCAAGACAATCTCCTGCAGTTCAAACCGAGCATCAGTATGGGGAAGAAAGGTGATTTGAGTGCCTTTGAACGTGGCATGGTTGTTGGTGCCAGAAGGGCTGGTCTGAGTATTTCAGAAACTGCTGATCTACTGGGATTTTCACGCACAACCATCTCTAGGGTTTACAGAGAATGGTCCGAAAAAGAAAAAAAATCCAGTGAGCAGCAGTTCTGTGGGCGGAAATGCCTTGTTGATGCCAGAGGTCAGAGGAGAATGGGCAGACTGGTTCGAGCTGATAGAAAGGCAACAGTGACTCAAATCGCCACCCGTTACAACCAAGGTAGGCCTAAGAGCATCTCTGAACGCACAGTGCGTCAAACTTTGTGGCAGATGGGCTACAGCAGCAGAAGACCACACCGGGTACCACTCCTTTCAGCTAAGAACAGGAAACTGAGGCTACAATTTGTACAAGCTCATCGAAATTGGACAGTAGAAGATTGGAAAAACGTTGCTTGGTCTGATGAGTCTCGATTTCTGCTGCGACATTCGGATGGTAGGGTCAGAATTTGGCGTAAACAACATGAAAGAATGGATCCATCCTGCCTTGTATGGAGCATCTTTGGGATGTGCAGCCGACAAATCTGCGGCAACTGTGTGATGCCATCATGTCAATATGGACCAAAATCTCTGAGGAATGCTTCCAGCACCTTGTTGAATCTATGCCACGAAGAATTGAGGCAGTTCTGAAGGCAAAAGGGGTCCAACCCGTTACTAGCATGGTGTACCTAATAAAGTGGCCGGTGAGTGTATATATATATATATATATATATATCTTTATATTTCATACAGAGCTTGATAGCAGAATAGCCGATAATTCGATTGCCGATATCTGTAAAATCATTACCGAACCCGACAGGATATGAGACATGATTTACATACAGTAAACCATTGCATATACGTTAGATTTTTATATGACCCTCACTAATAATGTTAGTTGTGTGTGTGTGTGTAAAATTTGGGAGTTGTAGGTGTTAAACTAAAGAGATAATTCACAGAAAAAACTGGCGTGGGCTCCCGTGCAGAGAAGGAAAGCCAGTGACTGAGGACAGATATTAATAGCCTAGAGAGGGACCATGATTATTGGCCCCCCCGGCTAAAAATCTGCCCCCAGCCACCCCAGAAAAGGCACATCTGTAAGATGCACCTATTGCGGCACTTAGCCTCTCTCTTCCCATTGCCCTGTAGCATTGGCATATGGGGTAATAAGGGGTTAATGTCACCTTGCTATTGTAAGGTGACAGTAAGCCTGATTAATAATGGAGAGGTGTCAATAAGACACCTATCCATTATTAATCCAATAGTATGAAAGGGTTAAAAGCACACACACATTAAGAATAAAGTATTTTAATGAAATAATGAAACACACAGGTTTTACATCTTTATTGCACACTCAATCCAAGCAAAGCCCTCATTCTTCTGTAAAAAATTCCAAAATAAAAAAGCAACAATATCCCATACCTGTCCGCCGTACTGTCAAGTCCCACGCTGCGATCCATCTCAATGGGTTAAATAGTTTACAACCCGGAGCGGTGATAATGCTACCAGCCGGGCTGTAAACCACAGAGAAAAGAATGAAAAGCTGCCTGCGCAGCCTCACCGCCTGACCGGGCATGATCTCTGTAGTGTGGGAAAGTTTCTGAACATTTTCAACATGCTGTCAGATCACCGCTGATTGTCATTGGCCATTTTTATGCGCTAAACGCTCTCATTTTTCATATTTCTAGTGCAGTAATGCAGTTCAGTTTTCATGTTTCATGTTTGCATGTTTCAGCGCTGCAGTGTGCTACCTTATTTACTTGACTGTATATGAGTTGGTGAGTCTAGGTTCAGCACCTGTTCATACTTAGTCTGTTTGGATGTGACGGTCAGTTTTTTTAAATGTATAATCTTTAGCCTTCTGATCGAGCACTCCGCCTCCTAGCCACAGGTGTTTTGATTTCTTTCCCTGTGTGTGACTTTTGGCAAATGCAAACTCTGTCGACAACACCTTTCCGCTATCCGATATTGCAATGCAGAGCAAGGCAGAAAAGGAACACTAGTTCCCAATGAGACTTGGCTACAAAAATATAATGTAGCTGGATTTCCCAGAATAATTAGCTCCTTTCCTGTCCCTCAAGCTAGGAGAACCCTAGGCTATCCCTATACCCTAGATTCCTCCTGAAGGTGGAGATGCTAGGGCCTTGTACCTTGATATGCTCCTATATGCATGCTGATCTGTTTCCTCTCCCACCCATGGAGGTATGGAACATAAATGTATAGGATAACATAAACCTGACACACAGGGGAAACAGACAGTGATAACAGAAAACTAAAATCATATAAATACACTTGCCAAACAACTAAATGGAAATCAAGGGAACAGTTGGAGGGGTACGCAGATATCTCCTGTAAATGACAACAACTGACTGCTACTAATTCAGTAGTCTCCTTCACCACCAAACCAGGAAGTTTTAACTATCAGCAACAATTCAATATTGCAAGAGGTGAGGTCTAATGCGTGCAGGGTTTGTGTAACCTGGCACTGCGATCTTCTGACCCCTCTCTGTCACTGTATCCCCATGACAGATATATTCTTTATATGTAAAACTGTGCATTGTGTTATATAGAGAGTTTCAAATTGTATTGTGCCCTTTTATGATTTCTGTGTTGCATATTTTAAAAATCTTCTTTCTTTGACATGCTTGCTTGAGAAGCTGCAAGTTCTGAGCTCAGTGTTGAGATTCTTGCTGGGTCAGTTTGACTAGATAAAACTTTGATTGTTTCAAAGTAGTTTTTTAAAAAGCAGATAATGATATCTGTTCTGTCAAGAATATCACAAACTAAGTTAAATAAGAATGATGTCATGAAATCTGTTTTTTTTTAAAGCCCTATGGATAGTTTTCTCTAAATTCTCAAAGTGAGCTATAGCTTTAGATTGAGCAAAGTACAGTAATGTGCACTACTGAGTTCTACATTGATTATTCTATAAAAAAAACCCAGACAGATATGGGATTTATTATTCAATTATATTCTATCTGTTTGCATACATAAGCAATATCAGATGATTTAATATTGTGCTATGTAGTATATAGACATTGATGATAGAATAATGCCATGAAACACATTATTTTATATGTGAGTATTCATTAATGTTCCAATATCTCCATTAGGCTTTTTCTCACACACTTTTCTATTTTAATTGTAAACCCCGCCATCACTAATTTCATGCACTTATAGTACAAACAAAGTAGTGAAAAATTAAACCGTGTTTTTCATTTTATATTTCCCTATCAACTTTGAGATATGTAAACAATCTCTCGCTATATATCTATAATGATCTATCTTTCTGATAAAATAAAACAGGCAGGGGGATAACTATGTAACTATAGGAGTTGCAATTGCACCCAGGCCCTGGATGAAGCCTATGGGGCCCAAAAAGTCCCTTTGGCCTAAGTGAAAAGACCATTATTATCAAAAACCTGCAAACATATGGTGTTTAATTGGAGCTTTTAAATCAAGACCCATAAGCATCAAGTTGAGGACTGTTGTCTGTGAGCATATGCAATAGGAAGCTCTACTGCCATGTTCTTGTTCCTTCTTATTGCAAATGCAATGGCAGGACCATACACAAAAGTCAAGGGATGCAGCAGAGAAGGCTGGGTCATGACATATAGGCACAGCATTATATATCTGCCCCTTCTCGGCAGGGCTTAATTACCATCTCCTAGGGTCGCTGCTCTCCATTGTGCACCAAGCTAGGTTTTACAAGTGGCCCAGCGTGCTATATATATAAGGATACCTGTGTCTTGGTTTTAAGACTCTTAGTTTTACTGTGTTGTGTCTCCCTGCGAACTCAAGTGCTTCTAGTCTCCATACCTGCTTTCCTGTATTCTGTCTGCCTGCGGTGTCCAGTGCTTCAAGTTCTTGCTCTTTATGTGCCCCTTTGCCGCTGATTCAACTCCCTTAATCCATGTGCTTACCTGAACCTGGGAGTAATACACAGTCACAAAAGGGCATATATCCCAACTTTTAAAGACAAAGAGAGGGATATGTACTCTGTATTGCAAAGTAATTTTACCCTTATTGAAGCCCCTTATTGTCCTAACTAATTTTGATACTGTTAAGCGTCTTGGCTCAAACCCTTGAGCCATTGCTTTGTGATTGGCTTCTCTGTCTGCCGAGACACAGCAGATACACCTTTTCTCTGAGTTTTTACTATATGTTAACTTTGCTGTACTCCTTTTAGGGTTACAAGTGTTTTCATTTACTAATTTGTTTGCCCTATCATCTTTTGGGTGCTGCTTTATATGATTTCAACCTGCTGGTATTTCCTGCTGGTGATAGTCTCATTTGAATGTTCAGCCATTCTGCTGTAGTTTAAGCCAGTGTCATGCAGACTGTGGGAAGACTAAGTGTAACATGAGGGGATTAGAAGAAGGAAGCCCAAATGCTAGGGAAAGGGGGAGTGGAGACTCCTAGGCAGATCTAATAGCAACATGCCTACCCTACCATCCCTATTTAGCAGGTAGCACCAAATGTCTTCCAAGAGAACAAGAGAGGAAGGAATCCATCTGCTATAGCTCCAAGCCTTCACAAGGGAAAATGTGAATATCATCGGTGGTTCCCTGAAGCAGACTGAGAGTCTATAAACACGAAGGTCCATGTGTGTCAATTGGAGCCGGAGGGAGGTTGCCACTGGGTCCAAAAGTCAGAAGGATTAAGAAGGTGTCTGCAATGCCAAATGCAAAGACCTTCTGCAGCCAGATGCACAACGATTGCCGGTTACCTCTGATGCACCCATGACAGCAGGTCAGTAAAAGACCAGCAAGTGTTTATCTCTTTGCTAGTTATGATCTTTACCCTGCACCTGTCTTCAGTTTATATTTAAGAAGTAGGCAGCATATTTTTTAACAGTACATTCTTAATTCTTTATTTTGTATTTCATGTTTTGTTTTGCTCACTCTGGAATCTTTTCTATTTCAACACACTTTCCATTCTGTAGGTAATTTACACTCTGCTCTGCCCTCCGGTTCTTTAGGAGAAACGTGAACTGCTCAATGGCCTTTCAGGCAACATAAGTCTGAGTTTCCATCATGTAATCTGTGGTTAGGGCTAACTCAGCTCACGCAGGAACCACTAAGGACAGCTTGGTCAGGACCTCTAGTCTGTACAGGAACTGGCATGGTCAGTTGCAGTTTTTAGTGTGTTAACTATTTTCTCAAGTGAGTTGCAAGACTGCCATAACAGATACTTCTTGTATGGCTCCCATAAAGTATGATGCCAACAAAAATGCCCCTCAAACACAGTATGATACCCTACAGTATCCTCCACATGCACCGTATGATGCCCCCGCAGTAGCCCCTGCATAATAATGTCTCCACAGTTCCCCCACACATTATGAGTAGAGATGATAGAACTTGTTCAGAAAAAGGTTTGCCAATTTCAAATTCGGCACGAACATAGCACATTTGGATTTGGGTTCGCTTTCATCGCCTTACACTAATGCCTTTATTATTACTTTGGCTAGGATAGTGGTGCTGTATGATGAGCTGGGACTATGGGGGAACGTGTTTGATGAGGGGAGAGGATATGAAGAAGTTAAAGGAGTGGAAAGCTCTTTTTTTTCTTAACTTTGTGTGTTGATTCCAGTAACTAATCAGTGCGCAGAAACCATCCACAATGTCATGACTAGTGTTGAGCGATACCTTCCGATATTCGGAAATATCGGGATCGGATTGTATCGGCTGATATCCAAAAAATATCGGATATCGCCGATGCCGATACCCGATACCAATGCAAGTCAATGGGACACAGATATCGGAATGAAAATAAACCCTTTCTTGCCTTGTACATCCTGTTCCGGAGGGGGGAAGAGTGTGGGTGGTGCGTGGGCAGAGACTGCGTGTCTGTTTGGGACCGTGGGGGGTCTGTATGGGCCTCTCGTGGGTCTGTGTGGGCTGCCGGGGGTCTGGGCGAGCCTGCCAGGGGTCTGTACGGGCATCTCGAGGGTCTGTGCGGGCTGCCGGGAGTCTGTGTGGGCCTGCCGGGGATCTGTACGGGCCTCTCGGGGGTCTGTGCGGCCGGCCAGGGGTCTGTACGGGCCTCTCGGGGGTCTGTGTGGCCTGCCGGGGGTCTGTATGGGCCTCTCGGGGGTCTGTGTAGCCTGCCGGGGGTCTGTGGGGCCTCCTGGGGGTCTGTACGGGCCTCTCGGGGGTCTGTGCAGCCAGCAGGGGGTCTTTGCGTTTGTGCAGGCATCGTCCGAAGGGACTACAATGCTACAATGGCAGTGATTGACACAGCCAATGATGGGACAGTAGTAGTCCCATCATCCGGCTAATGTGTTGAATGTAAAAAAACAACAAAAAAACTACATACTACATACATATTACATACATACTACATACATACAACATACATACTACATACATACTAAATACATACTACATACAACATACACACTACATACATACTACATACATACAGACATACTACATACATACTACATACATACAACATACTACATACATACTACATACATACAACATACTACATACATACTACATACATGCTACATACATGTTACATACATACTACATACATACTACATACTACATAAATATACACTACATACATACTACATACATACTACATACATACATACGTACTACATGCCTACTGCATACATACTACATACAATACAGACCAAAAGTTTGGACACACCTTCTCATTTAAAGATTTTTCTGTATTTTGATGACTATGAAAATTGTACATTCACACTGAAGGCATCAAAACTATGAATTAACACATGTGGACTGATATAACAAAAAAGTGTGAAACAACTGCAAATATGTCTTATATTCTAGGTACTTCAAAGTAGCCACCTTTTGCTTTGATGACTGCTTTGCACACTCTTGGCATTCTCTTGATGAGCTTTAAGAGGTAGTCACCGGGAATGGTCTTCCAACAATCTTGAAGGAGTTCCCAGAGATGCTTAGCACCATCTCGATTTGGTTCAGGTTTGGTGACTGTGGAGGCCAGGTCATCTGGCGTAGCACTCCATCACTCTTCTTCTTAGTCAAATAGCCCTTACACAGCCTGGAGGTGTGTTTGGGGTCATTGTCCTGTTGAAAAATAAATGATATTCCAACTAAACGCAATCCGGATGGAATGGCATGCCGCTGCAAGATGCTGTGGTAGCCATGCTGGTTCAGTATGCCTTCAATTTTGAATAAATCCCCAACAGTGTCACCAGCAAAGCACCCCCACACCATCACACCTCCTCCTTCATGCTTCACAGTGGGAACCAGGCATGTAGAATCCATCCGTTCACCTTTTCTGCATCGCACAAAGACATGGTGGTTGGAACCAAAGATCTCAAATTTGGACTCATCAGACCAAATCACAGATTTCCACTGGTCTAATGTCTATTCCTTGTGTTCTTTAGCCCAAACAAGTCTCTTCTGCTTGTTGCCTGTCCTTAGCAGTGGTTTCCTAGCAGCTATTTCACCATGAAGGCCTGCTGCACAAAGTCTCCTCTTCAAAGTTGTTGTAGAGATGTGTCTGCTGCTAGAACTCTGTGTGGCATTGACCTGGTCTGTAATCTGAGCTGCTGTTAACCTGCGATTTCTGAGGCTGGTGACTCGGTTAAACTTATCCTCAGAAGCAGAGGTGACTCTTGGTCTTCCTTTCCTGGGGCGGTCCTCATGTGAGCTTTCTTTGTAGCCCTTGATGGTTTTTGCCACTGCACTTGGGGACACTTTCAAAGTTTTCCCAATTTTTCGGACTGACTGACCTTCATTTCTTAAAGTAATGATGGCCACTGCTTTTTTCTTGCCATATACAAATTCTAAGTCTATTCAGTAGGACTATCAGCTGTGTGTCCACCAGACTTCTGCACAACACAACTGGTGGTCCCAACCCCATTTATAAGACAAGAAATCCCACGTATTAAACCTGACAGGGCACACCTGTGAAGTGAAAACCATTCCCGTGACTACCTCTTGAAGCTCATCAAGAGAATGCCAAGAGTGTGCAAAGCCGTCATCTGTTGTGAATTCTGCTTTTGGGCTCCCTCCGGTGGTTGTAGGTGGTAATGCCGTTGCCCCTAAGTTGCAGTCCTGTTCAGGTGTATCTGCTGATTGCAGATCTGACTGGGGTATTTAGGCGTGCAGGATTCATTAGTCCTTGCCAGTTGTCAATTGTTGTTGTGAGGTGTAGGACCTCTGCCTGGTTCCTCCTGCCTTTCTGCCAAATCAGCAAAGATAAGTATCTGGTTCTTTTTCCCTGTGGCACACATGTTGTGTGCTTCACAATTCAGTGCTTTTCTTTGTGTTTTCTTGTCCAGCTTAGATTGTGTCAGTATTTTCTCAGTCTTGCTGGATTCTCTGGAGTGGCAGATATACATTCCATGTCTTTAGTTAGATTGTTGAACTTTTTGTATTATCTGCTGTGGATATTTTTGGAAGGGTTTTAATACTGACCGCCTAGTTATCTGTCCTATCCTTTCCTATTTAGCTAGAGTGGCCTCTTTTGCTAAATCCTGTTTTCTACCTGCGTGTGTCTATTCTTCTACTACTCATAGTCATTATTTGTGGGGGGCTGCCTATCCTTTGGGGGTCTGCTCTGAGGCAAGATAGCGTTCCCATTTCAATCTATAGGGGTATTTAGTCCCCACGGCTACTTCTAGTTGCGGTGTTAGTTCAGGATTGCGGTCAGTATAGGTTCCACCGACTCCAGAGAAAGTTTCATGCGGCTCCAAGGTCACCAGATCATAACAGTACAACTGGCCCATAATGAGTTAAATGCATCTCAGAAGAAGGGAAGAAAAGTGTTGAGCCATTTTTTTTTCTGCAGTCTGTTTTGTCTTTATTTCCTCTTTATTTATGGGTGGCTGAGGAGTCTTGTGCCAGCATGGATGTTCAGGAATTAGCTTCTCGTGTAGACCAGCTTGCTGCTAGGGTACAGGGTATTTCTGATTATATTGTTCAGACTCCAGCTTTAGAACCGAAGATTCCTACTCCTGATTTGTTTTTTGGTGATAGGTCCAAATTTTGGGGGTTTAAAAATAATTGTAAATTGTTTTTTGCTCTGAGACCGCGATCCTCCGGTGATTCCATTCAGCAGGTTAAAATTGTCATCTCCCTGCTGCGTGGTGATCCACAGGATTGGGCATTTTCCCTGGAATCTGGGAATCCGGCCTTGCTTAATGTAGATTCCTTTTTTCAGGCTTTAGGTTTATTATATGATGAACCTAATTCTGTGGATCAAGTGGAGAAAACCTTGTTGGCCCTGTCTCAGGGTCAAGAGGCGGCAGAATTGTTTTGTCAGAAATTTAGAAAATGGTCTGTGTTGACTAAATGGAATGATGATGCTTTGGCGGCAATTTTCAGAAAGGGTCTTTCTGAATCCATTAAAGATGTTATGGTGGGGTTTCCCACGCCTTCCGGTCTGAGTGATTCTATGTCTCTGGCCATTCAGATTGATCGGCGCTTGCGGGAGAGTAGAACTGTGCGCGCTGTGGCGTCGTCCTCAGAGCCAATTCCTGAGCCAATGTAGTGTGATAGGATTTTGTCTAGAACGGAACGACAAGGATTCAGACATCAGAATGGGTTGTGTTATTATTGTGGCGACGCTTCTCATGTCATTTCAGTCTGCCCTAAGCGGACAAAGAGGATCGCTACCATCAGTACTGTACAACCTAAATTTCTGTTATCGGTGTCCTTGATTTGCTCATTGTCATCATTCTCTGTCATGGCGTTTGTGGATTCAGGCGCCGCCTTGAACTTAATGGATTTTGAGTTTGCCAGGCATTGTGGTTTTCCCTTGCAGCCTTTGCAGAACCCTATTCCTTTAAGGGGGATTGATGCTACACCTTTGGCTTAAAATAAGCCTCAGTTTTGGACACAGGTGACCATGCACATGGCGCCAGCCCATCAGGAAGATTGTCAATTTCTGGTGTTGCATAATTTGCATGATGTTATCGTGCTGGGTTTCCCGTGGTTGCAGGTACATAATCCTGTATTGGATTGGAAATCTATGTCTGTGACTAGTTGGGGTTGTCAGGGGGTTCATAATGATGTTCCTTTGATGTCAATCTCCTCTTCTTCCTCTTCTGAAATTCCATAGTTTTTGTCTGATTTTCAGGATGTATTCGATGAGCCCAAGTCCAGTTCCCTTCCACCGCACAGGGACTGTGATTGTGCTATTGACTTGATTCCAGGCAGTAAGTTTCCTAAGGGTCGACTTTTCAACCTGTCTGTGCCTGAACATACCGCCATGCGGAGTTATGTTAAGGAGTCTTTGGAGAAAGGGCATATTCGGCCATCTTCTTCACCGTTAGGAGCAGGGTTTTTTTTGTTGCTAAGAAGGATGGCTCCTTGAGACCTTGTATTGATTATCGCCTCTTGAATAAGATCACGGTCAAGTTTCAATACCCTTTACCTTTGCTTTCCGATTTGTTTGCTAGGATTAAGGGGGCTAGTTGGTTTACTAAGATTGACCTTTGGGGGGCATATAATCTTGTTCGTATTAAACAGGGTGATGAATGGAAAACTGCGTTTAATACGCCCGAAGGCCATTTTGAATACCTTGTGATGCCATTCGGGCTCACTAACGCTCCATCTGTTTTTCAATCCTTAATGCATGATATCTTCCGGACTTATATTGATAAATTCTTGATTGTATATTTGGACGATATTTTGATTTTTTCCGATGATTGGAATTCTCATGTGGAACAGGTCAGGATGGTATTTCAGATCCTTCGTGACAATGGTTTGTTTGTGAAGGGGTCTAAGTGTCTCTTTGGGGTGCAGAAGGTTTCTTTTTTGGGCTTTATTTTTTCTCCCTCATCTATGGAGAAGGATCCGGTTAGGTTCAGGCCATTCATGATTGGATTCAATCCACATCCGTGAAGAGCCTTCAGAAATTTTTGGGTTTTGCAAATTTTTATCGCCATTTCATTGCTAACTTCTCCAGCGTGGTTAAACCCTTGACTGATTTGACGAAAAAAGGCGCTGATATGGCGAATTGGTCCTCTGCGGCTGTCTCTGCCTTTCAGGAGCTTAAACGCCGATTTACTTCTGCTCCGGTGTTGCGCCAACCAGATGTTTCTCTTCCGTTTCAGGTTGAGATTGATGCTTCTGAGATTGGGGCAGGGGCCGTTTTGTCTCAGAGGGATTCTGTTGGTTCTTTGATGAAACCGTGTGCCTTCTTCTCCCGCAAGTTTTCGCCTGCTGAACGCAATTATGATGTCGGCAATCGGGAGTTGTTGGCTATGAAGTGGGCGTTTGAGGAGTGGCGACATTGGCTTGAGGGAGCTAGCACCGTATTGTGGTTCTGACCGATCATAAGAATTTGATTTTATCCATCTGTGAGAAAATGAGGGCACTCACCAATCTTCACGATTTCAGTCCTTTATTACAAAAGAATCCAGATAAAAATCATGGCCGGAGGAGAAGGAGCCGCAGCTCGTGTGAGCAGGGGAGAGACAAGGACGACAGCTGTTTCGCGCTGTGCTTGCGCTTCTACAGGTCAGTTTGTGCACCGGCGAAACAGCGGAAATGTAGTGCCATCCATGACACCACCCCCCGCTATAACCCCTCCCACAAACCATGCGAAACACACATTTAAAATGGCACATATTTAAACCATAATATAAACACTTTCACCAAGGCTGACAATTACGCTATACAGAATTATTTCAGAAATAGTACTACATTTTGCAGCTTATTGGTAGCTGAATCATACCTATTAGGAATAATGGAAAATCAACCACAAATGCAATGAATTCACTGTTACCTCATATTGAAAACATCAAAGGTAAGTGGAGGACCAATTAGAGAAAGATCGACATGTCCAATCTATCGTTAAAGCCCAACGGACCCAATGCTTTACTACGCATGATCCATCTAGCCTCACATTTGAGGAGCAAGTTGTTCAGATCGCCCCCTTGTGGCGGCAGAACAACTTTCTCAATCCCAGCAAAGGTGAGGATCTCTACATCACCGCCGTGCTTTTCTCTCACGTGCGTGATTAGCCGCGGTACTCCTTTCCCTGATACCACTGACCTACATTGCTCGCGGAACCGGACAAATAGTGGCCGAATAGTCTTCCCTATGTAGAAATATCTGCAGGGTCAAAAGATTACATAAACCACATGATCCGTCCTGCATGTGATAAAATCCTTAACCCTGTGTCTTAACGCACCTATATGCAAAGTCTGATCAATCACATGCTGCCTGCACCACAGACAGTGTCCGCACTTAAAGTTACCTTTTGGGACCGCGACATTCAGCCAATTTTGATTCGACTTGACAACATGATTTCTAACCAATTTGTCTCTCAGCCTCACACTTCGTTTTTTGGCTATTAGGGGGCCTCTAGCCACTACCTCAGTCAGCTCCTTATCCCGACCTAGAATATGCCAATTTTTCTTGATGGCCAGACGAATTTGCTGATCCATATTACTATATTGGAAGCAAAAGGTAAACCTCTTTCCCAAATCAGCCCTTCGTGGAGATGACTTCTTTATGTTCTTACTCCAATTTTCTCTCTCAATTAGTGCTTTTTCCTTCGCTGCCAACAATACATTCTCTGGATAGCCTCTTTGCTTAAATCTGGTTTCCATCTCTTTTAACTGTCGGTCAAAACCCTCAACTGTATTATTGACCCTACTCAACCTCAAAAATTGACTGTGGGGTAGAGAACGTTTAGTGTGCATCGGATGGAAACTGCTATAATGCAACATGGTGTTACCTGCTACTGGTTTGCGGTATAGCGACGTACATATCTTATCATCTTTAATCTCCACTAAGACATCAAGAAATTCCAACTTCTGCCCTCCGAATACTGATGTGAATGCCATATTCATATTATTAATGTGGTTCAGGTACATTACAAAATCATTGAAGGCCTCTTCTGTACCATCCCAGATCACTACTACATCGTCGATATACCTCCGATAAAACTTTATATGCCGTAAAAAAATATTCTCATTTGCATAAACATATTTTTCCTCGAAGAGTCCCAGAAATAAATTTGCGAAGGTACATGCTGCCGGAGTCCCCATCGCAGTCCCCAATTCCTGCATGTACCACTCATCCAAAAACATGAATGCATTGTGGGTAAGTATAAACTTAGGGTACTGTCACACAGTGGCACTTTGGTCGCTACAACGGCACGATCCCTGACGTTCCAGCAATATAGTTACGATATCGCTGTGTCTGACACGCTACTGCGATCAGGGACCCCGCTGAGAATCGTACGTCGTAGCAGATCGTTTGAAACTTTATTTCGTCGTCAAGTGTCCCACTGTGGCAGCATGATCGCAGCGTGTAACAAAGGTGTGCATGTTATTCCCAATGTCCCGTATGACTTCTACATCACAACTACGTCATGAAATTATCGCTCCAGCGCCGTGCATTGCAAAGTGTGACCGCAGTCTACGACGCTGGAGCGATAATCAAGCGACGCTGCAACGTCACGGATCGTGCCGTCGGAGCGATCAAAGTGCCACTGTGTGACAGTACCCTTAGAGTTTGTTAAGAGCCTCTATATGAGGGATAGTGCCGCTCTTCCTGTTATTTCTCCTTTTTTCTTGGACATAAGAATTTGATTTACCTCGAGTCTGCCAAATGGCTGAGTCCTAGACAGGCTCGATGGTCCTTGTTTTTTTTCCTGTTTTGATTTCGTGGTTTCGTATCTTCCGGGTTCTAAGAATATTAAGGCTGATGCCCTTTCTAGGAGTTTTTTGCCTGATTCTCCTGAGGCCCTTGAACCGGTCGGCATTCTGAAAGAAGGGGTGGTCCTTTCTGCCATTTCCCCTGATTTACGGCGGGTTCTTCAGGAATTTCAGGCTGATAGACCTGACCGCTGTCCTGTGGGGAAATTGTTTGTTCCTGACAGATGGACTAGTAGAGTGATTTCTGAGGTTCACTGTTCTGTGTTGGCTGGTCATCCTGGTATTTTTGGTACCAGAGATTTGGTTGGTAGGTCCTTTTGGTGGCCTTCGTTGTCACGTGATGTGCGTTCTTTTGTGCAGTCCTGTGGGACTTGTGCGCCGGCCAAGCCTTGTTGTTCCCGTGCTAGTGGGTTACTTTTGCCATTGCCGGTCCCTGAGAGGCCCTGGACGCATATTTCTATGGATTTTATTTCTGATCTTCCGATTTCCCAGAGGATGTCGGTTATCTGGGTTGTTTGTGACCGTTTTTTTCTAAGATGGTTCATTTGGTGCCTTTGCCTAAATTGCCTTCCTCTTCAGAGTTGGTTCCGTTGTTTTTTCAGCATGTGGTTCCTTTGCATGGTATTCCGGAGAATATTGTGTCCGACAGAGGTTCCCAGATTGTTTCTAGGTTTTGGCAGGCCTTTTGTGCTAGGCTGGGCATTGATTTGTCTTTTTCTTCTGCATTCCATCCTCAGACAAATGGCCAGACCGAGCGAACTAATCAGACTTTGGAGACTTATTTGAGATGCTTTGTGTCTGCCGATCAGGATGATTGGGTGGCCTTTTTGCCATTGGCCGAGTTTGCCCTTAATAATCGGGTTAGTTCGGCTACTTTGGTTTCGCCTTTTTTTTTAATTTTGGTTTTCATCCTCGTTTTTCTTCTGGGCAGGTTGAGCCTTCTGACTGTCCTGGTGTGGATTCTGTGGTTGACAGGTTGTAGCAGATTTGGGCTCATGTGGTGGACAATTTGGTGTTGTCTCAGGAGGAGGCTCAACGTTTTGCTAACCGTCGTCGGTGTGTTGGTTCCCGGCTTCGGTTTGGAGATTTGGTTTGGTTGTCTTCCCGTCATGTTCCTATGAAGGTCTCTTCCCCTAAGTTTAAGCCTCGGTTTATTGGTCCTTATAGGATTTCTGAGATTATTAATCCGGTGTCTTTTCGACTGGCGCTTCCGGCCTCTTTTGCTATCCATAATGTCTTCCATAGATCTTTATTGCGGAAATATGTGGTGCCCGTTGTTCCCTCTGTTGATCCTCCGGCCCCTGTGTTGGTTGATGGGGAGTTGGAGTATGTGGTTGAGAAGATTTTGGATTCTCGTTTTTCGAGGCGGAGGCTTCAGTACCTTGTCAAATGGAAGGGTTATGGCCAGGAGGATAATTCTTGGGTTTTTGCTTCTGATGTCCATGCTGCTGATTTGGTTCATGCTTTTCATCTGGCTAGTCCTGATTGGCCTGGGGGCTCTGGTGAGGGTTCGGTGACCCCTCCTCACGGGAGGGGTACTGTTGTGAATTCTGCTTTTGGGCTTCCTCCGGTGGTTGTAGGTGGTAATGCAGTTGCCCCTAAGTTGCAGTCCTGGTCAGGTGTATCTGCTGATTGCAGATCTGACTGGGGTATTTCGGCGTGCAGGATTCATTAGTCCTTGCCAGTCTCTTCTGCTTGTTGCCTGTCCTTAGCAGTGGTTTCCTAGCAGCTATTTCACTATAAAGGCCTGCTGTACAAAGTCTCCTCTTCACAGTTGTTGTAGAGATGTGTCTGCTGCTAGAACTCTGTGTGGCATTGACCTGGTCTGTAATCTGAGCTGCTGTTAACCTGCAATTTCTGAGGCTGGTGACTCGGTTAAACTTATCCTCAGAAGCAGAGGTGACTCTTGGTCTTCCTTTCCTGGGGCGGTCCTCATGTGAGCTTTCTTTGTAGCCCTTGATGGTTTTTGCCACTGCACTTGGGGACACTTTCAAAGTTTTCCCAATTTTTCGGACTGACTGACCTTCATTTCTTAAAGTAATGATGGCCACTGCTTTTTTCTTGCCATATACAAATTCTAAGTCTATTCAGTAGGACTATCAGCTGTGTGTCCACCAGACTTCTGCAAAACACAACTGGTGGTCCCAACCCCATTTATAAGACAAGAAATCCCACGTATTAAACCTGACAGGGCACACCTGTGAAGTGAAAACCATTCCCGTGACTACCTCTTGAAGCTCATCAAGAGAATGCCAAGAGTGTGCAAAGCCGTCATCTGTTGTGAATTCTGCTTTTGGGCTCCCTCCGGTGGTTGTAGGTGGTAATGCCATTGCCCCTAAGTTGCAGTCCTGGTCAGGTGTATCTGCTGATTGCAGATCTGATTGGGGTATTTAGGCGTGCAGGATTCATTAGTCCTTGCCAGTTGTCAATTGTTGTTGGGAGGTGTAGGACCTCTGCCTGGTTCCTCCTGCCTTTCTGCCAAATCAGCAAAGATAAGTGTCTGGTTCTTTTTCCCTGTGGCACACATGTTGTGTGCTTCACAATTCAGTGCTATTCTTTGTGTTTTCTTGTCCAGCTTAGATTGTGTCAGTATTTTCTCAGTCTTGCTGGATTCTCTGGAGTGGCAGATATACATTCCATGTCTTTAGTTAGATTGTTGAACTTTTTGTATTATCTGCTGTGGATATTTTTGGAAGGGTTTTAATACTGACCGCCTAGTTATCTGTCCTATCCTTTCCTATTTAGCTAGAGTGGCCTCTTTTGCTAAATCCTGTTTTCTACCTGCGTGTGTCTATTCTTCTCCTACTCACAGTCATTATTCGTGGGGGGCTGCCTATCCTTTGGGGGTCTGCTCTGAGGCAAGATAACATTCCCATTTCCATCTATAGGGGTATTTAGTCCTCCGGCTGTGTCGAGGTGTCTAGGGAGTGTTAGGCACACCCCACGGCTACTTCTAGTTGCGGTGTTAGTTCAGGATTGCGGTCAGTACAGGTTCCACCGACTCCAGAGAAAGTTTCATGCGGCTCCAAGGTCACCAGATCATAACAGTCATCAAAGCAAAAGGTGGCTACTTTGAAGAACCTAGAATATACACTCACTGGCCACTTTATTAGGTACACCTGTCCAACTTCTTGTTAACACTTAATTTCTAATCAGCCAATCACATGGCGGCAACTCAGTGCATTTAGGCATGTAGACATGGTCAAGACAATCTCCTGCAGTTCAAACCAAGCATCAGTATGGGGAAGAAAGGTGATTTGAGTGCCTTTGAACCTGGCATGGTTGTTGGTGCCAGAAGGGCTGGTCTGAGTATTTCAGAAACTGCTGATCTACTGGGATTTTCACGCACAACCATCTCTAGGGTTTACAGAGAATGGTCCGAAAAAGAAAAAAAATCCAGTGAGCGGCAGTTCTGTGGGCGGAAATGCCTTGTTGATGCCAGAGGTCAGAGGAGAATGGGCAGACTGGTTCGAGCTGATAGAAAGGCAACAGTGACTCAAATCGCCACCCGTTACAACCAAGGTAGGCCTAAGAGCATCTCTGAATGCACAGTGCGTCGAACTTTGAGGCAGATGGGCTACAGCAGCAGAAGACCACACCGGGTACCACTCCTTTCAGCTAAGAACAGGAAACTGAGGCTACAATTTGTACAAGCTCATCGAAATTGGACAGTAGAAGATTGGAAAAACGTTGCTTGGTCTGATGAGTCTCGATTTCTGCTGCGACATTCGGATGGTAGGGTCAGAATTTGGCGTAAACAACATGAAAGCATGGATCCATCCTGCCTTGTATGGAGCATCTTTGGGATGTGCAGCCGACAAATCTGCGGCAACTGTGTGATGCCATCATGTCAATATGGACCAAAATCTCTGAGGAATGCTTCCAGCACCTTGTTGAATCTATGCCACGAAGAATTGAGGCAGTTCTGAAGGCAAAAGGGGGTCCAACCCGTTACTAGCATGGTGTACCTAATAAAGTGGCCGGTGAGTGTAAGACATAATTTCAGTTGTTTCACACTTTTTTGTTAAGTATATAATTCCACATGTGTTAATTCATAGTTTTGATGCCTTCAGTATGAATGCACAATTTTCATAGTCATGAAAATACAGAAAAATCTTTAAATGAGAAGGTGTGTCCAAACTTTTGGTCTGTACTGTACATACTACATACATGCATGCATACATACATACTACATACATACTGCATACATACTACATACATACATACTACATACATACTACATACAGTACATTCATACATTACATATAATACATACATACAGATATACAGTACATATAACATAGATTACATACTCACCATCACTTGTCATTTTGATCCCCGAAGCCAGTGTCATCTGTAAAAAAGATTAAAAGAACAAACAACCAATATACTCCCTGATCCGCAGAAATCCACGAGTGTCCCATGACGATCTCATGTGAAGAACGGCAGCATCAGCTGATGAGACCGCTCTCTTGGGGCTCCAGGAACACAATGACAGGAGGAAGGTATCCTTCCGCACTGTATTCCTCCGCCGCTGTAAAAAATAGTCCGTAGTCTCACTTTTGGCATTGCTGTGTGAGAAATTTTCCCATGCAGCAATTGCCATAAAGTGAGGCTTTGAACTCTAGTAACCTCTCAGTGATGCACTGCAGGAGCCATTGTCTCCTGTCAGTGTGTCACTGAGGGTCCTATAGAGCAGTGACATCACCCCTCTGTAGTTACTTTCATGCAGTCTTCTCTTTTTGGTAGATTTGGATATTGATACGCCTACCTCCTGGAGAGTGTTGGTCACTTGGTTGGCTGTTGTGAAGGGGTTTCTCTTCACCATGGAGATTATTCTGCGATCATCCACCACTGTTGTCTTCTGTGGACACCCAGGTCTTTTTGCATTGATGAGTTCACGAGTAGTGTTGAGCGATACCGTCCGATACTTGAAAGTACCGGTATCGGAAAGTATCGGCCGATACCGGCAAAGTATCGGATCTAATCCGATACCGATACCCGATACCAATACAAGTCAATGGGACTCAAGTATCCGACGGTATCCCTGATGGCTCCCAGGGTCTGAAGGAGAGGAAACTCTCCTTCAGGCCCTGGGAACCATATTAATGTGTAAAATAAAGAATTAAAATAAAAAATATTGCTATACTCACCTCACCGAGGGAACCGGCAGAGTTGTTTGCTTAAAATGTGCGCTTTTCCTTCCTTCCGTGACGTCACGGCTTCTGATTGGTTGCGTGCCGCCCATGTGGCCGCGACGCGACCAATCACAGCAAGCCGTGACGTAATTTTCAGGTCCTTCTAGGCATTCAGTATTTTAAAATTACGTTCCGGCTTTGTAATTGGTCGCGTCGCGGTCACATGGGCGACGCGACCAATCACAAGCTGTGACATCACGGGAGGCAGGAGACGCGCGCATTTTAAAATGCGCGCGTGTCCAGCCTCCCGTGACGTCACGGCTTGTGATTGGTCGCGTCGCCCATGTGGCCGCGACGCAACCAATCACAGCAAGCCGTGACGTAATTTCAGGTCCTTCAGGATTTTAAAATTACGTTCTGGCTTGTGATTGGTCGCGTCGCGGTCACATGAGCGACGCGACCAATCACAAACCGTGACGTCACGGGAGGCTGGACACGCGCGCATTTTAAAATGCGCGCGTCTCCTGCCTCCCGTGACGTCACGGCTTGTGATTGGTCGCGTCGCCCATGTGACCGCGACTCGACCAATCACAAAGCCGGGACGTAATTTTAAAATACTGAATGCCTAGAAGGACCTGAAAATTACGTCACGGCTTGCTGTGATTGGTCGCGTCGCGGCCACATGGGCGGCACGCGACCAATCAGAAGCCGTGACGTCACGGAAGGAAGGAAAAGCACGCATTTTAAGCAAACAACGCTGCCGGTTCCCTCGGTGAGGTCCAGGCTGCGTCGGAGAGGTGAGTATAGCAATATTTTTTATTTTAATTCTTTCTTTTACACATTAATGTTGTTTCGATACCGATACCCGATACCACAAAAGTATCGGATCTCGGTATCGGAATTCCGATACAGCAAATATCGACCGATACCCAATACTTGCGGTATCGGAATGCTCAACACTATTCACGAGTGCTTTCTATCTTTCTCAGGATGTACCAAGCTGTAGATCTTGCCACTCCTAATATTGTAGCAATTTCTCGGATGGGTTTTTTCTGTTTTCGCAGCTTAAGGATGGCTTGTTTCATCTGCATGGAGAGCTCCTTTGACCGCATGTTTACTTCACAGCAAAACCTTCCAAATGCAAGCACCACACCTCAAATCAACTCCAGGCGTTTTATCTGCTTAATTGAGAATGACATAACGAAAGGATTGCCCACACCTGTCCATGAAATAGCCTTGGAGTCAATTGTCCAATTACTTTTGGTCTCTTTAAAAACAGGGTGGCACATGTTAAGGAGCTGAAACTCCTAAACCCTTCATCCAATTTTAATGTGGATACCCTCAAATGAAAGCTGAAAGTCTGAACTTCAACTGCATCTGAATTGTTTTGTTTGACATTCATTGTGGTAATGTCTATAACCAAAATTAGAAAAATGTTGTCTCTGTCCAAATATATATGGACCTAACTGTATGTAGTGTGTATGTTGTATGTAGCATGTATGTATGTAGTATGTATGTTGTATGTATGTAGTATGTAGTTTTTTTTTTTTTTACATTCAACACATTAGCCGAATGATGGGACTACTACTGTCCCATCATTGGCTAATGTGTCAATTACTGCCATTGTAGCAGGCATAGCCCGATGGGACTTGCAGTCCCATCGGACGATGCTTGCACAAACACAGAGACCCCTGGCAGGCCGCACAGACCCCAGAGAGGCCCGTACAGACCCCCGGCAGGCCGCACAGACCCCCGGCAGACCGCCCGCACACACAGACACACAGTCTCCGGCCGCGCACCGCCCACACTCCATTATAGTGCATCATTGCACTATAGGAACTTCTGATTTCGGTATCCGATATCTTAAAAGTATCGGAACTCAGTATCGGAAATCTAATACAGCGAATATCGGCCAATACCTGATATTTGCAGTATCGGAATGCTCAACATTAGTCATGACACAAGGTTTTCTGTGATTGGCTGCTGAAGTCACATGTCCCTGGCTATATAAAAAGCAGACATCTTGTTTTGTGGGTGCCATTTTCTCAGTGTCACAGTGCAGAGAAGCTTCTCGTAATACTGCTGCAAGTAAACTTGTCAGTTTGCTAGATGAGATCCTGACATGTGTGAAGTCTTCCAGCATCTAACTAGATTGTGAAAAAACTGTGTGGCAGTCTCTGGAGGCCCAATTTGCTAATTCAAATAATTTGTGATAAAACTGTGTTTCAGTGAGAAGGCCAGATTTCCACTTAAAAATTGTTAGGCCTCATATTGGAGTGCAGCCAGGAGACCCAATTGGCTAATCCAAATCGTTTGTGATAAAACTGTGTTTGGGAGACAAATCAGAAGGCCAGATTTCCACTTAAAATCATTAGGCCTAATATTGGGGGGCAGCCAGGAGGCCCAATTAGCTAATCCAAACTGTTTGTAATAAAACAGTGTTTCAGTACAAATCAGAAGGCTAGATTTCCACTTAAAATCGTTAGGCCTAATATTGGGGTGCAGCCAGGAGGCCCAATTAGCTATTCCAAATCATTAGTGATAAAACTGTGTTTCAGTGACAAATCAGAAGGCCACATCTCCACTTAAAAATTCTTAGGTATAACAGTGTTCTTCAGGCACACTATGTAGGAAAATAAATAGTGCTTGTTTATTTGGCGACATGTGACTGACATTTGTGAGCCTAAAGGCCCCGTCTCACTTAGCGATTTACCAACGATCACGACCAGCGATACGACCTGGCCGTGATCGTTGGTAAGTCGCTGTGTGGTCGCTGGGGAGCTGTCACACAGACCGCTCTCCCCAGCGACCAACGATCAGGGGAACGAGTTCGGCATCGTTGAAACTGTCTTCAACGATGCCGAAGTCCCCCTGCAGCACCCGGGTAACCAGGGTAAACATCGGGTTACTAAGCGCAGGGCCGCGCTTAGTAACCCGATGTTTACCCTGGTTACCAAAAAAAACAAACAGTACATACTCGCCTTTCGGTGTCCAGGTCCCTTGCCCTCTGCTTCCTGCTCTGACTGACTGAGCCGCCGTACAGTGAGAGCAGAGCGCAGCGGTGACGTCACTGCTGCGCTCTCACTTCTCACTGTACGGCCGGCAGTCAGTGAGAGCAGGAAGCAGACGGCAAGGGACCTGACGGACATCAGAAGGCGAGTATGTACTGTTTGTTTTTTTTTACATTTACGCTGGTAACCAGGGTAAACATCGGGTTACTAAGCGCGGCCCTGCGCTTAGTAACCCGATGTTTACCCTGGTTACCAGTGAAGACATCGCTGGATCGGTGTCACACACACCGATTCAGCAATGTCAGCGGGGCCTCAACGACCAAAAAAAGGTCCAGGCCATTCCGACACGACCAGCGATCTCGCAGCAGGGGCCTGATCGCTGGTACGTGTCACACATAGCGAGATCGCTATGGAGGTCGCTGTTGCGTCACAAAACTTGTGACTCAGCAGCGATCTCGCTAGCGATCTCGCTATGTGAGACGGGGCCTTTAGATTGTGAAACAGCACATTAAAAGAGGGGAAGGCTGCATACAACATGAATGTGAAAAAGTCAGGTAGACCACTGCAAGGTGGAATAGGCATGGTCTTTGAGGGTAAGATGTTAATGCTAATGAAACCTAAACTGACAAAACAAACTGAACAAACACCATCTCACCCTATCCAAAGACCACTGACAACATCTGTTACTGGATGGGCTGTTCCCTTTCTTTTTCATTTGCATAGTGGTATTCCTTGTAGATGAGGCTCAGAAAGAGCATGTGCTCCAATGGATGGCAAGTGCTACATCAAGTGGCCTCTCCTCCTCTTCCTCCACCCTAACTTCACACAGTACAATGCTTTGAGGTGGCTGTCACGGATGTGGTTTGTGGAACCACTGTGCCATGGACTGCAGAGAGCCTGGAGGGGCATAACTAAGCGAACACCGAACTGTTCACTAGAGCCTCTGATGGTGAGGTTAGGCTTGGCTCCCGATGAACACCAAGTGCCACTCCAGGACAGACCAACGGACGCGCAGCAGCTGGACCGAGTAGGACAGATGGATGGTGCAGCAGGCAGAGTTGGTATTAGAGTGCAGTAGTCAGAGCTTGAATCAGAGTGCAGCAGGAAGAGTTCGTATGAGAGTGCAGCAGGCAGAGCTTGATCAGAGTGCAGCAAGCAGAGTTCATATCAGACTGCAGCAAGCAGGATCTGCACCAAAGTGCAGCTGGCAGATCTGCACCAGAGTGCAGCAGGAACTGGTATGCAACCTTACACAACTTTGACTACAGAACAGGAAGGTTGCTCAGGTAGCAAGGGCACGTGCTTGCCCTTTAAGAGGGCAGGAACGTGTGCACGCGTGCCCTAAGGACATGGCTGGGAGCTCGGCTGGAAGCTCTGCTGGACGCATGCAGAGAATGTGGAAGGAACTGACCGCAGCATGGGTGAGTGAAGTCACACACTGGAGACCCTGCCTGTCAGAGCAGTGATCCGGTGTGGTGCTAACAGTGGCACCCCAATCACTCAGGGTGAGAGGGTGAGGAGTGTGAGAACAGAAAAGATGATGATGAGGTTTTAGATGCCTCTTGGTGTAAACCCAGAGGTATGCAGGTGAGTAGCTCAGCAGAGGAGGAGGAAGACGAGGAGGTTACTTTGCAACTTCCTACATAGACACAAAGTGATGCAACCATGTCAAGCACTGCATTCTCAGCCCCAACTCTGGCTGTGGCCAGCATCGGTTGTGAGTGTGCAAAGGATGCTCCAACTCCTGTTATCTACCAAATATGCAAAAAAAATTCAGTAGAGGCAAAAATTGCAATAATTTGACAACTACATGCATGAACCTCCACATGCATGATACTATGCCTTAGTGTGGGAATCTCAATGTGGTAAAAGTGGACTAGCGGGCCATCACATTAAACACATCAGCTACTTCTTCCTCCTCCATCACAGTGCCAAGTCTTCTCACACAGTTCTCTGTTCGCATAAACTCTACTTGTTTACCTCCTATAGGCCGGGTGAGAGCCCATCAGCTGTTATGGAAGTGGACATGACTGTTGTTTTGTGTCACCTAGCAAAAAACATCTTTTTCATTCCACTATTACATCTCCGCCTGCACCTCACTCACAGACCAGCAGTAGGTCCTGTTCTCCACACTCCACGCTGTCTCAGCACAGCAGCCAGCCCTCGGTTGCACAGTTGTGGTCACATAAAATAATCTTTCCTCCTACACATGCCAAAGCTAAGACCTTGAACTCCACCATCTCCAATCTGTTGGCCACAGAAATTCTGCCTTTTCGCCCAGTGGATGCAGGCAGTTTCAGAAAGTTGATGGCCATCGCAGTTCCCCAGTACCAGTTGCCCAGTCGCCAATATTTCTCAAAGAAAGCTGTGCCTGTGCTACACCAGCATGTCGCAAACAACATCACCCCTTCCCTAAAAAATCTATGTCTACCAGGCAGTATTGTATCACTGACACATGGATGAGCAAACATGGGCAGGGGCGTTACATCTCACTGATTGGGCACTGGTTGACTCTGGTGGCTGTGGGGGGCAGGCGGTCAAGGGGCTTCTCCAAAAATCTTTGAATCCCCAAGGCTTGTGGGACAAACCTATGTATCTAACAGTTCCTCCACTGCTTCTGGCTCCCCCACCTTCTCTAGAGTCTCTACCTGTTCCCTCAACCTCTCCCTTAATCAGTCATGCATTCCAACAGTGCAGATAGAATCCCCTCCACCTGCATATTGTGCAGCCATGGCTCACCGCAATCAGGCAGTGTTCAAATTAATATACCTTGGAGATTGCAGTCACATAGTTCAAGAGTTGTGGACAGCTATCCAGGCCAAGTTAGAGCAATGGCTGTCTCCAATGAACTTCGAGCCAGGGAAGGCCGTGTGTGATAATGTAGCAAACCTGTTGGCAGCCCTACAATGGAGTATCCTCACACATGTGCCTTGCATAGCTCAAGTCCTAAACCTGGTGGTACAGCAATTTCTTCACCACTATCCTGGCCTGGATGCTCTGCTGCAGAAAGCTGTGTGCTCACTTCTGCCAATTGCACCATGCAGGTCATCGACTTGCATCACTACAGAGGTCTTTCGGCCTACCAGGCAACCATTTTATTTTCGATGTGCTGACATGGAGGAATTCCGCCCTGCACATGTTGCAGGGACAGTAGCACCTGCGACAAGCCCTGGTGTAATATGTTCTTTTGCATAACCTGGGCCTGCACAGTATAGACGTGGTACAAATCACGCTTGCGGAGTGGTCACAGATGAAGGACCTCTGCATCATTCTTCACAGTTTCAAAATAGCTACTAAGCTACTGGTTAGCGCTGACAATGCCATCATTAGCATCACTATTCCGGTCATCTACATTCTGGAGCACACTTTGAATAGCCTATGTGAGGAGGTGGTGGTCCCAGAGGAAGAGGTGGAAGAGGAGGATGCGGATGGAATAATAATATCTCAAATTTCCAGACTGTTGTCGCACAGGTGGGTGCCATGGGAGGGTGGCTTACAGTGATCAAGGAGGACTCATGGTACTAGACAAACTGTTAGCAAAGGTGCAGGAGATGAAGAACAAATGGAGGAGGATGAGTTGATGGAAGCTCAACAGTCAGGTGATGAAGAGGATAATGATCCCCTCTCTGTTTTCTGTGGTTGGCTAGAGGGGACGGAGGATGCAATCTTGAGTGATACGCTGCCACCAACACACCATGGACTTGGACCTCATGGAAGCATCCAACACATGAGTGACTTCTTGCTGCATTATCTTCAACATGATGCCCGTAGTATTAGAGATAGACATAGTGCTGACTATTTGGTTGAAACTATGTTAGATACACGGTACAAGAATAAATTTAGCCAGATGCTTCCCTGGAAAATGACATGTACATGCTGGAGTATCAAAACACACTTGTAGACAATCTTAAGAGTGGTTTTCCCCTAGACTGCAGTGAGGCACACAGTGTGCATCCCAGTTCTAGATGTTCAACCCTGGGAATGTCAAGCCATCATTGCGAAAACATTAGCAGCAGTGTAAGTGGCATAAGCAATTTCAGAGTACAAGTCTGACTGTCAGTCAACTACCTGTGTTACTTTCCTTACATTTTTCTACCAATAGTACCTTATTAGGCTACGTTCACATTTGCGGTCAGCGCCGCAGCGTCGGGCGCCGCAGCGGCGCCGCATGCGTCATGCGCCCCTATATTTAACATGGGGGCGCATGGACATGCGGTGCACTTGCGTTTTGCGCCGCATGCGTCACTGCGGCGCCCGCGTCCGGGCGCAGAGGACGCAGCAAGTTGCATTTTTGCTGCGTCCAAAATCAATGAAAAAAAGGACGCATGCGGCGCAAAACGCAGCGTTGTGCATGCGTTTTGCTGCGTTTTTGTTTGCGTTGTGCATTGCGGCGCCGACGCTGCGGCGCACAACGCAAATGTGAACGTAGCCTTAAACTGATGCTTGTGCCTTCTGAATGTGGCTGGAAAAAAATCTGAGCTGTTGCTCAGGGTTCCCAGCAAAAAAGGCTTACACCACCCCCTTAACCACCAGGTCCTCATTGAAGCTTCAATTCAATGCAGTAAGTGCTAGAAGATCGATTTCACACAGGACAGGATCCTATCTAACTAAATGACAAGTTCACTTGCAGCAGCAGCCGTAGAAGGGGCAGCCTCTCTATGCTGTTACACTGAAAAAATGGTGCCAGCAAAACAAGGTATCTGCTTTTTATATGGAGAGGGACATGTTACTTCAGCAGCCAATCACAGAGGCCCTTGTGACATGACATTGTGGATGGTTTCTGCACCCTGATTGGCTGTCGGAATGTACACACGTTAGGTTGTTACAAATAAATTACACTCTGACGCTCCTCTGACCTAGACACACCCCCTCCCCTCATAAAACAAGTCCCCCCTGTTCATCATTCAGCACCACTATCCTAGACAAAGTAAAAAAAAAAAGCACTAGTGTAAACGCGATCATTACGATCTTTGACCAAATTTTGCCAACTTTGAGGAAAAATACTCATGAACTCATGAACAAGATTCCGAATGTGCTACATACGTGCAGTATTTGAGATTGGTGAACTTTTTTTCAAACAAAGTTTGCTCATGTCTGCTGACCACCACTGTAGAAAGCATGATAAGCATCATAAGATAATCAAGGAACTGTAGGAGAAATCAGGGAAAATAGGGTCTTATCCAATATACACAATATGGTATTACTTCAGAATAGATTAACCTGATGTATCCATAGAAAAAGCATGGAATGTGAGCACCAGCTGCAGCGGATCCACGGGTCAGTCAGTGACCATTAGACATCAAATAAAGGGACATTTGTGCATGGTTTCCATGCTGCTAGATGGACTTGGGTGAAATAAGTGAAAGATAGTGGTTTATTCAATGCATTTCGAAGTACGAAATTACTTCTTCCTCAGGACTGACTACATATATAATGTTGTCAATCCTGAGGAAGAAGTAATTTTGTACTTCGAAGAGCGTCGAATAAACCACTACCTTTCACTTATTTCACCAGATTATGTGTCTCAAGTTCATCTAGCAGTGCAGAAACCATCCACAAATATCCCTTTACTTTAAGCATCATAAGATGTCATAGTTGCGGGATATTCTGGGGAAGTTCATGCATCAACAAAAAATGAAGTTAAGTTGCTCTCTGATGCTTCAGCAGTTTAGAAAATGGTGCCAGGCAAGTTTTTTTTGCAAACAACAAAGCGTATCTCAAAATGCTTGAATTTGCGTGAAATTGCAAATTTCAGGAAATTTAACTCAAACTCGATTCTCCCCGGATCAATCCACTTATCTCTAGCTGTCACTCTATAGATTGTCAGCAATTATAGTGCTGAGTTTTCCACTCATTTGTCACTGATAAAGACTAGCCTGCTTTTACACACATGCATACATACATACAGGTATGGACATATCGGTGCAACCTGTGCCGCACAAGGGCTCAAAAGGTAAGAGGGCGACTACCACCTCCAGAGCAAGTGGAATTGTACATTATGATGAGCTGTTGTACTGAAAGGGCCCTTGTACTGTTCTTGCACAAGGGCCCTTTTCTGTCAGTGTCCGCACAGGCATACATACCATGATATCCTATTGATTACATGCAGCCATGTCAGCCATATTTATTTATTGTAGATGCACTGACTAAAGAGAACTCTCTTATAAGGACTAAAGTTTAATCAAAGAACAGTCTGAATTATGTATTTTATCCTTTATATAAAACAGAGGCTTGTCTTTTTATGTCCTCTATTACCTTAGACATTCTTATAAACCTTTATCTTGGCAGATCATTTTAATCTCCAGCTCAGTCTTCTGTAAAATTGAGTATCATCCATCTGGAATCAGAGATTGCTGTTAGACTGCTTTCCAGAATCATTTTGATAGTGACAAGTGAAGAGTTTGAACTAAAGAACAGAATACATGCCTTGTCCACGTCTGCCAAACAACGCCATCAAAAAGCCAGCTTGAGTTAGACAACTTTCAGATAGCATACTATAATTGGCAGTTTTTTGTTGAACGGAATTACACATCAGAATAGATAAATCCAGGAAAAGATAGAATAGATACTTTTATGTACAGGGGATGTTGTTTAAAGACAGATTGGCTGCACTGGTTTTATTATTTCATAGTAAGGGCAATTTACACCATTAATCCAGCAGGAAAGAGCTTTACTTTAAGTCATAAATAATACTCTATATGGACAAAAGTATTGGTACAAACCCCGTAAGATCTGAATTCAAGATTTTTCATAATCTCCTTGCCACTGATGCATAACATACAGCCTCTGATGACATACTCTGCCTTAACAAGCATAATGATAGAATGGGTTGTGTTAAAGGGAATTACAGTATGACACTACTGTAGTAGGATTCTACACCTGTGACAAGTGGCTACCTTTCTTCCTTCAATGATTCTATGATCGACTATAATTGTTATTAAAAACTTGAAGCATCAATTAACCGCAGCAACTGGGCCACAAAAGTGTCAGACCAAGTAACGTTACAGTCTGGGGTCACTGAGTGCTGAGTGGATAAAAGTTACCTGTACTCTGCTGACTCAGCAACTGCAGAATTACAAATCTCCTCTGACATTAGCATGTGTGCTTCTAAAGACACTATTGAACTATGCGGTTTTGAGGCTTTTTTTTTTCTCTTCTGTGTTTCGTGGTTTGGTCTGTTGTCCACAATGTTGTAGGTTGTGGATTTGAATCCCTAGGACACAAAATCACACGAAAAGAAAATAGCATTTATGTAATTGTTTTTTTATTCTGTTTTAATAATGCTATAAGAAGAAAACAAATCTTGACTGTTGTTCTCCTTCTAGAATACAGGGACATAGAAATACACTGTTGTGTACAGGTGTGTCTCTGTGTACTAGTTTAATCTGTCTGTGGATTCACAGCTTTCAATACAGGTTCAAGTGTATCAAATTCACTTATGCAGATAAGTGCAGCCTGTGGCTCTTAGCTTTAGGTACTTCCTATAATGATAGAGGTCATGGGTTTGACTCCTGGAGAGGCCAAAAGGCAAAAAATATATATATATTTATTTAATTAATGTAAGTGTGTGCAGAGATTCCAGACTCGCTCCTCAAGCAGGAGGAGCTACAGAGCGATGAATACATCGCAAAAGAGAGAAGGGAGTGAGTGGAAGTCAGGCCAAATCCCTGATGCGCCAAGACAGTGGGGCTTGACCCCTCAAATCAGGACAGTCACATTGAATCCATGACGATTGGGAGCTATACAAGACTTCTCGCAATACATGCAGATCCCAGCGCACTCATATAATCCAGCAGAAGAAAAGGAAAAAAGTGGAACTCACCATTCCATAAACCCATCCTTTATTTGCTTCACATAGAAGGAATAAGTTATGATAGCAGGTGAATGCGGGTAGCGTGAGGACTATCGCCGTTTCAAATTACTCAAATGCTTGTACGAGTCCTATTACTATAATTTTTGGTAATAGGACCACATTTTTTGTTTCAATGACTTTGTAAGGCTACGTTTACATTTGCTTTGTGTGGTGCAGCATCGGTGACGCAACGCACAACGCATGCAAAAACGCATGCAAAACACAGCTTTTTGTGACGCATGCGTCCAATTTTGGCCTGATTTTCGGCGCAAAAAAAATGCAACATGCAGCGTCCTGTGCACCCTGACGCTTGCGCCAAAAATGACACAAAACGCAAGACAACGCATGTCCCTGCGCCCCCATGTTAAATATAGAGGCGCATGCGCCACTATGCGTCCCCGAACCTGCGCCCGACGCAACGCAAATGTGAACGTAGCCTAATGGAGACCTCAAAGTGGATAGTGCATTGGTCTTTTTTGGGTTGACCAGCACAATCATATGTTTATGGTATTACCTTTAACATGCAAAAAAATGGAAATAATTGTGGGTTTACCTGGATTGGCAAATTTATGGTGTTTTTACTATTTTACATTGATGGCGCTTATGGACCATCATATTGAATATTTTGATTCTCTAATATTATGAGAGGAAAGGTCTCTTCTTTCCCAATCAGAAAGTGTATCAATTTGTATACATAGCTAGAATGTAGCACATTCAGATTCGTATTCGCTTTCACGAGCATTTTTACTCAAAGGCCGACGTCACACTAGAGAGTTTTACGGACGCATGAGAGGCGCAAAAACAGCGCATTGCACACGGACCAATGATTCTCTATGGGGCAGCTCCTATCTGCCGTATATTTCGCAGCCATATTTTACGGGCTGAGAAAATCGTAGCATCCTGCGTTTGTCAGCGTATTGCGCAAAAAAATCCGCCAATGAAAGTCTATGGGGGCGAGAAAAATACAGATTACACACGGACCATCAGAGTGACTTGCGAGAAATACGCAGCAGTGTTCTATAGAAAAGCCGGTAATTCAGTGCGGTGTACAGTAAAATCACACTGACAGGTTAGAATAGAATAGCTAAAATAAATATCTACACATAGTATAGGTATATATACATATATATGTCATTGAGACACATATATATTTAATACATAGCTAGATAGCAGAAAAGCCGGTAATTCAAATGCCGGCTTTTGCTATCTCTTTATCAAACCCGACAGAATATGAGACATGGTTTACATACAGTACACCATTTCATATCCCTTATTTTTTTACATATTCCTCACTACTAATGTTAGACGTGTCTGTGTGCACAATTTGGTGGCTCTAGGTGTTAAAATAAAGGGTTAAATCCCGGAAAGAAATGGTGTGGGCTCCCGCGCAATTTTCTCCGCCAGAGTGGGAAAGCCAGTGACTGATGGCAGATATTAATAGCCTAGAGAGGGACCATGGTTATTGGCCCCCCTGGCTAAAAACATCTGCCCCCAGCCACCCCAGAAAAGGCACATCTGTGAGATGCGCCTATTCTGGCAGTTAGCCTCTTTCTTCCCACTCCGTAGCTGTGGGATATGGGGTAATAAAGGGTTAATGTCACCTTGCTAATGTAAGGTGACATTAATATATAACCTATAACATAATTCTAGTGGCCAAGACGGAATTCTACCCCTTAGGCCGAATGCATTATACCAACAACAAAAGCTCTGATCTCTGTAGTGAGAAAGTCTAGCTGTATTATAAAACCATATTTAAATCAGCATATAACTTAGAGATCCCAATAAAGAATAAGGGGATTTTTTTAGTGCAAAAATATAATTTTATTATACACATCAAATATATCAAATGGACAAAATGGCATTCATATATGAGAAGCAGCTAAAATTCAATGGCACCGTAAAAGTTGAAAAATAAAAAGCCAGAAATAGAGAAATAATGGTATCTCAATGGGCACTATTATACACTGTTGTATGGGTGGTGAACAAAAGACTGAATCTGATATATCATATATGTCATATAACACTGATTAGTGGGTCAGGTTCTGGGATTAGTGTGTCAGCTGTACCCAAAATAGTCACACACTGAAGCAATTAGAAGCTCTATATAATACAACCGTAATCTGCGTTATATGGCTCCCCATTGCTCCCTATCATTACCCAATATAACAGTTGTAATGAATAAGTCAGTTTGTCCACAGTGCCAAGGCGAGAATCCAAAGCTTTAGGTATATATGAATTTACCTTGATACATGATGAACACCCTGCGCTATAGCGTCTGTGAGACACGCAAGAACCTCTAGCGTGGGAATTTTTCTGAATATTTTCTCACGCTATAGTTCATATGAATTTATGCCACCAGGGGGCGCATCACCACAAGTCTACGATGATACGTTCCTCTGCATACCATTAATTCCCCAGTTTTTACAACCAGGAACAACAGCTGCATTAGCAGGCTCCTGGTTGTAAATTTATTTAACCCCTTCAGATGGATTTACAGCGTGGGACATGACTGAACGCCGGAAAGATATGGGATATTGTTGCTTTTATGTTTTTTTTTTTTTTACAGAACGAGGGTTTTCAGGTGGATTAAGCGTACAATAATGATTTTAAAACACCATGTGTATTTATTTAACCCCTTCATGACCCAGCCTATTTTGACCTTAATGACCTGGTCGTTTTTTGCAATTCTGACCAGTGTCCCTTTATGAGGTAATAACTCAGGAACGCTTCAACGGATCCTAGCGGTTCTGAGATTGTTTTTTCGTGACATATTGGGCTTCATGTTAGTGGTAAATTTAGGTCGATAATTTTTGCATTTATTTGTGAAAAAATGGAAATTTAGGGAAAAATTTGAAAATTTCGCAATTTTCTAATTTTGAATTTTTATTCTGTTAACCCCTTCCCGACATTTGACGTACTATCCCGTCGAGGTGGGGTGGGCCCGTATGACCGCCGACGGGATAGTACGTCATCACCGATCAGCGGCGCTCACGGGGGGAGCGCGGCCGATCGCGGCCGGGTGTCAGCTGCATATCGCAGCTGACATCCGGCACTATGTGCCAGGAGCGGTCACGGACCGCCCCCGGCACATTAACCCCCGGCACACCGCGATCAAACATGATCGCAGTGTACCGGCGGTATAGGGAAGCATCGCGCAGGGAGGGGGCTCCCTGCGGGCTTCCCTGAGACCCCCGGAGCAACGCGATGTGATCGCGTTGCTGCGAGGGTCTCCTACCTCCTTCCTGGCTGCAGGTCCCGGATCCAAGATGGCCGCGGCATCCGGGTCCTGCAGGGAAGGAGGTGGCTTACCGAGTGTCTGCTCAGAGCAGACACTTGGTAAGCCTGCAGCCCTGCACAGCAGATCGTCGATCTGGCAGAGTGCTGTGCACACTGCCAGATCAATGATCTGTGATGTCCCCCCCTGGGACAAAGTAAAAAAGTTAAAAAAAAAATTTTCCACATGTGTAAAAAAAAAAAAAAAAAAAATCCTAAATAAATAATAAAAAAAAAATATATATTATTCCCATAAATACATTTCTTTATCTAAATAAAAAAAACAAAACAATAAAAGTACACATATTTAGTATCGCCGCGTCCGTAACGACCCAACCTATAAAACTGCCCCACTAGTTAACCCCTTCAGTAAACACCGTAAGAAAAAAAAAAAAAAAACGAGGCAAAAAACAACGCTTTATTACCATACCGCCGAACAAAAAGTGGAATAACACGCGATCAAAAAGACTGATATAAATATCCATGGTACCGCTGAAAATGTCATCTTGTCCCGCAAAAAACAAGCCGCCACACAACATTATCAGCAAAAAAATAAAAAAGTTATAGTCCTGAGAATAAAGCGATACGAAAATAATTATTTTTTCTATATTTTAGTTTTTATCGTATAAAAGCGCCAAAACATAAAAAAATGATATAAATGAGATATCGCTGTAATCGTACTGACCCGAAGAATAAAACTGCTTTATCAATTTTACCAAACGCGGAACGGTATAAACGCCTCCCCCAAAAGAAATTCATGAATAGCTGGTTTTTGGTCATTCTGCCTCACAAAAATCGGAATAAAAAGCGATCAAAAACGGTCACGTGTCCGAAAATGTTACCAATAAAAACGTCAACTCGTCCCGCAAAAAACAAGACCTCACATGACTCTGTGGAGCAAAATGTGGAAAAATTATAGGTCTCAAAATGTGGAGACGCAAAAACTTTTTTGCTATAAAAAGCGTCGCTGGTTTCACACTTGCGTTTTTTGCAGCGTTTTTTGCACAAAAAAACGCATGCGTTTTTTCCCTATATTTAACATTGAAAACGCATGCGGTTTTTTTGTACGCGTTTGGTCGCGTTTTCAAACGCATGCGTTTTTTTTCTGCATGCGTTCATTTTCAGAAATACAACCTGCAGTATTTTCTTGCGTTTTTAAGCACATGCGTTTGTTTGCGTTAAAAACGCATGCATTTAAACACACTGAAAAGCCACCCACCACCATCAAGGTGATAAAGGGATCCAAACCCTAACCCTAACTCTACCCCTAACCTCACCCCTAACCGTTTAATGAACATTTTCTGACAGTCATAGTGCCACGTATTTCAGTGCCACGTATTTCAGTGCCACGTATTTCAGTGCCACGTATTTCAGTGCCACGTGTTTCAGTGCCACATATTTCAGTGCCACGTATCACGTATTTCAGTGCCACATATTTTAGTACCACGTATTTCAGTGCCACGTATTTCAGTGCCACGTATTTCAGTGCCACGTATTTCAGTGCCACGTATTTCAGTGCCACGTATTTCAGTGCCACGTATTTCAGTGCCACGTATTTCAGTGCCACGTATCACGTATTTCAGTGCCACGTGTTTCAGTGCCACGTATTTAAGTGCCACGTATCACGTATTTCAGTGCCACGTATTTCAGTGCCACGTATTTCAGTGCCACGTATCACATATTTCAGTGCCACGTATTTCAGTGCCACGTATTTCAGTGCCACGTATTTCAGTGCCACGTATTTCAGTGCCACGTATCACATATTTCAGTGCCACGTATTTCAGTGCCACGTATTTCAGTGCCACGTATTTCAGTGCCACGTATTTCAGTGCCACGTATTTCAGTGCCACGTATCACGTATTTCAGTGCCACGTGTTTCAGTGCCACGTATTTAAGTGCCATGTATCACGTATTTCAGTGCCACGTATTTCAGTGCCACGTATTTCAGTGCCACGTATTTCAGTGCCACGTATTTCAGTGCCACGTATTTCAGTGCCACGTATTTCAGTCACGTTTAGGGTTAGGGTTAGGGGTAGGGTTAGGGTTAGGGCTAGGGTTGGAGGTAAAGTTAGGGTTGGGGCTAAAGTTAGGGTTGGGGCTAAAGTTAGGGTTAGGGTTTGGATTACATTTACGTTTGGATTAGGGTTGGGATTAGAATTATGGGTGTGTCAGGGCTAGGGGTGTGGTTAGGGTTACCGTTGGGATTAGGGTTAGGGGTGTGTTTGGGTTAGGGTTTCAGGTAGAATTGGGGAGTTTCCACTGTCCAGGCACATCAGGGGCTCTACAAGCGCGACATGGCGTCCAATCTCAATTCCAGCCAATTCTGCGTTGAAAAAGTAAAACAGTGCTCCTTCCCTTCCGAGCTCTCCCGTGCGCCCAAAAAGGGGTTTACCCCAACATATGTGTTATCAGCGTACTCGGGACAAATTGAACAACAACTTCTGGGGTCCAAGTTCTCTTGTTATCCTTAGGAAAATAAAAATTTGGGGGGCTAAAAATCATTTTTGTGGGAAAAAAAAGATGTTTTATTTTCACGGCTCTGCGTTATAAACTGTAGTGAAACACTTGGGGGTTCAAAGTTCTCACAACACATCTAGATAAGTTCCTTGGGAGGTCTAGTTTCCAATATGGGGTCACTTGTGGGGGGTTTGTACTGTTTGGGTACATCAGGGGCTCTGCAAATGCAACGTGACGCCTGCAGACCAATCCATTTAAGGCTGCATTCCAAATGGCGCTCCTTCCCTTCCGAGCTCTGTCATGCACCCAAACAGTGGTTCCCCCCCACATATGGGGTATCAGCGTACTCAGGACAAATTGGACAACAACTTTTGGGGTCTAATTTATCCTGTTACCCTTGTGAAAATACAAAACTGGGGGCTAAAAAATCATTTTTGTGAAAAAAAAAAAGAATTTTTATTTTCACGGCTTTGCGCTATAAACTTTAGTGAAACACTTGGGGGTTCAAAGTTCTCAAAACACATCTAGATAAGTTCTTTGGGAGGTCTAGTTTCCAATATGGGGTCACTTGTGGGGGGTTTGTACTGTTTGGGTACATCAGGGGCTCTGCAAATGCAACGTGACGGCTGCTGACCAATCCATTTAAGTCTGCATTCCAAATGGCGCTCCTTCCCTTCCGAGCTCTGTCATGCGCCCAAACAGTGGTTCCCCCCCACATATGGGGTATCAGCGTACTCAGGACAAATTGGAAAACAAATTTTGGGGTCCAATTTATTCTGTTACCCTTGTAAAAATACAAAGCTGGGTGCTAAAAAATCATTTTTGAGAAAAAAAATAAAAATTATTTTCACGGCTCTGCGTTATAATCTGTAGTGAAACACTTGGGGGTTCAAAGCTCTCAAAACACATCTAGATAAGTTCCTTAGGGGGTCTACTTTCCAAAATGGTGTCACTTGTAGGGAGTTTCAATGTTTAGGCACATCAGGGGCTCTCCAAACGCAACATGGCGTCCCATCTCAATTCCAGTCAATTTTGCATTGAAAAGTCAAATGGCGCTCCTTCCCTTCCAAGCTCTGCCATGCGCCCAAACAATGGTTTACACCCACATATGGGGTATCATCGTACTCAGGACAAATTGCACAACATTTTTTGGGGTCCAATTTCTTCTCTTACCCTTGGGAAAATAAAAAATTGGGGGCGAAAAGATCATTTTTGTGAAAAAATATGATTTTTTATTTTTACGGCTCTGCATTATAAACTTCTGTGAAGCACTTGGTGGGTCAAAGTGCTCACCACACATCAAGATAAGTTCCTTAGGGGGTCTACTTTCCAAAATGGTGTCACTTGTAGGGGGTTTCAGTGTTTAGGCACATCAGGGGCTCTCCAAACGCAACATGGCGTCCCATCTCAATTCCAGTCAATTTTGCATTGAAAAGTCAAATGGCGCTCCTTCCCTTCCAAGCTCTGCCATGCGCCCAAACAATGGTTTACACCCACATATGGGGTATCAGCGTACTCAGGACAAATTGCACAACATTTTTTGGGGTCCAATTTCTTCTCTTACCCTTGGGAAAATAAAAAATTGGGGGCAAAAAGATCATTTTTGTGAAAAAATATGATTTTTTATTTTTACGGCTCTGCATTATAAACTTCTGTGAAGCACTTGGTGGGTCAAAGTGCTCACCACACATCTAGATAAGTTCCTTAGGGGGTCTACTTTCCAAAATGGTGTCACTTGTAGGGAGTTTCAATGTTTAGGCACATCAGGGGCTCTCCAAACGCAACATGGCGTCCCATCTCAATTCCAGTCAATTTTGCATTGAAAAGTCAAATGGCTCTCCTTCCCTTCCAAGCTCTGCCATGCGCCCAAACAATGGTTTACACCCACATATGGGGTATCATCGTACTCAGGACAAATTGCACAACATTTTTTGGGGTCCAATTTCTTCTCTTACCCTTGGGAAAATAAAAAATTGGGGGCAAAAAGATCATTTTTGTGAAAAAATATGATTTTTTATTTTTACGGCTCTGCATTATAAACTTCTGTGAAGCACTTGGTGGGTCAAAGTGCTCACCACACATCAAGATAAGTTCCTTAGGGGGTCTACTTTCCAAAATGGTGTCACTTGTAGGGGGTTTCAGTGTTTAGGCACATCAGGGGCTCTCCAAACGCAACATGGCGTCCCATCTCAATTCCAGTCAATTTTGCATTGAAAAGTCAAATGGCGCTCCTTTCCTTCCGAGCTCTGCCATACGCCCAAACAGTGGTTTACCCTCACATATGGGGTATCAGCGTACTCAGGACAAATTGTACAACAACTTTGGGGGTCCATTTTCTCCTGTTACCCTTGGTAAAATAAAACAAATTGGAGCTGAAATAAATTGTGTGTGAAAAAAAGTTAAATGCTCATTTTTATTTAAACATTCAAAAAATTCCTGTGAAACACCTGAAGGGTTAATAAACTTCTTGAATGTGGTTTTGAGCACCTTGAGGGGTGCAGTTTTTAGAATGGTGTCACACTTGAGTATTTTCTATCATATAGACCCCTCAAAATGACTTCAAATGAGATGTGGTCCCTAAAAAAAAATGGTGTTGTAAAAATGAGAAATTGCTGGTCAACTTTTAACCCTTATAACTCCGTCACAAAAAAAAATTTTGGTTCCAAAATTGTACTGATGTAAAGTAGACATGTGGGAAATGTTACTTATTAAGTATTTTGTGTGAGATATGTCTGTGATTTAAGGGCATAAAAATTCAAAGTTGGAAAATTGCGAAATTTTCAAAATTTTCGCCAAATATTCGTTTTTTTCACAAATAAATGCAAGTTATATCGAATAAATTTTACCACTAACATGAAGTACAATATGTCACGAGAAAACAATGTCAGAATCGCCAAGATCCGTCAAAGCGTTCCAGAGTTATAGCCTCATAAAGGGACAGTGGTCAGAATTGTAAAAATTGGCCCGGTCATTAACGTGCAAACCACCCTTGGGGGTGAAGGGGTTAAATGAGAGAGTTATGTGACACAAAATAGTTAATAAATAACATTACCCACATGTCTACTTTACATCAGCACAATTTTGGAAACAAAATTGTTTTTTGCTAGGAAGTTATAAGGGTTAAAATTTGACCAGCGATTTCTCATTTTTACAACAAAATTTACAAAACCATTTTTTTTAGGGACCACCTCACATTTGAAGTCAGTTTGAAGAGTCTATATGGCTGAAAATACCCAAAAGTGACAACATTCTAAAAACTGCACCCCTCAAGGTGCTCAAAACCACATTCAAAAAGTTTATTAACCCTTCAGGTGCTTCACAGCAGCAGAAGCAACATGGAAGGAAAAAATGAACATTTAACTTTTTAGTCACAAAAATGATCTTTTAGCAACAATTTTTTTATTTTCCCAAGGGTAAAAAGATAAATTGGACCTCAAAAGTTATTGTACAATTTGTCCTGAGTACACCAATACCCCATATCTTGGTGGGAACCACTGTTTGGGAGCACAACAGGGCTCGGAAAGGAAGGAGCGCCATTTGACTTTTTCAATGAAAAATTGGCTCCAATCTTTAGCGGACACCATGTCGCGTTTGGAGAGCCCCTGTATGCCTAAACATTGGAGCTCCCCCACAAATGACCCCATTTTGGAAACTAGACCCCCAAGGAGCTTATCTACATGCATAGTGAGCACTTTGAACTCCCAGGTGATCCACAAATTGATCCATAAAAATGAAAAAGTACTTTTTTTTCACAAAAAATTTCTTTTAGCCTCAATTTTTTCATTTTCACATGGGCAACAGGATAAAATGGATCCTAAAATGTGTTGGGCAATTTCTCCTGAGTACACTGATACCTCATATGTGGTCACAAACCACTGTTTGTGCACACGGCAAGGCTCGGAAGGGAATGAGCGCCATTTGACTTTTGAATGAAAAATTAGCTCCAATCGTTAGCGGACACCATGTCGCGTTTGGAGAGCCCCTGTGTACCTAAAGATTAGAGCTCTCCCACAAGTGACCACATTTTGGAAACTAGACCCCTCAAGGAACTTATCTAGATGCATAGTGAGCACTTTGAACCCCCAGGTGCTTCACAAATTGATCCATAAAAATAAAAAAGTACTTTTTTTTCACAAACAATTTCTTTTAGCCTCAATTTGTTCATTTCTACATGGGCAACATGATAAAATGGATCCTAAAATTTATTGGGCAATTTCTCCTGAGTACACTGATACCTCACATGTGGGGGTAAACCACTGTTTGGGCACACGGCAGGGCTTGGAAGGGAAGGAGCGCCATTTGACTTTTTGAATGAAAAATTAGCTCCAATCGTTAGCGGACACCATGTCATGTTTGGAGAGCCCCTGTGTGCCTAAACATTGGAGCTCCCCCACATGTGACCCCATTTTGGAAACTAGACCTCCCATGGAACTAATCTAGATGTGCGGTGACCACTTTAAACCCCCAACTGTTTCACAGAAGTTTATAACACAGAGCCGTGAAAATAAAAAATAATTTTTCTTTACTCAAAAATTATGTTTAAGCAAGCAATTTTTTATTTTCACAAGGGTATCAGGAGAAATTAGACCCCAATAGTTGCTGCGCAGTTTGTTCTGAGTATGCTGGTACCCCACATGTGGGGGTAAACCACTGTTTGGGCACACGTCAGGGCTCAGAAGGGAAGTAGCAACGTTTTGAAATGCAGACTTTGATGGAAAGGTCTGCGGGTGTCACGTTGCATTTGCAGAGCCCCTGATGTGCCTAAACAGTAGAAACCCCCATCAAGTGACCCCATTTTGGAGACTTGACCCCCCCAAGGAACTTATCTAGACATGTGGTGAGCACTTTGAACCCCCAAGTGCTTCACAGAAGTTTACAATGCAGAGCCGTGAAAATAAAAAATTATTTTTCTTTCCTCAAAAATTATGTTTTAGTAAGTAATTTTTTATTTTCACAAGGGTAACAGGAGAAGTGGACCCGATAGTTGTTGCCCAGTTTGTCCTGAGTATGCTGGTACCCCATATGTGGGGGTAAACCACTGTTTGGGAGCACATCAGGGCTCGGAAGGGAGGGAGCACCATTTGACTTTTTGAACGCAAGATTGGCTGGAATCAATGGTGGCGCCATGTTGCGTTTGGAGATCCCTAATGTACCTAAACAGTGGAAACCCCTCAATTCTAACTCCAACACTAACCCCAACACACCCCTAACCCTAATCCCAACTCTAGCCATAACCCTAATCACAACCCTAACCCCAACACACCCCTAACCACAACCCTAACCCTGACACACCCCTAACCCTAATCCCAACCCAAATCCTAACCCTAATCCCAACCCTAACTACAACCCTAACCCCAACACACCCCTAACCCTAACCATAACCATAACCACAAGCCTAATCTTAACCCTATTTCCAACCCTAACCCTAATTCCAACCCTAACTCTAATTCCAACCCTAACCCTAAGGCTATGTGCCCACGTTGCGGATTCGTGTGAGATTTTTCCGCACCATTTTTGAAAAATCCACAGGTAAAATGCACTGCGTTTTACCTGTGGATTTACCGCGGATTTCCAGCTTTTTGTTGTGCGGATTTCACTCCTGATGAGGAACAGGTGTAAAACGCTGCGGAATCCGCACAAAGAATTGACATGCTGCGGAAAATACAATGCAGCGTTTCCGCGCGGTATTTTCCGCACCATGGGCACAGCGGATTTGGTTTTCCATAAGTTTACATGGTACTGTAAACCTGATGGAAAACTGCTACAAATCCGCAGCGGCCAATCTGCCATGGATCTGCAGCCAAATCTGCACCGTGTGAACACAGCCTTAGGGTATGTGCCCATGCTGCGGATTCCATTGTGGAATTTTCCGCAGTGGAATTGATAAATCCGCAGTGCAAAACCGCTGCGGTTTTTACTGCAGATTTATTGCGGTTTCTAGTGCGGTTTCCGCTGCGGGTTTGCACCTGCAGTTTTCTATTGGAGCAGGTATAAATGTTTCTGCGTGTTTTTTTCCGCAGCATGTGCACTGCAGATTTCATTTCCCATAGGTTTACATTGTACTGTTGCAGTTCCGCAGCGAAATCCGCAGCGTGTGCACATACCCTAATTCTAACCCTAACCCTAACCCTAGCCCTAACCCTAACTCTAACCCTAGTTCTGACCCTATCCCTAGTGTAAAAATAAAAGTAAATATATTTTCTTTATTTTTATTATTGTCCCTACCTATGGGGATGATAAAGGGGGGTTAATTTACTATTTTTTTATTTTGATCACTGTGATAGGTTTTATCACAGTGATCAAAATGTACCTAGAACGAATCTGCCGGCCGCCAGATTCGGTGGGCGCACTGCGCCTGCGCCCGCCATTTTGGAAGATGGCGGCACCCATGGAGCAGACTGACGGACACCGGGAGGCTCGGTAAGTATGAGGGGGGGATCGGAGCACAGGGGGTTCGGAGCACGGGGGTGGGATCAGATCATGTGGAGAGCGGACAGGAGGACAGGGGAGCGGACAGGCGGATGGAGGGGAGCGGAGCACAGGACGGAGGACTGGGGAGTCGATTGGTGGCGGGGGGGGGGGGCAGATCAGGGTTTCCAGCCATGGCCGATGATATTGCAGCATCGGCCATGGCTGGATTGTAATATTTCATCATTTTCATAGGTGAAATATTACAAATCGCTCCGATTGGCTGTTTCACTTTCAACAGCCAATCAGAGCGATCGTAGCCACGAAGGGGTGAAGCCACCCCCCCTGGGCTGAAGTACCACTCCCCCTGTCCCTGCAGATCGGGTAAAATTGGAGTTAACCCTTTCACCCGACCTGCAGGGACGCGATCCCTCCATGACGCCACATAGGCGTCACAGGTCGTATTGGCACCAACTTTCATGATGCCTACGTGGCGTCACAGGTCGGGAAGGGGTTAAATAAAATACTTTATTCTTAATGTGTGTGTGTATTATTAACCCTTTACTACTATTGGATTAATAATGGACAGGTGTCTTATTGACATCTATCCATTATTAACCAGGCTTAATGTCACCTTACATTAGCAAGGTGACATTAACCCTCTATTACCCCATATACCACCGCTACTCAGGAGTGGGAAGAGAGAGGCTAAGTGCCAGAATAGGTGCATCTTACAGATGTGCCTTTTCTAGGGTGGCTGGGGGCAGATGTTTTTAGCCAGGGGGGCCAATAACCATGGTCCCTCTCTAGGCTATTAATATCTGCCATCAGTCACTGGCTTTCCCACTCTGGCGAAGAAAATTGCGCGGGAGCCCACGCCAGTTTTTTCTGTGATTTAACCCTTTATTTTAACACCTAGAACCACCAAATTTTGCACACGGACACTTCTAACATTAGTAGTGAGGAATATGTAAAAAAATAAGGGATATGAAATGGTGTACTGTATGTAAACCATGTCTCATATCCTGTCGGGTTTGATAAGGAGATAGCAAAAGACGGTAATTGAATTTCCGGTTTTTAAGCTATCTAGCGCTGTATTAAATATAAATACTGTATATATATATGTATCTCACTGACATATGTACATAATACATATACATAACATATGTATATATGTTATCTCGAATATTTGAGCGCATGGATCCATTCTATGTCCGTTTTGCAAGCCGGCAAGAAAATCTCGCTGTACGTATGCCATACGGATTACATACGGAGGTTTACATGCGCAAAATACGCAGCCACACCCTGCCTAAGGATGACATACGGATCACTGTTCAGGGAACATTTCTGCGTATTTGGTCCATAAAAAACAGACCGTATTTTTATACGTTGTGTGTGACTCCAGCCAAAGTCATCAAAAGTTGATCACATTTCAGTAAATCATCACATTTCCATTAATACTTTTGATATTACTTTGGCTAGGATAGTGTTGCTGTACGATGAGTGGTGGGTGCAGGGGGATGTGATTGATGAGGGGAGTGGTGTGTGGAGAGCTTAGAGGAGCATGTTGAGAGGCTAAAGTGCTATTTTTTACCCTTATCTTTATGTGTGTTGATTCCGGCAACCAATCAGGGTGCAGAAACCATCTAAAACGAATGTTTGTGCTAAAACTGTGTTTCAGTGGCAAATCAGAAGGCCAGAATTCCAAATAAAAATCATTAGCCCAAATGCTCTGGTGCAGCCACGAGGCCCAATTAGTTACTCTAAATCATTTGTGGTAAGACAAATCAGGAGGACAGATTTCCACTTTTCCACTTAAAAATTGTTAGGCCTAATATAGAGGTGTCACCACGATTTCCCATTAACTTCTTCAAATCGTTTGTGATAAAACTGTTTCAGTGGCAAATCAGAAGGCTAGATTTCCACTTAATTATTCTTCGTGGCTGTAGCTCTATGTTAGGCCTACTGATTTTTAAGTGGAAATCTGGCCTTCTGGTTTGCCACTGAAACACACTTTTAGCACAAACAATTTGGAGTAGGTAATTAATTATTCTTCGTGGCTGTAGCTCTATGTTAGGCCTAACGATTTTTAATTACCTACTCCAAATTGTTTGTGCTAAAAGTGTGTTTCAGTGGCAAACCAGAAGGCCAGATTTCCACTTAAAAATCAGTAGGCCTAATATTGGTGTACAGCCTGAAGGGCCAGTTATCTACTCCAAATCAAAAGGCCAGATTGTCACTCAAAAATCGTAAGGTATTATAGCGTTTTTCAGGCACACTATCTAAGAAACTAAATAATTGATTATTTAATGACAGATGACTGACAGCTGTGGGCCTAAGGTTGTGAAACAGCAGGTTACAAAAGGGGAAGGCAACTTACAATATCAGTTGGAAAAAAGTGAGGTCGTGTTGAAAGGGCGAATAGGCGGTGTTTGGTGTTAATGTGAATGAAAGCTCAACTGAACAAGCACCAACTCATCCTATCCAAAGACCACTGACAACATCTTTTACTGGCCGAGCTACTACACGGCTACCTTTCTTTTGCAGCCGCACAGTGCTACGCCTTGTAGATGAGGCTCAGAAAGAGCATGTGCTACAGTTAATGGCAAGCGCTGCATCAAGTGACCTCTCCTCTTCTTCCTCCACCTTAACATCACACACAGTACAATTGCCATGGTTTGAGCAGGGTTCATGCCCTGCCCTCTCAAGGTTAACTGTATATGGCCTCCTTTTGGATCTGGAAGGGATTTTTATATCTGCTCTGAACCTGGATTCCCTGTCAGTTATACTCTCATTCTGTCTGTCTGACCCCCTGGTGTGCGTGTGCATACTGCGTTTGTTTCTCTGCTTTCTTTGGTTCTGACCTCCTGGCCTGTCTGTTCTGACTTCATCTCCTCGCCTCTCTTTCAGTATCTCATTGCTTGGATCGGCTCCCTGACCTCCGGCTTTCTCCTGACTATCCTTCCGTCTCACAACCTGGTATCTCATTGACCTTCCGGTTTTGATCTCGGCACGTTTGACTTCTCTCCAGCGCCATCTGGCTCCTGTCACCCTGGTGCCTGTCTCTGCCTTTGGCCACTCCCCCTCAGTCACGTGGTTCTCTGCCGCTCTGTTCGTGTCCCTCTTACTGTGGCGAGCTGGCCACCTTGCGGCAGGTACACCCGGGGTTCGTGACAACAATCCTCAGAGGTGGCACCCTGTTATGGTTACCCCAATGACCATGGGAAACAAAAATACAAAACGGACTAGCTCTCGGGTGATGGAAACTAAGGTCGACCGTGACCTGAACCTGACCCAACACTTACAGTAGCCGGGGGATGTACCTACGATGCCCTAGACACCACGCGCCAGCCGGAGATCTAACTACCCCTATAAGAGGAATATACAGGCCTGCCTTACCTCCAGTGAGGAACCCCAAAAGATGATAGTAGGCCCCCACAGATATTGACGGTGAGTTCAGAGGAAATGACATACGTAGGATGAACAGCAGATTTAGCACAGTGAGGTCCGCTTACTAGATAGCAGAAGGACAGGAAAGAGTTACTTCACGGTCGACCTAAAAATCACTATTCAAAAACACCATCCAGAAATTACTTTAAACTCCAGTGACAACTCATGCCACTGGAGTAGTAATTTTCTGTCCACAAGAGCTTCCAGCACTGAAGAGTCACATTGCAGATAGCTGGACAAAAATAGCAAAACAAGAAACAAAATTCAACTTAGCTGAACTGGAACTTGAGGCAGGTGAATGCAACAGAATGCTACTAGCACATTGTTGGCCGGCATGAGACTAACAGCCAAGCAGCCTTAAATAGGAAACTCCCCTAGAAGGTGGCGACAGGTAATCAGAGATGGAGGAAGGCACATAAGAGACACTACCATAACAGACCACCGGGGGAGCCCAAAAACCGAATTCACAACAGTACCCCCCCCTTAAGGAGGGGGCACCGAACCCTCACCAGAACCACCAGGGCGACCTGGATGAGCACTATGAAATGCACGAACCAAATCGGGAGCATGAACATCGGATGCTGTCACCCAAGAATTATCCTCCTGGCCATAACCTTTCCACTTAACCAGATACTGAAGTTTCCGTCTGGAAACACGGGAGTCCAAGATCTTTTCCACCACATACTCCAATTCACCCTCAACCAACACAGGAGCAGGTGGATCAGCAGAAGGAACAACCGGTACCTCATACCTCCGCAATAATGACCGATGGAAAACATTATGGATATTAAAAGATGCTGGGAGGTCCAAACGAAAGGACACAGGATTAAGAACCTCCAGAATCCTATAAGGGCCGATAAACCGAGGCTTAAACTTAGGAGACGAGACCTTCATAGGAACAAATCGAGAAGACAGCCACACCAGGTCCCCAACACAAAGACGAGGACCAATACGCCGATGACGATTAGTGAACTGTCGAGTCTTCTCCTGGGACAACTTCAGATTGTCCACAACCTGTCCCCAAATCTGATGCATCCTATCAACCACAGCATCCACTCCAGGACAATCCGAAGACTCCAATTGACCGGACGAAAACCGAGGGTGAAACCCTGAATTACAAAAAAATGGAGAAACCAAAGTGGCAGAACTAGCCCGATTGTTAAGGGCAAACTCTGCCAATGGCAAAAAGTCAAGCCAATCATCCTGATCAGCGGACACAAAACACCTCAAGTAAGTCTCCAAGGTCTGATTAGTACGCTCAGTCTGGCCATTAGTCTGAGGATGGAATGCAGACGAAAAAGACAAATCGATACCCATCCTGGCACAGAACGTCCGCCAAAATCTAGACACAAACTGAGTACCCCTGTCAGACACTATATTCTCGGGAATACCATGCAAACGCACCACATTCTGAAAAAATAGAGGAACCAACTCAGAGGAGGAGGGCAATTTGGGTAAAGGTACCAAATGAACCATCTTGGAAAAACGGTCACAAATCACCCAGATGACAGACATCCTACGAGAAACCGGAAGGTCAGAAATAAAGTCCATAGAGATGTGCGTCCAAGGCCTCTTAGGAATAGGCAAGGGCAACAACAACCCACTGGCCCTAGAACAGCAGGGCTTGGCCCGAGCACAAACATCACAAGACTGCACAAACATGCGCACATCTCGAGACAAAGAAGGCCACCAGAAGGACCTAGACACCAAATCCCTGGTGCCAAAAATTCCAGGATGACCTGTCAACGCGGAAGAATGAACCTCCGAGATAACTCTACTGGTCCAATCATCAGGGACAAACAGTCTACCAGGCGGACAGCGATCAGGCCTATCCACCTGAAACTCCTGCAAAGAACGCCGCAGGTCTGGGGAGACAGCTGACAATATCACCCCATCCTTCAGGATGCCGGTAGGTTCGGAATCACCAGGCGAGTCAGGCTCAAAACTCCTAGAGAGGGCATCCGCCTTCACATTCTTGGACCCAGGCAGATATGACACCACAAAGTTAAATCGGGAGAAAAACAACGACCAGCGCGCCTGTCTAGGATTCAGACGCCTGGCCGACTCAAGATAAATTAGATTCTTGTGGTCAGTGAGGACCACCACCTGGTGTCTAGCACCCTCAAGCCAATGACGCCACTCCTCAAACGCCCATTTCATGGCCAGAAGTTCCCGATTTCCCACATCATAATTTCGCTCAGCGGGCGAAAACTTTCGGGAGAAAAACGCACATGGTCTCATTACTGAGCAGTCAGGATCTTTCTGCGACAAAACTGCACCTGCTCCGATCTCCGAAGCATCCACCTCAACCTGGAACGGAAGTAACACATCAGGTTGGCGCAACACAGGAGCGGAAGAAAAGCGGCGCTTAAGCTCTTGAAAGGCCTCCACAGCCGCAGAGGACCAATTAGCAACATCAGCACCTTTTTTGGTCAAATCAGTCAAAGGTTTAGCAATGGCAGAAAAACCCGTTATAAATCGGCGATAGAAATTAGCAAAACCCAAGAACTTTTGCAGACTCTTCAAAGAAGTAGGTTGCATCCAATCACAAATAGCCTGGACCTTGACAGGGTCCATCTCCATAGATGAAGGGGAAAAAATATATCCCAAAAAGGAAATTCTCTGAACTCCAAAACTACACTTTGAGCCCTTTACAAAAAGAGAATTAGCTCGCAAAACCTGAAAAACTCTCCTGACCTGTTGAACGTGAGATTCCCAGTCCTCCGAAAAAACAAGAATATCATCCAAATACACAATCATAAACTTATCCAGATATTCACGGAAAATATCGTGCATAAAGGACTGAAAAACGGAAGGGGCATTTGCAAGACCGAAAGGCATTACCAAATACTCAAAATGGCCTTCAGGCGTATTAAATGCGGTCTTCCACTCATCCCCCTGCTTAATCCGCACCAAATTATACGCACCACGTAGATCGATCTTAGTGAACCACTTAGCCCCCTTTATACGAGCAAACAGATCAGTCAGTAAAGGTAACGGGTACTGGTATTTAACTGTAATCTTATTCAAAAGTCGATAGTCGATACAAGGTCTCAATGAACCATCCTTTTTACCTACAAAGAAAAATCCTGCCCCTAGTGGAGACAACGAGGGGCGAATATGACCCTTTTCCAAGGATTCTCTGATATACTCCCGCATAGCAGTATGTTCAGGTACAGACAAATTAAACAAGCGACCCTTAGGAAACTTACTACCGGGGATCAATTCAATAGCGCAGTCACACTCTCTGTGGGGAGGGAGAGAATCAACTTTAGGCTCTTGAAAGACATCATAAAAATCTGACAGAAATGCTGGGATCTCAGAGGGAGTAGATGAAGAAATAGGAACCAAAGGTGCATCCCCATGAATACCCCGACATCCCCAGCTCAACACAGACATAGATTTCCAGTCCAAGACGGGATTATGAATCTGTAACCATGGTAATCCAAGCACTAAGACATCATGTAGGTTATATAATACAAGGAAACGAATAATCTCCTGATGGTCTGGGGTAAGACGCATAGTCACTTGTGTCCAATATTGTGGTTTATTGCTAGCCAAAGGTGTAGAATCAATACCCTTCAGGGGAATAGAAACTTCCAACGGCTCCAAATCAAACCCACAACGCTTGGCAAAGGACCAATCCATGAGACTCAGAGCGGCGCCAGAATCCACATAAGCATTCACAGTCACAGATGATAAAGTACAAATCAATGTCACGGACAAAAGAAATTTTGACTGCAAGGTACCTGTAGAAAAAGATTTATCAACCTTTTTATCAACCTTATTTATACGTTTAGAGCATGCTGATATAACATGAGCTGGATCTCCACAGTAGAAGCACAATCCATTTTTGCGCCTGTAATTTTGACGTTCGCCTCTAGACAAAACACGATCGCATTGCATATGCTCTAATGCCTTTTCAGAGGTCACCGCCAAATGGTGCACAGGTCTTTGCTCAGAAGACACCGCCATATGGTGCACAGGTTTTTGCTCAGAAGATACCGCCATATGGTGCACAGATTTTTCCTCAGAAGACCCCGCCATATGGTGCACAGATTTGCGCTCCCGCAAACGCCGATCAATCTGGATAGCCAATTTCATGGCATCATTCAGACCTGTAGGCACAGGGAACCCCACCATGACATCCTTCACGGCATCAGAGAGACCTTCTCTGAAATTAGCTGCTAAAGCGCACTCATTCCATTTAGTAAGCACCGACCATTTACGGAATTTCTGGCAGTATATCTCAGCTTCATCTTGCCCTTGGGAAAGAGCTATCAAGGCTTTCTCAGCCAAAATCTCCAAATTAGGTTCTTCATAAAGCAACCCCAAAGCCTGAAAAAACGCATCTACATTTAACAACACAGGATCCCCTGGCGATAATGCAAATGCCCAACTTTGTGGGTCGCCGCGCAGTAGAGAGATAACAATTTTAACTTGTTGAGTCTGATCACCAGCAGAGTGAGATCTCAGAGACAAAAACAATTTGCAATTTTCTCTGAAACTCAAAAACCGGGATCTGTCTCCGGTAAAGTATTCAGGCAGAGGAATCTTAGGTTCAGACATTGGAGCACGTATAACAAAATCTTGTAGGTTCTGTACTTTTGTCGCAAGGTTATTCAAACCTGCAACTAAACTCTGTGGATCCATGTTTCAAATGGGTGTAACCCAAGCATTCAGATGTTAAGAGGAGAGGAGAAAAAAAAAAGGCTGAAGACTGCAGTTTAAGCAAGAAATACAAATGATCAAACTAAGGTGCACTTTCAAACACAGAAAAAAAAAAAAAAAAAAAACCTTTTCTTCTCCTTCCTACTTTAGTGCATATTTTAACACATAGATTTTTTACAGGCCGGCCAAACTGTTATGGTTACCCCAATGACCATGGGAAACAAAAATACAAAACGGACTAGCTCTCGGGTGATGGAAACTAAGGTCGACCGTGACCTGAACCTGACCCAACACTTACAGTAGCCGGGGGATGTACCTACGATGCCCTAGACACCACGCGCCAGCCGGAGATCTAACTACCCCTATAAGAGGAATATACAGGCCTGCCTTACCTCCAGTGAGGAACCCCAAAAGATGATAGTAGGCCCCCACAGATATTGACGGTGAGTTCAGAGGAAATGACATACGTAGGATGAACAGCAGATTTAGCACAGTGAGGTCCGCTTACTAGATAGCAGAAGGACCGGAAAGAGTTACTTCACGGTCGACCTAAAAATCACTATTCAAAAACACCATCCAGAAATTACTTTAAACTCCAGTGACAACTCATGCCACTGGAGTAGTAATTTTCTGTCCACAAGAGCTTCCAGCACTGAAGAGTCACATTGCAGATAGCTGGACAAAAATAGCAAAACAAGAAACAAAATTCAACTTAGCTGAACTGGAACTTGAGGCAGGTGAATGCAACAGAATGCTACTAGCACATTGTTGGCCGGCATGAGACTAACAGCCAAGCAGCCTTAAATAGGAAACTCCCCTAGAAGGTGGCGACAGGTAATCAGAGATGGAGGAAGGCACATAAGAGACACTACCATAACAGACCACCGGGGGAGCCCAAAAACCGAATTCACAACAGCACCCCAATCACCCTTGCTTTTCCCCACGTCAAAATATTCCAAACATCCAACTTACTGTAGGGAACCTCAGATGGGCCATTCTGAAGAGCTGTTCACACATTCTCTTCCATGGGCAACAGAGGTCTTTTCCCAAGAATCCCTGAATCCAGAGGAGTAAAACATTTGCTCCGATGCCCAAAATTTATTCCTGTTGGATGCGGGGCCTGATGAAGTAGGGTCCAAGCAGAATCCAGACTCTTGTCACCAGATGTTAACCACCAAGGGTGGAGGTGATCCTGATGAGACTCAAATACCAGAGGCGCACACAGACTGTACTGTGGTGTCAGGGCAGAAAGAGAAGGAACGTGACTCTCAGAGTGAGAAGTGTGAGAACAGAGAGGATGATGAGGTTGTAGATCCCACTTGGTGTGAACCCAGAGGCAGGCAGCTGAGTAGCTCAGCAGAGGAGGTGGAGGCGGAGAAAGATGAGGAGGTTACATTGCTGCTTCCCACACAGACATGAAGTGATGCAATCATGACAAGAACTGTATCCTCAGCCTAAACTCTGGCTGTGGCCAGCACCTGTCACAAGTGTGCAGTTTGCAGGGTCGGCAAGTGTGGGCTAGCCTAGGCATTTTTTGAGACCACAAAGGATGTCCCAGCATACGTTATCTGTCAAATTTTCTGAAAAAACTCAGTAGAAGCAAAAATTGCAATAATTTGACAACTGGCTGCTCCAAAAATCTTGAAATCCCCAAGGCTTGCAGGACAAACCTCTGTATCTAACAGTTCCTAGTCTGCTTCTATCTCCTCCACCTCCTCTACACAACTGTGCCCTCAACCTCTCCCTTAATCAGACACGCATTCCAACAGTGCAGATAGAATCTCCCTCACCTATGAACTGCACAGCCATGGCTCACCGCAATCATGCAGTGTTAAAATTAATATTCCTTGGAGATCACAGTCACACAGCTCAAGAGTCGTGGACAGCTATCCAGGTCAAGTAACAGCAATGGCTTTCTCCACTAAACCTGGAGCCAGGGAATGCCGTGTGTGATAATGGTGCAAACCTGGTGGCGGCCCTACACCGTGGCAAACTCACACATGTGCCTTGCATGGGTCACATTCTCAACCTGGTGGTATAGCAATATCTCCTCCACTCTCCTGACCTGGATGTGCTGCTGCAGAAAGCTCAGTTGCTGGGTGCTCACTTCCAACTATTGTGCCCCCCAGGTCATCGACTTGCATCTCTACAGAGGAATTTCGGCCCACCAGTTAACTATTTGATTAGCAATATTCTGACACAGTGGGATTCATCTCTGCACAATGCAGTCCGTATCTGGTGCAAATCACGCTTGCAGAGTGGGCAAAGTGTTTAAAGCCGGAGCAGCAGGAAAAAGTTTTGGCTTTCCTTGCTGACTCAGCCTCTAGCTCTTTCACCTGCTCTTCAGAAAGTTCCAAATATAAAAGCAGCGAGCCGTCAGTGGATGCTCCCGGTCAGGAACAAAACGTTTCCTTGTGTCCTTCACCCAAACCAAAAGTGAAGGATGCATCAGGCGACACTACAGGTTACTCCATGGCAGGGCCGTATTTAGAGTTTCTGCTGCCCTAGGCACTTTTAGTGCTGCCTCCCCTTTGGTGAGTATGACACTATCGGCAGTGACTTTGGCAAGAATCATTGATGTGAAAGTGGCCTTTTGCAGCAGATCCTGCAGTTTTTCTGCATGTGCCGCGTAACGGATAACTTACGGCAACACTGCGTTTGGCCTCATTCATTCCCTTTGGGATTTTGCGGCACTTGCCATGATCTGGCAAATGCGGAACCATACCTCCCAACTTTTGAAGAAGGGAAGGAGGTATAAAGTTTGCGTGGCGCGTAGTGCGCCACGGCAAATTTTAGGCCACGTCTCTGACGACACCCATTTCACAACTAGTCATACCCATATCCACGTCCCGACCACAGCCATTTAGCACTGCTGATCACACTGTTTTCTATACAATAATTATAAACAAAAAAAAATATGGCCACACAGTGCTCCATACTGTATAATGGCCACACATGATGCTCCATACTGTATAATGGCCACACATGATGCTCAATACTGTATAACGGCCACCACACATGATGTTCCATACTGTATAATGGCCACACACAGTTCTCCATACTGTATAATGGCCACACATGATGCTCAATACTGTATAATGGCCACACATGATGCTCTATAGTGTATAATGGCCACACATGATGCTCCATAATGTATAATGGCCACACAGTGCTCCATACTGTATAACGGCCACACAGTGCTCCATACTGTATAACGGCCACACATGATGATCAATACTGTATAATGGCCACACAGTGCTCCATACTGTATAACGGCCACACAGTGCTCCATACTGTATAATGGCCACACATAGTGGTCCATACTGTATAACGGCCACACATGATGCTCAATACTGTATAATGGCCACACAGTGCTCCATACTGTATAATGGCCACACATGATGCTCAATACTGTATAATGGCCACACAGTGCTCCATACTGTATAATGGCCACTCATGATGCTCAATACTGTATAATGGCCACACACAGTTCTCCATACTGTAAAATGATCCCACATGATGCTCAATACTGTATAATGGCCACACATGATGCTTCATACTATTTAATGGCCACACATGATGCTCCATACTGTATAATGGCCATTGGCCACACATGATGCTCCATACTGTATAACGGCCACACATGATGCTCCATACTGTATAACGGCCACACATGATGCTCAATACTGTATAATGGCGACACACAGTTCTCCATACTGTATAATGATCCCACATGATGCTCAATACTGTATAATGACCCCCCTCCTGTATGCATGGGTCATCTCCCTCTCATCCCATATGAATGGCTCATATTCCCCCCTGTATGCATGGCTCATATTCCCCCCTGTATGCATGGCTCATATTCCCCCCTGTATGCATGGCTCATATTCCCCCTCCTGTATGCATGGCTCATATTCCCCCTCTGTATGCTTGGCTCATATTCCCCCCTGAATGCATGGCTCATATTCCCCCCCCTGTATGCATGGCTCATATTCCTCCTGTATGCATGGCTCATATTCCCCCCTGTATGCATGGCTCATATTTCCCCCTGTATGCATGGCTCATATTCCCCCCCTGTATGCATGGCTCATCTCTTTACCCTCCCCCGCTCCCATCTTGCATGGTGCGGCTTACCGTCCTCCTTCATCCCCCCTCCCCTGTCCCCCATCCCTCAAACTCACCTGTCCCACACCGCACGGCCACACCGACATCCTTCTGGCTCTGTCCCGACTCCCAGCGCAGCACCTTCTTCCTGCGTGAGCAGTCATGTGATACCGCTCATTAAGGTCTTGAATATGCGCATATTCATGACCTTAATGAGCAGTACCACATGACCGCTCATTCAGGAGGAGCTGCAGATGCCATGACCAGGCATCGCTGGAGCAGGGTGAGTATCGTCTTCAAGGAGGGTGGGTGGGAGGCGGGCGGGCGGCTGGGGGGGCGCAGGGGGCGCAGGGGGCGGTCGGTGACCCAGGATTTATAAAAAAAAAAAAAAAACACAAAAAAACCTTGCTCAGGTGCCACCCCCTGCATTGTCCCCGCCCTAGGCACGTGCCTTCAAGTGCCTAGTGGCAAATACGGCCCTGCTCCATAGAGCTCTTTACACATACCATGCTTGGGTTAGAAAGGGAAATTGTTAATTGCCCATTACAAGATGAATCGGACATGGAGTGCACTGATGCCAGGCCACAGCTAGATTAAGCATGAGCATCCCACTAGTGCGTCTGCTGATGCAAAGTTTGACGCACATTAAGGAGCAGGCATCTGCAGCCTAGGAGGAGGGAAGCCTTGATGACAGTCAGCCATTGTCTGCTCAGGGAACTCTCCTGGACGAGGTGGCGGACGAAGAGGAGGAGGAGGATGATGGGGATGAATATTTATGGGAGGAGGATGCTTCTCAGGGGGCAATAGAAACTGATGGCGTTGCAAGGTCAGGTACAGGGTTTTTGCGGGACACAAGTGATGTTGATTTGCAAGAAAGTGCTCCTCAACCCAGCACAAGCATTGAATTGACACCTGGGACATTGGCTCACGTGGCTGAGTATGCCTTGCGTATCCTAAAAAGGGACCCCCGCATTATGAAAATGATGACCGATGACGATTACGGGCTGGCCTGCCTCCTGGATCCACGAAATAAAGGAAAATGACAAAATATCATGCCACATGAGAACCTTGAGCAAATATTGGCTACCAAACAAGCAACTCTTGTAGACCGTTTGGTTCAGGAATTCCCAGCACACAGCGGTGGTGATGGTTCTCACACGAGCAGTAGGGGGCAACATGGCAGAGGTGTTAGAGGTGCACAAATCCGAAGTGGCATTGGACAGAGGGGTTTTATGACCAGGTTGTGGAGTGATTTCGCTATGACCACTGACACGACAGGTACTGCTGCATCGATTCAAAGTGACAGGAGACAGCATTTGTCCAGCATGGTTACAAACTACTTTTCCTCGATGTTCTCCCTCACAGGTCATTCCCCTTTGATTACTGGGCATCTAAAATAGACACCTGGCCTGAATTGGCAGAATATGCAGTACAGGAGCTTGCTTGCCCTGCTGCTAGTGTGCTATCAGAAAGAGTCTTCAGTGCTGCTGGTTCAATTCTGACCGAAAAAAGGACACTTCTGGCTACCCAAAATCTTAATGATCTAACCTTCATTAAAATGAACCAATCATGGATTTCAAATTATTTGGCCCCACCTTCCCCTGCTGACACGTAGCGTGCCTGAAAAATGTCTTGCTTTTGGCCTCCTTTTACTGACTTCTCCAATTCCTCCATTTGCAGCTGCTGAATGTCCACCATGGGCCATTTTTATACCTCCATAAATGGGCTGACTCCCCCCACAGGGCCATGGTCACCACCTGGCGCAAGCACCCGTGCGAGTGCCATTTGCCTGGACAGGTGTGTGTGCCCACTCTTGGACGACGGCACTGGCACAGGGTCCCTCATAGTACAATGAAGTGTCTCTGCCGGTGGTGGTGCTCAACCAGCATCAGACACACCGTCGTAATATGAGGGGCCCTGTGCCAGTACCGCTGCCCACGGGAGAGTGTTCCCCCCAGCTTGAACAGTGCTCTACCACTTGCAATACTTACCTTTCCCTGCCCCACCAATGTGTAGTCTGTGCTGTTAGATCCTTCATTGGCACTGCCAATACAAATTTGTTGAAATGATAGATGATAGTTAAAATATACAGGGGCCCTGGCCTCCATTTAGACCAGTTAATACTTTGCGCCTACTACCACTGTCTGCTACCCAGCAGAGGAGCTTACCCCTGTACCTATCTATGCCACCTGTTTATTTATGAACAATTTTTTGGCACTCATAACAGTTTTCCTCCACTGAACAAAGCAATGCCGCCTGTTTAGTCCTGTTACCACATTTGAACTGCATTTAGCCTACTTTATTTTTTGGGCCTACTAACTGTGTCTGCCACTCATTTCAGTTTTCCTTCACTGAACAAAGCAATGCCACCTGTTTAGTCCTGCTTCCACATTTGAACTGCATTTAGCCTACTTTATTTTTTGGGCCTACTAACTGTGTCTGCCACTCATTACAGTTTCCCTCCACTGAACAAAGCAATGCCGCCTGTTTAGTCCTGTTACCACATTTGAATTGCATTTAGCCTACTTTATTATTTGGGCCTACTAACTGTGTCTGCCACTCATTACAGTTTTCCTCCACTGAACAAAGCAATGCCGCCTGTTTAGTCCTGTTACCACATTTGAACTGCATTTAGCCTACTTTATTATTTGGGCCTACTAACTGTGTCTGCCACTCATTACAGTTTTCCTCCACTGAACAAAGCAATGCCGCCTGTTTAGTCCTGTTACCAATTTTGAACTGCATTTAGCCTACTTTATTATTTGGGGCTATATCTGTGTTTCCTCCTCATCCTGACCATTGCCCAGCCACTGCTAGATGAGTCTGCTGGTCCATTGACCCAGACCACTACATTCCCCTTGCACTCTACACAGCCAGAATCTGACCCTGCTGAAAGTCAGGTTCCCCTTCCCGCATACTATACCACCTTACACAGGGACAAAGAGGAAGGGGCATATGAAAGTGCAGGTCCCTTCATCAGGTGGGGGCAACTCGTTGGCGACGTCACTGGCACAGGGCCCCTCATAGTACGCAAAAGTGTCTCTGCCAGTGGGAGGCGCCACCCGCCGTCAAACACACCGCCGTACTATGAGGGGCCCTGTGCCAGTGCCAACGAGTGGGCCCCCCCTACTTGCTCAGGATCACAGCACTTGCAAAGTTGAAATACTTACCTCTCCCAGCTCTACCGCCGTGATGTATTCCGCGTTTCCTGGGCCCACGAAAATCTTGAGCCAGCCCTACCCCCCCACAACTTTAGCCAAATGACCCCCAGTTTTCAATGCCTAACTATTATTATAAGGTAAATTAAGATTGACAAGCTTAAGTAATAAGAATTGATGTTTTTGGCATTAAAATGGGCACTGTAGGTGTTTTCCTGTCCTGCACTCACTGCCGACTTTGATTCCCCATTGACTTGCATTGGGTTTCGTGTTTCAGTCGGCCCCCGACTTTTTGCAATAATCGGCCGATTTCACCCAACCCGACTTTTGACAAAGTCAGGTTTCGCGAAACCTGACTCGATCCGAAAAAAGTAAAAGTCGCTCAACTCTAGTGTTGACTACTGAGTTGCCACTCTGTTAGATCCATGGTACAAGAGTAAGTTTAGCCAAATGCTTTCTCACTGGAAAGGGATGCATGCATGCTGGAATATTTAAACACACTTGTACACAATCTTAAGAGTGGTTTCCCCCTAGACTGCAGTGAGGCACACAGTGTGCAACCCCATTCTAGATGTCCAACCCTAGGAACGTCAAGCTGTCATCGTAAAATCATTAGCAGCAGTGTAAGTGGCATAAGCAATTTTTAGACCAGCCCTTGCACCAGCAGAACAGAGTACAAGTCTGACACATTGTGAACGACCGAAGAGAATGGCGCAGGAGTATCTGGAGCTCAATATCAATGCCTTGAGGGGAGCTTGGACCCTTTTGCATTTTGGTCTTCAAAAATGGAAGAGTGGTCTGAGTTCAGCTTTCACACCTTGGAGGTTGTCATGCCTGGCAGCCAGCATTCTCTCAGAATGCATCTTCAGCACTGCCGGAGGTATCCTGACGCATGCGGCTGTCCCCTGAAAGTGTAGACCACCTAACTCTCATCAAAATGAACAAGTCATGGATCTCAAATTACTCTTGCACCCCAGTCACAGACTGGGCAGAGTAGGCAATGATATTGTTTGTTGTGTAATGTATTGATCTCGCGTTATTGCAGTCTGTGCCATCTTTGTGATGTCTTCTGTGTCTGCTGTTGCTACTGTCGCTGATGCTACAAACAATTTTTTGAAATGTGGAGACTCCAAGTTGGGTCTCCATGTTGTGGGTTGCTTGTGGTGGAAGGTGTGTCAGAGGCATATTATGCTGTTTCTACTCTGTGGAAATTCATGCCACTTTAGTGTTGTGTGAGAATTATTTTTTGAAATGTGGAAACTAAAAGTTGGGTCTCCATTGGTGGATTGTCTGTGGTGGAAGGTGTGTCAGAGGCCTATTATATGGTTTCTACTTTGTGGAAATTGATGTCACTTTAGAGGTATGTGACAATCATTTTTTTGAAATAAGGAGATTCCAAGTTGGGTCTCCATCTGGTGGGTTACTCCCAGACATGCCGGCCTAAACCCACTGTCAGTCAACTACCTGTGTTACTTTCCTTAAATTTTTCTACTAATAGTGTTGTATGAAACTGATGGTTGTGCCATCTGAGTGTGGTTAGAAAAACAAGTTGGAAGTGTTGCATGAGGTATCAGGTCACCCAGCTAAGAAGGCTTACATCGCTCCCTTAACCACCTGCTGGCTCAGACCATGTCTCATGCTTGGCCAATGCCTCACTGCTACTTCATTCTAACATTTTTACTGTGGGTTAATTGATGACACTTTTCATTGTGTCTGCCCCTAATTTTAGCTTTTTGGGCGACTTCCAAACCAAACCGAGTCTTGAAACATTCGCTCATCTCTACTGAATGACGCCATTGATTTTACCATATAGTGTACAGGAAAGCAAGAAAAAAGCTCCAAGTGCAAAAAAAGTTTAATTCCACAATAGTTTTATTGGGGGGGGGGGGGGGTTATTTACCATGTTCTCTATATGGTAAAACTGACCAGGCAATATGATTTCCCAGGGTTTTGCGCCCTGATGTGATTTTTTTTATTGATACTACTTTGAGGTAGATATGATGTATTGATTGCTTTATACCACAATGTTGCAGCAGCCTAAAAAAAGTATTTCTGGCTTTTCAATTTTTTTCTTGTTACATGTTTACCGATCGGATTAATTTACTTTATATGTTGACAGAGCTGACATTTTTGAAAGCAACGATACCAAATATGTGTATTTTTTAAAAAATTTTTTTTCAATGGCGACACAGGGGATGATTTGAACTCTTGTGTTTTTTTTAAATTTCTCACTTAATGCTGTATGTAATAGTTCCCTTTGGAGACATGAAGCTGTTATCGTCCGAGCGTCTGTGCTATACACAGCAGTGCTTGAGCTCTAATATGTATAGCAGAAACAATTTTTGAATGCCAGACACAGGCTGGCATTCACAGAAGTGTCGTAATGACAGGCATGGGCATTTTCTGATGACCTCTGGTTGTCATTACAACCCATCGGTGACCCCGATCACATGACAGGGGTGTCGATGAACGGGATTTGTGATGTGCTTCCGGATGGCACGTATGAAATCCCGCTGTCAGAGATTGACAGTGGGATTTAACTGGTTAACTGTCACGAGTAGGGACCCGACATATGACGTAAATATACAGCATTCATCATTAAGTTGGAGGTTCCCCCTATCTGCATTCTTTCGGCACTACACTGTGTTCCAAATTATTATGCAAATTGGATTTAAGTGTCATAAAGATTTAATCGTTTTGTTTTTCAAATAAACTCATGGATGGTATTGTGTCTCAGGGCTCAATGGATCACTGAAATCAATCTTAAATACATGTGATAATTTGTTTTCCAGGTGATTCTAATTAAAGGAAAACTACTTAAAAATGATGTTCCACATTATTAAGCAGGCCACAGTTTTCAAGCAATATGGGAAATAAAAAGGATCTCTCTGCTGCTGAAAAGTGTTAAATAGTGCAATGCCTTGGACAAGGTTTGAAAACATTAGATATTTCATGAAAACTTAGGAGTTAACATCATACTATGAAGAGATTTATGACTGAAACAGAGTTCATGCAGATAAAGGCATATTGAGGAAGGTTTCTGCCAGACAAATTCATTGAATTAAGAGAGCAACTGCCAAAATACCATTACAAAGCAGTAATAAGTTATTTGAAGTTGCTGGTGCCTCTGGAGTCCCTCAAACCTCAAGGTGTAGGATCCTTCAAAGGCTTGCTTTGGTGCATAAACCTACTATTCGGCCACCCCTAAACAGTGATCACAAGCAGAAATGGTTGCAGTGGGCCCAGACATACATGAAGACTATTTTTCAAGCAGTTTTGATTGCTGATGAGTGTCGAGCAACCCTGGATGGTCCAGATGGATGGAGTAGTGGATAGTTGGTGGATGGCCACCACGTCCCAACAAGGCTGCGATGTCAGCAAGGAGGTTGAGGAGTCATGTTTTGGTCCAGAACAGCTGGTAGGGCCCTTTAAGGTTCCTGAAGGTGTGAAAATGACCTCTGCAAAGTGTATAGAGCTTCTGACTGACAACTTTCTTCCATGGTATAAAAAGCAGAAACGTGCCTTCAGGAGCAGAAGCATCTTCATGCATGACAATGCATGCTGTCATGCTGCAAAGAATACATCTGAGTCATTGGCTGCTATAGGCATAAAAGGAGATAAACTCATGGTGTGGCCACCATCTTCCCCTGACCTCAACCCTATAGAGAACCTTTGGATTATCATCAAGCAAAAGATCTATGAGGGTGGGAGGCAGTTCACATCAAAACAGCAGCTCTGGGAGGCTATTCTGACTTCATGCAAAGAAATACAATTAGAAACTCTCCAAAAACTCACAAGTTCAATGGATGCAAGAATTGTGAGGGTGATATCAAAGACGGGTTCCTATGTTAACATGTAACTTGGCCTGTTAGGATGTTTTGGAGTTAAATAGCTTTTTTGTTCTGTGAATGTGACCTACTAATGCTGCAAATTCTTCAAATGAGCATTTTCAGTTCTTTAAAACATATCAAATGTTTAGAAATTCTACTGTGCCTAATAATTTGGAACAGTGCATTTTGAGTTTTTATTCATTTTAGAGATTATACTGTTATCATTGGGAGGTTTCTTCAATGAAATTCAATGTATACGCTAACGGGTGATGACTTTTATTAGACTGACTGTCATTTGCACCGACCATTTAGGACACTCAGAGAAAAATGTAATTTGCATAATAATTTGGAACATCGTGTATAGGAAAAGGAACTTGCATTCCCTGACTTTCCAGTATGCATTGCTTTTGCCATGGTCCAATGGTTTGCTTGCCCTATCTTGAATTGCCTCCTGTCTAGTATGTTTTTATACAGTTTGACAGAGCAGACCTGCCCTCATTACTTTGCCGTCATTCGGTGCCAGAGCCTGAATACACTTGATTGCAGACAGCTGAAAACAAGTTTGACAGGAGCATCATACAAAGTGATTGGAACTTTCGAATGATTTTTAGGCTATGTGCACACGTTCAGGATTTTTCACGTTTTTTTCAAGTTTTTCGGCGGTTTTCCGCTGCAAAAACGCCAGAAAAAAGCTTGCATTAAGCATCCTATTATTTGAATGCAATCTGCAATTTTTGTGCACATGTCCACAAAAAAACCACATCATGGAAAAAAATGCAGCATGTTCATTAATTTTGCGGAAAATCTCCGGATTTGCCACTATATACTATATTAGTGGAAAGCTCCGGAAAAATCCGTATAAAAAAAGCAAAAAAGACTCAAAAAATACACGAAGAAAGCGCTAAAAACGTGAGCGGATTTCCTGCAGAAAACGTCCGGTTTTGTTTAGGAAAATTTTGCAAAGAATCCTAAACGTGTACACATAGCCTTATCGTTGAAATGATCATTTTGGATAAAGTGAGCACTTTTCAATGTGTTTAGCCATTGCATTGACCATCAGATTAACTTACACTTATGAAAACCGCAATGCTCATTTAATTATGATTGTTTGTTCAGTATTTTAATATAACTTTCATAACTGTAACGAAGTCATTAATTTTATGAATAAGACTTGCTGAAACACACTGCAAGTATAACTACTAGAATTAGCACTGTCATTCAAATGTTCACAAGAAAAAAAATTACATTTCATAGAGATCATTTTAAGAGCTTTATAACAATATAGAGCAATTGCGATGACAGGCACATAATACGTGTAATTACTGTAAATTGAAAAACCTGCTATTTGCAATTAACACATCTTCAATGAATGAGGAAAAATTAGTTTGCAATTAGTGATGTTAATTGTTACTTCTTTGGAATATATCAAAACATGTTCTTTGAATTATTCAAATTTTTGGAAAGATGTTACAACGGTAACATGAAGGTAATCGGATGGCGGTGATCCCTACTTATAGCAGGAAATGATGGCTAATATGTGCAGAACAATTCAGATAGCATAAGTTATACACCTAAAGGAGGATCCATTCACCTTCTCTGTAGACATGCTGGAAACTTGTCTCCATGCAGGAAGATACAGGTCGGGTTCGTCACCAAGGTACATAAAGAGCAGGAAAAATACATGAAATTCTGCAAAATGATATGAGTTTAAAAACTACTCAACTTTCTTTCAAAATTAAAAAAACAGAAATATTTGCTTCCATCTTTCCAACAGTATGGATGGTTCTTTGTCATGAATAAGAATAATTTAAAGGGAACCTGTCACACCCAAAATTGAGGGTGAGCTGAGCCCACTGGCATCAGGGGCTTATCTACAGCATTCTGTAATGCTGTAGATAAGCCCCTGATGTATCCTAAAAGATGAGAAAAAGAGGTTAGATTATACTCACCTGGGCAGGCGGTCCGATCCGGTGGGCGTCGCGGTCCGGGGCCTCCCATCTTCATAGGATGACGTCTTCTTCTGGTCTTCACGCTGCAGCTCCAGTGCAGGCATACTTTGTCTGCCCTGTTGAGGGCAGAGCAAAGTACTGCAGCACGCAGGCGCTGGGAAAGGTCAGAGAGGCCCAGCACCTGCGCACTGCAGTACTTTACTCTGCCTTCAACAGGGCAAAGTATGCCTGCGCCGGAGCCACAGCGTGAAGACCAGAAGAGGACGTCATCTGAAGAAGATGGGATGCGCCGTACCAAACCCCGACACCCATCGGACCGGACCGGGACCGGGACCGCCCCTGGGTGAGTATAATCGAACCTCTTTTTCTTATCTTTTTAGGATACATCGGGGGCTTATCTACAGCATTCCAGAATGCTGTAGATAAGCCCCTGATGCTGGTGGGCTTAGCTCACCCTCGATTTTGGGGGTGACAGGTTCCCTCTAATCTTATTCACACATAGCGTTATTTTTTCTGTGTGGTTTTGTGCAGAAAAAATGCAGCGTTTTACAATAACCGCAAAATGAATAAGATTTCTAAAATCTCATTCGCACAGTTTTTTCTTTGCATTTGTTCTAAAATGCAGTCATTCCTCGCAGAGATCAAAACAGTTTAGCGCTAAGAAAAGACATAAACAGACATAAAAAATGCACCAAATATGTGTAATTTACACTGCAGTTTCCTTTCTATAGCCTTCACTTTTCATACAGGTAAAAAAAACTATAAAAACAGTCTGCGAACATACCTTTGGTAAGTTTGAAACATGGAAACAAAGGTTTCTCTGAATGGGCACATTATATTTTTAGTGTTGAAATAAAGTTGAACTGTTTTTAAATTAATCAAATTCTGCAGAATTTCATTTATTTTTCTGGCAAATATGTTACACTGAATGGCAAATGTAAGGCTCACAAAATAAAGATAACACAAAAGAATACAAACAATTCCAGTAATTGCCCCTTAAGTTGGTTTTTCCCAGACAGCGTTCTTGAATTATTTTTATTTATTTTTCAATTTTTTTGTGTAGTCAGTAGTGTTGAGCATTCCGATACTGCAAATATCGGGTATCGGCCGATATTCGCGGTATCGGAATTCTGATACTGAGTTCCGATACTTTCAGTATATCGGATACTGGAATCGGAAGTTCCCATAGTGCAATGAGCCAGTTTCAGTTAATTCAGCCAATGAGGAATCCTAAGAAGTCTGGGCACATCCTGTTATGCATGTTAGGCATGCAAGTAAGGGCATGGCTGTGATTGGCTGCTGAAATGATGTCATGATGCACTATAAAAGCCGCCGCCGCCATTTTAGGTTCACTCTGCTGTGAATTCAGTTAGGGACAGGATGCTGCTGTTCTGACAGAGGGATAGTTTGAGATAGTGATTTGCTTCATTGTGCTTTACCCAGGCTAATTTAGCAACCACTGTGTGAGAACCTTGTTTTTGCCTTGCAGCTCTGTTCACGGCTGTCTGCAAGTGGGTGGGTTTCCATCCGTATCCTGCTAGATTGTGGAAAAACACTATATAGGATTACATAGAGGAGCTTTTTGGCCTTGCAGCGCTCTTCACGGCTGTATGCAAGGTCTCTGTGTGAGTGCAGCTCACGCTGTAGCCTGTTCTGCCGCCACAGCTGGTTGTAGTCAGCTCAGTGTGCGTCACTGCCTCATACTGTTCCCTTGTCCTTTTTTCAATTAGTGCTGCCTGTTGCACATTTTTTCTGATTTATCCTATTAGTGGGTTTCCATCCGTATCCTGCTAGATTGTGGAAAAACACTATATAGGAGTACATAGAGGAGCCTTTCTGCAGCCTTGTGCCCTGCAGCCCCAGCCAGATTAGTATTAGCCTATTTTTTGGAGCCTCATCTATTGCATTGTAGGTTACCTTCCTGCACTGTAATCGCTACAAAAAGTTTGTGATACTATCGGTTTTACATCTTTGGGCACATCCAGTGTAAAAACCAAACACTCCACTTTACAGTGTAGGCCACATTAGCTCATATTAAAGTCTAGTCCACACTTTATAAAATTAGTGTTTCTTATACCTGTTAGGAGCTGTTCAGGAATAAGCACACTAAGACCTTAGTACTTTTCTGCCTATCTTTATTAGTCTACCAAGATGAAGAAGGCACGTGGTCATGGGTGTGGAGTTTCTGCAGGGAGAGGACGTGGGGATTCTGTGCCTGCTGCGGTCACCGGAGGCTCATCATCCCCCAGATTTAGCAGGGAACAGTCCTTCATGCGCACCTTTTGTAGGAGCTCGCCGTACCCCACTGCTGCGTGACAAACAAATTGAAGCCGTTGTCGGATGGATGGCAGCTAACGCATCGACTTCAATTAGTGCCACATCCTCTCAGGCACAGAGCACGCATCTGTCTCTTCACCACCTGCCAAATTGCCCAGGCAGTCAGAGAGCGCAGGACAGGAGCCATCTCTACTTCTGATTTCTGATTCTCTTGGCTTGGAAAGAGGGGGCCAGCCAAGCAGCATTCAAGAAACTGAAGAAGAGGCAGTGTGCAGTGATGCGCAACGGCTTTGTCTCTGAATCCGAAGAGGCGGGTGGGCCACTGCCTACGCAATACCCATCTGATGAGACTCAGGTGCCACTTTCTGCTGCGTACTGTGCTGCTGAGACTACCCAGGAGAAGCAGTTGTTGGAAGAGGGTAGTGTAGATGATGAGGTCCTTGACCATCATGGCATGAGGTACAGGAAGGTGGTGGGAGCAGCTCTGAGGAAGAGATTCCCCGAACGGCCCAAAAAGGAGAGGGAGGGGGAAGACTGCGTTGCCTGTAGCCTCCACTTCGGCACCAATTAGAAGCTTGCCTCTTCCAAAAGCCAAAACGGGCGCTCCCAAGACTGGCAGTGCCTGGTCCTTTTTTGACACAGTTGCAGATGACATTTGCTTTGTAAAATGAAAGCTGTGTAATCAGAGAGTCAAAAGAGGGAAAAGTGTCAGCAACCTCAATACCACAAATATGTGGAACATGTGCGGACCAAGCATGTGGTGGAGTTACAAAAACACACTGAAGACCTAGGCCAACCTACAGCGGCACCTACCACCCCTAAAGCGGCACCTACCACCTCTTCAGCTCGTGTTGTAGCCTCTTCCTCCAGCTCACACACAGCTGGTTCGGCTTCCTCACAGGATCGCCATGGAAGAACCTCTGGCTCTGTTGTACAGAGACCCAGTGTAATTTCACCCAGAGCACCACGTTCCCTGTCATCCTCACACTCCCAGGCCAGTCTACAGCCATCGGTAGCACAGGCATGGGAGAAAAGGCGGCAATTCTCGGCAAACCACCCCCGAGCACAGGCTCTAAATGCTGGCATTGCAAAACTACTGTCCCTTGAAATGCTGTCATTCAGGCTGTTGGAGACTGACACCTTCTGTAACTTGATGGCATTGGCAGTCCCAAAATACAACATGCCTAGACGCTTTTATTTCAGCAGGCAAGCCGTCCCTGCCCTGCAAAGGCATGTGGAGGGAAACATTAAACATGCGCTACTAAACGCCGTCAGTAGCAAAGTCCACCTGACCACCGATGCGTGGACCAGTCACCATGAAGAGGGATGATACCTTTCCCTCACTGCCCATTGGGTAAATGTTGTGGAGCTGGGTACAGATCTTGAGAGTGGCACTGTACATGTTCTGCCAACTCCAAGGATTGCAGGAATCCAGTCTGTACACATTGACTCCTCCTCATACTCCAGTTCCCCTGAATCACCGCTGCAGGAGCCATCACAGTCCACCTCCACATGGACCCGTGAACGCTTACCTGTTACGACCGATATGAGCACAGCCGTGGCCAAACATCAACAGGCCGTATTGAAATTAATTTTGGGGGGAATCAAAGCCACACAATGCAGGAGCTCTGGTATGCCATCAAGCAGGAGAGCGACGTGTGGTTTTTGCCAGCGAATCTCCAGCCAGGCATGGTAGTGTGTGACAATGGCCGAAATCTGGTGGCAGCTCTGGGCCTAGGCAACCTCACTCACATCCCATGTCTGGCACATGTGCTCAACTTGGTCATGCAGAGTTTTTTGAAGGACTATCCGGATCTTGATGCACTGCTGCACAAGGTCCGCCTAGAGTGTGCTCACTTGCGGTGTTCCAGCATGGCAAGATCGCACATTGCAGCTCTGCAGCGCCGATTCCGCCTTCCAGAACATCGCATCATATGTGAACTACCCACCAGGTGGAATTCAATGTTACATATGTTGGAGTGGTTGTGTGAGCAGCAGGCAGCAGTAATGGAGTACCAGCTGCATCAGGCGCAAAGAAGTCGCACTGCGAGCCGTTCAGACTTCACAACCACTGAGTGGGCCACTATGAAGGACATCTGCCAGGTTTTGCATGCCTTCGATGATTTCACGCGGATGGCGAGTGTAGATGATGCACTAGTCAACATGACTAACCCCCTTATCTGCCTTCTTCAAAAAACACTGCAAGCGCTAAGGGATGAGCTTGTGGAAGAGGTGGAGGATGAGGAGTCACAAATGCCATCTGCTTCTGTCAATGGAGGAGGAAGACATCTCTTCAGAGGAGGGAGTTACACAATGCTCCAGTAGTCAGTATGTAGAGCGAGGGTGGGGTGATGCAGAGCAGGCAGAGATCACGCCTCAGGCAGTGGACAGCGTTTCTTGGCCAGTTGGCAGTCTGCAGCACATGGTTGATTTCATGCTGCAGTGCCTGAGAAACGGCCGCCGCAACACCCACATTCTAAACACGGCTGATTATTGGGTGTACACCCTCCTAGATCCTCGCTACTGGGACAACTTACAAAGCCTCATAACACCGTTGAACCGGGAGCGTAAAATGCAGGAGTACCAAGACACACTGGTGCATTCCATCATCTTCTCCAGTACAACCGAGAGCAGTGCTGCTAGTGCTTTACAAAGCAGCTCAGTGCGTCGAGGCAGTGGAGGAGGCTGTGCACAAAGAGGGAGCAGAAGCAGCGCCTCAGCACAAGGCAAGACCAGTATGGCCAAACTGGCAAAGTTTTGTGTGCCCGCCACAAATGTCTACACCATCACTGACGGCTCCAGTCAGCAGGAGGCAACGTTTCCGTCAGATCGTGACAGACTACTTGTCTTGCCCTCTCAGTGTACTCCCAGACAGCTCTTCCCCCTTCAAGTTTTGGGTCTCTAAGCTGGATACATGGCCAGAGCTTAGCCAGTATGCATTGGAGGTGCTGGCTTGCCCTGCTGCTAGTGTATTATCGGAATGCGTCTTTAGTGCCGCAAGTGGTGTACTAACAGACCGTCGCATGCGACTATCCTCCGATAACGTTGACCGGCTTACTTTTCTGAAAATGAACAAGGCCTGGATCTCGCATGAATTTGCCACTCCTCTTCCAGATTAAATAATTGGTTGGCAACAGTATCCAGGTCTCCTCTCATGTTCATGTTTCTACCACCTGAACTGTAATCTCTGGGCTCCAACACCGCCAGTTGCTGCTCAGAAGTGCCGTCTGCACAGAGAAAAACACTAGCTCCTGTGTTAATGGGTTCAGTAACTTCAACTGCTCCCCTGCTGTGTATCCGGCAATTGCTCCTGCTACCTCCACACTCACACTACTTCAGATATTAAACTTGCTCCAATTAGGCCTCGGCCTACACCCTGATTGAGCCTGGGTTCCAACACCGCCAGTTGCTGCACAGAAGTGCCGTCTGCACAGAGAATAACACTAGCTCCTGTGTTAGTGGGGTTCAGTAACGTCAGCTGCTCCCCTGCTGTGTCCGGCAATTGCTCCTGCTCCCTCCACATTCACATTATATCAGATATTAAACTTGCTCCAATTAGGCCTCGGCCTACACCCTGATTGACCCTGGGCTCTAACACTGCCAGCTGCTGCTCAGAAGTGCCGTCTGCACAGAGAAAACCACTAGCTCCTGTGTTAGTGGGGTACAGTAACGTCAGCTGCTCCACAGCTGTGTGTCCGGCAATTGCTCCAGCTACCTCCACACTCACACTACTTCAGATATTAAACTTGCTCCAATTAGGCCTCGGCCTACACCCTGATTGACCCTGGGCTCCAACACTGCCAGCTGCTGCTCAGAAGAGCCGTCTGCACAGAGATAAACACTAGCTCCTGTGTTAGTGGGGTTCAGTAACGTCAGCTGCTCCCCTGCTGTGTGTCCGGCAATTGCTCCTGCTCCCTCCACATTCACATTACATCAGATATTAAACTTGCTCCAATTAGGCCTCGGCCTACACGCTGATTGACCCTGGGCTCCAACACCACCAGTTGCTGCTCAGAAGTGCCGTCTGCACAGAGAAAAACACTAGCTTCTGTGTTAGTGGGGTTCAGTAACGTCAGCTGCTCCCCTGCTGTGTATCCGGCAATTGCTCCTGCTACCTCCACACTCAAACTACTACAGATTTGAAACTTGCTCCAATTAGGCCTCGGCCAACACTCTGTTTCTCCTGTAATCCCTGGGCTCCAACACCGCCAGTTGCTGCTCGGAAGTGCTGTCAGTACAGTCAACACTTGCTGCCATGTTATTGGGGTTCAGTAATGTCAGCTGATCCCCTGCTGTGTATCCGGCAATTTCTCCTGCTCCCTCCACATTCACACTACTACAGAAACTAAAGGGAACCTGCCCCCCCAGGCGTTTGTAACTAAAAGAGCCACCTTGTGCAGCACTAATGCTGCACAAGGAAAAGGTGGCTTTTTTAGTTATGCTCCTTGCACAAGCTGAAATAAACACTTATAAAATGTGTCCCCTCATACCGTTAAAGTCCCGGAGGCAGGACTTTCCTTCCAAATCAGATGCGGCACAGCTGTCATTCATACCCCCTTGGCGGCATGCGTCACCTCCTGAGTGTTATGTTATCCCTTGGCCATGCGCAGTTAGCGCTGCTCATCTTCTGACATAATTTGATGTCAGCCTGACTGCACCTGTGAGGCCGCGCTGCCCGAGATCCCGCCCCGCTGTGTCTTCTGATTTATTCACCCTGCGGGGCTGGGATTCATGGGCATTGGCAGTGCATATCTTTGCCTCTCACTCATCTCTCTCCGCCTTCTTCAAACTGTGCGGCGTCAGCTGATCCCCAATCGCCGTGGCATGCGCTTAGGGATCAGCTGACGCCGCACAGTCTGAAGAAGGCAGAAGGAGATGAGTGAGAGGCGAAGATATGTACAGCACATGCCCATGAATCCCAGCCCCGCAGTGTGAATAAATCAGAAGACACTACGGGGCGGGATCTCAGGCAGCGCGGCCGCACAGGCGCAGTCAGCCTGACATCAAATGATGTCAGAAGATGGGCAGCACTAACTGCGCATGCCCAAAGGATAACATAACAGCGCAGGCTCCGGGACAGATTCAAACAATGCTTGAGGTGGCGCACGCCGCCAAGGGGGTGTGAATGACAGCTGTGCCGCATCTGATTAGGAAGGAAAGTCCTGCCTCCGGGACGGTTTCACGGTATGAGGGGGCACATTTTATAAGTGTTAACTTCAGAGTGTGCAAGGAGCATAAGTAAAAGAGCCACCTTTTCCTTGTGCAGCATTAGTGATCCTAGGGCTCTTTTAGTTACAAACGCCTGGGGGGTTGCAGGTTCCCTTTCAACTTGCTCCAATTAGGCCTCAGCCTACACTGTTTCTCCTGTAACCCCTGGGCTCCAACACCGCCAGTTGCTGCTCGGAAGTGCAGTCTGCACAGTCAACACATGCCCCAGTGTTTTGGGGTTCAGTAATGTCAGCTGATCCCCAGCTGTGTGTGCGGAAATTTCTCCTGCTCCCTCCACATTGACACCACTACAGATTTTAAACTTGTAACAATTAGGCCTCAGCCTACACTCTGTTTCTCATGTAATCCCTGGGCTCCAACACCGCCAGTTTCTGCTCAGAAGTGTCTTTGGCACTGGTACTCCCTCCTGCCCAGCCTGGTTCCAGCACCCCAGCTGTTTCCGGGTAGTGTCAAGGTCGCTTTGCCTCCAATACTTTGTCCTGTCGGGTTGCGGTCGGGTTAGCCAACTCTATGGTGCCTGCAGTTTAGGTGCTTCCTATGTGGGCTGCGGGAACTGGCAATCAAGGCTGGTTCCGTAGTGCCAATAGAACAAGCTCCCCCTGTAGGACTGTGGGTATTTGGTAACTACGGTTGGCTCGTGGCCTAGCAATTTTTTTTTTCCTGTGGACCTTCTGCTGCCTATCTGCGTTCCAGCACCATTAGCTGGTTCTTTGGAAGACAATCTTGAATAGGTCCCCCTGGTTCCAGTACCATCAGCTGGTTCCAGGCAGAGCCTTTGGCTTAGGTACCTCCTTCTGGGTATCCGAGTTCCGCCAATGTCTGGTGGTCCTTGGTAGTGCTTTCTGGCACGGTTACCTCCTGCTTATTAACCGGGTTCCAGTACCGTCAGCTGGTCCTCGGTAGTTCCATTGGCTCTTGTACCGTCTGCTCCCCATCCAGGTTCCAGTACCGTCAGCTAGTTCCAGGCAGAGCCATTGGCTTAGGTGCCTCCTTCTGGGTACCCGAGTTCCACCAACATCTGGTGGTCCTTGGTAGTGCTTTCTAGCATGGGTGCCTTCTGCTTAGTAACCGGGTTCCAGTACCGTCAGCTGGTCCTCGGTAGTTCCATTGGCTCTTGTACCTTCTGCTCCCCATCCTGGTTCCAGTACCATAGGCTAGTTCCATGCAGAGCCTTTGGCTTAGGTGCCTCCTTCTGGGTATCCGAGTTCCACCAATGTCTGGTGGTCCTTGGTAGTGCTTTCTGGCACGAGTACCTCCTGCTTGGTAACCGGGTTCCAGTACCGTCAGCTGGTCCTCGGTAGTTCCATTGGCTCTTGTACCTTCTGGTCCCCATCTTGCTTCCAGTACCATCAGATGGTTCCAGGCAGAGCCATTTGCTTAGGTGACTCCTTCTAGGTATCCGAGTTCCACCAACATCTGGTAGTCCTTGGTAGTGATTTCTGGCACGGGTACCTCCTGCTTATTAACCGGATTCCAGTACCGTCAGCTGGTCCTCGGTAGTTCCATTGGCTCTTGTACCTTCGGCTACCCATCTGGGTTCCAGTACCGTCAGATGGTTCTCGGCAGTGTCTTTGGCTCTTGTACCTTCTGCTCCCCATCCTGGTTCCAGTACCGTCAGCTTGTTCCAGGCAGATCCTTTGGCTTAGGTGCCTCCTTCTGGGTATCTGAGTTCCACCAACGTCTGGTGGTCCTTGGTAGTGCTTTCTGGCACGGGTATCTCCTGCTTAGTATCCGGGTTCCAGTACCGTTAGCTGGTCCTCAGTTGTTTCATTGGCTCTTGTACCTTCGGGTAGCCATCTGGGTTCCAGTACCGTCAGCTGGTTCTCGGCAGTTCCTCAGCCTTCTTGTACCTTCTGCTACATTTCCAAGTTCAAGCTTTTGGAAATGGTTTTTGCTAATCACTCTGGATCTCCCTGACGACGACCTTAAAGACAACGACCCTAAAGACCACCCCAAAGAAGCAGACGACCCTGGAGACGATGACCCTGGAGACGACAACCTTGGAGACGATGACCCTGAAGACTACCCCGAAGAAGACGACGACCCCGGAGATGACGACCCTGGAGTCGACAACCCTGAAGACCAAGAAGCAGAAGAACAAGAAGCTGCAGAACAAAAAGCAGAAGAACATTAAGCATAAGACTAAAAATAAGAGCAAAAGATATCTAAATTATAAGCAGAAGAAGACTAAGCAGTGTATGGGTGCGAGTCCGTTCCTCCTCGTGGTGCCCCCCAGAGAAAACCTGCTGCTGCAGGCCAAACTGAACGCGGACAAATCCTGTTGTAAATCTTTTGTGACAGGCAGAACGGAAGGTGTAATCTTCAAACTTTTATAGATAACAACTACAGGAATGCCTGTCACAAATAAGAATATGATGAAGAAGAAGAATATGAAGAAGAATAATAGTTGAATAAAAAGAATATGAAGAATGTAAAAAAAAAAAGAAAAATAGGAAGAAGTTGAAGAAGAAGAAGATGAATAAGGTGAAGAAGAAGTTGATGAAAAAGATGCTGCTGCTGAGGATGATGAAGAAGAAAGTGTGGGTGAAGTAAAAAAAGAAGGTGAAGAGCATGGAAGTAGTGAAACATAAATATCTGACAAAATATTAAAAAATCTTAACATAGTCAATATAACTCCGAACGTCTTAAAAAAGAAAAAAATTCCTGCTATTCCATTTGATTGAGCTAAACCTCTATGCCTTTAATGTCTCTTCCACCTCTCCCAATACATCCTACATTATTCTTAGTTGTTTTCCTTCATGTAGAATTAACCTACAAGGAAAGAAATGGTTTATTTTCATTCCGATGTTTTTGTCCCATTGACTTGCATTGGTATCGGGTATCAGTATCGGCGATATCCAATATTTTTTTAATATCAGCCGATCCAATCCGATACTGATATTTTCGAATATCGGAAGGTATCGCTCAACACTAGTAATAAAGTAAGGCTCTTCTGTTGTCCTCTGCTTCTTCTTCCTTGAAAGCCTGAAGGACTGCCTCCACTTGCTTCCTTTAGCCCAATTCCCAGGTGCCTGGGCTGTAAGTAACCCGGCTTTGGGTAGTGCCAGAAACCCCAACATGTAGAAATGGGTGGCAGCCCCCTGTGTCACATGCACAATAACTTGCTCCCACATAGGAGGTCAGGAGCGCCAAGGACAGTACAATCTCTTAAGGGTAGTAGCCTCTTCTCAAGCTACTTCGAGGAGCCTCTCGCAGGCCTGTCTATTTCTCAAGTAGGGTTCATCCTGCTCACTTAATTCTTGGATCACACTCACCGCATACCAGCGATGTTGAACTGCCATTTTTAGGAGCATGACCTTAGTTCCAGCCATCAGCTCTTGCAGCTTTTGAAGTAAGTGTTCCATCTCTACTGCCCTCTGGTTGAACGGGATGTGATGATGGGTCCCAAACTCTACTATAGACCTTGATCTCTGCTGCCAGTCATATGTAAGGACCTCCCCTCAGGATGCCAACTGTCTGTGGCATTACCATGCTCCAGGCCTGAACACAATAGAAAATCTTTGAAGGGAGCTGAAACTCAATGTCGCCCAGGGACAGCCCTGAAAACTGAAATATCTGGAGAAAATCTGTATGTAGGAGTAGGCCGAAATCCCTGCTGCAGTGTGTGCAAACTTGGTGAAGAACTACAGGAAACTCTGACCTCTGTAATTGCAAACAAACAATGGTTTCTGTACCAAATATTAAGTTCTATCCCATATAATGCTGCACATTCCCCCATACAGATATTTGCCCCATATAATGCTGCACATGGCCCCATAGATATTTGCCCCATATAATGCTGCACATGGCCCCATACAGATATTTGCCCCATATAACGCTGCACATGGCCCCATAAGATGCTCCATACAGACATTTGCCCCATATGCTGTTGCTACGATAAAAAAAAAAAAAAATTACACATGCACCTCTCAGGTCCTCAGCACTTGCTATATTCACTTGTCCCCCATCCCACCGCTGAGCACTGCTGTGTCTTCAGCATCCTCCGCACTGACGTTCAGGCAGAGGGCAGCGAGCTCACTAATCGCGTCACCACGCCCTCTGACCTGAGCGTCACTGCAGAGGACGGGGAAGACACAACAGCGGCCGTTGGTGGAACAGGTGAATATCGCGCACTGCGTTATACTCACCTGCTCCTGGCATGGTCCCTGGTTATACGGCGCCGGCAGCTTCTCCCTGTATTGAGCGGCAACATGGTACCGCTCATTACAGTAATGAATATGCGGCTCCACCCCTATGAGCGTGGAGCCGGGTCCATAATCATTACTGTAATGAGCGGTACCATGTGACCGCTCACTACAGGAAGAAGCTGCCGGCACCCGATGAACCAGGGACGTGCAGGAACTGCGCCAGGAGCAGGTGAGTATTATTAGACAGCTGCCGCTCCCCCTCCCATGCCGACCCCTGGGTATGACTCGAATATAAGCCGAGAGGGGCAATTTCAGCCTAAAAAAATGAACTGAAATTCTTAGCCTATACTCGAGTATATACGGTATGTAAAAATCATACAATGTGATTTTTTGGATTTTTTTTAGATTCTGTCTCTCACAATTGAAGTGTACCTACAATAAAAATGACAGGGCTCTCCATTCTTTGTAGGTAAGAAAACTTGCAAAATCGACAGTGTGAAAAATACTTATCTTCCCCACTGTATAGGCAGCACTGGATGAAAGTTTGTAAGTCTTTTTGGAGCCTAGACATTAACCCCTTACTGCCATTAGATGTACTATCCCGTCGAGGTGAACTGGGACTTAATTCCCAGGGACAGGATAGTACGTCATAGGTCACGTCACGGGGGAGCGCGGCCAATCGCGGCTGGGTGTCAGCTGATTATTACAGATGACATCCGGCACTATGCACCAGGAGGGGTCACGGACCGCTCCCGGCACATTAACCACCGGGACACTGGGATGATTGCAGCATTCTGGCGGCATAGGGAAGGATCACACAGGGAGGGGCTCCCTGCATGCTTCCCTGAGACCCTCAGAACAACGCAATGTGATGGCGTTGTTTCAAGCGTATCCTCCGTCCTCCTCCCTGCAGGCCCTGGATCCAAGATGGCCTTGGGGGTCCTTCCGGGTCTTGCAGGGAGGTGGCTTGCAAGTGCCTGCTTAGAGCAGGAGCTGGCAAGCCTGCAGCACTGCCTGTCAGATCGCTGATCTGACACAGTGCTGTCCAAAGTGTCAGTTCAGCGATCTGACACTATACCATGATGTCCCACCCTGGGACAAAGTAAACAAGTTAAAAAAAAATATTTACATTTAAAAAAAAAAAACAAAAAACCCCTAAATAAAAAATAAAATAAAATATTGTTCGAGTAAATACATTTTTTTATGAAGATAAAAAAACAAACAATAAAAGTTCACATATTTAGCATTGCCACGTCCGTAACGACCTGACTTATAAAACTGTACCACTAGATAACCCCTTCAGTGAACGCCGTAAAAAAATAATTAAAAACGAGGCAACAGACAACGCTTTATCATCATACTGCTGAACAAAAAGTGGAATAACACGCGATAAAAAAACATGGAACCATCGAAAACGACATCTTGTTCCACAAAAAACGAGCTGCCATACAGCATCATCAGCAAAAAAATAAAAAAGTTATGGCCCTCAGAATAAAGCAATGCAAAAATGATTTTTTCTATAAAATAGTTTTTATTGTATAAAAGCGCCAATACATAAAAAAATATATATGAGGTATCGCTGTAATCGTACTGACCCGAAGAATAAAACTGCATTATGAATTTTACCAAACATGGAACGGTATAAAAGCCCCCCATAAGAAATTCACAAATTACTGTTTTTTGTTCATTCTGCCTAACAAAAATCGGAATAAAAAGCGATAAAAAAAGTCATGTGCACGAAAATGGTACCAATAAAAATGTCAACTCATCCCGCAAAAAACAAGACCTCATATGACTCTGTGGACCAAAATATGGAAAAATTCTAACTCTCAGAATGTGGTAACACAAAAAATATTTTTTGCAATAAAAAGCATCTTTTAGTGCGTGACAGCTGCCAAACATAAAAACCCGCTATAAAATCCCGCTATAAATAGTAAATCAACCCCCCCTTTATCACCGCCTTAGTTAGGGAAAAGTAATAAAATAAAAAAATGTATTTATTTCCATTTTCCCATTAGGCTAGGTTCACATTGCGTTAGGGCAATCCGTTTAGCGCTAGCGCTTGCGGATTGCGCTAACGCAATGTTTTTGTAGGGCCCGCGTTTAGGGGTCGCGCTAACGTCCCCGCTCTCGCAGATCCCCGATCTGCGAGAGCGGGGAACGGACCTCGGGCGCGCCGCGGACGCTGCAAGCAGCGTCCGAGGCGCGCTACAAAAGAATGGCACATCGCTAGCGCGAGCCGAAAAAGGCACGCGCTAGTGATGCGCTACAGGCGAAATTTACATTGCTGTCAATGGGTGCGCTAACGGACCCGTTGCATGGCGTTAATTGCGACATTTTCGCCGTGCAACGCTGTCCGTTAGCGACCACCCACTAACGCAATGTGAACCTAGCCTTAGGGTTAGGGTTAGGGTTGGGGCTAAAGTTAGGGTTGGGGCTAAAGTTAGGGTTATGGTTGGAGCTAAAGTTAGGGTTGGGGCTAATGTTAGGGTTAAGGTTGGGGCTAAAGTTAAAGATAGGGTTGGGGCTAAAGTTAGGGTTAGGGTTGGAGCTAAAGTTAGGGTTGGGGCTAATGTTAGGGTTAGGGTTGGGGCTAAAGTTAAAGATAGGGTTGGGGCTAAAGATAGGGTTGGGGCTAAAGTTAGGGTTGGGGTTAGGGTTTGGATTACATTCATGGTTGGGTTAGGTGTGTGTCAGGGTTAGGGGTATGGTTAGGGTTGGGATTAGGGTTAGGGATGTGTTGGGGTTAGGGGTTTGGTTAAGGTTGGGATTAGTGTTAGGGGTGTGTTGGGGTTAGGGTTGGAGTTAGAATTGGGAGGTTTCCACTGTTTAGGCACACCAGGGGCTCTACAAATGCAACATGACGTCCAATCTAAATTCCATCCAATTCTGCGTTGAAAAAGTAAAACGGTGCTCCTTCCCTTCCGAGTTCTGCAGTGCGCCCAAACAGTGGTTTACCCCCACATATGGGGTATCAGCATACTCAGGACAAATTGTACAACAACTTTTGGGGTCCAATTTTTCCTGTTATCCTTGGGAAAATACAAACCTGGGGGCTAAAAAATCATTTTTGTGGAAAAAAAGTATTTTTTATTTTTAGTGAACACTTGGGGGTTCAAAGTTCTCACAACACATCAAGATAAGTTCCTTGGGGGTCTAGTTTCCATTATGGTGTCACTTATGGGGGCTTTCCACTGTTTAGGCACATCAGGGGCTCTCCTAACGAGACATGGCGTCCTATCTCAATTCCAGCCAATTTTGCATTGAAAAGTCAAATGGCGCTCCTTCCCTTCTGAGCTCTGCCATGCGCCAAACAGTGGTTTATCCCCACATATGGTGTATCAGCATACTCAGGACAAATTGCACAACAAAGTTCGGAGTCCAATTTCTCCTGTTACCCTTGGGAAAAAAAAATTGGGGGCGAAAAATCATTTTTGTGAAAAAAATAAGATTTTTTTATTTTTACGGCTCTACATTATAAACTTCTGTGAAGCACTTGAAGGTTTAAAGTGCTCACCACACATCTAGATAAGTTCCTTATGGGGTCTACTTTCCAAAATGGTGTCACTTGTGGGGAGTTTCCACTGTTTAGGCACATCCGGGACTCTCCAAATGAGACATGGCTTCCTATTTCAATTCCAGCCAATTTTGCATTGAAAAGTCAAATGGCGCTCATATCCTTCCGAGCTCTACCATGCACCCAAACAGTGGCTTACCCCCACATATAGGGTATCGACGTAATCAGGACAAATTGTACAACAACTTTTGGGGTCCAATTTCTCCTGTTACCCTTGGTAAAATAAAACAAATTGGAGCTGAAGTAAATTTTTTGTGAAAAAAAGTTAAATTTTCATTTTTTTTAAACATTCCAAAAATTCCTGTGAAACACCTGAAGGGTTAATAAACTTATTGAATATGGTTTTAAGCACCTTAAGGGGTGCAGTTTTTAGAATGATGTCACACTTGGGTATTTTCTATCATATAGACCTCTCAAAGTGACTTCAAATGTGATGTGGTCCCTAAAAAAAATGGTGTTGTAAAAATGAGAAATTGCTGGTCAACTTTTAACCCTTATAACTTCCTAAAAGAAAAACATTTGGGTTCCAAAATTGTGCTGATGTAAGGTAGACATGTGGGAAATGTTACTTATCAAGTATTTTGTGTGACGTATCTCTGTGAATTAAGGTCATGAAAATTCAAATTTGGAAAATTGCTAAATTTTCAAAATTGTTTCCAAATTTCCATTTTTTTTCACAAATAAACGCAAGTAATATCAAGTAAATTTTACCTTTAACATGAAGTAAAATATGTCACAAGAAAATAATGTCAGAATCACCTGGATACATGCAAGCATTCCAGAGCTATAACCTCATAAAGGGACAGTGGTCAGAATTGTAAAAATTGGCCCGGTCATTAACATGCAAACCACCCATGGGGGCTAAGGGGTTAAAGATTCAGAGTGATGACAGCAAACCCATGACGGTTCATATCTGAAAACAAGGAGTAAAGACATAAAGTACAATTACAAAAGTATGAAAAACTGGAATGAATAAATGTACTTTGGAATATAAATTATAACTATAATTATAAAAGTAACAAACAAGTAATTGTTCAACATTTTTTCCATTATTTAATTCCTTTCTTTGCTGCCTTAGTCCTTTTGTTCTATGTTGTCGAAGTAAAATAGTTGCTGAAGTAGGTGTGAGTGCCTTCATGGATGGCTGCATTAGGTTATTGTGTTCTGTTTGCTATAAAGTGATACTTATTTTTCTCATTTTTTTTTTTTTTTCAGTCATAGGTAAGCTATTTGCAGACTCATCATGAGTTAAATTCCCTGTTGGGCTTTTATGTCCAGCACTAGTGAGAAATAAATGAGTGCATTTAAGGAGATATATCAATTTCCTGATCCATCCTTTTAGCCTAAGTCGGGTAATTAAGAAGTAAATCAATCACATGCTTAGACTTCCATGGCTCTGTAGAAATGCTCTAAACTATTGCTGCACAAAAAGGAACTGCATATCATCTTATTATGTCCTCAATAGATATGTGCTTTTATTGTTATGTGGCATGAAATTAAAAACATAAATTCAATATTGCATATGGACCGAACATCAATAATTTCTTTATCTCAAGATTTGCAGCTAAAGTTTCAATAAGCATTGAATTAATGTGCACCCAGCCATTATTATATAGTTTACATTAGGGAAAAAAATAGTAGAAATATAATTTGATGACTTTGATCATTTACAATAAAAAAAATGGTAGAGATCTTGGTACCTCATTAACCCCTTAATCCCATATGACGTACTATCCTGTCAAGGTGACCTGGGACTTAATTCCCAGTGACGGGATAGTACGTCATATGCGATCGGCCGCGCTCACGGGGGGAGCGCGGCCGATCGCGGCCAGGTGTCAGCTGACTATCGCAGCTGACATCCGGCACTATGTGCCAGGAGCGGTCACGGACCGTCCCCGGCACATTAACCCCGTCACACTGCGATCAAACATGATCGCAGTGTACCGGCGGTACAGGGAAGCATCGCGCAGGGAGGGGGCTCCCTGCGTGCTTCCCTGAGACGATCGGTACAAGGTGATGTACTCACCTTGTAACGAGTGTCTCCTCCCTGCAGTCCCCGGATCCAAAATGGCCGCGGGGCTGCATCCGGGTCCTGCAGGGAGTACTTCCGGGTGCAGTCCAGGCTCTGGTAAGCCTGCACTGCTGTATGTCGGATCGCAGATCTGACAGAGTGCTGTGCAAAAAGTCAGATCGGCGATCTGTGATGTGCCCCCCTGGGACAAAGTAAAAAAATAATAATTTCCACGTGTAAAAAAAAATAAAAAAAATTCTTAAATAAAGAAAAAAAAATATTCCCATAAATACATTTCTTTATCTAAAAAAAAAAACAATAAAAGTACACATATTTAGTATCGCCACGTCCGTTTCGACCCAACCTATAAAACTGTCCCACTTTTTAACCCCTTCAGTGAACAGAAAAAGTAGAATAACACGCGATCAAAAAGACGGATATAAATAACCATGGTATCGCTGAAAACATCATCTTGTCCCGCAAAAAACGAGCCACCATACAGCATCATAAGCAAAAAAATAAAAAAGTTATAGTCCTCAGAATAAAGCGATGCCAAAATAATTATTTTTTCTACAAAATAGCTTTTATCGTATAAAAGCGCCAAAACATAAAAAAAGATATAAATGAGGTATCGCTGTAATCATACTGACCCGAAGAATAAAACTGCTTTATCAATTTTACCAAACGTGGAACGGTATAAACGCCTCCCCCAAAAGATATTCATGAATAGCTGGTTTTTGGTCATTCTGCCTCACAAAAATTGGAATAAAAAGTGATCAAAAACTGTCACGTGTCCGAAAATGATACCAATAAAAATGTCAACTCGTCCCGCAAAAAACAAGACCTAACATGACTCTGTGAACCAAAATATGGAAAAATTATAGGTCTCAAAATGTGGAGACTCAAAAACCTTTTTTGCTATAAAAAGCATCTTTTAGTGTGTGACAGCTGCCAATCATAAAAATCCGATATAAAAAACGCTATAAAAGTAAATCAAACCCCCCTTCATCACCCCCTTAGTTAGGGAAAAATAATAAAATTAAAAAAATGTATTTATTTCCATTAGGGCTAGGGTTAGGGTTAGGGTTAGAGTTAAGGCTAGGGTTAGGGCTAGGGTTAGGGTTAGGGCTAGGGTTAGGGCTATGGTTAGGGCTAGGGCTAGGGTTAGGGCTAAAGTTAGGGTTAGGGTTGGGGCTAAAGTAAGGGTTAGGGTTAGGGTTGCGGCTAAAGTTAGGGTTAGGGTTGCAGCTAAAGTTAGGGTTAGGGTTGGGATTACATTTACGGTTGGGATTAGGGTTGGGATTAGAATTAGGGGTGTGTCAGGGTTAGGGTTACCGTTGGGATTAGGGTTACCGTTGGGATTAGGGTTAGGGGTGTGTTTTGATTAGGGTTTCAGGTAGAATTGGGGAGTTTCCACTGTTCAGGCACTTCAGGGGCTCTCCAAACGCGACATGGCGTCTGATCTCAATTCCAGCCAATTCTGCGTTGAAAAAGTAAAACAGTACTCCTTCCCTTCCGAGCTCTCCCGTGCGCCCAAACAGGGGTTTACCCCAACATATGGGGTATCAGCGTACTCGGGACAAATTGACAACAACTTTTAAGGTCTAAGTTCTCTTGTTATCCTTGGTAAAATAAAAATTTGGGGGGCTAAAAATTATTTTTGTGGGAAAAAAAGATTTTTTATTTTCACGGCTCTGCGTTGTAAACTGTAGTGAAACATTTGGGGGTTCAAAGGTCTCACAACACATCTAGATAAGTTCCTTGGGAGGTCTGGTTTCCAATATGGGGTCACTTGTGGGGGATTTCTACTGTTTGGTTACATCAGGGGCTCTGCAAATGCAACATGACGCCTGCAGACCAATCCATCTAAGTCTGCATTCCAAATGGCGCTCCTTCCCTTCCGAGCTCTGCCATGTGCCCAAACAGTGGTTCCACCCCACATATTGGGTATTAGCGTACTCAGGACAAATTGGACAACAACTTTTGGGGTCCAACTTATCCTGTTACCCTTGTGAAAACACAAAACTGGGGGCTAAAAAATAATTTTTGTGAAAAAAAAGTTTTATTTTCACGGCTCTGCGTTATAAACTGTAGTGAAACACTTGGGGGTTCAAAGCTCTCAAAACACATCTAGATAAGTTCCTTAGGGGGTCTACTTTCCAAAATCACTTGTGGGGGGGGGGTTTAATGTTTAGGCACATCAGGGGCTCTCCAAACGCAACATGGCGTCCCATCTTAATTCCAGTCAATTTTGCATTGAAAAGTAAAATGGCGCTCCTTCCCTTCCGAGCTCTGCTATGTGCCCAAACAGTGGTTTACCCCCACATATGGGGTATCGTCGTACTCAGGACAAATTGCACAACAATTTTTAGGGTCCAATTTCTTCTCTTACCCTTGGAGAAATAAAAAATTGGGGGCGAAAAGATCATTTTTGTGAAAAAATATGATTTTTTATTTTTACGGCTCTGCATTATAAACTTCTGTGAAGCACTTGGTGTGTCAAAGTGCTCACCCTACATCTAGATAAGTTCCTTAGGGGGTCTACTTTCCAAAATAGTGTCACTTGTGGGGGTTTCAATGCTTAGGCACATCAGGGGTCTCCAAAGGCAACATGGCGTCCCATCTCAATTCCAGTCAATTTTGCATTGAAAAGTCAAATGGCGCTCCTTTCCTTCCGAGCTCTGCCATGCGCCCAAACAGTGGTTTACCCCCACATATGGGGTATCAGCGTACTCAGGGCAAATTGTACAACAACTTTTGGGGTCCATTTTCTCCTGTTACTCTTGAGGGGTGCAGTTTTTAGAATGGTGTCACACTTGGGTATTTTCTATCATATAGACCCCTCAAAATGACTTCAAATGAGATGTGGTCCCTAAAAAAAATGGTGTTGTAAAAATGAGAAATTTCTGGTCAACTTTTAACCCTTATAACTCCCTAACAAAAAAAAATTTTGGTTCCAAAATTGTGCTGATGTAAAGTAGACATGTGGGAAATTTTAGTTATTAAGTATTTTGCGTGACATATCTCTGTGATTTAAAGGCATTAAAATTCAAAGTTGGAAAATTGCAAAATTTTCACCAAATTTCCGTTTTTTTCACAAATAAATGCAAGTTATATCGAAAAAATGTTACCACTAACATGAAGTACAATATCTCACGAGAAAACAATGTCAGAATCGCCAAGATCCTTTGAAGCATTCCAGAGTTATAACCTCATAAAGGGACAGTGGTCAGAATTGTAAAAATTGGCCCGGTCATTAACGTGCAAACCACCCTTGGGGCTTAAGGGGCTAAGCTGTAGCCTTCAGTGAAGCAGAATTGTTGTAATTGCCCATTGATAATGTGGTAAAACCTAACCATCCATGAATTGTAGGTTCTGAAACTTTATTCATTAGCTATCAACATATAATTATAGGGTATTTTTATACCCTCACTGATCTTTCAAACCCCCAAGACCTAGAACACGTTCTCCAACTTCTCCTCTGCCTTGCGTCTGTTCTCTAGCCCTCCTTGATCTGTGCATTTCAAATACACAGTTTCCTCTATTGGTCCAAGTGGTTTTTTTTAAGGAATGAGACTGATCTAAATCAGTAAGGCCACATTCACACGTTCAGTATTTGGTCAGTAGTATACATCAGCATTTGTAAGTCAAAACCATGAATGGAACAATCAGAGGAAAAGTAAAATAGAAAAATGACATCACTTTAGTATTTTCCACCCACTCCTTCTTTTGGCTTACAAATTCTGATGTAAAAAACAGACCAAATACTGAACGTAGCCTAAAAGGGAGTAAAAAGATCAGTAGTTGAGTGTTCCTGAAATAAAAACTGCACAAGTTAACCCATTTATGCCATGACCTGTTCATATGAAATACATAAAATGGAAATTCCTCTGTACATTTAGCTTTCATAGTGATACATTGTATTGCATGAAAATGTATCTACAATAGCATATAATAACATAGCATTAGCAAAGATTCTCTTGTCTAAAACACAATTACACTGTGCTATAAACCTTACAAAGTTAATTTTCTTTCCTTATCCTTAAGTATTTAGGTTAAAAATATTAGGACAAGTTTTTATATTACTGTCTGTCACTAGGTAATATATTTTACAGCATCATTTATATTTAAATTAGAAGGTTCCTTCTTCAAATCTGAATTAATTTAAAGCATATTAATCATTATTCCATTACAAAAAAATGCAGATTAATTGACACTAGGGATAATGTAGCAGAGTTGTTTAATGTCAGATCCTGATGAAAAAGACGAAATGCTATTTCCTGTGCCTGTTAAAAAAACCAAAATTACATTACCCCTTGAAACAACACAAATGGTTTTTAATGAAAATAAAGTGCTTAAAAATTGCTTCATAAAAACATAATGTGATTACTGGTAGTGCAGTTGCTGTTAATAAAAATAAACAAATATAAACTTATTTTTTTAGACCTTTCAGATTTTTTATTTTAAAAATATTTAATACTTTCATAAATATTTTTTTTGTCAGAAATTATTTATTTATAAAAGATATAACTTGAAAGAAAAGAGCTTAAATAAATTGCCAGGTCTAAAAAGCCTAATTTTACACTTTCAGGGCTTTCATCCACAGGTACATTTGTACTCATCATGTATTTTTAAAGCCCGTTAAGTAAATAACCGCAGTGGAGCAAGAAATAGTAAGTGAAGCTCTAGCTTAATGATTTCTCCATAAACTAATTGGCAAAAGGTATTTCTATTAAGGAGTTGAGTTTGTGTTTCATAGTTCTTCTGCCCATTAAATAACACAAATTCTAGTTACTAACAAATCTGTTCTTCTAAAGAAAGATTGATTATTGTGAACCATGCAATTAAGTTTCAGAAGATGTGTTATGGTGATGCATGAAGGGTACAAAAGCATTGTTACAATGGGAGGTTTCATACACATTTCGGAATCCGTAATTTCACAGCTGGACCCTGCCGCTCCTCCCATTACAATGCCCTTTGCCTAAGCACATTAGATTATTTAAAACAAAAAATAGAATCTAACCATTGTGGGTAAGGTGAAGTGCTATGCAAAAGTTTTAGGCAACGTGGAAAAATTGTTGCATAATAAGAATGCTTTCAAAAATAAAAGTGTCAAAATAGTATATATTATATGAGTCAATTCTTGCACACTTTTTTTTTTGAAGGAACTAAGAAGGTAATTGTACCAAACATCTTGGAGAACTAACCAGAGACCTTATGTTATTCTATACACAAAAGGCTAGCCTTTCTGCCAAATTTCTAAAAGAATGCAAATCTTTATTAAGACATAACATACAATCAATTAAAAAATAATAAACAAAGTGAAAAAAGAGGTCAATACAAATACAAAATACTGAAGTGTGTACTTCAATCATCAAAAAATATTTATAACATAATAGCTGCACATTAAAACTCCATATTCTTAAAGTAGCAAATCACTATATGATGTAACCAATATAGGTATAGTTATAAGACAATGGATCACTATATACACTCTGTGGAAGATAATCCTAGAAAGAGAGTATCATTGAAGTACCATTGAGAGTGTTAGAAGTGCAAAACATGCAAATGCCTGTATTTGTTGCAAATTGAGCTTAATATAGGTAAAGGGCCTTGTAATATTTTCAAATGAAATTAGCAGCATATCATATACATAGCACTATGATCCTAAATTTGTACATATACAGGTCCTTCTCAAAAAATTAGCATATAGTGTTAAATTTCATTATTTACCATAATGTAATGATTACAATTAAACTTTCATATATTATAGATTCATTATCCACCAACTGAAATTTGTCAGGTCTTTTATTGTTTTAATACTGATGATTTTGGCATACAACTCCTGATAACCCAAAAAACCTGTCTCAATAAATTAGCATATCAAGAAAAGGTTCTCTAAACGACCTATTACCCTAATCTTCTGAATCAACTAATTAACTCTAAACACATGCAAAAGATACCTGAGGCTTTTAAAAACTCCCTGCCTGGTTCATTACTCAAAACCCCCATCATGGGTAAGACTAGCGACCTGACAGATGTAGTGGTAAGACCCAGAAAGAAATTTCTCAACAAATAGGCTGTTCCCAGAGTGCTGTATCAAGGCACCTCAATGGTAAGTCTGTTGGAAGGAAACAATGTGGCAGAAAACGCTGTACAACGAGAAGAGGTGACCGGACCCTGAGGAAGATTGTGGAGAAGGACCAATTCCAGACCTTGGGGAACCTGAGGAAGCAGTGGACTGAGTCTGGTGTGGAAACATCCAGAGTCACCGTGCACAGGCGTGTGCAGGAAATGGGCTACAGGTGCCGCATTCCCCAGGTAAAGCCACTTTTGAACCATAAACAGCGGCAGAAGCGCCTGACCTGGGCTACAGAGAAGCAGCACTGGACTGTTGCTAAGTGGTCCCAAGTACTTTTTTCTGATGAAAGCAAATTTTGCATGTCATTCGGAAATCAAGGTGCCAGAGTCTGGAGGAAGACTGGGGAGAAGGAAATGCCAAAATGCCTGAAGTCCAGTGTCAAGTACCCACAGTCAGTGATGGTGTGGGGTGCCATGTCAGCTGCTGGTGTTGGTCCACTGTGTTTCATCAAGGGCAGGGTCAATGCAGCTAGCTATCAGGAGATTTTGGAGCACTTCATGCTTCCATTGGCTGAAATGCTTTATGGAGATGAAGATTTCATTTTTCAGCACGACCTGGCACCTGCTCACAGTGCCAAAACCACTGGTAAATGGTTTACTGACCATGGTATTACTGTGCTCAATTGGCCTGCCAACTCTCCTGACCTGAACCCCATAGAGAATCTGTGGGATATTGTGAAGAGAAAGTTGAGAGACGCAAGACCCAACACTCTGGATGAGCTTAAGGCCGCTATTGAAGCATCCTGGGCCTCCATAACATCTCAGCAGTGTCACAGGCTGATTGCCTCCATGCCACGCCGCATTGAAGCAGTCATTTCTGCCAAAGGATTCCCGACCAAGTATTGAGTGCATAACTGAACATTATTATTTGATGGTTTTTTTGTTTGTTATTAAAAAACACTTTTATTTGATTGGACGGGTGAAATATGCTAATTTATTGAGACAGGTTTTTTGGGTTATCAGGAGTTGTATGCCAAAATCATCAGTATTAAAACAATAAAAGACCTGACAAATTTCAGTTGGTGGATAATGAATCTATAATATATGAAAGTTTAATTGTAATCATTACATTATGGTAAATAATGAAATTTAACACTATATGCTAATTTTTTGAGAAGGACCTGTATGAGGTGTCACAGAGTGTTAAAAGTGTAGGAAGTCCAAGTAACAATGTATGCTGCAAGTTAAATATAGGTAAAGTGCCTTGTAATTGTATTTTTGAGTAAAATTGGCAGCATAAATATTTTTTTAAATTGTACATATATTGCAGGCAAAGTGTGTGGTTTATGTGAAACAGTATTGCCAAAAAAGACTATATGGTATGAGTTAATATATTAGATAAACAATCATACAGTTATCACAAAGTGCTTTAAGTGCATAAGGTGCAAAAAGATAATGATTACTGCATATTCAAATAGGCATTAAGTAATAAACCTTGTGGACAAAAGGCATAATATAAATTAGCAGCATATTGAATATCTGAGCAGCACCACAGCACTGAAAGTATACACATGATGAAAGCAAAGCATGATTGCAAAATTAAATAAATACATCAAAGGAGCACGTGTACAGCAAAGGTCCCTGATGCTCGTTTCGCATTTGATTCTTCCTGGGGGGGTTCTGAGGTATCGTATATACTCGAGTATAAGCTGACCCGAGTATAAGCCGACCCCCCTAATTTTGCAACAAAAAACTGGGAAAACGTATTGACTTGAGTATAAGCCTAGGGTGGAAAATGCAGCAGCTTCCGGTAAATGTAAAAAATAAAAATAGATACCAATAAAAGTAAAATTAATTGAGACATCAGTAGGTAAGTGTTTTTGAATATCCATATTGAATCAGGAGCCCCATATAATGCTCCATGCAGTTCTTTATGGCCCCATAAGATGCTGCATACACAGATATGCCCCATATAATGCTCCATGCAATTCTTTATGGCCCCATAGACGCCCCATATAATGCTCCATGCAGTTCTTTATGGCCCCATAGATGCCCCATATAATGCTCCATGCAGTTCATTATGACCCCATAGATGCTCCATATAATATTGTGCCACATGTAATGCTGCTGCTGTGCTAAAAAAAGACATACTCACCTCTCGTCGCTGCTCCTCAGCATCCAGTCTCTCTGCACTGACTCCAATATAGAAAAATCAGCCGCACTCTTATGGTATATCTTTGCAAAAATGTGATGTATTTATTCACATGTGTTGAGACAAAAATTTATATATATATGTCACATGCCCACAGAAGCAGGACGTCCTGACACCACAACAATAGGAGCCCTTATAGGGACCACACTTCTTATTTTGCATACTATCTAGAAAACACAGTTTGAGAAAGACCCGAGGCAGGGTCGATACGTTACTACTCCGTTTATACTCCCTGCTGTGTGTGTGTATATATATATATATATATACATTTTTGTCTCAACACATGTGAATAAATACATCACATTTTTGCAAAGATATACCATAAGAGTTCGGCTGATTTTTCTATATTGGACTTATTGTTGGGTTTTTCCCGAGTACAGCCAGCACCAACTTAAGATAGCTGAGTGCGCTCCTTTTTTCTTAATATATCTCTGCACTGACTGTTCAGGCAGAGGGCAGCGCGCACACTAATACATCATCGTGCCCTCTGACCTGAACAGTCAGTGCAGAGGATGCGGAAGACAGAGCGTCGGTGGAACGAGGGAAGGTAAATATGAAATACTCACCTGCTCCCGGCGCTCCTGACACTGTCCCTGCATGTCCCACGGTCTCCGGGTGCTGCAGCTTCTTCCTGTAGTGAGCGGCCACATTGTACCGCTCATTACAGTAATGAATATGTGGCTCCACCCCTTTGGGAGTGGAGTCCATATTCATTACTTTAATGAGCGGTACCAGTGACTGCTGAACAGTGGAAGAAGCTGACGCGCCCGGAGACCGTGGGACATGCAGGGACCGCATCAGAAGCGCCAGGAGCAGATGAGTATTTGACAGTCGTCGCTCCCCCTCACCCGCCGACCGTGACTCGAGTATAAGCCGAGAGGGGCACTTTCAGCCCATTTTTTGGGGCTGAAAATCCCGGCTTATACTCGAGTATATACGGTAAATACTACAATTACAAGGCACTTTACCTATATTTAAATTGCAGCATACATAGTTACTTGCACTTCCTTCCTTTTAATTGATTGTATGCTATGTCTTAATAAAGATTTGTATTCTTTTAGAAATTTGGCAGAAAGGCTTCCCTTTTGTGTATAGGTTTATCTAGTTGATGGAAATGCCATTCATTTAGGCCAATTTAGTGTTTTTTTTCTTATGTTATTCTATGCTGGGAATTACAGTCAGATGCTTATCTATCATGCAATGCCACCAGGAAGGTGTCTGATTTACTGCAAATTTATTCTGCAGCAGGGCAATGACCCCAAGCATATAGCCAATGTCATGAAGAAGTGTCTTCTGTGGAAAGAAGAACAAGGAGTCCTAGAAGTGATGATTTGGCTCCATTAAAGCCCTGATCTCAATATAAAGTATATGTGGGATCATATGAAGAGACAAATAGAATTGGGCAAGTCTACATCCCCAGAAGATCTGTGGTTAGTTCTTCAAGATGTTTAAAACAACCTTACTGCTGAGTTCTTTAACCCCTTCATGACCGTGGGATTTTTCGTTTTTCCGTGTTTGTTTTTCACTCCCCTCCTTCCCAGAGCCATAACTTTTTTATTTTTCCGTCAATTTGGCCATGTGAGGGCTTATTTTCTGCGGGACAAGTTGTACTTTTGAACGACATCATTGGTTTTACCATGTCTTGTACTAGAAAATGGGAAAAAAATTCCAAGTGCGGTGAAATTGCAAAAAAAGTGCAATCCCACACTTGTTTTTTGCTTGGCTTTTTTGCTAGGTTCACTAAATGCTAAAACTGACCTGCCATTATGATTCTCCAGGTCATTATGAGTTCATAGACACCTAACATGACTAGGTTATTTTTTACTTAAGAGGTGAAAAAAAATTCCAAACTTTGCTAAGAAAAAAAAAAAGCTACATTTTCCGATACTCGTAGTGTCTCCATTTTTCATGATCTGGGGTCGGTTGAGGGCTTATTTTTTGTGTGCTGAGCTGGCGTTTTTAATTATTCCAATTTGGTGCAGATACGTTCTTTTGATTGCCCGTTATTGCATTTTAATGCAATGTTGCGGCGACCAAAAAACGTAATTCTGGCGTTTCGATTTTTTCCCGTTACGCCGTTTAGCGATCAGGTTAATGCTTTTTTTTATTGATAGATCGGGCGATTCTGAACGTGGCGATACCAAATATGTGTAGATTTGATTTTTTTTTATTTACCTAATTTGATTGGGGCGAAAGGGGGGTGATTTAAACTTTTATGTTTTTTTTATTTTTTTCAAATTTTTTTTAACTTTTTTTAAACTTTTGCCATGCTTCAATAGCCTCCATGGGAGGCTAGAAGCAGGCACAGCACGATCGCCTCTGCTACATAGCAGCGATCTGCTGTTCGCTGCTATGTAGTAGAAAATCAGGTGTGCTGTGAGCGCCGACCACAGGGTGGCTCACAGCTACCGGCGATCAGTAACCATAGAGGTCTCAAGGACCTCTATGGTTACTGTTCTGACACATCGCTGACCCCCGATCATGTGACGGGGGTCGGCGATGACGTCATTTCCGGCCGCCCGGCCGGATGCGGTAGTTAAATGCCGCTGTCTGCGTTTGACAGCGGCATTTAACTAGTTAATAGCGGCGGGTAAATCGCGATTTCACCCGCCGCTATTGCGGGCACATGTCAGCTGTACAAAACAGCTGACATGTCCCGGCTTTGATGCGGGCTCACCGCGGAGCCCTGCATCAAAGCAGGGGAGCTGACATCGGACGTACTATCCCGTCCGATGTCAGTAAGGGGTTAAAAAACTATGTGCATGTGTTTGTACAAAAAGTGATGCTTTGATGCTGTTTTGAAGGTCGCACCAAATATTTCTTAGATTTAGATTTCTCTTTTGTTTATCAATTTTCATAAAAGTATATTATTAACACTTTTATTTTAGAAAGCATTCTTACTTTGCTGCATGTTTGCCACACTTGTCTAAAACTTTTGTACAGTACTGTCATGTTCTGTCTTGAAACAACAGGATATAACAGCCTATAAAAGCCCCAGTGGATACTGTGAAAGTTGCAAGATTTCATTTTTTGTAATACAGATTGTCAGATGAGAACAAAAATTGTAATAGTAATAATTAATATCATTTTACACGGAAACTTGATTAACCCCTTAAGGACCAAGCCACTTTTGGCATTATTGACCTAGACCCTTTTTGCAAGTTTGACCTGTGCCACTTTATGTGACAATAATTAAGGAATGTTTTTTTTTCCTGACACATGGTTCGCTTTATGTTAGTTGTAAAATTAGGTCAATAAAATGTAAGGTTATTCATTGGAAATTTGGAGAAAATTTTGAACAGTTAGCAATTTTAAAGATTTGAATTTGTATGTCCTTATAGAAAGCAGTCATACAAAACAAAATGACTTCAGGAACTACGTGGATGATGGAGAGACATCATCCACTTACATGCAGTTTGAAGAGAGTGAATTTGAAGGGCACCCATCAATGCATTCAAATCTGCTGTCAGGTGCTTCATTGGAATTGACAGGAAGTGTAATAGAAAAAAAAATAATTATATTTTTTCCACTAAAATATTGCTTTAGCCCTAATTTTTCATATGTGGTCAAAATTGCTGTTTAGACCCAAGGACACACTCAAAAAAGAAGTAGTGAAAATTTAGCTGGACATGCGGATTCCATGTCACATTTTAAGAGCCTTTGAGGTGCAAAGTAGCAGAAAGGCCTCACAAGTTACCCCATTTTGGAAATCGAACCCCTCAAGAAATTCATCAAGAGAGTGGTGAGCATTTTTAACTCATGAATGCTTCACAAAATTTTTAAAGTTTGGAAAGTGAAAAATTATTTTCATCTCACTAAAATGATGCTTTGACGTAATTTTGTCTTATTCTCGCAAGACATGTTGGGAGAAAAATGGATTCCACAATTTGCTATACATTTTTTTTCTGACCACAGTGATACCACCATAATTGGCTGTATCCTACCTTTTGGTCTTATGGCAGCTCTTGAATGGGAAGGAACTGGTGATGAGTAGTGTTGAGCGATACCTTCCGATACTCAAAGGTATCGGTATCGGATGGGATCGGCCGATATCCAAAAAATATCGGATATCGCCGATACCGATACCCGATACCAATGCAAGTCAATGGGACACAAGTATCGGAAGCTATCCTGGATGGTTCCCAGGGTCTGAAGGAGAGGAAACTCTCCTTCAGGCCCTGGGATCCATATTCATCCGTTCCTAAGAATGAGGAGTGAAGGACCTTCGATGACGTCGCGGCTTGTGATTGGTCGCGTGACCGCTCATGTGACCACTCACGCGACCAATCACAAGCCGCGATGTCATCGCAGGTCCTAAACTCACTGCATTCTTAGGAACGGAGGCTGCCGGTTACATCGCTAAGGTCCAGGGGCCGCCGGAGGAGTGAGTATATCCATATTTTTTATTTTAATTCTTTATTTTTTACATGAATATGGATCCCAGGGCCTGAAGGAGAGTCTCCTCTCCTCCAGACCCTGGGAACCATACACTGGGAACTTCCGATTCCGATTTCTGATATCACAAAAATATCGGAACTCGGTATCGGAATTCCGATACAGCAAATATCGGCCGATACCCGATACTTGCGGTATCGGAATGCTCAACACTAGTGATGAGCAAACATGCTCATATGTGTAGTAAGTTATTTTTTAATGGTTTCAACACTCCAATTAATTAATACTAATTACTGATATGGTTTCAATCAGTTATTTTATATATCAGGGAGGTTAGCAAAAGGTAATTGAAACTGAAATGTGTTAAACCAGATGGTCAATTGTCCAGGGAGAGCCAATAACTGTTTTTTGTTACAATATTGACAGTTATCTAACAAAGGAATGCAAATGACCTGGTAATTTACACTTATCTTCTCAGATGAGAGTCACCTAATTAGAGGGTTCCCAGGGATGTCATGTGGCCTAAGAGAGTTTCTCCCTGGCATTCTATGGAAGATCACAGCTTTTAACTGAGATACATTGGAGAGTTTAAGATATAAAATATGACTGGAACCTTAGTGAGAGAAGGAGACACACATGGAACAGAGAAGGGAGATACAGAGACAGAGATAGCCTGATGACTTCTACCATAATAATGTAATGTATGAATAATGGTATTTTATTGCTTTTAGTGACTGTTTATTTCTTACTGTTAAATCTTAAGTAAAGTTATCCTTTGTTTACTCAATTCCCATGTGAACATTCTCTTATTCAATCCTTATGTCAGTTACAAAACATCGTATGACTTCTTATCTGAGCATGCTTGGGTGTTATCCGAGTTTCTTGGAGTATACTTGGATAATGCCTCAGCATGCTCGGATAAGACATCATCCGAGCACGTTGTCCCATCACTAAAAGAAATGCTCTTTGACTTTTGCAGTGACATTTTTGATGGAATAGATTGCTGATGCTATGTTGCAGTAGCATAGCCCTTGAGGGGGTCGAAAAAAAACCATAGGTTACCCTATTTTGAAAATCATATCAATTAAAGGGAAACAACCAAAGCCAGCATCAAAAGTTAATAAAGACATGGAATTTATTAAAACAGGCATTCAGCAGCAGAAAAAAATGCCAAGTTGACCCCATTTTGGAAAATATACCCCTCAATGAATTTATATATGGATGCTGTGTATTGTGGTTTTTTTAAGGAGGTGGCAGAGGACCTCAGTGCTCCAACTATCTTTTCTGTGTGGCCCACTCTCTCCTTTGTGCACTTCACTGTATTGTGTACCTGTATGTTACCTAGTACTGTAATGTATGTGCTGTGTTTGCAATGTATAATGTCTGTTACTGTATTAAGATGTTATTAATGTCATGAGAACTGTTCTTGTATTCCATGTTCCTATCTAATGTATGGGAGAATCTGTTGCCCCGGATACAAGAATAGGACTACGGGCATTGCCAGTCCCCGAGGAGGGAAGAATCTGTTGCCCAGAAATTAAGGACTGTAATACGGGCCCCAGGACCTGGTAACGACCCTGCCAAAGGGACTTTAAGGATCCAGATTCTGGCGTATGGACTACTGCTTTGACCGGATGCCGTGGCTGTTGCCGGTATGGCCATGGACGTTGCTAGGGAGAGGGCAGGAAGCCAGTGTTGTACTTCATCTCTTCAACTTTGTTATTAAACTTCGCTCCCTGTTGGACTGCAAGTTGTGTCTGAGGATTGTGTCCGTCCTGTCTATTTCATGTACAAGGTCCTGGGGTGTATACTGACTGTTTCTTAGTTGACTCGGCTGGAACTACCACTCCAAGCCACCTTGTTACTGATTTACAGATGTTTTTTCAGAGAAATACATGGACTGGATATTGCAGGGTGAAAATTGGCAATATGCAATATTAATGCCTATACATTGTGCCCAGCTTGTGTATGTGGACTATAACTGTGGTTTAGGCACACTGTGGGGCTCAGAAGAGGGAGAATGTATGTGGATTTGGAAGCACAGTTTCTGCAGGACTGGTTTTTGGGTGCCATGTGACTATTTCAGAATCTTTGTTGTGCCAGTAATGTGGAAATCCCCTATGTTTCTCTAAATATATCACAGATCTATCACATACACTCACCGGCCACTTTATTAGGTACACCATGCTAGTAACGGGTTGGACCCCCTTTTGCCTTCAGAACTGCCTCAATTCTTCGTGGCATAGATTCAACAAGGTGCTGGAAGCATTCTTCAGAGATTTTGGTCCATATTGACATGATGGCATCACACAGTTGCCGCAGATTTGTCGGCTGCACATCCCAAAGATGCTCCATACAAGGCAGGATGGATCCATGCTTTCATGTTGTTTACGCCAAATTCTGACCCTACCATCCGAATGTCGCAGCAGAAATCGAGACTCATCAGACCAAGCAACGTTTTTCCAATCTTCTACTGTCCAATTTCGATGAGCTTGTACAAATTGTAGCCTCAGTTTCCTGTTCTTAGCTGAAAGGAGTGGTACCCGGTGTGGTCTTCTGCTGCTGTAGCCCATCTGCCTCAAAGTTCGACGCACTGTGCGTTCAGAGATGCTCTTAGGCCTACCTTGGTTGTAACGGGTGGCGATTTGAGTCACTGTTGCCTTTCTATCAGCTCGAACCAGTCTGCCCATTCTCCTCTGACCTCTGGCATCAACAAGGCATTTCCGCCCACAGAACTGCCGCTCACTGGATTTTTTTTCTTTTTCGGACCATTCTCTGTAAACCCTAGAGATGGTTGTGCGTGAAAATCCCAGTAGATCAGCAGTTTCTGAAATACTCAGACCAGCCCTTCTGGCACCAACAACCATGCCACGTTCAAAGGCACTCAAATCACCTTTCTTCCCCATACTGATGCTCGGTTTGAACTGCAGGAGATTGTCTTGACCATGTCTACATGCCTAAATGCACTGAGTTGCCGCCATGTGATTGGCTGATTAGAAATTAAGTGTTAACAAGAAGTTGGACAGGTGTACCTAATAAAGTGGCCGGTGAGTGTATATCACAGATATATCACGGAGTGTGGACTTGATTTTTGTGGGCTGATTTGAAGTTTCTGTTTGGGGTACATAACGTTTTTTTTACTTTCAGTATAAGGCTTGGTTCACACTTATCCTAAGCTCTACGCTAAACACTTACTGTACATCGGGGTTACTGTCTAAGGGTACTGTCACACAGTGCTATTTTGATCGCTACGACGGTACGATTCGTGACGTTCTAGCGATATCGTTACGATATCGCAGTGTCTGACACGCAGCAGCGATCAGGGACCCTGCTGAGAATCGTACATCGTAGCAGATCGTTTGGAACTTTCTTTCGTCGCTTGATCACCCGCTGACATCGCTGGATCGTTGTGTGTGACAGCGATCCAGCGATGTGTTCGCTTGTAACCAGGGTAAACATCGGGTAACTAAGCGCAGGGCCGCGCTTAGTAACCCGATGTTTACCCTGGTTACCAGCGTAAACGTAAAAAAAAAAAATGTCTGTCCTCCGGCGTCTCAGCTTCTCTGCACTGTGAGCGCCGGCCGGTGACGCTCTGCTTTCCGGCCGCTGTGCTTTCCGGCTATGGCGCTTACACAGTGCAGAGAAGCTGAGACGCCGGGGGACAGACACCGGAATGTGAGTATGTACTGTTTGTTTTTTTTACGTTTACGCTGGTAACCACGGTAAACATCGCGTTACTAAGCGCGGCCCTGCGCTTAGTAACCCAATGTTTACCCTGGTTACCCGGGGACTTCGGCATCGCTCCAGCGCCATGATTGCAACGTGTGACCGCAGTCTACGACGCTGGAGCGATAATCATACGATCGCTGCGACGTCACGGATCGTGCCGTCGTAGCGATCAAAATGGCACTGTGTGACAGTACCCTAAATCCCATAAAACATGATTGAAACTAAACCCCAGATGGAACCACTCACTATAATAATGCAGATGGATTCACATTTTGGATGTCTTGCCAATCTTCAGGTGGTCTTTGTCTTTTTGGGTATTAACAGAAACACAGATGATCACACTTTTATGAGCTACAAAGATGCCTAAAATGAGGGCACAACATGGGAACAATGGCTAGACGGGGTTCAAAGTTACTCCTTTTGCCTCATATCCATAAGTGGTTTCATCAAGTTTTTGCTTTGTATCACTTTTTTGATAAATTTGGGCATAAACACCAAAGTAAATTCTCCAGACAGAGCACAGAATAAATGTGAACCAAGCATCTGGGCTCATGGAACTCGCACAAGCATAATCTGTCCTTGTGTTTCCTAACCTGAAGTCAATTGCCTCATTGTCTTGGTCAGGAGACCCGCTGATAGTCCAAGCATTGAAGTCCATGCTTGGACTGATTTTCACAGAACTCTACATGAGTCCTTATACTGATTTTTGGGAGGCATAATGAACAAATAAGCAGCAATACAGGAATTGTTGTTGTTTTTTTTTTACTCCATTCCTCCATTCACCATGCGGTGTAAATGGTAAGACCGCTTTATTTTTCCTATCAGTTGATATCAGTGATGCCAGGTTTATATATTTTTATATGTTTGATACTTTTCTACTGTACATTAAAGCATTAAACAATTTTTCTACATATTCTGAGTGAAATAACTTTCAATACAATTTCAGCTATACTATTTTTTTCCATACAAATTTTTTTTATCTGTTTTTACTCCATTTTTGCAAGTCAGTATGATGAAAAAGAGACATTGAGTTATAGTGAGTGACTGCTGCTCTGAAGGGTCACCAGTCGTGTACCCCAAAGTTCAGTGCTGGATATGCTATTGTTCAACTTATTTATTAATTAAATAAATAGAAGACAGGCTTAAAAAAGCACTTCCATCAAAGTTTTTATCCTCTTAATATATTGCAATCATTATATTCCATAGCACTGTGTACTTACAATTGCTCATTCTGACATTTTACCCAGCAAATTCTTCTCTTCTCTTTGTAGAAACAGGAAGTCTCTTGTCCCTGCATTTATTATTCCCCTCTTCAGCTACTGACCTAGCTATTCCCTCCTCCCTCTACCAGGGACTTTTGCAGTGACTCATGACTCAAAAAAGAGAAAATTGACTTCAAGTTTCTATTAGGGTTGAGCGAAACGGGTCGGCCATTTTCAGAAGTTGCCGACTTTTGGAAAAGTCGGGTTTCATGAAACCCGACCCCTGTGTGGGGTCGGCCACAAGGTCGGCGATCTTCTGAATCTGGTATCGGAATTCCGATACCGAGTTCCGATATGTTTGCGATATCGGAAATCGGTATCGGAATCCACATTTAAGTGTAAAATAAAGAATTAAAATAAAAAATATTGATATACTCACCTCTCCGACGCAGCCTGGACATCGCCGCTGGTAACCGGCATCTTCCGTTCCTAAGAATGGCGCTTGAAAGACCTTTCGATGACGTCACGGCTTGTGATTGGTCGTGGAGGCCCACGTGACCGCTCAGCGACCAATCACAAGCCGTGACGTAATTCTCAGGTCCTTAAATTCCTCATTCTAGGAATTTAGGACATGAGAATTAAGTCACGGCTTGTGATTGGTCGCTGAGCGGTCACGTGGGCCGCCGCGACCAATCACAAGCCGTGACGTCACCGAAAGGTCCTTCACGCGCTCATTCTTAAGAAGGAAGGCTGCTGGAAAGAAGCAGGGCGCATCCGAGGGTGAGTATATACCTAATAGGAATATACTCACCCTCGGCTTCTTTCCGGCAGCCTTCCTTCTTAAGAATGAGTGCGTGAAGGACCTTTCGATTACGTCACGGCTTGTGATTGGTCGCGGCCGCCCACGTGACCGCTCAGCGACCAATCACAAGCCGTGACGTAATTCTCATGTCCTAAATTCCTAGAATGAGGAATTTAAGGACCTGAGAATTACGTCACGGCTTGTGATTGGTCGCTGAGCGGTCACGTGGGCCGCCGCGACCAATCACAAGCCGTGACGTCATCGAAAGGGCTTTCAAGCGCCATTCTTAGGAACGGAAGATGCCAATTACTACCAGGGCACGTCAGAGGGTGAGAATATCAATATTTTTTATTTTAATTCTTTATTTTACACTTAAATATGGATCCCAGGGCCTGAAGGAGAGTTTCCTCTCCTTCAGACCCTGGGATCCATAGTATCCCATTGCACTGCATTGGGTTTCGTGTTTCGGCCGACCCCGACCCCGACTTTTTTATAGGATCGGCCGATTTCACTCGACCCCACTTTTGAGAAAGTCAGGTTTCGTGAAACCTGACCCGATCCTATAAAAATAAAAGTCGCTCAACCCTAGTTTCTACATAGAGCTTAGAAGGATTCAACTATGCAGTTTTTAATTAAATTATGTCATAGACCTAATGGAAAAGAGAAGAATTAGCTGCATAAAAGGTCAAAATGAACCCTTGTAATTTGTAAGTAGACAGTACTGTATAATACGATTGCAAAATATTAAGAGGATAATAATTTTGATGGGAGTGCTTCTGTAGTAATGTTGTTTTTATTTTTGCAGATATCTCCATGCTGAATAGCATATTGAAGTCTGTGGAATATGTTAATTTGTTACAAACAGTGTTTGGGCATCCACTGGCCAGATGAGGTTCAATGTAGATGAATGTAAAGATATGCATCTGGGTACTAATGATATAAAGTTATCATGTTATAGGAAAAGTGAAACTAAGAGTGAACTATATCTTCCTGAACTTAAAGGGAACCAGTCACCCCCAAAATCGAGGGTGAGCTAAGGCCACCAGCATCAGGGGCTTATCTCCTACAGCATTCTGTAATGCTGTGGATAAGCCCCCGATGTATCCTGAAAGATAAGAAAAAGAGGTTAAATTATACTCACCCAGGGGCATTCCCGTTGCGGTCCGGTCTGATGGGCATCACGGTCCGGTCCGGGGCCTCCCATCTTCTTACAATAATGTCCTCTTCTTGTCTTCACTCTGCAGTTCCAGCACAGGCGTACTTTGTCTGCCCTGTTGAGGGCAGAACAAAGTACTGCAGTGCGCAGGCACCCGGAAAGGTCAGAGAGGCCCGGCACCTGCGCACTGCAGTACTTTGCTCTGCCCTCAACAGGGCAGACAAAGTATGCCTGCACCAGAGCCGCAGCGTGAAGACAAGAAGAGGACATCATCATGAGAAGATGGGAGGCCCCGGACCGGACCACGACGCCCATCAGATCGAACCGTCCACCCAGGTGACTCTAATCTAACATCTTTTTCTCATTTTCAGGATACATCAGGGGCTTATCTACAGCATTCCAGAATGCTGTAGATAAGCCCCTGATGCCGAAGGGCTTAACTCACCCTCGATTTTGGGGGTGACAGGTTCCCTTTAAGTACAGGGCAACCATCAGGGCATTACTACCCTTACTGGTGTATGAGGCCTGGTGAGCAGAAGCAAAGAGGGGGGCCCGGACTTGGTGAGACATGCCAGCAGCATGTCTCACCCAGTCCAGGCCTCCTACTTTACTTCTGCAGGGGCATCACTAGGCAGCTACATTCAGTGCCTGAGCCTAGATCAAAAGCTTGATGCTCCAAACCTCCAGAGGGCACGTTCTTCAAGAGCAGTCAGACACAGCAGCGCTGCCTTTCCTGACTCTTCTCCTGCACCCGGGAGAACAACACATAGATGTGACCACTCCCGCATGAGCCTGTGCTCCACGCAGGAGAGCAGCTACACAAGAGCCAGGAGCAGTGTCACTGCTGCACTCGCTGCTCTGCTATGGCTGTTGCTGCACTCACTGCTCTGTTCGGCTGCTGCAATCTTCATACAATTTGACTCCGCCTATTCTTCTGAGCCTCCCACAGAGCAGACTGCTTCCTCCAGGATGAAGAAGCCTCCTCTCTGCTGGCCCACAGGTTTGTTTTTACAACAGGATGAGGGATACCAATCTCTCTGCCCCCTAGTCAGCACTATTGCTTCTTAACCAGCCACACAGCAATTATTATACCTCCCCCTCCGGCTTTTCCAGCACATCTAGTAGTCAGTAGTGATGAGCGAGTGTGCTCGTTACTCGAGTTTTCTGAGCATGCTCGGGTGTTCTCCGAGTATCTTGGGCATGCTCGTACATTATGTTTGAGTCCCCGCAGCTGCATGATTTGCGGCTACTAGACAGCCTGAAAACATGGGGGGATTCCCTAACAAACAGGCATTCCCTGTTTGTTTAACAGCTGCAAATCATGTAGCTGCAAGGACTCAGACACAATCAACGAGCACGCCCAAGATACTTGGAGAACACCCGAGCATGCTAAAAAAACTCGAGTAATGAGTACACTCGCTCATTAGGCCTCTTTCACACTTCCATTTTTACAATCTGCACAGGATCCGTCAAAATGTTGAAAAGACGGATCCTGTGCAGATTGTAAAAAATGGGTGCACTGGGTCCATTTTTCTGACGGACCCATCGAGGCTATGTGCACCTGTTGTGTATTTGTCTTCGCAGTGGTTTTCTGCTGGTAACCGGCATCTTCCGTTCCTAAGAATGGCGCTTGAAAGACCTTTCGATGACGTCACGGCTTGTGATTGGTCGTGGAGGCCCACGTGACCGCTCAGCGACCAATCACAAGCCGTGACGTAATTCTCAGGTCCTTAAATTCCTCATTCTAGGAATTTAGGACATGAGAATTAAGTCACGGCTTGTGATTGGTCGCTGAGCGGTCACGTGGGCCGCCGCGACCAATCACAAGCCGTGACGTCACCGAAAGGTCCTTCACGCGCTCATTCTTAAGAAGGAAGGCTGCTGGAAAGAAGCAGGGCGCATCCGAGGGTGAGTATATACCTAATAGGAATATACTCACCCTCGGCTTCTTTCCGGCAGCCTTCCTTCTTAAGAATGAGTGCGTGAAGGACCTTTCGATGACGTCACGGCTTGTGATTGGTCGCGGCCGCCCACGTGACCGCTCAGCGACCAATCACAAGCCGTGACGTAATTCTCATGTCCTAAATTCCTAGAATGAGGAATTTAAGGACCTGAGAATTACGTCACGGCTTGTGATTGGTCGCTGAGCGGTCACGTGGGCCGCCACGACCAATCACAAGCCGTGACGTCATCGAAAGGGCTTTCAAGCGCCATTCTTAGGAACGGAAGATGCCAATTACTACCAGGGCACGTCAGAGGGTGAGAATATCAATATTTTTTATTTTAATTCTTTATTTTACACTTAAATATGGATCCCAGGGCCTGAAGGAGAGTTTCCTCTCCTTCAGACCCTGGGAACCATAGTATCCCATTGCACTGCATTGGGTTTCGTGTTTCGGCCGACCCCGACCCCGACTTTTTTATAGGATCGGCCGATTTCACTCGACCCCACTTTTGAGAAAGTCAGGTTTCGTGAAACCTGACCCGATCCTATAAAAATAAAAGTCGCTCAACCCTAGTTTCTACATAGAGCTTAGAAGGATTCAACTATGCAGTTTTTAATTAAATTATGTCATAGACCTAATGGAAAAGAGAAGAATTAGCTGCATAAAAGGTCAAAATGAACCCTTGTAATTTGTAAGTAGACAGTACTGTATAATACGATTGCAAAATATTAAGAGGATAATAATTTTGATGGGAGTGCTTCTGTAGTAATGTTGTTTTTATTTTTGCAGATATCTCCATGCTGAATAGCATATTGAAGTCTGTGGAATATGTTAATTTGTTACAAACAGTGTTTGGGCATCCACTGGCCAGATGAGGTTCAATGTAGATGAATGTAAAGATATGCATCTGGGTACTAATGATATAAAGTTATCATGTTATAGGAAAAGTGAAACTAAGAGTGAACTATATCTTCCTGAACTTAAAGGGAACCAGTCACCCCCAAAATCGAGGGTGAGCTAAGGCCACCAGCATCAGGGGCTTATCTCCTACAGCATTCTGTAATGCTGTGGATAAGCCCCCGATGTATCCTGAAAGATAAGAAAAAGAGGTTAAATTATACTCACCCAGGGGCATTCCCGTTGCGGTCCGGTCTGATGGGCATCACGGTCCGGTCCGGGGCCTCCCATCTTCTTACAATAATGTCCTCTTCTTGTCTTCACTCTGCAGTTCCAGCACAGGCGTACTTTGTCTGCCCTGTTGAGGGCAGAACAAAGTACTGCAGTGCGCAGGCACCCGGAAAGGTCAGAGAGGCCCGGCACCTGCGCACTGCAGTACTTTGCTCTGCCCTCAACAGGGCAGACAAAGTATGCCTGCACCAGAGCCGCAGCGTGAAGACAAGAAGAGGACATCATCATGAGAAGATGGGAGGCCCCGGACCGGACCACGACGCCCATCAGATCGAACCGTCCACCCAGGTGACTCTAATCTAACATCTTTTTCTCATTTTCAGGATACATCAGGGGCTTATCTACAGCATTCCAGAATGCTGTAGATAAGCCCCTGATGCCGAAGGGCTTAACTCACCCTCGATTTTGGGGGTGACAGGTTCCCTTTAAGTACAGGGCAACCATCAGGGCATTACTACCCTTACTGGTGTATGAGGCCTGGTGAGCAGAAGCAAAGAGGGGGGCCCGGACTTGGTGAGACATGCCAGCAGCATGTCTCACCCAGTCCAGGCCTCCTACTTTACTTCTGCAGGGGCATCACTAGGCAGCTACATTCAGTGCCTGAGCCTAGATCAAAAGCTTGATGCTCCAAACCTCCAGAGGGCACGTTCTTCAAGAGCAGTCAGACACAGCAGCGCTGCCTTTCCTGACTCTTCTCCTGCACCCGGGAGAACAACACATAGATGTGACCACTCCCGCATGAGCCTGTGCTCCACGCAGGAGAGCAGCTACACAAGAGCCAGGAGCAGTGTCACTGCTGCACTCGCTGCTCTGCTATGGCTGTTGCTGCACTCACTGCTCTGTTCGGCTGCTGCAATCTTCATACAATTTGACTCCGCCTATTCTTCTGAGCCTCCCACAGAGCAGACTGCTTCCTCCAGGATGAAGAAGCCTCCTCTCTGCTGGCCCACAGGTTTGTTTTTACAACAGGATGAGGGATACCAATCTCTCTGCCCCCTAGTCAGCACTATTGCTTCTTAACCAGCCACACAGCAATTATTATACCTCCCCCTCCGGCTTTTCCAGCACATCTAGTAGTCAGTAGTGATGAGCGAGTGTGCTCGTTACTCGAGTTTTCTGAGCATGCTCGGGTGTTCTCCGAGTATCTTGGGCATGCTCGTACATTATGTTTGAGTCCCCGCAGCTGCATGATTTGCGGCTACTAGACAGCCTGAAAACATGGGGGGATTCCCTAACAAACAGGCATTCCCTGTTTGTTTAACAGCTGCAAATCATGTAGCTGCAAGGACTCAGACACAATCAACGAGCACGCCCAAGATACTTGGAGAACACCCGAGCATGCTAAAAAAACTCGAGTAATGAGTACACTCGCTCATTAGGCCTCTTTCACACTTCCATTTTTACAATCTGCACAGGATCCGTCAAAATGTTGAAAAGACGGATCCTGTGCAGATTGTAAAAAATGGGTGCACTGGGTCCATTTTTCTGACGGACCCATCGAGGCTATGTGCACCTGTTGTGTATTTGTCTTCGCAGTGGTTTTCCACTGCGAAAACGCATACACAACACAACCCAGGTTAAAAATAATTTAAAAAAAAAATCGCAATATTCTTACCTTCCGGTGTCCCGTGCAGTGTTACCGATGCTCGCGATGCTCCCGGCAGCTGGCGTTCCCAGTAATGCCTTGCGTGCAATGACCTCTGATGACTTCGCTTTCTCGCGAGACTACATCATTTCGCAAGGCATTACTGGGAACGCCAGCTGCCGGGAGCATCGCGAGCATCGGTAACGCTGCGCGGGACGCCGGAAGGTAAGAATATTGCGATTTTTTATTTTTTTTTTATTTTTAACATTATATCTTTTTACTATTGATGCTGCATAGGCAGCATCAATAGTAAAAAGAGAGAGAGAGTAAGTGAGAGAGAATTTCCCTGACTCAAAATTCTTCCACACATGCTCAGGTTCAAAAGACGGAACTGCCGCTGGATTCCTGCTTTTGACAGTCAGCGACGGATCCTGCGTTCATAGGCTTCCATTATAACCAACGACGGGCAGCGCAAGCTGAGCGATTTTCCGACATACAGAAAAAACGTTCCTCTGTGCGTTGTCCCTGCCCGATGGACAGCAATTTTCTGACTAATCCAGTGCACGACGGATGAAATGGATGGCCATCTGTCACAATCCGCCGCTACTACAAGTCTATGGGAAAAAAAAGGATCCAGCAGAAAAATTTGCTAGATCCTGTTTTAAAAAAAAAATAAAAAAATTGACGGATTTCGACGGGAGCTCAAAGACGGAAGTGTGAAAGAGGCCTTACTAGTAGTCAGCAAACAGGAGGGGGAGGGAAGCAACCTGCTGTGCACAGAGCTGTACATAGAGAACTTAGTGAGAGTCTTGTGCCACCCACCGCATTGCATGAGGCTGAGGATGCATGATTCCCAGTCCTCTACACAGTGTACATGTGTGTAATATATGCACAGTACATGTAATGAGTATGTCTACTAAATGTAAATCATTTGTGTACTGCATGTTTGTGGCTGTGTATGTATTTGTGCACTGTACATTTTTGCATATATAAGGCATATAGATGAATTTGGGTAGGTGAAATAGTGTGTGTATGGGTATGTGCACAGTAGTATTTGCTGCAGACATTTTTGCACTAAAAGCATGTCTTGCGGCAGGAAAAATGCTATATAAAACACACATGGTTTTACCTCATTTTCTACCAGCATTTTTCATTTTTTACTTGCTTTTCTTCCCCCCATTGTGTTGCATAGCGTGAAAAACACTTGAATTGACATGCTGCAAATTTTAAACTGCTTCAAATCTGCAAGGCAAAGCTAAGCAATGTGTGCATGAGACATCAGGAACCTCATTCACTTAGCTGGTACAAAGAAATGTACCAGTTTTTGCTGCAAAAGACACAGGAAATACTTAAAGATCCACTCCAGCTTTGTTTTATGTCACTGCTTGAGTGGTGCTTTAAATCCAGGTCTATCTGATTCTCAACTTCTGGCATCTTCAGGTATTATCACCACTGCTCCGGTCTGTCTCCAGGTGTTTGTGGCCTGTGGTATTTCATCTCCTGTATGTGGTATTATTGGTTACTATGTGGTGGTAATATGTGGTTTGGTCATGGCATGGCCGGATTTGTTCCTTGTTTGTGATATTATCCGGTCACTATGTGGTCTGGCCACAGTGTGGAGGCATTTGTCCCTTGTATGTGGTATTATTTTGTCACTGTGGTGGTAATATGTGATCTGGTCATGGTGTGGGGGTACTTGTGCCTTGTATGTGGTATTATTAATTCACTATGTGGTGGTTACATGTGAGTTACATGTGATTTGATCATGGTGTGGTGGTATTTGCTCCCTGTATATGGTATAACTTGGTCAGTATGTTGCAATATGTGATTTGGTCATGGTGTGACTGTATTCCTATGTTGTAATTGGTATTATTCACTCACTATGTAGTGATAATATGTGGTCCAGTCACAGTGTGGCACCATTTGTCCCCTGTATGTAGTATTTTACGATCAATATGTGTTGGTAATATGTGGTCTGGTCATGGTGTGGCGATATTTGTACCTTTTATGTGGTATTAATTGGTCTTTGTATAGTGGATTGTGTTGTGCATGGAGGTCACTTTTTCTCTCAGATTTCAATAAGAAGAATATTCTTTATTTACATTAGAGATTAATTACTTGGGATGTTTAACCTCTCCCTGTCCTGTGACTATTACACAGTAGAAAATATCCACTTACAGGGGTTCTCTGGCTAAAACAAATAATCACCTATCCAAAAGACACATTCACACATTCAGTATTTGGTCAGGATTTTACCTCAGTATTTGTAAGCCAAAACTAGGAGTTTGTGAAAAATACAGAAGTGGCAATGTGTTTCTATTGCATTTTTCCTCTGATTTCTGCTTACAAATAAATGATGATAAATGAAAATTATAAATTATGTAAAATACTGAATGTGTGAACGTGGCTGATGATAAGTGATAACTTATTGATTGGTGGGGGTCTAACTTGTGGAACCCGCACTGAGCGGACGAATGTGGGACTTTTATCTCCTTTAGAACGAAGCTCATGTGCGACTTATCCACTGATCCATTAATTTCCTCAGAGGCTTCATGCTGCACTTGTTTTTTTCAGGAAGCCCCAAAGAGCATGAATGCAGCTGCAGATAGATATCCCACTTGACGCAGCATTTTAAGATGGGGATAAAAGTTCCCCATTCTTCAGATCATTGCAGTTTCCAATGGTTGGATTTTTCCACGAGTGGGTGGTGGGTCTGTGTAATGTTCGAGGGGTGGAGGCGGAGCTGGGGTGGGCCTTGGTGTAGTCTCAAGGGGACCCGAAAATTTTGCCGGTATGGAGCTGTAAAATTCCTGGTGACAGCCCTGAACAAGTATAATGGGAGTCAATGGGAAAGAACAGTTTTTTCTGGAAGACCCTACAAGGAGGTTTGGGGGGCAGTGAAAATGTTGAAATGGATGAGAAGTGCTGAATGGAAGGAGAACAGCATGGTGAAGATTCCTGGAAGTATCTCTGATTCCCAGGTGGCTGTTGAGAACAATGGTGTCACATTTTTACTCCACTTTAAGGAGTGATAATAAAACATTCCAAACTGACAAGAAACTGCATTTTATAGGAAAAAAGTTAAGAAACATTTTTTCCTATATAATGACATATATAAGGCAATATACAAAAAAAGGTTGCACTCTATCATGCTAAAGGATGTCAATGTGAAATATATGGAATACGGCTTTTGAATATTAGGAAAACATTTTTGAGATGCTTAGCATAAAATTTGGCCAAATTATATCTGCCCATCAACCATCATAAAGGTGGTCTCAAAAACTGTGGTTACCTACGTGTGTGAACACCTCTCTTAGGCCGGCGTCACACTCAGCGTATGTATATACGGTCCGTTTTTTACGGCCGTAATACGCAGAAAAGTCTAAAAAATAGTGGTCCGTATGTCATCCGTAGGCAGGGTGTGTCAGCGTATTTTGCGCATGGCATCCTCCGTATGTAATCCGTATGGCATCCATACTGCGATATTTTCTTACAGGCTTGCAAAACCGACATCTAATGGATTTATGTGCTCAAATGTTCGTTAAAACATATATACAGTATATATATATATATATATATATATATATATACCGTATATATATATATATATATATGTCATTGAGACACATATATATATATAAATATTCTGTATTTATATTTAATTCAGCTCGAGATATGTGAAAAGCCGGTAATTCAATTGCCGGCTTTTTCTTTCTCCTTCCCAAACCCGACAGGATATGAGACATGGTTTACATACAGTAAACCATCTCATATCCCTTTTTTTTTGCATATTCCACACTACTAATGTTAGTAGTGTGTATGTGCAAAATGTGGGCACTCTAGCTTGTAAAATAAAGGGTTAAATGGCGGAAAAAAATTGGCGTGGGCTCCCGCGCAATTTTCTCCACCAGAGTGGTAAAGCCAGTGAGTGAGGGCAGATATTAATAGCCTAGAGAGGGTCCATGGTTATTAACCTCCCCCTGGCTGAAAACAGCTGCCCCCAGCCACCCCAGAAAAGGCACATCTGGAAGATGCGCCTATTCTGACACTTGGCCACTCTCTTCCCACTCCCATGTAGCGGTGGGATATGGGGTAATGAAGGGTTAATGTCACCTTGCTATTGTAAGGTGACATTAAGCCAGATTAATAATGGAGAGGCGTCAATTATGACACCCATCCATTATTAATCCAATAGTACGAAATGGTTAATAAAACACACACACATTATTTAAAAGTATTTTAATGAAATAAAGACACAGGTTGTTGTAATATTTTATTATACTGGTAATCCACCTGAAGACCCTCGTTCTGTAACAAATAAAAAAAATACAACAATATCTCATACCTTCCGACGCTCAGGTCAAGTCCCACGAAGTAAATCCATCTGAAGGGGTTAAATCATTTTACAGCCAGGAGCTGTGCTAAAGCAGTGCTCGTGGCTGTAAAACCCCCGGGAATGAATGGATTGCAGGGGAATGTCCTGTAGTTACCTTGAGTTGCGGTGAGGCGCCCCCTGCTGGATGTCCTCATGAACTGGAGCCTGGTAAAAGTTCCCACACTCGAGTTCATATGAGGACATCCAGCAGAGGGCAGTAAGCTTCTCCTGGTATGCACGTATTCACACTAGTCTGGATGTGCCAGTCAGTTTTTTCTCTTTTGTATGTTAGCTTATTGACCGAGTACTCTGCCTTTCAACATGTGGTGATTTTAATTATAGCAAGTTCCTACTTACCCATTGTGATACAGCGGTAGGACCATACACAGTGAAACGGCAGTGACCCAAGCAAGTTCAAACAAAATGTTATTTTATTGTGTTACTTCACACAGTCAATATAGTATACAGCTTCTTCATACAGTCCATTAATAATGCATGGCTATATGATGCAGTCAATACACAGGCCAAACTTCCATTCTGTCCAGTTTCCCTGGGTGACCGCACGCCGGTAACAAGTCTCTGTACTCACTCAGCGCACTGCACTCTTTATCCTCTGGAGTGCAGCCGGGTACACATAAGACAGCCCAAGACGCAGGGTGTCAGTCTCTCTGGTTCCTTTAGCCTCTGTGTTACTCCACACAGAGAGAGCTCTGCAGACAACTGCCCTGTCTGCTTCCAAGAACACACTGACACACCTCCCCCACTACTACAGGGCTTTTTAATCAGTCATTGCTTCACTATTCTAATTACAGCCACACCTGTGTCTGTAGTACACCCTCATGGCCTCACTACACTTCCATGCACATTCTGCAGAGCAAATACAGCGCCCCCTAGCTGTAACAGGGGTCACTGCCTCACACCATAAATGTAGGCATTGCTGACAGAGGTGTCCACATTCATCCAGGAATTCAGACATCAACTTAAGGGCTCATACTCACTTGCCGAGTCTCGCAGGTTAAAACCCGGCTCTGCCGCCGGCACTCCAGAGTGGAGCGTGCGGCCGCACAACAATTCATGGAGTTGCACGCTCCGCTCCCAAGTGCCGGCGGCAAAGCCGGGTGTTACCATGCGAGACTCGGCCGTATTTCACGCAAGTGAGTATGAGCCCTAAGAGAGGTGTTCACGCACGTAGGTACTAGTGATGAGTGAGCACAAAAATGCTCAGGTGCTCGTTGCTCGCGTCGAGCAAATTGGAATGCTCGGGTGCTCGATCCGAGCAATGAGCCCAATATTAGTTATGGGAAACTTGAGTATTTTTGCCGTGGCTCTCCCCGGAGGTCTTTAGAGGGTCTAAAAACAGCGGAAACCATTGGGAACATTGCTTAAATGACATGGGCACCTCATGGGGAAGACCCCAGGAAGCATTTCTGACTCCCAGGTCACTGCTGTGAACAATGTTGTCTGAGACTTACGTCACTTTTACAGACTCACAAAAAAACATACAAAAACTAAACCAAAATGGGTTTTCCTGGGAAATGTGGTAAGGAACATCCTTTCCAGGGTATTGACTTGTATATAAGTCAAAATAAATAACCAAAAAACAAAAATGCTCCACCACACCTTGGGCTATGTTCACACGTAGCGTTTTTGATGCATTTTTCAACTGTAGCATTGCTTTCAACCAAGACAAATGCATTCACTGGGGTATGTCATTTTAACAATTTACAACCTTTGCTGGCCATGTGGTGTGTGACACATCCTGTTTTATTTATGAAGGAGGGACTCTGAAAGTCACAAAGCTTATTTTCATAGGGTCATCAGAAGACCTTTACTATTCTTAAAGGGCCAGCAGTCGGCCCTCAATATTCTTAGAGAGCCATCAGCCGGCTATGCTTTGTTGTTCCCATTATTAAACAGTGGGTCTCCTATCATGTTATTGCGTATGCAATGATTGGCAGGGCTGCCCAAAATTTGGATGCACCTCAATACCCCTTTGACAAGTCTTACACTTACAGGAGGGCCACCTGAAAGCAATGTTCCATTTAATATGAAGTTGGTACTCTCATACTGTTTGCCTATGCAGTGAATGCAAGGCCTGCCTTGTATCAAATTTAGATGCACCCCAATACCCCTTAGAACAGCCACCCAAATATAACTTAGAATAGCCACCCCAATACCCCTTTGAAGAGCTGTACAGGATGTCCAACTAAAAGCAATGTGCCCATTATTAGGAAGTTGGTACTATCATACTGTTTGCCTATGCATTTAATGCAAGGCCTGCCCTGCCTCAAAGTTAAACGCTCCCCAAAAACCCTTTGAACAGATGTCCTGGATGGCCATATGAAACCAAAGTTTCCATTATTATTAATTTTGCACGCCCATAGTGTTTGCCCATGAAGTGAATGAAAAAACCTTCTCCAAATTTGGAAGCACCCCAATTACCCTTTCGGACAGGCGTCCTGGATGGCTACATGAAAGCATTGTTCCCATTATTAGAAATTTGGTACTCCCATACTGTTTGCCTATGCATTTAATGCAAGGCCTTCCTGCCCCAAAGTTATATGCACCCCAAAAACCCTTTGAACCGATGTACTGGATGACCACATGAAACCAAAATTCCCATTATTATTAATTTTGTACTCACATACTCTTTGCCCAAGAAGTGAATGCAAGGCCTGGACTAAATTTGGATGCACCCCAATAACCCTTTGAACCGATGTCCTGGATGGCCACATGCAACCAAAGTTCCCATTATTCATTTTGTCCTCCCATAATGTTTGCTTATGTATTGAATGCAAGGCCTGCCCTGCCCCAAAGTTACATGCACTCCAATAACCCTTTGAACAGACGTCCTGGATGGCCACCTGAAAGCATTGTTCCCATTATTAGAAATTTGGAACTACCATACTGTTTGGCTATGCAGTGAATTGTTGTGAAAGAAGAACCTGTATTGGAGAAAGTCAGTGTTGAGAATAAAGACCCAGCATTTGAGCATTGCAGTGTTGAGGCTAAACACACGGCAGTGTAGCACTTCAGTGTTGAGCATGAAGAACATGCATTGGAGAATTGCAGTGTTTAGGATGAAGACCCAGCAGGGCAGAATGTCAGTGTTGAGGCTGGAAAACCTGCAGTGGAGAATTTCAGTGATGAGTCAGAAGAAATTGCAGTGGAGAATTGCCATGTTAGGCTACTTTCACACTGGCGTTTACTGCAATACGTCGCAATGCGTCGTTTTGCCGAAAAAAGCATCCTGCAAAAGTGCTTGCAGGATGCGTTTTTTTTTGTATTGACTTACATTAGCGATGCATTTGCGACGCATTGCCACACGTCGCAACCGTCGTAACGTTTTTTGCTCCAGACGGTCCGCTTTTTCCGACCGCGCATGCGTGGCCGGATCTCAGCCCCCACCTCCCCGCACTTCCCCGCACCTCACAATGGGGCAGCGGATGCGCTGGAAAAATGTATCCGCTGCCCCCGTTGTGCGGCGGAGACAACGCTAGCGTCGGGGACCTCGGCCCGACGCACTGCGACGGACCGAGCCCGACGCTAGTGTGAAAGAAGCCTTAATCCTAAAGAACCTGCATTGGTGAATTGCAGTGGTGAGCCTGAAGAACCTGCAGTGGACAATTGCAATGTTGAGCCCGAAGAACCTGCATTGTATCATTGCAGTGTTGATGCTGAACACCCGGCAGTGGAGCATTTCAGTGTTGAGCCTGAAGAACCAGCAGTGGAGAATTGCAGTGATGAGGATGAAGAACTGGCAGTGGAGAATTACAATGTCGAAGTTGACCAACCAACAAAGTTCACATTATTAGGATGTGGATCTCCCATACTGTTTGTCTATGCAGTGAATGCAATGCCTGCACCAAATTTGGATGCACCCCAATACCCCTTGGAAAAGACGTGGAGGATGGCCTACTAATAATCTCTTCCCATTGCAAAGGAGCGGGTCTCCTATACTCGTAATGCCCATGCAGTAAGTGTATGGGCTGACGAACAATTCCCCCCTGGGGGGTATACAGCAACATACTGTCAAAACATTTGATTTACGGGCATCATAAACACCCTTAAAAACAATAATGTGGGTGTTGCATCACAGACCACTGTCACTATGGTGATCTACTGGTGGGGGATGGTGAGGATAAGGAGGAGGACGACAGCAGCACATAGGCCAAATCAGGAAGCATATACCCATATGTGGGTGTGAAGAGGTGCACGGGAATAGAGTTCCCAAAAGAAGACACTGGATTTGAGTTTATGTTTCTCTGCTATCATTCGGTGGTGTAGAGAAATCTGGCCCAATCCAGCCCTTGTCCATTTTTATATGAGTCAGGCTATCAGCATTTTCAGTTGACAGGTGAATGCGCTTATCAGTTATAATTCCACCAAAGGCACTAAATACCCGCGCTGACAAAACGCTAGGTCAGGCCAGGATCTCCAAGGTGTAGAGAGCCAGTTCAAGCCTCGTGTCCAGCTTGGATACCCAATAATTATAAGGCACAGAGGAACCACGGAGGACTTTGGTACGGTCAGCAAGGTACTCCCTCAGCATCTTCCAAAACTTTGCACTCCTTGTGAGAGTAGCCCGCACCTCAGGGCCCGTGCGATGGGAGGGTCTGAGAAAAGTTTCCCAGAACTTTTCCAGTTTTCCCCTGCCTCTACTGGACTGGAGTCGTGTCTCTCTTGCCTGTACTCCTTGGTTGTCCAATGAACTGTGACCTCTGCCGCCAGCATTTTCAGATGGGAATTTTTTTAATAATTCCACAACAAGGGCCCTCTGGTACTGCACCATTTTAGTACACCTGTCTGCCTCTGGAATAAGAGATATAAAGTTATAAAGTTCTCCTTGTAGCGTGGGTCTAGAAGTATCACCAACCAGTAATGACTGTCACCCAAAATTTTGAGAACGCGAGGGTCATGGGAAAGACAACGTAACATAAGCTAAGCCATGCATGCCAAACTGCTAACAAGAAAGACTTCTGTGTCCTTACCAAGAGGATAACTGACCATGCCGTCCTCCTCCTCCACCTACATGACCTCAGTCCATCCACGCTGAAGAGAAGGCATGACAGTTGTGCTTGTAGTACCATCTATAGCTCGTGAAACAAGCTCCTGTTCTTCCTCCTCCTCACCATGTTAGGATGAGATGAGGCTGGACTGTGTGTAATCACCCTGCATGGTTCCTTGCTCCAACTCATCATGCTCTGCTTGCAATGCATCCTCTTTGATTGTGACAGAGAGTGTTTCAGAACACAGAGAAGTGGGATGGTGATGCTAATTATGGAGGATGGTACATATGTCTGATATTCGGTCTTATGTGTGGAGTCTGAACTGAATACCGACGGCCTTGTTGATGATGGTAGTCAGTACGGCGGAAGTTATAGATGACTTTCTAAAATGGGCACACAGGTGACGCACTTTGACAAGCAGATCCGACAGCTCCAGGTTGCTTTTGAGAATCCGTTGAACAACGAGGTTAAGCACATGTGCCATGCATGGTATGAGTGTGAGCTCGCCTCACCTCAGAGCCACCACCAGGTTCCAGACAGTGTCACACATGACCATGCCTGGTTGTAGGTTCAGCAGTGTGAGCCACAGTTCTGCTTGCACTTTCAGAGCTGTCCACAACTCTTCAGCATTGGGCTGTTTGTCACATAAGCATATTAGCTTTAGCATAGCCTGTTGCTGCTTGGCTGAGGCAGTGCTGCAGTGCTTCCAGCTTGTGACTGATGTGGTCATTTCAGAGATGGAGGCTGAAGAGGAGGAGGGGGTGCAGGAGCTGTAGACTGTGGGGGCCACCCTGATTGACGTAGGGCCCGCAATCCTCAGCATCGGGAGGACATGTTCCATCCCAAGGTCCTACTGGGTCCTGACTTCCACTATGTTAACCCAGTGTGCTATCAGCGAGATGTACCATCCCTGCCCAGAAGCACTTGTCCACGTGTCCTTGGTTAGGTGGACTTTCCCAGTAACAGCATTGTTGAGGGAACGGCTAATGTTGTGGGACACGTGCTTCTGTAATGCGGGGACGGCACACCGGAAGAAATATTGGTGGCTGGGGACCGAGTACCTTGGGATGGCTGCCGCCATCAGAAAGCTTCCGTCTCCATGAGCCTAAAAGGCAACATTTCAAGCGTAAGCAGAAATGTGTGAATTTAGTAGAGTGGCCTGTGGGGCGTTGGCAGCGTATTTCCACTTGCGTTCCAAGAACTGGGGAATGGACAACTGAAAGCTGCGCTGGGACAAGGACATGGACATGCTTGATGATGCTGCTAGTTGAGTGTGTGCAGCGACACTGGCTCATGGGGCTAGTGTGCAGCCCTGCAAGGAAAGCATGACTCATCCCAGCACGGGATTCCCCAAGGTAAGGAAAATCCAAAGCATAGGTTCCCAAGGATGGCTATAAACAATGTGCAGAAAACCATCCATATGATAAGGCAAGACAGCCCATTTGGGCCAGAAAAGCTTAAAGGGTTAAATTACCCAATGTTCAGCGTATAAATGGGAACAAAGTCCCTGTGCACCGTAGCTGAGTGGACGGAAAAACATGGCCTCACATTGATGGTTTTCTGCACATTGCTTATAGCCACCCTTGGGAACCTATGCTTTGGATTTTCCTTACCTTGAGGAATCCCATGCTGGGACGAGTCATGCTTTCCTTGCAGGGCTGCACACTAGCCCCATGAGCCAGAAGGTTTAAAACATAATTGTTCATGCATTATAGTGTACATTGAGCTATTTAATTTGTATATTGTTTCAAGTGGACATGGTTTTTGTTTTAATATATTGTGTGGTGTGCCAATAAAAACCTCTTTTTTCTATATATTTTTTCTATCAATTGTATACATTATTCTTGTGGTGTGCACAACTGCAGTGGTGCTTTTCCTCTTTGGTCATATTTCATGTACCACTGATCTTGCACCCTTAGGCTATGTGCACACGTTGCAGATTATTTGCGGTTTTTTAGCGTTTTTACGCTATAAAACCGCAAATAATCTGCAACGTGTGCACATAGCCTTAGGGTACTGTCACACAGTGCAATTTTGATCACTACGACGGTACGATTCGTGACGTTCTAGCGATATCGTTACGATATCGCAGTGTCTGACACGCAGCAGCGATCAGGGACCCTGCTGAGAATCGTACGTCGTAGCAGATCGTTTGGAACTTTCTTTCGTCGCTTGATCACCCGCTGACATCGCTGGATCGTTGTGTGTGACAGCGATCCAGCGATGTGTTCGCTTGTAACCAGGGTAAACATCGGGTAACTAAGCGCAGGGCCGCGCTTAGTAACCCGATGTTTACCCTGGTTACCAGCGTAAACGTAAAAAAAACAAACAGTACATACTCACATTCCGGTGTCCGTCCTCCGGCGTCTCAGCTTCTCTGCACTGTGAGCGCCTGCCGGCCGGAAAGCGAGCACAGCGGTGACGTCTGACGTCACCGCTCTGCTTTCCGGCTATGGTGCTTACACAGTGCAGAGAAGCACAGCACCGGGGGACAGACACCGGAATGTAAGTATGTACTGTTTTTTTTTTTTACGTTTACGCTGGTAACCAGGGTAAACATCGGGTTACTAAGCGCGGCCCTGCGCTTAGTAACCCGATGTTTACCCTTGTTACCCGGGGACTTCGGCATCGCTCCAGCGCCGTGATTGCAACGTGTGACCGCAGTCTACGACGCTGGAGCGATAATCATACGGCGCTGCGACGTCACGGATCGTGCCGTCGTAGCGATCAAAATTGCACTGTGTGACAGTACCCTAAGGCTGTGTACACACATCGCGTTTTTTTTGTGGTTCTTCCACGGTTTTTCGCTATAAAAACGCTATAAAACCGCGAAAAAAACGCTAACATTAAGCATCCTATCAATTTTAATGGAAACCGCAAATTTTGTGCACATACTGAGTATTTTTCCGCAGCGGAAAAGATTCGCAGTAAAATACGCAGCATGTTCATTAATTTGCGGAATCGTGGCGATTTCGCGTCCATAGGCCCCCTACACACGTTCAGGAATTGATGCAGAAAATTCCTGTGAAAATCTGGACATTTCTGCCGGATTTCCACATGAAAACCGCATGCGTTTTTTAGCGCGTTTTTTGCGCGTTTTTGATGCGGTTTTGATGCGTTTTTGACTCGGTTTTGATGCGGTTTTTCCCTGACATTTCCCAATGCATTAGACAGTGGGAAAACCGCGAAAAAAACGCAAAATTAATGAGCATGTTCATTATTTTTCCGCAATGCGTTTTTCATGCGGAAAAACGCACATGATGTGCACAGAAATTGCGGATTTCATTAAAAATGATAGGATGCTTAATGTATGCAGATTATTTGTGGTTTTATAGCCTTTTTATAGCGCAAAAATGCTAAAAAACCGCAAATAATCTGCAACGTGTGCACATAGCCATAGACTTCTATTGTACCGCTTGAATTCCTCAAATCTAAAAAAAAATCGCGGAATTCAAGCAGATTTGCGGCGGTAAAAAATGTGGCATACTGGAAGTCACATGGCCATCCCATCATGCCATGCCAGGAGCATCCCATCATGCCATGCCAGGAGCATCCCATAATCCAGGAAGACAAGATAATATCCGTCTTCCTGGATGATGGCTGCCAACATGGACTGGTATGACCGGATGCAGCTGGATGTGCCTTCCATGATTAGTGTGGTAAGTGTCTATGTGTGTGCGTCCGTGTGTGTGGTGTATATTGTGTGTGGTGTATATTGTGTATGGTGGATATTGTGTATGTGTGTTGTCAGACATAGGCCGATGAGACTACTACTACTCCCATCGGCCTATGTCTATTCCCTATAGTCGCAGCAGGCTCAGCTCGATGGGAGCAGTATTTACCATTGAACTGTTCCTGCTTCCCAAAAAAAAAACACTTTTTTTTTTAAAATAAAATCACCCCCGACCCGAAATAATTGTGCCCCCCCCATAAAAAGTTTCATTGGTGGCCAGTGGCCCGTATTCCCCCCCCCATAAAAAGTTTCATTGGTGGCCAGTGGCCCGTATTCCCCCCCATAAAAAGTTTCATTGGCGGCCAGTGGCCCGTATTCCCCCCCCCCATAAAAAGTTTCATTGGTAGCCAGTGGTTGCCTGTGAAAATAAAATATACATACCTGTCCCCGCCGATCGCCACCTAAAATAAATGAAAAAATAAAAAACCCATACTCACCTATATGCCCAATTCCACGAATCCCTCGTCAGAAAAAAGTAAAAAAAACAAACCACAATGTATACCTACCCTCCGCAGCATCAAAATAAACCACTGTCCCATGATGATCTACAGTTTAGAGCAGCCACATAACATGTGGCTGCTCTAAACCGCGGCCGCCGATACAATGAACGGGATCGTAAAGCGATCCCGTTCACTGTATACCGAGTTCTCCCGAAGGCAGCTCGCGCTACTCGGGTGAACTCGTTCAGTAGTCACTGCGGCTGCGCGGACTCTCCGGCTGACCGGAGGTGAACTTATCAGTTCATCTCCGGTCAGCCAAACTCGTTAACCCTTTGCAGTGAAATAAAAAAAATGGTCAAAAACCTGTTGTCATCATTTAATTAAAATACTTTTTCCAGAGTGTGTGTGTGTTTTATTAACCCTTTACTAAAATTGGATTAATAATGGATAGGCGTCTTATTGACGCCTCTCCATTATTAATCTGGCTTAATGTCACCTTACAATAGCAAGGTGACATTAACCCTTTATTACCCCATATCCCACCGCTACACGGGAGTGGGAAGAGAGTAGCCAAGTGCCAGAATAGGTGCATCTTCCAGATGTGCCTTTTCTGGGGTGGTTGGGGGCAGATGTTTGTAGCCAGGGGGGGGCCAATAACCATGGACCCTCTCTAGGCTATTAATATCTGCCCTCAGTCACTGGCTTTACCACTCTGGTGGAGAAAATTGCGCGGGAGCCCACGTCAATTTTTTCCGCCATTTAACCCTTTATTTTAAGAGCACAAATTTTATGATTAGGGTTGGGGTAATGGTTGGGACACGTGTAAGGTTACTTTCACATTAGCGTCACAATGCGAATTAGCGACGTACCGACTCATACTTTGATTGCAAATCACAACGGGGGCAGCGGATGCAGTTTTTTAACGCATCCGCTGCCCCATTGTGAGTTTTTGGGAGGAGGGGGCGGAGCTTTGGCTGCGCATGCACGGCCAAAAATGGCGGACACGACGCACCAAAAAACGTTACAAGTAACTTTTTTGGTTCCGACGGTCCGCCAAAACACGACGCAACCCTCGCACGACGGTTGCGACGTGTGGCAATGCGTCACAATGCGTTGCTACTGAAAGCCTATGGGGCAAAAACGCATCCTGCAAACAACTTTGCAGGATACGTGTTTTCACCAAAACGACGCATTGCGACGTGCGTCGTACGACGCTAGTGTGAAAGTAGCCTTATAGGAATTTTGGTTCAAAGTGTCCTATTGCAGCCAGTGAGGAGAGATTGGGGTGTGAGCGCCCGGCAGGCTGCCGCCACATGAATAGGAAAGGATAGGTTCACATTGCGTTAATGCAGTCCGTTCAACGCATACGTAAAGGGACTGTGTTAACGCAAGGGCTGAAACAGATCGCGTTTATGCTATCGCGCTTGTGCAGATGCTCTATCTGTGCTAGCGGTGATGGACCCGAAAACGCTGCAGACTGCGTCCGAGGGTCCGTCACAGAATGACGGCACATCACTAACGCATGGCAATTATGACATGCGTTAGGCTGGGTTCACATTGCGTTAATAGCAGCCCGTTAAACACACACGTTAACGGGCTGCTGTTAACGCATGGGCCGTTATGGCAGCACGCTAGCGCAGATACAGCTAGTAGAGGCTCTATCTGCGCTAGCGTTGACGGACCCGGAAATGCTGCAGCCCGCGTCTCGGGGTCCGTCACTGAATGACGGCACATCGCTAGCGCATGCCCATTGTGGGTGTGCGCTAGCGATGCGTCTGACATTGCATTCAATGGCGGCATTACCGAACTATGTTACACCGCATTATGCCGCGGTGTAACGTAGTCCGTGTAACGGACACCATGAATGCAATGTGAACACGCCCTTATCTCTCTGTGGCTGTGCCCCCTTGTATTTTGCACGGCCCCCCATGTCCTCGGGTCATACATGCAAATTGGCAGCTATGTTTTGTATTCTCACACCTCTGAATCCCCTCATAAACCAACGACAGTGAGGTCTGCTCCACCAGCGCACATTATTACTGACCCCTCCATGGCTAACGGCAGATTGGGCTGTGTTATATACTGCGTGGACACTGTTATATACTGCGTGGCCTGTATTCACACATCGGGTATTCTACAAAATGTCATGGCCTGTGCTACATAGTATGTGGCTGCTATATACATAAATACATATCTAGAATAACAGATGCGTTAGAATCGTGCCACCATCTAGTGTACAGATAATATGTTTAGATTTCTTATCCAATTAATAATTTGAAAAAATGTAGTGACTGGTTCTCTATAAAAATTGTAGATAGAAAAACACCCGGAGGTCTGTGACCATGCCAGTGAAGAGTATAAAGCATCCGCTTCAAAACGTGATGCCTGGCCAACCATTGTCACGGAAATTTATCCTCAGTGGCCTCAACTACCGAAATCGAGCCAAAAAATGATTTGTAAGTATGTTAAATTTGTTTGTTTGTTATTAAGTATCTACTATATAATTGTCTATTTGTGTCACTTCCCTCTTTCTGTCTGTCCTTCTGTCTGTCACGGATATTCATTGGTCGCGGCCTCTGTCTTTCATGGAATCCAAGTCGCTGATTTGTTGTGGCAAAATGCCCACGACCAATCTGCGACTTCCACAGACCGGAGGCCATATGGATGCTCTTTCCTCACCGCAGTCAGTGCCCGCTCCATACTCCCCTCCAGTCATCCAGTCAGCCCTCACACAGGGTTAATGCCAGCGTTAACCGAGCGAGGTGTTACGCACTCCGGTTACGCAGCTATTAACCCTGTGTGATTATCTTTTTACTATAGATTCTGCGTATGCAGCATCACTAGTACAAAGATCTAAAGTAAGAAATAATAAAAATAAAAACATTATTCTCACTCTCCGACCTCCCGCCCTGTCCTTGGCAGTGCTAGCGGCAGGTTGCTTTCCTAAGGATGCTATGCGAGAACAACGATAAGGGAGGAAAAACGTTCGTAACCATACTGGACAAATGTTGTCTCCTGTCACTTTGAATCGATGCAGCAGTACCTGTTGTGTCAGCGGTCATTGTGAAATCACTGCACAACCTGGTCATAAAACCCCTCTGTCCAACGCCACTTCGGATTTGTGAACATTGTGGACATACGTGGCTGGGCAATATAGTACTTGGGCTGTGCAATATACTACGTGGACATGCATATTCTATAATACCCGATGCGTTAGAATTGGGCCACCATCTAGTTCCTTTATAATTTTTTTTATTTGTTCCATTTCAGTGGACGATGTGAAAAAAAGGTGGAGATCTGTGACCGACAGGCTGATGAAGGCACAGAAGACAGAAAGTGGCAGCTCGCCCTCAAAGAAGAGGGTGCCATTTGCAGACCAGCTGCAGTTCATTTTAACAAGCAGAAATTTGCGGCGGTAAATTTTTTATATATATATATATATATATATAGTTGTATCTTCAATGTTTCACAGTACTCTTTTATTGAAGAAGTCTTTTTTATTCCTTGTACAGAACTGAAGGCAATGTAAGGGCCGAAACCCCACCGGTCCATGAAGGCAACAGCCCGGAGCATGGTGATGGAGAGGAGGTGGAGGACTATCCAATGTGCTCCTCACCAAATCCACCCTTGCCTAGGCAGTCATCCTCCATGTATGCTGCTGTTACGCCACCCTCCTGTACTGTGGCAAGTTCGTCCTCTGCGGTGGATGCGGCGTTGGTGTCTTCAGCTGTTGCTTCTGCCTCTGGCACTGCGTCAAGCTCTTCTGTTGGCGGTTCAAGGCCCACTGGGATGGGGGCTGGTTCTGCCAGTCCCGTGCCAATGGTTAGGGCAGCACCCAAGAAGGGGAAAAAAAAAGGAGACTTCGACTAGTGTCATTGAAGCTATCACTAGTCAAACCCTCAATATCATTGACAATTCATCGACACAAGATGAGATGGATAAATATGGATCTGTGATAGCCAGCCGCCTAAGGTCCATGCCATGGGACAGTCAGAGCCTCTGTATGACTGTAGTCAATGCTGTTCTAATGTCTGCTGCTGTCCCATCACCGATACCCCCATCACAAGACATAGTTGTAGCGATTATGAAGGCATTTACTAGCCCAAGTGGGCCGCCACCACCACCACCAGCAGCTGCTTTGCAGCGTTTTTTCCATGCAGCACACAGGCCCAACGCTGCAGAAGCCTATACTTCCAGCCACTGTACAACTCGTCAAAGTTCTGGGCATAATGTCTCCCAAAACACTAGTATTTCTTCTCAAGAAATGTTTCCGGGGTATGGGTACGAGCCTGAGTACCAGCAGTTTTGAGGATTTCTGTCCTAAACCCCCCTGTCCTGTTGACAGGTTGTGAAAAAATCCATTGCTGATGCACTTTTTTGTCCTGTTGACAGGTTGTGATAACGTCCATTGTTGATGGACTGTTTTGGACAATGTTTGTCCTTGTGTTCTAATAGCTACGTCAGTTACCGACGTTTTATTTTTATGTGTAGTACACATTGTTATTTTTGAATAAATACTACATATTTTTTTGAAAAATGTGTGTCAGGAGTACGAGCAATTTTGAGGATTTCTGTCCCCAACCCACCTGTTCTGTTGACAGGTTGTGAAAAAAGCCATTGTTGATGCGCTATTTTGTCCTGTTGACAGGTTGTGATAACGTCCATTGTTGATGGACTGTTTTGGACAATGTTTGTCCTTGTGTTCTAATAGCTACATCAGTTAACGACGTTTTGTTTTTATGTGTAGTACACATTATTTCTGAATAAAAACTAAATTTGTATTTGAAAAAATATCTGGTCATTTTTTATTTTAAAAAAGGGTATGCCAATTTGCAGAATGTGAACTGTGGGTAATGGGATCATAACAGTGTCAGTGACTAAAGAGTAAGTCGCGGACACAAGGTTTGATTTTTCAAACAAAGTTCTTTTTTATTAATTCCTTTTTTGTGTGTTAAATGCTGAAGAACAAAAGGGCCTTGAATGCATGGGGTTAGCCATCCAATCTGCTCAGCTGTACTGATGAAGAACACAAGGGCCTTGATTGCTTTGGGGTTAGCCATCCAATCTGCTCAGCTGTACAGGCTGACAACTTGATTGGGGTTAGGTGTCCGATCTTCTCTGCTGTTCAGGCTGCTCAACACCGGCACAGGAGTATTGCCAGTGCACGGCACCTTCAGGACTCATGAAGTAGTCAGTGAAGGTTTCTCGCACACGCACCCCCGAGATGGATTGCCTTCCTTGACCCAAGTTGTCCACTGCAATTAATTCAGACAGCTGTGACTCCTCAACTACCTCTGTGCTGTAGTCCCGAACGTAGTTGTGGAGAACACAGCATGCCTTTATTACAGTGTCAACGGTCTCCGTATCTAGCTGTATGGCAGTGTGAAAGATCCTCCACTGACTACACATGATCCCAAAGGTGCATTCCACATATTTTCGTGCACGGCTCAGCCTATAGTTGAAAATCCTCTGCCGGTCATCCAGTGCCCTTCGTGGGTATGGGCGCAGCAGGTTTGTTTTTAAGGGAAATGCCTCATCCGATACCATCACAAAGGGTACAGGATGTGTGGAACCGGGCAAAGGTCTTGGGGCTGGGAGCGTTCCGCCATCTCGAAGAATTTGAAGTCCAATCTGTGATGATTTGTCAGGTCTTTTATTGTTTTAATACTGATGATTTTGGCCTACAACTCCTGATAACCCAAAAAACCTGTCTCAATAAATTAGCATATCAAGAAAAGGTTCTCTAAATGACCTATTACCCTAATCTTCTGAATCAACTAATTAACTCTAAACACATGCAAAAGATACCTGAGGCTTTTAAAAACTCCCTGCCTGGTTCATTACTCAAAACCCCCATCATGGGTAAGACTAGCGACTAGTGTTGAGCGATACCGTCCGATACTTGAAAGTATCGGTATCGGAAAGTATCGGCCGATACCGGCAAAGTATCGGATCCAATCCGATACCGATACCCGATACCAATACAAGTCAATGGGACTCAAGTATCGGACGGTATTCCTGATGGTTCCCAGGGTCTGAAGGAGAGGAAACTCTCCTTCAGGCCCTGGGATCCATATAAATGTGTAAAAGAAAGAATTAAAATAAAAAATATCGCTATACTCACCCTCCGACGCAGCCTGGACCTCAGCGAGGGAACCGGCAGCGTTGTTTGTTTAAAATTCGCGCTTTTACTTGGTTACGTGAAGTCCCGGCTTGTGATTGGTCAGGGCGGCCATGTTGCCGGGACGCGGACCAATCACAGCAAGCCGTGACGAAATTACGTCACGGCTTGCTGTGATTGGTCCGCGTCCCGGCAACATGGCCGCCATTAACCAATCACAAGCCGGGACGTCACGGGAGGCTGGACACGCGCCCATTTTAAAAAGCGCGCGTGTCCAGCCTCCAGTGACGTCCCGGCTTATGATTGGTCACGGCGCCATGTTGCCGGGACGCGGACCAATCACAGCAAGCCGTGACGAAATTACGTTACGGCTTGCTGTGATTGGTCCGCGTCCCGGCAACATGGCCGCCATTAACCAATCACAAGCCGTGACGTCACGGGAGGCTGGACACGCGCGCTTTTTAAAATGGGCGCGTGTCCAGCCTCCCGTGACGTCCCGGCTTGTGATTGGTTGCGCCGCGGTCAACCAATCACAAGCCGGGAGGCTGGACACGCGCGCATTTTAAAATTTTAAAATGGGCGCGTGTCCAGCCTCCCGGCTTGTGATTGGTTGATCGCGGCGCAACCAATCACAAGCCGGGACGTCACGGGAGGCTGGACACGCGCCCATTTTAAAATGCGCGCGTGTCCAGCCTCCCGTGACGTCACGGCTTGTGATTGGTTGCGTCTCCCATGTGACTGCGACGCAACCAATCACAAAGCCGGGACGTAATTTTAAAATCCTTAAGGACCTGAAATTACGTCACGGCTTGCTGTGATTGGTTGCGTCTCCCATGTGACTGCGACGCAACCAATCACAACGCCGGAACGTAATTTTAAAATCCTGAAGGACCTGAAATTACGTCACGGCTTGCTGTGATTGGTTGCGTGCCGGTCACATGGGCGGCACGCAACCAATCACAAGCCGGGACTCACGTAAAGGAAAGAAAAGCGCGAATTTTAAACAAAGAACGCTGCCGCTTCCCTCGGTAAGGTGCAGGCTGCGTCGGAGAGGTGAGTATAGCAATATTTTTTATTTTAATTCTCTCTTTTACACATTTTTACATTAATGTTGTTTCGATACCGATACCCGATATCACAAAAATATCGGATCTCGGTATCGGAATTCCGATACAGCAAGTATCGGCCGATACCCGATACTTGCAGTATCGGAATGCTCAACACTACTAGCGACCTGACAGATGTCAAGAAGGCCATCATTGACACCCTCAAGCAAGAGGGTAAGACCCAGAAAGAAATTTCTCAACAAATAGGCTGTTCCCAGAGTGCTGTATCAAGGCACCTCAATGGTAAGTCTGTTGGAAGGAAACAATGTGGCAGAAAACGCTGTACAACGAGAAGAGGTGACCGGACCCTGAGGAAGATTGTGGAGAAGGACCGATTCCAGACCTTGGGGAACCTGAGGAAGCAGTGGACTGAGTCTGGTGTGGAAAGGCGTGTGCAGGAAATGGGCTACAGGTGCCGCATTCCCCAGGTAAAGCCACTTTTGAACCATAAACAGCGGCAGACGCGCCTGACCTGGGCTACAGAGAAGCAGCACTGGACTGTTGCTAAGTGGTCCCAAGTACTTTTTTCTGATGAAAGCAAATTTTGCATGTCATTCGGAAGTCAAGGTGCCAGAGTCTGGAGGAAGACTGGGGAGAAGGAAATGCCAAAATGCCTGAAGTCCAGTGTCAAGTACCCACAGTCAGTGATTGTGTGGGGTGCCATGTCAGCTGCTGGTGTTGGTCCACTGTGTTTCATCAAGGGCAGGGTCAATGCAGCTAGCTATCAGGAGATTTTGGAGCACTTCATGCTTCCATCGGCTGAAATGCTTTATGGAGATGAAGATTTCATTTTTCAGCACGACCTGGCACCTGCTCACAGTGCCAAAACCACTGGTAAATGGTTTACTGACCATGGTATTACTGTGCTCAATTGGCCTGCCAACTCTCCTGACCTGAACCCCATAGAGAATCTGTGGGATATTGTGAAGAGAAAGTTGAGAGACGCAAGATCCAACACTCTGGATGAGCTTAAGGCCGCTATTGAAGCATCCTGGGCCTCCATAACATCTCAGCAGTGTCACAGGCTGATTGCCTCCATGCCACGCCGCATTGAAGCAGTCATTTCTGCCAAAGGATTCCCGACAAAGTATTGAGTGCATAACTGAACATTATTATTTGATGTTTTTTTTGTTTGTTATTAAAAAACACTTTTATTTGATTGGACGGGTGAAATATGCTAATTTATTGAGACAGGTTTTTTGGGTTATCAGGAGTTGTAGGCCAAAATCATCAGTATTAAAACAATAAAAGACCTGATAAATTTCAGTTGGTGGATAATGAATCTATAATATATGAAAGTTTAATTGTAATCATTACATTATGGTAAATAATGAAATTTAACACTATATGCTAATTTTTTGAGAAGGACCTGTATGTTACCTCCTTAAATCTTGGTAAAGGACATGGAAGTGTCCCTTTTCCTCCCGCTCATAAATAATGGGATGAACCCACATCCTTTTTGGACATCTTCTACTCCTTCTCCGACGAGATTGCTCCTATGGGAGAATATAGTCTTCATTATTACATGGTACTGTACAACGCATGGAAAATCGCTGCTTAGGCTACTTTCACACTTCCATCGGTACTGGCCCATCGCAATACGTCGGGCCGACGTACCAACGGACGTTGTGAAATTACTGCACGATGTGGGCAGCGGATGCAGTTTTTCTACGCATCCGCTGCCCATTCTGCACTCTGGGGAGGAGGGGGTATATTTTCTGCCGCGCATGCGCGGTCGAAAATGGCAGACGCGATGCACAAAAAAAGTTACTTGGAAGGTTTTTTTGTGCCGATGGTCCGCCAAAACACAACGCATCTGTCGCACAATGGATGCGATGTGTGGTAATCCGTCGTAAGTACAAGTGTATGGGAAAAAAAACCCATCCTGCGAGCACATTTTCAGGATCCGTTTTTTTTACCAAAATGACAGATTGTGACGGAGCTCTAACGGAAGTGTGAAAGTAGCCTAATCCACAGCATTAGAAACGCTGCATATCCGCAGCCTAAGGCCTCTTTCACACTAGCGTTGTGCACTGCACGTCGCCATGCGTTGTTTTGCAGAAAAAACGCATCCTCCAAAAGCGCTTGCAGGATGCGTTTTTTCTCAATAGACTTTTATTAGCGACGCATTGCCACACGTCGCAACCATCGTGCGACTGTTGCGTCGGACCATCGCCAAAAAACGTTGCTTGTAACGTTTTTTGGTGCATCGTCTGCAGCATTTCCGACCGCACATGCTCGACCGGAACTCTGCCCCCGCCTCCTCGCACCTCACAATGGGGCAGCGGATGCGTTGGAAAACTGGATCCGCTGCCCCCGTTGTGCGGCGCTTTCACAGCTAGCGTCGGTGCGCCGCAATGTCGCATAGCGACGTGCAGTGCACGACGCTAGTGTGAAAGTAGGGGCGGAGTTCCAGCAGCGCATGCACGGTCGGAAATGGTGGACACAACGCTACAAAAAACGTGACGTAATGTTTTTTTGTGGCGACGGTCCGACGCAACATGACGCAACATGACGTGTCGCAATGCGTCGCTAATGCAAGTCTACGGACAAAAAACGCATCCTGCAAGCAATTGCAGGATGCGTTTTTTCTACAAAACGACGCATTGCGACATGCAGTACACAATGCTAGTGTGAAAGTAGCCTAATCCAAAAAAGTGTGCACATCTAATGACATTATCTTAACTGATCGCTGTGATGGTGCAGCAAAAGCAGTGCCGTCAGCAACAAAAGATGGTTTTGTTGTGGGGAAAGACGCCAACGGGGCTGAACATGCAGCATGTTGAATGCAACAAGAAGTCAAAATGGAGAAGAGGGGTTGGAACAGGAAATGACCTCATGAGAGCCTTTTTTTTTAACCAACTTTATCTGTGATAAAAAACGCTTAAAAAACGCTGAAAAAACGCTTAAAAAAACCGCACCAAAAACTGCACCAAAAACGCATCAAAAATGCACCAAAAACACACCAAAAACGCATGCGGATTTCCGGGGAGTAATGTCAGGTTTTCGTCAGGAAAATATCAGGAAAAATCTGCACACATTCCTGAATGTGTGCATATAGCCTTCCCCTTTTGAGTTATTCTTTATATGGCAGTGCGCTTGGTTTCTTTTTATTTTTGCATTATCCGCTATGCTAATAACAACCTTTTGACACTGCTCTGGGTTCAATTGCGACAGGAAGGTCGAGCGAGAAGATGTGGGCGTTTGTTGTGACCCACTTTCAGCTTGCCCACGCTCTCGGACTCGCCCTCTGCATGCACTATCACCATCACATCCACTTCCCCATCCCTTGCCACGTGCCTTGCCTATTTTAAATGGACTACAATATTTTCCACGTTCACTACAAATGCCTGAATTTGGAGAGAACTTATATGTCATCCGTGTGCGGGAAAACCACAGCATAAAATATCTGGCCTGTAGATAACAATTTTTTTTTCACCAAACTGGTGTCAAAAACAGTTCAATGGAGGCCTCAATTGCCACAATTTTAGCCCACAAATAGTTGAGGTGTGTGATGGAGATACCTCACTTTTAAATATCTGGCCTGTATTTTTTTTACAGCAAAATGGTGTCAATAACTAGGCTAAAACACAATAAAAAAATTCAACGGAGGACTGAAATGCACTATTTTGAGCGCAATGATGTGCCATTCGTGTGGCAGACAAAACCCAGTGTTAAATATCTGCCCTGTAGGTAAATATTTTTTTGCAGCAAATTGGTGTCAAAAACTTGTATAAGACACTCCAACAAAGTTTTACAGTAGCACCGAAATGGCAGAATTTTCTGCGCACTCAGATTTGATCGCTGTGACAGCCAAACCCCTGTTTAAAATAGCTGGATTTTCACGCTGTTCTATGGAAAGGGTCTGGCTGTATTCTGCAGTGCCAACAAGCAAATGGAGAAAAAAAAATCTGTATGCTATTGATTGCCTTTGATTAAAATAATCAGGATTAAGATGCAAAAAAAATATTCTTGGCCACTGATACCTGGGGCTTTGTATACATGGTCAATATCTGTAATAGGCACCAGCAGCAGACTGTAATGGAATGGACTCCCTTGCGATATGCACTGAAGTATGCCACATGCACTGCCTGTGGTCCTGGTCATCACAGCAGCATTGATTTCCTCACAAGGAGAGTGATGTTACGCTTGAAGGCAAGAAGGGATAATTGTAACCAGGTACCACAAACATGCAACACATTCACACTCCAGGCCACCAGGGGGAGCTTTTGATCCTACTTGCTAGGTGACTCCCCATATATATATATATAACTGGTAGTCTGTAGGGAAGGTGAGAGTCAGTTCCAGGAAGGTCCAGTCAGGAGATGGACTGGAATAGTCTGAGGCAGCAGAAGGTTTTGCGGAGCTGTGGAGTCGCAGTGCTCCAGCTCCTGGAAAGAAACATTGAGAAAGCCGAATACATTGCAGAGAGCTTGCAGGAGAGCAAAGCACAGGAGAGGATTCCAGGGGGAGACCAGCCACGAGCAGGCTGCCTCCTTCTGAGGCGCAGAGATCGGTAGCTGGAACACCAAAGTTGTAAGGACCTCTATGGCTTACATCAGAGACCGGCAGAACAGCTGAATTCTATGTTACCTGTCCGAACTAACACCCAGGAGGCACGGTGGCACCCCTCAGAGGACGGGGCATGCTTGAGTCCCTATAAACAGCCTCAAGCCACCAGCCATATGGGTTATGTCCTATCCTACCTGTGGGATAGAGAGAGCGATAACATCTGTGAGGACCTTATGTGGAGCATTAAGCCATAAGGAACTGCAACAGCACAGCACTAGAGGAAGGCTTTTGATTTCCACCTGGGTAAGGGGACTCCTAACTTGCCTTCAAGCCGTCCTGACCTTGCCTGCCCTGTGATCTGGTGCTCTGGACTGCGGATGCTGAAGTCTTCAGTAAACCAAGGTAAAGAGACTGCAAACCTGTGTCCTCATTCTTTACTGCACTCCTCACCATCTTCGATCTACACCACGGGAGCCCTGGGGATACACTTCACCTGTGGGAAGTTATAACATCTAGGTGCCATAACATCACCCCAGAGGACCCCTTAAAGCAGCGTCGGTCCCCACTGACCGAACACCACAGGTGGTGTCATGAACATAAACTTTATTTACTTTATAGACCTTTCCTTTTACATGGGCGCCCAGGTCCATGGACTGGGTTGCAGCCACCGTGACATCCCCCTGTGAACACCGGACCTGGTACGGTACCCCACGGCCATGGCGGGCGACTCACCTGCCAGCCTAGCACTGATATATATATAGCCACATACACTGCCTACCTAGCACTGATATCTATATATCCTGTAATTATTCCTTAAAAGGACTGTTGGTTTAACTGGATTTATAAACCCAATAATCGTATACCCACACTAACTAATACAATTATAATTCTCTTCCTATCTCCGCAGAAACTGTCCCTACACTGGTTGATTCTGGAGCTGTGTGACGAGCAGGGCGGTGCCAGATCTGATATAGACCTGATGACGCTGTGCAGCCAGCCAATTACTGTAATGCTACAACCAACATGACTGCGGCATTACAGTTCATGACAGACAATCGGAAAAAGTGGGGAAAAAATGTCGTTGCCAAGATGTCAATCTGAGCATGCACCAATTTTCCAGGAGGCCACCGCATCACAGCAATGGATATGCAGGGGCCTCCGGGCTTTCACAAAATGCCGGCGGAGCCCCCCACACCACAGAACGCCACGGAACACCACGGAACCAGCCTGGGATGGGATTTCCAGGAGGCCACCGCATTGCAGCAATGGATGTGCGGGGGTCTCCGGGCCTTCACAAAATGCAAGCAGACCCCCCCACACCACAGAGCACCTCCGAACCTGCCACACCAGTCTGGGCTAGGAGTCATATCACCAGACCACGGAACACCCCTTGTGACCATGCTCCACCAGCGTTGCCTATCCACCACCGGTAAGCTGAATTTGGACTGTAAGATGGACCTCCATTTGACACATTAATTTTTTTCCCTATTTTCTTTATGAAACAACAGATTTGTCTGGTCTGTTCTTTCTTTAAGTAACTCTGCCATGGTGTGCGGTTTGTTTCCTAGACAAATTAGCTTCAGCAGAGCCTGTTGCCGCTTCATTGAGGCAATGCTGGAGAGCTTCTAGCTTCCGGCTGATGTGCACATCTGAGATGGAGAATGACATCAGGAGGGGGTGAAACAACTGCTGTAGGAGGTAGATGAAACCCTGATGGAAGTAAGGCAAGAAATCCTCGGCATCAGGAGCACATGTGCAATACGAGGGTGTGACTTGGCCCCAGCCTCCACAATGTTCACCCAGTGTGCCGTCAAAGAAATGTAGCATCCCTAGCCACAAGCGCTTGTCCACGTGTCATTTGTTAAATGGACAATCCCAGTAAGTGCGTTAGTAAAGGCACAGGTGATGTTCTTGGACATGTGCTGCTACACTGCTCTACAATGGGAGAAAAAGTGTCAGGTGGGGACCTGTTATGACCCCAATGGCAGAGGGTCTCAAAAGTACATACCAAGTCTGCAAACATAAAAAACCAGCTCATAGGGCAGTGGTAACTGGGCTAACCGTATATCTAATCCTAGCACCACAAATAGCAGCAGCCGGGGAACGTGCCTACGTTGGTTCTAGACGTCTCGCGCCAGCCGGAGAACTAACTAACCCTAGAAGGGAAAAGATAGACCTTTCTTGCCTCCAGAGAAAAGACCCCAAAAGTTGGATACAAGCCCCCCACAAATAATAACGGTGAGGTAAGGAGAAAAGACAAACGTAAGAATGAACTAGATATTTAGCAAAGAGAGGCCCACTGACTAATAGCAGAATATAGTAAGATGACTTATACGGTCAGCAAAAACCCTATCAAAATTTCCACGCTGGATATTCAAGAACCCCCGAACCGTCTAACGGCCCGGGGGGAGAATACCAGCCCCCTAGAGCTTCCAGCAAAATCAGGAATCACATTTAGTACAAGCTGGACAGAAAATAAGAGCCAAACAAATAACCAAAAAACAAGGAAGCACGACTTAGCTTAATTTTGCAAGAACCAGGACCAGCAGACAGGAGCAAACAGAAAGGATCTGATTACAACGATGCCAGGCACTGGACTGAGAATCCAGGAAGCTTATATAGCAACACCCCTGGACTAACGACCCAGGTGGGTGCCAAACTGAGAAAGACAATCCCAGAGTCATATCACCAGTGACCACAAGAGGGAGCCAAATAAGTCTAATTCACAACAGTACCCCCCCTTTAAGGAGGGGTCACCGAACCCTCACCAAGACCACCAGGGCGATCAGGATGAGCAGCGTGAAAGGCACGAACTAAGTCGGCCACATGCACATCAGAGGCAACCACCCAGGAATTATCCTCCTGACCATAGCCCTTCCACTTGACCAGATACTGAAGCCTCCGCCTGGAGAGATGAGAATCCAAGATCTTCTCCACCACGTACTCCAACTCGCCCTCAACCAAGACCGGAGCAGGAGGCTCAACAGAAGGAACCACAGGTACAACGTACCGCCGCAACAAAGACCTATGGAACACGTTGTGAATGGCAAACGACACCGGAAGATCCAAGCGAAAGGACACAGGATTAAGGATTTCCAATATCTTGTAAGGACCGATGAAGCGAGGCTTAAATTTAGGAGAGGAGACCTTCATAGGAACAAATCGAGAAGACAGCCATACCAAATCCCCAACACGAAGTCGGGGACCCACACCGCGGCGGCGGTTGGCAAAATGCTGAGCCTTCTCCTGTGACAACTTCAAGTTGTCCACCACATGATTCCAGATCTGCTGCAACCTATCCACCACGGAATCTACCCCAGGACAGTCAGAAGGCTCCACATGTCCTGAGGAAAAACGGGGATGGAAACCAGAGTTGCAAAAAAAAGGCGAAACCAAAGTAGCGGAACTAGCCCGATTATTAAGGGCAAACTCAGCCAACGGCAAGAAGGTCACCCAATCATCCTGATCTGCAGAAACAAAACACCTCAAATAAGCCTCCAGAGTCTGATTAGTTTGCTCCGTTTGTCCATTAGTCTGAGGATGAAAGGCAGACGAAAACGACAAATCAATGCCCATCTTAGCACAAAAGGATCGCCAGAACCTGGAAACAAACTGGGATCCTCTGTCAGACACAATATTCTCAGGAATGCCGTGTAAACAAACCACATTCTGAAAGAACAAAGGAACCAGATCGGAAGAGGAAGGCAGCTTAGGCAAAGATACCAAATGGACCATCTTGGAAAAGCAATCACATACCACCCAGATGACAGACATGCCCTGAGACACCGGAAGATCTGAAATGAAATCCATGGAAATGTGTGTCCAAGGCCTCTTCGGGACAGGCAAGGGCAAGAGCAACCCGCTGGCACGAGAACAGCAAGGCTTAGCTCGAGCACAAGTCCCACAGGACTGCACAAATGACCGCACATCCCGTGACAAGGAAGGCCACCAAAAGGACCTAACCACCAGATCTCTGGTGCCAAAAATTCCCGGATGCCCTGCCAACACCGAGGAATGAACCTCGGAAATGACTCTGCTGGTCCACTTATCAGGAACAAACAGTCTGTCAGGTGGACAAGAGTCAGGTCTACCAGCCTGAAATCTCTGCAACACACGTCGCAAATCCGGAGAAATGGCTGACAAGATAACTCCCTCTTTAAGAATACCAACTGGTTCTACGACTCCAGGAGAGTCAGGCACAAAGCTCCTTGAAAGAGCATCAGCCTTCACATTCTTTGAACCTGGTAAATACGAGACCACAAAGTCAAAACGGGAGAAAAACAATGACCAGCGGGCCTGTCTAGGATTCAGGCGTTTAGCAGACTCGAGATACATCAGATTTTTGTGATCAGTCAAGACCACCACACGATGCTTAGCACCCTCGAGCCAATGACGCCACTCCTCAAATGCCCACTTCATGGCCAACAACTCCCGATTGCCAACATCATAATTCCGCTCAGCAGGCGAAAACTTCCTAGAGAAAAAGGCACATGGTCTCATTACAGAGCAACCAGGGCCTCTCTGCGACAAAACGGCCCCTGCCCCAATCTCAGAAGCATCCACTTCAACCTGAAAGGGCAGTGAGACATCAGGCTGGCACAAAACAGGCGCCGAAGTAAACCGGCGCTTCAACTCTTGGAAAGCTTCCACGGCTGCAGGAGCCCAGTTAGCAACATCAGAACCTTTCTTGGTCATATCCGTCAAAGGTTTAACAACGCTAGAAAAATTAGCGATAAAACGACGGTAGAAGTTAGCAAAACCCAAGAACTTCTGAAGACTTTTAACTGACGTGGGGTGAGTCCAATCATGAATAGCTCGGACCTTGACTGGGTCCATCTCCACCGCAGAAGGGGAAAAAATAAACCCCAAAAAGGGAACCTTCTGTACTCCAAAGAGACACTTTGAGCCCTTAACAAACAAAGCATGCTCACGCAAAACCGGAAATACCATCCTGACCTGCTCTACATGCGAGTCCCAATCATCAGAAAAAAACAGAATATCATCCAGATAAACAATCATAAATTTATCCAGATACTTCCGGAAAATATCATGCATAAAGGACTGAAACACTGAAGGAGCATTAGAGAGCCCAAAAGGCATCACCAAGTACTCAAAATGACCTTCGGGCGTATTAAATGCAGTTTTCCATTCATCTCCCTGCTTAATGCGCACAAGGTTGTACGCACCACGAAGATCTATCTTGGTGAACCACTTGGCACCTTTAATCCGGGCAAACAAGTCCGACAACAGAGGCAAAGGATACTGAAACTTAACAGTGATTTTATTCAGAAGCCGATAGTCAATACAAGGTCTCAAAGATCCGTCCTTCTTGGCCACAAAAAAGAATCCCGCACCAAGAGGGGAAGAGGATGGACGGATATGCCCATTCTCCAGAGACTCCTTGATATACGAACGCATTGCGGTATGCTCAGGTACAGACTGATTAAATAGTCTTCCCTTAGGAAATTTACTACCTGGAATCAAATCTATGGCGCAGTCACAGTCCCTATGAGGAGGCAGAGCACTGGACCTGGACTCGCTGAATACATCCTGATAATCAGACAAATACTCAGGAACTTCCGAAGGAGTAGAGGAAGCAATAGACACCGGCGGGGAATCACCATGAATTCCCTGACAGCCCCAACTTGACACAGACATTGCCTTCCAATCCAAGACTGGATTATGGGTCTGTAACCATGGCAGACCCAAAACGACCAAATCATGCATTTTATGCAGAACAAGAAAACGAATCACCTCCCGATGTTCAGGAGTCATGCACATGGTTACCTGTGTCCAAAACTGCGGTTTATTTTCCGCCAATGGCGTAGCATCAATACCTCTAAGAGGGATAGGATTTACCAAAGGCTCAAGAACAAAACCACAGCGCTTGGCAAATGACAGATCCATAAGACTCAGGGCAGCACCTGAATCCACAAACGCCATAACAGGGTAGGAAGACAATGAGCAAATTAAAGTCACAGACAAAATAAATTTAGGTTGCAAATTACCAATGGCGACAGGGCTAACAACCCTTGTTAGGCGTTTAGAGCATGCTGATATAACATGTGTAGAATCACCACAGTAAAAACACAACCCATTCTGACGTCTATGATTTTTCCGTTCATTTCTAGTCTGAATTCTATCACATTGCATTAAATCAGGTGTTTGTTCAGACAACACCACCAGAGGATTAGCAGTTTTGCACTCCGGCAAACACCGGTCAATTTGAATAGCCAGCGCCATGGAATCAATCAGACTTGTAGGAATGGAGAAACCCACCATCACATTCTTAATGGCTTCAGAAAGGCCATTTCTGAAATTTGCGGCCAGAGCACACTCATTCCACTGAGTAAGCACGGACCATTTCCGAAATTTTTGGCAATACACTTCAGCTTCATCCTGGCCCTGAGAAATAGCCAGCAAGGCTTTTTCTGCCTGAATTTCAAGATTGGGTTCCTCGTAAAGCAATCCGAGCGCCAGAAAAAACGCATCAGTATTTGCCAATGCCGGATCTCCTGGCGCTAGCGAGAAGGCCCAATCCTGAGGGTCGCCCCGTAAGAAAGAGATAACAATTTTAACTTGCTGAGCTGAGTCTCCAGATGAACGGGGTCTCAGAGATAGAAACAATTTACAATTATTCCTGAAATTCCTAAACTTGAATCGGTCTCCAGAGAACAGTTCAGGAATAGGTATTTTAGGTTCAGACATTGGACTACTGGTAACAAAATCTTGTATGCCCTGCAAACGAGCAGCAAGCTGATCCACACTTGTAATCAAGGTCTGGACATTCATGTCTGCAGCAAGCACAAGCCACTCAGAGGTAAAGGGGAGGAACAAAGAGAGGAAAAAAAAAAAAAAAAACTCAGAATTTCCTTTCTTATTATCCCACTTCTGCAATGCATTAAACATTCAACTTTGGCCTGGCATACTGTTATGACCCCAATGGCAGAGGGTCTCAAAAGTACATACCAAGTCTGCAAACATAAAAAACCAGCTCATAGGGCAGTGGTAACTGGGCTAACCGTATATCTAATCCTAGCACCACAAATAGCAGCAGCCGGGGAACGTGCCTACGTTGGTTCTAGACGTCTCGCGCCAGCCGGAGAACTAACTAACCCTAGAAGGGAAAAGATAGACCTTTCTTGCCTCCAGAGAAAAGACCCCAAAAGTTGGATACAAGCCCCCCACAAATAATAACGGTGAGGTAAGGAGAAAAGACAAACGTAAGAATGAACTAGATATTTAGCAAAGAGAGGCCCACTGACTAATAGCAGAATATAGTAAGATGACTTATACGGTCAGCAAAAACCCTATCAAAATTTCCACGCTGGATATTCAAGAACCCCCGAACCGTCTAACGGCCTGGGGGGAGAATACCAGCCCCCTAGAGCTTCCAGCAAAATCAGGAATCACATTTAGTACAAGCTGGACAGAAAATAAGAGCCATACAAATAACCAAAAAACAAGGAAGCACGACTTAGCTTAATTTTGCAAGAACCAGGACCAGCAGACAGGAGCAAACAGAAAGGATCTGATTACAACGATGCCAGGCACTGGACTGAGAATCCAGGAAGCTTATATAGCAACACCCCTGGACTAACGACCCAGGTGGGTGCCAAACTGAGAAAGACAATCCCAGAGTCATATCACCAGTGACCACAAGAGGGAGCCAAAAAAGTCTAATTCACAACAGGGACCTAGTACCAAGCGACGGCTGCTGTAATTCTCCTTGTCAACAAGCCGAGATGGCAACATTTCCTTGGCAAGCAGCCTGGAAATGTGTCAATTTAGCCTTTGGGTTTGTGAGTGGTTGGGTGCAAATTTTCTTTTTCGTTCCAAGGCCTGGGGTAGGGACAGGTGAACGCTGTGCTGGGAGAAGGATTTGGAATTGCCTAAAGATGTTAAGTCAGAATGTGTAAGGATAGGTGCAGGGCACGAGGCATCTGCACCAGTGTTTTGGACAGGGGATTGGGAAGCATATAGCACAGGACAATTGTTTCACCTGTCGGCATCATTCATGGATAGTGTTGAGCGATACCGTCCGATACTTGAAAGTATCGGTATCGGAAAGTATCGGCCGATACCGGCAAAGTATCGGATCTAATCCGATACCGATACCCGATACCAATACAAGTCAATGGGACTCAAGTATCGGACGGTATCCCTGATGGTTCCCAGGGTCTGAAGGAGAGGAAACTCTCCTTCAGGCCCTGGGATCCATATTAATGTGTAAAAGAAAGAATTAAAATAAAAAATATTGCTATACTCACCTCTCCGACGCAGCCTGGACCTCACCGAGGGAACCGGCAGCGTTCTTTGCTTAAAATGCGCGCGTTTACTTCCTTCCGTGACGTCACGGCTTGTGATTGGTCGCGTGCCGCCCATGTGGCCGCGACGCGACCAATCACAGCAAGCTGTGACGTAATTTTCAGGTCCTCAATGCCTAATTCTAGGCTTTCAGGATTTTAAAATTACGTTCCGGCTTGTGATTGGTCGCGTCGTGGTCACATGGGCGACGCGACCAATCACAAGCCGTGACGTCACGGGAGGCAGGAGACGCTCGCATTTTAAAATTACGTCACGGCTTGTGATTGGTTGCGTGCCGCCCATGTGACCGCGACGCGACCAATCACAGCAAGCCGTGACATAATTTTCAGGTCCTGAATGCAGAATTAGGCATTGAGGACCTGAAAATTACGTCACGGCTTGCTGTGATTGGTCGCGTCGTGCCCACATGGGCGGCACGCGACCAATCACAAGCCGTGACGTCACGGAAGGAAGTAAACGCGCGCATTTTAAGCAAAGAACGCTGCCGGTTCCCTCGGTGAAGTCCAGGCTGCGTCGGAGAGGTGAGTATAGCAATATTTTTTATTTTAATTCTTTCTTTTACACATTAATGTTGTTTCGATACCGATACCCGATACCACAAAAGTATCGGATCTCGGTATCGGAATTCCGATACCCGCAAGTATCGGCCAATACCCGATACTTGCGGTATCGGAATGCTCAACACTATTCATGGACCCATGTGTTCGGCCTACCGAGTCGGCTGCTTAGTTGACATGTGCCTGATCATGCTGGTGGTGATTAGGTTCTTAGTGGTCAGGCCCCGGTTAATCTTGGTATGGCATAGGCTGCAAATGGCCATTTTGTTTGTATCAGAATTCGCCTTAAAAAAGTCCCAGACTGGGGAACACCTAACTCTTTGATTGAGAAATTGAGGAGTGTTGGTGCTCTTCAGAACAGTTGCCTGTCTTCTCCCTCTGGTCGCCTCACTGCCTATTCCTGTCTGTTTCAGTGGTGCCAATCTCTCCCCCTCAGTGCTGCTGCCCTTTTCAGGTTGGATCAGTGACTTCATCATCCACCGCCTCATCTTCCACCCCCGCATCCTGGTCCTCCTGACTTTGCGACTAAACAACAACAAGACTTAGCGCCAACTGTGTCTCATAATAATCTTCCTCCTTCCACAAAATTTGCTGTTCCCCACCATTATCTTCTTGTGGCTGTGGCTGCCCTAAGTTTTGTGCATCACTAAACAGCATGTATCCTGTCCCACCTTGGAGCATGCAGACTGAGGGGCCACAATCAAGAAATGTTGTTGTAAAGAGCTCCTAAGAGTGTCCTAGTGTGGGATCCCTAGTCTCCTGGGGGGCAACATGGTGGGAGGAAGGAGGATGAAGGTGAGGATTAAGTGATCCAGATTAAAGGTTGGTGAGACTGGATCATGTGTAAGACTGGGTAGTGCTGCTAGGCAACTGACCACCTCTTTGCACTATTCTGGTTTCAGAAGTGAAGTGTACCTTGCCTCCCTGCAAAGTGGGACAGGAGCCACAACACCAGCAACATGTGTTGTCATACCTCGTCCATGTCCTCGGCAACTGCGTGCACTATCATCACTTCCACTCCCCCATCCCGTACTGCACACCCTACACTTTTTGTAATTGCTAGATCTGTTGAAACCAAGCTTATTTTTAATAAAAGAAAAAAGGTCACCTGCAGCAGTCAGAGCAGTTTGGGGAGTTTAATACATCCATAATGTAACAGAAAGAATGCAAAAGTGTATGTATGACAATCAGATTTAATCCAGAGCAATGTTTCAATGATTTTTTTTAAGTTATGTGCCACAGAAATGTACCACAAAGCATGCTATGCTACTTGGGTGAAAAATTTAAGACTACAACATTTTTTAATACTTGCTCTCAGTTTTATAGATCACAGGAAATGTCCTCAGACCATGAAATAGTGTAAGGTTGAGAACTGTAATCCAGCCAATTTTTTAACGCATTTTTGTAGCATTAGATAATATCACAGAAATTTTCCCCAGACCATGGAAACGTGTATTGGTGAGAAATGTAATCCAGCTAATTTTTTTAATGCTTTTTAGGGTCTTAGACATCACAGAAATATACCACAGAACATGTGAAACTGTATGGCTGAGAAATTTGAGCCTGCAAAAATTTGTATTTTTAAGTTTTATAGATCATAGGAAATTACCCCAGACCACCTAATACTGTATGGGTGACAAATTTAACCCGGCTAAATTTTTAAATGCTTTTTTGGAATCTTATATGTGAAAAGAAAAAAAAAAATTGTCCAGAATAGGGTTGAGCGACTTTTGCTTTTTTAGGATCGAGTTGGGTTTTGTGAAACCCGACCTTCTCGAAAGTCGGATTGCGTGAAATCGGACGATTCTACTGTAAAGTCGGGTTCTGGATTGGAACATGAAACCCAATGCAAGTCAATGTGGATTATTTTTTTGGTTTAGTCTCTCTCTCTCTCTCTCTCTCTCTCTCTCCCCTCCGTGCAAAGCATATGTTGTGTTTGACTGCGGAAATCACTGCAGCCCAAACGGTAATATGGCTCTATGATGCCGCAGAAACCAGGCCGGAACCTATGTCATCACGCTGCCCACACTCCTTAATTGGCTGAAAAAATGGCGGGGAAGGCGTCATACAAAACGCGACTTTGGCGCCAAGATCGCCAACCACGTGGCCGATCCCACGCTGGAGTCAGGTCGGGTTTCACGAAACCCGACTTTGCCAAAAGTCGGCGACTTTTGAAAATGAACGATCCGTTTCGCTCAACCCTTGTCCAGAACACAGAATAGTGTATGGATAAGAAATTTAACCCATAGAAATGTTATAATGATTTTTTTGAGAGTTATATAACAGAAAAAAGTAACACAGATCACATAATACTCGATGGATCAAAATATATTCAACTTTTCACCCCCCAAAAAAAAGCTGGAGCTATATATTTGTCAATGGACTGCACAGCCCTAATCCCTGTCTGTCACTCTCCCTGCTCCTATGACTCTCTCTCCCTACCTAGACTAAAGGTACCTTCACACTAAGCGACTTTACAACGATAACGATAGCGATCCGTGACGTTGCAGCGTCCTGGATAGCGATATCATTGTGTTTGACACGCAGCAGCGATCAGGAACCCACTGTGAGATCGCTGGTCGTTGCTGAAAGTCCAGAACTTTATTTCGTCGCTGGATCTTCCGCTGACATCGCTGAATCAGTGTGTGTGACACCGATCCAGCGATGTCTTCACTGGTAACCAGGGTAAACATTGGGTTACTAAGCGCAGGGCCGCGCTTAGTAACCCGATGTTTACCCTGGTTACCATTGTAAAAGTAAAAAAAACCCCACATACTCACATTCCGGTGCCCGGCGTCCGCTTCCCTGCACTCCTCCTGCATCCTGTGTAAGTGCCGGCCATAAAGCAGAGCGGTGACGTCACCGCTCTGCTCTGTGGGAGATGCCGGAGATGTTCGGCGCTGACACAGGATGCAGGAGGAGTGCAGGGAAGCGGACGCCGGGCACCGGAATGTGAGTATGTGTTTTTTTTTTTTACTTTTACAATGGTAACCAGGGTAAACATCGGGTTACTAAGCGCGGCCCTGCGCTTAGTAACCCGATGTTTACCCTGGTTACCAGGGGACTTCGGCATCGTTGGTTGCTGGAGAGCCGTCTGTGTGACAGCTCTCCAGCGACCACACTACGACTAAACAGCGACGCTGCAGCGATCGGCATCGTTGTCTGTATCGCTGCAGCGTCGCTTAGTGTGAAGGTACCTTTAGTGATACAAACAGCAAAGCAAATGATTAGCCCTTAGAAGGGCTGTTAGAAGGGTTCAGCTACAGCACCAGTAGCAACACTACCCACAGGCCTCTGATTAGTTATACTGTGCACACATAGGCATGCACTCTCCAATACGAAGTGTCACAGAGCTGTGCAATGGCGTCAGTGTGCCAAGATAGGTGGCGCCTGTTATTTTATAACCACTGATGATGTCACATGGCCAGCCAATCACAGTAATGCCACAACCAAGATGGCTGTGGCAATTCTCGCAAGCATATTGGCTGTGTAACAGGTGCCAAAAATGCATGGCGGGAATTTGAGTTTTACATAGAGCACCACCCATTTCTCGCTGAGTAATAAGCACATCCGAGCACCGTAATACTCAAGTGATAACCGCTCATCCATATTGGGCATCAGATCATAGAAAGGATGCCCTGGAGTTAGAAAAAGTTCAAAGAAGAGGCACAAAAATTATAAGGAACATGGTTGATCTTGGTTACGAGTTGTACTTTTGAATAGCACCAATGATTTTACCTTATCCTGTACTGGAAAGTGGGAAAAAAATGCTGTGTTACCATGTTCTCAAAATGCTAAAACTGACCTGCCATTATGATTCTCCAGATTGTTATGAGTTTGTAGACACCAAACATGTTATGTTCATTTTTGTTTAAGTGGTGAAAAAAATCCAAAGTTTGCCCCCCAAAAAATAAGTCGCGATGTTCTGAGAACCATAGCATCTCCATTTTTCGGGATCTGGGGCTTGCTGAGGGCTTATTGTTTGCTCGCTGATCTGATGTTATTATTGATACCATTTTGGAGTACGTACAATCTTTTGATTGCCTGTCATTACATTTTAATGCAGTGTTGCAGCAGCAAAAAAAATGTAAATCTGGCTTTTTGTTTTTTTTATTGTTATGCCATTTACTGATTGGATATATGTATTTTTTAATTATTTTACTTTGAATGGGGCAAATGGGGGGTGATTTAAACTTTGAACTATATTTTTAAAAACATTTTTTTTAAATTGCTTCAATATTCTCCATGGGAGACTAGAAGCTGTGATCATTCGATCGCTTGTGCTACATAGAGTCTGCATCAAACGGGGAGGTGTCCAATGTCGTATGTATTCATCATTGGACGTTAAGAGGTTAAGACCAATTTTAGAAATGATTAAAGCACCACTACAGCATTTATTTTTTGCAGTGCGGGGTGGTCTTGGCTGCCTGAAGGCTGGAGGGAGGGACCAAAGGCGTTCCAGGAGCCCCTTTGGGGCTGGAGGAGAGCCTATGGCCTATGGCTTCTTCTCCTGATCCCAGGCAAATTCCTTGCAATAGCCAAGGCCTACCAGAAGTGCGAGTTCCCGCCTTGTAGCACACTTCCGGTTCGCAGCCTGCTAGACCCCAGACAGGAGGCTTCTGAATTGTGTTCACCGGTCGTAGATTGGTTGGGTCCGGTAAGTTCTGAGACTGGGGTAGGGTAGCCTACAGCGGCTTCTCAGGGCAGTGTTGAGGTTGAGCATCAGAACGGCGCTTCTGCTGTGGTTTCAGAAAAAAACCCTGGAGAAAAGAACGGGAGGATAAGGTTATGCATTTGGACGGACTCTAGGGCAAAAAGTGAAGTGTATGTTTTTGTTTGAGGGCACATTGGGGGAGCATTTGAAAAAATAGGTGAGGGATAAGATCTGCGAGGGAGAGTATGTGGAGATATTTTCATTGCTCCTGTTAGAAAAGTTTAATTTAGACAAAGTGAAGCCCAGTCATTCTAAAAAAGAGAAGGACAAGGAAGAAAAACATAGGTACAGGTTGATTCCGGGGACATTTTCTAACTGGATAAAGATGTTTGCGATTTCGGCTAGTGTGATAGGGAAAAAAGAATCCGAACAATGTTCTGCTCTCTTTGGTTACATGGATACAATTGGGGAGGCCTACAGGGTGTACAGCGGCCTGATCTGGCTGCGATACGCTGAACAATTTAGGCAATGTAAGGCAATGCGGCCAGGTATGCGTGGGACCACAAGGACCTATCCTTGTGGATGTGACTGATGATGGACACTGCCTCTCAGCCCTTTCGGGTGGTAGTGCAGGGGGCTTCAGCTCAACGAGCGAGTCCTCAGCATTTAAATAAAAGTTTTTTTTCTGGCAATTCAATGACGAACAGTGTAAATTTGGTGCCTCGTGCAAGTTCAAGCATGAGTGTTCCAGTTGTTGAAGTAGTCACAGCTTGTCAAAGTGTTTAAGGCATTCAAAGGGTAAGCAAGGTAAAAGTTTTGGAAAAAGGTAAGACTCTGGTGAAGGTTGCAGTGTTGGTTCCATTTTTAAATAGGCACTCGGACGTGAAAAGGGCTGAGTTGATTCGTTTAGGTTTTTCTGAGGGTTTCAGAATCCTGTTTGATCCTGGAGCCCCGTTACTCCAGCCAGGTAATTTAAAGCTGGCAAAAGAGCATCCGTGGGTAGTTAAATAAAAATTGGGTAAAGAGACTGAATTGGGTCATATGGCAGGTCCATTCAGTGACCCCCCATTGCCTAACTTAAGGGTTTCCCCTCTGGGGTTGGTTCCAAAATGTGAAGTTAATAAGTTCCAGCTTATTCATTCATTTGTCGTAGCCAGCTGGTGATTTAGTTAATGATGGTATTTCTCCCGAGTTCTCATTCGTGTAGTCCGTGTCACTTAATAGGGTGTTGGATTTGGTGAGAAAAGTGGGGTTGGGGGCATTGATGGCAATATTGGACATTGAAGCTGCATTTCATTTGCTTCCTGTGCACCCCCACAGCTTTCATTTGTTTAGGTGCATGTGGGAAGGGGAGTTTTGTGCTGATATGAAAAATTTGGGACTGAATGGGAGGAGTTTGATAAGGTGGTGGAATTTGGTTCAGATACAAGAATAGGCTGTTTGGCTTACTGTCTCTTGTTGTTCAGGATTTTGAATCTGGAAAGTCCGTGTCAGCAGTAGCGCAGAGGCTAGTGGCTTTGTTTTTTTGTTTAAATTACAAGGCGAGAGTGACTTGACAGGATTTTTTAGTGAAACAGACATTCAAGGATTTTTGAAGGTGTAGAGTCAAGACAAGAGGTGTCCAGTCTCCTTCGAATTGTTGGGTAACATATTGGGTTGTTTAAGGTCAATTGGTTTTACAAATTATGAGGTACAGGTATTTTCAGTGGCTTTTATTTTGGCTTTTTATGGTGCTTTTCCCATCAACAAGTTGGTTATCCTGGCAAAGTTGACGGTAGGGGAGTTAATGATGAGTGATATTTGTCTGTTAGGGGATATAGTGGAACGTTTTTCACAGTGTTCAAAGACAGATCAAGTAGGGCATGGCAAGTTGGTTGTGCTGTACGCAGTTCCCGGCCATGAGGCATGCTCTGTTATTGGAGTAAGACTTTTTTGATTTTCAGGGGGGGGTTATCTGGGTTCCTTTTTTAAGACATACAGTATGGATGGTTCTTCACTGTTAAAATATCAGTTCATAGTAGTGTTCAAAGAATGTTTGTTGCATTTGTTGCATTTGGATGAGAAGCATGTAGAAAATGGATCGCATTATTTTCGTATTGGGAGACCGACTGAGTCTTCATGGTGGGGTTTGAGTGATGAGAAGGTTTGATGTATCGAATGACAGGAATCGGTGCAATTTTAGTTCCTGTGTTCACCCCGATTTAGTGGCGTTATGAAGGATGGGTTGCTTATATGTGGTAGTTGGGTATTAATGGTGTTGTCTGTTGTGAATTCTGTTGTGGGTTCTGCTCTTAGGCTCCCTCCGGTGGTTATAAGTGGTAGTGCTGCTGTTTGTCCTTCACAACAGTCATCAGCTGCTTCCACTTTGGACGGGGCTATTTAGTCTGGCTCTTTCCTTTATTGAGTGCCAGTTGTCCATTGTTTTCTAGGGATCCACATCTCTGCTTGGTTTCTCCTTCTGGATTGTCCAAATCATCAAAGATAAGTCCTGGCTCTGTTTTTGCAGGTCCACATGCGGTGGACTTAATAGTTCTGTGAATTGCTATGTTTTTTCTTGTCCAGCTTTGTCTGTGTTAAGATTTACTCAGCCAAGTTGGAAGCTCTGGAGTCACAGAGTTACCCTCCATGCCTTTAGTTAGGTGTGGAGATTTTTGTATTTTCTGTGGTGGATTTTGTAGTATTTTTTATACTGACCGCACAGTACTCTTTCCTGTCTTTTCTTTCTAGGTAGCGTGGCCTCCTTTGCTAAATTCTGTTTTCAGTCTGCGTTTGTAATTTCCCTCTCCTCTCACAGTCAATATTTGTGGGGGGCTGCCTTTCCTTTGGGAATTTTCTCTGAGGCAAGATAGTATTCCTGTTTCTTTCTTTAGGTGTAATTAGTCCTCTGGCCGTGACGAGGTGTCTAGGGAGTGACAGGAACATCCCACGGCTACTTCTAGTTGATGTGTTAAGTTCAGGGTCTGTGGTCAGTATAGAGGCCACCTACTCTAAAGCTCGTCCATGCTGCTCCTAGGCCACCAGTTCATAACAGTACAACTGGACAACAATGAGTTAACCGCATCTCAAAAGAAGGGAAAGAAAGTGCTGAGCCATTTTTTTTTCTGTACTCTGTTGTGTTTTTTTTCCCTCTTCACTTCTGGGTGGCTCAGGAGTTAGGCGTTGACATGGATGTTCAGGGACTTGCTTCTCGGGTGGATCAACTTGCTGCTAGAGTACAGGGTATTTCTGATTATATCGTGCAGACTCCTGTTTTAGAGCCTAGAATTCCTACCCCCGATCTGTTCTTCGGGGACAGGTCCAAATTTTTGAGCTTTAAAAATAACTGTAAACTGTTTTTTGCTCTTAAGCCCCGTTCCTCTGGTGATCCCATCCAGCAGGTAAAAATTGTCATTTCTCTGTTGCGTGGTGACCCGCAGGATTGGGCATTTTCCCTGGAATCTGGGAATCCGGCCTTGCTTAATGTAGACACCTTTTTTCAGGTGCTTGGGTTATTGTATGATGAACCTAACTCTGTAGAGCATGCTGAGAAAACACTTTTGGCCCTGTGTCAGGGTCAAGAAGCGGCAGAGTCATATTGCCAGAAATTCAGAAAATGGTCTGTGCTTACTAAGTGGAATGAGGATGCTTTGGCGGCAATTTTCAGAAAGGGTCTTTCTGAATCTGTTAAAGATGTTATGGTGGGGTTCCCCACGCCTGCAGGTCTGAGTGATTCTATGTCTCTGGCCATTCAAATTGATCGGCGCTTGCGTGAGCGCAGAGTTGTGCACACTATGGCGTTGTCTTCCGAGCGGAGTCCTGAGCCTATGCAGTGTGATAGGATTGTGTCTAGAGCGGAACGCCAAGGATTCAGACGTCTGAATAGGTTGTGCTTTTACTGCGGCGATTCTGCTCATGTTATTTCTGATTGCCCTAAGCGTGCCAAGAGAATCGCTAATTCCATTACTATCAGTACTGTACAACCTAAATTTCTGTTATCTGTGACCCTGATCTGCTCATTATCGTCATTCTCTGTCATGGCATTTGTGGATTCAGGCGCCGCTTTAAATTTAATGGACTTAGAATTTGCCAGACGTTGTGGTTTTTCCTTACAGCCTTTGCAGAGTCCTATCCCTTTGAGGGGGATTGATGCTACACCATTGGCTAAAAATAAACCTCAGTTTTGGACACAGCTGACCATGTGCATGTCGCCAGCCCATCAGGAAGATTGTCGCTTCCTGGTGTTACATAATTTGCATGATGCTGTTGTGCTGGGGTTTCCATGGTTACAGGTACATAATCCGGTGTTGGATTGGAAATCTATGTCTGTGACTAGTTGGGGTTGTCAGGGGGTTCACGATGATGTTCCTCTGATGTCAATTTCCTCCTCCCCCTCTTCTGAAATTCCTGAGTTTCTGTCAGATTTCCAGGATGTTTTCGATGAGCCCAAGTCCAGTTCCCTTCCACCGCATAGGGACTGTGATTGTGCTATTGATTTGATTCCAGGCTGTAAGTTTCCTAAGGGCTGACTTTTCAACCTGTCTGTGTCTGAACATGCCGCCATGCGGAGCTATGTAAGGGAGTCTTTGGAGAAGGGGCATATTCGGCCATCTTCTTCTCCATTATGAGCAGGTTTTTTTTTTGTTGCCAAGAAGGATGGCTCCTTGAGACTCTGTATTGATTATCGCCTCTTGAATAAGATCACGGTCAAATTCCAATACCCTTTGCCTTTGCTTTCTCATTTGTTTGCCAGAATTAAGGGGGCTAGTTGGTTTACTAAGATTGACCTTCGAGGGGCATATAATCTGGTTCGTATTAAGCAGGGTGACGAATGGAAAACTGCGTTTAATACGCCTGAGGGCCATTTTGAGTATCTTGTGATGCCATTCGGACTCTCTAATGCCCCATCTGTGTTTCAGTCCTTCATGCATGATATTTTTCAGAATTATCTTGATAAATTCATGATTGTATATTTGGATGATATTTTGATTTTTTCAGATGATTGGGAGTCTCATGTGAAACAAGTTAGGATGGTATTTCAGGTCCTTCGTGACAATGCCTTGTTTGTGAAGGGGTCTAAGTGCCTCTTTGGTGTACAGAAGGTTTCTTTTTTGGGCTTCATTTTTTCTCCATCATCTATAGAAATGGATCCCGCTAAGGTTCAGGCCATTCATGATTGAATACAGCCCACATTCGTGAAGAGCCTTCAGAAATTTTTGGGCTTTGCTAATTTTTATCGCCGTTTCATTGCCAACTTTTCCAGTGTGGTTAAACCCCTGACCGATTTGACGAGGAAGGGCGCTGATGTAGATAATTGGTCCTCTGAGGCCATTTCTGCCTTTCAGGAGCTTAAGCGACAATTTACTTCTGCCCCTGTGTTGCGTCAGCCGGATGTTTCTCTTCCTTTTCAGGTTGAGGTTGACGCTTCTGAGATTGGGGCAGGGGCCGTTTTGTCTCAGAGGAATTCTGATGGTTCCTTGATGAAACCGTGTGCCTTCTTTTCTCGAAAGTTTTTGCCTGCTGAACGCAATTATGATGTCGGCAATCGTGAGTTGTTGGCTATGAAGTGGGCATTTGAGGAGTGGCGACATTGGCTTGAGGGGGCCAAGCACCGTATTGTGGTCTTGACTGATCATAAGAATCTGATTTACCTCGAGTCTGCCAAACGGCTGAATCCTAGACAGGCCCGATGGTCCCTGTTTTTCTCCCGTTTTGATTTTGTTGTCTCGTATCTTCCAGGTTCTAAGAATGTTAAGGCTGATGCCCTCTCTATGAGTTTCTTGCCTGACTCCCCTGGGATTCTTGAGCCGTTTGGTATTCTTAAGGAGGGGGTGATTCTTTCTGCCATCTCCCCTGATTTGCGACGGGCTCTTCGGGAGTTTCAGGCTGATAAACCTGACCGCTGTCCAGCGGGGAAACTGTTTGTTCCTGACAGATGGACTAGTAAAGTGATTTCTGAGGTTCACTGTTCTGTGTTGGCTGGCCATCCTGGGATTTTTGGTACCAGAGATTTGGTTAGTAGGTCCTTTTGGTGGCCTTCTTTGTCACAGGATGTGCGTTCTTTTGTGCAGTCCTGTGGGACTTGTGCGCGGGCCAAACCTTGCTGCTCCCGCGCCAGTGGGTTGCTTTTGCCTTTGCCGGTCCCTGAGAGGCCTTGGACGCATATTTCTATGGATTTTATTTCGGATCTTCCTGTTTCCCAGAGGATGTCTGTTATCTGGGTGGTCTGTGACCGGTTTTCTAAGATGGTTCATTTGGTACCTTTGCCTAAGTTGCCTTCCTCTTCTGAGTTGGTTCCGTTGTTTTTTCAGCATGTGGTTCGTTTGCATGGCATTCCGGAGAATATTGTGTCCGATAGAGGTTCCCACTTTGTTTCTAGGTTTTGGCGGTCCTTTTGTGCTAAGCTGGGCATTGATTTGTCTTTTTCTTCCGCATTTCATCCTCAGACAAACGGCCAAACCGAGCGAACTAACCAGACTTTGGAAACTTATTTGAGATGCTTTGTGTCTGCCGATCAGGATGATTGGGTGGCTTTCTTTCCATTGGCCGAGTTTGCCCTTAATAATCGGGCTAGTTCTGCTACCTTGGTGTCACCATTCTTTTGTAATTCTGGGTTTCATCCTCGTTTTTCTTCAGGGCAGGTTGAGTCTTCTGATTGTCCTGGGGTGGACTCTGTGATTGACAGATTGCAGCAGATTTGGGCTCATGTTGTGGACAATTTGGTGTTGTCTCAGGAGGAGGCTCAGCGTTTTGCCAACCGTCGTCGGCGTGTGGATTCCCGGCTTCGGGTTGGGGATTTGGTCTGGTTGTCTTCTCGTCATGTTCCTATGAAGGTTTCTTCCCCGAAGTTCAAGCCCCGGTTTATTGGTCCTTATAGGATTTCTGAGATTATCAATCCAGTGTTTTTTCGTTTGGCCCTTCCAGCCTCTTTTTCCATCCATAATGTTTTTCATAGATCTTTGTTGCGGAAATATGTGGTGCCCGTGGTTCCCTCTGTTGATCCTCCTGCCCCGGTGTTGATTGATGGGGAGTTGGAGTATGTTGTGGAGAAGATCTTGGATTCTCGTTTTTCTAGACGGAGGCTTCAGTATCTTGTCAAGTGGAAGGGTTATGGCCAGGAGGATAATTCTTGGGTTGTTGCCTCCGATGTTCATGCTGACGATTTGGTTCATGCCTTCCATTTGGCTCATCCGGATCTGCCTGGGGGCTCTGGTGAGGGTTCGGTGACCCCTCCTCAAGGGGGGGTACTGTTGTGAATTCTGTTGTGGGTTCTGCTCTTAGGCTCCCTCCGGTGGTTATAAGTGGTAGTGCTGCTGTTTGTCCTTCACAACAGTCATCAGCTGCTTCCACTTTGGACGGGGCTATTTAGTCTGGCTCCTTCCTTTATTGAGTGCCAGTTGTCCATTGTTTTCTAGGGATCCACATCTCTGCTTGGTTTCTCCTTCTGGATTGTCCAAATCATCAAAGATAAGTCCTGGCTCTGTTTTTGCAGTCCACATGCGGTGGACTTAATAGTTCTGTGAATTGCTATGTTTTTTCTTGTCCAGCTTTGTCTGTGTTAAGATTTACTCAGCCAAGTTGGAAGCTCTGGAGTCACAGAGTTACCCTCCATGCCTTTAGTTAGGTGTGGAGATTTTTGTATTCTCTGTGGTGGATTTTGTAGTATTTTTTATACTGACCGCACAGTACTCTTTCCTGTCTTTTCTTTCTAGGTAGCGTGGCCTCCTTTGCTAAATTCTGTTTTCAGTCTGCGTTTGTAATTTCCCTCTCCTCTCACAGTCAATATTTGTGGGGGGCTGCTTTTCCTTTGGGAATTTTCTCTGAGGCAAGATAGTATTCCTGTTTCTTTCTTTAGGTGTAATTAGTCCTCCGGCCGTGACCAGGTGTCTAGGGAGTGACAGGATCATCCCACGGCTACTTCTAGTTGATGTGTTAAGTTCAGGGTCTGCGGTCAGTATAGAGGCCACCTACTCCAGAGCTCGTCCATGCTGCTCCTAGGCCACCAGTTCATAACAGTTGTCATTATTTTGTTTCACCTTAGGTGCATGCTTAATATGGATCCTAGCTCGAATTAATTTGGGAAATAAGGTTTAACATATTATAGTCAGCATATCTCGTCGGGATTATTGTCATCTGGTTGGACATTGTGGCATGGTTTACACCCAGATTAAAGTAAATAAGGTGGTGGTGAGTTTTGCGATCAGGAATGCAGGCTTGGAAATGATTTCCAGGGAGCATATTAGGTTGGATAGAGTCCATCTCAATGCAACCAGTAATGATTTGTGGAAGTTGTGTTTGAGGGATGGTATCAACCAAGCAGGGCATTTATGGTGGGACTGGGCCACGATAAATGTCATGTGATCAGTCTATGGTGAGGTGATAGGTCTGGTTTAGAGGTTGGTCAAGCGGGGGTGGTACTTTGGTAAGAAAGAACTATTAGATTATGGTGGCTTCTGTGATAGGCCAAGGTAACTTGCAGACATAGGTCCTGCAAAGTTAGGGGTATTAATTTAGTGTTATTAAGACCTCATTCTCTTAACCTTTGATTTGCGGCAAGGGAAAATTAGGAAAGTTGGAGGTTAGGCCTCTGGACCAGACCTATCAGCTGGATAATGTTATATAATGTTTACATTGTTCATAATGTTTGAGGCACCAGGGATGTGGGCACCCCAAGTTTGTGTATAATGTTTAATAAAAGGCTGCTGTGGCTATTTTACCGAAGCTGCAGGCAGTCATGTGTTTATGCATGTGAGCATCCCAGAAGCCAAGCGTCCTGAAGATAAGCATCGAGATAAGACAGTTATTCCATGGCAGTTAGTCAGGGCAGGAGTCAGGTAACCCACACTCTGCTCTCCCTTCTATCCATGTGCTTTATTGCTATCCTCCTGTGTTCTCTTGCCATCCACATTCACCGTCCCAACCCCCTCCATCACGACTCATATTCATCAGCTCCTCTCTCCTTCCTTCTCCCATGTGCAGCTCCCATGCACTTCTCACCTTCCTGAAAAACCTCAGCCCATCTTGCCCAAACACACTGCACAAAAAACCTTCTTACAATTCCAAAAACTACTTGCTCTTTATCCTCCTACTCCTTCTGATCTCGGAGGATATCTCCCCCAACCCCGGTCCACCATCCCCCAACCTCAACCACTATCCTACCTCGTATCATAACCACACAAATCTTATTAATATTACTTGCACTCCTTCATATCTTTCTTTTAATTGTGCCCTTTGGAATCCATGGTCTGTATATAACAAACTTCCTTTTCTGCACAATTACTTTCTTAATAACTCTCTGAATCTGTTGGCCCTCACTAAAACCTGGATTAAGGATTCTGACACTGTCTCCCCTGCTGCTATTTCCCATGGTGGCCTACAATTCTCCCATTCCCCGAGACCCACAAACAGACATGGTGGTGAAGTCGGCATACTCCTGTCCCCACAATGCACCTTCCAGGTCATCCCCCCAGTTCCATCACTCTCATTCCCTTCTTTTGAGGTCCACACTATCAGGCTCTTTTGTCCCCTCTCCCTCAGAGTAGCAGTCATATGTCAGCCCCCAGGCTCACCCACTCAGTTCCTTGACCACTTTTCAACCTGGCTGCCGCACTTCATGTCCTCAGAACTCCCAACCCTTATCCTGGGAGACTTCAACATCCCCATAAACAACCCCACTTCCACATCTGCATCCCAGCTTCTATCACTAACCACCTCTCTCGGCTTCTCACAGCTCTCAACCTCTGAAACACACAAGGACGGTAACACCCTTGACCTGGTCTCTGCCCGGCTCTGCTCAATCTCCTATCTAGATAACTCACCGCTTCCCCTCTCTGACCACAACATTCTCTCCTTCGCTCTCACAATCCCTCGCCCACCCCAGTACACTCCTACCTACCACACATTCAGAAATCTACATGCCATTAACTCTCATACACTTTCAGACTCCTTACACTCATCACTGTCCCCAATCTCGTCTTTTTTCTGTCCTAATCTGGCTGTACACCACTAAAATGCCACTCTTAGAAGCACCCTGGACCAAGTAGCCCCCCTCACCCTCAGAACCTCCAAGCACAGAGTAAAACAGTCCTGGCTCACATCGCAAACCCAATTTGTCCAGCGATGCTCTAGGTGTATTGAACGCTTATGGAGGAAAACTTGCACACCAGAAGACTTCATCCACTTCAAATTTATGTTAAGAACCTAGGGTCTAAGAGGTAACATTTCTCCTTATGGAGAGTGACATACCAGCTGGCTTGTCAAGGTAAGGAGGCTTATTCGCCGTGCAATGCTCCTCTGGGAAATTAAATATGCAAATTGCCTCTTCTGAGAAAAAGAGGACTTAACTCTATAGCACCACCTGTTGGAAGTAGCAATCCTACAAGTCACAATCAACCCTTTAACGAGTCGTGCAATATGACTTAGGATAAAAGCCAAATCAGTATCTCAATTCGCAGAAACGGTCTTTCGGGCTGTTGGCCCTCGTCAGTGGGAAGCATGAGAACTGATTTGGCTATGTGAGAGGCTCTGGACTGGGGTCTAAGGGGTAACGTTTCTCCTTATGGAGAGTGACATGCCAGCTGGCTTGTCAAGGTAAGGAGGCTTATTCGCCATGCAATGCTCCTCTGGGAAATTAAATATGCAAATTGCCTCTTCCGAGAAAAAGAGGACTTAACTCTATAGCACTACCTGTTTACAATATATAGTTATTAAGGTTGAAGGAAGACTGTAAGTCCATCTAGTTCAACCCATAGCCTAACCTAACATGCCCTAACATGTTGATCCAGAGGAAGGCAAAGAAAACCCATGTGGCAAAGAGTAACTCCACCATGGGGAAAAAAATTCCTTCCCGACTCCACATACGGCAATCAGACTAGTTCCCTGGATCAACGCCTTATCAAGGAATCTAGTGTATATACCCTGTAACATTATACTTTTCCAGAAAGGTATCCAGTCCCCTCTTAAATTTAATTAATGAATCACTCATTACAACATCATACGGCAGAGAGTTCCATAGTCTCACTGCTCTTACAGTTAAGAATCCGCGTCTGTTATTATGCTTAAACCTTCTTTCCTCCAGACGTAGAGGATGCCCCCTTGTCCCTGTCTCAGGTCTATGATTAAAAAGATCATCAGAAAGGTCTTTGTACTGTCCCCTCATATATTTATACATTAAAATAAGATCACCCCTTAGTCTTCGTTTTTCCAAACTAAATAGCCCCAAATGTAATAACCTATCTTGGTATTGCAGACCCCCCAGTCCTCTAATAACCTTGGTCGCTCTTCTCTGCACCCGCTCCAGTTCAGCTATGTCTTTCTTATACACCGGAGACCAGAACTGTGCACAGTATTCTAAGTGTGGTCGAACTAGTGACTTGTATAGAGGTAAAATTATGTTCTCCTCATGAGCATCTATGCCTCTTTTAATACATCCCATTATTTTATTTGCCTTTGTAGCAGCTGCCTGACACTGGCCACTGAATATGAGTTTGTCATCCACCCATATACCCAGGTCTTTTTCATTGACGGTTTTGCCCAGAGTTTTAGAATTAAGCACATAGTTATACATCTTATTACTTCTACCCAAGTGCATGACCTTACATTTATCCCCATTAAAGCTCATTTGCCATTTATCAGCCCAAGCTTCTAGTTTACATAAATCATCCTGTAATATAAAATTGTCCTCCCCTGTATTGATTACCCTGCAGAGTTTAGTGTCATCTGCAAATACTGAAATTCTACTCTGAATGCCCCCTACAAGGTCATTAATAAATATGTTAAAAAGAAGAGGGCCCAATACTGACCCCTGTGGTACCCCACTGCTAACCGCAACCCAGTCCGAGTGTGCTCCATTAATAACCACCCTTTGTTTCCTATCCCTGAGCCAGCTCTCAACCCACTTACACATATTTTCCCCTATCCCCATTACTCTCATTTTATGTAACAACCTTTTGTGTGGCACCATATCAAAAGCTTTGGAAAAGTCCATATACACTACGTCCACTGGGTTCCCTTGGTCCAGTCCGGAACTTACCTCTTCATAGAAGCTGATCAAATTAGTCTGACATGAACGGTCCCTAGTAAACCCGTGCTGATACTGGGTCATAAGGTTATTCCTCTTCAGATACTCCAGTATAGTATCCCTTAGAATGCCCTCCAGGATTTTACCCACAGTAGAGGTTAAGCTTACTGGCCTATAATTACCGAGTTCAGTTTTTGCCCCTTTTTTGAATATTGGCACCACATTTGCTATACGCCAGTCCTGTGGTACAGACCCTGTTATTATGGAGTCTTTAAAGATTAAAAATAATGGTCTATCAATGACTGTACTTAGTTCCTGCAGTACTCGGGGGTGTATCCCATCCGGGCCCGGAGATTTGTCAATTTTAGTTATTTTTAGACACCGCTGTACTTCCTGCTGGGTTAAGCAGGTGACATTTAATGGGGAATTTTTATCACTAGTCATTTTGTCTGCCATGGGATTTTCTTTTGTAAATACTGATGAAAAAAAGTCATTTAGCATATTGGCTTTTTCCTCATCCTCATCCACCATTTCCCCCAGATTATTTTTAAGGGGGCCAACACTGTCATTTTTTAGTTTCTTACTATTTATATAGTTAAAGAATATTTTGGGATTATTTTTACTCTCTCTGGCAATGAGTCTCTCTGTCTCAATCTTTGCTGCCTTGATTTGCTTTTTACAGAATTTATTTAATTTTCTGTATTTATTTAATGCCTCCTCACTACCTACTTCCTTTAATTCTCTAAATGCTTTCTTTTTGTCCCTTATTGCGCCCCTTACAGCTGTATTTAGCCATATTGGTTTCCTCCTATTTCTAGTATGTTTATTCCCATACGGTATATACTGTGCACAGGTCCTATCCAGGATGCTAATAAACGTCTCCCATTTTCTTTGTGTATTTTTGTGTCTCAGGATATCGTCCCAGTTAATTGCACCAAGATCCTCTCTCATCCGTTGGAAATTTGCCCTCCTGAAGTTTAGTGTCCTTGTCACCCCCCTACTACCCATCTTATTAAAGGTTACATGAAAACTTATTATTTTGTGATCACTATTCCCCAAGTGACCCCCAACCCTTATATTTGATATGCGGTCTGGCCTGTTGGTTAATATTAGGTCTAGCAGTGCCCCCCTCCTTCTTGGGTCCTGAACCAGTTGTGAAAGGTAATTGTCTCTCATAGTTGTCAAAAACCGATTACCTTTGCTGGAACTGCAGGTTTCTGTTCCCCAATCTATTTCAGGGTAGTTGAAGTCCCCCATAATAATGACTTCTCCTTGAGTCGCAGCTTCATCTATTTGCTTTACGAGGATATTCTCCATTGCTTCCATTAGTTTTGGAGATTTATAACAAATCCCTATCAGTAATTTATTATTTTTTCCCCCTCCCCTTATCTCCACCCACAGGGAGTCTACATTTTCATTAAATTCACCTATATTATCACGCAGGATGGGTTTTAAGGAAGATTTTACATATAGACACACCCCTCCCCCTCGCTTATCTGTACGGTCATTTCTGAACAGGCTATAGCCCTACAAGTTAACAGCCCAGTCATGGCTCTCATCCAGCCACGTCTCAGATATCCCCACCATGTCATAATTATGCTCCAACAACATTAGTTCTAATTCATCCATTTTGTTGGCGAGGCTTCTGGCATTAGTATACATGCCAAACACTGTAAAGTAACACACTGGCGCTATGTACTGGCCCGAACCTTCAGCTGCAAGCACCTTGGCACGTAGTGTGCAACCCTGCCAACCAATATTAAAATTAGAATAAAAATCAACAAACAGGTGCTGCGCTAGCAGGAGGAACTGTGACTAGGAATACATCTCAGTCACCTACCTCGCTGTTATGAACTGACGTATCCACTTGGGACAATGGGCTGCTGCAGACCGTCCTCTGTTATCTTGGAAGATCTGTGATAAAAACAGTGCAGCCACGCCACATATCTTATTTGGCCGCACCTCCTGGTGTCGTGTGCGGCGTGGGGCTGCCCACTGGCTGGGGACGTCTTGCAGGGACCAGAACACAAGCAAATACATGGGCGTGGCTGCACTGTTTTTATCACAGATCTTCCAAGATAACAGAGGACGGTCTGCAGCAGCCCATTGTCCCAAGTGGATACGTCAGTTCATAACAGCGAAGTAGGTGACTGAGATGTATTCCTAGTATACATGCACTTGATGTTACTCTCTGTACCTCTATTCTTTCTTAAATTACTAACTGTTCTAACCCCACCCCCCATGCCACCGCCACCCCCAACTTCCTTATTTGTGCCCAGGTCTCTATCTGCACTATCTTCCCCTCCTATAAAATGAATACCCTCCCCCCCAATCCCTAGTTTAAACACTCCTCCAACCTTCTAACCATTTTCTCCCCCAGCACAGCTGCCCCTTCCCCATTGAGGTGCAGCCCGTCCCTAGCATAGAGCCTGTAGCCAACTGAGAAGTCGGCCCAGTTCTGCAGGAACCCAAACCCCTCCTTCCTACACCAATTCTTGAGCCACTTATTAACCTCCCTAATCTCCCGTTGCCTCTCTGGCGTGGCACGTGGTACAGGCAGTATTTCGGAAAATACCACGTTGGAGGTCCTTGCTTTCAGCTTGCAGCCTAATTCCCTGAAATCATCTTTAAGGACCTTCCACCTACCTCTAACTTTGTCATTTGTGCCAATGTGCACCATGACCGCTGGGTCCTCACCAGCCCCTCCCAGTAATCTGTCCACCCGATCAGCGATGTGTCGGACTCGAGCGCCAGGTAGGCAGCACACCGTCCGACGATCCCTGTCTTTGTGACAGATTGCCCTATCTGTTCCCCTAATAATTGAGTCCCCCACTACCAGCACCTGTCTGGCCTGCCCTGCTCTCCTATTTACCTCCTTACTGGAGCAGTCACTCCTCCGGCTTTCAGAGGACATGCCTGGCTGCAGCAGTGCTACCCCTGTACTGGCACCCCCCTCATCTGCCAACTTAGCAAACTTATTGGGGTGTGCCAGATCAGGACTAGCCTCCCTGGCACTCTTCCCTCTACCCCGCCTTCTATCTGTCACCCAGCTAACTGCCACACTGTCCTGCAGCTCCATCCTACCATCCCCCTCCTCATCTATCCCATTGAGCGTCTGCTCTGTGAGCAGAAGACTCCTCTCCAAATTGTCTATGGATCTCAGTGTTGCCAGCTGCACATTTAGATCCAGTATCTGGGTTTCCAAATGCACAATGTGCTCACATCTCGCACAGCAGTATGGACCCTCGACCAGCTGGTCAAGGACTGCATACATGTGGCAAGATGTGCACTGGATGGCATTAACAATTGTGGAGCACATTTCTTAATGGGGATTGCACCACACAGAAACGTTAATTAAAAATAAATACAAAGTATTAATTAAAAAAAAAAAAAAAAAACAGAAGCAATTCCTCCCTTGGAAACTCCCTGATTCCAAAGTCACTGAATCACAAGTCACACACTTACCGCCGTTCACACTTACGCTCAGGTCACACTCAGCTCGCTCACACTCGCTGTGCTGAAGATTTATAGATTTTTTTTTTCTCTCTATCTCCCCTCAACAGCAATCCACCTTGCTGTTCAGATGCACTTCCAAAAGGATTGTTGGAAGTAGCAATCCTACAAGTCACAATCAGCCCTTTAACGAGTCGTGCAATATGACTTAGGATAAAAGCCAAATCAGTATCTCAATTCGCAGACACGGTGTTTCGGGCTGTTGGCCCTCATCAGTGCGAAGCATGAGAACTGATTTGGCTAGGTGAGAGGCTCTGGACTGGGGTCTAAGGGGTAACGTTTCTCCTTATGGAGAGTGACATACCAGCTGGCTTGTCAAGGTAAGGAGGCTTATTCGCCGTGCAATGCTCCTCTGGGAAATTAAATATGCAAATTGCCTCTTCTAAGAAAAAGAGGACTTAACTCTATAGCGCCACCTAAAGAGAAATGTTACCCCTTAGACCCCAGTCCAGAGCCTCTCACCTAGCCAAATCAGTTCTCATGCTTCGCACTGACGAGGTCCAACAGCCCGAAACACCATGTCTGCGAATTGAGATACTGATTTGGCTTTTATCCTAAGTCATATTGCACGACTCGTTAAAGGGTTGATTGTGACTTGTAGGATTGCTACTTCCAACAGGTGGCGCTATAGAGTTAAGTCCTCTTTTTCTCAGAAGAGGCAATTTGCATATTTAATTTCCCAGAGGAGCATTGCACAGCGAATAAGCCTCCTTACCTTGACAAGCCAGCTGGTATGTCACTCTCCATAAGGAGAAACGTAACCCCTTAGACCCCAGTCCAGAGCCTCTCACCTAACCAAATCAGTTCAGTTCTCATGCTTCGCACTGACGAGGGCCAACAGCCCGAAACACCGTGTCTGCGAATTGAGATACTGATTTGGCTTTTATACTAAGTCATATTGCACGACTCGTTAAAGGGTTGATTGTGACTTGTAGGATTGCTACTTCCAACTGGTGGCGCTATAGAGTTAAGTCCTCTTTTTCTCAGAAGAGGCAATTTGCATATTTAATTTCCCAGAGGAGCATTGCGCGGCGAATAAGCCTCCTTACCTTGACAAGCCAGCTGGTATGTCACTCTCCATAAGGAGAAACATTACCCCTTAGACCCCAGTCCAGAGCCTCTCACCTAACCAAATCAGTTCAGTTCTCATGCTTCGCACTGACGAGGGCCAACAGCCCAAAACACCGTGTCTGCGAATTGAGATACTGATTTGGCTTTTATCCTAAGTCATATTGCACGACTCATTAAAGGGTTGATTGTGACTTGTAGGATTGCTACTTCCAACAGGTGGCGCTATAGAGTTAAGTCCTCTTTTTCTCAGAAGAGGCAATTTGCATGTTAAGAACCTATAAATTTGCCCTTCACCTAGCCAAACAGACCTACTTCACCACCCTGATCTCCTTACTATCCAACAACCCCAAGAAGTTTTTTGACACCTTTCATTCCCTCCTCAGGCCAAAAGCAAAAGCCCCTATCACAGACGTTTGTGCTGATGACCTGGCCTCCAACTTTGTAGAGAAAATAGATACCGTATATACTCGAGTATAAGCCGATCCCCTAATTTTGCCTTAAAAAATTTGGGAAAACTTAATGACTTAAGTATAAGCCTAGGGTGGGAAATGCAGCAGCTACTGGTAAATTTCAAAAGTAAAAATAGATACCAATAAAAGTAAAATACATCAGTAGGTTAAGTGTTTTTGATTATCCATATTGAATCAGGAGCCCCATATAATGCTCCATACAGTTCATGATGGGCCCCATAAGATGCTCCATACAAAATACACCCCATATAATGCTCCATAATGGTTATGATGGGCCCCATAAGATGCTCCATATTAAAATATGCCCCATTTAATGCTGCATAAAGGTTAATAATGGCCCCATAAGATGCTCCATAGACATATTTGCCCAATATAATGCTGCACAAATGTTGATTATGGCCCCATAAGATTCTCCATAGAGATATTTACTGCATATAGTGCTGCACAAACATTATGGCCCCATAAGATGCTCTATAAAGATAGTTGCCCCATATAGTGCTGCACGAACGTTAATTATGGCCCCATAAGATGCTCCCTAAAGATATTTGCCCCATATAATCCTGCACAAACGTTGATTATGGCCCCATAAGATGCTCCATAAAGATATTTGCCCCATATAGTGCTGCACGAACGTTAATTATGGCCCCATAAGATGCTCCCTAAAGATATTTGCCCCATATAATCCTGCACAAACGTTGATTATGGCCCCATAAGATGCTCCATACAGACACTTGCCCCATTTGCTGTTGCTGCGATAAAGAAAAATCAAATACTCACCTCTCGTCACTCAGGCCCCCGGCACTTTAAATATTCATCTTTCCTCTTTCCAGCCGCTGCTCCGTCTTCAGCATCTTTTGCACTGACGTTCAGGCAGAGGGCGCACACTAACCACATCACCGCGCCCTCTGACCTGAGCGTCACTGCAGAAGATGCTGAAGATGGAGCGGTGGCTGGAACGAGGGAGGTGAATATTGCGCAGCGCTCCCCCTCCCCATTATACTCACCTGCTCCTGGCGCGGTGCAGTCCATGGTTCCCTGGCGCCGCAGCTTCTTCCTGTATTGAGCGGTCACATGGTACCGCTCATTACAGTAATAAATATGCAGTTCCACCCCTATGGGAGGTGGAGCCACATATTCATTACTGTAATGAGCAGTACCATGTGACCGCACAGTACAGGAAGAAGCTGAGGAGCCGGGAGAACCAGGGACCTGAAGGGACTGCACCAGGAGCAGGTGAGTATTATTAGACAGCCCCTGCTCCCCCTCCCCTGCCAACCCCTGCTTATGACTCGAGTATAAGCCGAGAGGGGGACTTTCAACCCCAAAAAAGTGCTTAAAATCTCGGTTTATACTCGAATATATATGGTAATATCAGTCAGGAAATCCGCTCCCAGCCACTAAGTGCTGTGACTCCCATCCCTCCCTGCATTTCCCCTGGCTCACTCTCCACATTTGATCCCATCACAGGCGAACAAGTCTCCAATCTCCTCTCTTCTTCTCGTCCAATTACATGCACTACTGAGCCCCATTCCCTCTCATCTCCTCCAGTCTCTCTCTCCAGTCGTCACAACTCACCTATCTACAATCTTTAATCTCTCCCTCTCCTCGCATTTTCAAATCCTCCTTCAAACACTCTATCATTACTCCATTATTATAGAAACCCTCTCTCGATCCATCCTGCATAAATAACTACAGACCAGTCTCCAACCTCCCCTTCATCTCTAAACTCTCGGAGCACCTGGTCTACTCCTGCCTTACCCGCTACCTCTCCACTCACTCCCTCCTAGACCCATCATGGTCCGACTTCGGCCCCCTACACTCAACAGAAACTGCACTCATCAAAGTGACCAATGACCTTCTGACAGCAAAGTATAATGGTGACCACTCTCTGCTTATACTTCTCATCATTTCTGCAGCTTTTGACACTGTTGACCACCCTCTCCTGCTCTCTAGGCTCCAGTCACTAGGCATTAAGGACACTGCTCTCTTCTGGTTCTCTTCCTATCTTTCTGACCACTCCTTCAGTGTTCTGTTCGCTGACTTCACTTCAACTCCTCTCCCTCTCACTGTTGGGGTACCTCAGGGCTCAGTCCTTGGCCCCCTTCTCTTCTCTCTCTACATGGCCCCAATTGGACAGACCATCAGCAGATTTGGCTTTCAGTACCATCTTTATGCTGATGACACACAACTTTATATGTCATCCCCTGACCTAACTCCCGCTGTACTACAGAACTCCAGTGACTGTCTGTCTGCAGTCTCCGACATCCATGGGTGACACCATAATAACAACCCAGCAGCAGGCAGGCTGTCTGGTTGTTACGTTTGACACCAATCTCTCCTTCATTTCCCATATACAATCTCTTGCCTGCTCGTGCCGCTTACACCTAAAGAACATCTCTAGAATCTGCCCTTTTCTCACCATGGAAACAACAAAAACCCTCACTGTCGGCCTGATCCACTCCCGCCTGGACTACTGTAATGCTCTATTAATTGGGCTCCCCGTTACTCGACTTTCCCCTCTTCAGTCCATCATTAATGCAGCAGCCAGGGTCATCTACCTTCTGGTATTCAGATGCAGCCGCTCTTCGCCAGTCGTTACACTGGCTACCCATTCATTATAGGATCCAATTTAAAGTACTTGTTCTCACCCACAAAGCTCTCCACAGTGTGGCACCCCCTTACATCTCCTCCCTTATTTCTGTCTATCGGCCTAGCCGACCACTGCGCTCTGCAAATGGCTTTCGACTAACCTCTGCAGTAATCCGTACCTCCCACTCCTGTCTCCAAGACTTCTCCCACGCTGCAACAATCCTCTGGAATGCTCTACCCCAAGAAATTAGGACCATTCACAATTTGCATAGTTTTAGGCGCGTCCTCAAAACTTATTTGTTCAGAGCGGCCTATCACGTTCCCTAATAAAAGTCATTTTAGGTTTGTGTGTGTGTGTGTAGCCCATTCACTACTTCCATCTATCCCTCATCCCCTGAAGATGGCTGGACCATCATTGTAAATACATCATTGTAAATACACACCTGTACTTTGTATCTCCCCCACCTTATTGCATATTGTAAGCTCTCACAAGCAGGGTCGTCTTATTTTGCTTTAATTATTGTATTGTTAACGTTGTTACTTATGACTTGCGTTTGAAACTGTTAAACTGTAAAGCGTTGCGGAATATGTTGGCGCTATATAAATAAAGATTATTATTATTATTTCAAGGATATTAGAAACATTTAACATTTTGACATTTGAGATAACCAATAATCCCTCTTCAACTTGTCATGAATACTTACTCTAAAGCCTCATATTTGCTGCAATATTACATATCTGATGTACTTTGTTTCAAGGAGCATTTTAACATCACATTATTATTTTATTTAACGTAACTGCTCTTTTAATATGTATTCTGAACCTTAGAAACTCAAGTAGGTATTGTAATAGTGGAAAAGATTCAAGGAAAGTTGTTAATAAAAATGTTTGTTTTTTTGCAAAAAAAAATCACTGCCTGATATAGAGAAACGTGGGAGCTTGGCTCAAAAACACAGGGTTTACTATAGGAGTCCCAGGTGTTTATTTTTCAGCTTGTTTCTAATAATTAATGGCTTTTTGTGCTAATGTCATTTGTTGTCTCCTGAAATTATTACTCAGTAAATTTGTTTGACCCAAACTATTTGGGTAGACAATAAAGATGTTAGAGGTTATTCTGTAAGCTCAGTCAGGTATGATAAGTGCATTCCTAGTATTTTCCGATTAAGTAAAATGACATTACTGAACAAGCTTAATTCTCATTTGGGAAGATTAAGGTAACATGTAAAGACTCAAGCAAAGTAGTTAAATATTGCACAACACCTTTTGTCACTGACTGAAACTTAAAACTTCTGTTTGTTTCCTGTGGATTACTGGTTGCTATGGTATTTTTCCTTTATTTTAGCTTGAAATAGGTATTGAAGAAACATGTAAACACTGAAGGTTGTTGAAATAATGCCAATAAAACTGAACAAGCCAGCTCATAAAGGCACAACGGATGTGTCCTTTCTTATATTTATTCTTTGCTTAGTATGTGCCAAGGGAAGTGATGCAAGGTCACCTGCTTTGAAAAAATAGTCAAAACATGATTTTGCAAAATGGGTAATGGGTAGTCTTTTAAGGGTATAGCTAACATGTCCTGTAATTGTTTTCAAGTGTATACAGTGGGTACGGAAAGTTTTCAGACCCCTTTTAATTTTTCACTCTTTATTCATTGCAACCATTTGGAAATTTCAAAAAAGTTCATTTTTTTCACATTAATGTACACTCTGCACCCCATGTTGACTGAAAAAAAACAGAAATGTAGAAATTTTTGCAAATTTGATAAAAAAGAAAAACTGAAATATCACATGGATCTAAGTTTTCAGACCCTTTGCTCAGTATTATTATTATTATTTATTATTATAGCGTCATTTATTCCATGTGAGGAGGGGTATACATAAAAACAGGTACAATAATCTTGAACAATAAAAGTCACAACTGGTACAGGAGGAGAGAGGGCTCACAATCTACAAGGGATTGGGGAGGAATAGGATACAGTAGTTGAGTATAGAGCTGGTCGTGAAGTGGTTTGGTCGATCGGTGGTTACTGCAGGTTGTAGGCTTGCCAGAAGAAGTAGGTCTTCAGGTTCTTTTAGAAGGTTTCAATGGTAGGTGAGAGTCTGATGTGTTGTGGTAGAGAGTTCCAGAGTAGGGGTGATGTGTGAGAGAAATCTTGAATGCGATTGTGGGAAGAGGAGATAAGAAGGGAGTAGAGAAGGAGATCTTGTGAAGATCGGAGGTTTCGTGCAGGAATGTACCGGGAGACGAGGTCACAGATGTATGGAGGAGACAGGTTGTGGATGGCTTTGTATGTCATGGTTAGGCTTTTGTACTGGAGTCTCTGGGTATTGGGGAGCCAGTGAATGTATTGACAGAGGGGAGAGGCCGGGGAATAGCAGGGGGACAGGTGGATTAGTCAGGCAGCAGAGTTTAGAATAGATTGAAGGGGTGCGAGAGTGTTAGAGGGGAGGCCACAGAGCAGGAGGTTACAGTAGTCGAGGTGGGAGATGATGAGGGCATGGACTAGGCTTTTTGCGGAGTCAAAACAAAAGAAAGTCAAAACCGCACCCTTTTATATATAGATTGAAGGTCTCAGTGAACACAAGGGTGCACATCCAAAACCAGGGAGCCCATCCCGGCTTGATAAAGGTCTGTTGACCGAAACATCACTACAGGAGGCAGAATAAATGTAAGCTCCTATTTTTTCACCATCCATTTTGGCGCTGTCTTTTTGTTTTTTGTAGGCTTTTTGCAGATTCTTGGTTTAGGAATGTACGGATCCGTGAAATATTTTTGAGTTGAAGGCGGCAGGAAGTGGAAAGGGCTTGGATATGCGGTTTGAAGGAGAGATCAGTGTCAAGGATTACCCTGAGACAGCGAGCTTGTGGAACTGGGGAGAGTGGGCATCCATTTACTGTAATGGATAGGTTCGTTGGGGGGTCGTGTGAGATGGGGGAAAGACAATGAATTCTGTTTTGTCCATGTTAAGTTTTAGAAATCGGTATTGAGTAGAAGCACCCTTTTGAGCTAGTACAGCCATGAGTCTTCTAGGGAATGATGCAACAAGTTTTTCGAATGTGGATTTGGGGATCCTCTGCCATTCTTCCTTGCAGATTCTCTCAAATTCATCTGGTTGGATGTGAACGTTGGTGGACAGCCATTTCCAGGTCTCTCCATTGATGCTCAACAGGGTTTAGGTCAGGGCCCTGGCTGGGCCCTGTCAAGAATGGTCACAGAGTTGTTCTGAAGCCACTACTTTGTTATTTTAGCTGTGTGCTTAGGGTCATTGTCTTGTTGGAAGGTGAATCTTTTGCCAAGTCTGAGGTCCAGAGCACTCTAGAAGAGTTTTTCATCCAGGATATCCCTGTACTTGGCCGCATTGAGGTTTTCTTCAATGACAACCAGTCGTCCTGTCCCTGCAGCTGAAAAACACCCCCATAGCATGATCCTGCCACCACCATGTTTCACTGTTGGGATTGTATTGGGAAAGTGGTGAGCAGTGCCTGGTTTTCTCCACGTATACTGCTAAGAATTATCACCATAAAGGTCTATCTTCATCTAATCAGACCAAAGAATCTCATTTCTCATAATCTGGGAGTCCTTCATGTGTTTTTTTTTAGCAAACTCTATGCGGGCTTTCATATATCTTGCACTGAGGTCAGTGGTTCTATTCGGCCACTCTGCCATAGAGGCCCGACTGGTGAAGGGCTGCAGTGATAGTTGGCTTTGTCAAACTTTCTCCCATATCCCTACTGCATCTCTGGAACTCAGAAACAGTGATCTTGGGGTTCTTCTTTACCTCTCTCACCAGGGCTCCTCTTCCACGATTGATCAGTTTGGCTGGACGGCCAGGTCTAGGAAGACTTCTGATGGTCCCAAACTTCTTCCATTTAAGGATTATGAAGGCCACTGTGCTATTGGGAGCCTTGAGTACTGCAGAAAGCTCTGTTGTAACTGTGGCCAGATCTGTGGCTTGCCATAATTCTGTCTCTGAGCTCCTTGGCCAGTTCCTTTGACCTCATGATTCTCATTTGGTCTGAAATGCACTGTGAGTTGTGAGGTCTTATATAGACAGGTGTGTGCCTTTCCAAATCAAGTGTCTAGTTACACCTTTTGTCTACTTCCTTAGTTCTCCATACCCTGGTGTGTACTAGTTTAGTTCTGCAACCCAAGCTGTTTGATACTTTCGTTCTCCAACTCCTATTGTCTATTAGATTGGTTCTCTATATTTTAGTGTGTAATTATTTCCTTCTGCAATCATAGCTGTTTTGTAGTTTAGTTATCCAACTCTTGTTGCCTATTAGTTTAGTTATCCATCTTATGGTGCATAGTGGTTTTGTTCTACAACCCTAGCTGTTTAGTAGTATAGTTCTCCAACCCCTGTTGTCTGGTTGTTTAGTTATTCATCTTATGGTGTTGAGTGGTTTATTTATCCATCCCCAAGCCCCCTGCATGCCTTAGGGATTTGCAAGACTTGTGAAGCAGCCCATTCTATAATTGTCCCCACAGCCACCAGAGTCACCCAATGCCCAGTCATCGAGAAGTAACTCCCAGGTCCATGCTTGCTCGTCCAGGTGTCAGTGTTGAAATGCACCCTGGCAGACATAGAATTTTTCAGGGAATGGATGATGTTGTCTGCGGCTTGCTGCTGTAGTGCAGGCACATCTTTCTTAGAGAAGTAATGGTGACTGGGCAACTGATACTGGGGGACTGCAATAGCAATCAGCTTTCAAAACCATCTGTATCCACGAGGCAGAAAGGCTGCAATTCTGTGGTCAACAGATTGGAGTGGCAATGCAATAATCAGAGAGATCATAGGCTGTGAGAGTGATGCAGAAAATAAGCGCTCATCTGGCCCCTATTGTCCAGACAATGACACGATTGGATGATGCTCATATGAGGAGGCTGCAGGCTGTTCACAATAATTGAAGATAAAAAACTGTGAGTGGCGCTACGAAGCACAGGGCAGTACTCCTGCTGCGGGTACAACAATCACCACCAAAGATTGTATAAGTAAAAGTAACTAAAATAAATGGATGATTGCATAAGGATATGCATTCATCAGTACTCGCGCTGGTGTTACTGCCTATATAGTAGGACTGTGGTAATTGCAATAAATGTGAGGTAGTATAGGTAATCAACTGCACCTCATGAGATCAACACTTAAAAGTTCAATATCCAGTAATCAGAGCCGGCATACATGAAGTTGTAATGTAGATAAAATTCTTGGTCCCTATTGCCATCCGTACTTCGTCCCCCGTCACGTGCGCTGTCACGCTGCTCACCTCGGCACAAAGGTCCTGCAAAGGCATCACTCGTACCACCCGCACTAGAGGGAACATACTTTCTGTTGAGACGCTGCTACATGCAGTCCACATAGGAGCAACGGGCTGCCACTGGCCAAGGCAGTGAATCAGCACCTGCTGGACCCCCTTCATGCAGCAAGACTTTTTCCATGTCCTTCACCACTTTCCCTGTGGACTTCTGACAGGGGTAAGAATTTTATCTACATTACAACTTCATGTATGCCGGCTCTGATTACTGGATATTGAACTTTTAAGTGTTGATCTCATGAGGTGCGGTTGATTACCTATACTACCTCACGTTTATTGCAATTACCACAGTCCTATTATATAGGCAGTAACACCAGCGCGAGTACTGATGAATGCATATCCTTATGCAATCATCCATTTATTTTAGTTATGTTCACAATAATTAGTTCTCTGAAAAGTAATAGAGAGCATACAGCTTATCCACCTCTGGTTTAGAACACATGGAATATGTGTATTTCTCACCGCACGATCACTGCTAACTCCACAATAACCCTACACCCCTCGCTGCCAACAACAATCTCGTTTTAAACCAAATAAATAAATACAGGCCGATTGGATGCCCTCTCCCTCATAATAGCAGTTATATACCATCCCACAGGCTCATCCACCCACTTCTTTGACCACTTTTATGCATTGCTGCCACACTTCATGTCCTCAGAATTGCCAACCCTTGTCCCGGGAGACTTCAACAACCCCACCTCCTCAACTTCATCCCAGCTTCTATCTCTAGCCACTTCTTGTGGTCTCTCACAACGTTCAACCTTTGAGACACACAAAGTAACACCCCTGATCTGGTGTTTTTCCAGCTCAGTTCAATCTCCTACCTAGATAACTCACCTCTTACCCTTTTGTCCCCATGAAATTAGGAGTATAACCACAACTTAGACATTTTTATGCGCTCCCTTAAAACACATCTGTTTAGGGCATCCTATCACGTTCCCAAATCAAAGTACTTTAATATATAGCCTATTCTCTCCTTCTCTAAAAATAATTCGCCATCAAACTCAGTCATACCCAAAAAGCATCATGCAGCCTTTATCTACCCCCATTTCCTCAATATGGTTGGACCATCATAGTAAGTAAGTACCTGTAATTTTAGTCACCCCCACCTCATTGTAGATTGTAAGCTCAGAAGAGCAGGGTCGTCATTTTTATTGCTTTGTTTGATTGTCTTAAACTTGATAACTTTTGCCTGTTTTATATGAACTGCAGACTGGTAAAGCTTTGCAGAATGTTTGCGATATATAAATAAAGGTTATAATTCGTAGTAGATTGAAGATGGTGAAGTTCAAGCTCTTAGCTGTGCCATGTTTAGGAGGAAAGAATCTTTTTTTGTGTGAGCACAACTGCACAAACGAGGGTCTGCTGCTGTGCTGATACAGGGTGGAGTAGGGAGAACACGACAAGCTCCTGGACTGTAAGAGATGTGCAGGCAGAAATGTTATGGTGTATTGAGAAAGATGGGTTGTGCTTGGTATGTAAGATCTGTCAAAAACAGCAGGCATGTCCACTTCCGTATCAGCTGACAGGCTCTCAGTAACCCCAACTGTAGGGGGAAAACAAGTGGAGGTTCTGCAGCCGAAGATCTGTGTGACAACACTTGCCATGGTAAGGGAAGAGGAAGAATCTGAAGATACGGTAGATGGGGTGGACGATGGTTGGTGAGGCCCGCTAGTCTCCTTTTTAGCACAGTGACATTCCCAGATTAACGCATGTTGATCGCACATGTGACAGTTCATGCATGTAGTACTCAAATGATTTAATTGTCTTTTAGCTATACTATATACTATTTAGTTTTTAAAAAAGTTGACAGACAACGAGATCTTTTAGATTTTTTCTGGTCAGAAAAAAAAGACCCAAGCTAGGCAACTACAGAACTGCGAACACTGCAATCCACTGCCAGAGTTGTGGGTCAGGATGCATTGGTTGTCGTGGTTGCATAACTATTTGCTTACGTAACCTTCTCGTCTTCCTCCTCTTACTCTGCTCAGCTACATATCTCTGGGTTGACATCAAGTGTGATCTACTATTTCTTAATTCATCCTCTCTATTCTCCCACTCCTCACCCTGAGAGTCACCCTCCTCCTTTTCCTGCTCTGACTGCACAGTCAAGTCCACGGGTGCCTCAAGTACCTGAATCTAATGACGAATGGCTCAACTTCACCCAGCGAGGTTAGCGTCTGTTGATGAGGGTTTGGATTATGCTCGGACCCAACTTCGTCCAGCCCTGGATCAAACTGAGAAACTATTTGGCCATCGGTGCAGATTATTTCCTCCTCTTGACTCTGTGAATCTTTGGAGTACACTTCCGATGCCCATGGCATACGATGTGTAAACAGATCTGCAGATTCAGCCATCGATGGTTCCCAACAGTCAGTTGGAGAGTTGTGACATGGGGAAAACAAGGGTAATTGGGGTGCCACCACTGAGGACTGTACTGTGTGTGATGATAAGGTAGAGGAAGAGGAGCAGGGGCCACTTGATGAAGCGCTTCACATCTACTGGAACATACGTTCTTTCTGGCCCTCATCTACAAAGTGTACCACTGTACAGATGCCAAAGAAAGGGAAATGAGTAGCCCGTCCAGTAACAGACGTTATAAATATGCTGCACAATTGCTTACAGCAGAAAAGCAAACTGACTTCTCATTTCTCATATCATACCTGTCTCACAACCCTAAACAGCTATTCAGTACTTTCAATTCTCCTCCATCCACCAGCTCCCCCTCCCTCTACTCTCATCTCAGCTGAAAACTTTGCCTCATCACCTGTGAGTGACACAATTAAATCCCACCTCATTCCAAACCTTACTACAGTCTTCATCCAAATACTAACCCACCTCTTCAACCTGTCACTAACAACTGGTGTCTTCCCTTCTGGTTGAAACATACTTCGATCACATCCATCCCCAAAACTCGCACCCTTGACCCATCCTCTGTGTCTAGCTATCGCCCGATATCATTTCTCCCCTATGCCTCCAAACTATTGAAATAACATGTCCATTTTGTACTATCCTCCTACTTCTCCTCTTGCCCCCTCTTTGACCGCTTACAATCTGACTTCAGATAGCACCATTCCACTGAAATTGCCCTGACTAAAGTCACCAACAACCTACTAACCGCCAAATGAAAGAGACGTGAATTTGTCTTCCTCCTTCTCCTGGACCTGGAATCTGCCTTGGTGGACCATTCCCTCTTACTACAGACTTTCTGATCTTTTGACATTACAAACTTGGCCCTTTGTTGGATCTCCTCATACCTAACAGACAGGACATTCAGTGTCTCCCACTCACACTCCACCTCCTCATCTCATCCCCTATGTGTCGGTGTCCCCCAAGGTTCAGTTGTAGACACGGGAACTATGCTTAGGGCACGTGTGCGCTCCCTCCCTCTGAAAGGGACTGCACACGTCAACCTAAGGTATTCCCAGCCTACAGCTGGGCGACACCATCTATTTCAGGTTTCTCCTCCAATATGGAGGTGCATGAGCTACGTTGTTTGTTTGCCTTGCATGCTTGCTAGTTGTCAGGTTGCCCAGGTCCACCTGTCTTCTTGTCTACCTTGTACCCATCTGCTCTTACCTGTCTGTGCCCATCTGCTCATACTTGTTTGTGCTCTTCTGTCCATCAGCCGGTCCAGATCCCACCTGCCAGTTCCCATCTATCTAACACGTATTCCAGCCCGCAATTGCCAGTGCTTTTCGGTTCCTAAGCTAGTCCCATCTGTACCTGTGATTCCAGTGTCTCTGCAGTGCATGCCTGCATTCTTCATCCCTCCTTCAGGCCATAGCAGCCTATCCGCTGTAGGGGTCAGCTGCCACCTTCTGTTGGTCAGCCCTGGAGAAGTATCTGGTGACACCTCCTTGGGATGCAGTGTTCACCTGCTGCCATTTATCTCAGTTGGGATTTGGTAGGCCACCTAGTTACACCCCTCCAGGCTTTCCAAGGGATACAGCACAGTGCCTGTTACAGTCTACATCTGCTTGGTTGGCTATAGTGGAAGAGGTCTCGGTCTCTGCTATACTGGTTCTACTCTATTGCAATTGATGCCACTTTGTTGGGGTCTGCCACTATTTTTTAAAAAATAGGGTCTCCTTCATGTTGGGCTTCCTTCATGTGTGTTGCCTATAGCAGTAGGCCTCCAAGACCATCAGACCTCTCCTTCATTGGAGTAAACTACTGGTGTTACTACTATACTTAGATTTTTCTCACAATGGTAGTCTACGAAACTGATACTTGTGCCACCTGAGTGTGGATCAGCATGAAAGCAAGTTGAGCTGTTATTGTTGAATGTGATATCAGGGTTCCCAGCACAGCAGGCCTACACCGATCCCTCACCCACTTCATCTTCCTTTGAAAGTCAGTTGAAAGCTGTAAATGCTGGCCCAGACCATGCTTGTTTGCCTCCCATTGACTTGAATGGTGTTTGGCGAATGGCGAATATTCGACGAATAAATTGGCGAATATTGCAAATTCGGCGATCGTAATCTGAACAGAACATTGAAATATTCGCTCATCTCTAAAGGCTCATAGTCATTTGCATGAAAAATGGATTAATGCAATCTGATAAAATATTGGATTGCACTCTGACCAATGTATTCCATGGGTTACATCTCATTTGTGATTTTTTTTCTCAGCTGAAATCGGACTGAGAAAAAAATTGCAGCATGCTGCGTATCTAGAATAAGACTGGCCAATGCAAGCCTATGGGTGCTAGAAAAATATCGTACAGCACTCGGACCGTATAACGTATATACTCTATAAGGTATATACACATAGAATAAATAGATATATAGCTGTCACTGACATATATACAATTAGTACAGTGTGTATGCAGCTTACTATACATGTATTTAATTATTAAAAGATTATTTTACAGAAAAAAAATGGTGTGGGCTCCCTCGCAATTTTCTTAATTAGCAGAGGGAAAGCCGACAAATGGGGGCAGTTGTTTATAGCCTGGGAAGGGGGTAAAACCCATGGTGCTTCCAAGGCAATTAACATCAGCACACAACTGTATACTTAGCCTTTACTGGATATTAACATAGGGGACCCTAAAAAAATGATGAAGGGTCCCTATAATTAATAATCATCAAAGGCTATGCAAGCAGCTGCAGGCTGATAATCATAACCTAAGAAGGGGCCATGGATACTGCCCCTCCTCCAGGTTAAAAACACCAGTTCCCAGCCACCCCAGAAAAGGCATATCTATAAGATGTGGCAATTCTATGACTTAGCCTTGCTCTTCCAACTTGCCCTGTAGTGGTGGCAAGTTGGGAAGTGGGGTGATTTTTGGGGGTGTTGATTTCATCTTTGTATTGTCAGATGACATCAAGCACCGAGGTTAGTAATGGAGAGGCATCAATAAGACTCCCCAATTACTAACCCCATAGCTCTCAAAATTTGGTCATGCAAAAACTAGTTTTGGCAATAAAAAGCATCTTTTAGTGTGTGACTGCAGCCAAACATAAAAACCTGATAATAATCTGGTATCGCTGTAATCACACTGACCCAAGGAATAAAGTCACGTATCACTTATAATGCATGAGGAAAAGCATTAAAAATGTATAAAACCAATTCTTCACATGCTGTTGATTTTCTCATTCTGCTTCCCGAAGATCGCAGTAAGGCTCTGAAATATGTGATTCAGACGTAACCCACGGAGGCAGGTTCCCTATATTGAGGCAAATGGTGCCTTGTGGACGCCATAGGACCTGTGATCCAGCGGTGTCAATCTTTTAAGATTGCATAAAAGCACCAACGGTCACAGTTTTGTGCACTTCTGAAAAGAAAGCCACCACAGAGGCCAGACTGAGTCCAGAAAAACTCTGCTGCCTCATTATAGTTAATGGATCCATAGGGGGTTTCATATGTCAAGTCACTCTGAGGTTTAGATGGAAACCTCGATGTAAGTGCTCAGTGTAGAGTGCCAGAAAAATGTGATGTAAACTGTTCACAATAAAAGCTTCAACTCAATCCACAAAAAAGCAAGCCCACATTCAGGTCCATCATCTGCTAACGGAAATATAAGTTCCCTAAGAGGTCCAGTTTAAAAAATGGTGTCATTTGGTTGGGGTTTCCACTGTTTAGGTACATCAGGGGCTCTCGAAACATGAGATGGAGTCCTCTAATTATGCCAGCAAATTTTACATTCAAAAAGTGAAATGGCACTCCTTCACTTCCGAGACCAGCCATGTGTCCAAACAGTAGAGGGGTATCAGTATGCCCAAACAGTAGGGGTATCGCCATGCTCAGGAGAAACTGCACAACAAATTGTATTGTCCATTTTCACCTGTTACCCTTGTGAAAGTAAAAAAATAAGGTCTAAAGGAAAATTCTTGTGAAAGAAACGTAAGGGTATGTTTCCACGGTCAGAAATGGCTCAGTATTTGTTCAGGAATTGACACAGGTAAAATCTGCACCAAATCTGCATCTGAGGTCACTGGCAGGTCACCTGCATTTTTTATGCGTTTTTTACATATGTTTTTGATGCTTTCTTTCCCGCACGCGTTTTTAATGCGTTTTTCATTGCATGAGTTTTTTTGTCCCGTTAAATAAAGCTAATTGAACGTTGGCTTCTGGGAAGGAAAAAAAAAGTGATTTCCTGTTTGCAGATATATTGGGATAAGTTCCCACGGTCAGTAAACGCTGTGGGTTGGACGCTGCATACATCCACATTTTTCATGCGGATTTGTGTCTGTTTTTGAAAGCGAAATAAAGATATACAAAAAAAATGAATTATCATATAATTTCCTTGTCCATCCTCTTCTTTTACATACTCCATTGAAGAATAATGTTTACACACAGATAGATAGATACATCTATAGCTAGATAATAGATAGATGATAGATAGATAGATAGATAGATAGATAGATACATCTATAGATAGATACATAGATAATAGATAGATAATAGATAGACAGATGCTAGATATTAGATAGATAGATGATAGATTGGTAATAGATAAATATAGCTATAGATAGATAGATAGATAGATAGATAGATAGATAGATAGATAGATCTACCTATAGATCTATCTATCTATATCTATATAACTATCTATCTATAGCTATATCTATCTATA